>NC_140595.1:18957748-20193659 GCF_964204655.1 Triturus cristatus
AAGCAGGACATGGCATTGTATATAATTTGAAAATTAACTGCAATTATAGAGAAAAGTAAAAAAAAAAACAATTACACAATCAAACCCTTTAGCCAACAAAATTCCCAGGTGGAACACCAAGTTTGAGGTATCTTTGTACCCACACTAAAAGGTTGCGAGATCCAAATCACCTGGGAGAACAAAGGCTTCCTGTGATATCTGCACCTATTAAAACTCCTCTTCAGGTCAAAGCAGTATTTCAACTAAGCTCCACCCACAGGAGGCAATGCAGAACAGGGGTGCCTATTAACAAAGGATAAGTATAAGTGTATATTCATTAATTTGTATATTTAGAAAATACACCCATGTGCAAGTCTACACTTTTTTGCCATTCATTATTTCTTACTGTAGACCGATGCCTTTATGTAGACACACGTCTTGACTGCCACAAATTGGTGGTGGTGTTTTCTGCAACAGGATTTATGAGTGTAAAGTTACTTTGCTCAAGTCGTTGGAAATCTCCACCACCGTGGCAGAGATTTCTCTATGGGAAGCTATAAGTAAACTATAAGAAAACTAATAAAGTGTATTATTCTCAAAACATTATTAAACATATTTGATGTAAGATATAAATTAATTTAATATTTTTTTTTTATCCCATAGCTAATAAAGAACAAGTTAATTACCTTCAGTAACAATATATCTAGTAGAGACAGGATCTAGTCACAGATTCCTTACTTTAAGATCTTCCCCAGGTGGCAGACTGGATCCAGATACGGTTTTCCCACAGTAGGTTCGCGCGCCAGCAGAGAGCGTCGAGCAATTTCGCAGCGATGTTGTCTCTGGATGTGATGTCAGTGGAGCCCGTGTAACCCCTCCGCCGATGCGCTGACGTCAGTTTCTTCGTGACTATAGTTCGCACTCAAAACGTGGAGCCACATACCAAAAGTGTTGTTTGGAACAGTGTGCCAAGACAAGAAGGCTCAGGACAGAAAACAGGACAGCAATGTTCATGTGACCCTTTAAGAGAGAGACAGAACTACCAAAGGTACCACCGTACTGGACGGAAGAGTATGCAGGGTTAAAGCAGGAAAGAACCTGCGACAAAACCAGGATATCCCCAGAGAAGACATCCCATTAGCCTACAACACAACAAGGATGTCTGCAAGGAAGATATCACAAATACAGGCGCCATATGAATGGAGTAACATTTAAAATAGTTTGTAGTGCGGGGAGGATGGGAGGGGCGCAAGGAATCTGCAGCTAGATCCTGTCTCTTCCAGATACATCGTTACCGAAGGTAAGTAACTTGTTCATCTGATAGAGACATCTAGTCGCAGATTCCTTTTTTAGAATCAGATACCTACGCCATACCATCCCGAACTGGGACTACTAAGAATGCACAAGTAATATGAACCCGGTCACAAGACAAGAGACTGGGGAAAGAGGACAACTGAGCATTATCAACTCAGTCAAAAGGTCCGACAAATATACTTACTCACAAAAAGTCCTGCATAAAGGACCAGGTGTTAAGGATTCTACACCGGAAACCATAGGATCAGAATGCCAGTTGGCCTGCCAAAGCAAAGCCAAACGAATGCAACAGGAGAAACAGGGAAGTCTCAACCCCGACGGCATCTGACCCAGGTATATAATGTGACAACAACTGCAAAAACCACAGGGCAGGCAGAATAACATCACGGTGAGAAGAGAAATATCCATGGCAAGAAGAATTGCCAGTAATGGACCTAACAAGGCCACAATGATCACAGAGCGAACCTATGACACTGAATAGGTTATGTGCATTACATAACCTCTGAAAACCCCACAGAGCAATCTTTCATTATCGCAGTGGAATATGCTAATGAAACAGAAACACTAGCACAAATCATCTGCCAGAAGTGCCCATAAATAGAAAAAAGAGAGAGCTTTAGACAATGGAAGAGCTCTTAGGACAATGCATTGAAAAATACAGATATATGGAAATATACAGGTGAACAAATGTAATTAAGATATACAAAGGTATACCGACAGTCACGTATATCCCCTTGGAAAAAGGGGAAAGCGTCAGAATACGTTACTCTACCCAAAGGGAATACGTAATAATAATATGGAAGAATGGCAGTAATAATGGTACGAAGAACCGATACAACAGCATAACGAAAAGGAGTGGAAGAGTACACAGAAAAAAACACTCTATGTACGCCACGATGGGGAGGAAGGAGCACAGAACCCACCATAAGAGGAGGTAACATAATAACTAACAAGCATTGGCATAGCCAATAGGTCTCGCTTTTGGGACCTTATAAGTATTTAGTTTTGCAGCTCAATATCCTCGGTGCAACAACATCAACGTTTGCATGGCTAAACACTTATAAGGTACAAGGTTTAGCCATGCAACAGCTGATGTTGTTGCACCAAGGATAATGTGCTGCACAACTAAATACTTGTAAGGTCCCAAAAGCGAGACCTATTGGCTATGCCACTGCTTGTTTTTGTTTACACTGGAATCTATGTTGTATGTATGGATTTCTTCTCAGAAGGCTGCACTTGATGAATCAGATGTGCATTTAAGAGACTCAGGCTGTGTCTAGTGGAAAGAGAAGTCCAAGGGGATGGGGCCTTCAGATGTGCCCCCCCGAGTGGGGCCTGTTAATGCTGTTTTTTTTCATGTTCCTCCCGTGCCGTCAATGCATATGTTCCGACCGGTGGGTGTTCATTTCCATGTAAGGGCAGCAGTGGATTGCGGGGAGATTGCTGAGTGGCCCTTATTAGTTTGGCGGGGGGAAGAGGGGTAGCGTTGTGTTTCCCTGCCGTTTTGGGCAGGAAGGGAGCCTGCATATGGTGATTTAATGAAGGGCTTGGGCGTTATATCTGCTATACCCGAGCAAAGGGTGCTGCCCAAAGCAGCTCATAGTTTAAGCCCTGCATAAATTATGAAAGCGGCGTGTACTCCGGGAGCTTGCTGGAGCGCGGCCTTGGTGAAGTGGCTACATGCTCATAAAGTAAAACAGCAGGAAATGTGTGTGAAGAGCAAAATAAAAGGAAGAATGAAGTGTCTGCGCTATACCAATAATGTCAGAAAAAGGCCACATTAAATAAAGTAAATAAATAATACAGCGTGGTCAAGTACCTGCACGGAGGGATTCAGTGTGGAAGAGAGGCGCGTGCGAGTGGCAGGCTGCGCTGCTTTCTTTGTTGCAAGCGACTGTGGGAGGGCACCTCAATGGAAGAATCAAACGACTTTAGCCACTGATCACATCCTTCTATTCGGAAACGATCATCTAGTTTGTGGCAGCAAAGGAGGATATGCTGGCTAGCTCCCAAAAATAAACAATGAATGATTGGGTTACAGAACAACATAATTGCTACTTGTGAAGCGCAAACATATCACCTCTTTTAAGGGTTTCGAGGCGCTGGGGATCGTTGGGGCAATTAACTGAGCGACTGTTCAGAGTCACATGATGAAAACAAGTTACTTACCTGTAACTTTGGTTCTCCAGTATTGGTAACTTTCATATCATAGATTTCCATAGCTTGTATCATTCCCCGTCGTCGGAATGGGAGCCTTGGTTCCCATTCCGACGATGGGGAATTATACAAACTATGGAAATCTATGAAAGTTCCAATACTGGAGTAAGCTTAGCTGAGCTGCCGCCGACGATCGAACCGTGAACCCCGCACCCCGGAGACAGACGCTCTGGCCGCTGCACCACACCTATTCTTTATATATAACTGATATTACTGGCAAGCCGGGGACGGAAATTTTTAAACCCTGTATAGAACAGTAAAAATTGGTCCTTCGAACTTCTTGCTATGTGAGGGTGGGGCAAGGAAGTGGTTATCCCTAGCCTTGTGCATCAAATAATGTATAAGAAGGAATAAGAATAGTAAACACAAATGTGAGTATATGGTGCACCTCAGCTCAAACTCTTAGGGAACAATACACACGGATTAAAGATATCCACTGGTTGCCAATTAAGGGGAATGCCCGCACAGACAGCGAAACAATGCAGAATATGACCAGCTACTTAAAGTAAGATGAATACAATAAAACAGGTTTGAGACCCTAGGGGCACTACTGGCTGGGCGACGTATTGCAGTTCATGGCATGAGCAAGCCCCACATTGATCAAGCTGAACACAGGGCGTGTTAGAGTTGGCCATGGAAAGGCAAATGGAAATTATGAGTAAGATGAAAAGGTAAGACCTGGCTAACTGGGCTGCAATGATTCAGGTATTGTCTAATAACCCTGACAGTGGGTCTCCTTAAACTGGTCGGTGTTCTGTGTGGGGAGAAAGAATAAATAGTGATGGCTTCTGTGGTGACTGGGGTTCAGTCTGATGGGTGCTGGAGAGTAGTAGCCAATGCAGAGGTGTTGCGCAGCAAGGTGTGCTTGGTACAGTAGCTCCTGCTCGCCCTATGGTCGTCTATAAATGTTTCTGACAGTTTAAGAAAGTAGCAGGGAAGATGTAGAAGGAACGTTTCAAGTTTGACAGAGTAAATAGAAGGTGAGGAAGATATCGTGAATGTTGACTTGACAGCTAGGAAATTATGTAGGGGTTCAGATTTGACAGTATTTCACTTTGTAAATTAACCATGAAATGTGGGGGAAGAATGAGGACAAGATAAATAGATATGAGATACTGGAAGGCTCCGAGTAGCAGAAGAGGAGGAAAGAAAATATATTGTCCTTGAAAGGGTAGAGCATAAGGCTGTATACATCAATCCACTACTGAATGTCAGAGAAAGAAGTACTAAGTACTAAGTAAGGGAAAGAAAAATGTCAGGGTGTTATGTGGAATGAGGCTCAACCAGGGCAAAATCCCTCAAAAGAGAATTGAATGCATTATGCACCTGGAGGACTACCATTACCATTTGGAGGTGTAGAGTTTTTTCAACTCTTAGAATACACAGACACAGTACACAAATGGGCCATTTAATGAATGCAGTTTGAGTATGAACAATAGCTAAATACCTCTTAGGATTATTGGAAGTTGTTTTTAATGTATCAAGGCACATTGTAAACAGTGATGCAATCTTAATATAGAGTCATTAAGGAGCATGCATCTCTTAATGGTGCACCGACCATGTGAAGCAGGTGTCCATATTCTGATTTCCAAAGTGAATGTAAAGTAGCCATGTCTTACATTGCTGAATTATAGGACACTTACAACAGCACCAAATATTGATGAGTGTTGTGCCAAATTCTATCTAAACGAATGAATTTGCTTCTGTATCATCATAATACATCAGGTAAAAAGCAGCGTGGCAGAAATATACACATCTAGTTCTTGATGGCAGGAATCATAGGCATCCGGATGCAATGTGAAACCATATAAATCTGTTCTGCCAGAATGCAGATCCTGCTGCAAAGAAAACCACTTGACATGTGGGTTCTTAGGAACGTTTTCTCAATAAACTAGCTGTCTTATAAAGGGATGAGGCCCCTAAATAAGCCAACCTATACATTTCTAAGTGTATGTTCATTGGGACATGCATTTAGGTAGACTGATCCCCTTGTAAAGCAATCCCCGAATTAAAGTATATATGCAGGTACAATAGAATAACTTTGTGCCTCAATACTAAGTCATATGTGGACACTTCCTGTTGTGTAGGCACTCGGCCCCAGTAGCTTGTTGTGGCCTATATTTGTAATAAGTATGTTCATGCCTCTTTAATTGTGATGCAGCCCCTTGGAGTCCTGCATACATCATATGGAATGTGATGCCCCTAGACAACAATATACTTATAGAGAGTTATTGAACAGCTGGCCTTGTGTTGGCTGTGCAGTTACATGGTGGATGCATAAAATCTGCGTATGTGTTCCCTTAACATAGCTGTGAGGTAACTCTGCAGCAAACGTAGAAAACACCTCAAGAGGTTAAAATTACCAGCACCCTTTCGGGTCAGGCCAGTGTGAAAATACTGAGAGCATTCCGATTGTAACAACATTAGAAAAACTGATTAACAACATGTTAGGTTATTTCCAAAACAACTGTTATACCACCACAATCAACAGGATACAAACGTGTATTTAGTATGCCGAAAAACGATTTTTTTTCTACGAGCAACAAACATACTTTCACCACAAAAGCGCCAAATTACTCCTAACACTTAAGTTTTGATTTGATTACATCAATAGGATTTAAACAAGGTGAAGAATATGGAGTTTAATCTACGGTAGAATATTAGAAAACGCAGACTTCACGGGGAAGAAATGCCAAGCCCCCCCCCCCCCTTTGATATTTTTAAGTGTGTTTTTTTGGTATAAAGTGCATTAATGTTCATGTTATCAGAACCTGCTAGCAAGTCACCAGTTTGTTCCTGTGACATCTATGCAGCTTCCAATCCATCAAGGGGATTTTACTAATATTGCAATCAATACTGGGAGGGAGGGGGGCAGATCGGTGGGGGGAGCACTCAAACTATCAGGATTCAGAAGAGCTCAAAACATCAACTTTTTGGAAGAGCATAAACACATAGCTTGTAGTAAGAGGGAAAACTGCCTACAACATAGAAGTTCATGTTTTATGAGGGGGAAAATTGGGGGGGGGGGGGGAATTTGAAGAATCAAAATGAAAACATGTTTCGGCAAACCCATCCTTACTATGAAGCGTTGGGGGCGTATAGCACGTTTCATGTTCGTTTTAAGAATTAACATGATGTGAACGAGCCACAAGAGAGGTATTCCCCATTAAAGAACTCTTGATTTGCTTGGTCGCAACAGACCTAGGACCACATTTCAATGTATGGCTACGTCTACGAACGATATTTACAAGTGTGTGCATAGATGAAGACGCGCCTCATAAACAGTTCAAAATACAAGCCCAGTTTAAAACCGAGTTTGTCATCTTTTGCCATTTACCTTCCACCGGTCTTCCTACATGCCACTGGAAGTCTTACCCTGTACCCGGAAAAACACAGACTAAGTTTTAGTGGGGGCAAAACAACAGCACTGGATGGATTCCTTTGGTATGCAAATAGAAGGAATGTCCAAGATATAAGCCCTTAAACAGCGGCAGCACAAGTTTCACAGGGCGGGGGGGGGGGGGGGGGGGGGGGGCAGTGTAGTGAGCACGTTACAGATGTCCCTCAAGGACAAAACTGACTTCCCTTTTTACATTAAACATATTGGTTCCGCTGTTCCCGACAGAAATAGCTATCTGCACTGCATTTTGTCACAGGCAATATTTACAATGTGGACGAAAAGAACTGCTCGCCGACATACTGAGCAGACAAGCAACGGCCACGAGCGCGGCTGCGAGACGAGATATGTGGAGGGGGAGGGGGGAGAAGGGGGAGGGGGAGAAGCGGGAGTTGGACGCGCGGCCGAGAGACACGCTCTGTGACGGGAGGGGGAGCAGGGGGTGAGCCATAAAGGAAAGTCAGGGCACAGAAAGCTGCCGGCTGCACGCGTGCACGCTCGCGTGAACGCAAGCGCTAGGCCGTGTGGCAGCACTTTTAAAAGCCCTAACTAAATGTCTTGCAGAGCAGGGCATGCGCTGGCTCAGGCGAGACCTAAAAAGGGGAGTAGCTTAAGGAAACCCCCCTAATAGCACAATGCAGTGCTGGACCTCAAGTACAGTCGTACTTTCCCTCAAATGCTGCGAATAGAAGCGCCCAGATGACTTTAGTGCAATGCCTCTAGACCGTAGAAGGGATAGAAACTGGATTTCGTAGCAATAAGTCAGTAAGGAATAAACTGGAAGGTATGTAATATACAAGGCAGCCAATATAGATACATCCCCATGCCATATATAGACAAATATGGACCATAACGATAAAGCAAATCCCAACTATCTGCCAGTAGGGTCATGGAAAGAAAGGGACCGTCTTCAAAGGGACAAGAACCTGAAGGCTAGACGAGAGGAAGAAGAAGCAACCAGGGGCAAACACCAGAAGGCTAGCACCTCCACGGCTAACGGAACAATGGTAATGAACACCATCATAACCAGAAAGAACTCCTTATAGAGGAAATAAACACTCCCGAAAAAAGGGAGGCAAGAATAGTAACACAGAGCACCACACCACCCCAAAAGCGAAAAATACGCACAAAGCAGTCACCTGACAGGTAATGGTTAAGAAACCAACATGGCCAGACAGAACGCCTAATAGAGGAATTGATACTCTCGATAAGAAGGCAGAAAGAGTAACGCACAGAGTTATAGCATTTCAAGGGTGAAAAGAGAATACAAATGTAGTGTAAGGCTACAGCCCAGCCATGTGGCAACCATAGATAACGGAACCAAGAACACTTCCTAACTTTGAGCCCTCAGAAGCAGGAAGGGTCACCAGGGCCATGGTAGACAGCAGTTTTACATGCCACCCACAGGAGGCAACGTGCCACCACAGGCGGTCACACTGAAGTAGTGACAGAATGGACAGTGTCACTGTGCAAGAAAAGAACTGCTGCACAGAAGACAGTGAGAGGTAATTCCTAAAAGGAGTGCTGTACCATTCTTTTTCCTCATAAGAGAAAAGGTGACGGCGGCACCTATCCAAAACAGGCTGAACTCAGACCCGTAGAACACCGCTCTGAGGAGGAATACCAAACATAACTATGAACCTATTTGGTTGATTTATCAGGTGGATTAGCTTTTAACTGATACAGGGCCGAATCAGCCTACTCTCCAAAGAGATGGATGCCATCAAATGGCATATTGGGAAGTGCGTATTTGACAGGCTCCGAAAATCCCGGCTGTCGCCGTAGCGCCACAGCCTGAGGCATACTTTTACCGACAGAATCAGTGGTGTCCACGCTACACTTGATAACACATTTGGCAGCTTCTTGGCCATCCTGCACTAGTTGGAGGAGCTCCTGCCTAGCTTCCTCCGGCACCGAGGGCAGATGCTGTGCGACAGAGTCCCACAGAGTGTGAGACGTTCTGCCTAAAACACAGGTAGTATTTAAGGATCGCCAGGCCGCAATGGCAGAAGAGAAGAGACTACGACCACAAGTATCTAACCACCTGGAGTCCTTGCTAGGGGGGACCACCGGAAAGACAAAGGGGTCCACCGACGCAGTGGCAGCCTGCATTACCAATATTTCAGTGGTGTGATGCCGCAGGAGGCAGGGAGGATCTCCTGGGGCAGGGTGATGTCTGTGGCCCACTGCCTGGTCAACAGGCGGCCCAGTGACAGGTTGTGCCCAAGTCCCCAACAATATGTCAAAGAGGGACTTGGGCATCAAGGGATCTGTAGTTAGTTGCACAGAAGGAAATTCTCAATGCAAAATTGTAGCTGCCCCTCTCAACTCTTCTTAAGACCTCTGAGAAAGAGGAACTATCCTCTGTCACTATGCCTGGAGGGGAGATCAAGTCCAAAGCAGGGGATGACTGCAAGCTGCTAACACTCCCTAGATCAGTCATCCAGTGATCCTCCAAGGGTGGTGGGGCAAGAGCACCCAAGAGAGTTTGCTCCACATCCCTCTTTCCGCCTTCAAAACGAGTCTCAGAATGAATAATATCCGAATTAGGTGGATCCGCATCGAGTGGCGTGGCAGACATTGCAGTCTGAAGAGGAACTGACGCTGAGGGTGTGAACCCCGAAGGGCTGTGAACCGGAACCATGTTGACTCCACTATCAGAGTCAGAGGACCCCTCTGCGACCGAGGCCGAAGCCGCCGGCGAGGATGCAGCTGGGATACTCCCTACCTCTTTGGGGATGGGAACTGCACCAGAGGAAGTCGGCAGATCAAAGACCTGCTGAAGTGAAAGAAAATATTCTTTCATCTGATCGAGGTGTGCCCCGGCTCCCGGGCATTCAGGGAGGCGTGGGTTTGTATGAGGCCTCTACTTTTAGGGGATGCGAGGTGATGTCCAACTTACGTTTGGAGCGTGGGGTCTTTGGTGACTTGTGGGAAGCCGATGGTTCCTCACCTGAGCGACTCCTTGACCTGTCTAGAGTCTAGCCGGTAGCAGTCTCTCCAGGTAAAGGTTTACTGACAGTGTAATGGGTGCAAGGATAGCACCACGTCTTGCCAGACAGGCCATAACTAACCAGAAAAAGAATTTTATGAGTAATCAAGCATAACACAATTAACCTAACTCTCTTAAACAGATTATATATTCTGGATTCTTACAGATGATGACCAATTAACCAAACATTTCTATTAGTATTTTTTAACAATCTCAATATGGAATGTTCATTCATTACCTTACGCATCTTGGGCATCTCTGAACACATCCAACAAAGGTGGATCATAGAAACAGCAATATTTAAAATCCCAAGAAACTGGATCAAGAATCCTTTCAAACAAGATTCCACACAAACATTTGATTCATGTGTTAGGTTCTCAACGTCATTTATGTAACATGATTTAAAACTTGTGTCTCTCCGTCATGAATTCCAAAACACATAAAGGTACGGTGGCTTCTACAAACCTATTTTTATCAGTGCTATGGTATGAATCACTGATACATAAATTACCAGGATTCAGGCGTGGATAGGGGTAAGCCCAAGAGGAGAAGAAAGACCAGTCTTATTGGAAGAGGACGCCCCGCTCAAATAATGTGACCTGCTTTTTTCACAGGCAACTCTCCCAACCCTGGTAGGAGAATACCTCAAGGGCAGACTCGGCCTCCTAGTAAACCCGATGGAGGGAGTACTTAAGTAAAATAATTTCTTGGACAAAACAGGGGGATCCAGATTAAGGAAAAGTACCTAGAGATAGCCAGGTTTTCACCTTTATTAGTGGTGACCTCTGGTGCATCTAAAACCAACTACACAATGTAATGAGAGTACAATGGCTCAGACCATCGTCTTATCGTCAACATGTTTCTCCCTATTCTAAATTGGTCGGGGGCATTCTTCAGGGATAAGGAATCCAAAAGACGTAGACTAACAAATAGTCAATAGTAAAAAGTTAAAACCATGCATTAGAAGGACCAAAGTATATCCTACCTGGTCTTAGTGCTAGTAAACCCTCACTAAGGGGATACCGGCCATCCAGTCTGGGAAGGGACAATGTCCTCTGTAGTCACACAGTCATCAAGAGGTACACCGTGCGGAAGCACCTTAATCCGTCCTCACCCCGCCGCATCCTGCACAGTGTACCTCTTAATTAATGTGTGACTGCCTGAAGGCCATGCAGAGAAGGGGCCGGCCGTAGGGCCTGTCCAACCTCCAGGCCTGGTTCTCAACTTTCACGGCACACAGGTAAGCATCAGGCCATCAACGCAGACTGAAGCAGGTAGGGGGTGTCTGTGTGTCTCATTCAGAGACGTTTTAAGGCATGGGCAAAGTGTGCTCTGGCCCAGGGCCCCCATCTTTCAGTGGGCCCCCTGATAGAGCCAGCTCTCTTCTGCGGAGAGCCTTGCCCTTGTGACCTTGAATAATTCTTACACAGATTGTTTTAAATACTGTTTTCCTTTCATTTATTTTTAATGTGGGTGATGCGCAAGAGTCTATTACAAACATTTTGCAGAGAAATATATTAATGTTTAATACATAGTTTTTTTAAAATCAAAACAGGACCTCACGAATGAGAAATAGGAGGGTGCCACAGAGATTATTTGCAGCAATACTACACATCTGTATTCTTGAATATTGGATGTAAACACATTTAAAATATGGATGAGTGTGTCTGTGCACTGTCAGTGACCTGGCCAAAGAGGGCGTGTAACAGCTGAAATTAGATAATAAATTCAAAGCTATTCCAAGCAGGGGCCCCCCAAATACGTTTGGCCCAGGGCCCCCAAAATCCTTAAGATGTCCCTGGTCTCATTCTATCAGACTGGAACTGGGGAGGACAGGGGCTGTGTGTGGCCAAGTGGTACAGAAAGTAGCGGGGTATCTGTGTGTCTCCTTTGTAGAGACTGAATCCTAGAGATGATGGGGCGCAGGTTGGGAAGGAGCGGGATCAGTAGTCTGTGTCTTCCATCAGCACACAGATCCTGGATGAGTCTGCCTGGCTCGGCGTCTTCCTGTCTGTGACGAGCACGTGACATTGGCAGATGCGGAAATGCAGTTTCCCATCAATAACAGGGAGCGCACATGCGGTAAGGGAACAGGGTTAATTACAAGACAGATGCAAATTAACCTCAGAGGACAGCTTTTGTTTCCATTACATCTAATTAGGAAATGAAGTACTTTCCCCAGACCGCTCATTGAATCTGTGCCTGCTACTGAGGTCACGAGGAAGGGGAACTCATCACTTTCCTTCAGAGCAGCAGACAAACCCCAGGAACACCTGAGGCCCGAGTATGACCCCTAGATCGGAAGCAGTTCAGCCAGGCCTGGCTCTTCCTTCTCATTCTAGTACATGCAGTGATATGGTGCACGTGAACCGATGGGGACAGGGTGCACTCTGGTACATGCAGTGATCTGATGCATGTAAACCGAGGGGGACAAGTGCACTCTGGTACATGCAGTGATTTGATGCATGTGAACCGAGGGGGACGGGTGCACTCTGGTACATGCAGTGATCTGATGCATTTGAACCGATGGGGACAGGGTGCACTCTGGTACATGCAGTGATTTGATGCATGTGAACCGAGGGGGAGAGGGTGCACTCTGGTACATGCAGTGATCTGATGCATGTGAACCGAGGGGGAGAGGGTGCACTCTGGTACATGCAGTAATGCACCTACACTAATTTAAGCAAAGGGCACACTGGACATGCAGTGATGTGCTGCATCGTTATTGAGGGGGACAGGGTGCATATTGGAACTTTTAGTGATGTGATTCACCTATTGCCAGTGAAACAATGTGCACATGAATCATGAAAACAAGCGGTGATTCTTTGTTGAGCGAGGGCCTTTTGGGGGATACAGACAAGGCGTTGGTACGCATCCTGATGCTACTCCCTAGTTATGAATGTGTTTGTGTACTTGGTTTCACTGATCCTTCTGATAAGTGTGCGTGGATCCTAGTGCAAGGGAGAAGATGAGCCCCCTTGTGCTGTTTGAATTATAAAATAAAAAAAATAAGAATATTCAGGGTTCAGTGGGCCCCTCGTTCCTCTGGATCACGGTGCCACTACACCTGCTGCGCCATGGGAGCTATGCCCTTGGTTTCATTGGTGTTTATTTTTTTGACTGCAGAACACCCAAAGTGTAGCCCCTTTCGGTGGTGAGTGGCGGTGGTAGAAACAAATCCATTGCCCAGGGTCACAAGTCTCTTCACCTGTTGCCATGAGGGACTCTGACTGGTCACTAGCCAATGGCTTGTCTCATTTCCGAGGCTGCTGGGTTCAGCTGAGGGTCTCTGGGCCAGTGGCCTTTGTTTTGGTCCCCATACATGTGAATTTGCTGGTCTGGACAGGAAGTTTCTGCAGGCAGCAGTGGAAGCCCCAACACCCTGCACAGCTGCGTCGGCTCACACCCCCCTCCCAACAAAGCCTCTTTCTTCCGCCACTCGGCCGCCATTTTGTAATGTCTGTGTTTGACGAGGACAGAATCCCTTCTGTTCTGTTGTCATTCCCATGCAGGGCCCACTACACGCGGAGGCGGCTGTGCGATGACTTCAAGGAGCAGGAACAGAGGAGGCCTCTGTCCCTGATGAACACAACCACAGAGGCCGAAGCATCTAGAAGGATCTGTCAGCGCAGCCTCTATGCGGAAGCAGCTGGGCCAGTGGGTGCGAGATGGGCCGGGGTGAAATAATGTTATTGTGGCCTTTAGCCAAGGCACGCATGCCAGTCGCTCATACAATGGGTCTTCATCGAGCTCTTGAGTGAGTGAGACTGACTGTCCATGCACAGCACTCACATATACAATGGGTATTCATCGAGCTCTTGAGTGAGTGAGAGTGACTGTCCATGCACTACACTCACGCACACAAAGTGTCTTCATCAAGCTCTTGAGTGAGTGAGCGTGACTGTCCATGCACTGCACTCACGCACACAAAGTGTCTTCATCAAGCTCTTGAGTGAGTGAGAGTGACTGTCCATGCACTGCACTCACGCACACAAAGTGTCTTCATCAAGCTCTTGAGTGAGTGAGAGTGACTGTCCATGCACGGCACTCACACATACAATGGGTCTTCATCTAACTCTTGACTGTGTGAGATTGACTATCCATGCACGGCACTCACAAATACAATGGGACTTCATTGAGCTCTTGAGTGAGTTAGACTGACTGTCCATGCATGGCACTCACATATACAATGGGTCTTCATCAAGCTCTTGAGTGAGTGAGAGTGACTGTCCATGCATAGCACTCACATATACAATGGGTCTTCATTGAACTCTTGAGTGAGTGAGACTGACTATCCATGCATGGCACTCACATATAAAATGGGTCTTCATCGAGCGCTTGAGTGAGTGAGAGTGAATGTCCATGCACGGTACTCACACATGCAATGGGTCCCCATCAAGCTCCTGAGTGAGTGAGAGTGACTGTCCATGCACTGCACTCACACACACAAAGTGTCTTCATCAAGCTCTTGAGTGAGTGAGAGTGACTGTCCATGCACTGCACTCACACACACAAAGTGTCTTCATCAAGCTCTTGGGTGAGTGAGAGTGAGTGTCCATGCACGGCACTCACACATACAATGGGTCTTCATCAGGGTCTTGAGTGAGTTAGAGTGACTGCCCATGCACTGCACTCACACACACAAAGTGTCTTCATCAAGCTCTTGGGTGAGTGAGAGTGACTGTCCATGCACGGCACTGACACATACAATGGGTCTTCATCGAACTCTTGAGTGAGTGAGACTGACTATCTATGCATGGCACTCACATATAAAATGGATCTTCATCAAACTCTTGAGTGAGTGAGACTGACTGTCCATGCATGGCACTCACATATACAATGTGTTTTCATCAAGCTCTTGAGTGAGTGAGTGAGTGTCCATGCACGGCACTCACACATACAATGGGTCTTCACCATGCTCTTGAGTGAGTGAGAGTGAGTGTCCATGCAAAGCACTCACACATACAATGGGTCTTCATCAAGGTCTTGAGTGAGTGAGAGCGAGTGTCCATGCATGGCACTCACATATACAATGGGTCTTCATCTAACTCTTCAGTGAGTGAGAGTGAGTGTCCTTGCATGGCACTCACACATACAATGTGTCTTCATCAAGCTTTTGAGTGAGTGAGTGAGTGTCCCTGCATGGCACTCACACATACAATGGGTCTTCACCATGCTCTTGAGTGAGTGAGAGTGAGTGTCCATGCCTGGCACACACATATACAATGGGTCATCATCTAGCTCTTGAGTGTGTAAGTGAGAGTGAGTGTCCATGCACGGCACTCACATATACAATCAGTCATCACCTAACTCTTGAGTGAGTGAGAGTGACTGTCAATGCACGGCACTCACAAATACAATGGGTCTTCATCAAGCTCTTGAGTGAGTGAGAGTGAGTGTTGATGCATGGCACACACATACACAATGGGTCATCATCTAACTCTTCAGTGAGTGAGCGTGAGTGTCCATGCACTGCACTCACACATACAAAATGTCTTCATCAAGCTCTTGAATTAGTGAGAGTGACTGTCCATGCACAGCACTCACGTATACAATGGGTCTCTATCAAACTCTTGAGTGAGTGAGAGTGACTGTCCATGCATGGCAACACATATACAATGGGTCTTCATCAAGCTCTTGATTGTGTGAGAGTGAGTGTGCATGCACGGCACTCACACATACAATGGGTCTTCATAAAGCTCTTGAGTGAGTGAGAGTGAGTGTCCATGCACGGCACTCACATATACAATGGGTCATCATCTATCTCTTCAGTGTGTGAGAGTGAGTGTCCATGCACTGTGCTCACACATACAAAGTGTCTTCATCAAGCTCTTGAATGAGTGAGAGTGACTGTCCATGCACAGCACTCACATATACAATGGGTCTTTATCGAACTCATGAGTGAGTGAGAGTGACTGTCCATGCACAGCACTCACACATGCAATGGGTCCTCATCAAGCTCTTGAGTGAGTGAGAGTGACTGTCCATGCACTGCACTCACACACACAAAGTGTCTTCATCAAGCTATTGAGTGAGTGAGAGTGAGTGTCCATGCACGGCACTCACACATAGAATGGGTCTTCATCGAGCTCTTGAGTGAGTGAGAATGACTGTCCATGCACTGCACTCACGCACACAAAGTGTCTTCATCAAGCTGTTGAGTGAGTGAGCGTGAATGTCCATGCACTGCACTCACGCACACAAAGTGTCTTCATCAAGCTCTTGAGTGAGTGAGAGGGACTGTCCATGCACGGCACTCACACATACAATGGGTCTTTATTGAACTCTTGAGTGAGTGAGACTGACTATCCATACATGGCACTCACATATAAAATGGGTCTTCATCGAACTCTTGAGTGAGTGAGACTGACTGTCCATGCATGGCACTCACATATACAATGGGTCTTCATCGAGCTCTTGAGTAAGTGAGAGTGACTGTCCATGCACAGTACTCACACATACAATGGGTCTTCATCAAGGTCTTGAGTGAGTGAGAGCGAGTGTCCATGCATGGCACTCACACATATTATGGGTCGTCATCAAGCTCTTGAGTGAGTGAGAGTGAGTGTCCATGCACGGCACTCACATATACAATGGGTCTTCATCTAACTCTTCAGTGAGTGAGAGTAAGTGTCCATGCACGGCACTCACACATACAATGGGTCTTCACCATGCTCTTGAGTGAGTGAGAGTGAGTGTCCGTGCATGGCACACACATATACAATGGGTCATCATCTAGCTCTTGAGTGAGTAAGTGAGAGTGAGTGTCCATGCACAGCACTCACATATACAATCAGTCATCATCTAACTCGTGAGTGAGTGAGAGTGACTGTCCATGCACGGCACTCACAAATACAATGGGTCTTCATCAAGCTCTTGAGTGAGTGAGAGTGAGTGTTGATGCATGGCACACACATACACAATGGGTCATCATCTAACTCTTCAGTGAGTGAGCGTGAGTGTCCATGCACTGCACTCACACATACAAAATGTCTTCATCAAGCTCTTGAATTAGTGAGAGTGACTGTCCATGCACAGCACTCACGTATACAATGGGTCTCTATCAAACTCTTGAGTGAGTGAGAGTGACTGTCCATGCATGGCAACACATATACAATGGGTCTTCATCAAGCTCTTGATTGTGTGAGAGTGAGTGTGCATGCACGGCACTCACACATACAATGGGTCTTCATAAAGCTCTTGAGTGAGTGAGAGTGAGTGTCCATGCACGGCACTCACATATACAATGGGTCATCATCTATCTCTTCAGTGTGTGAGAGTGAGTGTCCATGCACTGTGCTCACACATACAAAGTGTCTTCATCAAGCTCTTGAATGAGTGAGAGTGACTGTCCATGCACAGCACTCACATATACAATGGGTCTTTATCGAACTCATGAGTGAGTGAGAGTGACTGTCCATGCACAGCACTCACACATGCAATGGGTCCTCATCAAGCTCTTGAGTGAGTGAGAGTGACTGTCCATGCACTGCACTCACACACACAAAGTGTCTTCATCAAGCTATTGAGTGAGTGAGAGTGAGTGTCCATGCACGGCACTCACACATAGAATGGGTCTTCATCGAGCTCTTGAGTGAGTGAGAATGACTGTCCATGCACTGCACTCACGCACACAAAGTGTCTTCATCAAGCTGTTGAGTGAGTGAGCGTGAATGTCCATGCACTGCACTCACGCACACAAAGTGTCTTCATCAAGCTCTTGAGTGAGTGAGAGGGACTGTCCATGCACGGCACTCACACATACAATGGGTCTTTATTGAACTCTTGAGTGAGTGAGACTGACTATCCATACATGGCACTCACATATAAAATGGGTCTTCATCGAACTCTTGAGTGAGTGAGACTGACTGTCCATGCATGGCACTCACATATACAATGGGTCTTCATCGAGCTCTTGAGTAAGTGAGAGTGACTGTCCATGCACAGTACTCACACATACAATGGGTCTTCATCAAGGTCTTGAGTGAGTGAGAGCGAGTGTCCATGCATGGCACTCACACATATTATGGGTCGTCATCAAGCTCTTGAGTGAGTGAGAGTGAGTGTCCATGCACGGCACTCACATATACAATGGGTCTTCATCTAACTCTTCAGTGAGTGAGAGTAAGTGTCCATGCACGGCACTCACACATACAATGGGTCTTCACCATGCTCTTGAGTGAGTGAGAGTGAGTGTCCGTGCATGGCACACACATATACAATGGGTCATCATCTAGCTCTTGAGTGAGTAAGTGAGAGTGAGTGTCCATGCACAGCACTCACATATACAATCAGTCATCATCTAACTCGTGAGTGAGTGAGAGTGACTGTCCATGCACGGCACTCACACATTCAATGGGTCTTCATCAAGCTCTTGAGTGAGTGAGAGTGACTATCCATGCATGGCACTCACAAATACACTGGGTCATCATCTAACTCTTGAGTGAGTGAGAGTGAGTGTCCATGCACTACACTCACACATGCGTTGGGTCTTCATCGAACTCTTAAGTGAGTGAGAGTGACTGTCCATGCACGACACTCACCTACAATAGTTCTTCATGAAGCTCTTGGGTTAGTGAGAATGACTATCCATGCATGGCACTCACCTACAATGGGTCGTCATGAAGCTTTTGAATGAGTGAGAGTGACTGTCCATGCACAGCACTCACATAGACAATGGGTCTTTATCAAACTCTTGAGTGAGTGAGAGTGACTGTCCATGCATTGCACTCACATATACAATGGGTCTTCATCATGCTCTTGAGTGAGTGAGAGTGACAAACAAGTTACTTACCTTCGGTAACGATGGATCTGTAAGAGACATATATTAGTTATAGATTCCTCACCTTAGAATTACCCCCAGGCATCAGACCGGATCCGGAGAATTTTTCTTCAGCAATACACCTGCACATCGGTAGGTGGCGTCGGTCGACTCCGCGTTCATCGTTGGCGTGGTGATTGCCGGAATGATGTCGCGGTATCTACTTAGATGTCGCCCCTGCGCGCTGACGTCAGTTCTTTACACAAAATTCCACGCCAGAAGCGCAGAGCTATGCAAGACACTGACCACTGGTGCACAAAACTAGGGCCTTGAAAGGGAGTCCCTTACTCTAGAAGTCATTTCGCAGAACAGGGAGAATGGGTAGAGCGGTAAGGAATCTATAACTAATATATGTCTATTACAGATATATCATTACTGAAGGAAAGTAACTTGTTCATCTGAAAGAGACTATTAGTTATAGATTGCTTACCTTAGAATAGGAACCCCAGCAATACCAATCCCGGAGGTGGGTCTGCGAACCAAGTTCACACCAGGAAGTCCTGGAGAACTGAGCTGCCAAAGAAGCAGTCTCTCCAGACATGGCTGTCCAGGCAGTAATGTTTAGTGAACATGTGCAATGATGCCCTTGTCTCTGCCTGGCAGATGTCATTGAGGGGGACTCCATGTCCCAAAGCAGTAATGGCTGCCGTCGACCTGGTGGAATGGGTGCGCAACCCTACTGGAGGCTCCTTTTTAGGTCTCGGCTAGCGAAGGCTGCGCTTGCGCAGTCTCGCTCGCGAGATTTAATGATTTCAGTACGGGGCTTGAACCCGTCCCTATTCTCCATTGGCTGGCTTCCTAAACGGAGGCCAGCCATTGGAGGAGAGGGGTGTCTGTCCGTTTAAACCCCGTCTTTTTCGGATTCGGGGGCGTGTTTTTTCGATTCTTTCTCTCCTCTGGAATGTAAACATTCCAGCCAATGGCAAGAGGAGAGAAAAGAAAAACACGCCCCCGAATCCGAAAACGCCGCTGCGTTTCTTGATGTAACAATGAGGCACGCCCTTACCGCAAGCCTTTTCTACATCGACTGGTTGTGAATTGGAATGCAGCCTGTGATGCAGTATGCGCTCCAATACCTTCAGGTCGAGTTCACGCTTTATGAATGAAGGGAGCCCGATGGGGAGGGTCACCTTGGTTTCAGAGATGGTTCGGAGTACGGGCCGCCCGCTCTGCAAACAGAGTCACAGGGGTTCTGCAAACGATGGGTGACTTCTGGTGACGTTGGCGCTGCCTGCGGTCCAGCCGGGCACAGAGGCTGGATAATAGGGGAGTGCTTGGACACCCACTGCTGTGGAGGTATACACACAAGCAGGACTGGCGCCAGAGGGGATGGGCGCGGCCCCCAAACCGAGCCAGGCACAGTGAACTTTACACAAAATTCTTCAGACACGTACAGTGTGGTGTGCCATCTCGTTTTAGATTATATCGCTGCATCCTGCCTTAGGGAGATTTTGAGATCACGAGTAGTCTACTACAGTGAGACAAAGTCTCTCGCCCTTTCCCCAAATTTTATGGATGTTTGTTTTTATTTTCACATCATCAACGTAGGCGCCATCTTAGAACGGCATAAATAAAACCAGTAGAGGACAGTGGTGGTCTCAATACCCACGATGTGATTAGACTCCTTCATATGTAATATAAAGAGAATCCATGCACTTAACCCTCTATCTCCCCTTTGTAAGTAAAGTCACAACCAATCGCAGGCGCTATAGGGTCCAACGTTTCGATATTGTCGGTCTGCGCCATCTTCGAACGGGCTGGGAAGACCACCCCCACCTACCCAAAGCCTGGAAATGCGGTTGTATCCTGACCCGGGGCTAGCACTGGCTGTACGTTCAGAATCACACGTGACTGTGGAAGAATACGTAGGCATATACTGCCAAACAGGAATACAGAGCAGGATCTCCCAGGAGAGTGGATGCGGATAGCGGCCAGAGCTTATGATGGGGTAAATGAGGAGCCTGGTTCTAATCTCAGCCTCGTCTCAATGCTCTGTGTTTCTGGGCAAATTATCCTCAAGGAGTCTAAACAATTAATATGCTTTTTTTTCTTTCTTATGTGCTGTTGTGCAATGTAACGGGTGGTTAAGCGTAGCGCTCCAATAACTTCGGGTCGGGTTTTTGATTTAAAAAAGTTAAAAGATGGATGGCGCTATATCTTGCTCATATAAACCATCTCACTTACAAATTTCAGAAAAGAATTAGATAAAAAAAATTACAGTATAATACAGTAATAAATTCAAATCAATCCTGTTAAAATGTGTCATTACGCAGAGGGTGTACGGGAGGGACAACGCACGCTCTAGTATGTGGTCTGACGGCTAGAACTGCCGACTATAGAGCTGAGAAAAGATGGTTGGAACCTTCGGTTCGATTCCACATCCTGTGATTCTGGGCAAACTACTTAATTTCTCCGTGCCTAACAAAAATGTATGTATCCTAGTGTAACGTAACTGGTGCTCATGTAAAGCGCTCCAAATAAATCTAAATCTGCGTTTAGAAAATAAATAAAAACTAGTTTATTTGCGTGACGTCACTTCCGCAAGACAAGCGCGCGCACCAATGACGAAACTTCCCCAAGCACGGGCGCGCCTCTTGATTTAAGAAGAATCAAAAAGGGATAGATTAAACATAAAAGTTTTTATTAAATGAACACATCCTGAATTTCTGTATTTGAAGAAGATCTCATATTTAGGGATAAACAAAAACAACACTTTTCGCTTATTCAAGACCCACTGGGTTTGACATCTTGTAGGTCTAGCCTACACCGCTTGCACTGCAGGATGATCTAGTGCTAGTGCATCTACGTGCGGACTTGACTCCTTCCACCACTTTGGATTGACTTATGTAATTCATTTAAAAATCGTAGCCTCCAAATGGCTAATAATGGGTTCACGTCGCACCTTTTTATAAAGTGAACTCCCATGGAGTATTGCCTCAGGAGCTGCTTCCTTGCCGTTATCTTCTTCTTTTTGTTATTTCCACAATAATCGATTACGGCTATTGATAATTGTAATCAAAAGCTCGTATGGCTCCATTCAATGAATTTAACTGCTTGTTTCCCTCTTGACGGGAATTCAGCCCTAGGTGCTATCAAAATCACCCCACTCTCTTCTAAAATACGTGAACCAGGTTTTGTGTGTGTGTCACCCTCCCCCCCCCTTTATGTGCTAAGCAAGGGATGTACAAGCCCGAAGGAAAAGTGCTCTGTGCAAGGTATAGAGCATGGACGTGGGCCACGCAGAGTCTCTCGAGCACCCGGTATTTGAAAACATCTGTGCAGTACACTAAATAGTTGATTTACAATTGTTGCCATCAAATATAGAAATTCGGAAACCACACCTTCATGTTCTATTCTGTCACACTCCAGTTACAGGCACAGTGGGCTTAAAAGGGGCGTTAGGTTGAAGTCTCCGCAATTGTTTTAATAGTCGATGTGGCTAATGGTTTATTAGGTCTCAGCTAGCGAAGGCTGCGCTTGCGCAGTCTCGCTCGCGAGATTTAATGATTTCAGTACGGAGCTTGAACCCGCCCCTCTTCTTCATTGGTTGGCTTCCTAAATGGAGGCCAGCCATTGGAGGAGAGGGGCGTCTGTCCGGTTAAGCCCCGCATTTGTTGGATTTGGGGGTGTGTTTTTTCAATTCTTTCTCTCCTCTGGAATGTAAACATTCCAGCCAATGGCAAGAGGAGAGAAAAGAAAAACACGCCCCAGAATCCGAAAACGCCGCTGCGTTTCTCCAAGGCATTTCTGCTTCACCTCGGAGAAAGGCGGTGGTGTTAATGGCGTTCTCTCCCCCTGCTCTTGGCTCCCGTGTTCAGCTGCTTCTCTGGTCTCCTCCCCCCTGTCCTCTCAGGCTGGCCCCTACTAAGTGTAAGCAAAAAAGAACATATTCAACAAGGTGCATAAAATACTACTGAAAATGCGATACAAAATAGAATTTCATTACCTTATTCCTGTACGCTCACTTTTTATGTTGTTTTCAGCAGCCTCATAAACTGAGCCGTTCGTTACGATTCCTTACACAGCTTTTCAATAAACCGGGAAAAAAATCTGGCATTGGTATCTAGTTAATGTAACAATGAGGCACACCCTTACCTCAAGCCAGCGAGGCGTGTTTTCACAGAAGTATTTCCAGTACACGAGAATTGCTCGATGTAAAGTTGGAGACAGTCCAGCATGCAGGGCTCGTCAGAAGCTCTCCAGTTCCCAGTCGGTTCACGTGACCCACCCTATGTTTCGAAACTCAAAAACGTTTGGACTCGTGTTTTTTGGTAGATGCCATTTATTTGACTAAAGAAAAAATATATATTTTTAACCATCACATGTTCGCAAATTTGAAGCACTTCTGAAGGAATTTCAGAGATGGAAACGCTCTTGGAAAACACGAGTCTCTGGGGTAATGACAGCTCATAAGAAATGTGCATAACAGGCATTTCTAGGTTTCTTAGGGTGTGTATTCAACGCCAGGAGCTGCTTTCACTTGCGAGATCACAGCAAACTGCTCCGTTTTTCGAGGCTGCAGGACACAACATAAACACCGAGCCTGCAGGAGTAAGGTATTGTCATACTGAATTAGCATATTTTGGAGTGATGTTGCATACGTTTATATATGGCCCAGCAAATACAGCGGAAATGTTAGCTATGACTGGGAACTGGGTTTTATAGACTTGGAAGTAATTTGATTTTCTCTTTCAGTTAGCCAAGGTTATACCCAGTTTATTCATCTAATCATCGATCATCAATAGAAATCCATTTATTTGATTGGGCATTTTTGACTCAGTTTGTAATAGTTTAATGAGCTGCATGGTACTAGAGCGTTACCATAAAAAAATTAACATATTGTGTCTGATAAAACTATCACCCTAAGAAAAACAAGATGCATGTATAGATTTGAAAAGTATTGTCTGGATTACCTATATTGCAGAGATTTATTTTATATAACGCTAACTTGACTCGAATCCAATCAGGTATCAGATTGCTGAAATACAGTATACTGTATGTCATGATGACTCTGGTGTTTAATGTTCTTCCTAGAGAGAGATCGGAGTTTTGTCTAGTGGAAGTTTTGGCTCCTGGAAAGGTAGCACATAGGGTTAATGTGCCTGCAGCAAAGAATATGTACCATGCAGATCACAAAGTGCACATAATGTAAATAGGTCAGTGGGCTACTGCGTGTGTGTGTAGGTGGCTCTGTGGGTGGCTCTATTTGTGTGTGGGTTGCTCTATGTGAGTGGCTCTATGGGTGGCTCTGTGTATGTGGGTGGCTTTGTGTGTGGCTCTGTGTGTGGGTGCAAATGCAACAGGTCTCGCATTTGAGAGTGATTAATCTATTGACATTGTAAATAACAATGCAGTTTCTTTAAATGTTTTCAAAACAAAAGCATAAACAAAAATAATGTAATGAGCAATGCCAATAGCTCTAACTTTAACAATGCCGAGATCATTGCATTGTAAATGCTTGTTCATCAAGGAATAACAGATTTTAATGCAAAGAACAATCCATGGTTCGTTTTTGCATGTCCCAACCTTTCTTGGCGCCCACATAGCCAACAAGGAGCTGATCATCCACCCCGAATTGTTTTGTGCGATCCAAGTAGAAAGATAGCTCACGTTTTGGATCCAGACGGTGGAGCCTCTCCTCCTCTTTAGAAGGATGCGGGGGCGGGAAGAAGGTGGGAAAAGTGATGTTCTGTCCAATGTGGAAAGAGGTAACCACTTTGGGTTGAAAAGAAGGCCTAGTTTGAAGGACAACCTTGTCCAGATGAACAGCAATGAAAGGAGGCTTAGAAGACAGAGCCTGAACCTCACTCACCCTGCGAGCAGAGGTGATGGCAACCAGAAAAGCAGTCTTTAAGGTCAAGAGTCTGAGAGGACAATGATGTAGTGGCTCAAAAGAAGCACACATGAGGTAGGTTAAGACCAGATTCAAGTCCCACTGGTGCATTACAAAAAGAATAGGAGGAAAGAGGTGAGTAATGCCCTAAAAAAATCTATTTACAATAGGCGACTTGAAAAGAGAAGGCTGATCAGGAAGGCGATGAAAGGCCAAAATGGCTGATTGATAGCCTTTAAGGGTGCCCAGAGCAGAGCCCTGCTGGGCCAAAGATAGAAGGAAGAGGAGAACCTCTGAAAGAAGGGCAGGAAGGGGATCCACAGCCTTTGCTGTGCACCATGCCACAAATTTGTTCCAGCTACAGGCGTATACCGTTTTAGTGGAGGGACGCCTGGCTGCCAAGATGACATTACAGATAAGGGTGGGCGTAGTGGGCGTAGTGGGGCTACGTGAAGCAGCACGTAGTGTGCCCAAATCTACGCACACTACGTGCTTCGCGTAGCCCCACTACGCGCCACCCGCCTCCCGCCCGCCCTCCTTTTAAATCAAACCCCCGGATTTACAATAAATAGTAAATTAAAGAAACTTACCTGAAACGCGGCGTCTCCGGGGCTCCCTCTTCCATTTCAAACTTCTTCTGACTAATGCGCATGCGCGGACGCCCGCGCATGCGCATTTCCTGCGAGAAATGTGCATGCGCGGGCGTCCGCGCATGCGCATTAGTCAGAAGAAGTTTGAAATGGAAGAGGGAGCCCCGGAGACGCCGCGTTTCAGGTAAGTTTCTTTAATTTACTATTTATTGTAAATCCGGGGGTTTGATTTAAAAGGAGGGCGGGCGGGAGGCGGATGGCAGCGGCAGGCAGCTACGCTTCGCCCTGGGTGTGCGTAGCGCTAGCCTGCTTCGCCTACTTCGAAAACTGCGAAGCAGGCAGCGCTACGTACACTACGTGGGCGAAGCGTAGTGTCTCGCCCAGGGTTAATTACAGACTTCGGAAGGAAGGTCAAAATACGTCAACTGTCACCGCTAAATCTACACGCAAGGAGGTGGAGGTTGGACAGGTTCAGGAGGAGGACCGTCCCCTTCTGCTGCGACAGAAGATCCTCCCAAAGAGGCAGTTTGATCGGAGGATCAATGGCCATGTTCAAGAGCTCGGTATACCAGACTCTTCGTGCCCAATCCGGAGCCAAAAGGATGACTTGGGCATGGTCACGCTTGATCTTCTTCAGCACTCTGGCATGAAGTGGTATAGGCTTGAAGGAGTATAGAAGACCTAAATTTCACTCGCGACGAAAAGCGTCGCCAAGCGAGTGCCGCCTTGGAAATTCCAACGTGCAGAACTGCTGACATTGCGCATTCTCTTTGGTGGCAAAGAGATCTAACCAAGGCTCTCCCCATTGCTGAAAGATACCTTGCACCACCTCCAAGTGAAGATGCCATTTGTAATCCATCATGCACAGGCGGCTGAGTTCGTCTCCCCTGGAGTTCAGGGAGCCTGTCAGGTGTTGAACCACCAAGGACATGCCCTGATGTTCCAGCCACGTCCAGAGGTGGAGAGCCTCTTGACATAGGGTCCATGACCCCACCCGCCCTGTTTGTTGCAGTATGGCGGTGGTGTTGTCCGTGAACACCTGCACTACTCTCCCTTTGACAGAAGGAAAGAGTGCTTTCGGTGCAAGACTGATGGCCCGGAGGTCCAGTAGGTTGATGTGGAGCCCAGACTCCGCCGGAGACCAGAGGCTTTTAATATCCACCTCTCCCATGTGGCCGCCCCATCTCAGAAGTGACGCATCTGTCACCACTGTGAAGTCTGGTGGGGGATGGGAGAGGGATCTGCCGTCGACCCACTCCTGGTCTGTAAGCCACCGCTGCAATTGGTGTGCAGTGCCCTCCGAGATCTGGACGCAATCGGAAAGATTCCACTGATGCTGCGCCCACTGGAACTTCAGGTCCCACTGCAGAGGCCGCATATGCCACCTGGCATGATCTACCAGCAGGATACAGGAAGCCATGAGGCCCAGCAGCCTCAGGGTCATTCTCACCGAAACCCAGGATAGAGGCTGAAACATCGGTATCATAGCCCGAATATCCCGGACTCGCTGCTTGGGAGGATAAGCCAAAAGTGCGCTGGCTCCAGAACTGCTCCGATGAAAATGAGCTTCTGAGAGGGAATCAGGTGTGACTTTGTCATGATGATAGTGAACCCCAGCGAGAGCAGGAGGTCTGCCGTAGTCTGGAGGTGGGAGACGACAACCTGGGGCGAGCTCACCTTCAACAGCCAGTGATCGAGATAGGGGAAGACTGGAACCCCTGATCGGCGCAGATGAGCTGCGACCACCGCCATCACTTTCGTGAACACCAGAGGGGCGCTGGTAAGGCCAAAGGGGATCACGGTAAACTGAAAGTGCTCATGGCCTACCATGAACCGTAGGTAATGCCTGTGAGCCGGCAGGACGGGGATGTGGAAATAAACCTCCTGCAAGGCCAACACTACCATCCAGTCTACAGGGCCGAGGGTAGACAACACCTGAGCCAATGTCAACATTTTGAACTCCTCCTTCCGGAGGAAGTGGTTGATGTCCCTGAGATCCAAGATAGGACAGCAGGCCTTTGTCCTTCTTAGGTACCAGGAAGTAGTGGGAATAACAACCATGATCTACTACTGGCACAGGGACTCGCTCGATGGCTCCCTTGGCCGAGAGAGGTGTAACTTCCTGACGGAGAAGGGCCAAGTGAGCCTCCGACATGCGATGGAGTGTTGGTGGCTGCGAGAAGTTGGCCTGATGTATGATGTCACTAGTTATAGTGTACACCTTATATCAGTCCAAATACCCTTATGGTGATTGGTTGTAAAGTCAACCTTATAGACCAGCTATCCTAGTGGTAGCATGGACAAGAGCAGTCTTAGGCTAAACTCTGAATGGCATGTGAAGCCAGCTGTGATACCATATATAATCCCTTGAATACCAAATGAAAGGACACCACAACAGATATATATATAAAATAAAGTGTATTTATTCTAAGCAAACCCTCAGCACTCTTTATGAGATTAGAGGTAAGTACAACACAGTCTTATTTATGCATACATTAAGTCACACAGGTAAGTAATACAGTTAGGCCCTAGGGGCCACGCAAACCATATACTAAGTAAGTGATATAAGAACCACTGTCACGGAAATAGAGTAGGCCTAGGCCTAGGGAATCGCTGGGGCTACACTACACTAGCGTTAGTTAGGAAGTGGGAGGCCCACGGGATTCGTGTGCAGAGTGGAAACACTCACGCGTAATGCGTAAAAGTCAATAGCAATAGTACAGTTTAGAAAACGGTAGATTTAGGACACTTCCGGAGTAGCTAGGAAGTTGAGACTTGAAAACTAGACACTAGGATAGTCGCTATCCTGATGAGCACCGGAGTACCCAAGTTACCTAGCCCACAGGCTGCGGGTGCATAGGGGTGAAGATGCGTCGTTTTCGTCGTCGACTCCTATGGATGCCTGAAGAAAGATGCTGACAGGCAGTCAGTGAAGAGTGTCCGGTGGATCCCAAGGCTGGGATCTAGAAGAAAGGAAACCTGCAAGCAGAAGGGACAGAGTCAAGGTCACTAGCCAGTGACCACGTGGAACCAGGAAGGAACCAGACGATGTCGTGAAGATTGCAGGTGAAGGTGAAGCTTGTCGCTGCAGCCAGGAGGACCAGGAAGCGTCGAGGATGACCAGGACCAGGAGGCGAGCTGTCCCACGAAGGCTCTTGCTGTCGGCGGCGTCGAAGTTGGACTAGGACTCACCAAGCCTTGGCAAGCGGAACCCACGAAGAACGAAGGACTTGCTTCTGGTGCAGACCAGGAAGGTCTGGGGTGCTTCTTCTTTGCAGAGAAGCGGGAGCCAGTCCAGAGGAGCCAAACCAGCGCAGAAGATTTCAGGGTGCGTCGTCACAGAGGCCACTAGCCAGCGGGCAAGCAACCGGACAGACGCGGCAAGCAGGAAAATGCTGAAGGGCTCCACGCAGGACTCGTGGAGTGTGGGGGGCTGATCTTCGGTGCAGATGGTGCTTGGGGTTGGGGCTTCTCAATCCCCGGTGCACAACTTCGAGGGTACCTCAGAAGCTGCGCTGTAAGTTACTAGCCACTTTTTCCAGGTAGCCGGTCCCACGTCGCTCGTCGCCTCCACGGATCTCAGCTCTGCTGCAGATGTGGATGAGGGTCGGAGAAGTCTGGAAGTCAAGGCTCTGGTCGGGCTCTGCAGTCGGTTCCTCGTAGAACGGTCGCAAAGCAAAGGGTAGTCTCTTGATGGTGCCTGTTTGCACAGGGTAGCCACTCCTTGGCTACAAGGGAGATTCTTCAGTCTTCTTCTTTCGTCGAATGTCGAAGGTCCAGAGTTTCTGTTCAGTTTTGCAGGTTCAGGATAATCTAAAGTCTTGAGGCCCAACTCCAACTCTTATACTAATCTGGGGGGCTGGGATACCTGCTAGGTCACGCCTTATGGGTGGGACCTGGGAGGGGGTGGTTACACCCACTTCCCTTTGTCCAGTTTCGCGCCAGAGCTGGGGCTGGAGTGCCCCAGCGCCGGTTTGAACTGGACTATGCAAGGAACACCTTGTGTGCCCCAGGCATGTCTCATTCCTTTCAGCCCACCCTGCCCCAATACACTAAAGGCTGTCTGGGGAGGTGCTAGCACCTCCCCAAGCAGGAAACCTATTGTCCAGGCCTCCCTGGCTGGGATCACTCCCAGCTGCAGGAGGTCAGACTTGTGTCGTGGCAGCAGCATCCATTTTGTGATGCTGAGGCTTTGGTCAGAGGCTAACAGTTGAAGTATTGATTTTAACATGTCTTTCCCTCTAGAAGGGGGGAATAATATTCTCATGTCCAGAAATGGCATGGGGGTATTATTCCCTAGTGTTAGACACCTTACACGACATGTTTTGATAAAGCCAAACCATAGTTACCATAACCGTCTAAGATTATAAGGCACTTTAAGAGTATATGGTAGGCTATATCATAGAACAGCTATAAGGACAAGGTTCCGAAAGCTGCAGACAGGCTCAGCTCATGCTAGAGCACCATCTCACATGTTACCAAGCACTCTGCCTCCAGGATTGTCAAGGCCTGCCATAGGAGTGACTGATAGGTACACATGTGTCTATATGTAAGTTAGGTATAGGAATACTACACCTAAGCAAGGGGTGATTACACGACCTTGCCCCAGCTGAGTGATCATCCAGTTGTGTCAAAATGGAAGGCCAGGCCAGGGGTGGCATAATACATGCTGCAGCCCCTGGTAGGCCTAGGGTACACCTATGCCCTGGGTACCTAGGGTACACTGTACAGGGTCCAATAAGGTGATCCTTACCAATTGTGTATGTACCTAGGGTACATGGAGTCCATTTTACAGAGAGAGCAGACAGCCTGAGACCCTGAATGGCAGGATCTCAGGCCAACTAAGTCGAAAAACCAGCTAGACACTAGGCAAAAAGTTGGGGGTAACCATAGTCAGATATCCACCTTCCTACACAACCCCCCCCCAAACGAAAGGAGATAAGTCTGGCCTTGACAAGGTAAGCCTCTATTGCCTGAGTGGCCATATAAGGAAGAACCAGCACTGGCATGGTTACCCCCTGTCTCATGGTCCACTAAGCAATCCCTCATCCTAAAGATATCATAGGGTCTCCACCATAGGGAATCTCTACCTTTGGTGTGTCTTTGCAAAGTAAAAGGCTGGTGTTGAGATGGAGTACTGAAGTGAGTGTCCTCAAAGTGAGGCCTCAGCTTCCTCCAATCATCCTCCACCATGGATGCCTTTCTTTCTCTAACTGAGTTGCACTGTGCTCTCAGGGTCAGCCTCTGGCTACCTAAAGCTGGAGGCTGGGTCCCTTTTGTGGGCTTACTGGAGGGACAGGTCAGGTTTGGGGCCCTAAGGTCCCATGTTTGCCTGTGCCCAACAGAATCCCTCTGGGGGAGGTCCCTAACTACCTGTGAAGGGGATCCCTCAGGAATGTTTTTACCCATCACCTGGCTAGGGCTACTAGCCAGGCAATCCTCATTCTTTTGATGGGGGGGTTCTTGTGGACAGGGGCCCTCTTGGGGTCCACTGGCCTCCCTGACCTCTGCAGCCCTGGGCTGACTGAGGCAGGGTAGAGAGAGGCAGGCTACCTGCACCAGACTGGGTCCCACCTTGGAAGGGGCCACTGACATCAGAGGCTCTGCCAGGCCAGGCCTGGCTACCTCTGGGGCAGTTCCTTCACAAGGGGTGAGGTCAGATCCCTGAGGAGGCTGACCTTTTCCTAATGTCTGGGGAGAGGGAGACTTTTCTTCCTCCCCACTACTCTCTGTTTGTGTGGAGTGATCCATAGTTTCAGGCTTCACTACACCTATATCAGTCTGAGTATGGGCTGAGACCATTACAGCCGTGCCAACCTTTTCAGGAAGGCACTCAGTTTGTGTTTGAGCTGTGACTGTCACAGCTCTGCCAATTTCTACAGGGAAGTCTGTCTGTGCCTGGGCTGTGGCTACCACTGCCCTTCCAACCTTTTCAGGTAGGAAATCTGCTTGGACAGGGGTTGTGACTGGCACAACCCCACTACCCTTTTGGGAAAGGCCTACCATTTTGGAATGGGTGTCTTGTTCAACTCCAGCCCAAGCTGAGAGTTCTAAGTCATTCCCCAGTAAGCAGTCCACAGGCAAGGTTGGAGACACTGCCACACTTTTAGGGCCAGTGACACCTCCCCAGCTGAGACATACCTCTGCCATGGGATGACTGTTCTGATTGCCATCAATGTTAGTTACCTGGTATGAGAAACCAGGCAAAAGCTGCTCAGAGGGAACTAGCCTATGGGCCACCATAGTGATGCTAGCTCCAGTGTCTCTGTAGGCCTCAGCTTTTCTACCATTGATGTAGGGTTCCTGTCTGTACCTACCCAAAGTGTTGGGACAGGCAGTGAAGTTGGCAAACCCCATGCCACCATCACAGACAAGAGTAGCTGCTGTAGGGGAATTGGCTAAGCCAGAGTCCCCCTGTGTTCCCCAAGAAAACCCAACCAAATTTTTGGGGGCACTCCCACCACCTGGGGGATTACTGCTGACAGTAATAGGTGGTGTGACAGGAGTAGTTGGAGGAACAGTTTTGTTTTTAGCCTGTGGGCAACTGCTGTCAGTTTTCCAATGCCCAGGTGTTTTACACACATGGCAGTAAGGCTTTTTAACTGTGGTAGAGGAGGGAGCTTGGGACCCACCACCTTGTGTGGAGTTTTGGAGCCCTGAGGAAGATTTCTCTTTTGTTTTATCCCCACCCTTCTCTTGAGGCTTGGTGGTATCTTTCCTTTGGTCACCACCCTGATTTTTAGGCCTAATCCTGGTCCTGACCCATTTATCTGCCCTCTTTCCCAATTCTTGGGGAGAGGTCAAATCTGAGTCTACCAGGTGTTGATGGAGAAGCTGGTTCTGACAATTACTAAGGATCTGCTCCCTCATAATCAAGTTGTACAATCCTGTATAGTCCTGCACCTTGCTGCCATTTAACCAACCTTCCAAAGCCTTAGTGGCACAATCCACAAAATCAGACCAGTCCTGTGTCTGTGTCTTCTGGGTGTCTCTGAACAACAACCTATATTGCTCAGTGGTTAAGCCAAACCCATCTATCAGAGCACTCTTCAGGACTTTGTAATTGTTTGCATCCTCATCACTGACTGTGAGGAGCTTGTCTCTACCTTTGTCAGAAAAGGAGAGCCACTAGATAGCTGCCCACTGACTCTGGGGAACCTGCTGTACTTTGCAGGCCCTCTCCAAAGCAGTCATCCACTTGTGGATGTCATCCCCATTCTGGTATGGGGGGACTATCTTGCTAGGGTTTCTATGGTCATAAGACCTATCCCTATCTCTAGGAATGTTGCTGCCACCAGTGGGTTCTAACCCACTTAACTTTTGTTCTCTAGCCAGAGCAAGCTTCTCCTTGGCAAGGGCAAGTTCTTCCCTCTGAATCCTCAGATTAGCTTCCCTCATTCTGGCTTCATGCTCCTTTCTCTCATGGGAAGTCATTCCCCTGTGAGAGGAAGCATTAGAGATGTTAGAGACATGGGAGTGGATGGATTCCCTTGAGGGGGATCTGTCCCTCCTGCTTCTCTGTGTAAGCCTACTTGGGGGTCTGTAAGGGGGGACCCCATGCAAACTCCCATGTAAGCTTAGGTTAGCCTGGCTAAGTCTTCCTACTTGGCCCTGGCTGTCTACCTCTTCATCTGAAGTCTCCTCTGACTCCTCTGTGGTGGGTAGACCCTCCTCTGTACCTAGGGTACCTGCCTGAGATGCCCTAATAATGTCATACTCCTCTAGGAGTTGTCTTAACTGAAGGAGGGTAGGGTTTGCACCCTGTTTTATTCCTCTGGAGGTACACAAGTGTCTCATCTCCTGGAATGTTAAGGTATCATATCTAGAGGGGGTCTTTTGCAGACCTGATCCTCCTGAGGGAGCATCTACTTGATCTCCTCTCAGAGACATGATCTAGTGAGGGTGTGGTGTGTGCACCTACCTACACTAGTTGTATCTACTAAACCTCTCTAGTAGTTGTAGTCAGGGTGTGTTACTCCCTTCAACCTACAACTACAAAGTCCAGTAGGACTTAAGTATTATAACCTATGTTATATGTACCTAGACAATATCTGTGTGATCTTTCAATTTAATATCTCAAGATTACAATGGTATTACAACAGCAAGCTCAGATCCCAACCGCTGCTCACCAATGCGAGAAGTTGGCCTGATGTATGATGTCACTAGTTATAGTGTACACCTTATATCAGTCCAAATACCCTTATGGTGATTGGTTGTAAAGTCAACCTTATAGACCAGCTATCCTAGTGGTAGCATGGACAACAGCAGTCTTAGGCTAAACTCTGAATGGCATGTGAAGCCAGCTGTGATACCATATATAATCCCTTGAATACCAAATGAAAGGACACCACAACAGATATATATATAAAATAAAGTGTATTTATTCTAAGCAAACCCTCAGCACTCTTTATGAGATTAGAGGTAAGTACAACACAGTCTTATTTATGCATACATTAAGTCACACAGGTAAGTAATACAGTTAGGCCCTAGGGGCCACGCAAACCATATACTAAGTAAGTGGTATAAGAACCACTGTCACGGAAATAGAGTAGGCCTAGGCCTAGGGAATCGCTGGGGCTACACTACACTAGCGTTAGTTAGGAAGTGGGAGGCCCACGGGATTCGTGTGCAGAGTGGAAACACTCACGCGTAATGCGTAAAAGTCAATAGCAATAGTACAGTTTAGAAAACGGTAGATTTAGGACACTTCCGGAGTAGCTAGGAAGTTGAGACTTGAAAACTAGACACTAGGATAGTCACTATCCTGATGAGCACCGGAGTACCCAAGTTACCTAGCCCACAGGCTGCGGGTGCATAGGGGTGAAGATGCGTCGTTTTCGTCGTCGACTCCTATGGATGCCTGAAGAAAGATGCTGACAGGCAGTCAGTGAAGAGTGTCCGGTGGATCCCAAGGCTGGGATCTAGAAGAAAGGAAACCTGCAAGCAGAAGGGACAGAGTCAAGGTCACTAGCCAGTGACCACGTGGAACCAGGAAGGAACCAGACGATGTCGTGAAGATTGCAGGTGAAGGTGAAGCTTGTCGCTGCAGCCAGGAGGACCAGGAAGCGTCGAGGACGACCAGGACCAGGAGGCGAGCTGTCCCACGAAGGCTCTTGCTGTCGGCGGCGTCGAAGTTGGACTAGGACTCACCAAGCCTTGGCAAGCGGAACCCACGAAGAACGAAGGACTTGCTTCTGGTGCAGACCAGGAAGGTCTGGGGTGCTTCTTCTTTGCAGAGAAGCGGGAGCCAGTCCGGAGGAGCCAAACCAGCGCAGAAGATTTCAGGGTGCGTCGTCACAGAGGCCACTAGCCAGCGGGCAAGCAACCGGACAGACGCAGCAAGCAGGAAAATGCTGAAGGGCCCCACGCAGGACTCGTGGAGTGTGGGGGGCTGATCTTCGGTGCAGATGGTGCTTGGGGTTGGGGCTTCTCAATCCCCGGTGCACAACTTCGAGGGTACCTCAGAAGCTGCGCTGTAAGTTACTAGCCACTTTTTCCAGGTAGCCGGTCCCACGTCGCTCGTCGCCTCCACGGATCTCAGCTCTGCTGCAGATGTGGATGAGGGTCGTAGAAGTCTGGAAGTCAAGGCTCTGGTCGGGCTCTGCAGTCGGTTCCTCGTAGAACGGTCGCAAAGCAAAGGGTAGTCTCTTGATGGTGCCTGTTTGCACAGGGTAGGCACTCCTTGGCTACAAGGGAGATTCTTCAGTCTTCTTCTTTCGTCGAATGTCGAAGGTCCAGAGTTTCTGTTCAGTTTTGCAGGTTCAGGATAATCTAAAGTCTTGAGGCCCAACTCCCACTCTTATACTAATCTGGGGGGCTGGGATACCTGCTAGGTCACGCCTTATGGGTGGGACCTGGGAGGGGGTGGTTACACCCACTTCCCTTTGTCCAGTTTCGCGCCAGAGCTGGGGCTGGAGTGCCCCAGCGCCGGTTTGAACTGGACTATGCAAGGAACACCTTGTGTGCCCCAGGCATGTCTCATTCCTTTCAGCCCACCCTGCCCCAATACACTAAAGGCTGTCTGGGGAGGTGCTAGCACCTCCCCAAGCAGGAAACCTATTGTCCAGGCCTCCCTGGCTGGGATCACTCCCAGCTGCAGGAGGTCAGACTTGTGTCGTGGCAGCAGCATCCATTTTGTGATGCTGAGGCTTTGGTCAGAGGCTAACAGTTAAAGTATTGATTTTAACATGTCTTTCCCTCTAGAAGGGGGGAATAATATTCTCATGTCCAGAAATGGCATGGGGGTATTATTCCCTAGTGTTAGACACCTTACACGACATGTTTTGATAAAGCCAAACCATAGTTACCATAACCGTCTAAGATTATAAGGCACTTTAAGAGTATATGGTAGGCTATATCATAGAACAGCTATAAGGACAAGGTTCCGAAAGCTGCAGACAGGCTCAGCTCATGCTAGAGCACCATCTCACATGTTACCAAGCACTCTGCCTCCAGGATTGTCAAGGCCTGCCATAGGAGTGACTGATAGGTACACATGTGTCTATATGTAAGTTAGGTATAGGAATACTACACCTAAGCAAGGGGTGATTACACGACCTTGCCCCAGCTGAGTGATCAGCCAGTTGTGTCAAAATGGAAGGCCAGGCCAGGGGTGGCATAATACATGCTGCAGCCCCTGGTAGGCCTAGGGTACACCTATGCCCTGGGTACCTAGGGTACACTGTACAGGGTCCAATAAGGTGATCCTTACCAATGGTGTATGTACCTAGGGTACATGGAGTCCATTTTACAGAGAGAGCAGACAGCCTGAGACCCTGAATGGCAGGATCTCAGGCCAACTAAGTCGAAAAACCAGCTAGACACTAGGCAAAAAGTTGGGGGTAACCATAGTCAGATATCCACCTTCCTACAGTGGCATGGAGGGAGGGGCAGTCTCAATGGGGAGGGAGTAGCCCCTTCGGACTATCTGCGAAACTCACCTGTCCGATGTGATGTTGTGCCAGTGGTAGAGGTGATGGCGAATCCTGCCACCCACTGGCAACAGGTGGATCCGAAAGGTCAGACTAGGAAGACTTGGAGGCGGATGCAGAGGGGCCACTGGTGAACTGGCCTGCCAGCTGGCCCCCAGATCCACGGCACTGGGTCCCACGTCCCTGCCCGTGCAGAGCTGAGTAGCTTGTGCCGGCCTGTGGCCCTGGGTGGAACATGGTGGGACACCCCTTCCGCAGCAATGAAAGGGGCGAAAGGCGGACTAAACAGGGCTAGAGGTGGCAGCGAGGCTCAAGGATCTTGACGTAGCCTGAGAGTCCTTGAAGAGCTCGAGATTGGACATCCCCGGAGAGGCCAGTGTACCTCAGCCAGGTGTAGCGTCTCAGGGCTACTGACTTAGAAATCGTTCTACCTAGCGAATCAGCAGTATTCAGCCCACATCGAATAGCGTACTTCGCTGCATCTCTACCCTCTGCAACCGCACAGGAGAGTACAGTGTGGGCCTCCTCTGGGCTCTGTGGCAGCACTTGCACAACCGTGTACCACACAGAGTGGATGTAGCGGCCCAAGAGACATGCGGTGTTCACCGACCGCAGTCCTAAGCTGGTCCAGCTTCTTGGATTCCCTATCTGGGGGAGCAGTAGGGAATGCACCTTTGGATGTTGAGGCTTGGCCGACCAAGCTCTCAGGGGTAGGGTGTTGGGAGAGGAAAATTTGCTCTGGGCCAGGCAATGACGTCGGGCAATCATCCTATCCACAGGAGCCCCGGTGCTGGGCTTGGACCAAATGCCCAGAAGGATGTCTGTGAGGGCCTCGTTGAATGGCAGCAGGGGCTCTGAAGAGGCCGCTGCTGGCTGAAGCACCTCAGTCAGGAGGTTAGTCCTGACTGCCACCGTAGTAAGCTCCAGGCCCAAGGCCTCAGCCGCTCTATGCAACACCACAGTGTAGGAGGCTCCCTCCTACATGGCCACGGTAGGGGGAGAAAGCACACCCAGGTCTGGGGAGGTGTCCAGTCCACCGGCATCACCCAACTCCTCTCTCCAGTCCGGCTCTTCTAGCTGCTCTGCCAGAGGGTCCACAGACCCCTCCCAGTCCTCCTCACCCTCCTCTGGCTGCCACTCAGGGCGATAAGGATCGACAGTGGTACAAAAGAACCGACCGGTGCCGGTACCGGTGTTGGTCGACTCCGGTCCTGCTCAATGTCCAAGTCGAGGCGGAGGCCGGAGTCGCTGCGGCCGGGGACACAACCGGCAGCGGAGGCGTCGTCAGAGGAATCGGCGCATGGGGAGGTGTTGTGAGGTCAACCGGCACCGATCTGGATCCAGGCCTGGATCATTGGGGGCCCTGCAGTGCCGAGGCTGGAGCCGCTGGCATCGAAGGCCTAGAACCCCCAGCTCAGTCCACGGGCGGAGTCGGGCTGCCCAAAGATGGAGTGGAGGTTTTCGTAAAATGCACAAAGCTGGGCATGGGACGATCTGCCTCCTGGGAAGGGAGGGAAGCTTGGAGCCGTCCCAGCAGGCAGACGGGGAGTAGGTGAAGAGCGACTGTGCTTCTCCGCCTTCTTCTTGTGCTTCGACTTACCCGATGACAAAGACTTCGAGGAGGAATGATGGTGGTGACTCTGCGACCGGTCCCGCGATCTCCCTCTCGACCGGGACCTCGAGCGGCGGGATGCTGACTGCCTGGTCTCCAGAATTTTTGGGGACCGCTCCCAGAAAGACTTCGGGTTCATGGACCGACAGTCGGAGCACGACTTCGGGTCGTGGTCATGCTCCTGACACAAGAGGCACACGAGGTGTGGGTCCGTGACCGACAACAATTTGTGACAGGAATCACAAGGTTTGAAGCCGGTATGCCGATGGGACATCCCTATGTGCACCAGGAGTCAAACAACTGGAAAAAGATGTTGACAAAAGTCGAAAAAGACCTAGTAAAAAAAGAGTAAGGGTACCGCTCTCTGGATTTTTGCTGGCTGCAGCAGAAAAAGTAAGAACTGAAGTCAGCACATAGGGACGGCGTCTAAGTAGATACCGCAACGTCTTTCTGGCGATCACAATGCCAACGACGAACGTGGAGTTGACAGATGCCACCTACCGATGGGCAGGGGTACTGCTGAGAAAAAATTATTCGGATCCAGTCTGACGCCTAGGGGTAATTCTAAGGTAAGGAATCTATAATTAATAGTTTCTTTCAGATATAGGGGTCCAATCTCAGTTCTCAATTCCATGATGATTCCATGGGTGGCCATTACTTTCTCCAGTTGTGGGACAAGCTCCTTTGCTGGTTTAGAGATAACAATCTCAACTTTAGGGTATTTAGAGAAACTATCAATAATTTCAAACAGCGACCATCTTGTAAAGCTAAGAAATCTGCACTTGGGGTCATCCATGGATCTAGTGGGATCTCTTTGCTGATTATTGGAGCCTGAGGGTCACGTGGTCTTGATGCTGGACAGTAAGAACAAGCAACTACAATTGTTTCCACCATATTATCAAGCCAGGGAAACCAGCCTTTACACAGAGGCCACTCTTAATTTTGACCATATTGACCGGCATGGGCTATTGGGGCCATACTCAGTGCAAAGTTTGTGGTATGACTAGATAGATCCCACTCAAAAGGGACTGTACTGACATCCCTTCAGATTAATTTCTTACATTATACAACAATGCGAGAATTTGAATGGCCTCAGGAGGGCAGGTGGACAGGTTTGAAATCAGTGAGCTCCATTCTCCATTATGGCAAGTTTGGATCAGAAGATGCAAACTGTCATCATTATCAGTAGCAACTTGAATGTCTTCTAGAGACATGGCCCTCGAGTAGGATCGTTCCACGATCAGGCTGATATAATCTTCAGTCTAAATGTGTTTTTCATTTCTTTACCTGTAGCACGCCGAGGGTGTCTGGATAAGTAGTCCTGGGATTCTGGGAAACAGATAGATGCACAAGTTACTACTTGTGTGATGATATATCTTTAAGAGACATTAGTTAGTGATAGATTTCTTACCTTAGAATATCCCCAGGCGTCAGACTGGATCCAGAAAGTTTTTTCATTAGCAGTACCCTTGCGCGTCAGTAGGTGGCGTCGTGCTGCTCCGCGTCCGTCGCTGGCGTCGTATGCCCCGAGATGAGATCACGGAGACTACTTAGGCGCCACCCATGCGCACTGATGTCAGTTCTGAGCACGACTTTCCGTGCCAGGAACGCAGAGCCATGCAAGAAACTGACCACTGGTGCCATGAAACTAGGGCCCTGAAAGGGGATGACCTTAACCCTAGAAATCTGTTCGCAGAACGGGGAGGATGGGTGGGGCGGTAAGGAATCTATCACTAATGTCTCTTACAGATATATCGTTACCCAAGTAGTAACTTGTGCATCTGAAAGAGACACGTTAGTGATAGATTCCTTACCTTAGAAAAGATACCCCAGCAATACCAACGCCGGTGGTAGGTCTGCAAATAGATTACACCAGAAAGTCACGGAGAACAGAACTGCCAAAGAAGCCGTCTCTTTGGACCTGACTGTCAAGGCAGTAATGCTTGGTAAACGTGTGCAGCGAGAACCACGTTGCTGCCTGACAAATGTCCTGCAAGGGGACCCCGCGTCCCAAGGCAGTAGTGGCCGCCGTTGCCCTAGAAGAATGGGCACACAGCCCCACAGGAGGCTCCTTCTTAACCAACGAATAACAGGCCTTGATGCAGAGAACGACCCACCAAGAGATGGTCCGCTTGTGCACAGCCCGACCTCTTTTGGCGCCCACGTAGCCAACAAAGAGCTGGTCATCCATCCGGAACTGTCGTGTGCGCTGCAGGTAGAACGAGAGCGCACGTTTTTGGATCCAGACGGTGGAGCCTCTCTCCCTCTTTCGAAGGATGCAGAGGCGGAAAGAAGGTGGGCAAAGTGATGGACTGCCCAATGTGGAAAGGCGTGACAACCTGTGCCAAGAACGTAGGACGGATCCTTAAAACCATCTTGTCTGGATGAACAGAGAGGAAAGGAGGTTTGGAAGAAAGAGCCTGGAGCTCACTCACTCTTCTGTCAGAGGTGATAGCTACCAGGAAAGCCGTCTTGAGAGTGAGAAGACGCAAAGGACAGTTATGAAGAGGCTCGAAGGGAGCGCACATCAGATATGTCAAGACAAGGTTTAAGTCCCATTGAGGCATTATGAACGGCACAGGAGGAAACGTGTGTGTAATGCCTTTCAGGAAAAGGGTTAACAACCGGGGACTTAAAAAGAGAAGGCTGATTTGGAAGCCGTAGAAAGGCGGAGATGGCTGAAAGATAACCTTTGATAGTGCCCAACTCAGAGCCCTGCTGGGCCAAAGAAAGAAGGAACAGAAGGACTTCGGAAAGAGGGGCAGAAAGGGGATCCACAGCCTTAGCTGTGCACCATGCCACAAACTTGGCAGGCGTATACCGTCTTAGTGGAGGGACGCCTGGCAGCCAGAATGACATCAAAAACTTCGGGAGGAAGATCGAAAGCTGTCAACTGTCGCCACTAAATCTCTACGCATGGAGGTGGAGGCTGGACAGGTTCGGGTGGAGGACCGTCCCCTGCTGCTGTGACAGAAGATCCTCCAGAAGAGGCAGTCGGATCGGGGGATCAATCGCCATGCTGAGTAGCTCGGGATACCAGTATCTTCATGCCCAATCCGGAGCCACAAGGATGATTTGGGCCCGGTCGCGCCGAATCTTCTTCAGCACTCTGGGCAAAAGTGGTATAGGCGGAAAGGCGTACAATACACCGCAACTCCACTTGCGACGAAAAGCGAGTACCGCCTTGGAAATTCCAACATGCAGAACTGATGACATTTTGCGTTCTCTTCTGTGGCGAATAGATCTAACCAAGGCTCGCCCCACTGCTGAAAGAGACCTTGCACCATGTCCGAGTTCAGACGCTATTCGTGATCCATCATGCACCGGCAGCTGATTCCTCCGCCCTGGCGTTCAGAAAACCTGCCAGGTGTTGAACCACCAAGGTAATGCCTTGATGTTACAGCCATGTCCAGAGGCGCAGAGACTCCTGACATAGGGTCTAGGACCCCACCCCGCCCTGTTTTTTGCAATACCACATGGCGGTGGTGTTGTCCGTGAACACCTGCACCACACTTACCCGGACAGAGGGAAGGAATGCCTTCAGTGCAAGTCGGATCGCCCGAAGCTCCAAAAGGTTGATATGGAGCCAGGACTCTGCCGGAGACCAGAGTTCTCTGATCTCCGCCTCTCCCAAGTGGCCTCCCTATCCCAGGAGGGACGCATCCGTCACCAATATGTGCTCCGGTTGGGGAAGGGAGAGGGATCTACCATTGACCCAATCGCGATTCGTGAGCCACCACTGCATTTGACGTGCAGTGCCCTCCGAGAACTGGACATGATCGGACAGGTTGCCTTGATGCTGTGCCCACTGGAACTTTAGGTCCCACTGCAGAGTCCGCATATGCCATCTGGCATGTGGCACCATCAGGCCCAGGAGCCGGAGGGTCATCATGACCAAAACCCTGGATAGAGGCTGAAAGATTAGAATCAGAACCCGAATATCCCGGACTCGCTGCTCAGGAGGATAAACCCGAAACAGCGCTGAATCCAGAACCGCTCTGATAAAGGGGAGCTTCTGAGAGGGACTCAGGTGCGACTTCAGCACGTTGACGGAGAACCCCAGCAAATGCAGGAGGTCAGCCGTAGTCTGAAGGTGGTTGACGACTGCCTGAGGCGAGCCCGCCTTCAACAACCAGTCGTCGAGGTAAGGGAAGCCTGACACCCCCGACCTGCACAGGTGAGCTGCGACCACCACCATCACCTTCGTGAACACCCGAGGGGCACTGGTAAGGCCGAAGGGGAGCACGGCAAACTGAAGATGCTCCTGGCCTACTGTGAACCGCAGGTAACGCCAGTGGGCTGGCAGGACCGGGATGTGAAAATATGGATCCTGCAAGTCAAACGCTACCATCCAGTCTCCAGGGTCGAGGGCAGCCAAGACCTGAGCCAGAGTCAACATCCTGAACTTCTCCTTCCGGAGGAAGCGATTGACGTTCCTGAGGTCCAAGATGGGGCGCAAACCCCCCTTGTCCTTTTTGGCCACGAAAGGAACCAAAACCAGGCGTGGGTGTGTTTTTCGTGGAAAGACCTAAGGACTTGGCCGTAGCCCGCGAGTCCTTAAAACGCTCCAGCGCACTTATCGTCAAACAAACGGGTTCCATCAAAGGGCTTATCCATGAGGGAGCTTTGTACATCTGGGGAGAACCCGGTAGATCTCAACCAGGCGTGGCGACGAAGCACCACAGTCGTAGAAATGGCTCTACCCAGTGAGTCCACGGTGTCCAAACCACACCGAATGGCGAACTTAGCAGCATCCTTACCCTCGGCAACAGCTTGAGACAGCACAGCTTGGCCCTCTTCAGGACACTGAGGCAACACCTGTGCAACAGCATCCCACACCGCGTGGGAATAGCGGCCCAAGAGGCAAGCTGTGTTCACCGACCGCAGCCCTAAGCTGGCTGAAGAAAACAACCGCTTGCCGAACTGCTCCAGCTTCTTAGAGTCCTTATCTGGCAGAGCCGTGGGAAAGGCACTCTGGGACGTCGAAGCTTGGATGACCAGGCTCTCGGGCATAGGATGAGTGGTCAGAAAGGCAGGGTCACCCGGCGCCGGGCGATGACGCCTGGTGACATTCTTATCCACTGGTGCCCCCGTGGCAGGCCGCGACCAAGTGCCCAGCAAGACGTCAGTGAGGGCGTTGTTAAATCGCAGCAGGGACTCTGATGAAGTGGACGCCATCTGGAGAACCTCAGTGAGGAGATTAGTCTTCAGGGCCACCGTAGGGAGATCAAGGTGGAGGACCTCAGCGGCCCGACGAAGCACCATCGTGTACGAGGCGCCCTCCTCCATGGTAGGCGGAGGAGAGGCAAACCCGGGTCAGAGGAGAGATTGAGGCCGCCGGCTCTGAGTCACACTGACGAGCAAGAGGGTCCTCGGACCCCTCACAGTCATCCTCCACCTCCGCCGTATGCGGGACAGGCTGCGGCGGCAGGGCAGGGTCTGGGGAAGGAACAAACGGCGCCGAGAACGGTGCCAGACAGGGCCGAACTGGCGCCGTGCCCCAGTGCGGATCCCAGGTAGGGACAAAAGTGTCCAAGAACCTGGGCAGGGGCGGGACAAATGGTACCCACTGTGGCGCCGGAGGCGGAGCCGAGGGTGGCGCTGGGGCCGGAGCCGGCAGTGCGGGACCTTGTGGCACTGTGGCCGGAGCCAGCGGCGCAGGATCCTGCAGCACCGGGGCCGGAGCCGCCGGCGGCACCGACGGCCCTACAGGATCCTGACACGGGACCGCGGGGCCCGAGGGCGCACCGGCGGGAGCCCGAGGCCTAAACAGGTGGTCCAAGGTGGCAAGAAATTCTTGCACCTGAGCAGGAGTCGCTGACGGACCCAGGTAAGGTGGGTAGGACGCGGGACTCCCGGGCTCCGAAGGAGCCGCAGGTGCAGAACCCCTGTCCCCCTCGTCTGCATCTGAGGATCGACGGGGGGACGTTGGAGAGTGACAATGCTTCTTCCACTTCTTCCACTTCTTTTTGTGTTGTCTCTTACCGAAATCCGAGGGTGAAGACTTGGAGCCCGAGGAGCGATGATGGTGGCCCCGCGAGCGTTGCCTGGAGCGGCCCCTAGACCACGAACGGCACGGGGATGAGTGCCGGACCTCAAACAGCTTCCAGTGCCGCTCCCTCAAGGCCTTCGGGGCCATGGCCAAACAGTCCATGCAGGCCTGGGAGTCGTGGTCGCTCTCCAGGTAGTAGAGACAGATGTCGTGTGGGTCCGCCACCGACATATTGCGCCGGCTGGCCCCACAAGACTTAAAGCCAGGCATCCGTACGGCACCAAACTCAAACTTACAGGAGACAAAAAGTCTCAAAAAGATAGTCAAAAAGTGACTAAGGTACGTGCTCTAACCGGATCTGCTCTTACTGGCGCGGAAAAAGGAAGAAGTGACGTCAGTGCACATGGGTGGCGCCTAAGTAGTCTCCGTGACGTCATCTTGGCGCATACGACGCCAGCGATGGACGTGGAGCAGCACAACGCCACCTACTGATGCGCAGGCGTACTGCTAACAAAAAAACTTTCCGGATCCAGTCTGACGCCTGGGGATATTCTAAGGTAAGGAATCTATCACTAATGTGTCTCTTTCAGATAAACCACTGAGAATGAGTACTCCTCCAGCTGAAGAATCCACGTCTCAAGCTGTGGCAAGGGCTTTGACGATGACCCTTGAAATAAAAGAACGAAATGTTTGTGGTCTATATAAATGAATGCCCATAAAATTAAAAGGGGGAGTGACAACACCTCCAGTGTATTGTAATCGACTCTTTCTTGATGTGTGAGTATTATTGTTTGGTAGGGATCAAGGCCCGGCTAGCGTTAGGGTGCCCACTCCCAAAATGGTTGCCTCTGTGACAAGCCAGAGGGCCTAGTATCCACTGACAGCTCAGAATCTCTAAGCAGATCGAAATACTGAAGTGTAGTTTCTGCCAGCAGTGTGTCCTTTGGATGAATTGTTGCCTGATGCACCTCCATCCAGCTTTAAGTGGTAGTAGATTTGGTCAGCTCTAACAGTTTCTGTCAAGGAGGTGAGATTCCTTATGAGCCTTCCACAATCAGTCGCAATATCACAGGAACTCCTGACTTGTAATACAGATGTGGGACTAGGTGCTGGTTTTATGTTTACAACTTTGGATGAGTCAGAAGTTACGCCCCGACTGAGAATTAGTTTCCAAAAAACTGATGGTCGGTTTTAAAAATTCCTGTTTGATGCAGCTGTGTGTGAAGCCTCATTCCCATAATCGATGGAGGACACTTTGAAGTCTGGGGTGATGTTCCTAAATGGTTTTGGTATGTACCAGTAAGTCATTGCTAAAGGTTACAATACAAATGATTCCATCCAGGACTTTTCAAATTACATTCTGAAATACATTTATTGCACTGAAAATGCCAAAATTGATTGTTTTGTATCATCATAAATCTAGATGAGTGGAGAAGGTGGTGATGTACCTGGATTTTGGGTTCGATAGAAGTTGGTGATAGTCTGAGATGAGGTCTAACTTCAAAAACAAGCATTTACAATGCAATGGTCTCGGCAATATTATAGGTAGAGCTATTGGTATTGCTCATTATTTTTTTATTATTTTTGTATCCCTAAATAAATGGCATTGTCATTTCTATTGGCATTAGCTTTTTTTTTGCATATGTGATACCTATTGCATTAGCAGAGAGAGAGTGAGGTAGTGAGATAGAGAGAGAGTGAGGTATTGAAATTGAGAGTGAGGTAGATAGAGAGTGAGGTAGTGAGATAGAGAGTGAGGTAGCTAGAGAGTGAGGTAGTGAGAGAGTGAGGTAGTGAGAGAGTGAGGTAGTGAAAGAGTGAGGTAGTGAAAGAGTGAGGTAGTGAGGGAGAGGGATGGTGTGAGGTAGTGATATATAAGCATAGAGTGATGTTGTGATGTAGTGAGATAGAGAGAGAGGTAGTGAAAGAGAGAGTGAAAGTGAGGTAGTGAGATAGAGAGTGATTGAGGTAGTGAGTGAGAGAGAGTGAAGTTGTGAGGTTGTGAGCTAGAGAGTGAGGTAGTGATGTTTTGAGAGAGAGAAGTTGTGAGGTAGTGAGATAGAGTGGAGTAGTGAGGTAGAGAGAGTTATGTAGTGGGAAAGAGTGAGGTAGTGAAACAGTGCTGTAGTCTTACACATAGAACTACACCATACTCTTTTTCAAATATTCATTGGGCTGTTGGCCTTTCCAGCTGTTCTCTGTGAAGTAAGCCAGCCCATGTACAAGTAATAAATAAAACCGACGACTAAAATCTGTAGTAGTCTATTTGCACAATATAAGCGTATTTCCTAGTTTTTTTCTTGAGCAAGACTTAGTGTGGACATGGGCATTGGGGTCAATGTAGCAGGTTCTTTATATTTTCTGTTTGGTCTTCTACTCGAAGCAGGCTTGAGAAGTCACGATTCCAAGGTTAAACGCTCAGGCATTTAATAAGGGAATCTGCCATCGGAGGTTCTTTCTGAATTCCTGAGAGAGGGAGAGGTAGGAGAGAGAGAGGGGGGAGAGGGAGAGAGAAACTAGAACACAATTTTATATATAAAAAAGTGCTCAAGAGTTAGTAGTTTTTAAGGCATACCAACCAATCAGCCATGCATTTGACTGAAAACCCCACGCTAAAAATCATTTTATAGCTGAAAGGAAAAATGGTGCTCATACAAGAGTGAAAACTGCCTATTGCACTTTAAGAATTGCACACTGCCCCAGTCCATAATGCCCTGCAGAATAAGTCAGTTCATTTTTACTCTTTCACATAGCTAGGATTCCCAAACTTTCTCAGAAGCTACTTTAAAGTTTATTTTTAGGTTTCAATATTTTCATGGTCAAACACAAATGGCCTGGCAGTCAAATACATATCAGCCACCGCAAGCAGTGGCAATCCACCCATCGGGTGCTATGGTGCTGGCTTGCGAATGCTTTGCCTACTTCCCTCTCTAATTAGACTGCTTGACCTTACAGGTTTTACCGGAAAACAAATGTCACGGATAGTTTAGTTATGTGTGGCAGCTGATGGAGCAGAGGGCTCAAACTGCTGGCTTCACTGGCACTGCGCAGGTAAGAAGAGAGTGATTGCTCACAGCCCCGCCTCACACATTCACAATACATAGCTGATACCTGCAATAGCCACAGGGAGCCAAGTATGAGCCATAGAAGAGTTTCAGGACTTGTCAATCAGGCGCCCTTGAGCCCCATGAAAAGCTAGGATTGATAAGGAGGTCCCGCCTCTAAGTGTATTCTGGCTGCTCATTTGTCAGAAGCTTGGGAACCTAATACAAGGAAAAGGTTCCAATCGGTGTAACTTCCGCTTGTTTTTTCTGGAATGCAGAGCAGTTTCCACCAGGTTAGTCGAGGTGCAGCACTGGGAAATTACAATAAATGACATGCTGCATATTAACACTTTTTCTTGTGTGGTCTCGGCAATATTCTAGGTAGAGCTATTGGTATTGATCACTATTTTTTTATGCACTTCGACAGCCACAATTGTAGATATATCAGCCGGCACTAAGACAGGAGAGGCCCCGGCAGCGCTGGACGTCACCTCGCGACGGGTGCTGAGAGAAAGGCCTGCGAGCTCCGGAGCACATCAAGAAGGTGCGGCCCCACTTATCTCCATCGCGCTCACGCCCGCCGCTCCTCCCGCACAGTCACTGATTCTCCTGCGGCGGCCCCAGAAGAGACGCGGAGGCCAGCGGGTAAGCCGGCACAGCTGGGTGCACTACCAGTGGCTCACATAGCTTACTCGTTGGAAAAGCCTGCATTAGAGTGTGTGTACTCCTCCCTGGGCGATTGGCTAACAACGCCCTCTTCGCCCGTCTCGCCCCTCAATCTCGCCCGGGTGCTGAATGCCTTGTTCGAACTATGCCCACGGCTGGCGGTGGAGAAAGCTATCTTTGTTGCGACGACCCTGAAAAAAGAGAAATGCAACATTCCAGCTCAGTGCCATGCTCGACTTGTGGCCAGCAGGTGACGCTCGCGCTCCACGTTAGTGATTCCTGGCCCGAAATATTTAGCCAACACAACTGTGGCTACTCTGGTTTCGTAGAGACAAAACCCCCCGAAAGAATGCTGCGCCGGTGGCCTTGTTCGCCCGGTTAACGGCAAGGTAGGCTCAATCATTTCATCCCCTGCTTGTCACGTTCCTATAGTATCCGGTGCAAACGTCTGAGGCGGCACCGCCCCGACAGGGCCCGCTGTTGCTCAAATCTCGTCCCGCGGTGCTTTTTTGTCTCAAGCAGATAGGGGCGTGGGCTCGACGTTCAGGCGAGGGGGCTCCTTTTGTGGTGGGGGCTTGCTGCTTAACATATGGTTCGTGCCCCTCTTTGATAAAGATAAGCCAAACAAGGACTCCAGTGACAAAAAAAACACAGGGGCAGGCAAACGTTCTCACTCCGAAGCACTGGCGGAAAGACGGACGTGCACAGAGGCACGTGCGCATGGAGACTAACTGAAAGTCAAGCTTGTACAGTCAGATACACTCAGAGACAGACACCAGCACAACAACACGGCGCCGAACGGATGGATCGTCACGGGCAGACAGACGACAGCAGAAAAATGGCGGATGGGAGCTTCGAAACTTTTTCGGATTCGGGGGCGTGTTCCTGCTGTTGTAAAAGGGCGTGGCTAAAAAGTGGAAAGAACAGCAAGGAACACGCCCCCGAATCTGAAAAAGACGGAGCCTATTTGGAGGGACGGCTCTCTCCTCCAATGGCTGGCCTCCGTTTAGGAAGCCAGCCAATGGAGGAGAAGCTAAAAGAGAGGCGGGCTAAATAGCCACTCTGGAAAACATTAAATCTCCGACTTCCGGTTCTGCCTTCGGCAAACCGGTAGTCCTCGACCTAACCAACATGCTTAAAGATGCCTGCTCCAGCAAGGAGTAACAGCATGGGTCTCTAGATTTCTTCTGCAATGTCAGTGGCAGCAAAGTACATCTCAAGTCATTCAACCCAGAGTTTCCATGTGGGCGTGCCGGATATTTCAAATGGCCTAGTAGCCAGGATAGATTACAGTGCCATGTGAGCACCAGGTGGTATGCAGTTGGAGCTTGAACTATATTCTGTACAAGTTTAGCCAAATAGAGCCACTGTGCAATAATACTGATGGTCATGTATTTCTCTCCTTTTCTGTTTTTTTTTAAAGAATAGAATACTTCTCACGCTACCTGGCGAACAGAATGACTTGAACCAGTGACTCTTTGTCCTTACAGCACCTATTCTTGCTGCCTAGTCTTTTATGCAGGCACACGTTACCTTATTGATGACTGCAATACTAGCTCTTACATTTTAAGATTAGTGGTGCGGATGGCTACCAAAGGCACTCGAAACAGAGCTGGTGAGGGGAGTAAGACCTGAAGAACGTGACCTTGATGCTCTAGTCGCCATGCAGATGAGCTGAAATGCTTAAAAATCTCTGATGTGAGTGATGGGGATTGAGGGGGCATGGTGCTGATGAATGATAGCCAACTAATGAGTTGGTGAATCCTCCAGCTGCAGATTCCAACTGTGGGGGTGTAATTTGGAGAGTTTAGCACTCAAGTGAGATGGGAAAGGCAGGAGCACGTCGAATGCCTATCTCTGTCACCATTGATCTATTTGAGGCTAGCGGTGAAATGCAGCACTGCAAGTGGAGAAAAACTGCCACAACGGTCTTGTGGTTTGTGGGCACAGTTAGTGCTGAGGCACAGCCAAACCACTTTTTAATTACTTGCCTTATACCACTAAGGCAAATCCCAAAAATCCAACATACATAGGGAGACTCATTAGCTCAACGGGCCACCTTGTCTCCATTCCTGAACTCAGCGTTTGCATAACATTGTTATTAGGTGTATTGGTCCAATTGGCACAATTAAACCAACATTATAACTGCCAGAATGCAGTATGTTAAATCAAAACCCATAAATGTAAAAGCTGTGTCCTAGTGACATAGATTCAACTGGACAGAAGAGGTGGGGGAGAGGATGTGGTGCAGTGGCCAGAGCTGCCGACTCTGGAGCTGGGGATCCGAGTTAGAGTCTTGGTGTCAGCGCAACATCCTGTGATTCTGGGCAAATCACGTAACCTCTCCGTGCCCATGGTAGGGCTTGGATACTCTCACGAGTGATAGGCTGCGCTATATAAATCTACAAACAAGGCCTAAATGTGGTGAGATAAACCATTATCCATAGCACTGTACATCTGGAACAGTAAAAAAAAAGACCTCCAAACAAATGTGGGAGTGGCTTTAGTTTGATGATCACTCATTTAACTTCGCGCAATTTTCATTAACCAAATGCAGGCCCAATGGATTTATGCGATTGTGCGACCACTGTGATTTTTGGATAATTTTAATTTGCCACAGAATCCATCATCTGCTACATAATCTGCAGATTTTAACAAACAAAAAAGTATTTTCTATCTCAAACGGTTTAAAGGTTGCTAAAAATGCAGCAAACGTGTTGCGGTGTGGTGGAAGACCCTTTATAAAGCTGGAATGGTCAACTTTCTGTTGATTTGTGCTAAATTTGAGTATTACATTTATTCTAATGGGGTGCAACCAATGCCCAAACAGTGTTGCCAAGTTTAAAAAGCATTGAAAATGCAATAGGTCTCGCCTTTGATTAAGTTAAAGCCATTTGCTTTGCCAATGGTATTGTATAGTAACGCAAATGGCTTTAACTTAATTAAAGACGAGACCTATTGCATTTTTAGTGCTTGTTTACTAGCTGTTCAGAAGTTTTCCTTTGGAACGAATGTCGGTAGCTACGGTAAAGCAAGCCTTTGCAACAGGTAAAATCTTGTAAAGAACAAAAGAAAAGTTGCCAAGGAGGCCCTCTTCAATCCCCACTGGGTTCACCACTACCCTTGGGTTCGGAAGCAGCGTGCTGCCCAGCGTTAAGTGCTTCAATGCTTTATCTGGAGTAGTAAGCGCTATGAATTCAATCGCGATATTGATGACAGCAATTATTGCACGCTAATCCGGATGGGCACACGATGAAACAGAACACGCACATGTTGAAGCACCGATGCGCACGTGCACACACGGATAATTGATTACTCCAGCCGGACTGACTGAGCGCGGTGAGGCTGGCAAGAAGATGTTCGGACGGAACAGACATGCAACTGGCTGACCTAAAGGTGGATATATAGATAAAATGACACAACTGGATGACAGAGGGACATAAAAGGTCGAATGAGTGGTTGAACAGATTGATTGACGAATTAACACAGGTTGATCACCAAACAAATAACTAGAAATTAGATGGAAGGATAACTGCAGAGAGAGAGAGAGGGACAGAAAGATGGATAGGGGAACGGACAAACGGATGAATGGACGGAAAGATGAAGAGACGGACAGACAGATGAAGAGACGGACGGAGAGCTCTCCAGCTCGCACAAGGACATTAAAAAGTATCTACATTAATACACATGTGAAAGAGACAGCCTATAGATGTTACACGGTGCCAGTTCGGAATTTCACTTGTCAAAATTAATTGGGGATGTTTTACCCATTTTGCTGGAAGGGAGGCTGGCGCGATTGAAAATGGCACAGTGATGCCCGTTTGTAGGGTTCAATGGACGCACACCACACTCATTGACGTTTGCCACATATAGAGTTTAAAATCGTAAACCACTGAAACCGCCTTGTATTTTTAATGTGATTTGGAATGGTTTAATGCATTGCCTGTGTAATTTGAACGTGTATGTTAAAGTCCCATCACTTTGTGGAAGGTGGATGAAGAGAGCGTCCACAGGTGGTAGCTGCACGCGCGCGCCTTGCGCTCCTCCCATCTGCGCAGCGCAGCAGGTATCACCTACCTAGCGGCAGCACAAAGAAGGGGAACCAGCAGAAGATGAAGACCCCCATCACGATGGCCAGTGTCTTGGCCGCCTTCTTCCTGTGGGAGAACTTGAGCAGGCGCACGGAGAGTGAGCTGCGGAAGGTGTGGCTGGCCTTGGCCCGGGACAGCAACTCCTCCAGCACGCTGCGTTAGAGGATGCGCAGCACCACCTCCATGGACTTGCTGCGCTCCTTCTTGATGGCCGCCTCCAGGCTGCGCGTGGTCTGGCGGGCCACCACGTAGATCTGGAAGTACATGACCAAGATCACAAGGAGCGGCAGGTAGAAGGAGCAGAGCGACGAGAAGAGGACGTAGCCGGGCTCCTCGGTGATGCTGCACACGCTCTCGTCCGGCGGAGGGGGCTCCTTTCAGCCCAGCAGGGGCCCGATGGAGATGACCATGGAGGAGAGCCAGAGGAGGACGAGGAGCACCACAGCCTTGCGCTCCGTCATGATGGTGGGGTACTTGAGCGAGTACTTGATCCCGATGTACCTGTCTATGGAGATGATGCACAGGCTCATTATGGACGCCGTGCAGCACAAGACGTCCACCGCCACCCGGACGTTGCAGAGAATGCGCCCAAAGGCCCAGAAGCTCAGCACCTCCAGGGTGGCCGAGAAGGGCAGCACCGTGGTGCTGAGCAGCAGGTCGGCATTGGCCAGGTTGAAGATGAAGTATCTGGTGACCGTCTGCAGGTGCCGATTGAAGGCCACCGACAGGATGACCAGAATGTTGCCCACGATGGCGAAGAGGATGAAGACGGCCAGGAAGATTCCCACCCCGATGGCCTGCGGGTCCAGGGGCAGCAGGGACGCGAGGGTGCCATTGTTCTCCGAGGCATTCCCGGCCTGTGAGAATCGGTCGGGCTTCGTGCGGCTCCCATTCACGCTGGCATTCCCAAAATCGGCAAAAGTCATTTTAACATGGTCCGGAGAAATTCGGTTCCAAGCGAATGTTAGGTTGGGCGGCAGGCATCCTCGCTGCCCTGCCCCCTCCCCGTTAGCAGAAGTTGGGTATCGAGGTCCGCGGATCGGTAGACGCAAAAGTGCGCACAGAAGACAGCTTCATTGCGAATCCATCACAGAGCTGCTACTCGACCAGTTAGTGGACAAACTACAGTACCCCCCTGGGTGGCTCGCCATGTCCTCCTGAGACTTTGGGATTACCTGCTTTCAACTGGTGGCATCGCCCGGCAGAGGGAGAATCCTTTCTGTGTGTAAGCATCACTCGAAGCGCGAACAGCCCAACACCAGCTGCGCCAGGCCCTCCCTCCCCGAGCCAGCACATGGCAGCAAGTGCACCTCACAGCAGCAGCTCTTCATTGCTCTGTGCCCTCTGCCCCTCCCGCCTTGATTCCTTCTCCCTAGTGCCTGCCGGCAAAAGATGGTCCAAAAACACAGAAGGGAAGCTGTCCCCTCAACTCCAACCCACCTCGCTCCCCGAAGTCCTCCCTTCTCCTCTCGCTGCCACTTAGTGCTTGAGTTGCAGAGTGGGTGATGTATCTGCCGCAGCTGCTAGAGGGCGGAGAAGATCAACTTTTCGCTCTTTACGGCTTAAGCGGAAGATACTAATTTTAGACCGTGTCGGTACTTAGCAGTTCCAGGTAGCATCCGGCGCAGACTTCTTCTGCTGAAGGCGCTCATGTCACGATGGCCGGGGAATTCTCTCCTCAGGATGACGCTGAAGTTAATGGGGTCCACCTCCCATCCGTCCCCAGTCCGGAGAACGTGTAACACACACGGACTATGGAGACAGGTGGGCGAGGGAAGGAAGGGAAGGAGCAGCTGGGAAAGGGATCTGGAACGAAACAAGCACACCGTCAGACACCCGTCAGTAGTGACCCACTTGTTGCCTCCCCCCTCCCACTTTGCCATGGTTCCTCACCTGTCACCTTCCAACCCGGGGTTTTGAGGGTTCTCTGGCCTGGCCTGCGTGACGCTCAGTTGAGGTTAGCACTGACGTATCACCGCAGAGCCCGGGCGAACCCTTGGGATCGTACCGGACGAGCAGAGGGACGCTGCCCCCCCCGGGAGCAAAAGCCAGCACTTGAACGGCAGTGCTTGATGCCCCCCAGAGCGCGTCCTGGATCAGGGTCACTTCCAAAAGAACGAGGAAATCGCCTCCCTGAAGGCTAAAGGAAAGAACAGTACTCACAGTTGTGCAGTGCTGAAAAAAGGAACGGGCGCTGCTACTCTAAACCCGGAACTCCATGGGCTGAGGAGCGCACCAGTCCGCGCTACTACTCTGTACCCGGAACTCCGTGGGCAGAGGAGCGCGTGGAATGGATGAGGGACAAAAACAGGAACGTGGAAAGTTGTTCCGACGCGTACCCGCGTCGGGGCTCACCGGCGAGGTTTTCACCTTTGCGCTACCACTCTGGACCCGGTAATCCTTGGGCAGAGGAGCGCTGATGGGGTTTCCCTGGAGTCTGGAACGTTGAAGCTTGGGAGCTCCCCGCGGTCTTCCTTGCTTCAGGGAAGGCGGCGAGGTAACACTGCTGGAGACGGAGAGTCTGGATACAAGGACGAGGGTAAGGCCGAGGACGCAAGGCTGGAACGTTGATTCCGAAACAAGAGTGCGAACAGGACTGGCTGGAATCATCGGCACCGCTTGGTGTCTGTTGGCGGTTTTAACCGCTGTCGCGCTCGGCGCCGAACACGTGGGGCGTGTTCTGCCGGGCGTCCTGGGAAACGTAGTTCCCCCGCGTGGCGGGGATGTGAGCGGTGTACAACCGGTTCTCGCCACCTGACAGCTCACCTGCTGAAAGTTTTTTATAACACATAGGCCTCGAAAAAGAGCAGCTCTTTAAAGAATGAACAACCCTCGTAATGATGCATGTTACATGCTGCAACACGTGTTTTGCATAATTTATGGTCTGTATTGTAAAAAAGATCAGACTATTTCAATAAAATAAAGGAGGCAGATTAGAAAAACTGATCTCATGGCACTGCGAATCTCCAAACAGAGCCACCTTAATCCCTCCCCGCTCCAAACGTGAACTTTGACCCTTGTTGCATCTGGCATCAATTATCCGGGGGTCGCTGAAGCCCTTTGAAGCTGCCCCATGGAAGTGAAAACTCGCCCGTCTGCGGGATGACGGGCTCGTTCAGCCTTTATTTACTCCGTGCACAGGAGGGTCCTCAAAGACACTTGCATGCATTTCTCAATAATGCAAAACTTTCCGGGGCGTTAACATCCAGCAGAAACGCTGCGTGGAGGCACGCGGTCTTGGTGCATGTAAACTAAGGATAACAAGAAAACCAAGCGCTCATCATTCCCGCTGTTTATGTTTGCATCACGCTTTCACTTTAAAGTGAAAGCGAGATGCAAAAATAAACATGAGGCGCCATGTCTCCTTTTTTGTCCAGCCTAATCAGAGAGGTGTAAGCAAGGCGGCGTGCCGAAGCTTCTGATAAGAAACTTCGTCACGACCGCCGTAATGCAGGCGATCCAGTCCTGATGTGCCGGGCAAAAAAGCCAAAGGGAGGCACCCTAAACCCTCATTTTCAAGGGGAAGCAGCGTTTAACATAAAGGCTGATGCTACCCAATGAAAATGAGGGGCGCGCCTCGAGTCCCCTTCTCCAAAGTAACTTGATTACTATAAGTCTCGAGGAACGCATGCGCGCTCCAACGCCAGCCGAGACATAAATAGGACAAAAAAATTAAGTAATAATGTCGCAAAACGTGCCGCATTATGCTGCATAATTCGCCTTTTTTTGCAGCATGATTGTAATGGTCCTGACCATGTGTGACTGAGAGTGAAAACTGTAAACGAGGTCGTACGAGTCCCCTTCTTCACAGGCACTGTTCCTTTAAATATGCAAATGAGCTATCCAAAAATAGCCCAACATAACATCCCGGCTCCCTTCAAATGAAAAAGCTCGTAGCGTCAGCCTTCTATCTTTTCCACTCGTCAATCAGAGAGAAGGACCAATACCATACCAGGAACCTCTTGTCCGCCCTTCTCTTGCTCACATTTAAACCAATCCGGTTCAGCCATAGGGGTGTGTCCGCAATGATCTCTCCACCCCCTGTTTTTGCTGTTCTTTCGCTTCCACTGAGTGTAGAGAAACCAAAACAGGACTTACAAATAGAAGGTCTCATGATGGGCCCGGTTACTCGAAAGTAATCAAGGGGCACCCATTTCTGAAAGGAGTTATTTCCCCCTTAGCATGGCACAAGTAACTTATATACATCCAATATACAGTAGTTGTGCAAAAGAAAATGAACTTAACTTTATTGATAGTACAAAAATCAAAAGAAATTGGAGGAAAATAACAAATCTATCTTCGCATATTGTTCTTAAATATCATCTCATAACATAATACTTGTATACATATAATTATCATATTGAAAAATCCTTCATGGTATGCATCTTTAAAGCCTTCTCTCCGCTGTCTTTATATACATCAGATACCTATACATTCGTTAAAGATGGCCGCCTAATGCGCGAACCTGACAGGGATTAGGGGCGGATGTTGGTGACGTCAGTCAGTTCGGGGCGTGTCCTGAGGTGCGCTGCAGCCCAATGGGCGGTACGGTGGGCGTGGCCTGAGGCGCGAGCCGTGGGGGAATCTAAGGATTGGGCTTGCCGTCCGTACAGAGGCTGCCGCCGCCGCCAGCGCGAGCTCCGGGCCCGGGTGAGGTAGGGCACGCGCGCGGGGGGCGCGGCTCCTTACTGTATTACAGCCCTTGGGGTGCGATGGGGACAATTCATCGGCCTTGCTTGAGCCGAAGGTGCGAGCAAGGGCAATGCATGCATTGGAATATGCAGACAGCTGTCGCCAGTCAGAATGCATAACGGGGGGGAATTTCAGGGCTTCCTTGGGTTGTGGGGTGTCGGGATCAGGGCTGCAGCTGCACCCGCCTGCATCAGGGGTTTTGCATGCTGCCACGCTTGAGGCTTTCACAGTGTGCCGTGCATCTGGGCCTCCTTCATCTACCTACAGCCCCCCCTCACACCTCTGTCATTCCGCTTTCATCAATTTACATTTCCCTCCTCCCCGTGTATACCACCCATGGCCCCCACTTTTTAATCTCACAGTGCCCAGGTTCAGATCCCTCCTCTCTTCCGTTATATAGCTTCTCAGCATCCCTGCGTTGTTCTTGCTTTCACCCGGCCGTACAAACCTACCCTTCGTCTTCCACGGATGAAAGTCCCCTCACAATACCAATCCTTTCCTCTTCTCCCCACTGCCCCCCATTCACAAACACCCGCCTCACCCCACTTAAAATCCTGGCTAGCAAATGGACATTCATAATCCATTCAGACCTCTTTCCTGTGTCTCCTGCACCCCCTTAGCGTCCAGCGTGTAACGCAGACCCTTGCGGCACAGGGGCCCCCAAACCTCCAGGGGCCTCACAAACCTTCACTGGACCCTCATTCAGCCCAAGGCCTGTGGAGGTCTGTGCTTTCCAGCATATGTATTTGCCACCTACTTTCACAACCCACACCATCCCCCTACTTATACACTATCTTCCACGCCTCCACTAACATTCTCATCCCCCAAATCACTTACATCGACTCCCTCTGTCCTACTCACAGCCCCTCTCGTTTTCCGATTATTTTCATCTGTCTTTTATTCCCCCTGTACATAGCCTATTCCTCGTGCCCTCCCTTGCTGTTCTTGTATTATATATATCCTCCCCAGCTATATGCTTTCCTATCTTACATCACCACCCAATTGGGTATATTAAAAAATGATACACAAAAAGGAGCATAAGGGGGAAATAATAATCAGGTGGCCCCCCCACTCATTAACTTGTAAATCCACAAAACCTGATTATTCACGAACACTAACTAACGGATGTGTGGAGCAGTTTAAACACTATATCTGCTCGCGGGCTGGCTTTTACAATTATTACCCCTCACCTCCTGATCCGAGTGTTCAATTTCTACTATTTGACAATACACCAGACGGCATTTCATCTAGAGATCTCAAGATCAATTCCGTCTGGTGTGTTGACAAATAGTAGAAATTGAACACTCGGATCGGGATATATATTAAAAAATGACTCAGGTACATAAATACGGTATAAAACTTAAGATGCATGACAAATGTAAGGTGAAAATGTAAAGGATGCAACATTTGGGGAAAATAGCAAAGTAGGCAGCAACCAAATAAAAGGAACAACAGTTGGATTGAGACAGGGTGGCCACAAGGCATTTGAGTGACAGAGAGAAGGTTATGAGAGTAAAGGCTCTAAACGCATGTGAACAGTCTAGAGAATATAAAAAGGGACAATAAGGAAAGGGATAGAGCTGGATAAGGAAGAGAATTATGGTCAGTTGGCGGGAGTTAAATTCAAGACTGATAGGAACATTGAGTGTCCATTGCACTGACATAAAGTAATAGACTGAGAAATATCGAACAATAGCTAGGATGACAAGAGTTGACGATAAGGAGTTTCGGCTCTTTTGCATCAGCATATTTCCCAGTAGACACAGAATGGTTAAAACCCTTTGATACATTAGGCCCTTAGTGTCAAGAAAGGCAAACGAAATGTTGAACAGCCCATATTCGTCCAAACAAGTATGAGTTTCGGATCAATTAAATTGAGAGGTGTATCGAAAATGACGCCAAGGATGGTAGCTGAGGAAGAGAAATAAAATGACAGTTGGGCGTTGGGAGGAAGGTCGGCATGGGGACACGCATGCAGGAAACAAATCGACTTTCTGTTTTCAAAGGATTACTATTAAGAGAGTGGGAGACATCAGCGCTGCACGGAAGGTAAGTAATTAGAAAGAACATTGAGTAGATTAGACTTAAAGATGGGGCTAGAAACATGGGTCACCAGTGGTCTCTCATTTCCACCTTCCACCCCCATCTCGGCTGTTATCCCCTTAAATCGCCACCTCCCCTCCCACTAACTCTTGATACTTACGCCCACTTATATCCTCCAACCGTCCTTCCTTGCTTGCAGGGTGTATCTTTCCCCCACTCACACAACTCTCCCTCTCCATCCTAACCCCCAACACCTTTGAATTCTGTTCACACATTTCCATCCCTATGCTTGTGATTCATTACCTGTGCCTACCTCGTGTTCCAAAATCCTGCCCACGCCTCCACTGCTTACACCGTAAAGCTATACCCTGCCAGCTGGGTAAAATGTACTGCTTACATTATTTTTCACCCGCTTCCCTGGCACGTGTTTATCCATTGCCACTGTGTACAGGCCATCAAGCAGTTTTCCCATTTACTATTTCATCCGCTCTTTCTGCGCTCTTACACACTCCCCTATGTACATCTTCACCCCTATTTTACACAGTCTTGTGTGCATCATAAAAGGCACAATACAAGATGGCGCACACATGCCACTCCTCGCCCTAAGCTATTACACCAACCTAGTCTTTCTGATCACAAGTCCACCACCCTGTCCTACGCTTCCTTTTCCAATTGCTTACTCATTCCACCTTGGCTGGTTTTACTTCATATTTAAAGCGGATAGCCCCAAAACACAAAAAAGGGGGGTCCGACATATGCAGGAACCGGCCTTGAGAAGATGGTGTACCCTGCCGCCTGATCTAAAAAGGTCTTTATGCTAAAATGAAAAAACTAAATATATCCATTACATGAATTTGTAGCTGCAAAGAAAGCAAGGGTTGCATAAATTTTTTTTTTATTAATGATTTCCCCATGAGAAATGCAGTGTCGTTCCTTTCTAAGAAAACCTGTTATTCTCGGCCTTCAAAAATAGAGAATGAAGTGATCCCACTTGAAAACTTTTATCCAGAGTATTGTTTTTTGTTTAAAATGTTATGTTGCAGCTGACATTGTCACCTATTACGTCATTTTAAGCTTTGTTTTTTCAGTGTGTGTGTATATATAGAGAGAGAGAAAGAGAGAGATATATCTAGGTTTATGTCTTAGGGTGATAAGAAGATGAGCGTGGCCTGTTACCTGGGTTAGCAAGAGGGGTATTTTCTTGAGAAAGTCAATAATAAAGTGCCGAATTTCCCTCTTCAGTGGGCAGAGCTGGCGAGCGGTTGGCGTTGCTTGACAGCTCTTGGCTGGAGCTATCCAGCACCGGCAGCAGTGATGGTTAATTATTAAGCCCAAATAGTTGAGGGCCATGGGCGTCCTAGCCCGGTGGCTTGTGGTGGTCTTTGATGAGGTTCTTCGGAGAGCCTGTGTCTGCATCTTGGTGGTGGTACCAGCTCTTGGGATGTGTCCACACAGTGACTCCTGCTGGGTTTGTAACAGTGATCACAGCCTGTGCCTGAGAGGGAACAGTGTTTCTCTTGCAGCCGCGTGCCTGAGGGCGCTGATCTTTGGAAAGAACTCAGTTTGCGTTTTTGTAGCTGCTGCCTGCTACGTGTTGGAATGTGTGTTCCAGCAGCGAGGGTGCCAGCTGTGAGGGCCCCTCGGTGTCTGCCCTCAGGGCGGATAAAGATCCCTCCTTCCAGTGCCAGCACCCCCTTCCGGTGGCAGGCGTGCGGCATGTAAACAAAACATTAAGACAGGGAAAAACGCGATAAACGTAAACCCTCACTACAGGCCCCACCAGAGAGCCAGAGGTGGGGGCGGTTAACGCCCCGAGCTGCCACTTACCTGGATTTTGGGGTAGCCCCCACCCCCCCCCCATTTATAATAGCATATTTCTATGCCTGTACTAATCTAATCCTAATGTTTTTGTTGTTGTTGTGATTGCCACCTTTTATTTTATTTTACTTGTTTAGTATCCTGTTTGTATCTGTAACATGTAAGTGTGTAACTCTCCTCATGTAACGTACTTGATTCTATTGTGAAGCGCTCTGACACCGTTTGGTAAAGTCTGCGCTATATAAAATGGCCTAAATAAATATTATCCCCACTGTGGACTCCTCCAGTGTCCCTTGAGGTCTTGCTATAGTGGGTGACGTATTCACCCACAGACCTTATTGAGGTGTGCGTGGTGTTTTCTCAGACCCTCGCTGAAGTGTGGGGCCTGGTTGGCATGTCCACATTAAAGCGCCATATGTCTGTTCATCAACCCCTGTCCAGGTGCGTGCCACCCAATAGTGCCTTGCGAGGCTGGTGTACTATTTGGTGCTTGCCACACACAGACCTTCCAGGCTGTGGTGTCTTGGTGCCCACGGTTACAGTCACCCCTCATATAACGCCTGGCACAGACCGAGCTGTGTCTTGTTGCTGATACAAAATTACTGCAGCCATTCATTTGTTGACTTCGGAAGGCTGAAAGAGTGAGTTGGCCCTGCAGTTGCGCCTGTGCGACACGGCTGGGCTCTGCTGTGATAGAAGACGGTGTTTGTTTTTATATGTGCACTACTGCCAGTGTAAACGGCCGCACACTCGTATTCTATATGCAGTCATCGTGTTTCCGAGCCCCGGGCCTCTCTTTGCGCTCTATGGCCTCAGGCGCGCTGTAATCATGCAGCGCTTCACAAGCCGAGCTGTGGTGAACTCACCCGTGTCAGGAATGCGCTGCTCGTGGCTTCCGTAAGGGCGGTGCCTGGCAGAGTATAGCGCCTCAGGTTACAACGCTTTGCTGCCCTCATGCGTGTGCTCACTGCTGTCCCGTCCCAGACTCTGTGGTGTCTCACTGCAGCGAAAGAGCTGCGTGCAACAGGCTGTAGGGTCATTCTCAATAGTGCCTCGAAGACAGCCTTCCTTCCAGAGTTCAAAAGGCGCTGAGCTGGTGATTACTGTTTACTGGTGCTTAGAAACGTAGAAGTGAAAGGCTCACACTGCTTCCTGCTCTTAACTCGGATACCTGCTTCGTCTCCAGCTCGCTTCCGCTGTCCTCTGCACCGCTGACCTCCCCCGCTACTCCTGGGATGGGCATGCACGGACTGTCCTCCTCTGGGACAGAATGTTCTAGAATATTACCCCTCTGCTTACCTACCATCTGTGCAGACACGAGGGGAGCTTGTGAGTCGGCAATCCCTGGTTTCTGCGCTCCTTCAACCACTCCCCCCCCCCTTTAGGTAAATTGCTTGGAATGGAAGCTGTGGGCACCAACCCTACCTACTTCAAGCCCAACCGGGTGCCTAGAGGCACAGTAAGTGCTTTCCCTCACACCGGGCTGCACTTTATAGCAGTGACTGTCGAGCTCAGTCAGGCAGGTAGAGATGGCCAGGTAGAGGTATTCACAGGAGTTTTGTGGGGTGGGGTTCCCTGTTAGGGTGATCAGGCATCCCGGATTTGCTAGGACGGTCCTGGTTTTTCACCAGCTGCCCCGGCAGATTTCAGTAAATTTAGCTCATGTCCCAGTGTTTTAAGAGCATCGACTATAAACAGCGTGAGGTGCTTTTTATGTTTTTCAAAGCAGGGATAGTTAGCAGTTGTTTCAAGAAAGCAATTTAATTAACAGGCAAGCTACTGGGTTTAAAAATTGCATTTTAGGTATGTTCTTACTGCCTGTTCTGTAATTCTCTGCTGAGCAACGCTGTCATTCTGTGTGCTCGCTTGAAGTAAAATTGTAGTCCTCCTATTTTTGTGAAATGTCCCGGTTTTTGGCTTTAAAATTCTGGTCACCTATCTCCTATGCCTATCTCTTGAGGGGTGCACTGTAGTTTTGGGAGCTGTTCATCCCATAGAGCTGCGTTGGGCTACACCAACCGCACCACTTTAGCTTTCTCCAACAAGACTGTTAATGGCGTTCAAATATTTTTTTCCTGAATTAGTTCGCCCTGCTGGTTGAGCCGGGATTAGACTGATCCAATTGAAGCAATGAGTTAGCCACTTATCCTGATTGCATTAATTGTAGGGTTTACGCTGGTGGGGTCATGGCTGGCCTTGGTCTTTGAGCCCTGACTTCGCTGGTGTATGTAGGTACGTTCATAGCTGCCTTGGTCTTTCAGCTTGGTCTTCGCCGTTGTATGCTATTTGGGTCACGGATGGCTTTGCTGTTCTAGTCAAGACTTTGCCAGTGTATACAGGAAGGGTCAAGTTGGCGGTGGTCTTCTTTTCAAGTTTTAACTGGTGTATTCCAGTAGGGTCACGGCTGGCTTTGGTCTTCTACTTGAGGCTTTGCCAGTCTATGCTGGTAGGGTCACGGCTGGCTTTGGTCTTCTTATCAAGGTTTGACTGGTGTATGCCGGTAGGGTCACGGCTGGCCTTCGTCTTCTTATCAAGTTTGACTGGAATATACCGGTAGGGTCACGGCTGGCCTTGGTCTTCTTATCAAGGTTTGACTGGTGTATGCCAGTAGGGTCACGGCTGGCCTTGGTCTTCTTATCAAGGTTTGACTGGTGTATGCCAGTAGGGTCACGTCTGGCCTTGGTCTTCTTATCAAGGTTTGACTGGTGTATGCCGGTAGGGTCACGGCTGGCCTTGGTCTTCTTATCAAGTTTGACTGGAATATACCGGTAGGGTCACGGCTGGCCTTGGTCTTCTTATCAAGTTTGACTGGAATATACCGGTAGGGTCACGGCTGGCCTTGGTCTTCTTATCAAGGTTTGACTGGCGTATGCCAGTAGGGTCACGGCTGACCTGGGTCTTCTTATCAAGGTTTGACTGGTGTATGCCAGTAGGGTCACGGCTGACCTGGGTCTTCTTATCAAGGTTTGACTGGTGTATGCCAGTAGGGTCACGGCTGGCCTTGGTCTTCTTATCAAGGTTTGACTGGTGTATGCCAGTAGGGTCACGGCTGGCCTTGGTCTTCTTATCAAGGTTTGACTGGTGTATGCCAGTAGGGTCACGGCTGGCCTTGGTCTTCTTATCAAGGTTTGACTGGTGTATGCCGGTAGGGTCACGGCTGACCTGGGTCTTCTTATCAAGGTTTGACTGGTGTATGCTGGTAGGGTCACAGCTGGCCCTGGTCTTCTTATCAAGTTTTGACTGGTGTAATCCAGTAGGGTCACGGCTGGCTTTGGTCTTCTACTTGAGGCTTTGCCAGTCTATGCCGGTAGGGTCACGGCTGGCCTTGGTCTTCTTATCCAGGTTTGACTGGTGTATGTATGCTGGTAGGGTCACGGCTGGCCTTGGTTTTCTTATCCAGGTTTGACTGGTGTATGTATGCTGGTAGGGTCACTGCTGGCCTTGGCCTTCTTATCAAGGTTTGACTGGTGTATGCCGGTGGGATCATGGCTGGCTTTGGTCTTCTAGTCAAGGCTTTGCTGATGAATGCCTGTAGGTTGACAGCTGGCTTTGGTCTTCTAGTTGTGGCTTTGTTGGTAGGGTCACAGCTGGCCTTGGTTTTCACGCCTTTGCTTTGCCAGTGTATGCTGGTAGGGTCACTCTGGCTTCGGTCTTATTGAGGTTTTGCTAGTTTTTGCTGGTGGGACCACGCTGGCTTTGGTCCTCTAGTTGAGGCTTTGCCAGTGTATGTCGGTAGGGTCACACCTGGCTTTGGTCTTCTAGTTGTGGCTTTGCCAGTGTATGCCGGTAGGGTCACACCTGGCTTTAGTCGTCTAGTCTAGGCTATGCCGGTAGGGTCAAAGCTGGCTTTGATCTTCTATTCTAGGCTTTGCTGGCGTATGCCGGTAGTGTCACAGCGGCGTTAGTTTTCTAGCCTTGGCTTCACCGATGTGTGACAGTAGAGTCACAGCTGGCTTTGGTCTTCCTATAATACCTTATCTGCTGCTTATTGTCAACAATTTTTGTGACGCATATGATATTTAGTTTTGATATTTTTTATTATTATTAGAAGTAATGCTATTTCATTGTTTAACAGTATTTTTGAAGATGACCTGATCTAGGGCGGAACCTCAAATACTGCGAGGGCTTGGACTGTGGACATATTCGGGCGAAAGCAATGCAATGTGACTGCCTCAAATTTTGATAACATTTCGGCATTCAAATAAAAAATAACTTGTGCAAAGTTTAAACTTGAATGCAGGTTTTTAGATTAAAAGACATTAACGTGGTAGTAATGGCAAACCACATTGTTCTTTTTTTTTTCTTACTCCATTTTCTTTGCTTTTATTGTTTAACTAGTATGTTTTTTTTGTCCTACCTGTCTGGAAGTGTGTACGCAATATCACCCAATGAATCCAAAAGTAGGCGATACACCTGTGACTTTTGAAGGGCTTCGAGAGAAAAAAAGGATCTTGACAGACAGTCATTTGAGTAGCAACTTTTTTGTAGCTTTTACCTGAAGTTCTTGAAATTCAGAGGTAGGTTTTACAATTATGTGTCCACCAAGAAACCTTCTCTGGCTTGTGCTCAAGTCCTGATTGTGAGGAGGAAATCTACCAGTCGGGGATTGCAGCAGTGGGGCTGATTACCCGGTTTCTTTCCTCTTATACTCACGTTAAGGGTTTCCTTTTTTTTGGTTTTGTTCTTTCATCACTTGGTTGAAGTTGTTTGAAAGCGTTCTCTTTGCATCGTTCCTGCTCCACCTGGCTGAGCTTGCTTACATCTGTTTCCCATCTTTGTTAATTAGTTTGAAAACTGTTTGTTGGGGCCTTATGTTCTCATGGGAGCTGAAGTTCTATAGGTTCTTTTTGTTACCTCTGAACAGTATGTAAATGTATTTCTTTGGCATTGTCGCAGTTTCAGGACTGAGCTTTCCATTTACAAACCTTTTCATTGCTGCTGCTTCAGTCCAGTTGGTTCGGTTGAGGTGACCCTGACTCAGGACTACCGCTCCCAGAATGCATTGTGTCCAGGTGGCAAGGAGCCACCTCTTTACTCATTGAAGATGTCCTTGCCTAAGTCGTTCTAGCAGCCTCTGCTTTGGCGCTCACTGATGTACGAGTGGTTCCAGCAGAGCCCTCCCAGGTCTTTCTGCAGGTGAAATATTTTTTCCTTGTAGGGCCTCCTTAGCCTCCTCTTGTGGAAGCAGTTCTCCTCTTCAGTGTTCTTGGTTTATCCTTCGCATGGCACGTTGGTACCCGGGGCTTTGCATGCAGCTGGCAGCACGGGGCGTGTGAGACTGGCATAGACAGGGTGGTGACCTGGGGAGCAGGTGCAGGCTCCACAGATATGGATTCTTGGTGCCCCTTCCTGCTTCTCCTATCTCCTTGGTGCGGAAGGGCTTTCTTGAGAGCTGGCACTGAGCCCTGGCCCTCTGCCATCTTCACACTGGTGCGGTGACAGATCTGCAGTGCACAGCTGCAGCTGTGCACAGCCCCTCCTCCCCGATTTTCGTGCATTAACAGTGTTTTACTACATCGGTACTTCTTGGCAGCCTCAACGGCTCTCAGCACCTGGCACACCTATGTGACCATTTAGTTAGGAGATGCAGAAGCTGTAAATTGTATTCTATTCCATGTGGTTATATGTGCAGGGCTGTTGGAGGGGGAGGAGTGGCTGGTGCCGTACAGCGTTATGCACCACCAACCCTTAATCAAAGGGGTGGGGGAAATTATGCCACCCTTCTGCTAGTGATGGGAATCTTGTTGTGCATGCAAAGTTTCGGGGTGATCTGTTAAGTGGGTGGTCAAAAAAAGTGGGTTTCCCATGTTAATTCCCATAGAATCTTTAGACACGCCTGCAGCCTGAACCGCTAAACAAAATTACACCAAATTTGTCAGAAAGCTAGCTTTTGATCCCCAGATTCTGCTTTTTTGTTATTTGGTGTAATCTGTTCAGGAGCTTTTGAGAAATTAAAGAAAATCCAAAATTGTATATCTGTGGCCACAAAGTATTTGCAACAATTTCGCAACAAATCGCGAATGCGCGTGACAACAGGAATGCTGTGATTGGCTAGCCGCAACCTGAGCAGAGTTACTGCCGCCATTTTACTTCATCAGAACAGTCCCTGGGGCTCAAATGAAATGGGAGAAAGTTGCATGAGGCATCAGGTTGGATGTGACCTAATCCCACAGCTGCAATACAAGGGTCATTGAGGGACCCCTTATGTGTATAATATGTCAAGAAATAGTTTTTTTCCACACCCCGATATTTACGTATTTGTCTCAGCCGTCAGCGTGGCACCTGTGTAATGTCGCTACGAATTCGCGAATATCAGTAAAAAAAAAATTCACAGACTCACTCACATGCACCCATTCACACACCTACTCAGACTTGTGCATCCACTCACACACCTACACACACTTATGTACCCACTCACAGACCCACTCAGATTCATGGACACACTCACATACCTTCTTGGAGACGCACACATCCACTCATACAGCCACTCAGACTAATGCACCCACTCACAAACCCATTCAGAGACTTATGCACCTTCTCACACACCTCACACTCACGCACCCACTCATAGAGCCACTCAGAGACTCATGCACCCCCTCACAAACCCACTCAGAGACTCATGTACTCTCTCACACACTTACTCATAAACTCCCTCACAGAGCCACCCAGACTCAAGCACCTGAAGATCCACTCAGACTCATCCACCCTCTGAGACGTTCACTAACACATTTATGCACCCACACAGACATTTATGCACCCACTCAGACTCATGCCACCACTGGCACATCCTCTCAAGAGTCACAGCCACTCACAGACACACTTAGAGACTCATGTACCCACTCAGACACTCACACATTCACTCACAGATCCGCTCATAGTCATGCACCCACTCAGAGACTTATGCACAAACTCACACACCCGTTCTGAGACTCATGCATTCACTGACAGACCCACTCAAATGCTCACACATTCACTCACAGACCCACTTGGAGTCATGCACCCACTGAAACAACCCACTCAGACACTCACTGACCAACTCACACTCATGCATCCACTCATAGACCCACTCAGACACTCATGCAGCCACTCACAGACCCACTCAGACACTAACGCACCCACTCAGACTCTCACACTCACTGACAGACCCACTCATGCATTCACTCACACACCCACTTACCCACACAACCACTCTCTCACCCATACAGCCACGCGCACACCCACTCACAGATCCACACAACCACTCACACACCTATAAAGCAAATGACACACCCACTCACACACCCGTACAGCCATTTACACACCAATACAGCCACTTGCACACCACTCAGAGCCCCACACAGCCAATTACCCACTTATACACCCACCCATCACACACTCACACTCCCACACAACCACTCACACATCTATACACCCACTCATTCACCCATACAATCACTCACACACCCTCTCACACAACCATACAGTCACTGATAAATCCACTTAGAGAACCACTCACACACCCACTCATTGACTGACAAAGGCACTGAGGCACCCACCCACACAGCCACGTTTACAACCGTACAGCCTCTTACACACCCACTCATACACGTATAAAGCAAAACCCCGACAAACCGACTCACACACCTACTTCAGAACCACACAGCCACTCATACACCCAGTGTACAGGGAAGTTATAGGTAGGAAATAACACTAAAAAGCCATAGAAATTCACAGAAAAAAACACAAAGGTCATAGGGACGTTAAAGTTAGGTTCAGATTTTACACACATAAAACCATAGAAATTCAGCATTAATAGCCATGTCAAGAAACTTTAACTGGTGCCCTAAGGTAACTAACTCACGCCCTCGCCATGCACTAGTAATCACCCCACATATTGCACCAGTCACATCTCCTATGACATAATTGACAATATCACTGCAACATCTGCAGTAAAATTGATGAGAAAACTGTGTGGGGGCTCAAGTTATAGTTACCTTAGGGCACAAGTTAGTTTCTTACCCTGGCACATGGCACTGAGGTGGACTGTTTTCTTAATTGGGCAATTGGCATGGAGGTGGACTGTCCTCTTACAAGGCCACTAGGAATGGAGGTAGACCGCCCTCTTACCAGCGCATTAGGCACCGACAGTGGACTGCCCTCTTGCCTGGGTACAAGTTGGAGAAGTGGAATGTCCGCTTACCAGGGCACCAAGCATGGAGGGGGTTGTACCCTTAGCAGGGCTCTAAAGACTTGCCTTATAGTTCATAGCAGAGGCATGTGGGTCTGTTTCAGTTGTAAGATATTGGCTGTGGGTGTGCCTCTCCTCAAGCTGGTGCCCTCCCCTCTTATCTGCCTGCACAGACATTCGGAGCAGGACCCCCAGGCAAATATTTTTTCAACTAAAGCTTGTGCTGCCTTTTTGAGTTCAAGGGGATAGTGCCGCACTAAGGGAGAGAAGCATCTGCCCTTCCCAATGTTGGTTGGGGCACTAAAACTGAAGTGTGTGACACCGGGAAAGCGGCTGCTTGCCCTGATGGTTGATCACAGATTGGTCTGGGGTTGCTTGGTTCCAGGGTAAGTAATGGAGGCCGTTTGTTCTCCTAGATGAGATCAGTGTTGTAGCTGGTATGACTGTGACAGAAAGAGTTGGTGTACCGGTCTTGTTTTGCACTCGGCCTGCTTGGTGTATAATGCTAGAATTGGTTGGCTTATTATGCTGGCTTGACATAGGATCAAGGTTGGAATATGATGCGGGCTGGCACATGAGTGGGCTAGCTTGGCACACGGTCGGGTTGGTTTGTAATACTAGCTTGAACAGGGCTGCTTGGCTTATAATGCTGGCTGGCACAGGATTGTGGTTGCTTATAATGCTGGCTTGGCACCAGGTCGGGTTGGTTTATAATGCTGGCCTGCACAGGGTCGGGCTGGTTTATAATGCTGTCTTGGCACAGAGTTGGGTTGTTTTATAATGCTAGCTGGCACAGGGTCGGTTGGTTTATTCTGACTTGACATAGGTTTAGGAATGATGTCTGCTGCAGAATTGTTTGCGCTCCCAGCTGTAAACAGAATTGGTGCAGTTTTGAGCTCCTTTCTGCGCATGGGTCAAGCCTGGTTTTCTTTTTACAAGGGGCACAGGATATCTGCAGGTTCATATGATGTGGACTGCTCAGTTGTATGGTAAAATATTCCTATTGACTTCCCAGTGGTCATGATGGCTCTTGCCTGCAGACTGTTCAGAGTTCGAGCAGAACATTTCCCGCCTCCTTCTGGTTGGTAATTGTGGATTTTTAAAAGTTTAGTATTTAATTTAGATTTTATAGTGTTGTGGGAAGTAATGTATTAATAATGAATTATTAATAGGTTATTTAATATTAATTCGTTGGTAATTAATTATGGTAATAGTTTGTTTTTTTTAGGAGCGGGTTGTGGGGTTTATAGGGGTAAAGGGTGGGAAGTAATTTATTTATCATAAATTTATGATTTTTTTAAAAATGTTTGAATATTTATTTAATTTAGATGTTATAGTGCTATTTGTAGCAAGTGATTTATTATGAAGTAATTATCAATTGGTTGTTAATTATTAATAATGAATTCATTGGTAATTCATTATGTTAATTGTGTAATTTTTTTTAGGGGCAAATTGCGGGGCTTATAGGGGTAAAGGACAGGAAGTAATTTATTCTTAATGAATACAATTTAAATATGGCAATTGTGTAATTAATTTTAGATGTGAGTTGTGGGGTTTATAGTGCTAAAGGGCGGGCAGTAATTTATTTTTAATTAATTATTAAGTAGTTGTTAATTGATATTGTATTATTTTAAAATTAATTATGAAAATGTTGTAATGATTTTTAGGTGTGGGGTTTATAGGGGTAGAGGGTGGAAAGTAATTTATGTTTAATTATTAGTTGATCATTAATATTAATTAATCAATTGATAATTGGGGTAATTATTTTTTGTGGGAGTTTTGGTTTTATAGGTGTAATGATTGGGGAGTAAATTAATTTTTATCTGTTCATTTGTTTTTTAATTATTATTTATTTAATTGATAGTTTATTATGTTTTTTTTTAAATTCAGATGTGTGTTGTGCAGTGTTTGGGATAGGAAATAAAAAAGATTACATTTATGTAATAATTCATGTTTTTGTTTATAAACCATTTCTATTTAAAAATAGATATTTGTAAATTATTTTAAAATGTATTTATTAAAATATTTCTATGTATTTGTCATATCTATTTAATATTATATGTTTCTATTTTTTAGATTATTTCAATACTTTTATATATTTACCATTAAAAAAATAATATTTTGTGTTGGCGATATTTTGTTTGTTTTTAATTTTGAACTGACTGGAGTGGGAATATTAATTTTTTCCACTCCGCTATCCAACACTTCCCTATTGATGCACTGACTGGAGTGGGGATATTAATTTTTACCCCTCCGCTATACAACACTTTCCCTACTGTTACAGTCACTGGAGTGGGAATAGTAACTTTTACCCCTCCGCTATCCAACACTTTACCTACTGTTGCACTCACTGAAGTGGAAAACTTAGGTTCACAGACTTTAAAATAGTTAATGTTTTAATTTAGAATATAATTTTTTTTCTTAGTGTTTGTTGTTTGTTAATGGTGTATGTGTGTGTTTGTGTGTGTATATTTATATATATATATATATATATATATATATATATATTTGTACATTTTCATAAATACTATCATAAAATAAATGAAAATAAATATTTGATTAATTGTTTTTAAGAATATATGTATATATTACATTTTATATACGTAAGTTTACATTTTTTAAATTACATTTATTTGTTATTGTTAAAATGTATATGAATCTAATTAATTTTTTACGTACATTTTATTTCATATATTTAATATTATTGTTTATACATATTTTAAAATCGATATTTTGTACAACTATATTTTTTACATTGATATTTCCCCCCGATATTTTTGTACTTACCATTATAAATATAGGATGTCGATATTTTTGTCATCAATATTTATAGCTCGATATTTGTTTATGGGGATATTTTAAGGGTCGATATTCTATCAGTGAACCTGGTCATGGTGGGTCTGCTTGCCGGTTGGTCATGGTGGGTCTGCTTGCCAGTTGGTCATGGTGGGTTCTCTTGCCGGTTGGTCATGGTGGGATTGCACACAGGCTGGTCGGGAATAAGGTTTTCCTGCTGGCTGATTAAATTCGTCAAGCCCAATGGCTGGTGAGAGTTCAGGGAGAAGCCTTGTTGGGTGTCTCTGGGAAAGGACCCGTTGATGCTGATCGACAGTGACTTGTCGGATTGCAAAGATGTTTCTACAGAATCGGCCACTTTCCTTGATGATGGGTATTTCAAATTCCTCTTGCCTCTGGGTGGTAGGAGAAGACTTGACGCCTTGTTTAACAATTTCAGGGGCTTCATCACCATAGCTGCTCTAGGTATCCCCATGTCTATGTTCAGCCCCGAAGGCTCGAGCCTGGGGAAGTAGTCTCTTTTGGGGTGGTGACATGGCTGGCCTGTATGGTCCGCTTTACCATGCCACTTCTTGTTTCGTGATCCTGCAACCTCTCAATTAAAGGGATTCCTCTACTTCTTGGTGGCCTTTCTTGGGCCACCAAGCTAAGATGAGCTCATGCCGAGAGGAGCAAATAGTTGTGGTCCTGATTATCCACTGCCCTTGGGTTTCCAGCATGGGAGAAAACAGACAGGTTTTGAATTTTAATCGAAAATTGTTTGAGTTGGACGGAGGGAGGCTTTTTGACCAACTTTACCCCCACTGAGATTTTCAGCATTCTGAAGTGGATAGAATAAGAGTAACACTTAATGTCAGTGTTTTACTTTTTGTATTTAGTGTCGATGAGTCATGTGGAGGTAATTTGCTGCTCCCTCTCTAAGGTGTGACATAGCTGACAAAGCTTGTTATGAATGGATCTGTGTGTTGGCTTGGGCTTGTTGCTTTTTTGTGTTTGGTATTTTGGAATGGTTGTTTGGCACCTCCTAAATAACGTGACATGATTGTGAACTTGGGCCTAAAGTGGTTGTCTCCACTAAGGGATGCCTCCTCTCGGCTGTGTTTTGTATCCTTTCCACAAGCAAAAGTCCTTCTCTTCAGTGACGCAAAACCAACTGGTGTCATTTCCTGTCTTCTGGGGGTCCGTTTAGAAGGAACAGATACAGGGAGGGTATTAATCATTGTGATTTACCCCGTACCCATTACTTTTATAATGAAACCTGCCAACCCCAAGGGAGCATCGCCATATTTGACACAGGTCGGGCGTAAAAAGGAAAATATAACAAGCATTGGCAAAGCCAATAGACCTTGCATTAGCTGATAGCCTTTTGTCTTTATCAATGCTTTGTGATGGTTTTCGCAAACCTTCATTGTTGAGGGAGGTGCTGGGCCTTTGTCAGACCAAAAACCTTTGGCTAAAAGCAAAGATATATTTTTGGTTTTGAAAAGCACTCATTGCCATGGTAGTCCCTGATACTAAAGGGAACTCTTATTTTTTCAGTGGATGTGCTCCTTGTGAAAGAGCAGAATGCCGTCACTCACTGTGAAGGTAACCAATGACTGAAGTGGGCTGACCTACTGCCCCACGCTGCATGATGTAATGGTTTGAAGAAAAATGTGAGTGACAGAATAACAGACCACTGTATGAAGAGGTTTGACCGAAAGCAAATATAAGCAAGTATACTATACATTTAATTATGGCAAAATGCAAAGGATTTGGCTTACATTAGACCTAACAATTTGGCGAAAAAGAGTTCTATTCCTGGGTCTTGCGACAGGGCCGACCTGGGGTGTCCCGGACTGTGGGAGAGGGTTCTCTACCTGTGACAGTGTGCTGGAGAAGGTGTGGTCACCTTGTGTCTGGAGGGATTTTCTTCTTTGTATTCCTGTGTGAGGGTCTCTGTCTGTATGTACAGGCTCTCCTGAGCACAGACGTGGTCTTAAAATCCAGATATAAGCATAGTGCTGATGTACTCAAGCAAGGGACTCCTTGGCACTGGAGCTGTTACATTCAGCACTAACTGGAGCCCTCAGGCTGGTTCACAAAAAGGTTCTCATATTTTCATTTGTCGCAACAAAAGTTTGTCTGCAAACCCAGCCTGTGAGCGACGGTTGGGCCAGCATTTTTCAATGGCTAGATTAGGATCGGTTGCCATCCAACAGGAGTGATTGTGTCTAACTCTGATGCCATTTCAGAGGCACCGACCGGTCAGATATTCATGCTTTTTATGTCTGACCTATTGTTTACATTATACATGAATTGGGCTTTGGGTCCACCCCTTTTATCCATTGGCTTTGTTGGAGCTGCCTCGTTTAGCCATTGGCTTGAGACTTTGTCAACTAATTTTTGCCTCAGCGAGTCCAGTGGGAGTATTCATCTCACCCAAGGCTATTGGCTGGTTAGGTGTATCCTTCCACCTCCACTCAAGTGCGTGCAGTGAACTTTACGACTGTAACCCTCACTGTGTGCTCCTGCTGGGTCTCTTTCATATGTCTCACTCTGTTGTGCTGTCACCGCAGAGCCTTTGTCTTTGCCAGTGCTTGTTACCGTAGGCTTGTGCATCTCGGATCTATGCCTGCCTGTCAGACTGCGAGCGACCGTCGTGACTTCTGCTGTTGACCCCTCCCTCCTTAAAGGGCCTTATGGGATTAAACTCGAAGTCTTATAGTAGCCTGTGGCCCGGAGGGCGACGATTTGCTGAGCACCTCAATGGCGGGAGCCAGGCACGTGGCCGGGAGGCAGCTGGCTGCTTTCGGTCTGAATCTTTTTTTAATGATTCCCTTAAAGCAGATTAAAGCTTGTAAGTGGCTCAGCGGAGGTGGGATGAAGCCAAATGTGTTGATTTGTGCGCGCGCTTGTGCAAAGTATCCGGGTTGTAGTGTGCGGGACCCAGAAACTGCCAGGTATTGTCCAGCATTGGTAGCTTACTGCTTAATCCCGCGACGTTTCGTAGAAATCCAGAAAACAATATTTGCATACTGTGCAGTGTAATTGTAATCTTTGTGCAGCCAGTGGTTACCATGAAAATCTCAGACCGCTCCTAACCCCCGGAGGGCTCTCAAGGGGCACCTGGCCGGGTGTTAAACCCAGAGAGCGGCCCCTGGCCGGGTACTGAACCCAGAGAGCAGCCCCTGGCCGGGTACTGAACCCAGAGAGCAGCCCCTGGCCGGGTACTGAACCCAGAGAGCAGCCCCTGGCCGGGTACTGAACCCAGAGAGCAGCCCCTGGCCGGGTGCTGCTCCCAGAGGGGGCCTCTGGCCGGGTGCTGCACCTTGCGGAGGCCCCTAGCCCGGTGCTGCACCTTGCGGAGGCCCCTAGCTCGGTGCTGCACCTTGCGGAGGCCCCTAGCTCGGTGCTGCACCTTGCGGAGGCCCCTAGCTCGGTGCTGCACCTTGCGGAGGCCCCTAGCTCGGTGCTGCACCTTGCGGAGGCCCCTAGCTCGGTGCTGCACCTTGCGGAGGCCCCTAGCTCGGTGCTGCACCTTGCGGAGGCCCCTAGCTCGGTGCTGCACCTTGCGGAGGCCCCTAGCTCGGTGCTGCACCTTGCGGAGGCCCCTAGCTCGGTGCTGCACCTTGCGGAGGCCCCTAGCTCGGTGCTGCACCTTGCGGAGGCCCCTAGCTCGGTGCTGCACCTTGCGGAGGCCCCCTGCTCGGTGCTGCACCTTGCGGAGGCCCCCGGCTCGGTGCTGCACCTTGCGGAGGCCCCCGGCTCGGTGCTGCACCTTGCGGAGGCCCCCGGCTCGGTGCTGCACCTTGCGGAGGCCCCCGGCTCGGTGCTGCACCTTGCGGAGGCCCCCGGCTCGGTGCTGCACCTTGCGGAGGCCCCCGGCTCGGTGCTGCACCTTGCGGAGGCCCCCGGCTCGGTGCTGCACCTTGCGGAGGCCCCCGGCTCGGTGCTGCACCTTGCGGAGGCCCCCGGCTCGGTGCTGCACCTTGCGGAGGCCCCCGGCTCGGTGCTGCACCTTGCGGAGGCCCCCGGCTCGGTGCTGCACCTTGCGGAGGCCCCCGGCTCGGTGCTGCACCTTGCGGAGGCCCCCGGCTCGGTGCTGCACCTTGCGGAGGCCCCCGGCTCGGTGCTGCACCTTGCGGAGGCCCCTGGCTGGGTGCTGCGCCCAGTAGGGGCCCTGGCTGGGTGCTGCGCCCAGAGGGGGCCTCTGGCCGGGTGCTGCACCTTGCGGAGGCCCCTAGCACGGTGCTGCACCTTGCGGAGGCCCCTGGCCGGGTGCTGTGCCCAGAGGTGGCCCTTGGCCGGGTGCCGCCCCCAGAGGGGGCCCCTGGCCTGGTGCCGCGTCCAGAGGGGGACCCTGGCTGGAGGCTGCACCTGGCGATGTCCTTGTTGGGTGCTCTGCCTGGCGGCCCCTCGCCAGATGCTCCACCTGGTGGGCCACCACCGGATGTGTGCAGCACCCAGAGGACACCGGTTTGTTTGTGGAGTAATCGCCATGGCTGTGCTGTGGGACTTTCTGTCCTACTCCCGGAATCCTGGATTACCTCAGCGCTTGCCTTTTGCTTGATTTTGTTTTTCAGGGTAGCTCCTTTGGCAACGAGGGTGGCACCAGAGGGGGGTGGGTGGTACTGCCAGCATGCTTGTATCGTAGAGAAGCCAGAACAGAGGGCACATCTACACATGCACGTGTCTTGGGAGCATTTCTTTTTTTGTCCTGATAATTCTTCTTCCATCTGGCAGTGGGCTGAAATCTGTGCCACCCTCCCTGGGGATGGGTGATGTCATCGTAGTAAGCTCTGTCGCGCGCTCCTGCCTGGTTCCTTGCACCGGGTAGCAGTGAGTCTAGCGGTTATTGTGTGAGATATCAGCTCTTCTAGTGATTCCAGGTCTGTTTATGGTTCATATGAATATTAAAGCTCAGGTTGCTAGCCTCTGCCAGCACCCATACCTCTCTCCGCCCGCGTCCCTTCATGTACACAAAGGGTGCATGCCCTACTGCCTTTCTGATGTACAGGCTGGAATGTCTAGTAGAAGGAGCTGTGCAGGTATCAGGGACAGGTGCATCAATCTATAGCCTGACATTATCAGGGACATCAGATATGAAAGAGGGCGCTGTGCAGGTAACAGGGACAGGTGCATCAATCTATAGACTGACATTACCAGGGACATCAGGTGTTAGAGGGAGAGCTGTGCAGTTAACCGGGACAGGTGCATCAATCTATAGACTGACATCACCTGGGACATCTGGTGTGAGGGGGGCTGTGCAGGTAACAGACAGGTGCATCAATCTATAGTCTCAAATTACCAGAGATATCGGGTGTGAGAGGGGGCTGTGCAGGTATCAGTTACAGGTGCATCAGTCTATTGACTGACATTACCTGGACATCAGGTGTGAGAGAGGGCTGTGCAGGTAACAGGGACAGGTGCATCAGTCTATTTACTGACATTACCTGGGACATCAGGTGTGTGAGGGGGCTGTGCAGGTTATCAGGGACAGGTGCAGCAATCTAAAGACTGACGTTACAGGACATCAGGTGCGAGAGAGGGGGGCTGTGCAGGTAACAGAGACAGGTGCATCAATCTATGGACTGACACTACCAGGGACAGGTGCATCAATCTATCAACTGACATTACCAGGGATATCCGGTGTAAGAGAGGGAGCTGTGCAGGTAACAGGAATAGGTGCATCAATCTGTAGACTGACATTACTAAGCACACCTGGTGTTAGAGAGTGAGGCTGTGCAGGTAACAGTGACAGGTGTATCAATCTATAGACTGACATTACAGGACATCAGAAGTGAGAGGAGACTATGCAAGTAACAGGGACAGGTGCATCAATCTATAGACTGACATTATCAGGGACATCAGGTGTGAGTGGGGCTGTGCAGGTAATAGGGACAGGTGCATCAATCTATGGTCAGACATTACCAGGACATCAGGTGTGAGAGGGGGCTGTGCAGGTATCAGTTACAGGTGCATCAGTCTATTGATTGACATTACCTGGACATCAGGTGTGAGAGAGGGCTGTGCAGGTAACAGTGACAGGTGTATCAATCTATAGACTGACATTACAGGACATCAGGAGTGAGAGGAGACTATGCAAGTAACAGGGACAGGTGCATCAATCTATCAACTGACATTACCAGGGATATAGGTGTGAGAGAGGGCGCTGTGCAGGTAAAGGGAAAGGTTCATTAATCTACAGACTGACTCCACCAGGACAACAACTGTGAAGGGACTGTGCAGGGGAGAGAAAAAGGTGTATCAATCTGTAGACTGATATTATGAGAAATATCAGGTGTGAGAGGGGGCTGTGCGGGTAACAGGGACAGGAGCATCAATCAATAGTCAGACATTACCAGGACATCAGGTGTGAGTGTGGCTGTGCAGGTAACAGGGACAGGTGCATCAATCTATAGACTGACATTATCAGGACATCAAGTGTGTGAGGAGGTTTTGCAGGTAAGACACACAGGTGCATCAAGCTAGAGACTGACACCACCAGGACAACAGGTGTGAAAGGAGGTTGTGCAGCTAACAGACAGGAGCATCAATCTTTAAAGTGACATTACCCGGTGTAGTGGAGACGGAGGTCCAGGTACACACGTTGCTATGTTAGCATAAGCGTCTTAGAAGTTAAAACACCATCTTGCCACTTTTGCTGCTTTTGCACACAACACTGCAGATAGATGTTATTATATGAAAACTGCTTGCTTGCCTTTTCTTTACATGAGAACGGTCAGTTGTTCACATCCCAAGACGTACACCGCGACCTTGGTCTGAACATTGTGTGCAGAAACAGTCTGGGCCAACAAACAATGTATGTTTCTGAATTCAGGTTGATCGACCCATGCTCTAGCCATAACACGCACACAGCTGCAAATATCTGATACTCGAGCGCCTTTAATATTGCAGTTTGCATGCATGAGACACTCACTTTGGAGAAGACTTTTTCCAGACATAGAGCAAAGCTGATCCTGTGATGTGATTCACCTAAGCTGATATTTACGGATAGGGGTTCTGAGGTAAGTTTTTGGTACACCGCAATTCACTGAGGTCCTGGTTTCCTGCGCATAGTTCTGTGCATGTGCAGAATCCCTGCAACACCGGAACAGGTGTGTTAGAGGGCTCTGGGCAGGTAAGCGGTACAGCTGCGTCACTCTACAGACTGACACTATCAGGACAATAGGTGTGAGAGGGGCTGTGCAGGTAACAGGGGCACGTGCATCAATCTATAGACTGACACTACCAGGGACAGGTGCATCAATGTAAATACTAACATCACCTTGGACATCAGGTGTGAGAAAGGGCTGTGCAAGTAACAGGGGCAGTTCTATCAAACTATAGACTGACACTATGGGACTTCAGGTGTGAGAAAGGCTGTGCAGGTAACAGAGACCGGTGTATCAATCTATAGACTGACTATACCAGGGAGATCATCTGTGAGAGAGGGGCTATGCCGGTAACGGGTACAGGAGCATCAGTCGGCTGTACAGGTAGCTAAGGTAAGGAGTGAAGGTGGATATCCAGCCATACATGAACGGTCTGCTGTGAGAAGGGACTGTGTCCTGAATGTATAAGTAACTTGTAAAGCTGCTTCTGGTGCTCACCCTCTGTGTGTGAAGGAAGCTTGCACCCCCCGCTGCTCCTTGTAGCCGCATGCATTGAACTGGGGACCAGGAAGGCTTCCAGGCAGTCTGTATTTGATCATTGTGGGCTCCCTACGACAGTTTGCTCTCCCTGCACCTCTTATCTGACCCCTTCTTTGTGGGTGTATTGGGAATGGTGGGGAGATACCCTCTCAGTCTGATTTCATTGTGTGGTCTCTCACTTTTCTCAGACCCCATAAACTGCCTTACAAGGGGACCCAGAAGGCAATGACTTGGTGGTCCCCGGCCTTCACTCTCCGGTTCTCAGCGCTGACTCTTTATCCCAGAAGGTGGCACGTGGGGTTGCTGAAATGTAAAACATCCACAGTGTTGACCCCTCAAAAGCTGCCGTTGTGGCTTCTCAGACAGGGCTACCAAAATGCTCATGTGAAGAATAAAACATGTGCATGTACGGCAGAAGTGCCCGGGTGAAGTGGCCTTGTGCAGCGTGTACAGCAAGTCAGTAGTCGCTAGTGACGGTGTTGCTCCCCGCGGAGTGAGAGATGTATGTGTGCGCAGTACAAGAGGGTGGCATGGCTCCAGGCTAGGGATTCCCCAGTGCATGTGTGAACCCAAGAGGGTGGGTGTTAATGTTGCATGTGTCCCCTCTACGCCCTGCTCAGACCACAGTAACCAATGAAGTCGGTGGAACAGGGAACAAAGAGTGTTTGGGACGTCAGACTGTTTCTGCACTTGCAAGAGGGTTGAAATGTAACTTACTGTAAAGCTACTTGCAGCATTACCTCACAGATGAATGGAATAGAGTGCATGTCGTCAAACGTGCTGACGCTCGGCATCATGAGATATTCCTACTTTGGAAGTGGACGGTATCCCAAGGAAGATTTTCTTCCTCTTTGCCCTCTAACTGCTGCCCTTGGCACCTCTACCCTGGGTGAGGCTTAAACAGGCCATTGACCAGACCTTTTCTCGAATGCTGTGGGAGACCCCGACACTGACTCTGTGTCACTGGGACTACTGAACATACTCCTGTTCCCTGTGTCACATGTGTACATCCTGCTGAGTACTTGTGACGTCAGATCACATGACTGCACAGATGGATGGAAGGAGTTACATTTTATAGATTCACATGCTTGAACCAGTCCCTGTTGCCGGCCTGGAAGCCCTTTGGAACAATGCTGAGGCCACAGTGTATATTTACACCTGATAACAGCGAACTTAACTCTGACCTTTTGCATCCCATCAACATCATTGTAAAGTTAGAACTTTCTATTGAAAGTCAAGCAGTTGTGTTGCAAAACTTAAGTCACCCACCAGGAGTAAGTCTTCACTGCTCCCTCCTCACTATCCCTGGGGAGTCAAAGCCTAGGGAGGAGGGTCTTGGCAGAAGTATGCGACTCCTGAAGACACACGGACAACAGCATCACTTGTTACAAGTATTCCCTAGTTAAAGTGAGTCCTCTGGTCCCGGGACTGCGTCTTTCAGGCTGACCCTGCACCAGAGCCACTGGAATTATGCAATTGTGTGGCCACGGCGATTTAGCATAGATATAGATTTGCTGCATTTACCACATAATCCATCATCTGTAGATTTTAACAAAAAAAATTGTTTCTCGTTCAAACGGATCAAAAGTTACTAAAGATGCAGTGAGGCTTTTGCTGCAGAATGGAAGGTCTTTTGAAACCTAACGAGGTGCACCCAATGTCCAGAACGTGTAAAATCTACAAAATAATTAAGTAACACTATTAGAAAATGTGCCGCATTGTGTTGCGTAATTTGCATGTTCTTGCAGCATAATTTACTCAACCCTGCCGCATAATTCCGTTGGCCCTGCCCTAGGCCTGGGCGGTAAATTTCGTTCCGCTCGCGGAATTTGCGAAATTTGGGTAATTTCGCGTTCCGCGGAGAACGCGAAATTGCCCAAAAATCTGCTTTCCGCAACTTCGCGAAATTTTTTGGTTGTTCGCGTTCCCAAAATGCGTGTTTGCGAGATATTTCTCCCCGAGCACGCACTCAGCGATTGTGAGCAGGAAAAAAGCATCGCGAACAAGCAATTCCGCATGTTCGCGGAATTTCTGCGTGTTCGCGGAGATTTTTTTACCGTTTCACGGAGATTTGCGTAACTCGATTACGCAAATTCCGTCCACCCCCACCCTGCACCAGCGACGGACGGAGTGCCCTGCGGGCCCTGCATCTCATCCCTGTCCACAGGCGGCTGCCTGGCTCCAGGTGGGCATCTGGGGGTCTGCAGCCCTCTCTTGGGATGGAGGGTGTGAGCTGCTCACAGGAGCCTGGCGAGCTCTGGAATGTCTCGGATGGGTCTGAAAGTGGATCGTGTTTGAGGAGGGCCTCCCCACCCCGCGCGTCTCTTTTGAACTCGTGGGCAGATGAGAGAGCCGGTGCTTTCGGGATGGGAGGAGATGAGAGAGTGACACGTTCGAGCAGTGCAGAGTTGGGGGCTGTGGAAGGGCTGTAGTGTATAGATAGGGAAGGGGTGTGGCCCCTTCTGTGATATTTCGCACTTGGATGGCGGCCTTTCAAGCTCGCGTACGCGCTGGAAACCAGGGGAGCCTCAGACACTCGCTGCTCCGCCCTTGCGCCCCTCCAGGGGGCGCCGCCGCACTCTTCTCTTCTTACGAGAAACGGGCATCAGGGTGACCCGGAGTAAGCAGTAGGGGGCCGGGGCCCCAGCTGCATAACTGCCCCCTTCTCCGTGACTGAGCAGGCAGAGCACTGGCGGGGAGTGCACGCTGAAGAGCTGCAGCACTAGCAGTGCAGGCGCAGAAGAGGTGCAGCAGCACACGTGCTGCAGGTACAGGAGAGGAGCAGCACTAGCAGAACAGGCACAGATCACGTGCAGCACAAGCAGTGCAGGCTCGGAAGAGCTGCAGCGCAAGCAGTGCAGGCACATATCACATGCAGCCCAAGCAGTACAGGCACAGAGCACGTGCTGCCCAAGCAGTGCAGGCACAGATCACGTGCAGCACAAGCAGTGCAGGCACAGAGCACGTGCAGCACAAGCAGTGCAGGCTCGGAAGAGCTGCAGCGCAAGCAGTGCAGGCACATATCACATGCAGCCCAAGCAGTACAGGCACATATCACGTGCTGCCCAAGCAGTGCAGGCACAGAGCACGTGCAGCGTAAGCGGTGCAGGCGCTGAAGAGCTGTAGCACAAGCCGTGCAGCTACAGAAGAGGTGCAGCCCGAGCACTGCAGGCAAAGATCACGCGCAGCACAAGCACTGCAGGCACAGATCACATGCAGCACAAGCACTGCAGGCGTGCCTTAAACACTCACGTGCTGCTCAGGCAGCACACGCTTTCCTCACAAGCAGGGCAGGTGCTGCATCAGTACCAGCGCAGGCGTGCCTTAAACACTCACAAGTGACGTACAGATATGCGCCATCTTGGCTGTGGTGTCCACAGGCACAAAGAGAGTGGCCAAGGTGAAGTCCCTTATCACTACATAGCACCAGGGACCACCAGAACATGGCTGACTAGTGTAGTCATTTTTTACTTTGTGCTGGAGTTACAAAACTAAGGCCATTGGTAAAGAGGCCAGTACCTCTCGCTATTAAACCGATTGCTTTGCCAAACTTTTTAAATTCTCTATGACGTCGTAACGGCATGTGCATCCACAGTGGCCATGTTTGAATAGGATATCTTCATATATTAGAAAATGCACTGAGAAGCGCATGGCTGCCCAGGGCGCATCCGCATCCAAGGTGGCCATCTTTGAATGGAGAGTGGTGAAATATCATGAAATGCATTCAGAGATGGTTTTTCTAGGGATATGCAGACATCCACAGTGGGCACCTCTGAACGCAGTTTGTTTGAGAGGCTTCATTCAGGGATAGAGAACATGAATGCTGCTTTATGTGTGACCGCCGTCTTCAAGTGGGATTTATTAAAATATGAGTCATTGCGATCTTAGATGCCCACGGTGCATTCGCATGTGTAGGTGGCCATCTTGGAACAGTTTAGGCTGGCCTCCGGCCGCTAACCTGGAAAGGGAAGGGGCCTTTAGGGGGCAGGTGGACGCTGGGTGGAGCTTGGAAAAGGGCTGGAGTTAAACAAAAAATAAGTGGCACTCTGTACTGAAGAAGGCAGAGTGAAAATAATCCCTCACTTCCAGTGCCATGTCTGATGTCAGCAGTGGAAGAATGCATCATCCAATGAAAACACTGAAAGTAAAATGCCAACAGACGAATGGGAGGAATGCCAACAAATCAATAGCAAGGTAGTGGGACGGGCAACAAAACCATCCAATCATGATGAAGGGGCTGCTCCAGAGCCCACTGCAAGGATGTCTCATGTCTTGGAAACAGGCCTGACAAAGAACTAAACCAGCTGGAGGAGGGACCTGGAATGTATGTGACTGATCTTGTTTGGAAATGTTCACAGTGGGTTCATATCAACAGATGTTCTGTCTTAGTTGTGACTACTTTTCACACAGCACCAGTTTCACCTTTTATACACAAGCATCCATTTTGCTGTGGTTGTTCATTTGTTAAAGAACCTCATAACTGCAAGAAGAGGTTTAAAATTGGGGCTGCTGGGTGCAGTACCTTGTACATGGTCATTTTCATATAATAATTTTCTTCCATTATCATCCTAGTAAAACTACTTTCTGTCATGGGACTCTTTTTAGCTTTTTAACTTTGTATTTGTAAAAATCATTGTTTTTAAATTTCTGTATCGCTGTCTACCTTGATTGTATTTCTTTTTCTCCAAATACAATAAAATATTTGGGGGAAATAACATTCAAGATATTGAATCCCGGAAGATTCCCCGGAGAATAAATATCCCTGAAGTTTTCAGACCTGATGTGGGGGGGGGGGGTGGAAGGCAGGAAGGAGGCTGTGTGACATGGGGATGGTGAATTTCTCACTTGTATCGTTCTTATATTTCAGTGTCAGCCGTCCCAATGCACACTCCCCCCTCTGTGTATCAAGGATGACAAGTAGACACATCTGCGGTGAACATCTCGAGGTGAGTGTCACAGGGTGGGTGACAAAGAGAGGGACATGGGTGCCAACATTTAGACGTGCAAACTCTGGGTAGCATTAGGCCAGTTGGGCCTCCTGGGGTGCAGGCCAGTTGTTAACCTTGTGTGTAGGAACCTATTGCAACTTCCAACAGGTTTGCATAACTCACAACCACTGTTGCTCCTTAATAATGAGTCTGGCTTTAAGGCGCTACGACGTGTACCCTTGTTATTGCTACTCAGGATCTCTGCGTTCCACCGAAAGAAGAAGCCATTTGTAGCAGAGCGATGGAGTGATCTGGAGAACTTTTCACTTCTCTGGCACTACTTTTTAGATGGTCCTTAGGAGAGTAGTGTCCTGGTCCCTGCAGTCCTGGCTTTTTGGTTGAAGGGAGTGTGTGTTGGGGGCGCTGAAACCAGCTCTGCCATTGTTCTTCTACTTATGAGTGACTCTGCGTCAAACTCTTTGAATGCAAGCTAGGATGATCACTCCACCGCGCGAAGCATAAAATATGGAGGTGATCTTACGTGAAATGGACTCTCCACCTTGAGACTTGCCTTCCCTCGTCATCGCCCTTGCACTGACGTCACTCAGGATGGAGGTCGTCGCGTTGGCCGAAGCAGCCCAGTGTGCTGGTAACTTTAAATGTAACCTGGTCGGACAGTCCCTGGTTGAAGTATTGCATTTTGCAAATTCCAGTATTTGCCAGTGCACCTCCAGAGTACTCAAAATTCACAAAAAGGCTATTATTAGCAAGAGGCGGTTTAAATGGGAGTGTTTATAGATTTAGTACTGTAGTCCGGAAGTTATGTGAGGTCAAACTCTGGTGGATCTTCTTCCTGAAGATCTATTCTCGCTCTGACACAGAACTTAACAAGCCAGCGGGCAGTAATGGCTGAAGCTGCTGTGGAGTGCGTGCTGCTAAATGCCCAACACTTCAAAGATGGTGCGAACTAGATGGCTGCTGTCCTGGTCCTACCTGGTGCACCTGGAATTATGCCCACACCAAGAATTCTAAGTCTTGATTCTACCTCTGATCTCTTACTTCCACCACCCTACACTTCTTGTCTCTTCATCTCATGAACACCGAGGCCGCCTGATCCTGATTCCACCTCACGCCTCTTTCTTCCACCCCCTACACTTTCTGTCCCTTTATCTCATGAATACCGAGGCTGCCTAGTCTTGATTCCACCTCACGCCTCTTTCTTCCACCACCCTACCCTTCCTGTCTCTGGGCTTGCGGTTAACCCAAAAGATGAAAAAGACAACTTGTCCAGTGCGCACTCTTGTCTTAAACCCAAACCAGCAGAAGTAGAAGTGATCTACGCTGCAGGGAGTGGAAGGAACCACTACAGGAAAAGCATAACCCGATAACACCCCAAGCAGTTTCTATTGAAAACAGCCTCTGAGGTTGACAGTCCACAAAAGAACAGCAGGAAGATTTACAAAACGAGGCCGAGCAAAACTGGTATCAGACCTCGGCTGAGAATTTCTGAAACAAATTCATTAAGCCTCCAGTTTTGTCTCCATAATTGACTGTACTCTTCGGCCACTATCAAAGATTTGAGAAAACTCCGAATTGGGTCTCCTTTAGTGTCGTCTGTCTTGGCAGTGCTAGACTGCTAAACGCTTAACATCCTTAAGTCAATGCCTGCACGTTCCCACAGGCATTGCAAGGAAGGAGGGTGTTGCTAAGTTTTCTTATTTACAAATTTTAGTTGGTTTTCTTCCCCACTTAGCTAACGATTGCGAATGTTGCAGACTTTAAGTGCAAGAAAAATATTCTACAAATATAGTAGTTTGTGGGACGAAATGTCTGTGAAAACCCCATTTTGGGAAAAAAAATTTGCACGAGAATTTTTGTGAGGTTTATTTACAAAACTCTGCACCTTCTGCAGGTGGCAAAGTTATAATCTTTGCAGGCGACATTTACATTTCTTTGACCCTTAACTGTACTATGCTATCGTGTTCAGTGTTCTGGGCTCGCCCCGGGACTATTTGTTAAGGTATTTTTAGGAGCACGCCTTGTCTGTATTGTACTCTCCTTCCAGTAAGACACAAATAGAGGAAAGAGAGCGCTGCAGGGGGTGCTGGGGCGGTGAGACTCTGTGTAGACAGAATGGGAAACTTAAAGAAGTCACCAGACAAGTCATCACTACAGTACTGTCTGTGTTAATTGGGGTTGTGGTGGTGGGCGATGATGCACTGTGCTACTCAAGTCTAGCCTAGAGGTAGGCTTTGGCTGCCTGTTGTTGAAAGACCTCTTGTGGACCATACTAAATCTTACAGGGGCTTACAGCCAGCTCTTTGCTTCCTATTGGTTGTCTTTCTTGTCACTCTTGTTTGCACGCTTCTTATTTGATGGCTGTACTTCATATTCTTGTGTTTATCCCTCCGCTGGAGCATTGTTTCTTTAACCTCCTCTCAGTTGGACGACTTCTATCCAACCACTGGTCACAACCAAGAAACTGCTTTTTAGGTCTCGCCTGGAGTTAGCAGCGCCCATTCGCTGCCCACGCCATGCAAGGGCTTCTTGGAATCAATACGGTTCCAGAAGTCGTGTGTCAGCTCCGCCTGCAATTTTTATTTGTGCGCGTCGTTTGTCGTCATTCATTATGCTAAACATAGTGTAATGATTGCACCGGCGGCATTTTAATCCCTCACGCTTGCCACTGTGTCCGCTTTTGGCCCGTCCACCGGAATTGGATCTTTTACTTGCGGCGGGAGACAGTGTCTCTTAATTAGCCGCTAAGCACTTTTTTTTAGTATTACCGCATTTATCTTCAACAATGGCTGACGTGCCTTTCATTTCTCCTACACGCTATCTTGTTACTATACACTTGAGGCGCGGTGTCTTGCGTGTGGGATGCGTTTTGTTGCCAGTTTATTTGAAATCGTCAGCCGCCGTGTCTTTTGCTTTATTATTGCCATTTGTTTTGTTCCGTGAACTCGCCAGCACATAATCCGCTCCCAAATCGGAGCTTGTTTTAAGGTGATGTTTGGAAAATGATTCCCGTTTGCATGTGAGCTGAAACCTTTCAGAGCAGCAGATGTAAGTGTTCAACATGATTCTAATGATTCTAAACACAATTTGTGTATAGTGATGTTCCACTCTATCGCTGAAATGCTGGCCGCTCTACTCTTTTGCTCAAAGCTGGAGTTTATGGTACTTTTCCACGACACTACCAAAGTTAAAGAAAATCCCTGAAGTTTTGGATAAAGGATTCAGTGCTTCTCATTAAATTTAGAGGCTGATGCTCGCTGAAATGTGATTCTTTTATGTCAACACAGGGCTGGGATCCAGCTCTATGAGGCCAAGATCTAAACGGAAGCCCTATTCACAGCGTAAGAGAGTAGATGGTACACAGCCACCTGAGTACAGTCTCTGTGCAAAGCGGTCAGAAGTTGTTTACTCCACGCATTTGGTGCACAGTGAAAGCGGTGGGATTCAGGGGCGTAGAGTCGGGGGAGAGGGGGTGTTTGGGGTGTTGCACCCCCAAGTAAATGCATTTTTGGCTTGGTAGTTTGGCCCTGAGTTGGGGGTCTGCTGCCTGTTTTGTTTTTTCTTGTTGTCATCATTTCACTAAATTGTTTTAACTTGTTCATTTTTGGGATTTGAAGATTAACTAAATGTAGTGATCGGTTTATCAAAAAAGTAGAAAATCTGCACGCCCCCCCAGCCCCCTATCATTGACTAAGCTATACTTGATTAAAAATATTGTCAAGAGCGAGTTTTATTACGTGTGCGTAGGGATATAAGAAAACAGCAATAAAAAAAAAAAAAGAAACGTAAACACAAAGAACGCTCTCCCAAATATTATTCTAGCTATTATGTAGAGCGTGAAAGGCGCCAAACAGAAATCAGCCCTGCCTAAAAGGATTAAAATTGAGATTAAATTCTTCCATCAGACAGACAAACCGGGCATTCAAGTACCCTTAAAGGAAGTAGATAACAATTTGCTGCTTTCAGTAGATCTAACCTGTGCTACCACCAGTTTTCTCCATATACATGCCAGTTGTTTGCTTTGTTTTTCATAGATACCTTACTCCAAATAACCAGCATTGGCATAGCCAATAGGTCTCGCCTTTGGGACCTTATAAGTGTGTAGGCATGTAAATGTAAATTGATACTTGTATAGCGCACTACTCACCCGCAAGGTTCTCAAGGCGCTTGTACGAATACCGCTGTGGAACCCATACTGGTTTTCCCTGTGAGGCGTCCACTCCTGGGCACCCCCAAGGTGGAGGCCAGGCATCCTTAGCGTTGTGGGGGCCGTTGTGGAGATTAAGCAAGCTATTGCCCAGAGTTGCAGAGTGGGACTCCATGATTGGAATGGCACAGAGGCGAGAATTATCAGGTCCGTGGAATTTTGAGCCCAAGACCCGCTGAGGCGGGGAATTGAACCCTGGTCCCAGGCTATACCTTTGCATCAGGGTCTGTCACTCTAATCATTGAGCCACACTTCTCCACTGCAACAGTTGATATTGTTGCACCAAGGATATTGTACTGCATAACTAAATACTTATAAGGTTCCAAAGGCGAGACCTATTGGCTATGCCAATGCTTGTTTCTTTTTCTTTCAGCGCTCTGTGTGAATGAATGAATGAATGAATGAATGAATGTATGTGTGTGTTCTCTCCCTCCTGTACTGCTTCACCACTGAAATTCTCCCCCATCGTACGCTCAGCCGTTGTGGAACCGTAAATAAAAAAACACAAAAATGTGTGGCGCACCGTGATACTTGTGGACCCAACCTTGATGATGAATGCATGTTCCTTCGTGGTGCCCTAGGGCCGCTCACTATGGAGACGCATACATGCGCATGCATGATGACACGTGCACATACTCATCATAGTCAGTGGCTTAACAATAGCCCTCGCAGTGGCGAAGGGCTCGGAACTCCAGGGGCCCTCGTCCGCACTGTGCACGGGGCCCCTGGCCTGAGAGCTCATGACTAGATCCAAAGCGTGCGGGAACCTTTCCATGTACATTTTGCAGGGGGCCCCCCTCAAACTTCGATATGCCACTGATCGTTGAGCTGTAATAAATAAAATTGCCAACGCTGTTTGGCCTTGCCATTTTTAATGCCAATCTATAAGACCTATTGAGTTTGCCACCGATTATCTTTACACAGATGCTGCTGCTCCAAAGAGACCTACGTCATTCAGAAAGTGAGAGGCGCGTGAATGTACACTTAGGGGAGACGACTCAGATTATGGCTAAATTAGCAGTTGCCCCAGGATTTTGGACAGAATTAAATGTTCACCAGTTTTTGCAGAAATAGCAAATGTCATTGCATTTTGCAGGCTATTAACACGCTGGGATCGCATCTCTTCAAGTTAGTTATACAGAATAATGTAATCAATGTGAAGGTTTCTTAAAATGTTTTTAAAAAAGAGGTACACTTGTTTAAAATCCGCCACTGCACTCGGCCTGGGCTGTGTCTTCTACTTGTGTTTTTCACATGTCTTTCCCTTCTTTCGCAGCCTCCAGCCAGCTGAGTGGGTCAGAGTCCCAGCTGCTGTGACCTGGAGTACTACAAAGATGTCCTACTTTGGGGAGAATTTTTGGGTAAGAGTCACTCCTTGAATGTCCTTGTTTTTCTTTCTTTGTGGGAGTGCTTTGTTTGCATGTCTTGTGCAGATTCTGCATTATTTGATTGGCTGTTTTCTCCTCGTCTCAATCCGGCACCCTGCATAGTTTCCTATGTTAAGGTCTCGCTTAAGGCAGTGCATAAGCTGCGTTGCGAAGCATATCCAGCGGGCTGCTTGGCTTCATTGCTAACTCTCATTTGCTGGCTTCTGATTCTCGAGCACATGCTCACATTCATTCCTTTTCTTGTGTTTGTCCTGTACCGGAGCATGGATGCTTTTTCAGGCGCTACTTTTTAGGTCTCTCCTAGGCAGCCCTTAAGCTGTCTCTTCGAGATATGCTATATTTAGGGATGACTTTAACCTCTGCCCATTTTTTTAATTGTCTCCTGTCACTGTCCTTAGTAAATGATGGCTTTTGATTCATGAATAGTCCCTCCTTAGTACCTCCCTCTCTTCTGTTGTTACCTCCCATGAGGACAGCCCCTCTTACATGTGTCCTTACTCTCTGTGTTTCATTAACAGTTGGGAAGCACTGTTTAGTTAATGTTTGCATGGGCGGCCACCGCATTTCTTTTCCAATTATTTTCTTTTGAAGGAACGGGGCACACCGTGCTTTAGCTTTAAACATCTAAAGCCAAAGTGCGGTGTGCCACCATTTCTACAAAAGTTGGTAAATTGAGCAAGAAAAAAGGTAGACGGATGCCATATTTGTTTTCCATTTATTTACTTTTGTTGCAATGGCGGCACGTAGCACTTTAGTTTTAAACATCTTAAGTTAAAGCACTGCGTACCGCGATGGTTACAAAAGTAAATAAACAGAAAACAATTGCGGTGGCACTTCCTTTTTTTGCCAATTTATTTACTCTTGTAGCAATCGCAGCATGCCGCACTTTAGCTTTAAACATCTGAAGCACGGCGTGCCGCGATATCTACCAAAGTAAATAAATACACAAAAAAGGCACACGGCCACTGTGTTTCTTTTCCGCGTATTTACTTTTGTACTAATCTATTCATGCCGTGCTTTAGCTTTTAAATACCGGACGCTAAAGGGTGGCGCTAGGTTATTGGCTTCTGCAGTCTTTTCTTGCACCTGTGCATTGTTACATCTACCTTCGCCCTACGCATCAGAATTTCAGTGTATGCATCATGGATTTCAGCGAGTTTGAGCAAGACCACATCTGCAGCAGCAGGCTAAGCTCTACCGTGTTTCCTGTGTGTGTCAGTGATCCCTGTTGCTTGTGAATAAATAAGGCAGGCCTAGGCCTGGTGCTGGGGCAGGGTGCAGTACCTTATATGGCTAAAAGAGGTCCACTGGGGCACCTAGTAGGAGGCAAAAGTGCGGCATCCTTTCTTTGCTTCATGGAATTTTTTAGGTCGAGCATTCGAGACCTATTGTATATACTTTAGTATATACTTATATGTGTATGTACTTTGTGGGCTCTGGAGATCAGCCCTAGGACTTGTCTCCTTCCGCTTAGGGAATTTTTTTCTGTTCAACTGCCTCTATTTAACTGTCTTGATAGAAAACGACCAGTAGAGGTCAGTAAAATACCAGAGTTCCTTTCTGATTGTTCAACTGCCTCTATTTAACTGTCTTGATAGAAAACGACCAGTAGAGGTCAGTAAAATACCAGAATTGCTTTCTGCTGAGGGACTTTCTTTTTTTTTCTGGCAACTGCCTCTATTTAACTTTCTTGATAGAAAACGACCAGCAGAGGTCAGTAAAATACCAGAATCACTTTAGCATTCTCTAGATTCCAGGCCATAGAAATTGTCTTCCACGAGCACCCGTTGACAGGAATATTTTTTCCAGATATTGTATTTTCAGTGGTATGAGCACAAAAGGCCCTGATTTTATATTAAAAACAGAGCTTTGGACTATACCATTTCCCGCTTAAAGGAAATATTGCTCTCCATGTGTTCTCACACCTGGCATGTCACGCAGTTTGGTGCTTACTTTCCCTCCATGTTAAAGAACAGTAGATGTTTCAGCACCCAGGCTAATGTGCTAAATACATATAAGGTCCCAAAGGCAAGACCGATTGCATTGCAATTGCTCGTTTTAATTAGTTATGCTACTGCTAGGATATTTTTTGAGGAAAGAAAATTCTAACAAATATTTCCATTTGCAACGACAATAGCTCTACATTTAACTAATGTGAGACCTTTTGCATTGCAAATGCTTGTTTCGTTTCATGTGAACCCTTCACGAGAACGTATGTTTTTCAGCTGTCTCGTTTGTGTGCTTCTCCCCCACCCTGAGCAATGCTCCAAATTTCTCTTGTCCGTGTGTTCCTCCCCAACTCTCCCCGTCTTGCCTAATCACTTATGCGCTTACCCCACTCTGCCCTGTGTTGTTTCCCTCCACTCTCACCTCTGTCTCGCTTTCCTCATCCAATGCCCCTGGGTTGCTTTTTCCACCTGTGCCTCGTGGGTTGCTTTTCCCACCTGCCCCCCCCCCTGGGTTGCTTTTCCCACCTGCACCCCCTGGGTTGTTTTTGCCACCTGTGCCCCCTGGGTTGCTTTTCCTCACCTGCGCCCCCCTGGGTTGCTTTTCCCACCTGCAACCCTTTGTTGCGTCGGCTACCACCACTCACATTCCCCCGTGTCCCTCCATGCAGTGTTGCTTCCCCAGCCCCCTATAAAGAAAAAAAACACTTTGGGGATTTCCCCACCCTTTTTTGTTACTGAACCAACTTGAATCGGTAACCTAAAATAAAAAAGCGTCTTTCATTTTATATTTGTGCACATGATGGGCACACTTATGAAATGAGGCTATGGCATAACAACATCCTTCTTTTCTTTTTATTAATTATTTAGTCATGCGACACACCATTGGGGATGCTGTGCTGCCTGGCCAAAACCACTGTAAATACAATGGGTCCCAAAGGCGAGACCTATTGTCTTTGCCAGTGCTTCTTATTGATGTGTCTTGTGGGTGACAATTTAAGTGGTTGTCTCCACCTTACTATCTGGTGTACTCCAGGCTGATTGTGGCTCACAAGTGATTTATCTTCAGCAAAAGGACAAACTTTACTGATTCCTTTAGTTATTGTGTTGTCCCTTCCTGATACAGTCTGGGGTAGTTGCCTCCTCATTGTAATGTCCTCCAACTAGGCACTGCAGTGGTTGTCTTCTCCTTGTGGTGTCCTTCAGGGTGAGTGCTGCAGAGAGTGTCCCCTAAAGGTCCTTCATCTTCGTGGCCAGGACTACTGCTGACACCTATGGTTAATATGATTTCCTCCTTTTGATGCCCTCCAAATGAGCACTGCACTGTTTGTCTTCTCTTTTTAATGCAGTGTGGCGGTTATTTTCTTCTTGTAATGTTCTGTTTTCTCAGTGAGCACAACAGTGATTATATTCTCCTAGTAATGCTCTCTTCTCCCAGTGGGGACTGTAGTGGTTGTCTTTCCCTAGTAATGTTCTGTCTTTAAAGTGCGTTCTATAGTGGTTGTCTTCTCCATGTACTGTTCTGTCCTTCAAGCGATGCCTCTGGTGGTTGTCTTTTCCTAGTAATGTTCTGTCCCTCAGTTGAGTGCTGCTTTGTTATCATCTTGTAATTTTGTTTTTTTCCGAATGAATGCTACAGTCGTTGTCTTCTCCATGTAGTGTTCTGTCCATTAGGTGAGGCCTGCAGTGGTTGTCTTCTCCTAGTAATGTTCTGTCCTTATAGTGAATGCTACAGTGGATGTCTTCTTTTGGTGTTCTGTCCTTAAGATGAAAGCTGCTCTTTCTCCCTTTATGTTTTCCAAGAGAACTCTACAGTTGTTGTCATCTCATTGTAATGTTACATTCTCCAAGTGAGCATACAACTGTAGGCTTCTCCTTGTAATGTTTTATACACCAAGCGAGCACTTCAGCGCTTCTCTTGTTATGGTTTGTCCTTCGTAGAGTACAGTGGTGGTTGTCTTCTCCTTGTAGTGTTTTATACACCAAGCGAGCACTTCAGCACTTCTCTTGTTATGGTTTGTCCTTCGTAGAGTACTGTGGTGGTTGTCTTCTCCTTGTAGTGTTTTATACACCAAATGAGCACTTCAGCGCTTCTCTTGTTATGGTTTGCCCTTCATGGAGTACTGTGGTGGCTGTTTTCTCCTTGTAGTGTTTTAGCCTCCTGGTGAGCTCCTCAGCAGTTGTCTTGTTATGGTTTGTCCTTCGTAGAGTACCGTGGTGGTTGTCTTCTCCTTGTAGTGTTTTATACACCAAATGAGCACTTCAGCGCTTCTCTTGTTATGGTTTGCCCTTCATGGAGTACTGAGGTGGTTGTCTTCTCCTTGCAGTGTTTTATTCTCCATGTGAGCTCCTCAGTGCTTTTCTTGTTATGGTTTTTCCTTCGTAGAGTATTGTGGTGGTTGTCTTCTCCTTGTAGTGTTTTATACATCAAGTGAGCACTTCAGCCCTTCTCTTGTTCTGGTTTGTCCTTCATGGAGTACTGTGGTGGGTGTCTTCTCCTTGTAGTGTTTTATTCTCCAGACAAGCTCCTCAGCAGTTTACTTGTTATGGTTTGTCCTTCATGGATTACTGTGGTGGTTGTCCTCTCCTTGTAGTGTTGTATATATCAAGTGAGCACTTCAGCGCTTCTTTTGTTATGGTTTGTCCTTCATGGAGTACTGTGGTGGCTGTTTTCTCCTTGTAGTGTTTTATTCTCCAGGTGAGCTCCTCAGCAGTTTTCTTGTTATGGTTTGTGTGAGAAGTTGGCCTGATGTATGATGTCACTAGTTATAGTGTACACCTTATATCAGTCCAAATACCCTTATGGTGATTGGTTGTAAAGTCAACCTTATAGACCAGCTATCCTAGTGGTAGCATGGACAAGAGCAGTCTTAGGCTAAACTCTGAATGGCATGTGAAGCCAGCTGTGATACCATATATAATCCCTTGAATACCAAATGAAAGGACACCACAACAGATATATATATAAAATAAAGTGTATTTATTCTAAGCAAACCCTCAGCACTCTTTATGAGATTAGAGGTAAGTACAACACAGTCTTATTTATGCATACATTAAGTCACACAGGTAAGTAATACAGTTAGGCCCTAGGGGTCACGCAAACCATATACTAAGTAAGTGGTATAAGAACCACTGTCACGGAAATAGAATAGGCCTAGGCCTAGGGAATCGCTGGGGCTACACTACACTAGCGTTAGTTAGGAAGTGGGAGGCCCACGGGATTCGTGTGCAGAGTGGAAACACTCACGCGTAATGCGTAAAAGTCAATAGTAATGTTACAGTTTAGAAATAGATAGATTTAGGACACTTCCGGAGTAGCTAGGAAGTTGAGACTTGAAAACTAGACACTAGGATAGTCACTATCCTGATGAGCACCGGAGTACCCAAGTTACCTAGCCCACAGGCTGCGGGTGCATAGGGGTGAAGATGCGTCGTTTTCGTCGTCGACTCCTATGGATGCCTGAAGAAAGATGCTGACAGGCAGTCAGTGAAGAGTGTCCGGTGGATCCCAAGGCTGGGATCAAGAAGAGAAGAAACCTGCAAGCAGAGGGGACAGAGTCAAGGTCACTAGCCAGTGACCACGTGGAACCAGGAAGGGACCAGGTGATGTCGTGAAGAGGTGAAGGTGAAGCTTGTCGCTGCAGCCAGGAGGACCAGGAAGCGTCGAGGACGACCAGGACCAGGAGGCGAGCTGTCCCACGAAGGCTCTTGCTGTCGGCGGCGTCGAAGTTGGACTAGGACTCACCAAGCCTTGGCAAGCGGAACCCACGAAGAACAAGGGACTTGCTTCTGGTGCAGACCAGGAAGGTCTGGGGTGCTTCTTCTTTGCAGAGAAGCGGGAGCCAGTCTGGAGGAGCCAAACCAGCGCAGAAGATTTCAGGGAGCGTCGTCACAAAGGCCACTAGCCAGCGGGCAAGCAACCGGACAGACGCGGCAAGCAGGAAAATGCTGAAGGGCCCCACGCAGGACTCGTGGAGTGTGGGGGGCTGGTCTTCGGTGCAGATGGTGCTTGGGGTTGGGGCTTCTCAATCCCCGGTGCACAACTTCGAGGGTACCTCAGAAGCTGCGCTGTAAGTTACTAGCCACTTTTCCCAGGTAGCCGGTCCCACGTCGCTCGTCGCCTCCACGGATCTCAGCTCTGCTGCAGATGTGGATGAGGGTCGGAGAAGTCTGGAAATCAAGGCTCTGGTCGGGCTCTGCAGTCGGTTCCTCGTCGAACGTTTCACAAAGCAAAGGGTAGTCACTTGATGGTGCCTGTTTGCACAGGGTAGCCACTCCTTGGCTACAAGGGAGATTCTTCAGTCTTCTTCTTTCGTCGAATGTCGAAGGTCCAGAGTTTCTGTTTAGTTTTGCAGGTTCAGGATAATCTAAAGTCTTGAGGCCCAACTCCCACTCTTATACTAATCTGGGGGGCTGGGATACCTGCTAGGTCACGCCTTATGGGTGGGACCTGGGAGGGGGTGGTTACACCCACTTCCCTTTGTCCAGTTTCGCGCCAGAGCTGGGGCTGGAGTGCCCCAGCGCCGGTTTGAACTGGACTATGCAAGGAACACCTTGTGTGCCCCAGGCATGTCTCATTCCTTTCAGCCCACCCTGCCCCAATACACTAAAGGCTGTCTGGGGAGGTGCTAGCACCTCCCCAAGCAGGAAACCTATTGTCCAGGCCTCCCTGGCTGGGATCACTCCCAGCTGCAGGAGGTCAGACTTGTGTCTGTGGCAGCAGCATCCATTTTGTGATGCTGAGGCTTTGGTCAGAGGTTACACAGCAAAGTAGGATTTTAACATGTCTCTCCCTCTAGAAGGGAGGAATAATATCCTCATCACCAGAAATGGTATGGGGGTATTATTCCAAAGTGTTAGACACCTTACACGACATGTTTTGATACAGCCCAACCATAGTTACCATAACCGTTTAAGATTATAAGGCACTTTAAGAGTATATGGTAGGCTATATCATAGAACAGCTATAAGGACATGGTTCCGAAAGCTGCAGACAGGCTCAGCTCATGCTAGAGCACCATCTCACATGTTACCAAGCCCTCTGCCTCCAGGATTGTTAAGGCCTGCCATAGGAGTGACTGATAGGTACACATGTGTCTATATATAAGGCAGATATAGGCATACTATATCTAAGCAAGGGGTGATTACACGACCTTGCCCCAGCTGAGTGATCAGCCAGTTGTGTCTGATTGGAAGGCCAGACCAGGGGTGGCATAATACATGCTGCAGCCCCTGGGAGGCCTAGGGTACACCTATGCCCTGGGTACCTAGGGTACACTGTACAGGGTCCAATAAGGTGATCCTTACCAATTGGTTATGTACCTAGGGTACATGGAGTCCATTTTACAGAGAGAGCAGACAGCCTGAGACCCTGAATGGCAGGATCTCAGGCCAACTAAGTCGAAAAACCAGCTAGACACTAGGCAAAAAGTTGGGGGTAACCATAGTCAGATATCCACCTTCCTACAGTTTGTCCTTCATGGAGTACTGTGGTGGTTGTCTTCTCCTTGTAGTGTTTTAATCTCCAGGTGAGCTCCTCAGCAGTTTTGTTGTTATGGTCTATTATGCTTGTTTTGCTTGTACTTGGGTACCCCCAGATTGGGTACTGGTGTACCCTTGTAAGTCCCTATTATATGGTACTAAGGTACGCAGGGCATAGGTACACCAGGGTTCCCCAATGGGCTGAAGCATGAATAATGCCAGCCATGGGAGACTACTCAAATTGTGACTACAGGCCTGCCATTGCAACCTGTGTGTGCAGGTGCTAGCACCGCTTACGACAGATGTACGTTTTCTTATTTCTGAGGTCACTATACTTAAAACCTATAAGTCGCTCCTAAGGCAGGCCTTTCAATCCTGAAGGCAGGGTGTTTGGTTATAAGTGTGCCCATGCATGAGCAGGACACCCCTACAAATGCCGAAGTCCATTCTCCAGGCGTTGTAAGTTTATTAGCCATTACGATACATAGTGGCCATGGGTCATTCAGTGATGGCTAACTCTAAACTGGCTGTAATGAACCCTGGCATGTTTGGTATCAAACATGTTGGTATCGTACCCCCACATTGTAAACGGTGTTGGAGGTATGATTCCATGCACTGTAAAGCTCCTCCGGGAGGCCCTCAGTGCTCCCGGTACTAGTCTTCTAAACCCGGACAGCAAGCTATGGCTGCTGCCCACCACAGAAACGACTCTGCCATCCTGTTGCTGAGCCAAGCTCAAGCAGGGGAAGGTAGGATAATAGCTTCCTGTCACAGGGAGGTGTTACCACCTTCCAGACAGGACTTAGTGTATTGGACCAGGGTGGCGGCACTTGCCAGCGCCACTAGACTGCTTTGAAGGGCACATTTGGTGCCCTCCTTGCATACTCCAGTTGGAACCAGTTCAGGGAGCCTTTGGCTCCTGCTTTGGCGTGAAACTGGACAAAGGACATGGGAGTATCCCCTCCACTGTCCAGGACCTCCTCTGGGAGGGACCCCTGAATCGTCCTAACCCTTTCCTGAGGGTACTTAAGGGCTTACCTGTGGGTGGCTCTTCAGATTCGTTGTGGGACAAGATTCAGATCTGAAACCACTTCATCTCCAACCATCTGGGCACTTTGGACTTCATTGGACTTAGATTTGGGAACCGAGACTGCAACTGGAAGACTCCTGCTGCTCCTGGTCTTGTCGTCCTGACAGCCTTCTGCATCATCTGTGCCTGTTCTCCATACAGGTTCCTCTCCAGGTCTTTGGGTATCCAAGACACCTGAAGGAATCTCCCTTGCAATGAAGGAGTCACTCCCCTGCATCTGCAGGCACCGCAACGAAGCTGACCGGTCTGCTGTTCCTGAGCTCCTACAGACTCTGAAAGGTTCAGCAACACAGTAGTTCTGCACCCCCCTTGAGGCCTGCACTGTCTTCTCACTGAGTTTGAAGTCAGTATCCCTCACTGGAACTGCTGAAGCAGTACTCCTGTGCACTGCGTCAACCTGCCATTACCAAGGCTTGTTGACTCTCTTCTCCAGAGATCTTCGGGCTCCAAGAAGCTCCAGCATCTCTTGTTACCAAGATCTTCAGCCTCACCGCATCCTCTGCACCGTGGGCCTGCATCATATGTGAGCTGCTCGAGGTCCTCTTGCGACTCCTGGGCCTCCGGCCTGTGGGTCCTCTTGAGGGTCTAATTTGGCTTCTGTGGGCACCCCTATTTACTTTGGGCATACTCTGACTCACCTGCACTTGGTGAGTCCCTAGGACCTTGCTGGTCCAGACACTGCGTCTTTTTCGTCTGCCATGTTTGTTGCCGCTGCCAAGGCTTGTTGGTGCTCCTGTCAGACACCGATCCCCTGGCTCTTGACATCCGACGCGGGACAGCTCGTGAATGGCTCCTGGTCTTCCACAGCGTCGCCTGGTCCGCACAGCTACAGCGCCAAGGTCACCGTCAACTTGCCTGCATCGTCTGACATCGGTGGGCGTTCGTCTTCCTTGCCTCCTGGTCACTCCTGAGTGGCATAGACTCTATCCCCTCTGCTTGTAGGTACCTCTCATTCTAAATCCACCCTTGGATTCCACAGGACTCTTTCACCTCCTTCGCCCGCGGCATCTTTACTGAAGTCCTCCATTGTGGTCTACAGCGGTTTCCGATGTCAATCCGCACCTATGCACCTGACTTCCCTGGTGTAGTTATCCTGGTTCCAGGGGTATCCACAAATGGGATGACTCGCAAACCTTCCATCTTCCACAGGGTTTCTTCAGGGTCTTGTGGGAAGGGTCCTTCTTCTCGAAAACTGGAATGGCGACTTCCCAATTGACTTGTATTAAGCACGTGGTCGTTTTTCCAATCTGCACATGGCCTCTGTGGGGTTCCTGGGTCTTACCCTGGATGGTTCCTTGGGTCCCCGGCTCTTCTAAGTTTTCTGGGTCTAGTATCGAGTTAGGACGTGGGTTGCATTCCACTTTATTAGTGTATGGTTTGGCCTCCCCCTGGAGACCACTGTGTATTTGTGCTACTTACGTGTTCTATTACTGAAGTATTGTGTGTAATGTGATTATATCTACGGAGAGGAGATATTTCAATGTGTTAGTGTGTGTTTATAATAAATACATATTTGTATAACACACTCTGTGGTTCTTTTTCACTTAACCTACACTATATGATTAGTACTGGTAAAACAAATTGCTTCACACTCCTTCTGGACTAAGCCTGAAGGCTGGTCTCCACAGCTACCACTTAGAGAGCCTTCTAAGGTTGTCTAAGACCACTAAAATCACCATAAGCGTTTTCTGGATTAGCGCAAGGTGCTCCACTTACATTAGTGTGCACCATATACTAAGCCAGCCTCCTACAGGCAGGAAACCTGACAACTCGAGTTCCACAGCACAATGATGGCTTCACTGAACACAGGAGTGTTTGGTACCAAACTACTACTCTCAATAAAACCACACTGATGCCAGTGTGGGGTTTATTGTAACATGTACCCAGAGGGCACCTCAGAGGTCCCCCCTGAAAACCTACCAACCTTGGTGTAGTCACGGCCTGGCTTTAGGCAGCCAGCCCCACCAGACATGTTTCTGGACCCCTGAGTTGACAGTCACTGCTCTCTGGGACCAGAAACATACACATCCTGGGTGGAAGTGTCACGCCACCTCCACCAGGATAGGCCAGTACTCAAAGGGGAAGCTTCAAAGGCCTGCTACCTTTATAATATGACCCCAAGTCTCTGCTGCTAGCAGCAGATGGCAATCCCTGGTTTACACCCCCACTTCGGGTGGGAAAACCAGCAGGAAACCCGAGGAAGAATAGGAGGTGTGCCTACCTCTGCCAACTCCACCCATGGGATGGGGGAGGCGAGGTGGAGCGCATCTTTCAGTCCCTGCCATCTTGAAGATGGGGAGACCCTCCAATCAGGGCTAGGTCTATGCCCCCTCCCATAGGAGGGTAGCATAATTGAGGGTGTAGTCATACCAGGTAATGTGCCCATTAGCCCTACCTGCTACTCACTGAAAATGCCCCCTATATCTAGTAGTCTCCCTCAGACCCTGAAACTAGTTACCTGTGACCGAAGAAGGATGAAGAAGACTACTGACTTGGCCCCAGCCCTACCGGTCTGTCTCCAGGTTCAAAGATACTACGAGAAGGCGGCACCTACCCTGCAGCCAACGACTTCCAGAAACCTGAGGGAAACTGCCTGAACGTGGACAAAGACCAGAACTCCAGAGGACAGCAGTTCTGTCCTAAAGAATCCAACACAAAGTACCCCAGTGCCCGCTGGAACTGAGAGCCCTGACCACTCTACACAAGATGCCTACAGCCCATATCCAGGTGTCCCACTGACCCAGAACAGGTTCCCCAGTGACCCTGACCTCAAGGGCAGTGTTGGCTGACCCTTCCTGGACTCTACGAGGACACCTGCAGCCTGAATCCAGAGACTCTCCCTGACTGCGACCGGCTCCGGGGCCTTTGTGAGCTGAATAGACGGTGCCTGTACGACCCTCTACATCTCAACTTACCTCTGCTGTCGTCGGTTTTCCTCAGGTGCGACGCATGCAGCCAGTTGTTCCGAAGCAAGTTTTGTTTTGAAAAGCACTGGGCGTCTGACGCTGAATTTGCACCCTGCCTCCTCTGTACAGCTGGTGGTGTATATTTGGTTCTGCTTTGTGGCCCCTCCCTCTGCTTGCTCTAACCCCCAAAGATGTACTTACCTGCAAGCATTGTGGCTTCGAGCACCCTCAGTCTACATTGAAACACCTTGTGCTGAACTCCGATTTTGACATTTGCACCCAGTCGCTTCTGTGCCGCTGATGGTGCAGTTTTGGTACTCACCTGACCCTTGCTGACCTTTGGTCATGAAGTTATTAACTGTAAGTCGGGTACTCACTTGTATGACCGTATTATTGTTTTCCTGCATAGGATAGCATTGAACTCTTTGAAAATGGCAGTCGACTTTTGAAACTGAAAAGTCTTTTTATTTTTTAAACGTACTAACCTTATTGCGAAGATCTTAGTCTTAAAATAAAATACAGACAGAGTATAATCTTCTAAAATTGGTCTGAATCTCCTTCTTGAGTCGTGTGTCCATTAATGATCACCGTTGTGCATTAACTGTTTTACACTCCTCTGTGCTTGGCCGAAGGTACTCAACCACACTACCACTAATAGAGCAATTTTGGTTTTAACACTGAGCCCTGTAGACGGAGGGTAAATATCTGTACTCTCTGCACGGATGGTATAAGCACCTAGGGGCATGTCGCATACAGAGCCCGCTTCCTACAACAGTGCCTCCAGGCCCTCGGCGAGAACCAATATCTCCGGGTCCCGCGTGTTTCCACGCTCCGTCTTCCTTTTAAAGCCCCCCCCACACACACACTTTTCTGATCGAATCGCTTTCTCCTGCTCTGAAGCCTGAGGCCCCCCTGACAGCAGCTCTTGGGGGGGGGGCAGTGTATTTTTACTCCACAGTTGACATGTTCCTACGCTGGCTCTCAGGGCGCTGGTTGTGTGGGAGGAGAAGCGAGTAATTGGGGACGGGGAGGGCGCGTTCTGCGCCGCCGCCAAAAATAACCACTCCAGATACACACAAAGAAAAGGACAGACCGCGGGCGCGTGTGACGCCGCGTGGGTGCGGGGACGTGCGTGCGGGCTCACGCTCTGCACCCCTGAGTCATGCACGGCGTGCGCGCCGCTGGGAGGGTGCAGGGACGTTACTCCAAGGCCCTCATACTGCTGGATGTTCGTTACCGACACCGGGGGGTCATCTGGGTCGTTCCAAGATGAAACCCGAGGAGTGACCCGGGAATGTGTTCTCGCAGGTGTGTTACTGGGATTAACTCCTTTCACCTGGATTTCGATGCATAGATTTCATTTCCCTTCCACGGCACTGGTAGTTGCTGTTACCAGCCTTATCAGAATTCAGAGGGCATTCGTAATGTGGTCCTTCGTGTGCGCATTGTTTCACCCCTTGAAACGCTCCGCGCCTCCCTCCCGCAGACTGATGAAATGCTGGCAGAAGATGAAAGGTTGGCACCGTTCTTGGTTCCTCGACAGCTCTTCACCGGAAGAGTCTGTGGGTGACCGGGTATTTGTACTGTTAAAGTCCTCGTAGTCTGTGTCCCGTGTTTTTTCTCCTTCTGAAGTAAATTTCGGAAAAGGATGAAAATCGTGTCCTCTCAGAAATTGTGCCTTTCCTTATACCAACAACAAAATCAGCATTTCAAAGGCAATAGGGCTGGCCTTTGTTTGCATGCAAGTTTTGGAAATCTATACCATATCCTTAAAATTGGCAACTAGAAAAATACAGTGTTTGTCCCAGTAGCACACTGACCCTGGCACTGAAGTGTACCACCAGTCTGTGCACGCGTCATTAGATCCGTTGTCCTTGGAGTATTATGTGGTGGGCTGAAGACAGACCTGTGGACGAAAGGGGTGGCGGGATGGGGTGACCCTAAGCCCCCAATATCTGGATTTTTTAAAAATATGATTTGTTTGGAAAACATAGTAGTCAGATAGCTGAAGCTGTGTCTGAGCCAGCCCTAAAATCACACAAGTGACCGGTAGTGTCATGCAGCACCTCACAGTTCGTTCTTCCGAAGTAAGCACTTGCACAGACATTGGGCAGGGGAGACTTTACCTCCGTCAACCTTAGTAGGATGAAAGGCTGCCATGTTCCCACCTGAGAGGTTAAAGGCAGGGGCGCTGTCCCGCCTTCCTCCCAACAAAATCTCAGCAGGGTCTTGAAAGGATAGAATGTGCAGGCTTCGACCTCGTCCGTTCATTGGTGGAGGGATTTAGAGGCTGCTCTGTGATGAAATGCTGACCCTCTGGCTATTATGTCTCATTTTGAAAGATGAAATGCTGATATGACGCATGCGCCTCATCCTTTGTAAATTGGAAGAATACTTGGTTGCTCTTTTTTTAGGTCTCGCTAGAGCCAGCGCCTGTGCTGCTCTGCGAGACATTTAGTAGTGGCTTTAAAAAGTGCTACCACAAGCTGCTTTGGCTGGCCTAGCGCTTGCGTTCACGCGCGCGGGCAATCGCCAGCTTTCAGCGCCTGATCAGGTGCCATCTGTCTTTCCTCTCACTTGATTGCTTTCACGCTCCTACGACCCTCCCCCGCCGTGTCGCGCTGCTTTCATTGGCGCGCGCGGCCAATGCTTGTTTTTTTCAGTGTGTGCGGTGAATTTCAACCAGACCCGGGATGACACGCTCTCCTGCTTCCATGACCATCATTTGTTCCTTTTGTTGTTGTGAATTCATGCTTTCCTGCCAATCTCTAATCCGCGCTCTCCTTTAGCGCTAGTTTTTATGTACTCTCTGTACTCACTGTTTGAATGCTGTTTCTTTATTATTTTATTTCCACCGCCACCCTACGGCACCCTCCTGTCTTCTCTCTCGTGGCCGCTCTTGAACCACTTTCTCCTACTAAGATGATTTGGTCATTCGCGTTTTCTTTGTAGCTCACCAGTGGAATCCCGACCAATTGCTACAGACATGGCCTTCCGCTCTTTAATCTGTTTGACTTGTTGGTACCTTGAGTTTTTGTCTTACACATAGGAGAAAAGAAATAATCAAGTGGACATACTTATGTATACACTTCAATAACATTGTTTAAGTAAGCACACTTGCTCTGTGAGTACTTTACCTTCTGTTTAATACCAAATGTAAGCACAGGACGCTCCCAAACAGCACTTTCCACGAGTGTGTTCTTTTAAACTTGATATTGCCTATGATGTTATATGGACTAGGCTGCAACGTCACCATCAGTGTAAAAAGCTGTTCCCTTTTTCGTCAATAACATAGAATACCATTGAAAACGCGCACATTATACATTATGAGAAACCTTTAGGGTATGTTTGCCAGAAGCCGAAGTGAGTCCCGGCAGCAAAAGAAGAGACGCGCTACATGTTTCATCTATCAATCAATCAATCAGTGACACTTGTAAAGCGCGCTACATACCCGTAGGGTCTCAAGGCGCTGGGGGGGGGGGGGAGGGGGGGTGCCGCTACTGCTCGAACAGCCAGGTCTTCAGCTTCTTCCTGAAGGAGAGGTGGTCTTGGGTCAGGCGCAGGTCGGTAGGGAGGGAGTTCCAGGTCTTGGCGGCCAGGTAGGAGAAGGACCTTCCTCCTGTAGTCGCTCTTCCAGATACGATCAAAAAGGCGCTACTCGAACTAAGGCATACATCACACTCACACACTGCATATACAATGGTGTGCACTCTGCAGGTTTGAGCAGAGAGAGCAGGTCGCTGTTGGGGAAATCCATACAGTAGACCTAGTGTCTCCACCGGGAAGGTAATAGCTCCGCTTCATCGACAACATTATTAACGTTCGGCAGCTTGCGTGATGTATATATAGATGTGTGTCTGAAAACGCACAGACATATTCATACAACACCCTACTTCCTCGGAGGAAGAGAGCAAGCACACGAGGACTGCAAGATCAAAGCTTCAGCATTGTGTTGGGCCTCCCTCCACGCAGCAGCTAGGATATATAGACACACACACACGCACATTCTATCTACACATGCACAGTAATGCTTTGACCTTCTGTACTGAAACCATTTGATCTGTTTAAAGGAGGCTCTATGAAATATTCAATTGATGCTGTGAGCCTGTTCAGACTAGGGGGTTCAAAATGCTGCAGGGACCGACTTTATACAAGCTCTTCTCATTCCTTGGACCTAATTTGTCATTGAAATACCTGACCGACGTGCTCATTTTGATCTAGAACTTAGAATTTTTAAAAAACGAACGAATATGGGTAGCTGTATAATAGGGCAAATTATTTCTATGCATAACAGCAAGTAATCCGCGGAATCCCCATGTACTCGGAATAGTGAAATCGGCTATTTTCTGGTCGGTGAAATAGAAATGGCGGCGCCTGCTGCACCGGTTTGCTTTGTTCTTTGTTTGGGTGCAGTTGGGAGACTAATCTAGCAAACCCAAATAGCTTATTTTCGGTCCCCAGATTACTTCTGACTTCATCCCAACAATGTGATGTTTTAGTTTGTGCGAAATAGGCAAGGCACGTGTTCGGTGTACATTCGTCCGTATAGGCCCTGTGCTGTTCAGTGTAACGGCGAGACTTCGTTAGCAAAGTCATGTTCAGAGATAAAGTACGAAGCCCTCGTAATGCCGCAGCTAGGGTGTTATTAAAACATTTCAATATGAAACTGCACCTTTCATTGGACTCCCAAATCAAATATGTTTAAAATCGTGAAAAATTGTGATTAAAGTTGCGATACCTGGTGAAGTGAGGAACTTTGTATAGAGAAAATTGATGTCAAATGTATTAAACAAGATTAGAATTTAACCTTGTCCCGAAACTCTGAGATCAGACAAAATAGTTATTTATTTACACGTAATAAAGACTAGAACTCATGTGAGGTCTATATTTCTGCCCTCTCGCATAGCCAATAGGTCTCGCATTTGGGACCTTATAAGTGTTTACCCATGCAACAGGTGATGTTATTGCACCAGGGATATTGTGCTGGATAACTAAACACTTTTAAGTTCCGAAAGGCGAGACCTGTTGGCTATGCCAATGCTTGTTCTTGATGGATAAAACGCTGGTTGTAGGAAATGGAAGTTCAAAAGAATGTCAAGTAGACAATGATGAAGTTAAACAGGAGATGCTCTTTAATACATCCTCACAAGTTCAGTCACAGCAGAGAATGCCGCTTACGGCATCACATAAACTCCCCGTCCCTCTGAAAGATGCCACCCGCAACCCCGAGCGAAGCAGTCACGAGCCGCGATGACAGATCACGCTCGCGACGGCCACGCTCCGAGCTCCCAACGCTGGTGCATCACCTTCACTCTTTCTTGGAGGGTAAAAGGGCGGGCACCGCTCTTGTCCCTCCTAAGTGCCCTCACTCCATCACAAAACAGTTGATTCTTTACATCGACGAGGCAAAGATGAAACGCTGAAACATGGTCACATCCTTTTCAAAGTGAAGCGATAAACTGATGACGATCAGCCATCTTTTTAAGCGATGAAAGGCGGGCACTGGCTCCTCCTTTTGACTTCCCGTGGAGGACAAGGGTGACTGACATCCTCTCGTAGTTTGAAAATGAAATCCGGATAGTTAACTGCCCTCTTTTGTTACCCTCCATAGACCTCGGCATCTGACCCTCGTGAATCAGTAGTGACCGGATGTGCGTCAGCTTAGGAGCCCGCGCTCTCCCCTTTCACTAGAAGCCGTGGTCCGCTTCAGGACTGGACTAAGCCGGACACTTCACCCATCTTGTTCTTCGGCCGAGCTCCTTTGCTCGGCTCACTTTACATTGGCTGCAATGTAGCGCTGTCATTGCTGTCCAAGGCGCTATGAGCGTCTGCTCGTACGTGAGGTAAAGAGGCTGAGGCGGTGTTTGTGCCACGTGGCAGCGCCAACCCAGACAAGGGGGAGGGGGTGGGGGGACGTCAGGAGGGCTCATAATCGCCTTTTACTAACGACCGTTTATTCGGCCCCCTCCCACGTGATGGTCCCTCAGATGGGCGCAGTCTATTCTGCATGGCGCCTCATGCCTCAACTCAGTGATGTACCCCGGTCTTAAGCCCCCACTGCCACGAGTGTGCACACGGAGGCGTGTGTACCGCCCCCCATGTGCGCGCCCTCAAAGCTCCCTGCACCATTTGGATGCAAGTCCAAGACCCCTCGCGCCGTGGGCTAGTTCAGGCCTGGACCGGATACCCCAGGCCGGGACTCGGGCCTCGCATGAAGATTGGACGAGACTCAATTGAAGTGTGTGAGGCCCGTGACAGGAGTGAGTGAGACTCCACTGAAGTGTGTGAGGCCTGTGACTGGGAGTGAATGAGACTCCATTGAAGAGTCTGAGGCCAGTGATGAGTGAGTGAGACTCCATTGAAGTGTCTGAGGCCAGTGATGGGAGTGAGTGAGACTCCATTGAAGTGCCTGAGGCCTGTGACAGGAGTGAGTGAGACTCCATTGAAGTGTCTGAGGCCTGTGGCAGGAGTGAATGAGAATCCATGGAAGTGTCTGAGACCAGTGATGGGAGTGAGTGAGACTCCATTGAAGTGTCTGAGGCTGGTGACAGGGAGTGAGTGAGACACTTTGAAATGTCTGTGGCCAGTGACGGGAGTGAGTGAGACTCCACTAAAGTGTCTGAGGCCAATGACGAGGAGTGAGTGAGAATCCATTGAAGTGCCTGAGGCCATTGACAGGAGTGAGTGAGACTCCATTGAATTGTCTGAGTCCCGTGATGAGTGAGTTAGACTCCATTGAAGTGTCTGATGCCAGTGACGGGGAGTGAGTGAGACTCCATTGAAGTGCCTGAGGTCAGTGACAGGAGTGAGTGAGACTCAAAAGAAGTGTGTGAGGCCTGTGACGGGGAGTGAGTGAGACTCCATTAAAGTGCCTGAGGCCAGTGACAGGAGTGAGTGAGACTCCATTGAAGTGTCTGAGGCCAGTGATGGGAGTGAGTGAGACTCCATTGAAGTGCCTGAGGCCTGTGACAGGAGTGAGTGAGACTCCATTGAAGTGTCTGAGGCCTGTGGCAGGAGTGAATGAGAATCCATGGAAGTGTCTGAGACCAGTGATGGGAGTGAGTGAGACTCCATTGAAGTGTCTGAGGCTGGTGACAGGGAGTGAGTGAGACACTTTGAAATGTCTGTGGCCAGTGACGGGAGTGAGTGAGACTCCACTAAAGTGTCTGAGGCCAATGACGAGGAGTGAGTGAGAATCCATTGAAGTGCCTGAGGCCATTGACAGGAGTGAGTGAGACTCCATTGAATTGTCTGAGGCCATTGACAGGAGTGAGTGAGACTCCATTGAATTGTCTGAGTCCCGTGATGAGTGAGTTAGACTCCATTGAAGTGTCTGATGCCAGTGACGGGGAGTGAGTGAGACTCCATTGAAGTGCCTGAGGTCAGTGACAGGAGTGAGTGAGACTCAAAAGAAGTGTGTGAGGCCTGTGACGGGGAGTGAGTGAGACTCCATTAAAGTGCCTGAGGCCAGTGACAGGAGTGAGTGAGTGAGACTCCATAGAAGTGTGTGAGGCCAGTGACGGGGAGTGAATGAGACTCCATTGACGTGTCTGAGGCCAGTGATGAGTGATTGAGACTCCATTGAAGTGTCTGAGGCCAGTGACGGGGAGTGAGTGAGACTCCATTGAAGTGTCTGAGGCCAGTGACGGGGAGTGAGTGAGACTCTATTGAAGTGTCGGAGGCCAGTGACGGGAGTGGTGAGACTCCATTGAAGTGTCTGAGGCCAGTGATGGAAGTGAGTGAGACTCCATTGAAGTGCCTAAGGCCAGTGATGGGAGTGAGTGAGACTCCATTGAAGTGTCTGAGGCCAGTGACGGGAGCGAGTGAGACTCCATTGAAGTGTCTGAGGCCAGTGATGGGAGCGAGTGAGACTCCATTGAAGTGTCTGAGGCCAGTGACGGGGAGTGAGTGAGACTCTATTCAAGTGTGTGAGTCCTGTGACGGGGAGTAAGTGAGACTCTATTGAAGTGTCGGAGGCCAGTGACGGGAGTGGTGAGACTCCATTGAAGTGTCTGAGGCCAGTGATGGAAGTGAGTGAGACTCCATTGAAGTGCCTAAGGCCAGTGATGGGAGTGAGTGAGACTCCATTGAAGTGTCTGAGGCCAGTGACGGGAGCGAGTGAGACTCCATTGAAGTGTCTGAGGCCAGTGATGGGAGCGAGTGAGACTCCATTGAAGTGTCTGAGGCCAGTGACGGGGAGTGAGTGAGACTCTATTCAAGTGTGTGAGTCCTGTGACGGGGAGTAAGTGAGACTCTATTGAAGTGTCGGAGGCCAGTGACGGGAGTGGTGAGACTCCATTGAAGTGTCTGAGGCCAGTGATGGAAGTGAGTGAGACTCCATTGAAGTGCCTAAGGCCAGTGATGGGAGTGAGTGAGACTCCATTGAAGTGTCTGAGGCCAGTGACGGGAGCGAGTGAGACTCCATTGAAGTGTCTGTGGCCAGTGATGGGAGCGAGTGAGACTCCATTGAAGTGTCTGAGGCTGGTGACAGGGAGTGAGTGAGACACTTTGAAATGTCTGTGGCCAGTGACGGGAGTGAGTGAGACTCCACTAAAGTGTCTGAGGCCAGTGGCGGGGAGTGAGTGAGACTCCATTGAATTGTCTGAGGCCCGTGATGAGTGAGTTAGACTCCATTGAAGTGTCTGAGGCCAGTGATGGGGAGTAAGTGAGACTCTATTGAAGTGTCGGAGGCCAGTGACGGGAGTGGTGAGACTCCATTGAAGTGCCTGAGTCCAGTGACAGGAGTGAGTGAGACTCCATTGAAGTGCCTAAGGCCAGTGATGGGAGTGAGTGAGACTCCATTGAAGTGTCTGAGGCCAGTGATGGAAGTGAGTGAGACTCCATTGAAGTGCCTTAGGCCCGTGATGGCAGTGAGTGAGACTCCATTGAATCGTGTGAGGCCAGTGACGGGAGTGAGTGAGACTCCATTGAATCGTGTGAGGCCAGTGACGGGAGTGAGTGAGACTCCATTGAAGTGCCTGAGGCCAGTGACAGGAGTGAATGAGACTCCATTGAAGTGTCTGAGGCCTGTGATGGGGAGTGAGTGAGACTCCATTGAAGTGCCTTAGGCCAGTGATGGCAGTGAGTGAGACTCCATTGAATCGTGTGAGGCCAGTGACGGGAGTGAGTGAGACTCCATTGAATCGTGTGAGGCCAGTGACGGGAGTGAGTGAGACTCCATTGAAGTGCCTGAGGCCAGTGACAGGAGTGAGTGAGACTCCATTGAAGTGTCGGAGGCCAGTGACTGGAGTGAGTGAGACTCCATTGAAGTGCCTAAGGCCAGTGATGGGGGAATCGTGTGAGGCCAGTGACGGGCAGTGAATGAGACTTGAAGGGTCTAATGCCAGTGAGCGGGAGGGAGGGAGACTTGAGGGCTGTGAGGGAGTGTACAGAACGACGGGTATCGTTCTTGGGGTTCACAGTGGTTGAAAGCTCCCCTCATCCTCGCAGTGTTGTAGTTTTTAACTCTCTACCTAACAGCGGTTTGTAAGCCTCAGTGCGAGTATCCGATACCCAGGATTACATTCAGGAACCAAACCAGAAATAAATGGCGCCGTCCGCGGATCTCCTGAGCTTTCATATTCCCTGCGCGGTAGCCAGGGGCAACCACCCTGCCCTGGCAACTGGGGTTACCGGGGCTACTGTAACCTGCCCTGGCAACCGGGTCTACCGTAGCCTTTTCCTGGCAACCAGGATTACTGGGGCTAACCTAGCCTGCCCTGGCAACTTGGCTTACCGGGTCTACCGTAGCCTGCCCTGGCAACCGGGTCTACCGTAGCCTGCCCTGGCAACCGCCGTTACTGGGGCTAACCTAGCCTGCCCTGGCAACTGGGCTTACCAGGGTTACCGTAGCCTGCCCTGGCAACAGAATCTACTGTAGCCTGCCTGGCAACCAGGCTTATTGGGGCTACCGTAGCCTGCCCTGGCAACCAGGTCTACTGTAGCCTGCCCTGGCAACCAGTTCTCCTGTAGCCTGCCCTTGCAACCGGGCTTACTGGGGCTAACCTAGCCTGCCCTGGCAGCTGGGCTTACCGGGAAAATGTAACCTGCCCTGGCAACCGGGTCTACCGTAGCCTGCCCTGGCAACCGGGTCTACTGTAGCCTGCCTTGGCAACCGGTTCTCCTATAGCCTGCCCTGGAAACCGGGTCTACTGTAGCCTGCCCTAGCAACCAGGGTTACTGGGGCTACCATACCCTGCCATGGCAACTGGGCTTACTAGAGCTACCCTAGCTTGCCCTGGCAACCGGACTTACTGGGGCTACCATAGCCTGCCCTGGCGACTAGGCTTACCGGGGCTACCTTAACCTGCCCTGGTAGCGAGACGTACCAGCCTACCACTCACTCACCGAGCCCTGATGAGAGTACCGCAGCCGGCCCTGGAACAAAGGCTTACCAGTGCTATCTTATACTGTGGCCCCGTGCAAGCTTCCCTCACACATGTGCTTAGATACAACAAGAGCTATAATAGTGTTGGTTAATCTCTCAGAATACGTACAGCATAGGGAACAGTGCAAGCTTCCCAATTGAACAGACACCCTAGGCGGCAGCAGCAGCGCAAGCTTCTCTCACAGACTAAGTAGCCCTGCAAGCTTCCCTCACAGACTTAAGTAGAAGTGTAGGTTTCAGTGCCGCTGAACAGATGACCCAGGTGGCAGTTCAAGCTTCCCTCACAGACTAGATAGCAGTGTAAGCTTCAGTGCCTCTGAACAGATGCCCGAGGTGGCAGCAGTGCAAGCATCCCTCACAGAATAGGTAGCAGTGTAAGCGTCATTGCCACTGAATAGACTCCCCAGGCAGCAACAGTGCAGGCTTCCTTCACAGACTAGGTAGCATTACAAGCTTCCTTCACACAATGGGTAGCAGTGTGAGCTTCAGTGCCACTAAACAGACACCCTAGGCGACAGCAGTGCAAGCTTCCCTCACAGACTAGGCAGCAGTGTAACCTTTAATGCCACTGAACCGACACCCAGGCGGCAGCAGTGCAAACTTCCCTCACAGAACAGTAACAGTGTAAGCTTCAATGCCACTAAACAGGCGCACCAGGCAGCAGCAGTGCAAGCTTCTCTCACAGACTAGATAGCAGTGTAAGCTTCAGTGACTCTGAACAGACTCTCCAGGCGGCAGCAGTGCAAGCTTTCCTCAGACTAGATAGAAGAGTAAGCTTCTGTGCCATTGAACATACACCCCAGACAGCAGCAGTACAAGCTTCCCTCACAGAACAGTAACAGTGTAAGCTTCAATGCCACTAAACAGGCGCACCAGGCAGCAGCAGTGCAAGCTTCTCTCACAGACTAGATAGCAGTGTAAGCTTCAGTGACTCTGAACAGACTCCCCAGGTGGCAGCAGTGCAAGCTTCCCTCACAGACTAGATAGAAGAGTAAGCTTCAGTGCCACTGAACAGACACCCCATACCACAGCGGTTCAAGCTTGAACAGACCAGGTAACAGTGTAAGTTTTGATGTCACTTAATACATGCAGACTAGGCGGTAGCAGCGCAAGCCTCGTTCAGATACAGAATAGGTGAATTTCCTGCAGCAAACAGTACAAGCTTCGACATCCAATAGATAGGCTGTAGGCAGGTCCTCGATTAAATATTGATTAAGTTGCTGCGATCGGATTGCGTGAGGATCTGTTTCTATAGCTACGTAACCGACCTGAGGTGCCAACATTTTACACCAATGGTGGGGGTAGATGGGGTTCTGCGCTGCGAGAATCGGTGGACTTAATCACAGGTATATCCACCTTTCATGAATGTAATTTTAAATGTGACGTGCATAGTGTTTCATGTTCCTAGCCTCAGCACAGGCAGCGGTAATGTGAAATGCCAAACCAGTACATCACTGCCAGAAACAGCACAACTATCGCTTAGATACAGCGGTGCAAGCTTCCATCACATGCAGAATATTTACAACACAGAAGAGCAGCCACGATCTTTGTGTTGCTTGGCCAGTTGGAGGCATGCATTATTGATACATGAGCATTCTTGTGCTGGTGACATCAGGGTCCAACTGTCGTCCCCAGTGGCCTCTGTACAGTTAGCACGTTCAGTTCATATGTGTTCTTTAACTCATGTTAACTCCTGCCATGAGCCGGGAGGACCAGGACGTCTCTTCTGCCTCAGAAGCTTTCCTTAAGCTGCCAAGCAGGCGCAGCAGGCCGGCCACTCCTTGCAGAGTGTGTGTGTGTATATTATTTTACCTCCTTCTATAGCACCTCTATCTTGGCTTATAATCACATTCTCGCCCTACGAAGGATACGTATTGCAGAACCAGCTGATGTGCAAGGCAGAGACGGGGCGCAGCTCCTCGGGGGTGCTCACTCTTGGCTACACAGGGCAGGCTAGAGACAGGTCAATAGCTACACAAGCTCTCCAGGGCTGCTGATGAGGGGGTGTGATGAAGGCATGTTCAGGAGATCAGGAGCAGAGAGGACTTGTTGAGCCAGGTCTGTGTGACTTGCGACAAGAGGCGGGAGAGGTCTTCAATGAGCTCGTGGACGTCAGTCACTTGATACACATTTTGCATTAAGGAGGGTTCTGTAAGGGCGTGGACCTGGTGGGGGTGAGGGAGGAATGGTGTTGATGGGGGTAGGGAGTGAGAAGGTCATATGGCGTTGGATGTGTGAGTTTAAGGCTAGCGGTGTGTTTTAGGGTCTAGACGTGGTGTCAGAGTGATGGACGAAGATGTCCGCGTAACACCAGGGTGGAACGGATCCTTCAGGATCACCAGTTTCTGTTTGAGTTTTGGAACTAAGACTGGGGTCCTTGAGTCCTGATCCTACTGTTGTCTTAATTATTGATGTTCTGGGTGGTTAGGGTGAGGTCGGTGGCGCAGCAAGTCTCTTCCCAACACGATTCATTGACGATAGAGAGCTTATGAAGGGAACAGAGATCTTTGTGAAGAAAACGAGGGAGCACCAAGTCCTCATTCAAGATGACAGGTTTTGATGACAAGAGTGTTGGCAGTCTAGTTGTTGCGTGGAAGAGGACAACGTCTTGGGAAGATGGCCGCTGGCCAATGGCAGATGGTGATGTATGCAAAAACAACAGTTGATGGACAGAATGCAGAACAATGTCATACATTCACCCCAGTACAGAGATCTGGGCCTAAATCCATCGTTTTTTTGCTCGCCATTCCAGTTTGAACCCAGCCATATGCAAATCAGTCTTGACCCTGTGCCAGTGGCGGCTCCTCCATACGGGCGTTTGGGCGCCGCCCCCCTGCTTTCTCGCAGTGCGAGAAGGCAGAAACATAAATGGTAATAACTACCATTTATGTTTCTGCCTTCTCGCACTGCGAGAAAGCAGAAGTGCCTGATCGGGGGTGGGCGGTCCTGCTTGAGGGCAGGGGGGAGTGGCTTGCCCAGTGTTGTGCATAGGGACTGTTTGGCCGGCCCTGGGGCCGATCAAACAGTCCGTATGCACAACACTGGGCAAGCCACTCCCCCCATGCCCTCGAGCAGCACCGCCCACGGCGCCCACTCTACATAGCGAAAATGGTCCCGGCTGGGGCGCTCTCTACTGCGCCTCAGCGTTGTGATTGGCAGAGCGGAGGGAGGGAGGCTGCCTTTCATTAATGACGACATGACGACGAGAGCTTCAGGACGGCGGGAGCGGCAGTTTGGACGCATCCAGAAGCTGCGGTGTTGCAGGACGGAGCGGGAGTTGGAACGCATCCAGAAGATGTTGCAGGACGAGGATGGTAAGTTTTATAATATTCTTTCCCACCCGCCTCCACCCCCCCGTGACGACCCCCACCCCCATCATGCCGGCCGTTACTGTGAAGTTATGAATGTACAAAACTATTTTAGGCCCTCCTTAGGCCTAAAATAGTTATGTACATTCATTACTATTTTAGACCCTCCGGTGCCGTATCAATGCCAGTCAGGGCCGGCTTTAGGGCGGTGCGATCGGTGCCACCGCACCGGGTGCTGGAATCCTGGGGGCGCCGTGTTTGAAAGTTTATTATGCCTTTGAAGCACCTGCTGCAGCGTTTCTTTCACCCCGCAATTACCAGGGCTCACATAAATGTCAAGATAACTCGTGCCGCCATTGCTTCTAATTCTCATCAAGCCATTCCGTTTCGATAACAAAGAATTGTAAATGGAAGCTTTTTGGAAAAAACTGCCAGAGTGATGGCGCGTTCTTCTGATGGAAACAAAGGTTCATTTCTCAGAATTTCAGCTCTGTGTGGAAGTTGTGTCGCTTGTATTGGCGGATGGAAAAGGCTGCAGCCGAGGAGCGGTGCGCGCGTGAAGGCGTCTACGTCACCTCATACTCACACCAATAGACCTTTTCTTCTCTGAGAATATCGTGTGATTAATTATCTTCCTGGAGAGAGAGATCAGCATTTTGTATAGTTGTGGTTTTGACTTGGGTGAAGTTAGTGCAGAGGGTTAATATGCCTGCTGCAGAGAACGTGTACCATGTAGATTACAGATGTAAACAGATCAGCAGGTTACTTGCAATGTATAATTTAAAGTCCTTAGTCCTAATATAGAATAGTGAGGTATTAACTTTCATCCTAGAACTGCATACACGCTGCAAAGTACAGAACATTGATCAATGTTGCAAAAAGGGTTAATTTGGCTAGAAATCGATTCCTATTATTAAAGAAAACTCCCAACTATGCTGTTTCTTTTTCGACTCTGAGTTTGTGCTTCTCCACACCAAGCACTCTTAAACTATGCTGCCTACCAGTATGGATGACATGTGACTCCTACACTTTTAGTCCTTTGGCTTACGTAACATTTCCTACACAGTGATTTACACATGTATGATTGAATGTCTGTGTGTAATATGCGTGTGATGCAAAGTGCTCAGACACCCTACACTGGTATGAGTGGCGCTATATAACTAATTCAATGCATCTGAGAGAGTGTGGTTATGGAGACTTGGTCACTGTTTTCGCCACCCAATCTTTGGCCATAATGGAGACCTGAGGTGACATATAGTTCATCTTTCTTTGGCAATAAGGTCAGGCGGCTAACGCCAATGTTCCCTTTTCTTTTAAAATAATGCAGTCAGGCTAAATGGATGGCACGGGTGCAAGCAGGAATGAAGCACGATATGGGACAGTTTTAAATGTGTTTAATTATTTCAAGTCTACATATCCTACCTACTTTTATAAATATTCTTGCTTTCTGAAATGTGGTTTAACCTGCATCCTTTGGGCCTTTTTTTTTTGTTCTTCAAAATTTCCTTGGCGTGAGGGTCCTGCAGTTCCCCTTTAGTCAACCAGGCTCGCTATGACACAAAACACATTTAGACCCTTTTTTTACGCCCCACCACTTTCAAATGTCACCAGCCACCACTGCCCTGTGCCTCATGGGAACAGTCCAGCCGGAACTGCCAAGCCAGGTCCTATGTGGGAAGGGTATGCCCAGACCTGGGTCCCGTGCTCACTGTGCCACTGGAGTCAAGCTATCCTGGCTGAAGAGGGGTGAAACCCCGAAACCGGTCCTAGGATGCTTGATTCCGGTCCAGGGAAGACATGGCTTGGCAGTTCGGGCTGGACTGTTCCCATGAGGCACAGGGTCAAGACTGATTTGCATATGACCAGCTCTAAACTGGGGTGGCATGGTGAGCAAAAGAACAATGGATTAAACCCAGATCTGTGACTGGGGGTGAATGTTTTGCCAATGTACAACATTCCGTCCATCATCTTGTGTGTTTAGATGGTGATGTATGACCAGAGTGGCCTTAGTGACTGTAAACCAAGGTGTGGACGCGTCGTCGTTGCAGGTATAAAGTCACGTTAGGCAGGCAGCACTCGGGACCTGTGTAACAGTAACTCTGTGACCACACGTCACCACGGCAAGCCTCTCGCACTAGGACGTGGTTTTAGGCGCTGCCCGAGGGCCACCAATGGATGCACGGGCTTGAGCTGTAAGGGCACCGCATGTTACCATCGCTGACGTCAGGCATGTACACGTTTAATGTCTCCGTGGATTGTTGCAGTTTACACACAGCATTCCCTGGGTCAGCATGGATTTCTGCTGGGGCGACGCTGGCCTTTAGGATGAAAAAGAGAAATATGCGGCGCCCTGGAAAAGGACCGGCCGGCAATCCATTCCACCCGACCTGTGACCTTAAGGGGGGTCCGTTTCTCCCGTTTATGTTGACACGGGTCGGATCTAGTCGGTCACTGCCCCTCACTTGTGAATCCTGTCCCCGCCCCTCTGCCCCATCGGTGCACACAGCCTGAAACTACAGCGCCTCAAAGCCCGCCTCTTGGTGTTAGGTGCGCTATATTAACAGTGTTGTCCCAGGCCAGCACAGGTTTCGGGAATGCAAGCTATGTGTGCACAATAAACAACAGCCTGCTGCTGTTCCTATGTTGGAAAGCAGCAGGATTTGAGAAGGAGCCGCACAGTGTGACGCAGGGCGTGGCTGCTGTTGTTGGGCTTCGCAGGGCTTTTTTTGTTTTCTTCTTTACGTTTCTACTTTATTTATATTTTGTAACCCTTGCACCTCACTTGGGTTGAGGCTTTTCTGGGGTCCTGTGCAGTGGACGGATTCTGTGTAGTTCCCTGTGTGCAGACCAGTGCACAACTGAAGAGTCAGTTCATCGCTGTAGCACGTACCTTTTGTTTGGGGGGGGGTGCCTTCAGGCTTACTTCAATAAGTGAGGGGGTGGGAAGTCGGCGAGACAGTGTAAATAGAATGTCATAGAATGCTTGGCCAGGCTCTGCTGTACTCTAAAAGGAAACTGCACTGTTTAATAGGGAAATAAAAAGAAATCCAATTTAAAAATGGATGAAAAAAATATTTTTGGGGTGAGTGAAGGCCCAATGGCTATTATCGCCCTTTAGTGCGGGGTGTTCCTTTCTTCTGCCAGGGCCTTGGCCAGGGAGCACTTGTATCCAAGGACCTCGGTTCGGGTAAACTCTGGATACCTGGGAGAGCTTTCATCCTGCACAGGGGCCTGAAAGCTGCTAGGGCGTACAGAAACGGGGACTCTGGACCCAACTCCGGCCCTAGGCTGACCCCTGCTTCCAAGGGTGGAATAAAGTGGTCTCGCACAAAATGCGTGGATGTCTTAATTAAAAACGCTGTGCCCCAAACACGTATCCCAAAAACCCACAAACAAGATATCCCAGACTCCACCCACCCAGGTAGGGCTCGGTGCTCCAGGGGGGCAGCGGTTATGGCCTGGAGTCCGGGTCCAGTCACCAGTGTCTAATGGGGGACACAGTCCACAGAGTGGTCACTCACTGGAGTCTGACCTCCCTGTCTGGGCACTGGTGGGTTGATGAGGCCGTGCTCAGTCGCTTGGTGTTTTCAATCAATCCATAAGTATTTATAAAGCGGTGAACGCCTCAAGGCGCTAGGGGTTGCTAGTTCTGGTTAATTTGTATCTTAAAAACCACTAGTCATGGCAGGTTGTTCCTGTGGCCTGGGCACCCGGTGAGTAACTGCTCCAACCAGGACCTGGCTGAGACCCTGGGCGCAGCTATAAATGTTGATGTCTCTGGAACCTTCCGTGGTAGGAGGCCATCCAGCAGCTCTGGGGCCGGGGTAGTCTCCTCATTCGCGGGAGACTGGAGCGACATCCCGGCCCCCCGTCGAACAAGAGAGTATACCTGCCTGAAGGGGTCGGCCCATGCTCCGCGCTCTCGCTGGTTCCACACAGCTCCTCGCTTTTCCTCTTGGTGATTCTTGCTTCCTTACGGGGTTGTGAGATGTGGGGACCTCCTGGCTTTCTGGGCAGTGTCAGTTTGTGGAGTCCCAAGTCCACTGGGATTTCTGAGGCTCTTCCGGCTGGTCAGTTCCCCCCTCCTGGCAGGTATTGTCCAGCTCCTTGGCAGAAAGCCAAGCTCTCGTCTGCACAGGTCACACACTGCAGACTCCAGAGCCCTGTCAGGTGCGGCCCAGCCTGCAGGGGTCTTGATAACCACACTGCAGACTCCACAGCCCTGCCACGGTTAGGACCAGCCTGCCACAGCCCTGCCAGCTTTCGGCCCAGCCTGCAGGGGTCTTGATAATCACACTGCAGACTTCACAGCCCCGCCAGCTTTAGGCCCAGCCTGCCACAGCCCTGCCAGCGTTCAGCCCAGCCTGCAGGGGTCTTGATAACTACACTGCAGACTCCACAGCCCTGCCAGGGTTCGGCCCAGCCTGCAGGGGTCTGGATAACCACACTGCAGACTCCACATCCATGCCAGGAAGATTAGAAAGTGTCCCGAGGAATTCAAACGTGGATTGTGGAAGAACAGTACCTGAAAGCAGAGGGGACAGTGTTTGTCACTCAAAAGTGACCAGGAGACTTGGAAGACGGATGTCCTCCGATGTTGGGTGCTTCAGGTAAGATGACGGTGACTTTGACTTTGCAGCTGCGAGGACCAGGTGACGCTGAGGGCGACCAGGACCTGAATACTTGCTGTCCCACGAAGGATGTCGAGTGCTGAGGGCTTAGTGTCCGGCGGAAGCACCAACAAGCCTTGGCAAAAGCAACCACGCAGGAAGTCAAGAAGGTGCACGGTTGGGACCAGCAAGGTCCAGGGGACTCACCACAAGCAGGGGACCCCAAGGAGAACAAAGATGATCCTCAATTGGACCCACAGGCCAGAGGCACAGGGATTGTGAGAGGACCTCAAGCAGCTCACCAAAAGGAGCAGGCCACAGTGCCCACGAGGTGGTGTGGCTGAAGATCTTGGTGCAAGAAGTTGCGGGAGGTTGGAGATTACTTGGAGTCAAATGCACTTGTCACAGAGTTGCTACAAACATATGCACTTGCAAAAGTACGATGCAGCCCACACAAGAGATTCTGACCTCAAGACTTGATGAGAGGCTAGCTCGGGCTTCGGGAGATGTAGTTAACCACCACTTGTGTTGTTGATCCCTTCAGAGTCCGAAGGAGCTCAGGATCAGCAGACCGGTTAGCAGTGTTGGGGTGCCTGCAAATGCAGGGAAGTGACAACTTCACTTCAAGGGAGATTATCTTCAAGTGTCATGGATGCTCCACAGGTCCTGCAGCGATCCTTTATGGTGCACAGACGATGCAGCAGACTGAAAGGGAGACGAAGTCAGGCCCAAACGAAGTCCAGTGAGGTCCAGAGTGACCAGACGGTACAAGTGCAGTGGTTTCAGTTCTGAATCTTGTCCACGACAAATTTAGGAACCTACACTCAGGGAGGCCCTTAAGGCCTTAAGCTCCCAGGACTGGTTTGAACAAGACTATGCACTGGGACACCAGATGTGCCTCTCATGCAGACTTTCAGGCGCTGGCAAGCGCACCTACTCAGCCCTAATACACTAAATCCTGCCTGGGAGGTGGTCACACCTCCCTGTGACAGGATGCTTATTGTTCTGCCTTCCCCTGCTCGAGCTTGGCTCGGCAGCAGGAGGGCAGAAATGTGTCCCTGGTCGGCAGCTACCATTTTGTGCTGTCCAGGACTAAAATGCTGGTACCGGGAACACCAAGAGCCTAACGGAGGGCTCTTCCATTGCATGGAATCATACCTCCCACACTGTTTATGGTGCGGGGGTATGATTCCAACGTGTTTGATACCAAACATGATAGGATTCGTTGCAGCAGTTTTCGATATGGTCATCCTGCGGTCACGCGATGCCCCTCTATATAGTATATGGCTGCTTCACTGACAACCCGGGAGAATGGACTCCATAGGCTGCAGGGGTGTCCTGCTCATGCAGGGCCACCCTCTCACTTAGAACCAAGCACCCTGCCCTCAGGATTGTTAAGACCTGCTAGAGGGGTGACACAGGTTTTAAGTGCAGTGAACCTTAGATATAGTAAACCTATATCTTTCGTGAGTGGTGCATGCACCAGCCTACACAGGCTGCAATGGCAGGCCTGTAGTTCCATTTTGAATGGTCTCTCAGGTGTGGCATAATACATGCTGCAGCCCGTGTGAGATCTCTGGGGTACCTATGCCCTGGTTACATGGGCACCATATACTAGGGATTGACAAGGGTACCCCAGTATCCAATCTGGGGTCTATCTAAGTAAATAACACAACAGTTTACGGAGAAAGCAGATAGACTGGGGTCTTGATTAGCAAGATCCCAGTCCGACTAGTCAAAAGCAGCTTCACATCAGCATTGGGGGTAAAGTGAACTCCGGGGTAAGGGCTTTGGAGAGAGGAGTTGGCCTAATGGCTAGGGCGCTCGACCTCGGACCTGGGGAACTGGGTTAGAGTCTCAGTAATGATGCTGAACAGCCTGTGATTCTGGGCAAATCACTTAATCTCCCCCTGCCTAACAAACAAAAAAAAACAAGCATTGGCATAGCCAATAGGTCTCGCCTTTGGGGCCTTATAAGTATTTAGTTATGCAGCACTATTTCCTTGGTGCAACAACATCAACTGTTGCATGGTGTTGGACCCGGCCTCGTGGCGTGGCCCATCCAGACCCATAGCGACACCAGACTGACCTCTACACCCCACCCGGCCCTGATTAACGCAGCCTACCCGACCCAGTCCACACCTGGTCCCCCACAGAACCCGGGGCTACCCACGTCCTTCCCTCCATCTTCCCGACACCGGGCACCCTCCCCCCTCCATCGGCCTCGCGGCCTCCAGTGACCAGGCCCCGCACCCCAGATAGCCGACCTCGACCCAAGGGCAACCCAGGCCTAGTCGCGCCATGCCGGCTGGGGGGAGAGAGAGCTCCTGGTGAGCAGAAGAGGGAGGAGTAGTTTCACTCACACCTGGCCTCCTCTCAAGAGATAGTTTCGATCGCCCCTCCGGCCACCCTGAGGGCTGGCTCCACGCCTGCTGCGTGTCTGGGATCCCTCCCGACCCCGCCTTGAAAGGATCAAAGGGCCGCGTGGCAGGAACCCCCAACAAACGACCCCCAGGCGCCAAGACCCCTGCCCGTGAGGACTCCGGACATCAAAGAGGAGTCGACCTATAACAAGGGGCGCACTCGGACCCTCGGCAGTTGAATCCTGGAACGAAGAGAGCCCTGCTGACGTGGTCGCGGCTGAAAGAACATCCTCCCAAGGTCCGATGGAACTCTTGGAACCTCGGTGAGCCCTGCAGACAGCGTCGCGGCCCCACCTGGCAGAGACGGACTTCTGCCTAAAACATCCGAGCCCTGCTGACGTGGTCGCGGCTCCCCTTGCAACCTTGAGAACTCTGAGCCCTGCTGACCGACTCGCGGCTCCTTGAAGATTGTCCGACCTCCAACATCCTTGCTCTAGCCCTGCAGACTTGGTCCCAACTCAAGAGACATTCTGGTCCGGCTGGACCCCTAAGATCGTATCGTATCCCCCGGCTCGAGGATTGAGAGCCGTGCGCCGGATACGCACCTGCATTGACCCTGATCCTAAGACTGTCCCGCTACCCCTACCCCAACCGAGACTTTGTGAGCCCTTGCTCTACTTGTACAGACGCCTCTGCGGATCATAAAGGTCCTGATATTTCTAGATAAAGAATACGTGCTTCAGAATCTACGGTGTGGTGTCTCTGTGTTGCATGGTGCTAAATCAGTGTGTACGATCCTAGGTACGAGACCCAGCCCTGAGGGGGTCTCCCCCAGTGCTCGGCTACCTCTCCCGGGAAAGGTGGGTCGCAGGGTGGTCAGGTACATATTCTGTCCTTCCCTGAGGCTGGCCCTTCTAACACATGGCTAAACACTTATAAGGTCCCAAAGGCGAGACCTATTAGCTATGTCAATGCTTGTTTTATATTGATGGGTCCCCGGCAGCTTCCCTAAAATGAATATGTTTGTAAAAAAAAAACATTGACAAAGTCAATAGGCTAGCAGCCAATGTCAGACCTACTGGATTTGCAAATGCATGTGCTACTTCTGTGCTATCAATAATACAGATATTGGCATAGAAGGTATAGCTCACAGTGTGAATAGATAAACAAAAGAGGCTAAATTGTTGCTTATATGTTTTTTTGTTTTTAATTAAACACTGACAGAACAGGAGGAATAAAACTCACAAACTCTTAATCAGGCCTTCTCATGCCAAGCACTTCGAGTCTGGAACCACCACCCAGCAGAAGTCAGACTCACATGAACTTGCTGGCTTTGTGAAAATAGCTGAAAACACATTCATTCTAAATAAATTTGAATCTTAAAGCCGGAAAATCCCCTTCCACTCTCCTGTGTTTTTTATTTCTTCAAAGTGGACGTACACTGTTATATGTAAAAGCACTCCGCTGTCCCTATGGCGAGGTTCCCCTGATGTAAATATCTATAATAAATACACCAATAAAATGTTATCTATGTTTATGCTTAACAATTTATAAAAAAACAAAAACTGGGTGGTTTTGCGGAGACTGGTAGTGCTGAAGAAAAGGATGGGGGTGAGCAGAGAGGGAGGTCACACTAGTCAGTTAATGTTATGCAGCCACAGTCAGGACGCTCTTGGTTAAGTGATCTGCGATGACTAAATGAGCTCCAGGAGAAACAAAAGTCCCGAAAGTGTAGCCAAAGTTAATGCAGCGTTAATAATGGGCAACAGAGGGATCCGGGTCAGGCTAGGCGAGAGGGGGAGGAGATGTGGACTGCCGACTTTGGTGCTGGAAACCAGGGTTCGAGCCTTGGGCAAATCACTTAATCTCCCCATGCCTGAATGTGTAATGTAAATACGGTGCTCATGTAAAGCGCTCCACTACCTTCGGGTCGAGTTCGCACTTTATAAATATGCAACCAAAAAAAGAGCAGCGAAAAATGGGGTCAGGGATGATGATTAAGCAGGCCCGCCAGGAACGCCCCAAATTCTCCTCGGATGAAGTAATGTCCAGAGCAGATAGAGAGAACATTTTTAATTAAGGGGAGAGAGAACATTTTTAATTAAGGGGTCCTCGGGGAAACAAGGGCTCAGAACTACAACTTATCCGACCTAAACTACCAGAGATGGAAGCATTTCTGTTCGAATGCTGAACCTTGTGGCCACAATGAGAAAAACAATATCTGAGCGGTGGGCTACAAGCGGTGACACTGAGATCAGCGAAACTGTACACAGGGGCAACCACATATATCGTAAGAAACATTTTAAGAACATCGCTTGAAGCGCAGCATCCAGTGAAGCGTTTGCTGCCGAGATGCAGAAGTTAAAGCATGAATCGATGGCGTGCTGAGCCAAATAAACACTGCACTCTGCAAACAAGGAAGTTAACCGCGGGTCGAAAGTGATCGCGGGGGAAAATTGCTACTGCCGGCTACAGCTTGCAGTGCATGTGCGCAAGTGGTGCGCACGCAGCAGTAATCACGCCATATGGCGTCTCTGCTCAAGCGCGCGCCCGCGCACTTGCACTGCAAGCTGTGGCCAGTGGTAGCATTTTTTGAAGCCCTTACTTAAAGTCTCGCCAGACCAGCGCAAGCGCTGGGTCAGGCGAGACCTAAAAATGAATGTGTGTCCTCATGTAACGTAACTGGTGCTATGTAAAGCGCTCTGATACCCGATTGGATTCGGGTCAAGTTCTCGCTATCTAAAACTCTGCAAAAAAATAAAAGGGGCTGTGGGTTGCCTTACAGACTACATATCACACATCCAGTTGGCACCCCACCGTCTCTACCAGTCACACACCCACATACAAATGCACCCACAGCCCAAACAACTCACCCTAATAACACACCCATACAAATGCCTCTCTCCCTCACACAACACCCATCCATACTTCCCAGGGCTAGTGCAAGAGCGGCTGAAACAGACAAGTTACTTACCTTCGGTAACGCCTTATCGGGTAGAGACATGATCTAGCTGCAGGTTCCTTATCTTTACATTTCCCAGGAGTCAGATTGGATCTGAGTGATTTTTCTTTGCACAATACCCCTGAGCGCCGGTAGATGGCGTCGGTCAGCTCTGCTTGACATCAGTGTCATCTGCACCGTTGTGACGTCTGCATCAACTATATAGGCACCACCTTGGAGCGCTGATGTCAGTTAGTTTTCACGATTTTCCACGCCAGAAACGTGCTGACATTACTGTGTTTGAACAATTAGGACCCTGAAAGGGATCAGCCCTGACCCTAGAAACCTGTCCACAATGTGGGGAGAATGGGTGGGACTAGATCATGTCTCTACCAGATAATGTATTACAGAAGTAAGTAACTTATCCATCTGATAGAGACATGTAGCCACAGATTCCTTACCTTTGAATAGATACATAAGCAATACCAACCCGGAGGAGGGACTGTAGACCAGGAAGTCCTGCAGGACAGTGACCAAAAAGGCCATCCCTGCAGAATTGACTATCTAGGCAGTAGTGCTTAGTAAACATGCACAGGGATGTCCACGTTGCTGTCTGACAAATGCTGAGGCTGGAACCCCATATTGCAATGCCGTTGTAGCAGCCTTGGCTCTGGTGGAGTGAACCCATAAGCCTTCAGGATGCTGCTTTTGGCTTTAGCATAACAAATTTTGATGCGGAGGACGACCCATCGCGAGATAATCCTCTTCTGCACCGCACAACCTTTCGTGGTTTTAACATATCCCATGTAGAGTTGGTTGCCCACCTGGAACTCTTTAGTGCGGTCAAGGTAGAACGACAACACGCTTTTTGAGTCCAGGCGGTGGAGTAGCTCCTCTTCTTTCGAGGAGTGCGGAGGAGAGTAGAAAGTGGGCAAGGTGACAGATTGCTCCACATGGAAAAGTGTTGCCATTTTCAGTAAGAAATAGGCCCTAGTGTGAAACACCAATTTATCAGAGAAGCTGGTCAAGTAAGGATGCTTGGAAGACTAAGCCTGCAATTTGCTGACCCTCCTGGCAGATGTGATTGCCACTGAAAAGACTGGTTTTCTGGTAATCAGCCGGCAGGGGCAAATGAGCAGAAGTTTGAATGAAGCACACATCAGAAAGGTAAGAACCAAATTAAGGTCCTACTGAGGCGTAATGTAAGGGGAAGGTGGGAACATATGTATAGAGGCCTTTGAAGAATCTATTTACAATAGATAATTCAAATAATGAGGGTTGGTCTGGCAGCCTCAGGAAGGCAGACAGGGCTGAAAGGTGCCCCTTGAGACTGCCCAGTGCAAAGCCCTGCTGGGCAAGGGGCAAGGTAAAAAGCAAAACTTGAGAAAGTGAAGCAGACCTTTCTGTACAATATTTTACAACTTTGGTTCCACCGGCAGGCATACATTCTTGGTGGAGGGCCGCCTGGTCACCAAAATAACAATGCAAACTTCAGGAGGAAGGTCGAATCCTATCAACAGCCGCCGCTCAATCTACACGCAAGAGGGCGTAGAGTTGACAGGTTCAGGCGGAGGACCCTCCCCTGCAGCGGTGATAGAAGAACCTCCCGAAGGGGCAGCCTGATTGGAGGATCCATACTCATTTTCAGAAGCTCTGGATACCAGACTCTCTGTGCCCAGTCCGAAACCACAAGAATGACTTGGCCCCAGTTGCTCTTGATCTTAGTGAGCTCTCTGAACAGAAGTGGTATGGGCTGAAAGGCCTATAGGAGGCCTGAGCTTCACTCAAGACGAAAAGTGTCTCTGAGCGACAGCTGCCTTGGAAACTCCAGCGCGCAAAGCTGCTGAGATTGAGCATTCTTGGTGGAGATGAACAGATCCAACCAAGGCTCTCCCCCTTGTTGAAAGAGACCTTGCTCCACCTCCAGAAGGAGACGTGATTCATGATCCGCTAGGCATCGACAGGCGAGTTCTTCCGCCCTGGCGTTCAGAGAACCTGCCATGTGTTGAACCACCAGGGATATGCCTTAATGTTCCAGATAGGTCCAGAGAAACAGGGACTCTTGACAAAGGGTCCATGACTCCATCCACCCGGTTTGTTGCAGTACCACTTGGTGGTAATGTTGTCCGTGAACACGTGAATCAGCTTTCCCTTTATTGAAGGAAGAAAGGATTTCAATGCCAAGAGAATCGCTCCGAGCTCCAGCAAGTTGATGTAGAGTCCAGACTCCACCGGAGACCAGAGTCCTCTGATCCTCACCTCTCCCAGATGGCTGTCTCATCACAGTAGTGATGCATATGTCACTACTGTGTGGTTTGGTTGGGGAAGTGAGAGGTGTCTGCCTCTGACCCAATGGCAGTAGGTTAGCTGCCACTGCAGGTCCTGCGCAGGTCATCCGAGATCTGAACCATGTCTGAGAGATTCATCTGATGCTGCTCCCACTGGAACTTCAAGTTCCACTGCAGAGCCCACATATGCCATCTGGCATGTGTCACTAGCAGAATGCAGGAGGCTCAGTAGCCTCAGAGTCATTCTCACCAAAATCCAGGATGGAGGCTGAAACATCTGTATAATAGCCTGAATAACCTGGACTTGCTGTTCGCGGGGATAGGCCCAAAACTGCACTGTGTCCAGGACAACTCCAAAGAAAGGGATCATCTGAGAGTGAGTCAGGTGTGACTTCTGCATGTTAATAGTGAGCCTCAGCAAATGCAGGAGGTTTGCCCTAGTCTGGAGGTGGTAGACGACAGCCTGCGGGAAGCCCGCCTTCAACAGCCAGTTGTCGAGATAGGAGGAAGACTGGCACCCCTGATCTGTGCAAATGAGCTGAGACCACCGCCGTCTCCTTGGTGAACACCATAGGGGCACTGGTAAGGCCAAAGGAGAGCACGGTGAACTGAAAGTGCTTGTGACCCAATGTAAACCGCAGGTAGCGCTGATGAGCAGGCAGGACACAAATGTGAAAAAAGTCATCCTGCAAGTCCAACGCTACCATCCAGTCTCCTGGGTCTAGAGCAAACAGGACCTAAGCTAGAGTGAGCATCTTGAACTTTTCCTTTTTGAGGAAGTAGTTGAGGGCTTGGAGATCCAGGATAGGACGATGCCCCTTGTCATTTTTCGGAACCAGAAAGTAGCGGGAATAGCAACCACAGCCTACTGTTGATGCTGGAGCCCTCTCTATGGCTCCCTTCGCCAAGAGAGTCCTGACTTCCTCCTGTAGCAAAGTCATGGAGGGGGGTAGTTTCAAAGGGGAGGGAGTAGCCCCTTCAGACTATCTGGAAGACCCACCTGTCTTAGGCGGGGTTCTGCCAGTGATGGAGGTGATGGCTAATCCTGCTGCCAACTGGCCACCCATGATCTTGAAGGTACGTACCAGGAAGATTTGGAGGCTGAGGTTGCAGGGGGGGGTGTTGGACTGATCCGACCACTGGCCGCCCGACCAACGGGGTCGGAACGAGCTGGCTCACGACCAGGCAGAGGTTGTTGAACTTGAGCTGTCTTCTGGATTGGGTAGGACTGGCAAAGCTGAAAGCCCCTTCCGTAGCCACAAAAGGCAGAAGGGGGGCATGGGACCACTGAAGGTCCCAAGGACTTTGCCGTAGCCAATGAGTTCTTAAAGTGCTCCAGTGCCATTTCTGCCTTGTCTCTGAAGAGATGGCTGTAACCAAAGAGCATGTATATGAGCGAGCCTGGACATCCCCTGAAAAGCCAGATGTCTTCAACCAGGCATGGCGTCGAACAGCCACAGTCGATGAATTTGCTGTGCCCAACGGGTCGGTCGTGTCGAGACCTCAGCGAATGGAAAACTTGCTGCATCTCTCCTGTCTGATACTGCTTGGTAATGGACAGCCTGGGCCTCCTGCGGGACCTGTGGCAGAACTTGTGCAACCATTTCCCACAAAGTGTGGGAATAACGGCCCAATAAGCATGCGGTTTTCGCCGACCGCAATGCAAGGATGGTGGAAGAAAACATTTTCTTATCCCAACTGTCCTGCCTCTTGGATTCCCTGTACTGGTTTGCAGACGTGAATGCGCTTTGGGAGGTAGAGGCTTGGACCAACAAGCTCTCTGGGGGGGGTAGGGTGGTTGGTGAGGAAATTTGGGTTACCTAGTGCATGGCGATGGCGGCTGGCAATTGTCCTATTCAAAGGATCCCTTTGTTCTGGGCTTGGACCAGGTTCCCAGTAGGACATCAGTTAAGGCCTCATTGAAAGGCAGCAGGGGTTATGAGGAGGAGACACCCGCTGCAGGACCTCTATCAAGATATTAGTCTTGATTTCCACAGAAGGGAGCTGAAGGTCCAGGACATCAGATGCCCTTCGAACCACCATAGCCTATCCATGGTAGGGGGAGAAAGTAGGCGAGAATCTGGAGAGGTATCCAGTAAGCTGACCTCACCCAATTCCTCATACCAGTCTATTTCTTAATAAGGCTTGATAAGGCTGGTCTTGTAAAGGGCCCTGTGATCCCTCCCAATCTTTTTCTATTCCTAGCCCTTCAGAATAGGGATGAGGAAGCAACCTAGAACCTAAGGGTTCTAGTGGCACCAAGCTGTCGGTAAGAAAAATGGTGCTGGCGCTGGCAGTGTCAGGAGTCTTGGCGCCGGGGCCAGTGCCGGGGGAAGTCGCAGTGGTACGACCAGTGTCAGTCCGAATCCATTGCCAGATCCGTGGATGGTCATCGGGGCCCGAAGGCGCGTCGGTAGGGTCAGGCCACCCAAATATAAGGCACATAGCATTATAAAATAGTTTGAGCTGGATGGGGGTCACTCTGGCTCCCGTGGACGTGGGGAAGTGCGGAGCCGACCCAGGTGCAGGTTCCGAGGAACGATGCCTAGAGTGCTGAGACTCCTCCGTCGAGTCAGCCAATGGATGGGGAGAAGTTGAAGCGCGCTTCGACTTCTTATGTTTTTTGTGCTTCTCATCTGACCGAATCTACGACTTTGAGTGGGAAAATAAAGACTTGGGACTCCTTCGGTAACGAGACCTCCAAGAAAAATGATGCTGTGCCGAGTGCTGGGCCACAAGCGGCTTTAGGTAGAGCTCCCTTGAAGCTTTCGGAGCAATGACATAGCATTCGGAGCAATGACATAGCATTCGGAGCACGACTTTGAGTGCTGGTCAGGCTCCAGACACCAGAGATAAACCATGTGTGGGTCCATCACCGACATGGCACGTAACAAGTGCTGCGCGTGACAAGTGCTGCATGGCTTGAACCCAGAAGTTTTCTTGGACATGATAGGAAAAACCCTACACACCAAAAAAGGGGGTCACAAAACGTTGAATAAAGTCCGTCAGAAAGCAACAGAGGGTAACTCTCTTCACGGATCTACGCTGGCTGCCGCTGAAAGAAAAGAACTGACGTCAGCGCACAGAGGTGATGCCTATATAGGTGATGCGGACGTCACAACTGTTCCCACCATGTCGCGTGGAGCCAACCGACGCAACATACTGGCGCGCAGGTGTAGTGCTCGAAAAAGAATCTTCCGTATCCAGCCTGACACCTGGGAAATTCAAAATATAAGATATTTGTGGCTAGATGTCTTTATCAGATACTACGCTCACAAGTGGGTGTGAAAGGCTTGTGGTTTTCTTTGAAGCAGCAGGATGTGTGGCCCGTAGGGTGCTAGATGTGCGTCCTAACACGGAAAGCGATTTTGCGCGGCACAGACACCTCGTGGCACTACAGTATTAATTTTGCACAATGTTAATTACACACTGGGTATCGCAAGTGCAACGAGGACTCCTCCCCTCTATAGCAATGTCCCCCTTCAGTGCTTGCTCTTTGTGCTGCCTGCCCCCTCTCCTTTCGCTCCAGAAAATGACACTTTATTTTTTTTTCTTGCAGGGAGAAAAGAACATGGGGTTCGGGGTGCTGTACCACAACATGAAGCACGGGCAGATCTCCACCAAGGAGTTGGCTGACTTCGTTCGAGAGAGGTAAGGGTGGGCGGTGCTGGGGGCAGGGACAAGGAGCGACCTCGAGTGAGGTAGGGGGCCTTCCGCAAGCTGTTTCCATCCTGTGCAAGGGCCTCCAGGTTGTGCCAGCCTGGTGAGGTCTTCTGGGGCTAGCACGCACACCTGGCAATGCCACTAGCTCCCCCCTCTGTGGATGCCATCAGCACTCTGTACAGAGGCCTCTGTGAAGGCACGTGAGCTTCAAGGAGCACGTCTCTAGGGCGGCGCCCTTTCACTGATGCTTCACTGCTGCCATCTGGCTGGAGTGGCTTGGACTGTGTGGCATCCTGGCAGCGGAGGGCCCATGAGGTGCCAGCATGCAGATTGTTTGGGATAGTTAAAGGATTGCATAGTTAAAGAAGATGCCTCAATCACCTGCCCACACCGGCCTCTGCCTCAGGTACCTGCCCAAACCCGCTTCTACCTCGGGTGCGTGCCCACACCCACCTCTGCTTCAAGCACCTGTCCACACCCACCTCTGCCTCCTGAAAATGCCCACCTCTGCCTCAGGCACCTGTCACACCTTCTTTTGCCTCAGGCACCTCCCTACACCGTCCTCTGCCTCAGGCACATCCCTAAACCTGCCTCAGGTACCTTCCTACACCCGCCTCAGCCGCCTTCCTACACCCACCTCTGCCTCAATCACCTGCCCACACCACTGCTGCCTTGGGCACCTGCCCACGACCACCTCTGCCTCAGGTGCATGCCCACACCACACCCACCTCTGCCTCAGGCAACTGCCCAAACCCACCTCTGCCTCAGGCTCCTAAAAATGCCCACCTCTGCCTCAGGCACCTGTCACACCTTCTTTTGCCTCGGGCACCTCCCTACACCGTCCTCTGCCTCAGGCACCTCCCTAAACCTGCCTCAGGCACCTTCCTACACCCGCCTTCCCACACCCGCCTCTGCCTCAAGCACCTTGCCCACACCCGCCTCTGCCTCAAGCACCTCCCCACCCCACTTCTGCCTCAGATACCTGCCCACAGCCCCCTCTGCCCCCGGTGCCTGCCCACACCCCCCTCTTCCCCAGGTGCCTGCCCAATTCCCCCTTTGCCTAAGGTGCCTGCCCGTTGCCTGCCCACATCCCCCTTTGCCTCAGGTGCCTGCCCACACCCGCCTCTGCCTCAGGCATCTCCCTACACCTTCCTCTGCCTCAGGCACCTTCCTACACCCGCCTCTGCCTCAGGCACCTTCCTACACCCGCCTCATCCTCAGGCATCTTCCTACACCCACCTCAGCTGCCTCCCTACACCAGCCTCTGCCTCAGGTGCCTGCCCACAGCCGCCTCTGCCTCAGGCACCTGCCCTCACCTGCCTCTGCCTCAAGTCCCTGCCCACAACCGCCTCTGCCTCAGGCACCTGCCCCACACCTCCTCTCCCTCAAGCACCTGCCCCATAGCCGCCTCTGCCCACAGCCACCTCTGCCTCAGGCACCTGTCCTCCTCTGCTTCTCCCTCAAGTACCTGCCTCATGCCCCCCTCTGCCTCAGGCACCTGCCCACATCCCCCTTTGCCTTTAGGTGCCTGCCCACACCTTCCTCTGCCGCAGGCACCTCTCTACACCTTCCTCTGCCTCAGGCACCTCCCTACACCTGTCTCTGCCTCAGGCGCCTTTCTACACCCGCCTCTGCTTCAGGCACTTCCCTACAGCGGCCTCTGCCTCAGGCACCTCCCTACACCGCCCTCTGCCTCAGGGGCCTGCCCACAGCCTCCTCTGCCTCAGGCCCCTGCCCTCACCCACCTCTGCCTCAGACACCTGCCCCATAGCCGCCTCTGCCTCAGACACCTGCCCCATAGCCGCCTCTGCCTCAGACACCTGCCCCATAGCCGCCTCTGCCTCAGGCACCTGCCCCATAGCCGCCTCTGCCTCAGGCACCTGCCCCATAGCCGCCTCTGCCTCAGGCACCTGCCCCATAGCCGCCTCTGCCTCAGGCACCTGCCCCATAGCCGCCTCTGCCTCAGGCACCTGCCCACACCACAACTGCCCCAGGCACCTGCCCACACATGCCTCTGCCTCAGGTGCGTGCCCACACCCACCTCTGCCTCAGGTGCGTGCCCACGCCCACCTCTGCCTCAGGTGCGTGCCCACGCCCACCTCTGCCTCAGGTGCGTGCCCACGCCCACCTCTGCCTCAGGTGACTGCCCACGCCCACCTCTGCCTCAGGTGACTGCCCAAACCTGCCTCCTTAAAATTCCCACCTCTGCCTCAGGCACCTGTCATACCTTCTTTTACCTCAGGCACCTCCCTACACTGTCTTCTGCCTCAGGCACCTCCCTAAACCTGCTTCAGGCGCCTTCCTACACTCGCCTCTGCCTCAGGCATGTTCCTACACCTGCCTCTGCCTCAGGTGCCTGCCCACAGCTGCCTCAGTCTCAGGTGCCTTCCTACACCGGCCTCTGTCTCAGGTGCCTACACCGGCCTCTGCCTCAGGTGCCTGCCCACAGCTGCCTCTGCCTCAGGCACCTGCCCTCACACACCTCTGCCTCAGGTCCCTGCCTGCCCACACCGACCTCTGCCTCAGGCACCTGCCCTCACCTGCCTCTGCCTCAGGTCCCTGCCAGCCCACAGCCGCCTCTGCCTCAGGCACCTGCCCTCACCCCCCTCTGCCTCAGGTCCCTGCCTTCCCACACCTACCTCTGCCTCAGGCACCTGCCCTCACCCGCCTCTGCCTCAGGTCTCTGCCTGCCCACAGCCGTCCCTGCCTCAGGCACCTGCCCTCACCCGCCACTGCCCCAGGTGCTTGCCCACATCTCCCTTTGCCCCAGGTGCCTGCTTACACCCCCCTATGCCCCAGGTGCCTGCCCACATTCCCTTTGCCTCAGGTGCCTGCCTACACCCCCCTTTGCCTCAGGTGCCTGCCCACTTCCCCCTTTGCCTCAGGTGCCTGCTCACATCCCCCTTTGCCTCAGGCGCCCTCCTACACTCGCCTCTACCTCAGGCGCCCTCCTACACTCGCCTCTGCCTTAGGAACGTTCCTACACCCGCCTCTGCCTCAAGTGCCTGCCCACAGCTGCCTCTGCCTCAGGCACCTGCCTTCATCCCGCCTCTGCCTCAGGTCCCTGCCCACACCCGCCTCTGCCTCAGGCACCTTCCTACACCCGCCTCTGCCTCAGACGCCTTCCTACACCGGCCTCTGCCTCAGGTGTCTTCCCACAGCTGCCTCTGCCTCAGGCACCTGCCCTCATACCGCCTCTGCCTCAGGCACCTGCTCACAGCCGCCTCTGCCGCAGGTCCCTGCCCACAGCCGCCTCTGCCGCAGGTCCCTGCCCACAGCCGCCTCTGCCGCAGGTCCCTGCCCACAGCCGCCTCTGCCGCAGGTCCCTGCCCACAGCCGCCTCTGCCGCAGGTCCCTGCCCACAGCCGCCTCTGCCTCAGGTCCCTGCCCACAGCTGCCTCTGCCTCAGGTCCATGCCCACAGCCGCTTATGCCTCAGGCACCTGCCCCACGCCCGCCTCTGCCTCAGGCACCTGCCCTCACCGGCCCTTGCCTCAGGTCCCTGCCCACAGCCGCCTCTGCCGCAGGTCCCTGCCCACAGCCGCCTCTGCCGCAGGTCCCTGCCCAAAGCCGCCTCTGCCTTAGGTCCCTGCCCACAGCTGCCTCAGGTCCCTGCCCACAGCCGCCTCTGCCTCGGGTCCCTGCCCACAGCTGCCTCTGCCTCAGGTCCATGCCCACAGCCGCCTATGCCTCAGGCACCTGCCCCACGCCCACCTCTCTCTCAAACACCTGCCCTATAGCCGCCTCTGCCTCAGGCACCTGCCCACAGCCGCCTCTGCCTCAAGCACCTGCCCTCACCGGCCCTTGCCTCAGGTCCCTGCCCACACCCACCTCTGCCACCTGCCCTCACCCTCCTCTGCCTCAGGCACCTGACTGCCCACAGCCGCCTCTGCCTCAGGCACCTGCCCTCACCCCCCTCGGCCCCAGTTGCCTGCCCACGCACCCCTCTGCCCCAGGTGCCTGCCCACTTCCCCCTTTGCCTCAGGTGCCTGCCCGTTGCCTGCCCATACCTTCCTCTACCTCAGGCACCTCCCTTCACCTTCCTCTGCCTCAGGCACCTCCCTACAACCGCCTCTGCCTCAAGCACCTTCCTACACCCACCTCAGCCAACTTCCTACACCCACCTCAGCCGCCTTCCTACGCCGGCCTCTGCCTCAGGTGCCTGCCCACAGCCGCCTCTGCCTTAGGCACCTGCCCCACACCTCCTCTCCCTCAAGCACCAGCCCCACAGCCGCCTCTGCCTCAGGCACCTGCCCACAGCCACCTCTGCCTCAGGCACCTGCCCACATCCTCCTTTGCCTTTAGGTGCCTGCCCACACCTTCCTCTGCCTCAGTCACCTCCCTACACCTTCCTCTGCCTCAGGCACCTCCCTACACCTGCCTCTGCCACAGGCGCCTTCCTGCACCTGCCTCTGCCTCAGGCACCTCCCTACACCGGCCTCTGCCTCAGGGGCCTGCCCACAGCCGCCTCTGCCTCAGGCCCCTGCCCTCACCAGCCTCTCCCTCAAGCACCTGCCCCATAGCCGCCTCTGCCTCAGGCACCTGCCCACAGCCGCCTCTGCCTCTGGCACCAGCCCACACCACCACTGCCTCAGGCACCTGCCCACACCCGCCTCTGCCTCAGGTGCGTACCCACACCCGCCTCTGCCTCAGGTGCGTGACCACACCCACCTCTGCCTCAGGTGCGTGACCACACCCACCTCTGCCTCAAGTGCGTGCCCACACCCACCTCTGGTGAGTGCCCACACCCGCCTCTGCCTCAGGTGACTGCCCACACCCACCTCTACCTCAGGTGACTGCCCAAACCCGCCTCTGCCTCAGGCTCCTGAAAATTCCCACCTCTGCCTCAGGCACCTGTCACACCTTCTTTTACCTCAGGCACTTCCCTACACCGTCTTCTGCCTCAGGCACCTCCCTAAACCTGCCTCAGGCGCCTTCCTACACCCGCCTCAGCCGCCTTCCTACACCCGCCTCAGCCGCCTTCCTACACCCGCCTCAGCCGCCTTCCTACACCCGCCTCAGCCGCCTTCCTACACCCGCCTCAGCCGCCTTCCTACACCCGCCTCTGCCTCAAGCACCTGACCCACACCCGCCTCTGCCTCAGGCACCTGACCACACCACCTATGCCTCACGCACCTGCCCACACAACCTCTGCCTCAGGCACCTGCCCACACAACCTCTGCCTCAGGCACCTGCCCACACCCCCCTCTGCCCCAGGTGCCTGCCCACACCCCCCTCTGCCCCAGGTGCCTGCCCACACCCCCCTCTGCCCCAGGTGCCTGCCCACTTCCCCCTTTGTCTCAGGTGCCTCCCTACACCTTCCTCTGCCTCAGGCACCTCCCTACACCCGCATCTGCCTCAGGCGCCTTCCTACACCCGCCTCTGCCTCGGGTGCCTGCCCACAGCTGCCTCAGGCACCTGCCCTCATCCCACCTCTGCCTCAGGTCCCTGCCTGCCCACATCCACCTCTGCCTCAGGTCCCTGCCTGCCCACAGCCACCTCTGCCACAGGCACCTGCCCTCACCCCCCTCTGCCCCAGGTGCTTGCCCACATCCCCCTTTGCCTCAGGTGCCTGCCTGCCCACCCCCCCCCCCCCCCCCCTTTGCCTCAGGTGCCTGCCCACACCCCCCTAGGCGCCAGTTGCGTGCCCACATCCCCCTTTGCCTCGGGTGCCTGCCCACACCCGCCTCTGCCTGAGGCGCCTTCCTACACCGGCCTCTGCCTCAGGTGCCTGCCCACAGCCGCCTCTGCCACCTGCCCTCTACCGCCTCTGCCTCCGGTCCCTGCCTGCCCACAACTGCCTCAGGCCTCCCCCGCTTCTCCCTCAAGTACCTGCCCCACACCCGCCTCTACCTCAGGCAACTGCCCTCACCCGCCTCTGCCTATTGTATTTAATTCTTTGGGTTTTTTTTAGCATATGACTGTGCACCACCAGGGTTGTGCCATTTCCTTAGGGGGGGTTCATTTACTCTGTTCACGTTTTTTAGTGCACCAGTACTGTTCACACTCGGCCCTTTCAACCCCGTTGCGCAGTGAGTGGAAAGCGCGGTTTGGGTCCCTGCGGCCGGTGGGGTTTGTTTCAGCGCGTGGAGGGTGCTGTGCCCGGCACTCGAGCCTTCACCCCAACCCCGAGAGCCTTATGGTGTGTGCATTGCATGTGTATTTCTCCTCATGCTTCCTTTGTGTTGTTTCTTTGAAGGGCTGCCATCGAGGAGACGTACTCCAAGTCCATGGTGAAACTCTCCCGCCTGGCGAGCAACAGCAGCCTGCTGGGGTAAGAGGGGGCCTGGGGGCCGGGCAGCCCGACAAGCGCCCCACACCCCTGGGCTCTGCCACAACATGACGTCACTTGTTGGTTCTGTTCTGCTACATAACAGTGCTTCAGTGTACCCAATGTAATAGTTGGTGCTTACCGGAATTGGAAGGGTTAAAAGAGAGTTGCTCTGTCGGGGTTCAAACCTCTGGCCCGCAGATGTCAGCAGCAAGTGTTTAACTGGCGCCGCCGCTCACGCCCGAAGCCCAGCCGCTCACGCCCGAAGCCCAGCCGCTCACGCCCGAAGCCCAGCCGCCCACGCCCGAAGCCCGGCCATTATCTGCCTTCAACATTTTGTGTAATCCTGGTTTGAACGGATTGTTTCAAACACAAAGGGCAGCATTGGAACCCCCCCCCCCTCCCCTGCTCTCATTGGCTGCTGTCCCTTAAACGTGTCTGCACAGCTGTGGACCACTAACGCGGGGTTTTCATTGTTGAAAAAAACACTGGTTTCCCAACGCATGTTTCACTGTGATGACGTCATACCATTGGCATGTGTTCGATAGTTTACGGAAATGACATCATGACTGTGAAATATGCGCTTCATCCAGTAGGGTGGCCTGTTCGCACCTCCTTTCCTCCCTCCATCTCATTGATGTCCATGTCTAGAGAGCGCCCCACCCTGCAGATCTTTGCTATTGCAACTTGTTTAATTACAGCTCCTGTGAAAGGCAAACAAAGGCAGACCGTTCTAATCTTAGCCAGGGCTCTTTGTTAACCCAGTCTTACAGGAAGCAGCTTCAAACACCCGACTTCTACAGACAATGTTTATTTGAATAAAGCAAAACCTGTTTTATCTCAAATCTTACATGTGTGTGAAGTGAAGGAAATTACGCTGTATTGATTGAACTCCTTTAATAGATATTGATGAGTATATATATGAGTAGGAAACAGGCGAGTGCCAAGTGCACAGCTACAGTTACAACTCCGCTCTGAACTCCCCGTGCCCGGCTCGATTCCATGACATAGTATACATTCCAAAGCGCATACACCACGAGCACTTAAAGGTACAATCACTATAAAGCATATACATTTAAAATGTAATAAGAACACAACACAACAGTGTGACTGCATGTTTATATGTAGTCTTTTCCTATTACTACGAACACTCTTTTCAGTGAATGCTTTGATGTTTGAAAAGTCCTCTTTTCCATGCAAACGGCACCAAATAAAACTGTAATATAAGTATTATGCACCAGGTAATATGTAATATCGTATATTGCGATTTTAGTGTTCCGGTGGTGTGTGCAAATGACTTTCCGTGGGTTGTGATGTCACCAAATCCCCTTGATGGCTATATTGGGCCTTATTAAACGTTGTCTCGCTATGTATCTTTTATGCGTGTGTATATTATCTACTGGCGGTCGCCAGTAGATAGTTATAGTTAGGACCGTGTTTTCATAGGAAATCCGCAACATTCTATTTGGAATAACTTTGGCGCCGATTGATGAATCCTCGCAAAATTTTCAAAATAGGTGGGGCGCTCCGCTCCTACCCTGAAAGTCTCGGGGGGATCCGTCAAGCGGGGGCTGAGAAAAAAGGGGGGTCCCAAAAAGCTTTTTTCCCATGCAATTTTCCATAGGGACCTTTAGTCCAAGGTACAGCCCAAACGGCTGAACAGAATTACTTTAAAGTTGGCAGAGAGGTAGTCCTCAGGTCAGGGATGTGCCTTTTGCATATCTGGAGTCAATCTGTTCATTAGTTCCTGAGAGAATTGCAGTTAAAAGTACATACATATCTATAGGCGCGCACCGTGCGCGCACGGTGACGTGCGCGAGCGCAATTCTGATTGGTTGTTAGATGTCAGTAAACATTCGAATCGGTCGAAATCAGGAAGTGTCGGCCGCCATTTTGTCTCTCGCAATCTGAGGCAGTAAAATACAAAGGTGGAGAACGTGAAAAGGGGGCAGGGTGGACAGTTCCTGACCCCCTAGCCTTTGTCAGGGGGTCAGGGAAGACAGGGAAGACAATCTATTGCCGCAATTTTATACATTTTGAATGTTTATATTTGTGTTTTATCTTTTTTATTTAATATTGTGTTCATTGGAAAACGTCTTTTTCTGTTATTGTACTTGTATTTTATTCTGTATTATGTTAAGAATTTTTGATATATTTTTTATAAAAAACGTGTCTTTTTTTAGAAAGTGTATTGTGTTTTGGTTATATGTTTGTTTATATATAAAACACTAACAGTTGCTGATAATAAAGAGATGATTTTTAATTTCATTGCTATATGGTACACTGGCTCTTATTAAAAGTTATTCTATCGTTCTGGTTTTATATCAATTAGCCTAGTGGCTGACATTTGTATCAATTTTGATTGCCTAGGAATATACTTTTCATGGTCACTGAAGGACCCCCAATGGTGAAAAAAACATTTTTTTTTTATTTTTTAGAAAAAGCACGGTGCGCGCACTGTGAAAAACCTGAAAAAAAAAATATTAATAAATACATAACTTAGCATTTAAAAAACCGTACAAATTCACTTAAAAAACCATAGGTTTCACACACGTTATAGTTAGGAATTAGATTTTAAAAAACCTTGTAAATTCACTTAAAAAACCATAGGTTTCACACATGTTATAGTTAGCTGGACATTTCCCTCGTAAAAAACCAATGAAATTCCCCCGTTATAGTTAGTGCAGGCAACTATAACTCACGCGACCGCAATCCTCTGCTGATGACGTCAGATATTACATCACTGATGACATATGTGTCTTTCTGAAAAATAAATATTTGTAATATATGTATAGCTAAAGATTAATGGAAGAAGACATGGGTAAATAGGTGTCTAAATGCAGTGATGTAATATCTGACGTCATCAGCAGAGGATTGCGGTCGCGTGAGTTATAGTTGCCTGCACTAACTATAACGGGGGAATTTCGTTGGTTTTTTACGAGGGAAATGTCCAGCTAACTATAACATGTGTGAAACCTATGGTTTTTTAAGTGAATATATATTTATGTCGAACAGACATAGGGAACCCTGGAGAGTTCCCAGTATTAACCCGGAGATCAACACCTTTAAACACAAGCAACTCTTTAAATCTGCCCACCACAAAGGTTTGTTTTTCTAGCAGGATTTTTAAGTGTAGGTTAAACCCAGTGCCATCCACGCCGAGCTAGAGACATCACAAAGCTTTCACCATTTTATCCAATGTCTTTAAGCATAGGATTAGCACGTGCTGTACACTCCGAGCTAAAAAATGACAAAGCTTTTACCACTCCAGGCACAGTATTACAGCTTTGGATTGGTAAAATACCACCCAAGCCTACATGTACTAGGTAGAAGCTGCTTCTGAGTAGGAGTGGGTGAAGAATTCCACTCCGCTTGGGGAGTTTACAGAGTTTTGCAACTCCGCGCAGTGAGAAGTTCTGAAAAACTCCGCAGAGATTTTTCTTTTGGGGGCTCGCCAATGTTTAATTGGATAGTGAGAGAAATCGCATGCTAGACCACCTCCTGGTGATATTTCTGAATGAGGCTGTTGCAGCAGGTTACGACCTCTCTCATTGAGAAAGCTAAATCTCGCATTCAGAAAGCAGCCGCTTGCGTTGAGAAAGCTGCCTCTCGAGTAGAAAATCTACTCAAACGGCAGAAAGAAGCAGGGGTCTCTGGCGCTCCACGCGATGCTGTTCGTGCTGCTTTTAGAGCACGGAAGAGACTCTTGGCGCTAAAAACCATGTGAGCGGCGTGACGTACTGCACTCTGCCGTTCGTGGAACTCCGCGTAGTGCAGCATTATTTTCGGCGCTTTGCGGTGTTTGACATGGCCCAACTCTGCCCAGGCCTACTCCTGCTTCATGTGTGGTTCCCAGTTCTATTGTTTCAACAGGGTTGTGTGTCTTAAGTTTCAAAATGTGTGCACCACTGGGGGTTCACTGGAAGGACAAGTATCTGGGTAAGAGATAAGAAAGGGGTCAGCTGAGGGGGCAAGAGTGGGAAGTCTGACCTAATTAATACTACACAGTAACGAGCGCAACTGTGTAATGTGCATGTGTATATGTCTGTGTATATATATATATATATATAACAATTTCTTTGAGACTGACGTAAATGAAATTGCCACAGTGCCCATTATAAAGGTTCAAAGGAAACAAACGTGCCTTTTCTTTGAGAAGAAGAAAAAAATTAACGTGTAGTCAAAAGCTTGCCAGGAGTTATTTAAAAGATATTTTACATTCTTTTTGGGAAGTTCCATCTGCTGAGCATCCATAAAGGAAGGAAGGCTCCCTCGGGTGATAGCGACGTGTGACCGGGGTCTGAGGACAATGCTCCTGGCCTCAGAGTGGGGAGGGTGAGTTTGCTGGGGGAGGGGGCGAGATTGAGAGGTTGAAAGTGGACCAGAGTTTGTAGTGGGTGACTATGTAACATGTGATTTCCTCTGCGCCGTGGAGTCTGCTGCTACTCAAATTAAATCTGCAGAGCTGTTGAATTCTGGGCTGTTCTTTTCAGCCTGTCCTGCGTGCACCAGCGAGTATTCCAGAGTTGGTGTACAGCTCTGTCGGAGAAACTCCCACTTGGTTTGTAGCACCTCATTCTAACAGTCCAAGGTGCCACACACAGCTCTAGTAGTGTAACCCATCCCTGCCCGTCACGGTAATCAACAAATGTACCTCAGCAATGAATCATTGGCTACACGAGCACGAAGATGGGTGCGCGGCTCAACTAATGCACCTCGCTCCGGCTCTGCAGTGCCCTTGCTTGTCCAACATGTGGTCTACACAAAACTCCGCTGTGTGTCCATGTGGAGGAGCCACAGCAGAGGCAAACCGTGGCATCCGAGAGCATGAAAGAGGAGGAGGAGGAGGAAGAGGAGCAGGAGGAGGTGTGAGGTCTTTGCACATGGTCAGTGGGTGTGTAACTCAGCGCAGTATGAGGTGGTTGGTTATTGGATGGCTTTGCAGGTGAGGGCGCATGGTTTGTTGGACTGACAGCAAGATGGTGGCAGGCTGTCGGGTGACGAGAAAGTGAAGGTAGTTTCGAGAACCATAGACTTTGGTGCCCAGCCTGAAGTAGGACACCGAGTAGACTAAAGACCAGCAAGTGATGGTTAAGGTAGCCGTCCAAGTGACAGAAGTTGAACGCTTTGAGGGCAGTTGTATCCATGGGAAGGACAAACCCTCCCAACGATGATCTGCAGGCAGTTGCAGAAGAAAGAAACTGCATTTGAGTTTGGAGGGACTAAACAATTGTGTGCTTAGATAACTGATATGACAGCAGTGTTGGGCAGAACTGGTTGCAAGTTTCACGAGACTTGCGTCTTCATGTCGTGGCGTCACCCAGAAGTGGATTGCCTGCTTCTGGACTATGCATACTAGGCTCAGTGCCATGGTGGAATGATGTCCTCTATCTTGGGTTGTGAAAGCTTTGGTTTTGGGTGCAGGTTCGGTGAAACTTTTTAATGCTGTCACAGTTTGGCTCCGAGGCTGAGGGAGTCCTTGTTTAGCTTCTGTTCCAAAGCTGCACTCGTACTGTTGAGCTGGTGCCTGACCCTAGCTCATAACCCTGTCCTGCGGTCTTATGTGGAGAAAATGTTTGTATCTTCTCAGATGTGGGAGGTGAACCCCGCAAGCGTGCACCAGGTCTCCTGGTTAAGGAGCCTCTAGTTCTGAGGCTTGAGACATCACCAATGACTCTAGTCGAGGAGACGAGAGTAGCTTCTAGTTCGAGTGCCGGATGCACTGCTGAGGTTTGAGGAGAGCTCCCAGAGACCCTTGCACCCTGAGTCTTGAGCGGACCTGTGCCCCTTGCTTGTTACATCCCTGAATCTTGTTGTTCCTAGTGCCAAGTCGGTCATTGATTAGCCTGAGCGTCTTCTAACGCGTTGACACCTTCTGGGTATCCTGCTATCTCTCTTTTGTCCAACCCTTCCTGCCGGTCTTGAATTAAAATATTTTATGATCTCTTTCCCAGGACTTTTGCTCCCGTCTGGGAACTGTTCCGGACCTCCTCAGACAAGCTGGCACTCTGCCACCAGGAGCTGGTGCGGAAACTCCACGACCTCATCAAAGAGATCAACCGGTATGGGGAGGAGCAGGTCAAGGTGCACAAGAAGGTGGGTCCTGGCGACCTCGACCAGTGGAGGGGGGACTGTCCGAAAGGTGGCTTTGTGGTAATGGTGAGGGTTGAGGCCTCATCAGGAGTCTGTGTTGGGTTTCCGTCTGGCACAGACCATGCATGTGATGGGTGGGTAGCTTATTCTCATCTCGCGCAGACCACATAAATAAAGGTCTGGGAGGTCTCATTCTCGTTGGGGACCTGTAGAGCCCAGATCACCCCACAAGTACTGGTTAAGGAGACACTAGTGGAATTTTACGGACACACTAGTGGAATTTTAAGGACCGGTCATAATGTGAAGCTTTTCTATTAAAAAAAATGTTAGTAGTTCTACTTTGTTGGGAGTAGGGCTTCCAGCATCCTTATACTACCACCCCTCCTGTTGTCCAGAGTGTTGCTATCCCTGCTTCCTCCCTTTGTCACTGCCTTCCACCAATCTCCATGTCTTTGTTTCCATCTCCCTAAGTCCAAAGAGGAAGTGTCCGGAACCCTGGAGGCTGTCCAGGCGCTACACAGCTCTGCACAGCTCCTGCAGAAGTCCAAAGAGAACTACTGTATGAAGGCCGTGGAGTACGAGAGGCTGAAAAAGGAAGGAGTGAACCAGAAGGAGGTGGAAAAGGTGAGTGAGATGGGCCAGTTGAGTGCCCATGCATCGAATAACCATCCCTTGCGGGCAGGGTCTTTGGATGAGGAGAGGCCCCACAGCATAGCCGCACCTTAGACCAACAGACCGTGGCATGCGTGGTCTTCCTGGTTGATAATGGCAGTGGATAAAGCCAGCCTACAGTGTTCACTGTGCTGTTCGCTAAAACGCGAGGACTTGCTGGATGTGCCATACATTGAAAAGGCTGTTTGGCACTTCTCAGATGAACACTGCTAGGTTTTATACAGTGTCGCTGTGAAGTATCACATGGTCATATGATTGCACAGTTGTAAATTGGGACAAACTTTCATGGATGGTAGATGGTAGATGCACCACTTTTATGGTTGGAAAGAAAAAAAGTCAGTGCTTCACCTTTAGCTCTTGAGCAAGAGGAATGTGCCATGTGAACATTTTTTGGCAGTTTTCAACAAACCAACCACAGCTCAGTGCCGATACTGATTACCACATGCACCATCCATATTTCGATCAGAGGTCAACTTCATGGCATAAAAGCCAAGATGATTCTGGGTGTCCCACACCTTCCTCTCACGTTCATCCATATCTCTTTGGAGGTACTCGCTTTGAAGACGTCCAGGGACAGTTTTACATTTTTGAAAGTCCTTAATCTGGAATCGCCCTCCAGCATGATAATCCCAAGCGACCAATCCAGTCTTACAGGAAAGTAACTAAAATGTACTTTGCAAACCTTCTTGAATCTTCTACCTTCGGAGGCCCGATAAGTGGTCCTCCGCCCTCCATTCTGTTTTAGGTTTATCTTCCAAGCCCCATGTTCTCCACTGAGTTCTAACTAGTGGGCCATCAGTTGTGGCACGAATAAGCTTTGCTCTCCTAGTTGGGTGAAGAGGAAAGATCTGATTTACAAAACAGACATTTCCATTCAAAACGAGAGAGCCTTCTGGAGCACGGGCAAGCTTTTGACCCTGAGGAGCATGAATCGAGGTGTTTTGATTGGAGGGTAGCATTTCTCATGTTCTCTCTTACCTAATCCTCCATTTAATGTCTTCACCCTCTCATAATTAGCATGTCTGTAGATATGTGCGTGTCTGTACTGTAATCATGCCTCTCCCCTAATTGCTTTAATCAGCACCCCTACATTTATGATACAACTAATCATTCCCCTTGTAGTTACCGCTTTAGAGAATAGTCACGCTCTCCCTGTTCTTGCTGCACGACTTGTTACCAGTGACTGATGCAGTAATGAGGCTTCTCCATTATTTGCCAGTAAATACTACTGCAGGTTTGGTGTGAAGATCCACAGCCGCATATTGTTTGCTAGCCTGACTTGCCTCCGCTCGGCTGAAGGGGGAGTTTTTGTTGTCGCCAATTGGTCGGGAGGGGAAGATGGTCTTCCAGCCAGTGGGTCAAGGGTGAGTCTCTTGGAGCTACAGATAGCAGAGTTTGTGTTGCAGCCATTGGACTGGAAGGGGGAAGTCTTCCATGCAGCCATTGTGCAGGGAGGTGGAGTCTGTGTTGCAGTTATTGGAGCCTTTTTTGGAACCATGGTGTTAGGGGTGGGCCACATCTTATTGCCAGCAGAAAGGGTTCTCAGTTGAAGTCATTGTGCTGGATGGTTTTGTCGTGTAAGCATTGTCCAGGAAGGCTTCTGAATTAAAGCATTTTTGCAGGAAGGGTTATGTCTTCCAGCCATTGGGCAGAAAGGGTTATGTCTTCCAGCCATTGGGCAGAAAGGGTTATATCTTCCAGCCATTGGGCAGAAAGGGTTATGTCTTCCAGCCATTGGGTAGAAAGGGTTATGTCTTCCGGCCATTGGACATAAAGGGTTATGTCTTCCGGCCATTGGACATAAAGGGTTATGTCTTCTAGCCATTGGACATAAAGGGTTATGTCTTCCAGCCATTGGGCAGAAAGGGTTATGTCTTCCGGCCATTGGGTAGAAAGGGTTATGTCTTCCAGCCATTGGACATAAAGGGTTATGTCTTCCAGCCATTGGGCAGAAAGGGTTATGTCTTCCAGCCATTGGGCAGAAAGGGTTATGTCTTCCAGCTATTGGGCAGAAAGGGTTATGTCTTCCAGCCATTGGGCAGAAAGGGTTATGTCTTCCAGCCATTGGGCAGAAGGGGTTATGTCTTCCAGCCATTGGGCAGAAAGTTTATGTATTCCAGCCTTTGGGCAGAGATGGTTCTGTCTTCCAGCCATTCGGCAGGAAGGGTTATGTTTTCCAGCTACTGGGCAGAAAGGGTTATGTCTTGCAAACATTGGGAAGCAAAGTTCTGAATTCCAACCGTGTGACAGGAAAGGTTGTCTTGTGACCATTTGGCTGAAAGGTTATGAATTGCAGCTATTGGGCAACAAGGGTTATGTCTTCGACCATTGGGCAGGAAGGATTCTGTTTTGCAGATGTTCAGTATTGGGTTGTCCGCCTTACAGGCATTGAGGGACGAAGGTGGTGAATAAGCACTGTGCATCAGTCGCCTCCTCGAACCTCCCAGTGATTGAATAACTAAAGTGTTGATAAGCAATGAGTGTCTCGACCTAAGGAGATGGTGGACAAAAAATTCTGAAGAGCTGAAAAATCAAAGTGGTATCCGGGGGCCAGTGGTAGAAGTGACCTTGCACCAGGGAGGTGCTACCTAGCCTGAATAATGCAAAGTGTAGCAATTTGTAACAGAGATCATGCTTCAAAACGTGTGTTACAGGAAAGTAGCACCTTGATACGTCTGAGAATTTAATGTATATAGTTTTAATTTAATAAAATCCCACAACTGTTTCCAAAATCCACATCCGTGCTACTAAAACAGACCAGTAAGTTGTCCCCCTGTCTGTCCCTCCTTCCTCCCGCAGGCAGAGCTGAAGTCCAAGAAGGCGGCGGAGGGCTTACGGCGAGCTGTCGACAAGTACAACCTGGTGCGGCAGGACTTTGAGCTGAAGATGCAGGATTCTGCTCAGGTAACTGGAGGTGGGGTGCATGTTTCGGGGGAGAGGATGTTAAGGGGTGGTACAAGAGGAGCAGTGAATGCTGCTACACAGAACCCAGCCTGTGTATCTGCCTTTTGTGAACAAATTGTTAACGGGAATATCCGGTCTTGGTGGCGTACCTAGGCCCCGGTATGGAAGCGGCAGTCATATTTCAGTCAAGATGTACGCTCAGCTCTGCCAATGTACTTCGCTGCTGATCTTCTCTGCCAGTTCTATAATGCTCACAGTTCCGCAGTACTCCACAGTCCTGACCTCTGATTCTTCTTACTTGTGAAGTCGTTGGAGGTGGTCACAGCTTTGAAAGTGGCTATTTTAATCCTCCGCTGCAACCCCTGCTGGGGCTACGCCCCACTCTATCAGAACCCAGTACAGGTAGGTTACAGCCCTGGTATTCCAAGGCCCCATCAGCAGTTCCCTGCCCCCTATTCCTGTACCCACAAAGAACTGGCCTCAACACTCAGCAGGTTTGATTTCAGCGTGAGGCCGCCTTTAAACCTCAAAAACTTTGAGATCGAGGATAGGTTATTAACATGTTCACTCTGTAGGTATTTGGCACGTGACCAGCGGGTTCATATTCCTAAAGGGAATCAACACAAGACGGAGATGGTGATGTTTATAGAGGTTCCTCCAAACAGTTTGTGTATTTTGTGGAAGTATACTTAAGCTGCAATCCTGGTGGGAGGGGGTAAATTGGGCTTGTCTTGTAAGCTCATGACTTCTGTGATAGAACTGGAAAATCTGACCCTGTATCTTGTCCACTGTCAGAGGTTCCAGGAGCTGGAAGATGTGCATCTGAGACACATGAAGGTCTTGATCAGCTGCTACTCGCATTCCATCGAGGACACGCATGTGCAGATCGGACAGGTTAGTGGTGCGCACTGCCCAGCCCCCGCAAGCCAACCTGCACTTTACTCCCCTGTTCCCAGACCTTCATTTGAGTAGGAAAATACAACTTCAATTTAGATTGTAGATGATCAAAAGAGGGTTCTACGGCTTTGCGGTTTTCCCCCTCTGTGGCACTCTCCTTACCTCCTTGGAAGCCACCTGCATACTCCAGCACTGGGTGAAAGGCACCTCAAGTACCCCATGATTCTTAATGTGAGACACCATCTTTGGATTGTAGCTGATCAGCTGAGGGTTCTTGGCCCTCAGACTGCTCTCCGTACCGCCTTGGAAGAACTCACCACCAGTGCCAGTCCAGCACCCGGTGTAAATCGCCTCCAGTGTCCTGTGACCCTCGCGTGAGTCACCACCTTTGGATTGTAGTAAAGCAACATAGGGTTCTTTAGCTCTGCGACTCTCCACCCCCTTGTGCGACTCTCCATCCCCTTGTGCGACTCTCCATCCCCTTGTGCGACTCTCCACCCCCTTGTGCGACTCTCCACCCCCCTTGTGCAACAATCCATCCCTGTGTGCGACTCTCCACCCCTGTGTGCGACTCTCCACCCCCGTGTGCGACTCTCCACCCCCGTGTGCGACTCTCCACCCCCGTGTGCGACTCTCCACCCCCTTGTTCGACTCTCCACCCCCTTGTTCGACTCTCCACCCCCTTGTTCGACTCTCCACCCCCTTGTTCGACTCTCCACCCCTTTTGTGCGACTCTCCATCCCTTTTGTGCGACTCTCCATCCCCTTGTGCGACTCTCCATCCCTTTTGTGCGACTCTCCATCCGCTTGTGCGACTCTCCATCCCCTTGTGCGACTCTCCATCCCCTTGTGCGACTCTCCATCCCCTTGTGCGACTCTCCATCCCCTTGTGCGACTCTCCATCCCCTTGTGCGACTCTCCACCCCCTTGTGTGACTCTCCACCCCCTTGTGCGACTCTCCACCCCCTTGTGCGACTCTCCACCCCCTTGTGCGACTCTCCACCCCCTTGTGCGACTCTCCACCCCCGTGTGCGACTCTCCACCCCCGTGTGCGACTCTCCACCCCCGTGTGCGACTCTCCACCCCCGTGTGCGACTCTCCACCCCCGTGTGCGACTCTCCACCCCCGTGTGCGACTCTCCACCCCCGTGTTCGACTCTCCACCCCCTTGTTCGACTCTCCACCCCCTTGTTCGACTCTCCACCCCCTTGTTCGACTCTCCACCCCCTTGTGCGACTCTCCACCCCCTTGTGCGACTCTCCACCCCCTTGTGCGACTCTCCATCCCTTTTGTGCGACTCTCCATCCCTTTTGTGCGACTCTCCATCCCCGTGTACGACTCTCCACCCCGTGTACGACTCTCCACCCCGTGTGCGACTCTCCACCCCGTGTGCGACTCTCCACCCCCGTGTGCGACTCTCCACCCCCGTGTGCGACTCTCCACCCCCGTGTGCGACTCTCCACCCCCGTGTGCGACTCTCCACCCCCGTGTGCGACTCTCCACCCCCGTGTGCGACTCTCCACCCCCGTGTGCGACTCTCCATCCCTTTTGTGCGACTCTCCATCCCTTTTGTGCGACTCTCCATCCCTTTTGTGCGACTCTCCATCCCTTTTGTGCGACTCTCCATCCCTTTTGTGCGACTCTCCATCCCTTTTGTGCGACTCTCCATCCCTTTTGTGCGACTCTCCATCCCTTTTGTGCGACTCTCCATCCCTTTTGTGCGACTCTCCACCCCCTTGTGCGACTCTCCACCCCCTTGTGCGACTCTCCACCCCCTTGTGCGACTCTCCACCCCCTTGTGCGACTCTCCACCCCCTTGTGCGACTCTCCACCCCTTTGTGCGACTCTCCACCCCTTTTGTGCGACTCTCCATCCCTTTTGTTCGACTCTCCATCCCCTTGTTCGACTCTCCATCCCCTTGTTCGACTCTCCATCCCTTTTGTGCGACTCTCCACCCCCTTGTTCGACTCTCCATCCCTTTTGTGCGACTCTCCACCCCCTTGTGCGACTCTCCACCCCCTTGTGCGACTCTCCACCCCCTTGTGCGACTCTCCACCCCTGTGTGCGACTCTCCACCCCCTTGATCGACTCTCCACCCCCTTGATCGACTCTCCACCCCCTTGTTCGACTCTCCACCCCCTTGTTCGACTCTCCAACCCCTTGTGCGACTCTCCACCCGCTTGTGCGACTCTCCACCCCCTTGTGCGACTCTCCACCCCCTTGTGCGACTCTCCACCCCCTTGTGCGACTCTCCACCCCCTTGTGCGACTCTCCACCCCCTTGTGCGACTCTCCACCCCCTTGTGCGACTCTCCACCCCCTTGTGCGACTCTCCACCCCCTTGTGCGACTCTCCACCCCCTTGTGCGACTCTCCACCCCCTTGTGCGACTCTCCACCCCCTTGTGCGACTCTCCATCCCCCTTGTGCGACTCTCCATCCCTTTTGTGCGACTCTCCATCCCTTTTGTGCGACTCTCCATCCCCGTGTGCGACTCTCCATCCCCGTGTGCGACTCTCCACCCCCGTGTGCGACTCTCCACCCCCGTGTGCGACTCTCCACCCCCGTGTGCGACTCTCCACCCCCGTGTGCGACTCTCCACCCCCGTGTGCGACTCTCCACCCCCGTGTGCGACTCTCCACCCCCGTGTGCGACTCTCCACCCCCGTGTGCGACTCTCCACCCCCTTGTTCGACTCTCCACTCCCTTTTGTGCGACTCTCCATCCCTTTTCTCTCATCCCTTTTGTGCGACTCTCCATCCCTTTTGTGCGAACTCTCCATCCCTTTTGTGCGAACTCTCCATCCCTTTTGTGCGACTCTCCATCCCTTTTGTGCGACTCTCCACCCCCTTTGTGCGACTCTCCACCCCCTTTGTGCGACTCTCCACCCCCTTGTGCGACTCTCCACCCCTTTGTGCGACTCTCCACCCCTTTGTGCGACTCTCCACCCCTTTGTGCGACTCTCCACCCCTTTTGTGCGACTCTCCACCCCTTTTGTGCGACTCTCCACCCCTTTTGTGCGACTCTCCACCCCTTTTGTGCGACTCTCCACCCCTTTTGTGCGACTCTCCACCCCTTTTGTGCGACTCTCCATCCCTTTTGTGCGACTCTCCATCCCTTTTGTTCGACTCTCCATCCCCTTGTTCGACTCTCCATCCCCTTGTTCGACTCTCCACCCCCTTGTTCGACTCTCCATCCCTTTTGTGCGACTCTCCACCCCCTTGTTCGACTCTCCAACCCTTTTGTGCGACTCTCCACCCCCTTGTGCGACTCTCCACCCCCTTGTGCGACTCTCCACCCCCTTGTGCGACTGACTTTCCACCCCCTTGTGCGACTCTCCACCCCTTTGTGTAACTCCGCTTACCTCATCCTTAGGAGCCCTCTACACGGCTCACCACCTGTGCCACTCCAGCACCTGTGCAAGTCACCTCCGAGTCTAGTCACCTTAAAAGCGAGGCAGTGCATCACTACCCTGCAGTCCCTGCAGCCTCTGTAAGACTTGTAGTTGATTTCCTCACCGCTGTGCCTTTTCTCTGTCCCTCTTCCCCCGTTCTACCAGGTGCACGAGGAGTTCAAACAGAACATGGAGAACATCTGCATCGACAACTTGCTAAAAAAGTTTGCTGAGAGCAAAGGGACTGGCAAAGACAAACCAGGTGAGTTCTGTGGCTGCGCCTGTGCACCAGGGATTCAGTACAATGTGGCAGAGAGGAGAGGGCTATGTGCAGCATATAGAGCAAGGTGCTGTCAAATCCTTGTCAGTTCAGTCAGCAAGTGACCAACATCATGACTGCCTCCCCAGGCAAGAAGCACTTCTAAAGGGATTACAGATGTACAAACAGTTGCTATTAGTTGCTAAAAGCTAACTTTTTGACAGCATGTTGTTATTTTAAAAAAACACACATTTTTGAAAAGACAATTGGAACTATTTGGCCAAATGTTGCAAATAACATTTATAGCTTTTGCTGAAAAACTCACTTTTGTTTAAAAGTGAGAACAGTTATTAAAGCCTGAGCTGTTAATTACACTTTAAAAGCTGTGCAGAGTTAGAGTTTTAACTAAAAGTTTCTTACAATTGCAGATTTTCATCTGCTTGAATGTGTTTTCACAGGTTTATTCCTGAGCAGTTAACATAAGTAATAAATGTAACACATGTTGGAAATATCTTGGAATCAGCAACATTTAGGGCACAATTTCCAGAACTTTGCTCAAGCTTTAATGCCCATTTTAGATGTTCCTCAGTGAAACTCCTGATCACTTGATACATCTTGAGCAGGAAGTTACTTCTTTGTGGACTCTAAGAGAAGTCCCAGCGCCCACCCTCTCTCTGCATCAGTGAGGGCTTGTGTGAAGTGGATGCCATGCTCGGTCCAGGAGTGCGCTCTCGTACAGCCCATTGTACTCACATCTGTGATTCTGCTAAAATAGCTGGTGGCACCACATGTGCTCATCATGAATGGAGTACATAAAGTTGCTTAGCTTCTCTCCTCACATACTACATGTATGTCTCACAGGAATTATAGGTTACGCGTTGGCTGAACAAGGGAGGGCGTCCATTTGAAAATATGGACTTAAGCGATGCGGTTTATGGTGCGGACCTGTTTTCATCTTCTGTTTGGGCGTATCAGTGCCATCACACAGCTTTCCCTTTAGATTGCCCACTGTCCAGTCAGGTGCTCAGTAAGCATGCATGGGGTGAGGTGTATATACGTGAGCTTAAGGCTCACAAAACACCATCCCAGTCTCTGTAAGTCTCACTGGGTGATCCTCGTCAGTAGAGCTCACGTGACACACACCCGCTTCCACGGTTCCTGCAGGACTTTTCTGCTCGAATCAAGTCTTGCTCAAGAGCGCGATACAGACGATGTAGTAATGAGTTGCGGGCATTCCAGCAACTATCTCTAGGACAATTCTGACTTCAAAGCACTCTGTCCCTTGCAAACATGACATTTCAGACTGCTTGTCCCTTGGGGCCGGGCGAAGAGTTTAACAAGAAAAGAGGAATGGAGAAAGAACGAGCGCTTGTGCCTCTTAGAAAGAGGCAGGGGACATTCGTACGCCTTTTTCCTTGGCATCCAAGTCACAGTTTCTTGCTTCATTATGCACATATGTAAAACCAGAGGCACCCTTACTGGGTGCATCTTTCTCCCCATCACCGCTGTGCCAGTCTTTGCTCCATCCTACCTGTGCTGTGCCTGCCTCTGATGCCTCACCCTCACTGCTGCGGCAGTCTTGGCTCCACTTACCTCTGCTGTGCCTGCCTCTGATGCCTCACCCTCACTGCTGTGGCAGCCTTGGCTAAACCTACCTGTGCTGTGCCTGCCTCTGATGCCTCACCCTCACTGCTGTGGCAGCCTTGGCTAAACCTACCTGTGCTGTGCCTGCCTCTGATGCCTCACCCTCACTGCTGTGGCTGCCTTGGCTCAACCTACCTGTGCTGTGCCTGCCTCTGATGCCTCACCCTCACTGCTGTGGCTGCCTTGGCTCAACCTACCTGTGCTGTGCCTACCTCTGATGCCTCACCCTCACTGCTGTTTCTTCCTACATTTTGTCTCACCGTCTCCTCTTTCTTTACAGGCTCAGTCGATTTCGACATCTACAGCATCCCTTCAGCGTTGGAAGGTAAGTAGGTCTTCGGGCGATGGTGTTTTGTAAACGCCTACTACTCAGTAATGCGGGAAGCATAGAATGCACAGGAGTGTAGACACAGTGAGCGTCAGTGGAGTATCTGTGTGCAGCCTCTTCTGTCTGCGCTCTGGCCTCTGCTGTCTGAGGAAGACTGATATTGGCATGAATGAGAGAGAAATATTTTTGTAGCAAAGCTCACCTTTAGGCATTGGAGTGGAGAGGGTGCTGGTGAAAGTTTGATTGAAAATGTTTTTAAAGTCCAGTGCACCAGGGTGAGCCACTGCTGTTTGGAGGAGTGTAGCTGTGGCTTGTAAGATTGGAATCTGACCGTGCACTCATTCAATAAATGGTCTCCCTGTGCAGACTTTCTAGAAGAGTGCTAACTACTGTGTGTTGGGGGAGGGGAACAGTGAGGCTTAACTGCACTAGTTTCCCAGCTGTGTGAATCATGTACTGTAGTGGCTGGATGTCAAATATTAATTTTTGTCCGTCCCTTTTTGTCACAGCGTGCTAAAAGCCACCAAACTGTGTGTCTGTCTCTCACACTGCTTCATTTATCACATTACTAAGTGCCGAGTCCCATAATATGATAACCGTCCCTCTGTGGTCATCACACAGAACATGCAAACACTTCCCACACACGATGAACAAGCAAAGAAAGAGAACTCACTTTCAGCCACACACCCTACACAGTGTAGCGTGCTACTCATGTAGACAAGCGCTCCAGCGCCCCATGTGCGGGTAGTAAACACTATATAAATGCTGCAGTAGAATACAATAAGCACATGCAGGCGGTTAGGTTTGGAAACAGTAGAAGAAGAGTGGAATCTGACCTAATGAAAAGAACGAAGAAACCAAAAAGAACGTCTCCTGGAACCCAAGCCCTTTATCCGTCGCGGTGCGAAATGATAAGAACCCAGAAAAATGGCCAAAGACTTGGTAGTGCTAGATGCGATGAAGGGCACATTCCCGCCACTCACAGTTCATCAGAGGTCCCCTGGAGGTGCCCCCCAAAGAGCAGCATTCAGACTAATGCACAAAACAGAAAAACCTGCTTCCTGAAAAAATGTAAAACCGACATGTTGATCTTAAAAATGACCAAGATGCACACTGGATAAGACGTGATGTCTCGATACGTGGACTGCGGTGGAGCGAGGATAGAGAAGATAACATTTTGTTATATGCTGACGATATCCTGATCTATTTGGCGTCCCCACGGGCATCAATTAACAGCCTGCTTAACGTCATTACTAATTTTGGTAAATATTCGGGGTACACTATCAACTGGTCTAAGTCGGTACTCTACGTCTTACATGGCCCCCGCCTAAACTACCTCGTGGATACACGATTGAAGTAGCCACTGTAGGTTTCAAATATCTAGGGGGATCTATATTACACCCGACCCAAAAATATTTTATGATCGAAATCTTCTTGGCCCCCTCCGACGGCTACAAGACGATGTCAAACACTGGAGGTCACTGCCCTTGTCCCTCCTGGGAAGGGCTGCCCTATTTAAAATGCTTGCACTCCCTAGATTTTTATATATGCTCCAAAACTGTCCATTCCCAATTGCCAACACCTATTTTACCGCCATCAAGGGAGAAATCCGCACTTTATTGTGGGATGGAGGAATGCCTCGCATTACCCTCCGGAAACTGACAAAAGGGTGGTACGATGGGGGAATTGCCCTTCCAGATTTACGCCTATATTATTGGGCCACACAACTAGTAGCCACTAACCAATGGAGTCATGGCTCCCCATCTAATCCCGCCTTTCATCTAGAACGCTATCAAACTGAATGAGAGGGCTATCTAGGCGCTCTCTAGTAAGACCCGAAGAGGCCGTTACTTGGGGCCTATGTTGCAAACAGTAACTATCTGGCACCAGACCACCAAACGCTTGGGATGGGCAGACAAACTTACAAAAGCCACACCGCTTTGGTCCTCTCAGCGACTGGGTCTGCTGTGTCACCATACAGGATTCGATAAATGGGACACTATTGGTATTACTAATATAGGGGACTTAATACATGGACAAACTTCTCACCTTCATAGAGCTCCAAACCAAACATGCTTTTGCACCGGGTGAAGTTTTTAGATATTTACAAATTAAACATGCCCTTCTCACCAACAGTCCAGATGTATCCTGTCTGCCAGACTTTTCCCCTTTAGATGACCGATTACTTTCAGAACCGCTCCCAACAAAGGCTGTCTCCTGCACATATCGAAAGCTTTGTAACAACTTACCGGACTCCTTCCAGACTCTTCAGGAAAAGTGGCAGACAATGTGGGGCCACTGGATGAAGACGACTGGCAGACTGCGTTAATGTCCCCCAGGGAAACAGCGATAAATCATCGCTTTCGCCTTATTCAACTAAAAATCCTACCCAGAACCTATCTCTCAGGTTTGTTTCTGGCCAAGATAGGCAGTCGGGCAGACGCACTCTGCCTCAGATGGTGTGGTCAAGATAGTACCTTTTATCATGTCTTGTGGGACTGTCCCGAGATACGCCCTCTATGGAATAATGCAACTAAAAAACATGAGGGACACACTGGTCAAACAGCTTCAATTATCACCACGGTTGGGAATTTTGAATATATGAGAACCCACTGATTTGACGGAAATCGAGCAACAATGGGTGGCATTGGGGTACCTGTTAGTGAAGAGGGCTATAGCAATGCTCTGGGGATCTGATAAACGGCCTTCAACGAATGGATGGGTGGCGGAGATGGACCGATGCATGATAGTGGGGAAGGAGGTCTACAAATTACGAGGTTGCCCCAAGAAGTGGGACAAGAAATGGGGGGGTGGAACACCTTTAGGGGGGAGATTTGTACTTTACCAATGGAAGACATGGCGATGCGCAGACAAACTGAACAATAATCTCCCAACTGTCTAGTTTATGTAACACATGCTTATTGATTTTTTTTTTTTTTACCATATTTGATATGCAATATGATATTGCAATGATGACTCTGTGCTTTCAATTTAATAAAATAGTTATATTAAAAAAAGAAAAATGACCAAGATCTCCTTGGGTTTAAAGCACACAATTCCGAAAGCCTCACTGTCCATATAACAATCCTAGTAGATGTAAGAAATCCCTCTAGGTTTATTAAATCAATCTATTATTAGTTCAGCTTTTAGCCTTTACATAGACTTTGTCCCCCTATGTGTTCACAAATTGCTTGTCACGGATGATATTGGAGCAGGACGAAGGCTGATTTGCATATGGCAGGTCTTGTTTAGTATGGCACAGTGGGTGAAAAATGATGGACAGTAATGCGGCCCAGACAGTCCCCATGGCTGAACTCAGTTCAAGCGTTCCGGCCATCACTTTGTATTTTGTTGTAGAGGACTTGTGGAAATCTCTTCTTCCTTCTTGTATGCACTTGAAGCAGCCACAAGTACTCTGATGCATGTGACATACTACTCCAATCAGGGAAATGAGGTGGTGCTTTGTACCACAGACCCCCCTGAGTTTATTACAGTCAGTCACTGGGTTTCCATCATTGGCGTCTCTGTTGGCTCCACTGACTTTAACCCACGGCCCAGTGCTCTGGTCCATTCGCCGAGGGCCTGCCAGGTCACAGCCATGAGTGTCCTTCCCTCCTGAGGGCTGGGTGAGAGTCACTAATCTCCCCCGCCTACGGATGCCAAGCAAGGCATGGGGGATACATTAGCAAAAATGTTAAAAGGGCGAGAGAAATATCCTTGCTCGTTGGGCCAGTTTGTTCTTCGTTCACAGATAAAAGTCCCGCTTTGAGAATGTTTCTTTGAGCAAGAACGCTTCGCAAACCTGTGTTGCTGGGAAGCGAGCTGCCATCAGTGGGATCTGTCAGTAGAGCGTGTGGTTCTCCCCTAAGGTGCTGAGGTCATTGCTTCTTCCCTCTGGCAGGTCACCTTGGTGAGGTATTGACATTCGCTCCCTGTGACGGTCCATTGGCAGTCGGCCTGGGTGTACATAAGGCCCTTTGTTTTTCTGCAGCAATAGCCAATGGCCCATTGTTTTTCTGCAGCAATAGCCAATGGCCCGTTGTTTTTCTGCAGCACTTGCAAGGCATCAAGTTTATGGGCTCTGTGAAAGGTGTTGGGCCGGGTGAGTGTGGTTCCCATGTGCATATAGCTAGATTGCCTAGTAAGGCATCAAGTTTATGGGCTCTGTGAAAGTGGTGGGCCGGGTGAGGGTGGTTCCCATGTGCATATAGCTAGATTGCCTAGTAAGGCATCAAGTTTATGGGCTCTGTGAAAATGGTGTGCGTATAGGGTGATTAATATTAACTGTGCAGTAGGCGCTTCTCATTAGCATCCTCTTAGCACAATTTTTTTGTTTTTTTCAGGAGTGAAACGAATTCGCGTCAAGCCTTTTCGCATCCCAGGGCTGGGACGAAAGGAGAAGGGGGCGGATTCCGTGTGAGTAGCACTACTTTATTGTTCTGTTTTTTTTATTGTCTGTGCCTTAATGCATTCTGCTTCCTATTGTCTGTGCCTCATCAAAACCTGTTTTATATTGGTTGTTCCTCAGAGGCAATGGTTTCCTATTGGGTGTGCTTCTGGTATGTCTGTCGAGTGTGCTGCACTGCTGTACCTCACTCAGTTCCTTTTCCATTGTCCCTGCCTCATCAAAATCTGTTTTCTATTGGCTGCTCCTCAGTGGGGTCAGTTTCCTATTGGGTGTACCTCTGTTTTGTCTGTCATATTTGCTGTATCTCACACTGTCTGTTTTCCATTGTCTGTGCCTCATCAAGGGCTTTTTGTGGTGGCTGTCCCTAACTGGTGTCTGCTTTCTGGTGTCTGTGGCTCAGCGGTGTGTCCTACTGAGGGTTTGTTTAAATGTTCCCAGTGTTTGTGACTCAGGAAGCTCTGTTGGCTCTGAGCCGTCACTCTGCAAAGTCTGTTTTCGCTTTTTAATACCTTGCTGACTTCCGTTTCCTGTTACTTGGTAATGTTGGTTAAGCTGGTTTGTTACTGGTTATACTTTGAGGTTTTCTTATTGGGAGATCCTGTGGCGGGATTACTGTTAACTAGACTCCTACTGGCTCTTTGAGTGGGTGTGGTTTGACTTTGCTGGTCTTTATTTTCAGGCTTTACATGACACTTTGTTTCCCCCCTACAGGGAGTCTCAGGATGTGGATGGCATGGTAAGTCACCCCTTTTCAGGGCTTTGTACAAACGTTCTTCAAGTGGGGTTGTCACAGTGGTGGTGTGGGGAGAAGGGCGGTCACAAGATGCTGTTAAAGGGCTTGAAAGGAGCAGTCTATGCTCTCTGTATGTAAACAGTAGAAGGAACCATGTGACGGTAACTGGCATAAAACGGTGTATGTGGAACCAGGAGGTGCTCTGAAGGTGCTCAATGCCTGTGGTGTGTGAGAGAATGGGTGCCGCCTTATTGACTGTAGTTGCGGTGATTCATTTGGGGTGAAGTTATTGCTATATGGGGTATCGTGAGGGGGCAGGAGTTGCCATGTGTGGATGGGTAAAAGATGTGGTGTAGGATCGGTCTGATGGTGTTCGAGAGAGGGCGAAAGGTGGTATCGGAGATAGAGTGGAGAAGCAAAGAGTGAACGTGTGAGTGAAGTGTTCAGTCAGTGTTGGGAGTGCTTTGATGAGCTGGGATGGTCTAGGGGTGGTGGTGTGACAAACACTGGTGTAAGATAGATGACGGAGGGTAGTAGGCGTTGTTTGAGGTTCCCGCCCTGAAGATGCCAATCGGTGTTGTGAGGGAGAGTAGCAGGTGCTGGGCGAGGTTCCCGCCTTGAAGATGAGTGGGAGTAGCATGTGCTCGTTGAAGATGAAGTTCTCACCCTGAAGATGCCAAGGAATATAATGATGGAGGGTAGAAGGTGATATGTTAGGATGCGGATCTCGCCCCGAAGAAGCCAAGAAGTTTTGTAAGGTAGTTTAGCAGGTGCTGTTGGAGATGAGGTTCCTGACTTAATTTAATGAAACTTTCTCATCATGAAAACTTCAGCTCATCCCCTGAGTGAACCTGATGCTCAGTCAGTCCAGCCGCCCTAGACCACCTTTCCGGACAAACTAGTGCTGAGGACTAGAGCCACCTTTCTCCCAAGGGTTGTAAGTCCCTTTGATGTTGGACAGTCCATAACACTTCTGATGTTCTGTTCTCCACCTCACCCATCTAAAGAGGAGGAGAGACTGCGTTTGGATCCCTGAAGAGCACAGAGCTTTTACATCGATCATACCAAAGACCATCTGGTAGACGATCAGCTCTTTCTGGGACATAGAAAGGGAAGGCAGTGCAGTAAATGGGCTCGGTCGAGGAGGTCAGCCTTCTGAATTAAGTCCTGAAATGCGTTGGCTTTCAAGTGGCTACTAAAGGATTGAGGGCTTCTTTTACAGGGCCACGGCTGCTACAGATGCGTTGGCACATGGAGGGCCTGTACTCACCATTTATCAGGTCAGACCGTGGCCATCCGTGCACACGTTCAGGAAGCTCTGCCGCCTAGATAGCCAGGTCTGATGGGAAGGACGCTTTGGTGTTCACTCTAGTAGAACATTCTGGTGTGAGCCATTCCACAGACCCACCACTGCCGCAGGTACTGCTTTGGTATTTATTCTTAAGGTGAGAAATCTGCGATTAGAAGTATCCAGCAGAGGAATGAGTTAGTTACCTTCGGTAACTCCCCATTAGATACTCCCACCATCCTCCTACCTCCCTGGTCTGTAGAATGGTCTGTTTTCCGATCTAAAAAAGGTCCCCCATTAGATATCTGCATACTGGCACACATTATTCGTTGGAGCTGCCCGTCTAAGAACAGTGTCAAGTAAGAAATTGTGATCAGTGCACTTGGATAGTGTCAGTAAATGCCCTGGCCATAACGTCTGGGGCAGAAATAAGTTGAGGCGGAGTCACACCACGCTATCTCTCTGCGTTCATGGGGTATGCTGTAAAATCTCCCGAATCCAGTCTGGAGTCTGGGAATATTCTAAATGCTAGAATTCTGTGGTTAGACTTGTTCTTGCCTGTAAATGCATAATCTTCTAAACTCCGGCAAGGTTGGTGATAAAAACTGAAAACTGTACTTTGAAGTTAATATTAAGCATTGGCAAAGCCAAAAGGCGTGGTGTTGGCAGCCAGAATTCTGGTTTTAATGATTGTTTTGCCAAAACTTAATTGTGGTGGATACTACGAGGCCCTCAATCAATTAAAAAAAAAAGAAATATAAAAAACTGGTTACTAGCAAACTTTTTTTTATTCCCAAAAGTATACATTTCTATAGTATTCCCTGGCACTGAACACCTTTGTTTGTATCTACTCCTTGTGAAAAGGTAGGATGCTGTCACTGAGTGAAGTTAGTCAGTGACTGACGTGAGCTGATGCACTGCCCCATGCTTTGTAGTAAATAAATCCGTATTTGTGAAGCACAAACTACTCACCCTTACGGGTCTCAAGGCGCTGGGGGCCGTCGTGGAAATTAAGTGAGCTATTGCCCAGAGTCACATGGTGCTGAGCTGAGCTGCCGACTGCAAGCCCATACAAGTATTTATTTAAATGTTTTGGCTGATGCGAAGTACATCAGGAAACCGCTGCTTCACTCTAACAAGTTGTGGCTTTACTGTTTTACAACTTGTTCACAGTATAGATATGTGTAGCCACCATCAGACAGGCTTTGCCTTTCAGCACCGTTTTGCAAGCACTTTTAGAAGATTCCCAACACTATGTCCTTCTTTGGCATTAGGGTGAGAAATATTAGAGGCATATGTGAATACAGAAAGGTAGCGCTTTCCCAGTGTAAGAGTAGTGCCGATGCGGTAGTTGGACCAGCCTCAGGCAGCCTCCAGTGAGTTTCCTCTCAGCAGAAAATGACTAGTTGTGTGAAAGGTCACGGATGGTGTGGGTGCTTGGTGGTTCGGCTGCATCTCACCTTGGACCGTCGACAACAGCTTAGACTTTTTTCCTTGTTTCTTGTAGAACTGCCCTGATGTGGAAGTTGATGATGAAGGCTTCACTGTGCGACCCGACATTAACCGGAATGATATCCTTAACAGTGTGTATTGGCAGCTGCGTCCAAGTAGGTCGCGTCTGTCCTTGTTGTGCTCTGTCTCTCGTGTGCTTCTTCCCCATCAACATGCCAGAATTATTATCTCCCTTCCAATCCACACCTCTCTCATGTTCCCCCACCACTTGCGTGCAAATAAAAAGAAATCTAAAATTGTATTTTTGAAGGCACTGCAGTTTGAATTCCCATTAGCTGCCGGGTGCGCTGCTACAACAAAAGTGTCTTACCGCTTAAAACGATTTAAAAAAATGTTTCCAATCTAAGTGGGGTCCTCCATCTCAGCTCATTTGGCAATAAAACAAGAATGACGCCCATGCCATTCTTTCGGCGTGCGCACGGATGGTGACACAGACGCAACCATCATAATGAATGCGCATACCTACAGAATGTTCCGTCATTGCACTTTTTATTTTATTGGCTGATGCTGCGCAGCATTGGAACAAAACATTTTTCGTTTTACTGATGCTGTACAGAATCTCAAAAAGCATTGCAAATTTAATAGGTCCCAAAGATGATACCTATTTGTTTTGACAATGCTTGTTTCTTTTTTGTCTAGCAATGTATGAGAGTTCATGTTTTCTTATTCTCTCGTGTGCTGCACACCGCCACTAAAATACCTGTGCTCCCCCCCTTGCTTTCCCTTATCCCGCCCTTAACTTGCATTTCCGTTGGTCCTCCACCCGCAGTGTGGCTGTTTCACTGAGGACCCGTTTGTCGGAGGTTGCCCAGTGGATGGACCTCAACTGCCTGAAACCTAATGCAGGTAAGACCAAGGTCCTTATCGTGGGCAAGCAGCCTTCAATCTGGTCCCCTGCCTGGTGGCCAGATTCGCTTTGACCCCTTCCCCCCCAAAGCCTAGGGTTAAAAATCTAGGCATTTGGTTTGATGAAATCTTAAGTTTGACAGCCAGATCACGGCCTTGTTGGGCCAATGTTTTAGGATTCTAACATCACTCGAGAATATCATCTGGTTCTTGCCTGAATTGGCCAAAATCAGTAGTCCAGGCACTGGTTAGTTCCAAACTTGACTACCGCAATATTTCATATGTGGGAGTTTCTCAATCTTGCTTGATGAGACTTCAGCGTATGCAGAACACCACAGCTCGGTTGCTGCTGAACCTTCCGAGGCAGGCTTCTATGGGCTCACTTTGTAAACTGCACTGGCTCCCTCTGAAGCAACGTCTCTCTTTCAAAACTCTGTGCTGTTGCTAACAGGGCTTTTACTAATGCAGGATCCAGTTATTAGCACCCCCTCATCAAGCCATACTCCCCTTTGAGGCGCCTTAGGTCTTCGGGGGCTCTGCTGGCTATGTTCCCGCTGTGAAGAAAGTTTGCACGGGGGGTAGTTCCTTTAGCTTTTCAGCATCCAAGCTGTGGAACTCCCTTCCCCGTCATTAAAGACAGAATCAGTGTTCCTCAAAAACTTAACCCTGGTTATTCAGATAGGCTGTTTTCTGACTCTTTTAGGCTGTTTGTGTTTCTGGACCATTGAAGCTAGACATTTCCGTGGTAGGATACTTTGAGTGTAGTAACTATGCGCTATATAAATTTCATATAAACACACAAAATGCAGAATAGGTATGGGGCTCAGTGGTGCTCTCATGCGAGGGTAAGAAATGGCTGGAGGGCGTTGGACGGTAGTTGCCCACTCTCATGTGGAGGCTGAATGAAACCATACGGACCCTGTAGTACTCGTCAATATCTTATCCTGCATTGGACATTACCGCACTAAAAGTCGGGGTTACTGATTGCATGGGATGCTTCGAATATGGTGCCTACAGGTCAGCTTTTTGCAGAGGAAGAACAAAAGTTACTTACCTGTAAACTGTGGTTCTCCAGTATTGGTGTCTTTCATAGATTCACATGCTTGAATATTCCCCGTCGTCGAAGTGGGAGTCCCACGGTACATAACATAGCATTGTAGTAATAACATAAGCCAATATAGGCATAAAAGAAAGTAAAACCATAGAGTTTTTATGGATAGACAACTTGTCACTTCTATAACATATTACTATCATTATGCTTTAGTCCAAATTCCAACCAATCAGGCGTCCGCACCCTCTTAGAATGTTCTCCTCAGAGGCTCAGGCCCTCAGATTTTCATAGCATAAGAGTGATATAGAGTCAAGGAGAAAAAAGAGCCTCTGAGGGGAGGAGGGTGGGTCGCATGTGAATCTATGAAAGACACCAATACCGGAGAACCACAATTTACAGGTAAGTAACGTTTGTTCTTCACCAGTATTGGGGTGTCTTTCATAGATTCACATGCTTGAATAAGAGTAGTGAGCAGTGATATCAGAACAATACAAGGTAAATAAGAATCAATGTAACCACACTACCCAGTTCGAAAAGACTATAGGTATATAAATATAAACACATATATAGATATAAATAGATATATAAAAACAACAAAAGTACTTTGTATACAGGAGTAGAGGGAAGCATCAGAGGCTCACCTTATTTAAAAAGATTACAAAGGACTGCCTGTCTCACAGCTGTGTCAGTGTTGTCAGCAGCATCCAGACAGTAGTGTCTTGTAAAGGTGATTCTGCTGGACCATGTTGCACCTCTGCAGATGTGTTGAAGAGGCACCCCAGCAAATAGCGCAGTGGAAGAGGATACCTTTCTGGTAGAATGTGCTCGAACAGTTGCCGTAAGTGGTTTTCCAGCTTGTTGATGGCAAAAGGCAATTGTAGTAGATATCCAGCTTGCAATTGGTTATTTGGTGACCGGATGACCCTTTCGCATCCGTCCGTTGGCCACAAAAAGTTGTTCATTCTGACGAATAGTAGCCGGTTTTTTTAAGGTAACATTTCAGACATCTCTTGGCGTCTAAAGAATGAAGTGTCTTCTCTGCAGGAGTTTGAGGATTAGGGAAAAACGTTTTTAAAATAACTGGTTCATTGAGGTGGAAATCCGATGGCACCTTGGGGATAAAGGCCAGATTGTTGCGGAGCAAGACAGAGTCTTGGATAAATTGAAGAAAAGGCGGTTTAGTAGTAAACGCCTGAAAGTCACTGACCCGGCGAGAGGAAGTAAGAGCCAGGAGTAGAGAAGTCTTCCAAGTAACGTATTTGAGATTGACTTTATGGATTGGCTCAAACGGGGGTTTCATGAGCTGTGCTAACACAATGTTCAAATGCCAAGGTGGAGGTGGCCGACGAATTGGAGGAAACATTTGAAAAAGACCCCTGAAGAGCTGTTGAATTACTCTTGAAGAGTAAAGAGAGTTAGAGCCATCTTGACGAAACCGTGAGATTGCTGCTAGCAAAACTTTAAGGGTAGAATACGAGAGGCCTGATTTTGCCAGGTGTAAAAAGAAAGGCAAGAGTTGCTCTGGCATGGAATGAATAGGATGTACTTGAGCTTCATTGCACCATAGACATAATCTTTTCCATTTGAGTTTATATGTTTTCACAGTTGAAGCTACTCTAGCCTTAGCCAAGACCTCTCTACACTCTAAAGGAATGTCCAAATTTACAAATTCATAGTGCTCAGGTTCTAAGCCGCTAAACTTAGAGATGCTGGATCGGGATGACAAATTTGGCCGTGTTCCATAGTCAGAAGATTTGGAAGAGGGCGAAGAATGATCGGATCGCACTGTGACAGGAGCAGGAGTTCCGTGAACCAGATTTGTCGAGGCCACCGGGGGGCTATTAGAATAATGTGACAGGGTTCCTTCCTCATTTTTCGCAGAACTTTGGGGACTAGAGGTATCGGTGGAAAAGCGTAGGCATATATTTTCGACCAGTTCATCAAGAAGGCATTCCCGCAAGACTTGGGTTGCGGAAGCCAACTTGCGTAGAACAGGCATTTGCGGTTCAGATGTGTTGCAAACAGATCCAAATTCAGGGAACCCCATAACCGAAAAATGTGATCCAGTTTGGGTTGATGTAATTCCCACTCGTGATTGGTCATGGATGACCTGCTTAGGGAATCCGCAAGATTGTTCGACGCTCCCGGAACATGAACTGCTGTGAGGACGATGTGATGTTGAATTGCCCAATCCCAAATTTGTTGAGCCTGAAGGGACAGCAAGATGGACCTTGTGCCTCCTTGTTTGTTGATGTAGTGCATGCACATTGTGTTGTCCGTTCGGATCAACACCGAGGCTCCTCGTATGATGCTGCGAAAAGCTTTCAAAGCCAGAAAAATGGCCAGTACCTCCAGCAGGTTGATGTGCCATGTCTGTTGTTGAATATTCCGTTTCCCTTTTACAGTTGGTCCTTGCAAGTGCGCGCCCCAACCCTCGAGAGATGCGTCTGTCGTGAGAGTGAAATTTGGAGTGTCCACCAGGAATGGACGACCTGAAGGGACATTTTCTTCGAGAGTCCACCACAAAAGAGCTCTTTTCATTCAAGATGTGACTTTGACTATATCGCTGAAGGATCCCGAGACTTGAGCCCATTGTCTGTCCAATTCCTCCTGGATAGGTCTCATTTTCAGTCGGCAGTGAGGGACTAGAGGAATGCAGAAGGACAACATTCCTAGGAAAGATTTCAACTGTCGGACAGAAACAGACTCTTTTAGACGGATGGAAGCTGCTAGATTGCAAAGGCGTAGACGTATTGCGTGCGACACAAAAGCTTTTGCTTGCTTGATGTCTAGAATGGCTCCCAAGAACAGTCTGTGTTGAGCTGGGAGAAATTGAGACTGGTCCATGTTGAATGTGAGGCCCAGGGATTGGAAGAGGGACCTGCAGAAAAGAGTTTGTTTGGATGCCTGTTCGAACGACCTTGCCTTCAGCAGGCAGTCGTCTAAGTATGGAAAGATTTGCACTCCTTGTAGGTGAAGGTAAGCTGCCACCGGTGCAAGCACTTTTGTAAACACTCGGGGAGCGGAACGAAGGCCGAATGGAAGAACTTTGAATTGAAAGTCTTTTCCGGCCACTCTGAATCTGAGAAAGTTTCTGTGCCTCGGCAGAATGGGAAGATGAGAATAAGCATCTTGAAGATCCAAAGTTGTCATATACTCTCCTTGGGATAGAAAAGGAAGATCCTCCTGAAGGGACAACATGCGAAAAGTTTGTTTTTTGATGTATTTGTTCAGGGCACGTAGGTCCAAGATTGGGGTGCCACTCTCCCGACTTTTTCTGTATGAGGAAGAACCTTGAATAAAATCCTCTGCCCTTCTGTAGTTTTGGCACCACTTCGATCACGCCCTTTCTTAATAAAATTTTGAGTTGATTTAAAAGTTCCTTTAGGTGTGCAGTAGAGGGACCTTTTGGTGGAGAATTGGGAGGAATCTTTACAAATTCCAATGCGTGTCCCATGGGCACAATATCCAGAACCCATTGATCGGTAGTAATTAGTGACCATTTGGAGTAGAAGTGGGAGATTTGACCTCCAACTCTTGAAAAAGCGGGAGGACTCTGTTATGGTGAATGGGGAAAGTCATTGTTTTTGGAAGGAATCCTTTCCTCTGCATTGTCTGTAGGACGAAGAATGCTGTTGTCTATATGATTGCTGATTCTGGGAGGAGTAGCGGTGTTGTCCTTGTCTATATTGATTGGAGTTTCCTCAAAAGGAAGAAGAGGAGCCACGTCCTCTTGCACCTCGAAAAGGCTGCTTTTTAAACTGTAGAGTTCCGAGAGCACGGGCAGTGTCGGTGTCCTTTTTTTATTGTTTGAAGGGCATCGTCGATATGTTGGCCAAACAATGATTCACCGTCGTAAGGCATGTCCAATATTTTTGTCTGTACCTCTTGACGGAAGGACGTGGCCTTTAGCCAGCCCTGACGCCTGAGGACTGCTGCACCAGCCAAAAGACGGAAACCAGCGGAAGACACATCAATAGCACAATCAATAATTTCCGAGGAAATTCTTTCTCCTTCTTGAAGAAATTTGAATGCCTCTGCGTTAGACACCTCTGGTATGAGATCTACAAGTGATGATATGTCAGACCACATTTGGCGGTCGTAACGGCCCAAGATAGCTAAAGAATTGGCTGCACGAACTGTAGTTGCCGCCATAGTGGAAAACTTCTTGCCAATACCATCCAGGCGTCTACCCTCTCGGTCTGGCGGTGCAGATAATGGAGATGATGGGTTTCTGGCCCGACGCTGTGCTGCCTGAGTAATAATGAAATCAGGCTTTGGTTGCGAAATGAGACAAGCAGGTGAATTTGCAGGGGCTTGTATTTCTTATTCAGCCTCGGGAGAACAACTGGAATAGAATTAGGATTTTGCATGAGCTTGAGGCCCTCTTGCCAAATAAAATCGATGATGGGAATAGAATGGACTTGTTTTTGAGGCTGATCTTTAAAATCATATAGGAAACAATCTTCCTCTCTGGTGGTCATAGGAAGGTGGAATCTTTTTGCTGCTCTTTCCATGAATAAATGAAAACCACCTATGCCGACTGGTGGAGAATCCAGAGGAGCTGGAGCAGCGGGAGACAAGTGTTTGAATCTGATAGTTGTCCCATTCAGAAAGAAGGGATCCATCATCCAGCTCACCGTCTTCCTTGTCACCTTCATCATCATTCTCGTCGTCATTGTCCTCCTCTATGATTTGAGGAGCATCGTGATGTTGAATTCTGGTCGCCGACGTAGGTGTGGTAACTGATTCTCTAGTAGGAAGAGGTTGTGGAGGTACTTGCGGCGTTGGAGAAGTATGTACTGGATGTGGAAAACGGCGGTAGTAATCATCCAACATGAACTGGAGTTTGCAAATAAGAGTTAAAGGTATCTATGCCATAGGAAGTTCCTGCGCAGGTTGTGTGTCACAAGTAGAAAAATCCTCTTCTTGTAGGTCATCATCATCAGAGTCCTGACATTTTATTATTTATTTATTTATGTCATTTGTAGAGCGCTTGAATCACCCCAGATGGGATATCTCTGCGCTGAGGACTAATAGAGGTGATGACTTAAGTGTTTAGAAAAGTGATGTTTTGAGTTTTTTCCTAAAGGTCAGGGAGTCAGTGCAGAGGCGAATGTCCAAAGGTAGTTGGTTCCAAAGATGAGGGACTAGGTAGGAGAATGCTTTGCCTCCTAGTCTGGTTTGTTTTATCCGTGGAATGGTAAGAAGGCCCTTTCCTTTTGAGCGGAGGGTACGTGATGGTGTGTGTCTGACTAGTTTGTCTGCCAGATATGTTGGTCCCATTTGGTTTAGGCCTTTGAACACCATACAGCAGATTTTAAATTGAATTCTTTTGCGTATTGGTAACCAGTGTAGTTTGTGGAGAAGGGGGAGAGAGGTGGCTCAATAAGGTGCACTGGCTACCAGACGAGTTGCTGTGTTCTGGACCACCTGTAAGCTGTTCAAGGAGGATTCTTTGGCAGCGATTAGCACAGCATTGCTGAAGTCCAGACGGCTGAGTACTAAAGCGTGTACCAGAGTTTTCTGAGTGGAAGGGGGGAGGAAGTGAAAAACCTTATAAGAATTTCAGAGGGACTGTGAGCAGCCCGAAATCTGTCGCCATCCTCTGATTCCTCATCGTCAGAAGAAAATAATTCAGCTGGAGGTTGAGAAGTAGTTTGAATTGGCATTAGGGTATCCAAAGAGGAATGTCGCCGTTGAAGCAAAGTGCTTGAAGCCTTCAGTGGTACTAGATCCATGCAGTTGTAGCCGTTACCGTCGATGATAAACGTAATTGTTGAGACATCGTTGACGACGAAGCCACCGTCGTCGAAGCCACCGTCTACGACGAAGCCACCGTCGACGAATGCTTTTTCCTATGTTTGCTTGCCGCAGTCGACGAAGTCAAAGGCACTGTAAACGTAATAGGTCTCACCTTAACAGATACCAACGTCGACGGTGAAGATGCCGACGACAGGATCATAGCTGGCTTCATAGACACAGAAGTTGAAATTGTCGATGTAGACGCGACGACAGCAGCTCTCGACGGAGGAAGCGACGATGAGCTAGTCGACGAAATAGGCAGTTTCTGAGGTAAAAACTGCGCAGATGGAGTCTTTGACGCCTGAGAATCAGATCTCGGGGGCGTAGAAGGTGCAGAAAGACTCAGAGGGGAAGAAATCACCCCTTTTGAAGTTTGGATAGTGGGCTTATCCACATGATGTTTAGGTTTTGGAGAAACCTTTTGATACTCACTGGTCCTTTTCAAGGATGAATATGTCTTGATTGATGACACACTCTCCACTTCTGAGAGAGGGTTCTCTGAATTCTTCAACTTCTGTAGCCACAGAAGGAGACGCCCTTCTCTGTCCTTTAGAGTCTTCTGAGAGAAGGTTCTACATATTTTACAATCCTTTACCTGATGTTCAGGATATAGGCAATAGATGCATTTTTTATGAGGGTCTTCAGAATGAAGTCTCTATTTACCACAGTTTCCACAAGGTCTGAAGAGGGATTTCTTGGTGGTAGACATCATAAAGCTAACTTTCTGAGAAGAAATGAGAAGAAGACTGAGCTTAGCTCAGGGAGACTCCCTTCACACGACATGCAGTAGAAAATCTGAGGGCCTGAGCCTCTGAGGAGAACATTCTAAGAGGGTGCTGACACCTGATTGGCTGGAATTTGGACTAAAACATAATGACAGTGATATGTTATAGAAGTGACAAGTTGTCTATCCATAAAAGCTCTATGGTTTTACTTTCTTTTATGCCTATATTGGCTTATGTTATTATTACATTGCTATGTTATTGTGGCGGAGTCTCGGGGACAGAGTCGGCTACCAGACCAGGATGATGTAAAGCAGGTTTTATTTTGTACAACACTTTCTTTTGGCGGGCTGCACGTCGGGACGTTGTCGATGAGGGGGACGCTGGTTTGCTTCTTCTTGACGACTCCAGGCTGAGATGCAGGGGGTTGGTTGATTCACCACTCTATACGTGTCTGGACTGTCCTTCCCTCGTGGTGGTTGCGTCTCGGGTGGTACAGGATGACCCCGTGGAGTGGCCCAGGAAAACAAATGAAAAAAAGAAACCAAGTATTAGGACAACCGTCCTTTACTACTGACAATAGGGACCGGGAGTGAAGGAAACCGAGTGCGTAAGTGCTTTTCTTACTCCGACTCGTGTACGAGGACTTAGTGCTCAGTGAGGGGGGGGGTTTCAGTACACACGTGATATATACACTGGCTATTGGTACGGGTGCTCACAGCGTAGGCGGTGTCCTTCTGCCCACCCAGCCCGCTACCCTTCCCCGTACCTGTTCGAGCCACGCTCCTCCCGTGGGAACGTGGCGGGTCGGCTCGAGGTGTCGTTGGCCTCCTGGCTTGATGGGCTCCTCTCCTCTCGTCTCCTCCTCTGGCGTGTTCCTCTCTCCTCCTCTCCAATCCGACTCTCGACTCTCCCTTCGTCTCCACTCCAACTCTCCTTCTGCCTCCAGGGAAACGCCGTCCGTCGTCTTCCGGGATTCCTCTGGCTTTGTAACACCCCCCCCCTCGTGACGTCAGCAGGGGGTGGGGTCTCGTCGTACTGATAGGCCGAATTAAAGGAACCACGATCTGTTTCATGTGTCCCACTTTGCGGAGGATACAGATACCATTCGTCCGATGTGCAGGGTACTGCTGGTTGCTGTAGGGGAAGAGAGGGGGGCACAAGATCGCCCTGTGAACATAGTTTCCAGGGACTCGTTGCTGCCTCGGCTATCTTCTCCGCCCCGTCACAGTTATGTACCGTGGGACTCCCACTTCGACGATGGGGAATATTCAAGCATGTGAATCTATGAAAGACACCCTAATACTGTAGAATTTAGGCTTCAGCAATTAGCGTAGCTACAGCCTACTCCCCGAGACATGAACTGTTGGCAGTGGAAGCAAACCAGAAGATGATGCAGTCATGATGACTCTACTGCATGGTCATAGTCCTGAGAAAGCAGCTTAGAACCCTATAAATGGACAATGCTAATTACCTAGTAAAGCCTCTAGACTAGTGCTTCCCAAACTTCTTAGAACCACAACCCAATTTTTAGAGCTACACATGTTTGCGACGTACCTAGCTTTAACAGTTATTAGGCGGGGTGATTTTTAATGTAATTCTAGACATGTTTTCAAAATGCTGTGAATAACTAATATAACATGCCGTTGCAATTTATGTCAGAACCTTGACCACGCCCTTCGATATGCTTTTGTGGGACTGTGGCCAAGATATTGATCTGCCCATAGAAGTGGCAGATGGTGAACTGAACTGGAGCTGGAACACCTTTCAGAGTGTGTTGCTGGCTTGTGGCAATTGTTCACTAAAATCACAAGCCTTATGAAAAATCTTGGTTTTGATACCAGTGATTTTTAACACATTTCTGAAAGAAATTTGTATTCAAATGAGGCCCAGCGGTGCACTTTGAACAAATAAATATACAGGCAATGAAGGTGCAAAAAGTCTTATTTCAACCTCGGTGGAGGGAAAAACATCAACGTGTTTGGCAGTCAGCGCCTTGTTCACAACATTGACCACCATTTTTAAAGTGACTTCAATACAAAGTAAAACGGAAGTGAAAAAAGAACACATAGAAGACAGACCGGCCTGGTTTGTCAAGCGTAAGCGCCATCTTGACTAGTGAACAGTCATCATAGTAATACATACAGAATTAAATAAGATCGTCCTGCAGTTCACTCAAGGTGCAGCGCTCATGTTACTATGACATAGTATAAACATAAGATCTCTTAATCCTATACGGTTCCAGTGGGCTTGTGCCGGGAGGAATTATAAAGAAATAAACATATACATAATCTAAATCAAAACAATACCATAAATTCGGTAACTTCTATAAAGCTTCATATCGTAATGCACATGCAATTCGTACTGTTAAATCATTGATGTCACTCTAATAATGCCCAAGTGGGCTTGTTGGATGTAAGCGCCATCTTAGCAGTTACACTACCTGCATATTAATGCATATAGTAAGATGTAAGACCGTCTACATTCCAAAAATAAATGCAGTGCTCATGGTACTATAAAAGTGTGAAAAATAATATATAAACATAAGATCACAGTTCAAAACCTATAAAGCCTCTGTGGGCCTGTCCCTGATAAGATGATAAACAAATGGGCATAGTCTTAAATCCAAACAATTCCATACATTTGGTATGTTCTATTCAAATGTGAATTGTAGTGCACATACCTTTTATAATGCTGTCATTTATTGTCACAAAAATAATACCCAAGTGGGCATGCAGGTCGTACAGATGGTGTCATACATCCTTACTCAGTGACAATCACTCTGCCTAACTTCTCTCAAAGTGCTTCCAGGTTGAATTTCTGGAAAAAAACATATCAATCAAAATAACATTAAAATTCTGTATAGAATAGACAGTCAAAGAGATTGCAGCTCTGGCAGAAACTCGAAAACAGAATTAGAGGCTCACATGCATCGCTTCATCAATATTGAGGCCAAACGGTTCCTTACACTCCATTTTTAAAATGTACCTTGGCTCAAGCCTCCTGAGCGCCCTTTCTCTGTTACCACCTCTCATCTGCCTGGGCACACAATCTACCACCCAGTACTTAAGTAGGCTGTGAACACCCTGGTGTACTTTCTGAAAATGGCGGGCCACCGGATAGTCAACATCCACATTTTTGATTGCTCTCAAATGTTGCAGGATTCGTTTTTGGGCCGGCAGTATAGTGCTGCCAATATAAGTCTTAGGAGAAGAAAACAAGTTACTTACCTGTAACTACAGTTATCCAGTATTGGGGTATCTTTCATAGATTCACATGCCTGAATCATTCCCCGTCGCCGAGGCGGGAGTCCCCGGTAAATAAAAAAGTAGTGCCAAAATGCTAGTAGTAGTAGTAGGCCCAAAGAAAAGGCCCAAAGCCTGTATCTTAGCAGCCTATCTACCTCATTATGCAAAAAGAACCAAGAATTTGGTAACAACCAATCAGACACCAGCACCCTTCTAGAACCCTCTCAGCAGAGCCAGTTCTCCTCAGATTTTCGTAGCACAAGTGGGAAGTGAACGTCCCAAATTATATAGAACTGACTCTACGGGGAGGAGGGTGGGTGCATGTGAATCTATGAAAGATACCAATACTGGATAACTGTAGTTACAGGTAAGTAACTTGTTTTCTTATCCAGTATTGGGGTATCTTTCATAGATTCACATGCCTGAATCAGAATAGCGAGCAGTATACCAAGTATACAGTCGTTTGCGGATGGCGGGAGACTAGTGCTGATACTCCCTAATTGCATCCACAGCTTGTTAACAAGAGGTATAAGAAAAGATCTTAAAATTCAAAATATGCCATCTATAAAGAGAAAAGCATGTTAACATGAAAGCAAATCATCATTGTAACACATTGCATTGTTATATTAAAGATATCAACATCTTACATATTAAAATATGAAAAAAGGGTACCTGAAGGTATCTCAAAGAAACAGATGTCGTAGTACAGCTTGCCCAACTGCTGCATCATCACGATGCGTAGATTGGAGGCAGTAATGTCTGGTAAAAGTGTGGACATTTTTCCACGTCGCAGCACGGCAGATATTTTCCAGAGTCACACCAGCAAACAATGCTGTAGACGCTGCTACTGTCCTCGTGGAATGGGCCTTGGGTTTCCTCAACAGAGGCCTGTGAGCCTTGTCATGGCAGAAAAGTATTGTAGATGCTATCCATCTGGCAATGGTGTATTTTGTAACCGCCTTTCCCAGAGTAGTTTGGCCATAAGCCACGAATAATTGATCAGACTTTCTGAGGTTCTTTGTTTTCAGAAGATAGAATTTAAGACATCTCTTGATATCGAGAGAATGTAAGGCTCGTTCCACTGGGGTGGATGGATTAGGAAAGAAAGTCTTTAACGTCACTGGTTCATTAAGATGAAACTGTGAAGGCACCTTAGGTATAAACGTTGGATTAGTTCGGAGGTGCACGTAGTCTTGAGTGAAGCGTAGAAAAGGTTCCTTTACAGTAAACGCCTGAATTTCACTCACTCTTCGAGCTGATGTTAAAGCCAGAAGTAAAGCAACCTTCCATGTAAGGAATTTTAGGTCAGCCTTGTGGATGGGCTCGAATGGATGCTTCATTAACTGCAATAAGACTGTGTTGAGTTCCCATTCCGGTGGCGGAAGTCTGACCGGAGGAAACTCTCGGAATAGTCCTTTCATAAACTGTTTAATTAAAGAGGATGAACAAAGAGAAGGGCCATGAGCACCCCTTCTGAATCTTGAAAGTGCAGCTAAGTGGACCTTGACTGAAGGGAAAGAAAGCCCAGATCTTGCCAGGTGTAACAAGTAAGGAAGGATCTTTTCTGCAGGGTCATCCACCGGGTGCACCTGGTTTGCTTCACACCAGCAGCAAAACCGTTTCCATTTTAGACGGTAAGTTTTTATCGTGCTCTAAGCTCGTGATTTTGTTAATATATCTCTACAGTCCTGAGGGATATCCAGGTCCTTAAACTCTAAGAAGTCAGGAGCCATGCGTGTAAATATAGGGACTGAGGGTCCGGGTGGAGAACCTGACCCTTGTTCCTTGACAGCATTGTGGGCGTCAGGCGAAGACGGATCGGCTGGTCCTGTGATAGTAATTGGAGCTCCTGAAACCAGTATTGGCGTGGCCATCTGGGTGCAATCAAGATGAGACGACAGCCCTCCAACTTCATCTTGCGTATGACCCTCGGTATCCGGGGTATCGGGGGAAAAGCGTAAGCACAAATCCCTGACCATCGCATGGACAGGGCATTCCCCCTTGAGCCCTGTTGAGGGTATCTGCTGGCATAGAAGCGGCATTTCTTGTTCTCCTTCGTGGCGAACAAATCCAGCGGTGGTGTTCCCCCAAGCTCTGAATATTCTGAGCACCTGAGCTTGCTCTAGCTCCCATTCGTGGCAATCTGATTGGGATCTGCTGAGCGTGTCCGCTAATGTATTGCAGAGACCTCTGACATGTTCTGCTCTGAGGGTTATGTTGTGGAGTGTGACCCATTCCCACAACTCCTGAGCTTCCGTGGAAAAAGTTGCTGATCTTGTTCCTCCTTGTTTGTTCACGTAGAACATGCTGGTGGTATTGTCGGTTCGAATCAGAACCGAAGAACCTGCAATCCTTGGAAGGAAAGCTTGCAGAGACAGAAAAATTGCTCGCAATTCCAGACTGTTGATGTGTTTGTTTTTGTACTCTGGGGACCACTTCCCCTGTATCTGTAAATCTTGGAGATGACCTCCCCATCCTTCCATGGAAGCATCGGTAGTGAGGACAAAGTCTGGAATTTTCTGAATGAAAGTAAGTCCTTCTGATAAGTTGGGAACATGGGACCACCAACGTAGAGCGCTCTTCATGCCTGAAGTGACTCTGATGATGTCGTCGAAGGAGCCCTTCACCTGCTGCCACTGAAGGTGTAACTCCTCCTGCAAGGGTCGCATGCGGAGCCGCGCCAGAGGAACGAGGTGTATTGCAGAGGAGCACATCCCTAGCAGCGACGCGAACATCCGGACAGAAACTGACTTTCTTTTGGAAATTCGGATTGCTAAGTTTTGAAGATGAACCTGCCGTTCGTGAGACAAGAATGCCTTGCAGCGGACGGTATCTAACAGCGCGCCCAAAAAGGGAAGGATCTGCCTTGGTTGTAATTGAGATTTGCTCCTGTTGATCGTAAGCCCCAGAGAATGGAACAGACGAAGAGATGTTGTCACGGCAGTCTTGACTGATCTTTCCGATGGACCCTTTATTAGCCAGTCGTCTAAATATGGAAAGACTTGGATTCCTTGGGAGCGCAACACTGCTGCCACTGGAGCTAGGCACTTCGTAAAGATCCTTGGGGCAGATTTTAACCCAAACGGGAGCACCTTGAACTGGTAATGGGCGCCAGCCACTGTGAAGCGAAGATACTTGCGATGCTTCGGATGTATTGGGATGTGAAAGTAAGCGTCTTCCATATCTAAGGAAGCTAGAAAATCTCCCTCGTTGAGGCAACCTAGAATTTCCGCCAGAGTGACCATGCGAAATCCCTGCTTCTTGAGGAATCTGTTCAGATTGCGAAGGTCTAAGATTGGGCGCCACTCCCCTGATTTCTTCTTGATGAGAAAAAAGCGGGAATAGAATCCCGTCCCCTTTTGAAGCGCAGGAACCTTCTCGATTGCGTTCTTGAGGAGCATTGTTAAAGCTTCTTTGAATAGTAAGTGAAGACGAGGGGGAGGGGGTCCCTTGGGTGGTTTGTTGGGTGGTTTGGTGACAAACTCTAAGGTATGACCGTTGTGAACCAGGTCCAGAACCCACTGGTCCGACGTAATTTCTTGCCACCTGGTCGCAAAAGTTGAAATTTTTGCACCCACAGGGAGGGGAAAAGGAGTGAAAGGCGCCCTGCAGAAATCATTGCTTCCGTGAGGTGTCTCTTCCCTGATTCTGCGATCTTTTTCGTCCGCCTTGACGAGAGAAACCAGATGTATTGGTCTGTCTGTAGGAAGACTGATATGATTGCCGATACTGAGGCTGGTACCTATTTTGTTGGGTATGATAACTTCCTCTGGAAGAAAATCCACGGCCCCTTGCTCCTCTGAAGGTACCTCTTTTGTATTGCAAGGAGCCCAACGATCTTGCAGTATCAGTATCCGTTTTAATTGCTTGGAGCGCATCATCTATGTGTTTTCCAAACAATGATTCGCCATCATAGGCCATGTCCAGAGGTCCAGACAAAAATATTGGTCTGAACGTGGTAGCTTTCAGCCAACCCTGGCGCCTAAGAACCGCAGCCCCAGCCAACTGGCGAAAGTTAGTATTCGCAATATCCAGTGCGCAGTCGATAGTCTCTGAGGCTGCACGCTCACCCTCCAACAAAACCTTTCGAGCATCTTGCCTGTTATCCTCTGGGATGAGGTCGATAAAGCTTGCCATTTCTGACCACATCTGGCGGTCATAACGCCCAATTATCGCTAGGGAGTTGGCTGCCCTGATGGAAGCAGCTGCCATAGTTGAAAAATTTTTCCCAATTAGATCCAGTCGGCGTCCTTCCCTATCCGGTGGTGTAGTGACCGGTGCTGCCGGATTCTTAGACTTTTGTTGGGCAGCCTGAGATATAACCGAGTCTGGACGCGGTTGACCTGTGAGACAAGAGGGACTGTCGGCTGGAGCACGGTATTTTTTGTCAATCCGTGGAAGCACCGCTGGTACTGATGCCGGGTTTTTCATGATTTTAACCCCTTCTTTCCAAATATAGTCAATGATAGGGATAGCTCTCGTAACCTTCCTTGACTCCTCCTTAAAATCATGCAGAAAACAGTCAGACTGCTCAATGGTTACCGGCAAGCTGAACCTGGTCGCAGCTCGCTGCATAAGGTTATGGAACCCCCCTATATCTTCTGGAGGCGAATCAGATGGTAGAGGGGTAGGTGGCGAAGGCATAGGGATTATATATGAATCCCAAGGGTCTGCTGGGTCTGGCAACTCGCCCTCTTCGTATTCCTCCTCCGAGGTTGTATCCTGATGCGGGTCCTGTGGAGGATCAGGCAGTTGAGGCATTGGGGCTGGACCCTCAGGCAGAGGCAATGGGTCCGGCTGCGGCGCAGTCTGTGGAACCTGTGGAACGTTTGGCTGCGGTGGAAAACGCTGCTTATAATCTGCAAGCATGGCCTGTAGGTCTTGTATCAAAGTAGGAGGCAGATGTGACATCTCATTCCTACGAGGTTGTGAGTAGCAGGGTCTATGATGCGGAACGATTATGTCTTCCTGATAGTAATGCCCTTGATGATCCTCATCCTCATCGTCCTCCTGACATTTGATGTGCAGTTCCGAAGGATGGCGCGCAACCCCAAAGGGCCCTTCGTCCTCGTCGTCCACATAATCATCATCGTCACACTGCACATAAGTTTCCAGGAGATGCGAGGGAGTAAGCGGTGAAATGTCCTGCCTTTGAAAAGACTTTAGTTGAAAAGTCCTGGTGGAAACTGGAGTAGAGATCATCGTCGACGAGGTCGTCGTCGACGGGGTTGTGGTAGACGGGATCGTCGACGGTATCGTAGATGGTGCTATCGTCGTCGACTGGCTCGTCGTCGACGGGCTCGACGTCGATGGAATCTTCGTCGACGGGCCCTTCGTCGACGGGGTCTTCGTCGATGGAATCTTCGTCGATGGAATCTTCGTCGACGGGCTCGACGTCGACGAGCTCTTCGTCGACGGGATCTTCGTCGACGATGGAATCTTCGTCGACGAGCTCTTCGTCGACGAGCTCGACGTCGACAGGCTTTTTAATGGCGGAATCGTCGACGGCGGTACTGCGGACTTCGTCGACGAGGACTTCGTCGACGACCCCTCGACGGTGGGCTTCTTTGAGAGGATAGTAATCTTCGTAGACATAATAGGTGAGGTAAGCGCCGTCGTCGTGAATGTTTGCGTCAATGAAGAAGCAGACGAGGTGACAGAAACTGAAGATTGAGAGTAAGCCAAAGATTTTGAAAGGCTTTTACTCACAGTTTGCTTGACTGTAGATTCCTGAGGAGAGTGCGCATCAGAAGTAGAATGATGCGATTTCTGACGCTTCTTCCCATCGCTGGAAGAGCTGTCCTGCGATCTAGCTCTCTTGCTAGAAGTAGAGGCTTTGTCATCCTCCTCAGCCGAAGAGGATTCAAGCCACAAAAGCACTCTCGCCTCCCTATCCCTGAGAGTTTTTGTAGGGAAGGTGCGGCAAATCTTGCAATCTTTTGCCTCATGTTTAGGGTAGAGGCAGTAGATGCAGTCTACATGTTGATCATCAACATGGACTCTCTTCCTGGTGCAGGTCCTGCAGGACTTAAATAAAGCCTTCTTGTCTGACATGCTGAAGCAAGTTGAAAGAAAACTGAGAGGCACTAAGGGAGACTCCCTTCCACACGACGTGCGGTGAAAATCTGAGGAGAACTGGCTCTGCTGAGAGGGTTCTAGAAGGGTGCTGGTGTCTGATTGGTTGTTACCAAATTCTTGGTTCTTTTTGCATAATGAGGTAGATAGGCTGCTAAGATACAGGCTTTGGGCCTTTTCTTTGGGCCTACTACTACTACTAGCATTTTGGCACTACTTTTTTATTTACCGGGGACTCCCGCCTCGGCGACGGGGAATGATTCAGGCATGTGAATCTATGAAAGATACCCCAATACTGGATAAGGACGATTTTCACTGCGACAACCGGAAATGCATCCGGCGGTAATGACTGTGCGATGGCAATTGCGACTGCAGCGACGACTTGGACGAGCAGGAGTGTCGTAAGTGGCAACAGTAGCTTCCAACTGCGTGGGGAGGCACTAAGACCTGAGGGGGGAGCAAGTGGGCGAGGCAGCTGTGGGCTTGGGAAGGTTTCTTGACTTCAAGTCAAAGCTATTGTTTTTAGTACTCGTTTGTGGCCTGAACAATATCGCCCATCAAAATTGCACAAAAATGCACACAACGAAGTGTTTTGGAGCGTCACCAACATGCAATACTGTGGTAGTGGACCAAGCATAATGTGCACCATGTGTTGACAGTTCGTGTTTGAAGAACCCTTTCAAGTCGGAGAGAGCCCACTGCATAGAAATTTTGAAATAAATGTATGATGCTGTGCTGCCCACAGTATATTATAACAATATTGTAAGTCGCCGAAGAGTGCCGTAACCATATATAGGCAAACGGCCAAAGGCAGAGCAGCTTTTTCATGGGAATGAAACTTCGAGTTGACGTCATATATTCCTAAATCATTTGAAGCAGTGGCGTAACAAAGGCCCCCGCAGTTCCAGGGGGCCTCTTCCGCGCGGTACCCTGGCCTGAAAGCTTCTGAGTGAGTCCGGAGGGGCCCCCTCCATGTACAACAACACTTGAAAGCCAGCGTTTATTTAATGCATCTTTAATCGACATAGCCTACCTTCCTTTATGCATCTATATACCTTCCATGTAGTTATAGTGCTATATATTTATTACTTTTCTTCTAATTCAGTATATCCAATGCACTTCCCAATTTCTTACCCTATACCTCTATCTATATGTCCTCTACCTCCACTCTCTTTCATCCCAAACCCTATACCACTACTATGATCCCCAAAATAACCCTTTCTATGCTCTTCCCTACTCTATCCCTTGTTGCGTCATTTCATACTTCTTTTACTATTCCGATCCCCAAAACAAGCCTTTCTAAACCCTTCCCTCTGACTCTTATCCCTCCACCTCCCTTTTACTTATCCCTCCACCTCCCTTTTACTTATCCCAAGCCTCGTTCCACTGCTATGAGCTCTAAAACATCCCTCTACAATCCTTCTCAATCCAAATAACTGAATAACATTTCCACCACTCACATTACTTTTGTTTTTCACCATAGTAATTCCCCACTAACCCTTAATGAGTTCCGGAGTTGCATGCTACTCGCCGAAAAAGCACTTCAACACCTCATCAGGGGTAGCAAGCGCTATATAAATGCAAACCTTTTTCCCTCTTCTATGCCTACGCTATCCTTCTCAATCCAAATAACTGCATAACGTATCAACCACTCAAATTACTTTTGTTTTTCACTATAGTAATTCACCACTAATCCTTTATGGGTTCCGGAGTAGCGTGCTACTCGCCGAAAAAGCGCTTCGAAGCCTCGTCAGGGGTAGTAAGCACCATATAAATGCAATTACAATACAATACAATTTATTTATTCATTTAGAATTGCTTAACAGCTGCCTAGCCCTCACAGCCACTTTCACTCATGTCTGTTGCATCATTGCCTGTCCATTTGCAACAGCCTCCTCCGTTACATGAAAAGCATTTTAAAATGTATTTTGTATTAAATATAACAGATCGAAGCAGTGTCTGCCATCCTAAGTCAGTAAATAAATAACAAAAAGAAAATGTTGTGTCATTCTGTAGGCAAATGCATGCACGGTGACACTTGCACATTCCTATAAAATGATACAGCTAAGCCATTGTGCCTTTTTGTTTCTTCTGTTATTGCCAGTGCAACACAGCGTAACAATGCACATCAGTGGCGGTTGGGAAATGTTGTGTACATCAGGTTGGGTATTTGTTTTATTTGCAGGTTTAAATAAAATGTAACATGAGCAGAGCATATAAATGTAAAGGAGTCAGTAACCAAGATAACTGGTGCTTCAGCCTGCCATTGCAAGGAATTCTTTTGAGGGAGCGACATGACCACTGCTGCAGAACTGCAAGCAGCGACTGTAGTCTGCCGAGGTGAGCGCTAGGTAACTGCAGACAGTGATGGTACTCTACAGAGGTGAGCGCAAGCTATCTGTGGGGCGCGATGGTACTCTGCAGAGGTGAGTGCTAGGAAACTGCAGGCAGCACTGGTACTCTACAGAGGTGAGTGCTAGGAAACTGCAGCAAGCTATGGTACTCTGCAGAGGTGAGCGCAAGGTATTTGCAGACTGCAATGGTACTCTTTAGAGGGGAGTGCTAGGAAACTGCAGCAAGCTATGGTACTCTACAGAGGTGAACGCAAGGTATCTGCAGACTGCAGTGGTACTCTACAGAGGTGAGCGTGAGGAAAGTGCAGCAAGCGATGGTACTCTACAGAGGCGAGCGGGAGGAAACTGTTCGCAGTGATGTTACTCTACTGAGGTGAGCACAAGGAAACTGCAGGCAGTGATGGTACTCTACAGAAGTTAGCTCTAGGAAACTGCAGACAGCGATGGTATTCTACAGAGGTGAGCACCAGGAAACAGCTGACAGTGAAGGTACTCTACAGAGTAGAGCGCAAGGAAACTGCAGGCAGGGATTTTACCCTACAGAGGTGAAGACAAAGAAACTCCAGGCAGCGATGGTATTCTACAGAGGTGAGCACCAGGAAATCGCAGGCTGCGATGGAACTCTGCACAGTGAGCTTGAGGAAACTGCTTGCAGCAATGGTATTCTACAGGGGTAACCGCGAGGAAACTGCAGGCAGAGATGGTACTCTGCACAGTGAGCGTAAGGAAACTGCAGGCAGCTTTGGTATTCTACAGAGGTATGCACAAGGAAACTGCAGGCAGCGATGGTGTTTTACAGAGGTGAACGCGAGGAAACTACAGGCAGCGATGGTACTTTGCACAGTGAGCATGAGGAAACTGTAGGCAGCGATGGTATTCTACAAAGGTGAGCATGAGGAAACTGCAGGCAGCGATGGTATTCTACAGAGGTGAGCGCGAGGAAACTGCAGGTGGTGATGGTACTCTGCACAGTGAGCGTGAGGAAACTGCAGGCAGCGATTGGTATTCTGAGGTGAGCATGAGGAAACTGCAGACAGCGATGGTACTCTGCAAAGTGAGCGTGAGGACACTGCAGGCAGCGATGGTATTCTACAGAGGTGAGCGCGAGGAATCTGCAGGCAGCGATGGTACTCTGCAAAGTGAGTGTGAGGACACTGCAGGCAGCGATGGTTTTCTACAGAGGTGGGCGCGAGGAAACTGCAGGCAGCTATGGTACTCTGCACAGTGAGCGTGAGGAAACTGCAGGCAGCGATGGTGTACAAAGTTGAGCGTGAGGAAACTGCAGGCGGCGATGGTACTCTGCACAGTGAGCGTGAGGAAACTGCAGGCAGCGATGGTATTCTACAAAGGTGAGCATGAGGAAACTGCAGGCAGCGATGGTATTCTACAGAGGTGAGCACGAGGAAACTGCAGGCAGCGATGATACTCTGCACAGTGAGCGTGAGGAAACTGCAGGCAGCCATGGTATTCTACATAGGTGAGCACTAGGAAAATGCAGGCAGCGATGGTCCTCTGCACAGTGAGCATGAGGAAACTGCAGGCAGCAATGGTATTCTACAGAGGTGAGCGCGAGGAAACTGCAGGCCGTGATGGTACTCTGCACAGTGAGCGTGAGGAAACTGCAGGCAGCGATGGTATTCTACAGAGGTGAGCGCGAGGAAACTGCAGGTGGTGATGGTATTCTGCACAGTGAGCGTGAGGAAACTGCAGGCAGCGATTGGTATTCTGAGGTGAGCATGAGGAAACTGCAGACAGCGATGGTACTCTGCAAAGTGAGCGTGAGGACACTGCAGGCAGCGATGGTATTCTACAGAGGTGAGCGCGAGGAATCTGCAGGCAGCGATGGTACTCTGCAAAGCGAGTGTGAGGACACTGCAGGCAGCGATGGTTTTCTACAGAGGTGGGCGCGAGGAAACTGCAGGCAGCTATGGTACTCTGCACAGTGAGCGTGAGGAAACTGCAGGCAGCGATGGTGTACAAAGTTGAGCGTGAGGAAACTGCAGGCAGCGATGGTGTTCTACAAAGTTGAGCGTGAGGAAACTGCAGGCGGCGATGGTACTCTGCACAGTGAGCGTGAGGAAACTGCAGGCGGCTATGGTACTCTGCACAGTGAGCGTGAGGAAACTGCAGGCAGCGATGGTGTTCTACAAAGTTGAGCGTGAGGAAACTGCAGGCGGCGATGGTACTCTGCACAGTGAGCGTGAGGAAACTGCAGGCGGCGATGGTACTCTGCACAGTGAGCGTGAGGAAACTGCTGGCTGCAATGGTACTCTGCAGAGGCGAGTGCATGAAAACTGCACAGCAGCCTGTTCTGACCAGAATATCTTTTACATATGGGTTTAGTTCCTAGCACCATTTATCCACCTGCTCCTTGGCGCTCTCCAAGACTCTGGGTGTTTGTGTCCCCTCTCGCTCCTTGTGCCCTTCCTAGCAATCCTTCCTGAGAGTTCTGCGATTCCACAAGACCAGAAATGTCTGTGTGCCTTTTCTGTTTTGGATCCATCCTTCTAGAGTGCTTTGCATCTAAAGCAGAGGCAGATTTCTTATCTGCAGTTCTAGATGTCTAGAAGTCTTCTATACATTAACCGGTGTTTCCACCACTTCCTGTGGCATGTGGTGTTCAATTTTTTACATTTATAGGGTCAGCCAAGAGGCATTGTCAGCCCTTGCACCTTCATCTGTCAAGGGCTTTGAGCTCAAACATCCATGCTCCCTCTGTCACTGACTCTGGAGCCTCTGATGACCCGTTGCCCACCCATGTGCACTGGCATGGACGTTGGTCTAGTTTGGTGCAGTGATCTACATTAACTTAATCATCTGGGTAGAGTGCTGCTTTCAAGGAGGGTGGGGAGGGTTTTGTAGGCATACTCCTAGAGTCTCACGGCCCCATCCACTGGACAGACGTGGGTACGTGCCAGCATTAGATTGGGATCAAAAATAGGCCCAGGCACCCTATAAAAAAATGTCCTACAGGCACATTTGCGGATTGTGATTTTTTGCAAAAAACTGCTTCAGTGTTTTAAGTATTATGAAAAGGAGGGGGGGTGGTCTCTAAAAGAGGCATGCTTTCTTAACTTCACGGCAAATATTGCCTGGACTCTTTGTACACGGATTAGTTCACACTAGTGACCCACACCTGATTATAAGTGAGGCCACGTCTGCTCAGGCCTCCTGCCCTTGCTCAATCTCCATACATTATTGGGCGGTCCAGTGAGAGACTGGGAATGACACCTCCGCCCCTTGGTAAAAGAGAGGTAATGGAGGCCCATCTACCCCCAGAAAGGCTGCTCAGGCCCCCACTGGGAAGCTGGCCGCATCTGAACAGCAAAAACACAGCCCAAATCGTCCACCACACTGGCCAAAGAAGTGTCCCACAGCTGCAACTCAGATACCAGCCCATCGTCCATTGCCTGAGTGCCCTCATTAGCAATCCGACTCTGGTGCTTGCATCGGGAACACTGTTTATAATTAAGGCTCCCTGTTTTCCGGTTTTACCGATTATTACAGATAAATGCAGACAGAAAACCATTTATTTTCTTGTCTGTATTTATTTTTAAATGTGGATAAAAACAGAAATCGGATGCTTTTTGAATGATTCTAAATACAATTTGCGATGACTGCCAGGCCAATACCTGTGTGGATTGATAGGTAAGGGGGTTAGAAAAGAAATACATTTTAGTAAAGAGGCTTAAACAGCAGTAGGTATGCACAAGGCTGATACTGAAATGTGCATATTTTCGTCTAAGTGCATTGATGTATCTTTTGTGGGTGTTCATATCACTGAAACCTGGCAGGCATTCAAGCATGACTGCACATTTATTGGTTAAATAAATGTGGAAATATACCTGTTTCAGCTTTACATTTTTCCCAAACCCATAATAAATATGGATAAATACAGATAAAGTTCACAAAAAATAAATATGGTTAATACAGACGCAAATGACAAAAAATAAATACCATAACACCGGGAGCCCTATTTATAATGTTCTTGATGTTGTTATGGACAGTGCAGAATGTGTGCGCCGGGCCTGCTGTTGACAATCACCCTTTGCACAAAGTGTTGACATGCAACCGGTGGCGCCCCGAGCAGTTCTGGCATTTCCTCTTCTCTCTGCTGGCTTCCTGGCTGGCTGAGGGGAGGACCCGGGCACGTGGCTTCTCGTGAGTGCTTCCTGTGCCCTTTTTAAAAACATGTTTTGATGGCAGGAAACCGCCGTTTGAGGTCTGGTGTCTGGGTGTCTCGCTAGAAGAGCATGGTGAGCGAGGACCTCATGCTTTTGTTGATAGTCGGATCATTTCCGCTCACCTCCCATGCCCCCCCCCCCCCCTAATTCTGCGTCTCTGTCTGGCTTTGATGATTTCCTTCTGAGAGTGAGTTGATGGTAGGTGATAACTGTGTCAGAGTCTAATTTTACCCTCTCTGGTTCCAATCAAAGGGGACTGGTGCTTATAATGTTTGCCATCGAAGGTGTCTGGCAGCTGTGATAGCCGAAGAGCCCTTTCCAACCTTTCGATCACTCTTGAAATGGCCCAGATTATGAACCAGCCAGTTTTCGAAGGTAGAGGATGCAAAACTACTCCTTACTCCCCCCTCCCACCTAATCGAACACCTATTACCAAAACCGCACAACCTGGTGTGATGTAGGAATCGGCAGTGTCGTGATTGATAGCCCCTGAGTATTAGTTTTTGTTTTGAGGGAAAAAAAAATATTAACACTTTTAAATGTTTTACATACATAGCATTATTAATATCACATCATTATCAAATCCCACCCCTGATTACTAGTTGATGATCGCCCATGTTGCGGGTTGAAGTGTAAATGCAGTGATGATCTCACCCACAATGCGCCATCCTGTGGTGGTTTTGAGTTCCCTCCTCCCCTTAAAGTTGGAAATCTACTTTTCATCCTTTCAGTTGCTTCCACCTGACCATTTGTGATCCAGTTCATGCTGAGTTCCATTGTCATTCATTGACCTGGGTATGGCATCGCTGAAGCTGGGGAGCGTGTGGGCACTGGGCACACCAGCAGCTCCTACGTACCTAGCAGTACTCCTTTGACTGTCGTTTTGGAGGCAACAGACAGACTGGCACTTTAGTGACTCCTGGAGGACACGTAAGTATGGCACTAGGTGCGCTCCAGACAACACTGATGCAACAGCAACACCTGCAGGCCTGTCGGGGTATGACATTTGCCAAGGCCCTGGAGAGAGCAGACACAACAGGTGCCTCACTGGCACTTGGACTCCAGCCTCAGTAGGTGATTTGTTGAGCGCCTGGTGCAGCAGTGTCACCTCGTGACTCTATAGCATGACAGTTGTTTGCTACTACTTCACAATGCACCTGGTGGTCCATGAGAGTCCACTTCTGTGAGCAGATGGACACATGTGCAGGAGCGACCCCTATTGGCAGGCGGAAGTATGACACGACGGATGCGCATGTGCGTCAGCAACACCTGCAGGACGGTCACGTTATGGTGCTGACTGAGGACCTTGGGTTTGCAGACTCTGAGGGAGCGTGATCCGTAGTGCCCCTTCTGTCAGTGTAGAGTAGGGATCGGGGCTGTGCACTGATCCCAGCTTACATCATGTCGCTGCAGCGCCCAGCTCTCAAATGGGACTTAGTGTAGAAAACAGAAGCCATAATGGGCCCAATGGAAAGATCAGGGAAGAGTTATTGTCGTTTCATGAGTGTCGCTAAACATTGCTGAACTTTACCTTTATGCCTGTTGTCCGGGTGCATGGAGGGCAGCGCCAAGGAACAGACTGGAAGCCTGACATGTCCCACTGCATCTACAAAGTGTGCACAGTAAAGTGTGTTTAAACCAAGCCATTAGAGCTTCTGTAGGGAACTTGTTAGTCTCCGAAGGAGCTCTTTATAGAAATCTGAAGCTGGCGATAAGGCAACCTGGGGCTTTAACTGACATTGTTGTGACTATAAGGCACATAGTGTGGTTTTGAAACCTTTGTAAATTACTCCATTTGTAACCACCAGGTGACAGTAGCCTGCAAAGTATGTGAATCTGTAGCAGACAACAAGTTCCATGTAAAAAACTGTTCCATATTGGTAACTTTTTAAAAGTATATGCTTGGCAGGTTGTAGCATTCTTGCACCCCTTGGCCCTGCATACCCAGAGAAAGCCTCCCCGCCCGTGGTTTCGCACCCTTCTTGCAGTAAAGTTGTAAGATCCTTGACACCCGCGCACAGGAACAGGAGAACAACTTCTGCTCCTCCAGCGACTCCGATTTTGACGACAACGAGGGCCCTCGCCGCTTCCACATCCAGATCAAGCCTTTCCAACCACGGGATGAGAACTGCAACACGGAGGCTGCTGTGGAGGAGCTGCGGGCGACTGTGGGCACTCTCATCCTGCCACCCTCCACCGGGGTAGGTTGCGGGCATGGCATGCGTACAAGTCGCTGCTGGTTTGGGCTGGTAGTTGTACCTTGAGTAAAGGGCTAACTATCACCTTCAGATTCTAAACCTTGGTGTCTTTTTTCTTCTCTCTCTTCCATGGAACAGGTGACGATGAAGAGAAACTCTTCAAGTAAGTTGATGCAGAGGACGTATCTGGAGCATAATGTCAGGAGAGCGGCAGGGTCTGGGGCAGTGGAGGTTCAGCAGACCCTACCATCGAGAACTCTAGCATGGGGGTTGTCACATAATGTCTGGGGAGCGGCAGGGTCTGGGGCAGTGGAGGTTCAGCAGACCCTACCATCGAGAACTCAAGCATGGGGGTTGTCACATAATGTCAGGAGAGCGGCAGGGAGTGGGGCACTGGAGGGTCAGCAGACCCTACCATCGTGAATTCTAGCATGGGGGTTGTCACATAATGTCAGTGGAGAGGGGGAGGGACTGGGGCAGTGGAGTGTCAGCAGACACTACCATCGAGAACTCTAGCATGGGGGTTGTCATATAATGTCAGTGGATAGCGAGAAGGACTGGGGCAGTGGAGGGTCAGCAGACTACCATCGAGAACTCTAACATGGGGGATGTCTGGCAGATCTGCTAGCGAGTAGCTGTCTGGACAGGGAGGATTGTAACTGAAGTTTGGGGAGTTAGTGAGTGACCCAAGATTACACCAGGCATTCTTTAGCAGCCTGGATCATTACAAAAACAATACTGGATTCTGTGCCTGAGTGGGCCTCTTGACCTGGAGGCACAGATGAGACAACCACAGCAGGGGATGAATGAATGTCAGAGTTCTCTTTTACCTCTGCCACTTAGTTACTTTTTACCTCCCCTGGTTCCTCTGTCTTTTTCTTCTCACCCCCCTTCCCCCCCCCCCCCCCGGTTCTCTGATACTAGTTTCCTTTATTTTTTCTCCCTGCTCTGCCTTCCCTCCTTAGCACTTCATGTTGACAATTTATCCATTCCCTAGACTTTTTCGTGTAGAGCTTGGAAACTGAATTAGCAGCTGGGGTTGCCTACCTCTCAGGTATTGTAGAGGTTGAATGCTTGAGAACGGCCTCGTCAAGTGCTAATACATTCGCAGGAATATCTAGTGAATTGATTTTGTTTGATTTTGCAAGATATTCCAGTCCCTTCGTCTGTGCTCTTTTAAAAGACATTGTGATTCAACATCTTTTATTATTACGTTTAACTACTCTAACCCCTGAGTAGCCCAGTTTTTTAAATTTTTTAACTTGATTGTCCTGGGTTTTATAGTTAAAAACGTAAGACTGAATTCGTTTTTCACCCAAGTGTCACTTCTACACGTGCTATTTTTCAAGGTTAATTGCAATTAACTTAATACAACCAACTCCTCAAAATGGCGGTCTTTGGCTATGATTCACTGATTAAGTCTTCGGACACTAAGGCAGCCCTGTAAATTTGATCTGTCTCGCCCATCAAAGCTAAAGAAAGATGAGATTCCGCTCAGCAGCTCCAGTCCGTCAAAATCACAAGGCTTCGCATGAGGCTTCCATATGACCAGGGACGTGCGCACAAAACACATTAAATTTGCTAGCTGCCGGCTGTATCTACTAAAAAGAATAATGATGCTTCTACCACTAGAGATATTCCACATGCCTGCTAAACTGTGGTCATATCAAGTACAGACTTTCAGATGTGTTCTTCTGCAGGTTTGCTAAATCCACTCTGGCTCCTCTCAATGTAGCCCTCTTTGGTGTGGGCAGACTAGCCGTAGCCGTAACATTATCGCAATCCTTAGGGATTGGCTTTCTATACAGGCTCGAATCCACACTTGCGTGACCATCAAGGCTATTCAGCGGAACCCCTCTTCAGCAGCCTGTATGTTCTGCATGGCTTGTGGTGTATTAGGGCCTCAGAAATGACCTGACCTCCAGTTGGAAACTCCCAAGTTCAGATCCTAGCAGTCTTCAGTTCAGTCATATTGATCCGCTGCAGCCAGTATTCGGAACCCATACGTCATTCATTTATACGTTATCTGCTGTGGACCGTCTGCAAACCTTCAAACTTTCCTCCTCAACGCGGAGTCTTTGTTTCGCCCTCTCATTGACTCGTCGCGGATCGTTGTTTTTGCTCCCTTCCTGAATTCAAATCATGTACTGTACAATGTGTCCATCGAGCTGCTGTCCACGTGTGCTCCGGTTACCTGTAGCCTCCTGTCCTAACTAGTTGGGTGTGCATGACCATATGCAACAATAGTTAGGTTTGTGACCGGACGTCGGTCTGTCCGTGCTTTCGCTGAGGTCCACCTACCTCTGGGGCTGCTTTAGACTTTTGGGAAAGCCATTATCAGTTCATCAAGAAGGAGAGGTGTGTCTGGCACCTCCGACTGAAGCTTTGTATATCGCTATCGAAGACTAATGCTGCTTTCAGAAATCAAATATAAGGTTTGATTGTCCTTAGCTGGAACTGGGTGTTGAAAGACGTAGTGTGTGAGACTCGGGGTGCAGAGCCGCATGCCTTCCTCACCAGCTCGATGGGTTTATTGTTCTGACCCTCTCTCGTGGGCTCCTGGTTCACGGAGCCTGTCTCATCGCGCTTCCTTACTTCCCTCTGCTGCATCCTGGCTGCAGTCTCACGGGTTCTTCACACAAAACCCATGGTAAACTACAGAAGGATTCCCAACACTTTGTCGACTTGATGTAGGGGTTTTCTCTTTTGATTGCACTGCAATCTCCGAAAAACCTACTGTTCACGATTTATATCTTCACCCACTCCGTAAGCTGCAAGTTTGTTGACCCTATAATGACATTGACATGTACTTCACCTCGTATTACACAGTCTTTACATTTTGAACTATCCATGTTTTACTGGGTAGACCCTCCCTCGGCTTATGAGCTGTGATTCTCAGAAAAGACCTGTTAAGGTCCTAAGAAAATTCTGTGAAAGCTGATCTCTGAGGCACTCAAGTTTCCTCAACTCACCGCCCTCCCCCCTCCCCCCACTCCCCGTCCATTATGGTTTTGCCACAGGTGCTGCCTGTCATTGCTGTTATTCAACTTTCTGAACTTCCAAATGGGCTCCCATCGACTGCACTTGAACACATGTTTCTGTTTGTTGTTTTTCAGAATATGCAGGGCTACCAGTGCAAAACATATTTTTTTAACTTATTGGAGGACGCGTTTGTACAGTCGGTTATGTTTTTTTTCTGGAATATAGCTTGTTTACACCGTTTCAAACACAATCAGGGCTTTCCTTATAAACTTAAGTACATTTTCTAAATGCAAGTTTTCATCCTCAGTAACCAAAATTAATTTCACCATTGGTTGAAATCCCTGTGTGTTCCTCCCTGAACCTCTTCCAACCCATTCTCACTCCAAATGCAGAACTTGTATTAGAAAGTGTAATTTTCTACCATCCGTTGAATTTTAGCAAGGCTCATTCCTAAAAATGTCAGTTCCTTGGGGGGCATACATACTTTTGGTATTTCAAACTTTTTTCTATCATTGCTGATGAATTTTCTATTTTTTCTCAACTTTCCTCTTCCTTCAGCTAAACCACGTGACACTTATGTGATGCGGGTGGTTGTCGACTCTGTGTAACGCGAGTAGACTTAGCACGGAATCTGTTCTCTGGTATGATCTGTGAAATAGGGCACCCTTTTAGTAAGTTCATCTCAGTCCTAAATAGTTTCATGGTTTTGCCCATGGCCGGTGTTGCTCAAATGCATCTCGGTTGGAGTTCTATTGAGATACTGGTTTTTCTAAGTTAATGATAGATTATTTACCCCAACAAGGTTTTTCTGACTCCTTCCTCAGCATATGCCTGCAAGGATGCATCATCGAGCAGATTAGCATACCCGCCCACTGTTGGCGTGCCACCATTTTTCAGCCGCATCTTTTTGACAACCTCCCCCAGATCCGACAGCTGCTCTTCTGGCAGTTCACCATTTTAATGTGGACGGGGCGTCCTCGAGCGGGACTCGCTGTTACAAACATCCTGCGCTGGAGTAAACTTGCTCTTTTGGTCAGCGATTTACATGCATTACTCTTACTTATTCTCTGTAGTTGGTAATTGCCCCTTTCCAATTGTGCTAAGTAGGTTTCACAGGATGCGGGTTGCACTAGATGTCTGCTTCTAGGTCCAAGTGCCTTCTAGGTAAGTAGATGTTATTGACTCCCCGGCTGGAAGACCGGTACTGATTAGCCTGAAGTAAGCTTCACCAGGCGTTGTCCTAGGATTTGAGCAGGGACTCCAATAGTGCGCTCATTTGTGATAGAATATTCCCTTGTTCTTGTGAAGCTTTCATACAGTCCAATAACAACTAATCCTGTTATGGAATCCCTCGCCTTTTGTTCTAAATAGTCCAGTAAGAGGCTGATCAGTGTCTCCTTAGAATATCACAGACTAGTTTTTCGTGTCTTGGTAGTGAATTTTGGAGCTTTAAATTACGGTCCTTCAAATTTAATTCTAAACTGTAAGCCAAACAATGTTCCCACTTTTATTTTTCAGTGATTAATTAAGCTCCTGTGTACTCTGTTTTTCACAGACTATAAACCTCTGAAACATCTCAGTTTGGTCTTCTCTGAACGTCATAAGCATGGATTTAATTTTAAATTTTTTTTAGTTTAAAGTGTGATAGCACAATTGTGTCAGTTCTTTTTTCATGTTTTCCAAATGTTAATCAAAGAAGTTTATTCTAGGTTTTAGCCATTTCGTTCACACATTTGAGAACTTTATTTGAAAGTATTTTCAATATTGCAAGCTGCACTCCTGTACAAAGATGGCTGCTTGTAAGGCAGAGTCTAATGATGAGCTTGTATTGGAAGCCTGTAACCGTCGCCTCATTGTGAATATGACAGTACATGAAGTCAAATGCGTAATAGTGACCTCTTCCGCACCCTCCTCCTCACGTATGGGGAAAGAGTGGTTGTGCATTAGTGGGCCAAAGTGGTGACAAAATGATGGGGGCAGATTGAGAACCTGAGTAAAAAAACTCACACGGTGGGTGTTCACCTCTCACTGAAACTCGTGTAGATCGACCTCTAGTTTGAGATCTGCTGGAGGAGGGATCCCAGTGGCGTAAGGAACCTTGAGCGGGCTCCCCTGCAAGGTACGCGGAGGGGCCACCTCTGGACTCAATCAGGAGCTCTCCACCAGAGTACTGTGCTGAGGGGACCCTCTGGAGCTTGGGCCCCCTCCCCCCGCACGGGCCTGTGTGACGCCCCTGAGTGAGCCAAAATGTGCCATGGGGTTGAGATCTCGGAGAGAACGAGACCCGTCCTTGGGGCTGGATAGCCTGTTGCGATCCACGGTGTGTTTCTTGACCCAACGCTGATTTCGCTTGAATTCTCTGCTCATCTGTTTATTGCTCCCTTCAGTTTTAAGTCTTTGTTTCATGGCGCTTTGAAATGCTTTTAGTGACGTTTCTTGATAACGTCTGTGGTTAGGCTGTCGGTTACTCGTCATCTTACCATATCTCTTACTTCCCCACCGGTAAGGATGGTCGTCCCACGAATCTGAGATCACACCTCTTGCACCTATGTGACTTGATAAGGTCTTTGCGGGTACAATCCACGCCCTCATTTATCATCCCCATCCTGTGCAGCACAACACGGGAACACTCGGAATTGATCAGGGTTTAAAACTCTTATAAATTCTGAATAAAACCGGAAGCCATTGTCTGGTCCTGAGGCCCTCTAAGTGGGTAACTCTCAGTATCACGTTATTTTTTTCATGCTTTCTGTAGCCAGGCATCCAACACGAGGGACAGCAGGGAGTGTACCAAGATGGCATCCAAGGGGCCCCTTCTACTTCCAGATTATGAGAATTCTAGTGTGAAAAAACTGGAGAAATTGTCTTTTTCAAAGGCCCTTCCCCTCCTGTTGAGGGGTGATCTGATATTTCATAAGAGGGTGTTAAGCTTGTTTATTGGGGCAATACTACACCAAAGTTACCTCATGCTTTTATTTTTATTTTTTTTACCAGGGCATGCCGCCGTTGTGAATCCCGCTTCTGTCGATGCTGACTCGGAGGCCATGCCTGGGGCAGGTAGGTGGTGTCCAGGCTGCATCTGCCGGGTGTGCTCAAAATGTACAGGAAAACCTATGCATAAATTAAAAACGTGGGAGGTTGGTTCCGGAGGGTTTCTATGCCCAGCTTTTTGGCAGTGCTCTCTGCAGCCATGGTTATGTATCCTCACTGTTTTCTAGATAGTGACAGACTGTTTCCAGAACCTTCTGCCAGTCTCATTAAGGACTTTTTGATTAGCCTTACAGTGGACTATTTGATGGTATGACAAAAAAATCTCTCATCAAACCGCTGTCGATTTCTCACTTTTCTTCCCTTCAGGTGAAGAGTCTCGGAAGCTCCCCGCGCCCTCGCTGACATCACGCACGAGCAGGTAACACCCAGGGACCTCCCTTTCCTGCCACTCAGTCCCACCTAGCAGCGCTGGCTTTACTCTCCTACCTCACGAAGCCTCAGGCCGGCAGCCATGTCTTCTCTTTCACAGCGTGCTATATTGTGCTTGGGTGTTGAGAGATTCTTAGAGTTACTACTATGCTTACCACGTGCAGTGTGGAGGGGTCTGCTATGACTGTAAGGGAATAAATAATAGGAAGTGCACATCCCAAATCAAATCAGGTGTTTGTTAAGCGCGACTACTCATCCGTAAGGGTCTCAAGTTGCTGGGGGATGTGGGGGAGGGGGGGGAGGGGGGTTCGCAGGTTTCAGTCCATCAAGGAGGGGGGTCTGTCGAAGAGCCAGGTTTTGAGGTTTCTTGCGAAGATGCGGAGCGATGTTATCTGTCTGAGGTGGAGCGGAAGGTTGTTCCAGGCTCTGGCCGCGCGGAAGGAGAAGGAGCGACCTCCCGATTAGGTCTTTCTGGTGCGGTGGACCATGGCGTAGGAGAGCTGGGCATTTTGGCGGTGACCCAGCTCCACTGACCCTGGATAGTGTCTTTGCATGTACCAAAAAATGAGGCTTTTCTTCCTCTGTCATGTAATGTACCACCCTTATCTTCTTTCTGCCCCAGCTCCTCCATGAGATCTTCAGGGGACCCTCCTGAACCCCTCTTTGGACCACCCCTAGAATCGGCTTTTGAACAGGAAGATCTCACAGGTGAGAAGGGGTGGTGGGATAACATGGGTGGTTGGTGGTGGACAGGTGTGCATGGCAGAGGCAAATGTGAGGTGGTGTGGTATGTGGTTGGTGGCATAGGAGCAGAGTGTGCAGACGGTAGTGGATAGAAGGCGATCATGTGTAGTAGTAGCTTGGAATGTAGATGAGGTGTAGAGGTGTGGTGGACGTTAGTCATTGGGGTTGTGGGGAGTTCTTTGTCACATTGGGTTAGTTCGAGGCATGTGGGCTGCTGAATTCATATCTGTGCATAGATCGCCGCCTAGTGTTGGGTCCGGATGTTTGCACGTTGTTGTCCTGGAAGAGTCTTCGAAGTATCCTTGGATAGGTGACTCCTCCCCTGGACTACAGTGCGCATGGGCATCCTCTCCATCCTCAGATTGGTTTTTTCCGCCATTGGGTTCGGATGTGCTATCTTAGCTCAAGTTAGGAAAATATTTGGTCGAGGCCAAAAGGCCTTTAGTTCGCGTCGGTACTGTTTATCGATCGGGTTTCGGTAGCATTTTGTTAGTTTACTAACTTTCAGCACCGACTTCTTTCGCATTTACCTGTCCATCGACTACTTCGACGATGGAATCCAGGACGCCATTCAAAAGGTGTCCGGTATGCAATGCGAAGTACCCACACATCGACGTCCATCCGGTGTGCAACAAATGCCTTTCGCCGGACCACGACGAATCGACATGCATGGCCTGTGCCCGGTTCCGTTCCAAGAAGACTCTAAGGAACCGAAGAGCGGCGAGACTCGAGGCGCGGCACGCGGCACCGGCCCCAACAGACATCTTCGACGAGGCCGACGTCGAAGAATTAGAAGTCATACCCTCCAGTCCCGTTTCCGAACACGACCCCGGATCGGACGAGGGCGATGAGTCACTCTTCCACAGAGGTGAAGACGACACCGAGGTAGGAGACGACGAGGAGGCCTTAGGGGCCGAAGAGAGTAGCTCCAATGATGAACAAGGCCTACCTGTTCAAACCGAAGAAACACCAGCGCCACAGCCTTTGGCTCCGGTCGAGGGATCGCCTTCGGGCCTTACCCGAGACCCATCCCGTAGTTCTTCGGCCCCGCCCTCGGACGTTCGGCAGCAGCCATTGCTGCATAAGCCAGCTGGTTTCCCTACCACAAAACCGAAACCGAAAGCTGCTCCGGTTCATACGAAACCGAAACTGAAAGTAGCGCTAGTGGGATCGAGGCCTTCCACGCCTTCGACGCCAGCGCAACGCGTCGGCACCGACCGCACCAAGAGGGACTTCGGTGCCGAACTGGAATCGGGCGACATCGGAGTCGACAAGCGGAAAAAGGCCATCGGCACCGAGAAACCTACTCGGCTACCGACGCCAACAACACCGAGGGCAATACCGCCCGCTTCGCCTCGCGTCGCTCCCTCGACGACGCCGATGCCTCACCTATCGAGGACGTCGACGGTGATCTCCACACCTCGACTCGAGGACCCGCCGGCACCGAAAAAATCCACGCCCGGCTCTACGAACCTGCCCGGTGCCAAAGCCTCAAAGACGCCCCAAGTGCGGCCTGCTGCGACGCAAAGCAACAAAACCAAGGCGGCCCTCAAAGACCCGTCGGGTTCCGGCACGATCGGAGCTCCAGCAACCTCTACGGGGCCAGCCAACATTACCTTCGGCTTGCCTCCGTCAACAATCCCGAAGATGTTCCAACTCAGGACACGGGTTACCCAGACTCCGGTTCCACCGGACGAGACGTCTCCGTCACGGGTCATCGACGCCGACACTGGCAGGATGATTCTCCACGACCGAAGAATAACTTCGGAACCGCCATTGGACCCTTTCAGGATCCCACTAAAAAGGAAGCTGCCGGTGGAATCAGAACCTCTCCTTTATGAACCGTTCCATTTCTCCTACCAGGATCCACACCGGTTCTCCCCCACGCGCTCCGACACGGATGCATTGGAGGACTACATGGATGACCAAGCACCCTACCATGTAGACACAGACCCTGATGACCAGCAGGACCCTGATCAAACTTGGGGCGACCCTGCAGACCCCAGTGCACCTCTCGATACACAGGACCCACAACTCTATGGGGCAAAAACATCTCCCACGGAGGATACTGCGGCGTTCAACGCTCTTATTGAACGTGCTGCGAATAACCATGGGGTACAGCTTCACTCAGATACCATCGAGGATGACTTTCTAATGGACACTTTTGCATCCTCAGAAAGACATGTAAAAACTCTGCCAATGCTTAAGGGGGTCCTCAAACCAGCTAAGGACATTTTCAAGGAACCCACCAGGGCACGAGTGATAAATCCCAGGATTGATAAAAAATACAGATCAGCACCTGGGGATCCTACTTACATCAAAGGACAATTACCACTCGACTCCATCGTCGTAGCGAATGCTCGCAAGAGGGCACACTCGCAAACGACAGGTGACGCTCCTCCCCCGGACAAAGAGTCCAAGGTGCTAGAGACCTCCGGCAAGCGAGTTGCCGCCCAGGCTGCCAACATATGGCGCATAGCCAACACTCAAGCGCTCCTCGCTCGCTACGATAGAGCGCACTATGACACATTGGAGCAACTACTCCAACATCTCCCTGACCAGTTCAAAGAAGGTGCAGAAATTCTTATCAGAGAGGGGCAGCTACTCACAAATGCTTCCATCAAATGTGCACTAGATGCTGCAGACACGGCTGCCAGGGCCATAAACACAAGCGTCATGCTGCGACGACATGCCTGGCTACGAATCTCAGGATTCAAGCCTGAGGTACAAAATAACATACTGAACCAGCCCGTCAACCCCGACTATTTATTCGGCCCAGAGGTTGACACCACCCTCGAAAAGATAAAAAAGGACACGGACACTGCAAAGTCCATGGGCGCCCTCCAAACTCAGTCCTTTCGGAGCGGCTCCTTTCGTCGCCCCGGAAACAAGGGGGCAGGTAGAGGACAGGGGTCACAACAAACGTATAACAAAGGCAATACACAGACCACCTATGATAAAAACACCCGAGGTGGATATCGTGGCTCCAGTACAAAGGGCAGAGGACGTGGCTACGGCAACACCAGGTCCTCCCCCAAGAACAAGCAGTGACGCCCTCTCCCTTCCTCCCGACCACATAACACCTGTCGGGGGAAGACTACAAAGGTTCCTGTCCACGTGGAACTCCATCACCACGGACAGGTGGGTCAAAGATATTATAAAATACGGTTACTGTCTGGAGTTAACCTCCACTCCACCCACAATACCACCAAGAAACCGTCCTATGTCCTCAGAGCACTTAACGCTCTTACAGCAAGAGGTGCAAAGTATGCTTCTAAAAGGCGCTATAGAGGTCGTCCCCACCCACGAGCAGGGTACAGGGGTGTACTCCCTCTACTTTTTAATTCCAAAGAAGGACGGGTCGCTCAGGCCTATATTAGACCTGAGACCCCTGAACCAGTACATTCTTTCGGAGCACTTTCACATGCTCACCCTACAGCAAGTCCTTCCGCTTCTCAAGCAGGGAGACTTCCTAGCCTCACTGGACCTCAAGGATGCGTACTTTCACATACCCATCCACCCCTCACACAAAAAATACCTCAGGTTCACTGTTCAGGGGCAGCACTATCAGTTCAAAGTCCTTCCCTTCGGCGTGACAACAGCGCCCAGGGTTTTCACGAAGTGCCTAGCTACGGTGGCGGCACATTTACGGAGGCAGCATATACACGTCTACCCCTACCTAGACGACTGGCTCGTTCAAGCGAAGTCAGCCCAGCAATGTGCAAGCCACATGTCCCGCACCATTCACCTTCTTCACAGTCTGGGATTCTCACTAAATTACCCAAAGTCCCATCTCCAGCCCGCACACGTACAACAGTACCTAGGTGCGACTATAGACACTCTGGCGGCCACAGCTCAGCCAAATTTAGTGAGGATCAACAGCATACAACTGCTGATCTCCAAGTTCAAACCCTATCACTCGCTTCCAGCGCGAGTGTTTATGCAGTTGATAGGCATGATGGCCTCCTGCATCTTCATAGTCCCGCACGCGAGGTTACATATGCGCCCACTTCAGGAGTGCCTAGCACGTCAGTGGAATCAGGCTCAAGGACAGTTGAAAGACCTAGTGTTGGTGAGCGGTCGGGCATACAACTCTCTGCATTGGTGGAATCCACAAAACCTTTGCAAGGGCCGACCGTTCCAAGAGCCTGTTCCGCAAATAGTACTGACAGCGGACGCGTCTCTCCAGGGATGGGGAGCTCATGTACTCCACTACACAGTGCAGGGACTATGGACGACACAACAGAAGAAGATGCACATCAACCTTCTGGAACTGATGGCAATCTTCCTGGCCATGAAGGCATTCAAAGTACATCTGTGCAACAAAGTCGTGTTGATCCGGACGGACAACATGACTGCCATGTACTACATACAGAAGCAGGGAGGAACACACTCTCCACAGTTGTCTCATCTGGCTCAGAGCATGTGGAAGTGGGCCATTCAGAGGAACATGTTCCTCATGGCGGAACACCTCCCCGGCAAGGACAACCAGATGGCGGATCCGCTCAGCAGACACAGCCACCAGATGCACGAGTGGGAGTTACACCCATCAGTACTCCAACCGTACTTCCAGCAGTGGGGTCATCCAGAGATAGACCTATTCGCGACAAGCAAAAACGCAAAATGCCAAAGCTTCGCCGCCAGATTCCCACATCCGCAGTCGCAGGGCAATGCGATATGGATGAACTGGTCCGGCAGATTTGCGTACGCTTTTCCCCCAGCGCCGCTGATACCGCTGGTGGCTCGCAAACTACGACAACACTCCCTGACACTCGTCCTAGTTGCTCCCACGTGGGCACGCCAGCCGTGGTACACCACCTTCCTCGAACTTTCCGTGGTGCCGCATCAAAGGCTGCGGATCAAACCCGCGCATTTGACGCAGAACCATGGAGAGGTTCAGCACCCAGATCCGCAACAGCTGAACCTGGCGATCTGGCTCCTGAAGTCCTAGAGTTTGGCTATCTCAACCTGCCACCTGACTGTATGGACATCATCAAGGAGGCCAGGAGACCCACTACCAGGGCTTGCTATGCAGCCAAATGGAAAAGGTTCGTCATTTATTGCGGTAATAATGACATCAACCCGCTGGACGCATCCATCCACAACATCATCTGTTACCTCTTACACCTATACCGATGCAATCTGGCGTACACCTCTATACGTGTCCATTTGACCGCAATATCAGCCTACCTGCAAACCAGGCAGCACCTCTCTCTATTCAGAGTGCCTGCCATCAAAGCATTCTTGGAAGGGCTCAAACGAGTCATTCCACCTAGTCACCCACCGGCTCCAATGTGGAACCTCAACTTGGTCCTCACACGCCTGATGAGTCCACCCTTTGAACCTCTACACTCATGCGAGATTCAATTCCTTACCTGGAAAGTGGCCTTCCTAGTAGCGATCACTTCCCTAAGAAGAGTTAGTGAACTCCAGGCACTAACCGTTCAAGAGCCATTTATTCAGGTTCACGCCAACAGGGTCGTACTACGTACCAACCCCAAATTCATGCCCAAGGTAATATCGCAGTTCCACATGAATCAGACTATTGAACTGCCCGTTTTCTTCCAAAACCCACAAACTGTTGCAGAAAGGGCACTACATACACTAGATGTACGGAGGGCCCTCATGTACTACATCGACAGGACTAAACCATTCAGGAAGACAAAACAACTGTTCGTTGCCTTTGCCCCACACCACAAAGGTAACGCCATCTCCAAAGCAGGGATAGCCAGATGGATAGTTAAGTGTATTCAAATCTGTTATCAAAAGGCAAAACGCACATTAACTATTCCACCACGAGCCCACTCAACACGTAAGTTGGGGGCTTCCATGGCCTTCCTAGGAAATATTCCCCTGCATGATATATGCAGAGCAGCCACATGGTCCACTACACACACATTTACAAAACACTATTGTGTAGATGTGCAGTCAAAACAGCAGGCAGCTGTAGGACAGGCTGTTCTCAAGACACTTTTTCAGACCGCTGCAGCTGGCACGGGTAGCCGCCGCTAATAGAGGGCACTGCTATGTATTCTATGCACAGATATGAATTCAGCAGCCCACATGCCTCGAACTGAATATGCTACTTACCAGTATGCATCTGTTCTTGGCATGTAGGGCTGCTGACATTCATATCGCCCTCCCTCCTCCCTGGCGCCTGTCGCAGCTGCAGCTCTCAGAATTACTGCAAGCATGGTCATCACTTTCTGTATCTACTCCATCACTGCCACAATGGCGAAAAACAATCTGAGGATGGAGAGGATGCCCATGCGCACTGTAGTCCAGGGGAGGAGTCACCTATCCAAGGATACTTCGAAGACTCTTCCAGGACAACAACGTGCAAACATCCGGACCCAACACTAGGCGGCGATCTATGCACAGATATGAATGTCAGCAGCCCTACATGCCAAGAACAGATGCATACTGGTAAGTAGCATATTCATTTTCAAGCGTTCCTCAGATGGAAAGGAGTTCAGTTTCAGGTTGTGGGTGGGTGGATAGGGTTCAGTCAGCTTACTGTTTTTGCATAGTAGACCAGTACACTTTAACTGGCTACCTCATCAGATAAGTGTGTGAATGTTTTGTGTAGTGCACTCTGAACTGGATGGACTTCAGGCCCTTCCAAGTTGGACATATAAGGCAGCTAATTTAAAGAGCAGGGCTCTTCTCAGACTCGCACAATTATGTTAGGTAGATATACAAGCATCTAACCATTGTTTTGTTGCGTCAATCTTTTCTGGATTTACTTGCTCTGCATTATTCCGCCATCTAGTGGTTGGTTCCGGAATAGTCTTCTTTTTTTTTTTAATGTGGGCATCGCCCATTTTATGCTATGTCCCTCCTTGGATGACATCACATATATGTCCGAGAAGCCCCACTGCGCGGTTGCCATCTTGGATGGTTTGTTTTGCAATCCTCTTCTGTGGCTCCTTTCTTTGACTCCTCCTTTTCTGTGGAGCAAATATGTTTCATGTTTGAGGAGGTTGGAGGGTTTCAAGCGAATCCAGTAAACTCTTCAAGCTCCACAACTATGCATACAGGCACGCGACCTTTCCGTTATGCAATTTGACTTTTGTGGCCTCACATACTGTGCATTGACTTTGTACGGCTTTATCCTGTTGGGAGGTTGTGTTACAATGAGTTTGTATTTGCAAGCAGATGTTATAGAACTTTCTGGCCCACCTGAGCTTCATTGTTCGCTTGGATATCTACACAGTAGTGTTTGGAAAAGGTATGCGTGGAAGACCATGTTTTTGTTTCCAGAATTTAATACATTGTCCTTCTGACATCCAGCGTGTGGAGACCCCTTTCTGCGTAAGATTTCGATTGCTATAAAAAAGCTGGTAGCTGTGAGGATTAGTCTTTATAATAGTCTAGCGAGGGCGGGTGCTCCCAGCGAGGGCGGGTGCTCCCAGCGAGGGCGGGTCCTCCCAGCGGGGGCGGGTGCTCCCAGCGGGGGCGGGTGCTCCCAGCGAGGGTGGGTGCTCCCAGCGAGGGTGGGTGCTCCCAGCGGGGGCGGGTGCTCCCAGCGAGGGCGGGTGCTCCCAGCGAGGGCGGGTGCTCCCAGCGGGGGCGGGTGCTCCCAGCGGGGGCGGGTACTCCCATCAGCCTCATATAAGAGCATTAGGATATCACACAATTGTACTTCTGCAGACGGGATGTCTGTTACATTTCTGACAGAATACCCATCTCCCTCACTGTGAATCAGATCGTTCTTTGGGGTGTCTGCCATACCATGCATCATTCGGACGCATGGTGACACCGACTGTAAGCCCACACTGCCCCACTCTGTTACCACGATCGTAACTTTCTGTCATTTAGCTGCGGAGGACGGTATGGGGAGTGTCATTTACCAAATCTACCTGCTGAGTAACACCATTTTTAAGAAAGGAGTATCGCACGGTTGCAGTTGGAAAACAATTCATATTACAAGAAGTGCAAACTATCCTGCCCTGTGATTTTGTAGGTCTGGCTTTTGAGATTACTTGATACGTCTTGCCTGGCGATTGCTTTTCTAAACTTTTTTACATAATGTGCATGCATAGAGGGGCTGTTGGTCAGAGAGCTTCATCCATTGATCTGTTAAATTGTCATTCCCATTTTGCTTCCCCCCACCACAACATATAGCTTGGGACAGCGCATCAGCCCACTTTACCTATTGGTTCTTTCACTTTGAGTGACTGCACAGAGCCCATGCAGATTGTTGACATCCGCCTAAAAATAGTTCCGTTCTCTTCAGTTACAAAACTGGTTTAAAGTGGGTTTTTTATTTTGTTTGTTTTGTGTGTGAACTTTAAATGCCTGCTATGTATTTTGCCTGCACTTCTGGTGCTCCGTTAGATAGTGATACATTGTCTGTCTCGCTTTAAAGTCATAAAGTGTTTTAAATTACATGGTAGCTGCCTGTGATTTGAGGTCTTGGTTATATTGTGGGTTATTCTTGTCAATAATAAAAAAAACACATGGCTAGCTGCTGTTTGTTTTTAATTGTGTAATCTTTATTTTGCGTTGTTTAGCTGTGCAGATTCCATCAGTAGAAACACCGATCACAATAACTATCAGAGCAGTGAGATATGCATCGTTCTTTCAGAACTCCTGGAAAAACTATGTCCTCAAAATATTCTTACTCTTGATATGGTTTCCTGACTGATACTGTCGTAGACTTCTTGGTGCCTTTAGATTTCACTGGTAGTGTTCAGAGTCAGTCAGTACATACATCCGGAGGACCAGTCAATCCATATGTCTTTTGGTTAAGCATCTTCTTGGTGCCGGAAGGCAGGGTAAAGCAGACTACAGAGGATCATAATGTAGAATGTAGGACAGAAATGTCCAGCGTGTGTCATAAAGTGCTGGTTAAGTGCTTCATCCTTGATTTAGGATGTTCTTTTAATTGTAGAAACCTATGCCAACGATAAGGAAGAGCGGGAGTGAGTTGGAATCAACTTTTAGACACTTTTAGCAGGTGGCACCAATTCCACTTGCCTTCAGGGGACCATGTGGGAATAGTAGACCCTTTGTTTCAACTTTGTTGTCACCGAACTCTCATCGTTTGAGTCTGGAGACAACGTTCTGATTGGGGGTTGTCAATTTCGTGGAGTTACATAAAAACTCAGTGAGATTCCGCAGAGTTCTGCCAACAGGCAGGGAATATGCCTCTAACGCTGCAATTTAGTGCCGGTAGCGCGAGCAGCCCTGAAAAATCAGCATCACCGACTCCATGCGGTGCACAAGAGCACGCAGCCATTCAAGATGATTTTGCTGCTGGTCGAGTAGACAATATACTCGAGAGTCAGCCCTCTTCTTGTGAATCCACTGTTTAGAAAATTGCTCTTGGGGTGTGCCAAATCTCACTCGCCAGCTCACATTTTCTAAAGCCTCAAGGGAGAAAACTTTCACCACCCGTCGATTGGTGGAATTTGGCCAGAACTCTGCATTAAAGAGTAACCGGCAGTGACCAAAATTCCACCAATTCCGCAGGCAGAATGAAACGTTTCGTCCACCCCTAATTGTTATAGGCACATTCTCAGAGCGGATGAGCACTGCTAGAACCCCGGACCACACAGCAAAATTCTTAGACGCCCAGAAACTTTCTTTCCAAAAGTCTTCATAAAAAAAGTAGAATGGGAAAAATAAGTAGGAGGTTGTCACGCAGGACGTCACCGTTTACAATTAGAAACTGATAATTTGCGTTAACACCAGTGTTTCAGCATTGCTTTCCTTTCTTTTTATTTTCATTATTGGAAACTAAGATTGGTGATTTTTTGATAATGCATGCGCTGGAGTAATTAAATAAAATTAAATGGTTGGAAAAGTGCAAGTGGGTGGGAGGAGCTGCTATTTGGTTGTCTTTTGAGGCGCTTCAAGGCCACCTTGACAGGACATGGGGACTCCCCAGGTGTTTGACGCGAGTTGCTTGGCTTTGGCAGAAGGGTAAATATTAGAACATTAGTTGCTGCTTCTTCCCCCTACAAGCAGCTTATGCCAAACGCTGCCATGCTTCCAAGAATTACTCAACAAGTAATCGGACATGGAAGGAGCTATTCGGAACTGTGCTCATCTTTCTGTTTTTGAGAATAGTGGAAGGAAGTCCATATGTTAAAAATGAGAAAGTTGAAAGTTTGAAAAGTCTTTTGTTTGAAGAGCCTCCCGTTTTTGCTTTTTAATCAGTATGCAAGATTTATAGTGCAGAATAATCTTGTTTATACAGAGTACCGTTACAAACTGGTACATATTGAAGGTGTCTGTGATAAGTTTAATTTATTTTCTTTGTCTTATGCCTAGCTTCTGGTGTCTACGTCCTGACTTCCAGCCCTTCGCTCTTCTCCTCATCTCCTGAAAATGTAGAAGATTCCGGCCTGGACTCTCCATCTCACGCGGCACCTGGTCCATCTCCTGATTCCCGGCCGTGGACTCCCCGGCCTATCACACCTCAGAGCCCAGCCACACAACGGAACACAAAGGACTCTCCGGTCTTCCTGGAGGACAAGAAGGGCTCCACCCCAGCCCTCTGCGGCCACCCCACCAAGAGAGCGGATCGACGATCATGGCGCCTGCGCCCTGGGTCCTCTCCTCCTAGCCCCACCAACAGTTCCCAGCGGGATTCCTTATTCAACAACTTCAGCTGCTCAACATTTGAGTCCAACACGGAGGAAGAGACTGGCTTGTGGACTGGCACGAATGGCCCCCGATGTACCCGCTCCGGAGGACTCGCTGGCAGGTCATTAACAGACCCCTTCTTCCGAACTTTGGGCGCGCCTTCTGTCTCCACGTCCTCCTTGGAAGGTTTGAACTACTGGAGGGCAAGACCGCCCAGCCCTGCACGACGACAGCCTTCGGATGGCGATGCCAGTGCCTCGTCCAACTCAGTCTCCTCCTCTTCTCCCACGTCTCTTCCTGCGGAGTCATCCAGCCCTTCTCCGTGCACCCATCGACTTTCCAGCTCCAAGGACTCCGAGCGGAACTCTCCCACATGCAGACCGACTGCTCCGGAGCCCTCAATCACTGTAGGTGGGTATAGAGAGTAGAAAAAGCTGGCAAAGACGGTCATGGTCTTACACGTTTGGGCGCAATGGATAGATTGAATCCTGTGTTGTTTGACTACACAGATGTATGATGGGGTGTACGACCATGCAGAGCATTCCCACTGAGTCTTATGTAGTTACTTATGAGGTTTAACTTGTTTTCAGAATTTCATTCAAAATATTGTCTACTTAGCTTTTTCTCTGTAGTCGTAAAAGAAAGGAATGCATTCACTAAATCTCCATAGTCCTACACTGTTGGAGTGTGTCCCAGTGATGGGCAGAGCAGCCTGGAACCTCTGTTTCACTTTTCTACTTTCTAATCACCATTAATAGAAATTGTTCTCAGACTTGGGCTTGTTTGACAGAGGGTTCCATAATCCATTGCACCTTTGGTTTTCTGAATGGGTTGGGGTGGCACTGTGAAAGACGCTCCTATTAGAAGTGCCCTTTTAATTCCTATCGGGCCGATAACAGGAGTTAGTGTCTCCATCGCAATTAGCAGCCAAAACCTCTGTGTAAAAGTACAGGGAAAAATTAGAAATTCACAGGGGCATCAGACCTGAAGAACAAGTTACTTACCTTCGGTAACGATGTATCTGTAAGAAACATTAGTTAGTTAGATTCCTCACCTTAGAATATCCCCAGGCGTCAGACTGGATCCGGAAAGATTTTTGCAGCAATACCCCTTGCGCGTCGCTAGGCGTCGTCTGCGGCTCCGCGTCTGTCGTTGCCGTCGTGCGCCGGAATGACGTCGTCGGAGTACTTAGACGCCGCCCTCGCGCGCTGACATCAGTTCTTGTACATAGCTTTCCGCGCCAGGGACGCTGAGCCATGCAAGAGACCGACACTGGTGCCAAAAAATCTAGGGCCCTGAAAGGGAGAAACTTAACCCTAGATGTCTGTTCGCAGAACGGGGAGGCTGGGTGGGTCGGTGAGGAATCTAACTAACTAATGTTTCTTACAGATACATCGTTACCAAAGGTAAGTAACTTGTTCATCTGAAAGAAACATGTAGTTAGATTCCTCACCTTAGAATAGATACCCCAGCAATACCAACCCCGGTGGTGGGTCTGCGAACCAAGATCACACCAGAAAGTCCTGGAGAACAGAACGGCCAAAGTGGCCATCTCTCCAGACTTGGCTGTCCAGGCAATAGTGCCTGGCGAACGTGTGCAGTGAAGCCCACGTCGCCGCCTGACAGATGTCCTGCAAGGGGACTCCCCGTCCCAGGGCAGTCGTCGCCGCTGTGGCCCGGGTGGAATGGGCTCGCAGCCTAACAGGAGGGACCTTTTTCGCCAAAGAATAGCAGAGTTTAATACACAACACGACCCACCGCGAGATGGTCCGCTTGTGCACAGCTTTACCCTTCTTCGCACATACATATCCAACAAAAAGTTCGTCGTCCACCCGGAACTGGCTTGTGCGGGCCAAATAAAATGACAGCGCACGTTTTGGGTCCAGACGGTGGAGCCTCTCTTCATCTTTTGAAGGATGCGGAGGCGGAAAGAAGGTGGGCAGCGTGGCAGATTGCCCAATGTGAAAGGGAATCACGACTTTAGGAAGGAAAGAAGGACGGGTCCGGAGGACAACCTTATCCGGATGAACCGAAAGGAAGGGAGGCTTAGCTGACAGAGCCTGGAGCTCACTCACCCGCCTAGCGGAGGTGATAGCCACCAGGAAGGCAGTTTTCAGAGTCAGTAGACGAAGTGGACAGTTGTGAAGGGGCTCAAAGGGAGCGCACATCAGAAAAGTAAGAACAAGGTTCAAGTCCCACTGAGGCATTACGAAGGGAACAGGAGGGAACATATGAGTAATGCCCTTGAGAAAACGGGAGACAACAGGGGACTTGAAAGGAGAAGGCTGATCAGGAAGCCTCAAGAAAGCGGAGATTGCAGCAAGATAACCCTGCAAGGTGCCCAGAGCAGAGCCCTGCTGGGCCAAAGAAAGAAGAAAGAGGAGAACCTCAGAAAGAGGGGCAGAAAGGGGATCCACAGCCTTTGCTGTGCACCATGCCACAAATTTGTTCCACCGGCAGGCGTATACCGTCTTTGTGGAGGGACGCCTGGCTGCCAGAATGACATCACAGACTTCAGGAGGCAAGTCAAATGGCATCAACTGTCGCCGCTCAATCTCCACGCATGGAGGTGGAGGCTGGACAGGTTCGGGTGGAGGACCGTCCCCTGTTGCTGCGACAGAAAGTCCTCCTGAAGCGGCAGTCGTATCGGAGGATCGATGGACATACTGAGTAGCTCTGGATACCAGTACCTTCGTGCCCAATCCGGAGCCACCAAGATGACTTGGGCCCGGTCGCGCCTGATCTTCTTCAGCACTCTGGGCAGAAGTGGTATAGGCGGAAAGGCGTACAACAGACCGCAACTCCACTCGCGACGAAAAGTGTCTCCGAGCGAGTGCTGCCTTGGAAATTCCAACGCGCAGAACTGCTGACATTGCGCGTTCTCTTCCGTGGCGAATAGATCTAACCAAGGCTCTCCCCACTGCAGAAAGTGACCGTGCGCCACGTCCGAGTGCAGACGCCATTCGTGATCCATCATGCACTGGCGGCTGAGTTTGTCTGCTCTGGCGTTCCGAGAGCCCGCCAGATGTTGAACCACCAGGGTGATGCCCTGATGTTCCAGCCATGTCCAGAGGCGCAGAGCCTCCTGACAAAGGGTCCACGACCCCACCCCGCCCTGTTTGTTGCAATACCATATGGCGGTGGTGTTGTCCGTGAACACCTGCACGACACTTCCCCGGACAGAGGGAAGGAAGGCTTTCAGTGCAAGTCGGATCGCCCTCAGCTCCAATAGGTTGATATGGAGCCGAGTCTCCGCCGGAGACCAGAGTCCTCTGATCTCCGCCTCTCCCATATGGCCCCCCCCATCCCAGGAGGGACGCATCCGTCACTACGACATGCTCCGGTTGGGATAGGGAGAGGGATCTGCCACTGACCCAATCGCGATTCGTGAGCCACCACTGCAGCTGGTTCGCAGTGCCCTCCGAGATCAGGACATGGTCGGACAGGTTGCCGCGATGCTGGGCCCACTGAAACTTCAGGTCCCACTGCAGAGCCCGCATCCGCCACCTGGCGTGAGGTACCAACAGGATGCAGGAGGCCATCAGCCCCAGAAGCCGCAGCACCAACCCGACCGAAACCCAGGACAAAGGCCGGAAGATGGAAATCAGGGCCTGAATGTCCCGGACCCGCTGTTCCGGCGGATAGACCCGGAACTGCGCCGAATCGAGAACCGCTCCGATGAAAAGGAGCTTCTGGGAGGGACTCAGGTGCGACTTCGCACATTGATGGAGAACCCCAGCGAGTGCAGGAGGTCGGCCGTAGTCTGGAGGTGGGAGACGACTTGCTGGGGTGAGCCTGCCTTCAACAGCCAGTCGTCGAGATAGGGGAAGACTGGAACCCCCTGATCGGCACAGATGAGCTGCGACCACCGCCATCACTTTCGTGAACACCCGAGGGGCACTGGTGAGGCCGAAGGGGAGCACGGTGAACTGAAAGTGCTCCTGACCCACCGTGAACCGCAGGTAACGCCGGTGGGCCGGCAGGACGGGGATGTGGAAATAAGCGTCCTGCAAGTCCAACGCTACCATCCAGTCTCCAGGGTCTAGGGCAGCCAGAACCTGAGCTAAAGTGAGCATCTTGAACCGGTCCTTCCGGAGGAAGGTGTTGACGCTCCTGAGGTCCAAGATCGGGTGTAGGCCCCTTTTGCCCTTCTTGGGAACCAGAAAGTAGTGGGAATAACAACCACGACCCACTTCTGGACCAGGAACGCGCTCGACGGCCTCTTTGGTCAAGAGGGCCGAAACTTCCACTCGTAGAAGATGCAAATGATCCCCCGACATACAGTGGTTCAGCGGTGGCATGGCTGGAGGGGTCGTCTTGAAGGGGAGGGAGTAGCCCCTTCGGACGATTTGCAGCACCCACCTGTCCGACGTGATGGAGCGCCAGTGGAGCAGGTGATGGCGAACTCTGCCGCCCACTGGCGTTGAATGGGCCTGAAAGCTCGGACTAGGAGGGCTTTGAGGCGGATGCTGCCGGGGTGGATGTGGACTGACCGGCACGTTGACCTCTAGTACCGCCTCGGCGGAATCCACGTCCGCGACCGCGTGCAGGTTGGGTCTGCGGCCGGTGGCTGGGCGGACGTGAGGAGGCGCCCCTTCCTTGGCCACGAAAGTGACGAAAGGCGGAAGTTTGCGACCGCGGGGCCGAAGGACCTAAGGACTTGGCCGTGGCCCGGGAGTCCTTGAACCGAGCCGGTGCACTGTCCGCCTTCTCACCAAAAAGGCGAGTGCCATCAAAGGGCATGTCCATGAGGGAACTCTGGACATCCCCCGAAAATGACGTGGACCTCAGCCAGGCGTGACGCCGAAGTTCCACCGTGGTGGAAATCGCCCGACCCAGCGAGTCCGTGGTGTCAAGTCCACACCGTATGGCGTGCCGTGCTGCATCTCGACCGTCAGAAAGAGCTTGAGCGAGTCGTGTCCGGGCCTCCACCGGACACAAGGGCAGCACGTCCTCCACCGCATCCCACAGAGAGTGGGAATAACGGTCCAACAGGCAAGCGGTATTTAAAGGCCGCAGTCCCAAACTCAGGGACGAGAACAGTTTCTTGCCAAACTGCTCTAACCTCTTGGATTCCCGATCCGTAGGAGTGGACGGGAAGGAGGATTGGGAGGTTGAGGCCTGGATAACCAGACTCTCGGGAGTGGGGTGTTGGGAGAGGAAACTGGGGTCGCCCGGAGCAGGGAGGTGGCGCAGGGCAACGTTCCGGTCCACAGGAGGGACTGTGGAGGGCTTGGACCAAGTGCCCTGCAGAACGTCAATGAGGGCCTCATTAAACTGCAGCAGAGGCTCAGTGGAGCCTGCTGTCGGTTGAAGGACCTCAGTGAGGACGTTAGTCCTCACGGCCACAGCAGGCAACTCGAGCCCGAGGGCTTCGGCCGCCTTGCGCAGCACCACTGAGAAGGCTGCACCCTCCTCCGAGGCCACAGTCGTAGGAGAGATGAAACCAGCTTCCGGGGAGGTATCCAGACTGCTGGCATCCCCCAATTCCTCTGCCCAGTCCTGAGAAAGTTGGGCCTGAGCGGCCATAGGGTCATCATACCCCTCCCAGTCGCCCTCGTCATCCGATTCCCGATAAACAGGAGGAACGATCAGAGCTGGGCAGTAGATGAAGGGTTCACCAGTCTGCGCCGGCATCAGAGCCGGGCGGCGCCGTGCCGGCGTCTGGCCCGGACCGGGGCTAAACCGGGGAACGACATCGCCCGGGGACGGCGTCGGAGGTGGAACCGGTTTCGGCACAGGCGGAGGAGGCGTCGTAAGGTCGACCGGCGCCGACTGAGATCCAGGCCTGGATCCCTCGGGGACCTGCGGCGTCGGGCCGGAGCCGTCGACGGCGCCAGGGCCACCGCCGCCGGCACGCGAGGTCGCCCAGTCGAGTCCGCGGGGCCCGAAGGTGCGCCGGCAGGCGTCATTGGCGGAGCCAGGCCCCTCATGGCCGAGAGGAAGGCACTGACCTCTGCCGGAGTCGCGACAGTCCCAGGGACCGGCGGGTATGGGGACGGACGCGGCTCCTGCGGCTTCGACGGAGCTGCGGGGATGGGACCATCCTGACCCTCGGCCGAGACGCGCGACCGGCGAGGGGAGTCCGAAGAGCGATCTCGTCTCTTGGACTTACCGAAGACCCCGACGAGCGATGACGATGGCTGTGGCTCCGCGATCGGTCCTTGGACCTCCTCCTGGACCGGGACCGAGAGCGGAGCCGAGTGCCGAAGCTCGAGAAGCTTACGGGACCACTCCCGCCTAGCTTTCGATGTCAAGGCCTGACAGTCGGGGCACGACTCCGCGTCGTGGTCGGCCTCCAGGCAGTAAAGGCACCGGCGATGATGATCCATCACCGACATCAGGCGATGACAGGCGTCCCAGGCCTTAAAACCAGGCATCCTAACCGGCACCAGTGTCGAGTCGATAGACCAAAAAGAGTCAAAAAGTTAGTCAAAAAATGACTAGGGGTAAGCTCTTCCCGGATCGGCGCTTACTGGCGCTGAAAAAAGAAGAACTGACGTCAGCTCGCGAGTGTGGCGTCTAAGTACTCCAACGTCATTCCGGCGCACAACGCCAACGACGGACGCGGACCCGCAGACGACTCCTAGCGACGTACAAGGGGTATTGCTACAAAAATCTTTCCGGATCCAGTCTGACGCCTGGGGATATTCTAAGGTGAGGAATCTAACTAATGTGTTTCTTTCAGATAATCCTTATTTCATGGTGGTCCCAAAGGCTCCTAATAGGCCAGATGTCCCCGCCCCCCCTCCCCAAAGTAAGTGGGACCCTCTGGATCTGTAATTCTGGCAGTGGGAGAATCTGGCCCATTTTCCTGGACAATGCTATGAGAGCTATTACAGTGATCCCATTTACAACACATTTTGTTGACTTGTTAGCAGCTACTCGAAGTCTGCAACTGGTTTTAACATTGTTGCAAATTTATTTTGTCCTTGTGAAGTGTTCGCTCTACTGCTTAAACTGACAATGGCTTACGTCCATTCTCATAACTGTGTGCTCTGTAACTCTGAAAAACAAACTGGCGACCAGGGACTGACCCAGGCCAGGGTTTCTTTTCCAACTTCAAAATAGATTTTAAAAGACTGAAATATAAAGATAATGGTTTTTCCTCCTGAGAAAAGTATGTTCTAATGCTTCAAGTTTGTCTTGAGGAGTTGCATGTAGTGGTCTGCACAGACTCTAGACTCAAGTCTGTAAACCGACCTGTTCTAAGATCTTCTCTCGCTGTGTTGCAGATCTGTCCCTGGTGACGAGTGAAACCTCCGCCTGCGATAGCCTGACTGTGGCTCCGCCTCTGCAGCGGCCGAGGGCCAAGAGGGTATCATCTGGACGCAGAAACGGGGGCCTGGTGGGTTCCAGTGCTAATGCTTGCACAGCTATGTGGGCTTTTAATTTCTGTAGGTGCAGGGGGGGAAGGCTTGTTTGTTATGGAGTTTCCATGTAGCACCACATATTGGACTGTGCTCCTGCCCTTAGAGATTGAGAGAAAGGGATTTAACCAAGTTTCACTGTAGAAAACGTCTCTCAGGAGCTGCATCTTCCAAATCCCATATAGGTAATGTGGCAGTGTGAATCTCTTCTAGATTTACATATTGTGCATAATTCATGTTCTAGTGATGGGGTCTGGTAGTGCTGGGTTGCAAAACTTCTCTCCACTCTTCTTGGGCGTCAACATAGGTCAAGTATGGCGATGACATCAACTGTAAGACCACAGTGCCCTGATATGTAATAACCATTTCAGATTATTTGTTTCCGATGTTTGGTTCGAGGTGCGCTGAAAAGAGGTATTGATGAAGACATCGAAATTTCATCAAGAGACACTGAAGCTGTTGAGGGTACATCCATTACTGTTTGACACTGGATCCAGGTTTTCATGGATATTCTTGGAGGTGGGGGGGGGGGAGGTGGTCGATATAGTCTGAAAATGAGAAGGCTAAACAAACAATGGGAAAGCGGTGAGCCTACTCCTCCATCTCTGATTTGCAGTGAATTGGAAAAGTCTTCCACAATTCCAGAAACGAAAAAAAAGATTCCTGCGGTAGCCCAGGCATTGCAGAAACAGGCTGAAAACAGCAGAAAAAGCAAAATGGCGGTACTTCGACCCCAGATACTGCCATCCTTGGTCTCCGGGGAATACGCAGTCGATAAGCTTTTAAGTGATATTTGCTTATGGCCTTACCACCTTTACTCCTGTGCCATTGATTCTCCTAGTCTTGGAGAAGTTCATGGCATCAAACCTGGCTTTGATCATAGTAGCTGGCAGGTGGCCAGTCCGGGCCTGGCTCTCTCACCTAATGTAAAGAGCTTTTATGTAATAATACAACACACAAAGACACACTCACAATGCAATTGGCAAGGGGTTCCACCCAAACCTGGGAACTACAGTTGATGGTTGGTTCCAGAGATAGCCATATTTAGCTATTTTCAAATGTCTGAAAATTTAGGCAGGCACTGTAATGGATGAGGTATTTATGGAGGTGCCAGAAAAACAATTTTCACCACTGTATGTCTGATGGAACTGTAATAGTTCGGCACTTCACACGTCTAGTAGATTGCAAGATAACTTACGCTTCCGTGACGGTGCATTTGTCAGCAATTGCAACTCGGATTAAGAGAGCGATCTCAGCCATGAAGAGATTCATGGACGGGGCTAAGAGACTTTTTTCTTCATCTACTCTTCCTGCACTTCAGTGGAACTTACATTTGGTGCTAGCAGACCTCATAAAGTCATCTTTTTAGCCCATGCACGTCTTCACTGAAGTACCTTGCATTAAAGACAACACTCCGAGTGGCAGTCACATCTCTAAGGAGTGTAAACGAGTATCAGGCATTCCTGCTATGGGAACTATATCTAACCACTTGCAAGGATAAGGTTAGCTTCAGAACTTGTCCTAAATTCCTACTTTGTGTTGCCATTCCAAATCAGCAGGACCATTAAACGTATGGCATTGTTCCAGAAGCCGACAAACAAAACAGAGAAACCAAAAGCACTATATATGTTAGATGTAATAAGGGTACAGATGTGATAGAAGCACAAAACACAGATCTTCAGAAGGACCAACCACTTTTCTATGGGGCACTCATAACAGACACTGGACACAGCAGTGATGAAAAACATCATCGTGATATAGTGCAAACCATTCAACACTGTTAGATAATGGCTATTGAGATACTGTAATTGAAGCCTTGGGCTCATTACAGTGGGGAAAAAGCAAGCCAGGCTTGCACGACATTTGCAAGGCAGCTAAACGGCCATCAGAACACGCATTCCAGCTGTATTATTGCGTAGCTATAGAGACCAGCAAGTAGGTGGCAGAAGGGAAATAAGTTGTCAAAAATGGTTCCCATCCTCTTTCTCTAGAAATGCCCTCCATATTGGAGGGGTGGGTAACACCGCTGTGTACGCTATGCACAGCATCTGAATCTAGAAGAGAGGTCCAGCACTCCTCTCACCGCCGCTCCGGGTCTAGGGGCCATTCGCAGGACCGCTCGCGGGACCGGAGCCATCGCACCTCGGACTCTAAGTCTTCACCTTCAGATTCCGGTAAGCGACGCCATAAGAAGATTTCGAAGAAGCGTGTTCGCTCTCTGAGGTCCCCCCGTCGCTCCCCGGAGGGGGATAGGGGCTCCGCCCCTGCGGCTCCTTCAGAGCCTGGGAGTCCCGCGGGCTACCCGCTATTCCCAGGTCCGATGCAAGAATTTCTTGCTGCCATGGACCGCCTGTTTAGGCCTCGGGCTCCTGCGGGCCCCGCGGTCCGGTGTCCGGATACTGTTGACCCGGTGGCGCCGGAGCCACTTAACCAGCGCTTGCGGCTTCGGCCCCACAAGGTGTAGCACTGCTGGCTCCGGCCCCACAAGGTGTAGCACTGCTGGCTCCGGCCCCGGCGCTGCCCTTGGCTCCGGCCCCAGCGCTGCCCCTGGCTCCGCCACAGGCGCCGCACTGGGTGCCGTTTATCCCACCCCTGTCCCGGTTCTCGGACCATTTCGTTCCGACCTGGGATCCTCATTGGGATGCGGTTCTGGGTCGGCCCCGGCCGGCGCCGCTCCCGGCATCGCTGGCCCCCTCTCCGGCTCCGGTCCTGCCGCCGCTGCTGGCTCCTACCCCGGAGCCGGATGAAGACTGGGACGGCTCCGAAGACCACCTTGTGCGGCAGTGTGACTCCGAGCAGGATTGGGTGGATGAGCTTCAAGATGTGGGTGAACTTGATGTGTCTTCTGACCCGGGGTTTGCCTCCCCTCCGCCTACTATGGAGGAGGGCGCTTCCTACACTATGGTGCTGCGTCGAGCTGCGGAGGCTCTCCTTCTCGACCTCCCCTATGGTGGCCCTTAAGACCAACCTCCTTACGCAGGTGCTCCAGACGGCGTCTACGTCGTCGGAACCGCTGCTCCCTTTCAATGAGGCCCTTACCGAAGTCCTCTTGGGCACTTGGTTGCAGCCGGCCTCTGGGGCACCGGTGGATAAGAACGTCGCTAGACGTCATTGCCCGGCGCCTGGTGACCCTGCCTTCTTGACCACTCACCCCACAACTGAGAGCCTGGTCATTCAGGCCTCGACGTCGCAGAGTGCCTTTCCCACAGCTCCGCCGGATAAGGACTCTAAGAAGCTGGACCACTATGGCAAGAGGTTGTTCTCCTAGGCCAGCTTGGGGTTGCGGTCGGTTAATACCGCCTGCTTGTTGGACCGTTACTCCCACGCCGTGTGGGATACGGTAGCAGAGGTCCTGCCTCAGTGTTCTGAAGAGGTCCAGGCCGTCCTTTCCCAAGCGATTGCGGAGGGCAAGGATGCGGCGAAGTTTGCCATCAGGTGTGGTCTGTACACGGCTGATTCCTTGGGCAGGGCAATTTCCACGACTGTGGCGTTGCGGCGTCATGCCTGGTTGCGGTCTACCAGGTTCTCGCTTGATGTCCAGAGCTCGCTCATGGACATGCCTTTTGATGGCTCTCGCCTCTTCGGCGACAAGACGGACAGTGCCCTGGAGCGCTTTAAGGACTCACGGGCTACGGCTAAGTCTTTGGGTCTTTCCGCTAAGAGCCCTGCCACGCCTGGGTTTCGTTCCTTTCGTGGCCAGGGTTAGGGCGCCAAGTCGCGCTCCTCCGCAAAGCCTGTGCAGAACCTGCCTCAGCGTGGCCGCGGACGGGGTTTCCGCAGTTTACCTTCCCGATCAGGAAGTATTGAGTGGTTGCTATTCCCACTACTTTCTGGTCCCCAAGAAGGACAAGGGGGACCTGCGCCCCATCGTGGACCTACGGGACGTAAATCGCTTCCTCTGGAAGAAGTTCAAGATGCTGACTCTGGCTCAGGTCCTGTCTGCCCTGGACCCTGGAGACTGGATGGTAGCGTTGGACTTGCAGGACGCTTATTTTCACATTCCCGTCCTGCCGGCCCACCGGCGTTACCTGCGGTTCACGGTAGGCCAGGAGCATTTTCAGTTTGCTGTGCTCCCCTTCGGCCTTACCAGCGCCCCTCGGGTGTTCCCGAAAGTGATTGCGGTGGTCGCAGCTCATCTGCGCATGTCAGGGGTGTCAGTCTTCCCCTACCTCGACGACTGGCTGTTGAAGGCGGGTTCGCCCCAGGCAGTCGTCTCCCACCTCCAGACTACGGCCGACCTCCTGCATCTGCTGGGGTTCTCCATCAATGTGCCGAAGTTGCACCTGAGTCCCTCTCAGAAGCTCCCTTTCTTCGGAGCGGTTCTGGATTCGACCCTGTTTCGAGTTTATCCTCCCGAACAGCGAGTCCGGGATATTCAGGCTCTGGTTCCGCTCTTTCAGCCTATTCTGGGCTTCAGTCAGGATGACCCTCCGGCTTCTGGGCCTGATGGCCTCCTGCATCCTTCTGGTACCGCATGCCAGATGGCATATGCGGGCTCTGCAGTGTGACCTGAATTTCCAGTGGGCGCAGCATCAGGGCAACCTGTCCGATCATGTCCAGATCTCGGAGGGCACTGCACAGCAATTGCAGTGGTGGCTCACGAATCGCGATTGGGTCAATGGCAGATCCCTCTCCTTTCCCCTACCGGAGCACACTGTAGTGACGGATGCGTCTCTTCTGGGTTGGGGAGGCCACATGGGGGAGGCGGAGATCAGAGGACTCTGGTCTCCGGCGGAGTCCCGGCTCCATATCAATGTTCTGGAGCTGCGGGCGATCCAGCTTGCACTGAAGGCATTCCTTCCCTCTGTCCGGGGAAGTGTAGTGCAAGTGTTCACAGACAACACCACCGCCATGTGGTATTGCAACAAACAGGGCGGGGTGGGGTCGTGGACCCTATGTCAGGAGGCTCTGCGCCTCTGGACGTGGCTGGGACATCAAGGTATTACCTTGGTTGTTCAGCACCTGGCAGGTTCTCTGAACGCCAAGGCGGACGAACTCAGCAGCCGGTGCATGGTGGATCACGAGTGGCGTCTGAACTTGGACGTGGCGCAAGGTCTCTTTCTACGATGGGGAGAGCCTTGGTTAGATCTATTCGCCACCGAAGAGAACGCGCAATGTCCTCAGTTCTGCACGTTGGAATTTTCAAGGCGGCACTCGCTCGGAGACGCGTTTCATCTCGAGTGGAGCTGCGGTCTGTTGTACGCCTTTCCGCCTATACCACTTCTGCCCAGAGTGCTGAAGAAGATCAGGTGCGACCAGGCCCAAGTTATTCTTGTGGCTCCGGACTGGGCTCGAAGAGTATGGTATCCCGAGCATCGATCCCCCGATCCGTCTGCCTCTTCGGGAGGATCTTCTGTCGCAGCAGCAGGGGACGGTCCTCCACCCGAACCTGTCCAGCCTCCACCTCCATGCTTGGAGATTGAGCGGCGACAGTAGACACCTTTCGATCTTCCTCCCGAAGTCTGTGATGTCATCCTGGCCGCCAGGCGTCCCTCCACTAAAATGGTGTACGCCTGTAGGTGGAACAGATTTGTGGCATGGTGCACAGCTAAGACTGTGGATCCCCTTTCTGCCCCTCTTTCTGAGGTTCTTCTGTTCCTTCTCTCTTTGGCCCAGCAGGGCTCTGCTCTGGGCACTGTTAAAGGTTATCTTTTGGCCATCTCTGCCTTTCTACGGCTTCCAGATCAGCCTTCTCTTTTTAAGTCCCCGGTTGTTAACCGTTTTCTTAAGGGCATTATGCATACGTTCCCACCTGTGCCCTTCATAATGCCTCAGTGGCACTTGAATCTTGTCTTGACTCTTCTGATGTGCGCTCCCTTTGAGCCCCTTCATAACTGTCCCTTACGTCTTCTTACTCTCAAGACGGCTTTCCTGGTAGCTATCACCTCTGCCAGGAGAGCGAGTGAGCTCCAGGCTCTTTCTTCCTAACCTGCTTTCCTTTCTGTTCATCCGGACAAGGTGGTTCTGAGGACACGTCCTTCTTTCTTGCCAAAGGTTGTCACGCCCTTCCACATCAGGCAGACCATCCCTTTGCCCACCTTTTTTCCGCCTCCGCATCCTTCAAGGGAAGAGGAGCGGCTCCACCGTCTGGACCCAAAACGTGGGCTCGCATTCTATCTGCAGCATACACAGCAGTTCCGGGTGGATGATCAGCTCTTTGTTGGCTACGTGGGTGCCAAAAGAGATCGGGTGGTGCACAAACGGACCATCTCCTGGTGGGTCGTTATGTGCATCAAAGCATGTTACTCCTTGGCCAAGAAGGAGCCTCCTGTGGGACTGCGTGCCCATTCGACCAGGGCAACTGCAGCCACTGCTGCCTTGGGATGCGGTGTCCCCTTGCAGGATATTTGTCAGGCAGCTACGTGGGCCTCGCTGCACACGTTTACCAAGCACTACTGTCAAGTCCGGAGAGACGGCTTCTTTGGCCGTTCTGTGCTCCGTGACTTTCTGGTGTGATCTTGTTTGCAGACCCACCACCGGGGTTAGTATTGCTGGGGTATCTATTCTAAGGTAAGGAATCTATCACTAACGTGTCTCTTTCAGATGCACAAATTACTACTTGTGTAACGATATATCTGTAAGAGACATTAGTTAGTGATAGATTCCTTACCGCCCCACCCATCCTCCCCGTTCTGCGAACTGATTACTAGGGTTAAGGTCATCCCCTTTTAGGGCCCTAGTTTTATGCACCAAATGTCAGTTTCTCACATGACTCTGCGTTTCGGTGCAAAAAGTTGTGTACAGAACTGACGTCAGCGCGCATGGGTGGCGCCTAAGTAGCCTCCGTGACGTCATCCCGGCATGCATGACGCCAGTGACGGGCGCGGAGCCGCACAGCGCCACCTACTGGCGCGCAGGGGTACTGCTAAGCAGAAAACTTTCCGGTTCTAATGTCAGACCTCGATAGTCCGCCCAGCATCTCCAGATCTTATAGTGCTTGCGTGGGCATCCCCTGGCAATGAAGATAGGCTGTTCAACCCCATACAAAAGTCCAGCCCGTTCTTCTATGCGACAAGGACGGGGCCCTAGGTGCCTTCCATGCCCTGGCGATGTCCCTCTTCGCCAGCGTGAGACCCAACAGCATGAGGTGTCTCTTGTAAATATTACCGCCTATCCCCTCCATGACATGCAGCAAGGCCAATTGTGGTGTGCGTGAGAGCCTCCACCCCAGGACTAAGATAGACAGTCAAACACCCTCCTCCAAAAACGATCCAAGGACAGACAATGCCATACCGTGTGAATGAATGTGCCCTCCTCCCGCCCGCAGCGAAGACACTCGGGGGAGGCAATCAACCCCGCCCTCCACAAGCGGACCTGTGTATAGTAGACCCTGTGAAGGTACTTTGACTGGGCAAGGCGGAGTCGCATAGCTATAGCCGCACACCGTGGTGCAGCCAGGGCCTCCGTCCAGTCCTCCTTCTCCAATGAACCCATGTCCTCCTCCCAGTCCCCCCGGAGCTTCTGCAGTGTAGAGGAGCAATGTATAACCAGGGACTGGTATATACGGGAAATTTTCCGGTCTGGCAAGTCTCCCATGAAAACCTTTGCTTCCAGTGGACTGAATTCCAGCAGGGACTCTAAGCCCTCTAGGGCGGGGGATAGGGCATGCCGAAATTGAAGGTAGCGAAAGAACTGGGACCGTGGCATATGAATCTCGGCCTGAAGATCTTGGAAGGATTTGAGTGTCAGGCCCCTCATGACATCCCCCAGTACTGAGATGCCTATATTGTCCCACCCCCGAAACCCCTGCAACACCGCCAATTGAAGTAGTCGCCCATTGTTCCAGAGGGGGGGTCTCCCTAGTCAAGGTATTCCACCAACCCATCCATCGCAGTGCCTGTCTCCAAATCAGGAATGCCACCCTCGTAACAGCCGGCAGAGAGCGCCTCAAGGGCGCCGAGTATAAAATTGTGTGTACTGAATGGTGTCCCATAAGCCATTGCTCGACAGCGTATGCCGGATCTCCTCTATCACCGTACCACCACTCGTTAAGGACCAATAGATGCGAAGCTTGGCAATACGATAGGACATCCGAGGATGCCAGCCCCCCGCAGTATGTTGACAAGAAACATGTACGCAGAGCTACGTGAACTTTACCCCCCTCCCATAAGAACTGCCCAAGCGCTGCATTCACCTGCCGGAACCATCGAGGCTAGATCTGATGTGGATTGTTATGCAGCTGATAGAGGAGCCGGGGGAGCGCCACCATTTTGAAGATGGCCAACCTGCCATACAGTGATAGGGGCATACAAGACCAGGACTTAATGTCTTCCCGGGTCCGTGCCCATACGGGAGCCAAATTTCGCTCCCAGGAGATCGCGGGGACATCTGACAAGAACACTGTGAGAAGTTGGCCTGATATATGATGTCACTAATTCTAGTGTACACCTTGTATCAGTCCAAACAACCCTTATGGTGATTGGTTGTAAAGTCAACCTTATAGACCAGCTATCCTAGTGGTAGCATGGACAAGAGCAGTCTTAGGCTAAACTCTGAATGGCATGTGAAGCCAGCTGTTATACCATATGTAATCCCTTGAATACCAAATGAAAGGACACCACAACAGATATATATAAAAATTGAATGTATTTATTCTAGTCAAACCCTCAGCACTCTTTATGAGATTCGAGGTAAGTACAACACAGTCTTATTTAAGCATACATTAAGTCACACAGGTAAGTAATACAGTTAGGCCCTAGGGGCCACGCAAACCATATACTAAGTAAGTGGTATAAGGACCACTGTCACGAACACAGGATAGGCCTAGGCCATCGCGGGGGCTACACTATACTACCAACAGTTAGGAAGTGGGAGGCCCACGGGATTCGGGTACAGAGTGGAAACACTCACGCGTAATGCGTAAAAGTCGATAGAATCACTAGCAGTTAGAAATAAGCAGTTTTAGGACACTTCTGGTATAGCTAGAAAGTCGAGACTCGGAAACTAGACCCTAGGATAGTCAATACCCTTGTGAGCACCGAAGTACCCAAGTTACCTAGCCCACGGGCTGCGGGTGCATAAGTGTGAACTTGCGTCGGGTTTCGTCATGGACTTCTATGGATGCCTGAAGGAAAGTTGCTGACAGGCAGTCAGTGAAGAGTGTCCGATTCAGGTTAATATAATTTAGCAGGGCCCAACTAGCTACTAATATACTGGGCTAGTGGGCTGGGCTACCTGCAAGGTCCCTCCTATGGGTGGGACCAGGAAGGGGAGTGGCTACACCCCCTTTCCTTTATCCAGTTTCGCGCCAGAGCTGGGGCTGGAGTGCCCCAGCACCGGTTTGAACTGGACTATGCATGGAGCACCTTGTGTGCCCCAGGCATGTCTCATTCCTTTCAGCCCTCTCTGCCACAATACACTAAAGTCTGTCTGGGGAGGTGCTAGCACCTCCCCAAGCAGGAAACCTATTGTCCAGGCCTCCCTGGCTGGGAGGGCTCCCAGCAGCAGGAGGTCAGACTCGTGTCTGTGGCAGCAGCATCCATTTTGTGATGCTGAGGCTCTGGTGAGAGTTAAACAGCAAAGTAGGATTTTAACATGTCTCTCCCTCTAGAAGGGAGGAATAATATCCTCATCACCAGAAATGGTATGGGGGTATTATTCCAAAGTGTTAGACACCTTACACAACATGTTTTGATAAAGCCAAACCATAGTTACCATAACCGTTTAAGATTATAAGGCACTTTAAGAGTATATGGTAGGCTATATCATAGAACAGCTATAAGGACATGGTTCCGAAAGCTGCAGACAGGCTCAGCTCATGCTAGAGCACCATCTCACATGTTACCAAGCACTCTGCCTCCAGGATTGTTAAGGCCTGCCATAGGAGTGGCTGATAGGTACACATGTGTCTATATTAATGGTAGATATAGGTATACTATATCTAAGCAAGGGGTGATTACACAACCTTGCCCCAGCTGAGTGATCAGCCAGTTGTGTCTGATTGGAAGGCCAGACCAGGGGTGGCATAATACATGCTGCAGCCCCTGGGAGGCCTAGGGTACACCTATGCCCTGGGTACCTAGGGTACACTGTACAGGGTCCAATAAGGTGATCCTTACCAATTGGTTATGTACCTAGGGTACATGGAGTCCATTTTAAAGAGAGAGCAGACAGCCTGAGACCCTGAATGGCAGGATCTCAGGCCAACTAAGTCGAAAAACCAGCTAGACACTAGGCAAAAAGTTGGGGGTATCCACTTTCCTACAAACACCCCTAGATATTTCAGTCCTCCCATCGCCCGCTGAACCGAGGGGATCCACGTGCCCAAGCCTGTCTGCTCTCCCAGAAGCCATATTGTCGATTTGCGGGGATTCATATAAAGTCCTGAGGTCTCCCCAAAGATCTGCATAATTCGCAGCAGTCGTGGTCCCGTCCTATCTATGGCCGTAAGGAAGAAGAGGACATCATCCGCATACAATGCGATCCTGTCAGACAGGCCTGGGGCCCATTCAAACCCCCGAACCTGCGCATCTATACGCACCCAAGCAGCTAGAGGCTCCATGGCTAGCACGAACAAATGCGGGGACGGGGCAGCTCTGCCTAGTGCCCCGTCCGATGGAGAAGGAAGAGGATGCTGCCCCAGCCACCCGCACCGACGCCGTCAGGTCTGTGTATAGGAGCATGAAGTAGGAGAGAAAGCGTGGTCCAAAGTTAAGTCGTCTCAACAGAGCAAAGAGATAAACCCAGCTTAGCGAGTCAAACGCCCTGTCCATGTTGGCCAATAGAAGTGCCGCTGGTTCCCCCAACCGCCGGGCAGCTGCTATCGTCACATGCGCTCGCCTAATATTGTGCCTGGTTGCCCTCTGGGGCATAAATCCAGCCAGGTCCAGATACACCAGGGCGGAGATGTGGGGCAGAAGGCGATTGGCCAAGGCCTTGGCCAAGACCTTAGCCTCCACATTTAAAAGAGAAATGGGACGATACGAAGCATGATTCTCCAGTGGCCTGCCCGGTTTATGGAACACCTCCTCTGCATGTCTCCAATCAGGAGGGAGCAAACCTCGCTGTCGAGCCTCCTCTATTACGGGGCGAAAATGAGGGGCCAACTGTACAAAATAGCTCCGGAAGAATTCACTGGGGAATCCATTGGGTCCCGGCGCCTTTCCGGGGTTAAGTTCCCCCAATGCCGCACCCAATTCTTCGACTGTCAATGGGAGCTCCAGCTGGTCCCTCACCTCATCTGACACTGTTTTGGGCGGTTGATCAGTGATAAATTTGTCTATAACGGCAGGCGATAGGCATTCCTTGGGCACATAATATTCTGCAAAACTTTCCAGAATGGCTAGGGGGTCCATACTTGGTTCTCCCGCCTGGTCTGTCATGCCTGGCAGGGCCTGGGAATGGAAGGTTCCTTGGCACAGTCGATGCAGCATCTTGCCAGACTTATCGCCCCACTGATACACTCTGCTGCGTGTCGCTAGCCAGGCCTGACGGGCTTCGTCCATCAATTCGGCCGCATAGCTCTGCTGGGCCATCAATAATTGCCTCCGAAATTGGCCCCCTCCTGCTTCGCGGCTCCTGCGCTCAAGAGCTTCAATTTCCAGTTCCGCCCGCCTTAACCCCTCTCTACGTTTCCTACGTGCCGCCGCGCACCAAGAAATATCTGCCCCCTGAGTGGGCTTCAGAGCCTCCCACAAGGTCTCCGCACCGGAGACGGAACCCGCATTAGTTGTTAAGTAGTGATCAAGGGCGTCACTCATATCTTCTCTGTATTCGCCATTCTGCAGATGCCATACTGAGAAGTGCCACCTAAACGGCTGTTGTCCTTGCCCAGTCTGAAGCGTAAGAGCTATCGGGGAATGGTCGGAGAGGTCCCGGGTCAGGATCTCCGCCGACACCACTCTACCAACTGCCGTCCTGGGGACAAAGAGGTAGTCAAGTCTGGAGTACGAGTCATGCACCGCAGATACATAGGTGAACTCCCGGTGATCGCCATTAAGGCGCCGCCACAAATCAGTCCAGTCTAGCCCCGTCACCAAGGAGTGCAATCTCGTGGTGTGGCCCCCCTCCTGTCCACCCCCAGCCTGCCACCGATCCCTGGTCAGCTCCATGACGTCTTTCCAGTCTCCCCGACCACCGATAAAATATCCGGCATGTCTGTCCATAGAGTCATCAATCGTTCCACTAAATTCCACTGCAGAGGGGAGGTGCATAGACACAGCCCAGCACCAGGGGGTCTGCCCCAATCTTGCCCTGAAGGAATAAGTAGCGCCCCTGTATGTCGGACCACTGTCTATCATGAGTAAAAGGAACCCTGCTGTGTATCAGAATCGCCACCCCCGTGAACCCCTTGCGAAACCAGAGTGCAAGACCTGCTGAAAGCCAAATTGCTGAAGGCAGAGCGCCTTCGTACCCATGAGATGTGTTTCCTGTAGCATAAGTATATCGGCTCCGGCTCGCTTAGCGTAGCGGAGCAGGGCCCCGCGTTTAATTCTATCCAGGGCACCACGGACGTTCCAGCTAATAATACGGAGAGTGCCTGGTGTCACCTGCTCTCCTCTGGGCGTACTAGCCATTTGGGCGGACATCTGCACCTATAGCAATTGCGGGGACATTTCGGTACAAGGGAGAAGAGCAATGACCTAGCAGTAGCCGTGCGATCGGACAACAAAACCAACCCCCCCCCCCAACAAATCCCCCACCCTATACCTCAAGAACATTGAAGCATCTGTCGCGGTGGGGCTGGACCCGGATCCCCAACGGGGGACCGGAGTCCGCTCCAGCCAATGGATCCCCAACATACAGCCCCTGGGCATGTCCCCCGCCGGCAAGGGCCCGGCAGAGAAAAACCAGCCCATATCATAGTCCTCTCCGACCAGCGTTAAACAGTTAGGCAATGTAGTGCTACGCAGCTCCTCGTGGACCCAATCATCAATCTGCCGATAACTGGCGCCCTGGCACCGAGCCTCCCCCAGAGGATGTGCCCCAGGACCGGGAGCGACACCGCGACCGTCTGTTACTCTTCAGCTGCCCCCGGGGACCTCTCCGGGCCATCTCGCTTGATGAGGAGTCCGATTCTCTCCCAGGTGGCGTGTGGACCCTCACCCGCACTGTGTCGTCAGTCCATTTAAACACCTCCGGAGTGTCGAAAAAGTGTGTGCGGGAGCGGTACACCACCCGAAGGCGGGCAGGGAACAGAAGAGCATAGGGAAGTAATATTGGTTTTGAAGCTTGAAACTCTTCTAGATTCACATGCGACCCTCCCACCACTCCAATGAAGGAGGGTAGTGGAGGAAGCACTGAAAAGAAAAAAAATCTTACATTGGGGACACTTATATTGGGGCTTTTTGGGCTTGCAGTTGATGTTATATCCACGTTTCACCTATGCATCTGCCTACCAAGAGTTGCAAAACTTTTCTTAATCCTATACTTCCGTGCCCATCCGCTAGATGCCAGAATTATGCACAGCATGTGAATCAAGAGACGTTTCAAGCTGTAAAACAATTATTACAGGTAAGCAACTGGCTTCGTAGCCCCAGGCACTAAGGTACCGTGAATCCCCATGACAAACTAAGGTTCACTGTTTGGACCTCCCTACTTCTCTGTGAGCCTTTCGGCAAGCTGACCTTCACTCGAGTAGATCAACTTAGTCTTCTGTTTTCCACATTGATCGCATTATTATAACTTCAACTGCTATACAAAGTTCAGGCCATGGAGCATCTTTAAAAATGCTGCACACGCAGCTAGCCAACACGTTTCAAAGTGAAATTCCGCCCTTCCTCAAGGGAACCTGATCAAGGACTGGAGGTTCAGTTTGAAACGCGTAGGATGGGTCCATGGAGGGCACTAATGTACCCACAAATAGTAATTTGTATTTCAAATCCATCACTCTGTTTTTGTTTCACTCGCTCAAAGAATTTCCTTAAATTCTATATTTTTTTCATGTCATCTGTGAATATATGGATGATGTCCTATAAGTGGGGGACTTACTTTCTCCAAATTTTTAGAGTTTAGCATCCCTGTCTTGATATTTGAGTGTATTATGTCTCTTGGTGGAGGGCTTTGCAGAGAAGCTATGGTCCTGTCAGACCTCACCAAAGAGAGAGCCCTCTTAGTTTGAGAAAGTCTGCTGTTGTTCCTGGAACTGTTCTGTTGACTGACCTTTTACCCTTTCCGGAAAGCCCAGAATTAGAGATGATTTCAGAGGTATCTACCCTATGTGTTTGTGGCCTTTCTCTAAAGTGTGTGGGATGCCTCATGTCCAGTGAATTTATAACAAGGAGAGCGGTTTGAAAAACCGATCAGACTTGGATTGATATCTTCATGTGAAGGCCTGCTTGCTGAAAGGTTCATAAAAAAGTAATGATCCTCAGACATTATATTTTCATACAATCAATTTTGAATGTTTTGGTGGCTATTGGGCTGGATTGAAACGTGATTTGGGAGGGAGCGAAGATGTGCTTGATGTTTTCAGCGCTGCAGACCTCTTCATATGACCTCTCCTTCTTTTTACAGTCTCGCTCTCTGACTCCCTCGCCGTCACTAGCCCCTAGTCCTCTGTCGGTGGCCTCCGGCTGTCTCAGTGATCGCGGCTTCTTCATTTCACCCCAGCTGGGTCTCGGTAGGTATTGGCGCTTCTGCAGCCTGTTGCCTACTGATTGAATGTGTCATTTTCAAAACCCTGCCAGGCGATTAAAGTGCTTTATAAATGGCATAATTCCATTCAGAGTTTCTAAAGATAGTTATTGAGCATGTGTGTGTGTCAGAGTGTGTGCACTGGATCGCTTGCTGTCTTAATTGGTCTGCCCAGGATCCCTAGTGGCTCTAAATTGCTTTAAAAGGTGGTAACCTAGGTATTGGGGCTGTGTAAAATGTTGAATTCTTTTGGTCTGGGAGAAAGTTTTCAGCCGTGCCCTTTTTATTGATTTTGTCATATTGTGAGAGGCAGAAGTATTGTTGCTGACCTTCCGTCCTTCTGATATCTTCTACCGCACCGCCACCAGCTGGCACAGAATAAAAAGTGCACCTGTCTCAACTGTGCCTTAATGCCATTCTGTACTTGGCCCATAGGTGTCAGTACTTGCAGTGCAAATGATGTGCTATTTCTCCATTGAATAAACCTGATCTGTTGTGCTCCGCCAGGTCATTCCCGGGGGCCCAGCCCCGTGGTCCTTGGTTCCCATGATACTTTGCCAGTGGCAGCTGCCTTCACAGAGTACGTCCATTCCTATTTCAAAGGAGAAGACTTGGAAAGGTAGGAGTGAGCAACTATTTTTTTGATGTCTGCATGGTGCTGGTTAAGTGCCCACCTCTCTCTGTTTGTTGTGTTGCTTTCCTGGTGGGGTTGGTGAGCTTGACCTTTGGTGGGTATAACTTTTTTTTTGGGGGGGCGGGGTTTAAACTGATCTATTCAGGTGTATTCTGAAGGCTCTCCGCATGTCTCCATAAGGGATATCTTTTTATGTGAAGCAATCAATCAATCAATAATTTGTAAAGCGCACTACATACCCGCAAGGGTTTCAAGGTGCTGAGGGTGGGGAGAAGGGGGTGCTGTTGCTACTGGTCAAACAGCCAGGTCTTGAGTTGTCTCCTGAAGGCTAGAAGGTCTTCAGTTTGTCGTAGGAAGTGGGGGAGGGTGTTCCAGGTCTTGGCAGCGTGGTGGGAGAAGGATTTGCCTCCGGCTGTGGTTCTACGGATGCATGGGACGGTAGCCAGGGAGAGGTCTGCAGAGTGGAGTTTCCTGTTGGGTACGTAGGAGAGTCAACTGTTGAGATAAGCTGGGCCAGTCTTGTGGAGTATCTTGTGTGCGTGGATCAGGAGTTTGAAGGAGATTCTTTTGTCGACAGGGAGCCAGTGTAGGTTCCTCAGGTGGGGGGTGATGTGGTCGCGGCACGGGACTATGGGGGTCAGGCGTGCGGAGGCATTCTGGATTCTTTGCAGTCTGTTAATGAGCTTGGTCGGGGCTCCGGCGTAGAGGGCGTTTCCGTAGTCGAGTCTGCTGCTGACTAGGGCCTGGGTGACTGTTTTCCTTGTGTCTGTCGGAATCCATCTGTAGATCTTGCGGAGCATACGGAGGGTGTTGAAGCAGGTGGAGGAGACAGCGTTGACTTGTTTGGTCATGGTGAGTTTCGAGTCGAGGATGACTCCCAGGTTGCGAGTGTGGTTGGTGGGTGCGGGGGGTGTCCCCAGCGACGTGGGCCACCAGGAGTCGTCCCATGCTGAGGGGTTGGGCCCGAGGATGAGGATCTCCGTCTTGTCTGTGTTCAGCTTAAGGCGGCTATCCTCCATCCAGTCGGCAACGGCCGTCATTCCCTGGTGGAGGTTGGATTTGGCGGTGAGGGGGTCCTTGGTGAGGGAGAGGCTCAGTTGCGTGTCGTCAGCGTAGGAGATTATGTTGAGGTCGTGGTGTCGGGCGATGCGTGTGAGAGGCGCCATGTAGACATTGAACAGTGGCGGGCTGAGGGAGGATCCCTGCGGGATGCGGCAGATGGTCTTGGAGGCTTCAGAACGGGGAGGCGGACTCTCTGTGTTCTGCTGGAGAAGAAGAAGGAGGTCCAGTCCAGGGCCTTGTCTCGGATCCCTGTGTCGTGTGCGTAGTGTGCGGTGGCAGACGGTGTCGAAGGCGGCCGAGGGGTCCAGAAGGATGAGGGCCACCGTCTTGCCGTTGTCCAGTAGGATACTGATGTCGTCTGTGGCGGCGATGAGGGCGGTCTCGGTGCTGTGGTTGCTGCGGAATCCTGACTGGGAGGGGTCCAGGATGCTGTTGTCTTCGAGGTAGCGGGTGAGCTGGACGTTGACTATCTTCTCGATGACCTTTGCTGGGAACGGAAGCAGGGAGATGGGCCAGAAGTTTTTGAGTTCGCTCGGTCCGCCTTGGGTTTCTTCAGTAGGGCGTTGATCTCGGCGTGTTTCCAGCTTTCAGGGAAGGTCGCGGTCTCGAATGAGAGGTTGATGATGTTGCGCAGGTGGGGTGCGATGGAGCTGCCGGCTTTGTTGAAGATGTGGTGTGGAAAAGGGTCCGACGGCGAGCCGGAGTGGATTGTGCCCATGGTCTTGATTGTGTCTTCGATGCTCACGTTGGCCCAGGTTGTCAGGGGGTCGTGGTCGGTGGGTTGTGTTGGTTCCGGCGTGTTGGGGCATGTTAGGGTCGTCCGGGGGTTGACGCTATCTTGGATGTCGGCGATCTTGCGGTGGAAGAAGGTGGCGAGGGAGTCGCACAGGGCTTGCGACGGCGGGATGTCGTTGGTGTTGGAGCTGGGGTTGGAGAGTTCCTTCACGACATTGAAGAGCTCCTTGCTGTTGTGTGCGTTGTTGTCGAGGTGGTCTTTGAAGGAGGTCCTCTTGGCGGTCCTGATGAGGTGGTGGTGGTTGCGAATGGTGTCTTTGTGGGCTGCACGGCTTCCTGGTGACTTCTCGCTGTGCCATATGTTCTCTAGCTTCCGGCAGGTGCGCTTTGACGCTAGGAGTTCCGGGGTGAACCAGTTGGCTCTCTTGCTGGTGTCTCTGAGGGTTTGTTTTTTCAGCGGGGCTAAGGTGTTGGCGCAGTCTTCCATCCATCGTCTGAGGGTGCGTGCACCATCATTAGGGTTGGCGGGGTTGGTCGGTGGGTTGAGTGCGAGGTTTGTCTGTAGTTGTACTTCGGTGATTTTGCCCCAGCAGCGGCCGGGGATCTGTAGGGTGCAGTGATGTGCAACGGGTTTCCGAAAGGTGAAGTGGATGCAGTGGTGGTCGGTCCAGGTGGGTTCGGAGACATAACGGCTTGAGGAGAAGATGGCGTCAAGCGTGTGTCCGGCGATGTGGGTCGGCGACGTGATGAGCTGTTCCAGTCCAAGGTTGGCGAGGTTGTCAATCAGGGTGGAGGAGTTGCTGTCGTCGTTGTTCTCCAGATGGAAGTTCAGGTCTCGGAGGAGGATGTAGTCGGTGGAGGTCAGTGCGTGCGTGCTGATGAAGTCGGCGATGGCGTCGCAGAATTGTGGTCGGGGTCCTGGTGGTCTGTATACGAGGGTGCCTCTTAGGGTGGTCTTGGGGTCCGTGTGGGTCTGGAAGTGCATGTGTTCGGCGGTGCTGAGAGTGTCGTCTGTGTTTGTTGAGACTCTGATGGTCTTCTTGTGGACTATGGTGATTCCTCCCCCGGCTCCGTTGGTGCAGTCTCTGCGGGCGATCTTGTATCCGTCGGGGATGGCTATGGCGATGTCTGGAGAGGACGCCTCGTTCATCCAGGTCTCGGTCAGGAAGGCGACGTCTGGTGCTGTGGTGTCGAGTAGGTCCCAGAGCTCGACGGCGTGTTTGTGTGCGGAGCGGGTGTTGATCAGGATGCATCGGAGCTGGTTGTGTTCTGTCGTGGTGGGTGGTTCTGCGTCTTTGATGCAGGAGAAGCTGCAGTTCTGGCAGGCGAAAGGGCCTTGGGTGCGCCTCGGGGTGGCCCTGCAGCAGGTGGGGGTCCGTCCTGGGTTGAGAGCGAGGAGGGTGCTGGTGTCATATCGGAGGCGGTCTTCATGGCTGGTGCGGGGGCCAGGGGTTCTGGCGCTGGGCGCGGTCCAGGCGCAGACGGGCTTGCCTTCGGCGCGCCTTTGGCGCACCAGCGGCGAGACCGCACAGCGCCCGCCATTTTAAGGGGAGGTGGGAGGGAGGAGCAGCTGGGTGGCAGGAGGCGAGTGGCAGGGGGCAGCAAATGGGCGCAGGGGGCGGGGCCGCGGGGGATGCAGCGGCGGAAAAGCACTGAAGGCAGAGATGGGCAGCGGGGCAAAGGGGAACAACGCAGACGAGCGGGGAAACGAAAGAGAAAATGGGCAGCGGGGCACAGGGGAACAAGGCAGACGAGAGGGGAAACAAAAGAGAAATGGACAGCGGGGCACAGGGGAACAAGGCAGACGAGCGGGGAAACAAAAGGAGAAGGTGGGCAGCGGGGCACAGGGGAGCAAAGGCAGACGAGCGGGGAAACAGAAGAGATAATGGGCAGCGGGGCACAGGAGCAAAAGGAGCAACAAGGCACTCAGAAGTGCAGGTGGTGCTGCAGTGGGGGGGGAGCTACCTAGCTCGCAAGGTCAAGAGTCGCTCTTCTCACCGCGCAGCGGCCACCATTTTAAGGGGAGGTAGGAGGGAGGAGCAGCTGGGAGGCGGGTGGCAGGGGGCAGTGAATGGGCACGGGGGGCAGGGCCGCGGGTGATGCAGCGGCAGGAAAGCACAGAAGGCAGAGATGGGCAGCGGGGCACAGGGGAACAAGGCAGACGAGCGGGGAAACAAAAGAGAAAATGGGCAGCGGGGCACAGGGGAACAAGGCAGACGAGTGAGGAAACAAAAGAGAAAATGGGCAGCGGGGCACAGGGGAACAAGGCAGACGAGTGAGGAAACAAAAGAGAACATGGGCAGCGGGGCACAGGGGAACAAGGCAGACGAGCGGGGAAACAAAATGAGCAGGTGGGCAGCGGGGTACAGGGGAGCAAAGGCAGACGAGCGGGGAAACAGAAGAGAAAATGGGCAGCGGGGCACAGGAGCAAAAGGAGCAACAAGGCACTCAGAAGCGCAGGTGGAGCTGCAGCGGGCGACCTACCTGGCAAGGTCAAGGGTCTGCGTTGGACTTCATCGGCAAAAATAATGTATTGCTTTGATAGATGAACCCTTCGCCATCGACCTCGCCAGAGCTCATCTTTTTCTAATTTTCCCTGAAATTTCGACGGGACAATTTATCACTTTTCTAATCATTACAAAAGTCTGGGTTCACATTTTAATCTCGCTACTTTCTCTGCACAGTTTTCTCTTTTCCCTCTAGGTATTCCTTCTTGTCTGTTTCTTGTTCCTGTTGCATTTCCTTTGATTTCCTGTTTCCAGATTAATTTTTGCTTTTGTTGTTTAATCTTAATTTATTTGCGAGCTTCCCTGTTTCCCTTTCTTAATGTTCTAAAAAAAATATTTTCCTTCTACTAAATTCGTACTTTTTGCTTTCTTTTCCCTCCTGCATTGGATTTTGTTTAGTTCTTTCCACATTCTTTTATTGTACCTTAGATCACTTCAAGTTACTCATTTTTTCTACCTTTACTCTGCTCTCCAATTTTATTGGGCCTTTCCTTTATTGCCTGGCCTTCTTTATGGTGGTTGCCTCTCTTCTGTGATTAGTCTGTCTGGTTTGCTTTTTTGTCTTCTGTCATATGAATATTCTGATATTTGATTTAAATATTCTGCCTTGACTTTGTTGGTTTGATCGCCACTTTTAAAGTTGTATCTTCCTTTTCCTTTGCTATTTTTGTCCTTTTTTTAGGTCTCGCCTGAGCCAGCGCGCATGCGCTGCTCTGCAAGACATTTAGTAAAGGCTTTTCAGCTTCGAACACACGCTCATGCGTGTGCTTTTTTAATATTAACCCGCGATTGGCCTTTGCGTGCGTCTTTCTAAGAAAGACAGCACACAATTGGCTCAAAGCGGGTGCATGTCCCGCCTTCTCTGGTCCTTAGCCTAGGGTCCGCGGGAGCAAGCTTTAACCCAATCTGTTTCCAATCATCGCGTTGGCGGTAATTGGAAACAGATGGTGCTCGTGTTTTTTAGGTCGAGCCGAGCGCGCGCGCACCACTCGCGCTGCTTTTACTTTTGCCGTGCCAGCTGTTCCTGTGACTACTGCTCCTCCCTGTGCCCTGTTGTTCCTGTACCTCCCGTGCCTGCTCCCTGTACCTCCTGTGATTGTTGCACCTCCCTGTACCTGTTCCTGGCACCTCTGGGATCCTGAGCCTGCTACTTCACCTCCGAGCGACCTGCTCGCTGCACCCACTGAAGTTGCACGTCTTGTGCCCGCTAATTTCACACCTCGCGGTGGTTTCATCCACCCCTGCCTGCTCACTGCTCCCCGTGGTTACTGCAGGTCTTTTCCGTCCTCCCCGTGCCTTTCCTGCTCGTGCTTGCTGTGCCCGTGCCTGCTGCTCCTCACTCTCCTGGTTGCCTTTGTTTACAGCGCTGCCTGCTGCAGGGAGGGGAGCGGGGGACAGGCCCGAGAAGCTGGGTACGGATCTGCCGGCTGCATGAATGGAGGAGGGAGCGAGGTGTGTGCACACCGACTGTGCCTCTGTGTACGGAGGAGGCAGAAGCGGAAGAGACTGCAGACGGGTGCATGCAACAGAGGGGGTTCAGGCACATGCACTGCTCCTGTGCAGGACAGGCGCAAGGGACTGGTCCATGCATGGACACTTCTGCTAATGGGAGAGTTGTGTGCGCTGCCCATCTTCAAGAGCGCCTCAGGGAGCGGACCTTACACTGCGTGTGTGTAGTGACTACCTTGGACCAGGCGCATGGACTGCCCCTCTCTGTAGGTTAGGCGCCAAAGATTGGCCCTTGCAGCGACTCTTACGGAAGCTAGCAGGAGTGCACCTTTTCCGTCTACATGAACACCTCAGTGCTTGAAGCATGCACTGTCCTTCTGCAGGACAGACTCACGCCACTCCCACTGCAGGAGCTAGAGCCAAGTTGGGTGCAGTTACTCTGCAGGACGGGTGTGTACTTCTTCCACACAGGAGAGAGAGCCGAGTCAGATGGTATGTACTGCCCCCAGTACTTAAATGGGAAAATAGTAGTGCTGCCAGGTACTCTGTACTAGAGTACCTGCTTGTTTCTGAGAAGTGCTGTTACTCTCCAATGCAACTTTTTCTTGAGAAGTGCAGGGACACTCCCTCTCAAAATAAAAAAGTGCAGTACTCAGTACCGGACAATACCTGCCCATTTAAAGCACTAACTGCCCCCTTTCATGAGTGTCATTCGAAACAGGTGAACTCACTGATACACCCCACATACCACTCAGTACCACATAATTACAAGCCACATAAGTAGACTCTACTCAATGCAACATAAATACACTCCATTTAATACCACTCAGTGCCACATAATTACACATCACATAATTACACTCTATTCAATGCAACATGAATACACTCCACATACCGCTCAGTACCACATAATTACACACCACATAATTACACTCTACTCAATGCAACATAAATACACTCCACATAATACCACTCAGTGCCACATAATTACACGCCACATAATTGCACTCTACTCAATGCAACATAAATACACTCCACATAAATGCACTTTATGCCCCATGCCACCAATGAACATAAATGCACTCCACACCATGACACAATTTCACTAAGCATAATTTCACTCAACACCACAGTTCCAGGCCACACAATTCAACTCCACACATTTCCAATACACACCACATAATTACACACCACACAACACATTTCAACTCCACAACTCCACAATCCACACCATATAGTGTCACCACCTGAGCACCAAACATCACTCACCACCACCATTTTGCATCAGCGCACCACCTAAGCATGACCAGACATCACTTAAGCATCACGTCAGTCTGCCCTCTGAATCTGGCATCTATTGATTCTCCCATACTGTCCGTCCGCTGCTCGTGGTCTAATTAAATTACTGTTTTCCAACCTCCACTCCCCCGTTATTTATGTCCCGCTCCCCCATAACAATTTTTTTATTACAAACAAGCATGAGAACAGGCAGGAAGAAGTTGCCAGCAGTGCAAGTACAAAAAACTAGAAGACATTTTTTATGTTAAAATCTTTTTTTAATCAGGTTGTTCAGTTGTATATAATGTTGTCTTGGTTTGTATAAAGGTAACAAAAATGCTTAACACTTTGTATTATAACTTTTCAACATGATACACAGCAGCCACAATGCTCTACAACATAGCCAAAAGTTCTGGCTAAACACATAAGGTCCCAAAGGCGAGACCTATTGGCTATGCCAATGCTTGTTTGGTTTGCTCCTCCGTTCTGTTTGTGTTTTTGCATCGGTTTGCCATTTCTTCTGTTACCCTAATAACCTTTTCTCCATTTTTACTCAATTGCAGTTTTCTTCAGTCTTTTAATGTGGTTGTTTAATCTTTTTTTATTTGCGTTTTCACTAGTCCTTTTCAATATCTTTCGTTCATTTTACTTTTTGTTGTTCATCCTTATACTTGTTTTTTTTTAAGTTTTATTTTTTGTTCCTCTTTTTCTTTTGGAAGTGTTGATTCTTTTTTTTTTCATTTCGTAATTTAAAAAAGTCTCCTCCTGTGCCTATTCTCATTTACTTCCTCTTTCCTCCCAAGGTGTCATTGTTTTCACTCACTCGCCCTTTTTCAACCACACACATGCTTTGAAAGTTGTTACGTGATCATCAACCAGGCTTCAGCTTTGAAGTCTGGCACATTTGATGATACCCCAAGAGCCATTGTCTGGTAAGGAGTGGATATGCACTCCCCTGGGATGTGGTGATGTCATCTTTAAATGTTTTTTAATCACTTATCTTACACTGAAGTCATGAGTTATGAATCGCCACTCCCCCGTAGAGGTTAGGGTGATTGTCAATGATACAAATATCTATCATTTGAAACATGCATTGAAAAATGCAAAAAATGTTGTGGTCCCAGAGCCTGCTTTCTGCGCTTTCTTAGTCCTTGCTAATAAGATTCAGTTAAAGTGTAAAACCTGGCTGTAGGCTTTGTAATCATTTTGCTACAAGGCTGTCCGGGATGCACCCTATCCTGTTGTCGTTTTATGGCCCGCGGATGGATGCAGCCTCAGTACTGTACTTTACCCTGTACAGTACAATATGTGTAGAGAGTAGCTGTTTTCTGGGAATCATGTCTCCACTTGCCCTCAATCTTGTTCTCCTCCCTTTTTAATTTTCTGTATTTTATTACTTCTTTTACACTTTTCTTGTTTTTCCCACGTCAGATGCTTGGTGAAGATCACTGGGGAAGTGACCATGTCATTTCCAGCCGGCATCGTGCGAGTTTTCAGCTCAACACCTCCACCGCCTGTGCTCAGCTTCCGGCTCGTCAATACTACTCGCATCGAGCAGTTCCTCCCAAACTCAGAGCTTCTTTACAGGTAGGAGTGGCGAGTAGTTGCTTAGGTGTTGTTGGGAAAGAGTATGGTTACCAGAAAATTCTGAAGGTGCAGTGGTTTGTAGTGCACAGGTGCATAGGACACTTGGAGCATGTCCAGGCCTTCGGGTTCACCATTGTTGAAGATTGCGGCCTGCCTCATTGGAATGTGGGTGTCTGACTTATGTGCTGGGAAGAGGTAGGCAGGCAGTTCATCGGAAAGGGTAAGGTGTGAAGTGCAGCCAGGAAGGAGAGTCACTAGCTTGTGTTCCTAATTGTCACTATTCTTCCCACAATGATCCATAAATGGTGGTAGCCGAATCTGGGGAGAATTTTAGCTGCACAAGTAAAACTGTTCTATCTGGGCCTTCATGGCTGAAAATGGTTGAATGCACATTTTTTGGGTGTAGTAAGTAAAAGTGCATATTCCTGAAAGTGGGGAGGTAAGTGAAAAGAAGGGATGGTTGACATGCAGAGAAGAGGAGCTTCATAAATATTTGTATCTGCTCCACTGATTGTGGTTAATCTGTGAAATGGTGATCTCCTTAGCTTGGATCCTCCGTGGCTGCGAGGAACTGCAGTGACACATGGCGCTGTACTCACTGCTTACACTGTTGCACCAGGGAGGGATGTCACCACTACTTTTGTTAACTTCCCCTGCATATCTTTCTTGTTTTGTAGTGATCTGTCCCAAAGTGACCTCCGAACGAAGGATTTCTGGCTGAATATGCCGGCTCTGACAAGCAATCTCCAGCGACAGACGGAGCAGGCCCCTGGAGCACCTTACTATAATGTGGCACTGCTTAAGTATCAGGTACCCCCTTATCCGCTGAGTATTCTTGCCTGAACACACATATCTGGCAGGCCCCAGCCCGTCTTCTTGCCGAGCTCCGGGTGTCTCTCCTCTGCTATCCTCAGTGGATGCACTGCATTCCCTGATGACCCAGCCTCTCAAATCTGTGCACCCAACTTCTGGGGGCCCCAATCATTCTGACTCCCAGTGCCTTTCAACTGGAAACCCGGGCTACCAGATCTGCCCTCCATGTTAACCCTCATGTTCTGCATCCTAACATTGGGATTCGTAAACTCCCCCCTCGTAATCTGCTCTTCAGGAGAGATAGGCACACACAGACATGCACACACCACATCACCAACGATCTCCACTTGCTATATTTCTAAAAACCCTCCATGAAAAAACTGTCCTTGATTTTAAAACTTTGTGTTTCCCTCCCTTGTTGAATGTCGCTCTCCCTCCCTTCTCCATGTCTCTTGACTACCCTAAATTGCATGTCTGCCTTAATCTCTCTTTCTTTGAAACAATATACCTGCAACCTGCCGATATCTATTCATTTCATCAACCAGTTGCTTCTCACATAACCCCATTGAAAAGGACCACCCCTAAGGCATTAGAGTACCTTAAAGAAAGTGGAGTGAATGCTTGGGATGGTTTGATAGCACAAGGCTAATGCCAACTAAATTTGGGCTCCAGGGTAGCATACTACTCGACCGTAAAGTGCTTCCTTACCTCATCAGGGGTATTAACCGCTTTTTAGATGCAATTTCAATTCAGTACATCTGTGGCCTTGTATGAGCTTCACCTTCCAGTGCCCTTCATTCTCTCTCAATTGCAAGTTTGTCATTAAAACTGTTGCCCAAGTATGCTCAACCTGATAGAGACGTTTAGCCTCAGATCCATTATCTTTGAATTCTCCCCAGGTGCCAGACTGAATCCGTAAATGTTTTACAGCAGTACCTCTGCACGTCTGTAGAGGGTGAAGTGTGACTCCATAGCAATGTTGACCACCGGATGTGATGACGACGGAGTCCATATAAGCCCTTCCCTGACGCGCTGATGTCAGTTTTTAGATCTCGCCTACGCAGCGCGCATGTGCTGCATAGGAGACCTTTAGCCGTTGTGCAGCTCTTTTTTCAAAGCACATACTCGTGCTTGTGGTGGCATACACCTTGCAGGAGTGCGCAGCGGCGTGCCACAAGCATGAGTATGTGCTTTGAAAAAGAGCACACTGCGCGTGCACGCATACACGCACGCACCGTATTGCTTTTAAATATCAGCCTTATATCCGCATTGTTTTAAAATATCAGCACCACTCCCGTTAACTTTGTTGAATTCTTGCTCTGATGAGTTGTCCCACTGCATGAAATGCTAAGGCAGTACTTCGAAACTGGATGCGTTAGTATTTGCTTGTCTAAGTAGTTCAATTTTTTAAATTTCGTGTTCTTGTGACCGCTATTTTTAAAGTACTTAGTCTGATAGAAGTCTCCTTAAGGAATGAATTTTGACTACTTTTTTTTTTAAACCCATTCCAGTCCTTACATCATGAGGTCTGCCTCGATGCGAGACATGATGTGCCAATCCTGTGCTACAAAATGTTCATTTTCGGCGCATTGTCCTCCTCTGCCTCTATTCATTCTTCTTCCCTCTGTCACCCCACACTCAGTCTCTCTTCATTCTCTTATCCGGTGTTCACCCACTCTGTTTTCAATACCCTGGCTCCTCCATGTTTTTTTCATTCTTCCACTCCCCTGTCTCCCTGGAATCAGTAAGTAGCTCTCCTTCCTGACTCAGAGCACTTGAAGACGTCATGATCGCACCCAATTTCAGAAACACCATGTTCGTGAATTGATTTCTCCATGGGGAAACTTGAAGTGAGGCTCAAACTCTGTGATAGAAACTGTGGTTTAGATTTTGCATCTCACATCCCCTTAGTGAGGCTGTACCACTCTCCATCGCCGCCCCCATCCGCTGCCTGCCATCCCTCGTCCCATCGCTCGGGCATGTTGCCCAAACCGAGGTACAGTTTTGCACTGTGCCCACTCATCGCCTGGCCCCGCTTATAGCTTTCAATTCAGTCAGAATTCTACTACCGGGCGTAGGGCTGCAGGGCACAGGGTATTATGTTCGCAAGCACCGGTGCCTTACATTGAGGGGTGTAAAGGAGTCTGGTGTACCCCCACAGTAGAATGGGGGCACCCACACATTACATTTCAGAGGGGATCACTCGGACCCTGCTGCCTGCCTGCAAAAAATAAAATGACATATGCAACTTAGAAGTTGAAGCCAGCTGGCCAACCACAGGTCACCTGCGGGTTATATCTGATAGAGACTACTAGCCGCAGATTCCTTAACGTAGAATTACCCCCAGGCGTGAGACTGGATCTGGAAACTTTTTTGCCACAGCATCCCTGCGTGCCGGGGGGACGGCACCATGTGACTCCGCCCTGACGTCGTCCGCATCCGTGACATCAGCGAGGATACAGAAGTCCCACCCCGGCGCGCCTACATCAGTTTTTTCTCTTTTCTGCGTGCAACGGATTGTGTCCTGGCCTGTTTTTGGGCCTTCTATTCTAAACACGCTTTGGCATTCAGTGGAACAGTGTGCGACTGCCTTCGGGCTTCAAAACGTGTACCTCCTGTGTGCGTCCCATGTCGGCGATGGACCCTCACCACGACTCGGAGAGCTGCGACGCCTGCCAGCACCTTATGCCTAATTCATGGCGGGAGCGCCGGATGAAGTTGCTGTCGGCACGCTTGTCCAGGTCGGTGTCATCCCAGCGTCCGTCCTCTACCTCGGAAGCAAGGAACTGCCAGTTTCGTCTGCAACAGCGTCTTTTGCAGCGGCCCCGAGGGCGTGGCTCGCAGGCTGGTAGGTCCTTCAGTTTATCTCCGAGGCCTTGTCCTCCTTTCGCGGTGGGCGCCTGCTCCCCCCGGGACATGCGTCCTCACCTGTCGCCTTCCTATCCACCGTTTCCTGGCGTAGAGGCGAATAGGGCCCAAATGACAACCTACACGGAGGCGCTGCAGGCTTCTTTGACCCTTCCTCCACCTCCTGAGACGTCCGCGGATCCCTTGCCTTGCGCGGGGTCTTCTGTGGAGTTGCCGGCGGCTCCGGCGCTGGAATTTTCGGCTCCAGGTCGTAGGAGAGTGGTGTTGTCGAGGTGTGGTCCTTCGGGGCTCCCCTCTTCAGCGCCTGGCGTCCCTGCCTCACCGCAAATCCCTACGGGGCTCCCTGTGGCGTCGCAGGAGACTCCCGGGACTCCGGGCTTGCCCCCGAGTCCCCCTCGGTCCTCTGAGCATGCAGCTGCCTCACCAGAGGTCGAGCCGGTGCCGCTTTGGTGCCAGGAGCCTTCCTCCCCGGCATGGTGGAGTCACGGGTAGAGGCAGGGACCTAGGGTGCTTTCCGGAGTCCCCCTCAGTCCTCGGCGCGGACGGCTGCCCCGTCTGAGGCCGAGCCAGCGCCTTTTCGGCGCGGCTCCCTTGCCGTTCTGGCGTCGACCCCGCCCCACCCTCATGGTGAGGACGTGGTGGCAGGAGTCGGGCCCACTCCGGCGCCGACTGACACCGCTCAGGCGCCGGTGGTGGACTCCCCGGAGACAGGGCGCCATGTTGTTGCCTTTTTACCGGCATCTTCCAGGGAGGGCTCCTCGCCATCCCCACAGCCTAAATCCTCGAACCCTTCTTTCCGTGGCTCGCGGGTGGCTTTTTCCCTGGCCTCTCCGCCTTCTGGGGTCCCTCAAGTTCCTCATTCATCTGTGTATCCTCCACTATTCCGGGGCTGGCCGCTTCCCCCTGGACATGGAGAACGGCGGCTCAGCCTGCAGCCGTCGCCCACGGAGGAAGTACTTTCTCCTCGGCTGCGCCCTATGGAGGCTAGTGTTGCCTTTCTTCGGGCCATTTCCACATCCGCTGGTATTCTGCGGATGGGTGAACCTGTCACTCCGTTGCCTACGGACAACCTTTTGGAAGTTCTCCACCAGGGCTCTGGTGGCCGGGAGTTGTTCCTTCCCTTTGAAGCGTCACTCCACAATTCTCTTATGGGGGCTTGGGGGCGCTCTGCCACGGGTGATCCAGTGCCTCAGGCACTTCTGCATCATCACCGCCCTGCTTAGCAGGACCCTGTTTGTCTTTCTTTCCACCCTTCTACTCAAGGCTCTCTTCTGCGGAATGCCTTTCCGTGTTTGCCTGTGGTGTTGTTGTCTCGGGAGGCCCGGTGGTTGGATTCATGGGGGCGTAATGTCTTCGCTTCTTCTAGCGCTGCTTTGCAGGCGCTTAACACTTTGTGTGTATTGACCAGGGCTACTTCCAGTCTGTGGGACTCTGTCGAGTCCCTTCGTTCTTATGTCTCTCATGAGGATGCCCATGCTGACCTACGGAGCCATGTGTTGGATGGTAGGGAGTTGGCCGCATTTACTCTTCGTGCGACTTTGGATGTCGCCATGTCTGGCTGCGTGATGCTGTTTTTCCTGAAAATATCAGGGAATGTCTGGTTGATCTGCCCTTTGACGGGGTCCTTCTGTTTAACACTCATGCGGACTGCGCCATTCAGTGTCTTCTAGCGGGGCTCCGTCTACCTCCTCCTCCTCCTCCTCAGTGGGTGGTTTTGTTCATACTCCGGGTCTTAGTGGGAGGTGTTATCCCACTGCTCCTGGAATCTGGTGTTGGGGTGAATGTTACACTTTCTTGAGGTGTTCTGTGTCCTCGATGTCCTGAGTTGACCTACCTCTTCAGTTGGCTGCGGGTTCAGCCCCTTTTGGCAAAGAGTGTTCTTTTTGGCTGCTTACTAAGCCTTCTGTGGTTTCTGCTGCAGGTTTTCTGATTGGTTCTCTGATGCGGGATTGTTTCCCTAAGAGTGGTTCCATACCTCTGGGGCCGTGTCCTACCCTACGTGGGGTATTTGTAGCTATTGGATAGCCCTGCCTTACACTGGGAAGGTGTGGACTTCCCCTTGCGAGTTCCTTGCCTTCCTGGTGGTGTTGTATGCCGCTGGTGCATTTTGTTGGGCAGCTGCGGCGTTGTGCTGTAGTGTTTTTGCCTTTTGTCTGCCGTTTGGCCTGGTCCTCTGTCTGGGGTCCAGAATGGTTATTTTCCTGTGTTGACGACTTGGTTCGTCCTATTTGTTTCTCCTCTTATTTTCCGGCTGGTGGCTGGTTGGCACCCAGCTGCGCCTGCCGGTTCTTCTGGTCCATGGCCAGGGGCCTTGGAGGGAGGCCTGGCGCCCCTGCTTCTGGTTTTTCGGGAGCCTTCTCGGACTATGTTTTTCTCTTCCACCTGCCTTATTACTGAGGCGCTGTTCTGTCTGGCCTGTTGATGTCCAGCTGTGATGAGTTTGGCTGCCCTCTTCACGGGGTGTGTTTCCGGTGGAGGGCTCTTGCCCTCGTTTCTGCTCTTCTCCTTGGAGTCTCTGGGTTGCTCTTCTTTTTTGGTGCTCCCCTGAGTTGCCTGTACCTGGGGCTTCCGGTGGAGGTCCCTGGTCCATTATCTGCTGGCCTCTTTTCACGTTGCCTGTACCTGGGGCTTCCGGTGGAGGTCCCTGGTACATTGGCTACTGGTCTCTTTTCGTATTGCCTGTACCTTTCGGCTTCCGGTGGAGGTCCCTGGTACATTGGCTGATGGCCTCCTTTCATATTGCCCTTCCTTCTCCTGCTTGGTGAGGGTGGGGCTGCCACTTGTTGTCGTGACACATCCCCTGTGGGTCGGTGTTCTCTGCGACACTGCAGTTCTAGTCTTTTGGTGGGGGGGGGGACTGGGCTCTTTTCCCTGTCCCTGTGGCTCATCCCCTGTTGGGGAGGACTGGGTTCTTTCCCTGTCCCGGCGATTATCCCCTGTCGGGGTCTTGGGTTCGCCTGAGCTGGGGAGGTCCTCTCGCAGCCCCTCCTTTCCCTTGGGTATGGCTAGGGTATCTATTTTACGTTAAGGAATCTGCAGCTAGTAGTCTCTATCAGATGTACAAGTTACTTACCTTCGGTAACGATGTATCTGATAGAGACGATTCTAGCCGCAGATTCCTTCACGACCCGCCCTTCCTCCGAGGGCCCTCTGGGTCTTCTGCACTTGCCTGCCTCCGGGTGGTTGCCTTTTTTGAGTGTCTTTCTTATTCCCTCCTTCGGGGGATACTCGCCTTGTTGTTCCCTTCTTGTCTTTATAGGCACTTCTGCACCCTGACCTCCAGTGTGGGGTTCGCTCGTGCGTCTTCTTCCCTTTGTTGCCTGCACTTCTGTCTTTGGCAGTCCCTGGGGTTGAGGTGCCTTGGCTGGTCTTGACTTTGGCGTTCTGGAGACTTTCTCCCTGCTAGTGTTGTCTGAGGTTGTATGGTCATTGCTCTCCGTTCTGACCTTGGTGTCCCTTTCTGTTACGGGCGGTGGTTGCAGACTTCTTGGTCTGCTGTGTATTTTTCACATGCTTCTGCCCCGGAGAGGCTGTTGTATTTGTTTGCGGGATTGCTTTCCAGTAGGGGTGCCCTGTTCTTTCATTCCAGATCTTGGTGCCTCAGTGCCTGGCTCTAATTCTGGATGGTTCTGTTCCTCACCATTGTTTCTTTCCCTTCTGTTTAGTGGGGCTTTTTCGCACACTGTTCCAGTACTCTCACGGTTTTGTTAGTGATGGCTCCGCGTTGTGGCGCGGAAAAGTTCTCCGAAGAAAACTGACGTAAGCGCGCCGGGGTGGGACTTGTGTATTCTCGCTGATGTCACGGATGCGGGCGACGTCAGGGCGGAGTCACGTGGTGCCGTCCCCCCGGCGCGCAGGGATGCTGTGGCAAAAAATTTTCCGGATCCAGTCTCACGCCTAGGAATCTACGGCTAGAATCGTCTCTACCAGATACATCGTTACCGAAGGTAAGTAACTCGTACTTAAACACATTTGTGCCCTATGCCCACATGATCACGAACCAGATGATGAAGGACGCATTATTGTAATGGTATTTTTTGTTTTTCCGAATCTGCGGCCCAGAAGAAGGTGCTTTGCAGTCACCCTGTGTCCCATGGTCCCATGAAAATGTGTTCTTTGCACTTTCGAAGGAAATAGGTTGGAGCAGTTCCCCTCACAGCCGTCTCTGCTGTGACAGGCTCCAGGCAGTACACAAACAGTACCAGTAATGGCAGCAGAGCGGCATGGACACAGCATTGACATCTGCCTTCTGTGTGGGAGGGAGACAACTCACTAGCACTCAGGGCAGACACGTAATGCCAGACTGGAGTCAACCGTTATCACATTTTATTTAAGTAGATGAGCTGTCTGCTTCTATTTCCACATAGCTTACTTTGATAGGACAGAGGCACAGACCACCTTTGACTGGGTTTGTTTGCGTTATTGGGAGTAGAAAGTCATGGGCCTTGATCGACTGGGAGAAAGTAAAGCAGCAATTTACCTTTTCTTTGCACTGTCAACAAGCATTGGCATAGCCAATAGATCTCGCCTTTGGGACCTTATAAGGGTTTAGCCATGCAACAGTTGATGTTGTTGCACCAATGATATTGTGCTGCATAACTAAATACTTAGAAGGTCTCCCAAAAGCGAGACCTATTGGCTATGCCAATGCTTGTTTCTTTTTCACGCTTCCAATGTGGATCCGGTAAGCTGTTCCCCAGGCCGTTTTTTTGGTCTGTTTAGACATTTTTGTTGACTGAACAGTGTGCCATCCTTTTTCCTATGTCCTCAGGTTTCAAACCCTGTGGGTCCTGTGGAAGACAGATATCGGCCACGGACCCTCAAACTCTTTGTATGTGGTGCCTTGTGAAGCACCATGACTCCGACAAGTACGACTCCTGTCGCAAACTTTGCCCAAAGGCGTTGTGGGGACACCGCATGAAGCTCTTACTGGTGCGGTAGTTGCATGCCTCGTGTTGTTCGCGATCTCGTTCTCAACTCAGAGAACGCCTGAGAGCCTGCCAGGAGTCATTCCTGTGGGTGTCTCTCGTTCTTGACATCCAAAGGTTAGTTTAGACACAAGCAGTCAAAGTTGCAGCATTCCCTGACTTTGCTGTGTACGCGCTGCCTCCCCAACACCCCCTCCTGGCCTCTGGCTGTGGAGTCGTTGCAAGAGTCTACCACGCACCTCCCTGCCTTCCCTGCAGCTGAAGCGACTCTAGACCACATGCAGTACTATTCCTCCCTACGTGCCATCTTTGGGCTTCCACCTCCAGAAGATGCACCTTTCAGCCTCAAGGAGGTTAGAGGAGCCTTGACTGAATCCACGTCGGTGGGGTCACCCTCAGTTTCAGTTAGGCCCTCTGGATCTGTAGTTGGATCCCTGTCGGCTCTGGTGCACAGCCCTTCGGAGTTCCAACCTGCAACACTGCTATCCGATCAGCCGTCAGCAGCCGTGCCGATCACCACTACGCCACTTCCCCTATCCGATGCAGAGACGTCGCTGCATCGGTGCTGGACGGCATCGGGCGCGGTCCCAGTGGTACTGTTCACCTCCAACACTTTTCCTCATTCTGAAGAGGGAAAGGATGTCGCACAGCGGCCAGAGCTGCCGATTTGGGATCTGGGTTAGTCTCTCTGGGTCGGAGCAATATCCTTTGATTCTGGGCAAATCACTTAATCTTCCTGTGCCCATGGACAGTGCCTGGATACCCTCCTGAGTGTTATGCGGAGTCTGTGCTTCCCTATAGGGAAGCATTATATGACCTTTTGTTGGGGACTTGGGCTAAGCCCACTGCGGGGGCCTCTGTGGACCAGTCTATAGCACGTAGACACCACCCGCCCCAGATGATCCGGCCTGCCTTCTTCAGCATCCTACTCCATATAGTGTTGTGGTACAGGCCGGTATAGCCTCTCCTGACCTCAACACCCTTCCTAATGTACCTCTGAGCTGGGAATCCAGAACACTGTACAATTGTGGTATGAATATTTTCTCCTCCACCAGTTCAGCATTACAGTCAGTTAATACCGCTTGCATTCTGGGCTGATTTTCCCATGCATTGTGGGATTGCACCTGCTACCGTCGCTTTTAGGTGAGACCCGGAATACTTTTACCCAGATACTCCAGGATGGACAACAGGCGGCTAAGTTGACAATATGATGTGGTATGGACACCACGCATTCAGTGAGTCAAGCCATGGCTTTTTCAGTGGCACTCCGCCATCATGCCTGGCTCCACAACTCCGTTTTTAGGTCTCGCCTAGCGTTGCAGCGCATGCAGTGCTCGCTCGGCGAGACCTAAAGTGAGAGAGGAGATTTAAGAAGGGGGCTTGAAGCCCCGCCCATCATTTTCATTGGGTCGCTTCAGTGTTTAGGCTAACTGCTGGCTTCCCATTGAAAAGGATGCTTTTGGGCCACTGCCTTTTCTCCCTTTTGGACAGCCCATCTGGACTGGGTCGTCTGCTTCACGGCTGTCGTGAAGCACTTTCTTTATCTTTAGGGAGGGCCATCTGTTTCTAATTAGCATGGCCTATGCTACTCCGCTGCTCCTAGTGCCTGTGTGAGGAAGTGTGCGTGCTGGTTAACATGTTTCGTGCCGTGGTTTGGTCCCTAGTGGATCCCCTCGCGCTTCACCATCACCATTTCTCTAAATTAATGCTGTTATTAGACTTATTTTACATTTTCCTGGGATCACTATACTCTGCACCATATATATTTATTTACCTTTTACCATCATGGTTTTCCAGTATTTACCACAATTTACAATACCGGCTTTACCATTCCAAAATGGCGGCCACGCTCAGCCGACGTATCGACTTCCGGGTTGAGTCCCTAGCGCACTTGGGACACGCCTTCCCCGCCCCCGGTTTACTTACGCTTTAAACCACTTAAACACCAGAGTCATCCCATCTACCGCTACTCCGGAGTCCTCTACACGGCAGGGCAGGTTAATAGGCACCGACGAGGGGTTGACTACATGAGTATTACTCCGCTGCTTTACATCGACAGGCTACTGGCAGAGGTATGTCGATGCGAAGAACCCTTACCGATAGCATTTCCTTCTTTACAGTGATTCCCCCTCGCCGCCGCGAGGACTTACGAGGAGGCCCTTTTCCTTCTCGTGAGGGGTAAACTTGTATTTCACTTCCTTCAGATTACTATGCACAATATTGTCGTCACTAATGACAACCCGATCAGCATACTCCAAATGGGATTGTTATTAATTATGTTAACCCCCACTGCACCTTGGTTTATCCCACACGCAGTGTCTACCAGCGTCTCCGCGTTGTGTGACTGCATCACTCGGGTGGCCACCACGATAATACATGAGAGCCTTTTTCTCCAGTTACACTCTTTACAATAAGTATGCACTTCTGTTTGTGTCACTAATGTACACTACAAAATGCATGGTGATATGTATATACAAGCACCATCAAAAAACGAGTGCATGTTAAGTCTTCCACAATTCAGGCTGGTGCACCTTCATCCATCCTCTAACCAGCATGCACCAACAAGCATTGAAAGGGAGTTCCTTTAGATGTCTTTTGATTGTCCAGCATTTATTGACTTGTCTGACATGGAGTATCTATATGTTTGTTTGTTCCTTGTCTTTTGTCTCCCTTCTCTTTCCCCAGGTACTAGGCTGGGACACGAAAACAGTGTCCCCCACAGTGCAAATCGCGCATACCACCTGATTAAGAGGTGCTATAGGAATAAAGAGTGTCCATTCTCTTTTCCTTTTTCATCTCTATGTTTTTTACACATACGGTCCTGACAAACCACGAGGGGATCCACTAGGGACCCAACCACGTCGCAAAACATGTTGACCAGCACGCACACTTACACACACGGGCACTAGGAGCAGCGGAGTAATACCCAGTCCTCTATGCCATCTATCAATAGAGGGTTGCCCTACGCCCCTGTATACATTTTAACCTTACCCCCGGACCTACGAATAAAATTATCCCCACCGCACCGGTGGGTAATTTTAAAGCACCACACCCCTTTTCTTAGGCCCACACATCCGCATGCACAACTGCGGCGTCTCCTAAAAAGGAACTCTGACAAAGAGCCCTCTCGCGGGGCCCATGGGGGACTGCAGCGCCACCCCCACGAGGAGCAACGCCCAGTGATGAAGCATGACACCCGCAAGGGTGTGTGAGGGCACCAAAGTCTAAAGGAGAGACTCCCCACCTAGCAAGGGACACTAACTATAGAGACTTTTTCTTCTCATCTACTCTCTGTGACCAAATCGCCCACTGATCTCTTCTTCTTTTTGAGGAACAGTTCCCACATAGTGATTAATCAATATTTCTTGGGAGTATTGGTACTGGACCTAGTCTTTCTAACTCACTCCCCGTCCCCCCCCTCTTCCAGTTTCATACCTGTCTTCTTGCCCAACAGCTTATATTTTAAAGAAATAAAAAATAATGGTGTTCGCTTTTTGAAAACTAGATCTGCTGCTTCACTATTGAACCTCTCCTCTATCTCCAAAAAGTTTTTGTAGTGAAGCCTTTGACTGTCAACCAGATCCGTGAGAAACAAAAAAAACAGAAACAAAGTTTGCGATTTTAATGTGCAGAACATTGAACACAAGATGGGATTTATTCGCTGGGTGCCTCCCTCTAGTGTCGTACAAAAAATATAATACGATGCGAATCTCAAACCAAATTATGCCTTTGAGTTGAAACAATAGATGTTACCGTGTGCGCGTCATCGGGAATCATTTTAACTTGCTGAGAAGATATAGGTGGAGTCTGGCTGCAGAGTTTTCAACACGCAAAAATCTGCAGCAAGCTCTAAACCTACTCCGATATCTCAGCAGAGGCCAATCCTAAAAATATATTTTTCAATTTTATTGCATGTTCCCTGACACAAACCATTTATTGGGAGCCTGCCCATGCCAGTGGGGTGGGGCAGAGCTCTGGGGTTCGGAGAGATAGGCACGCACTCGTATTTTACCGCAAGTGCCTTTTCAAAGGCAGACACTAGACGATAAATGCGGCGCTGTTACTCATTATTTCTTAACAAGGCTCAAGCCCCCGTAAAAAACAAACCACATCTGGCTCTCATCCCAGCGTGTCCATTCTTATTTTATGTAAATGTCTTTTTTATGTATTTCTTTCCATGTTCTGTCGACACTCCAGCCCAGCCTGCCTTCCCAACGCCGCCGAGGACCCTGCGCGATCTCCGCACCCACAAGGGCTGTTTCGTGCCGTTCTCAGGTACCGTCAAAGTACGGGATAAACAACAGTTCAGGACGCTGGCTCTCGTTCGGCGGCCTGCTACTCATTTCTGCGAGTGTAAGTGCTCTTAGATTCATGCGCGTGTCCGGTTTACTCAACTCTGATGGAAATATGTAGATTGCTGTGGCTCACACATCATCCCCTGTTCTTTCCCTCTTACCTAGGGGTGTTACAGTGGGGGAATGGAGGCAAATACAGGTCACGGGCGGGTCCAACTCTCAATGGTGATAGGTAACTTTCTAGATTAAATGTGCTTGAGGCATCCTTAGTGACCACACCATGTTCAGTGCAGGCACTTGTCGACTGGATTTCTATTGAGGTGACTGGCTGCTATGCTGGTACCAGAGAGTTATCGCATTTGTCTGTGTGATTTAGTGACTAGAAATTGACAGTGGTAGAATTTCTCGATAGGTATTACTTGTATACCACACTTATATTTCTTATCAGACCTAATGTACGTTGGTGGACAGCGCACCATTTTTAAGCAGGTATACGAATGGACAGTACCTGCGTTTCCTAACAGGGGTGCTATAGTTAAGATTTGACAGCGTCAGCACTTCTCAGTAGGAGTGGTATTTAATTATAAGAGATGGTACCACCAGTGCGCAAGGCAAAGCTACTTCGTGAATAATTGTTCCTGGTCCAAGTGTTAGGCACTCTCAGTGAACAAACATATTGCAAATCCCAAGTCAGACGTTTGAATCAAGGGATCTGCGTTGCAACAATTACAGTTTTTATTAAAATTGGATATGTAACCGTCTCCCCAACACACTCACTTTAATGATATGTCTTAAAATTCTCCATGCCTTATTTCCCCATCTCACGTCTTGTCATTTCTTCTTCTCTCTCTGCCCCCAACACACTTTTTTTTTTTTTACTTTAATAAGCGCGGCGCCGTCTTCGTGCTATGCAATAGGTGTTGCTTTTGGTATTGTAAATAACAATGCCTTTTCATTTTTTTAAAGGCATTGCCATTTACAATGTCAATTGCGCAAAATAATGTCATTGCAAGACCTATTGCATTGTTAAAGCTTGTTTTGGGAGGCTGTTCAGGACATCTTGGTAGACCTGACATCTGTTTGTCACACATGCCGACTCTGCATTGCAGCGTTTTAGGAACATTCGGGGTGCAACAGAATCTTAAACCTGTTCTTTCTATGGTATTTTGCTCCCATTGTGCGGATGCACTGTTGCCTATGCTCCCGTTTCTATGTGGACCAGCTTCTGCATGCCTTAGTCATTCCTAGGTATGCTTATGGTACTTTAGTATCCCTTATATGGGATTTCCAGTTATGAATCTCCGGGGAGATGGTGCAAATGGCCTTCCACCTTGCCCCAGCGCCCTCCTTCAGGTGTTCTTCTCCTTCTTACTTATACCGTATCTGCCGAGGCAGCACGATAACTTGTTCATTCGGTGTCAAAGGCCTCTCTAGGTTCCAATCCCGCCACTGCCGGGAAGTGATATTACAGTGGGATGGGTGTTATAGTCCATGGCCTGCGGTATGTTGTCCGTCCCTGGCCTAGGCCGTGTCCCCACATGGACTGTTTCTCTATCACTGTGTTTTGACACTTCTTATCGTGCTGCTCTTGCTCTGCCTTGACAAGAGGGACTCCGGCCTCTGTTCTCTCTGGCTTCCCTGTGGTGGCATCTGGCCGGTATTTCTGCTGTGGGTGGCTCATGCTCAAGAGCTGGTTCTCTTGTACTGCTGCCCTTTATTTAGACTGATTCCTCCTGCGAGAGGATGCTTTTTACTTAACGTTTAGAGGGAACGCCTTCTACCTTTGTTGGCAATGACAACACTTCTACAAGAGTTCAGATACCTACCTCGGCATTTAGTTGCCTCACTGATCACTCTTAAGCTCTCGCCATCTGCCCCTTTCTTTGTGTTCGTGGCTGTTTTTCATCTTGCATTTCCTTCTTCTAATGCGTGTTCCTTAAACCCTGTGGTTCCGTCTCTCTTGGATGCAAGGGGCTTCTTTACCCCCTCTGGATGTAATATTAATGGTGGTTCCTTTCACTCCTCCACAGATTGTGATAGGTTTTCTAACCCTACAAGGTTCGTTATACCACTTCTACTTTTTTTCCTTCTTGTACATTCCCTTTGGAAGATGTGGGGGCCCGGTTTTCCTTTTTAATATATTTTGGTGTATTGAAGACTTTTTTGTGCTTAGATTTATACTTTTCTGTAATTTTTCTGTGCCTGTCTCCTGTAGAGGTATTCTTTCCTGGCCTCAACACTTGTTCTTGTGTGCACTGCGACTCATTCTGTTGGTTCGGCTTTTCTTAAGTAGTGCCTTGTTTTTGGACTACCTCCCCCCCTTTTTCCAATCCAGTATCTTTTATCCAATGCTTCAGCCAGGTCTCTATCTCTCTGTTTCATATCTCTTCCTATCGGATGTTGTGGCTGGATGCTTGTTCTAGGCCTTCTGTGTGTTAGCCTTTGCTTCAGCTTCATCTTCTTATAGACCCAGCATGTTGTCTTGTTTTGTCTATTCTAGCTAGGTTTTTTCAAACCTGCTGTTTTCTTCTAGATATTATCTCAAAGGCCAGATTGTAGCCTTCTCAGTCAGTTGCATTGTTTTCATGTTGGGCTGCCATTATTTTCTTGGAGTGTGTTGTTCTCCACATTCTCCATCTACTTATTGAGTACTATCCGCTGATTGCTCGGCTTCGGCCTCGTATATGGTTCTGATATCATCATAGTGACGGCTTCTCTCTGCGACATATATACATGAATACATACAGATGCATTTTATGTATATATCTAAAAATATGTAAATACTAACATATAAATATATATATAATTGTGTATGTATATATATATGTTCGAGGCATATGAGCTGCAGATTACATACTGTGCATTGATCGCCATCCGGTGTTGGGCCCGGATGTTTGCAGTTGTTTCTCCTCTTGGAAAGTCTTTGGAAGTCACGAGGTATGTGACTCCTCCTTTGGATCATACTGCGCATGGGCTTCGGCTCCATCGTCAGATAGTTTTTTTCCGCCATCGGGCTCGGATGTGTTCTTTGCGCTCCGGTTCCGAACAGTTTACAGTTCTTCTGATCGGCGCGCAATCCTTCCCTTTCTGTGGTATTGTTTTCGATCGCGATCTCCACACTCGACACGACTCTCATCGTTCGAAGTTTTTGATTCCGGTCGTTGACGAAGGCCTTCGGGCCTACCTAAGCTCCGGTCCTGGCTGATGGACAGGACTCCATTTAAGAAGTGTCCTCGATGTGGGTCCAAATTTCCCCACACCGATCTCCATGAGGTGTGCAACCTCTGCCTCGCCCCAGAACACGAGGCTCGATACTGTCCGGCGTGCAAATCCTTCCGGTCGAAGAAGACCATTCGGGACCGAAGGGCGAGGAGTACCATGGCACACTCGTCGACACCGATCCCCGACGACATCTTCGGAGAAGGCGTCGATGTTCCAGAAGAGCAGCAAACCGAAGAGGGCCTCGTCAGCGCCTCTGAAGCCGATGACTCAGATGTCGAGGACATCACTCCGGCCCAGAGGGGCGTGAGTACTAACATCGACCCCCACCCTCGACGGCATCGAAAAAGGCTTCGGTCATGCCTTCACCCTCAGGCCTAGGCATGACCAAAGACATTGCTTCCCACACCTCGCCTTCGGGCCCGGTTAAGAAGCCCATCAAGCCTTCTGGCGGCTCCGGCTCGAGCCAGCCTGCCGTCGGTGCCGAGAAACACTCCTCCTTACCGGCGCCGAAAAAGAAAATGGCCTCCTCCTCCTTCGCGCCGAGCTCCACACCTAAGCACTCGGCGCCGAAGACAAGCACCAGCTCCTCGGTACCGACACTGTCCCCGGAGCCGAGCAAAAAATCCAAAGCCCTCGACACCCACACCTCGAAACCGAAAGTCATCTCGGAGCCTAGGAAACAACCAGCCATCTCTAAGCCGCACAGTTCAAAACAACGAACCGATGCCGACTCCAAGACTAAAAAAACCTACGGCGCCAACGCCTTCGGGGCCGACGGATCGGCCACTCACTGAGGAACTATTTCGGCCTGATCCACTACAAAAAACACTTGTCAAAGACCCTAAGACTGGACATTTGATGCTCAGCATCAAAAAGAGACCGCTGGACGAGCCTGCCCCAGCCCCACCTCCAAAGAGGAAAGACTTTGCTACCTCCCCTTTGAGAATACCTTCACCACCACCTCCTCCTCCCCCACCTCATCATTCCCCCACACCCACTCCGGATGAGGATGATAACGATGTCTACGATGACACAGGGGACGAGCCCCATGACCAACCCACAGGGGACCCCACTCCTACAGGCTCCCCAGACCCATGGGACGACTATAACATTCCAGACGTCCCTAACATCCCACAGGACGACCTTTACGCTTCAAGACCGTCCCCCCTGGAAGACACAATGGGGTTTAACCAACTACTCCATAGGGCTGCACACTACCACGGAGTTGATCTCCATACAGACCCCATGGAGGAGGACTTCCTCCTAGATACCTTTGACACAACACACAGGGCCACTTCCATCCTGCCCATGCTTAAAGGGGTTATCAAGCACGCGCCAGAGGTCTTTAAAGACCCGGTCAGGGCCAGGGTCATCAACCCTCGCATCGAGAAGAAATATAAGGCTGCCCCTACAGACCCCACCTACATCAGAGGGCCAGCACCACTAGACTCCTTAGTAGTGTCCACTGCAAGAAAGCGTGCAAACTCCCATGCATCAGGCGAGGCACCACCACCTGATAAAGAGTCCAAACTCCTAGACGCCTCTGGCAAGCGCACTGCATCCCACGCTGCCAACATATGGCGCATCGCAAACACGCAAGCGCTTTTGGCAAGATTTGACAGGGCACATTATGATGAACTGGAAGCCATAATGCAACACCTCCCTGACAAATACAAAAATAGAGCCAACGAGCTAATCCAGGAGGGTAAAACCATCACCAACAGCTCCATTCGCTGCGCTCTAGATGTAGCTGACACCGCCTCTAGGGCAATTAACACCAGCGTCCTCCTCAGTAGGCATGCCTGGCTACGAATTTCAGGTTTCAAACCCGAGGTGCAGGCTTCCACCCTGAACCACCCCTTTGACCAGGAACATCTGTTCGTCCCAAACGTTGACGTTGCCCTGGAAAAAATGAAAAAAGACACAGATACGGCGAAGTCTATGGGACCCTTACAGTCGCACCCTCCCAGGCGCTCCTTTCGCCGCTCTTCCTTTGAAAGCACCTCCAGAGGCTACTCCTCCGACAGCGCTTCCACTTCCTATAAAGCCCCTACCCAATCCACCTTCACCAGGGGTTACCAAAGAGGCGGCTTCAAGGGTAAAATAATAAAGGCCTCCACCCCTACCCAATGACTTCCCTCCACTCCCCCCAGACCATCCCACTCCGGTCGGGGGCAGACTCCACAATTTCCTTCCTGCCTGGACTACTATCACCTCAGACAAATGGGTAACACAAATAATTCGGTCAGGCTACTGCCTCGAACTAACATCTACCCCCCAAAACATTCCACCCAAACAACGCCCAATGTCACAGGAACATTTGTCACTTTTAAAGCAGGAGGTAATCTCCCTCCTACAAAAGAGTGCGATAGAACTAGTTCCTACCCACCAACAAAATATGGGAGTTTACTCCCTATATTTTCTCATACCAAAAAGGGATGACACTAAGGTCCATCCTGGACCTCAGACCCCTAAATCACTATATACACTCAGACCATTTCCACATGGTCACACTCCAGCAGGTACTTCCCCTGCTCTCCCAAAACGACTTCCTTGCCACCCTAGACCTCAAGGACGCCAGCACCAGTAACTGTACTGGAAATCACTCCAACAGTCACTATAACCCCAATTACTCTGGCTATGGCTGAGCAGGAGGAGCAAGTACTGCAACACCAACCCATTTGCAATATGCCAGAGAATGGTCATGAGATTGTAGATCTTGGCGCCACTTCAAAACATTTGGGAGATTTACTGGAGGTTCCTGACGGCAAGGAGAAAGCTGATGGGGATGAGATAACTCCCGATCCAACGGACACCGACAGGGATCCTTCAGACTTTTATTCAATATCGGAAGGAATGGAAGACGCGAGATGGTCAGATGACTCTGAACTGGACATGGAAACTAACACTGGCTCAGAGACGGAGAGCGACCAAGACGCGCGAATAGCAGAATCCCGGGAAAATAAAAGAGCTACCATACGGAAGAAGAGGGCCCAGGGACTAACTTGGGATTATTCCCCTCCTACCGCACTGGGGTCTCAAGAACAAGCCACCGGCTCTCAACCGACGCAGCGGTGCTCTCCAAATCAACAGGATGCTACGCTCTCCACGGTGATGGATACAGTCCTCCTGGCTATCGCCTCTCATCGAGAAGAGACATCAAGGGATGGACGCAAAGCACAACTTGCTTTGCATAAGGTCCAGGGCGTAGTGCGTAAACTGTCAAGATCTGTTACTACATTTAACACCCGAATGACAGAAATGGAAGACCGTATAGTTACTAATGAGGCAGAGGCTGCAGCCACACAGAAACAAGTGGGATTACACGAAGCAGAATTGAGTGATGTAAGATGGAAGCTCGAGGACATGGAGAATCGCTCACGACGTAACAACCTACGCGTTCTCGGAATACCTGAAAATATTGAAGGTACTGATATTCGAGCCTTCATCATTCAACTTTTCAAAGATACACTTCCTGAGCTTTCTTCATGGAATTGGGAGAATGAGGTGCAATGGGTCCATAGAACTCCAATCACTATGCGACCCACGCGGAAGCAAGACAATTATCCACGAGCAGTTCTTGTGTTTTTTGGAAACTTTCTTCTTCGACAAGCCATCTCGGATAGAGCCAGGCCAGAAGCTCGACGGACTAGGGACTCCATTTCCTATTTTGTAAGACCGGACTTTTGCCACACGACGGTGGAGAGGAGATGGCGTCTGCGACAACTTATTAAACCCTTTATGGAGAAGAAAGCTTTAGTTTATCTTAATAACCCTGCTAAGTTGAAAGTTGTATACAATGGCCAGACCAAATTTTTTACTTCGGAAGCAAAAGCCAAAGAGTTTTTAGACAGTATCACTTAATGGTCTATTAGCGATATTGAGAATGGGAAGAAACCTGTTATACTGAAACACTGATATATACAGAATAGAGAATTTTGGAAATAAGAGTTGACGAAAAGGGAGAGAATTGAGAGTGGATTGGACATCATTCGGAGTTTATAAAGATAGATTGATAGAATGATAGAATGATATAAAGATATATCAGAATTACTAGTCTTTATATGCTTCTATAAGCCTCTCTATATCTTCCTTATTATTTTTGGGCTTTCTTTTTCCCCTCTTTCTTTTTTTTTGGGTGGCTTGGGAGCATCTCTCCATCACTAAAGACTCTTATAGAGTCTAATTGCCTCACATCATGGGTGGGGGAGGGTGGAGGGTCGGGTGCAGGGGTCTGCTGGGAGGGGGGGCGGGAGGGGATACTGGGGGGGAAAAATGCAGAAAAGAGCTTGATCTGTAGTATAGGAACCTTTAAAGGCTTTTTTGTTATTATAATCTTCGTAAGTGACTGGAGTTTTACATCAACTATTTTGATTGATCGGAATGGAGTAAATATCGAATGCAAAGTCGGCTGGTGGTGGCGCAAATTATTTAGCATTGGTGGTATCGGTCCAATGGGGAATAGTTTTGAATGGGGAGAGTAAAACTGCGATGCTGGAATGTAGCGGGTCTCAATGATGGGAGAAAGCGGGCCCAACTGTTTCAACTGCTACGTCAGGACCCTGTTGACATTCTGTGTATTCAGGAGACTCACATAGCTGGATGCGATAAAAATTTATTAAAATTTCCTGGATATAACCTGATGGCAGCAACATCTCAAACATCTAAAACGCGTGGGGTTGCTATTTTGGCAAAACCCGGTTTGGGGAGTCCTAGACGTCGACTCGTCGACAAATATTTGCATATTTGACTGTCACCTGCATTTCGTGAAGCGCTCGCTCGCTGGTTACACCTGACCGCCCAGCAGATCTATTGCTGTAGCGGAGAGGGTTGCCACAGCAACGCCGCCCTCGGTCACAGGACACGCCCAGCGGCGCTGACCACGCCCACAAGCCCGGCCTTAAATTGACCCGAGCTGAGTACTAGCGCTGTCTTACAGACTCTCTCCTGAGGCGGAAGCCGGGAGATTTTAGCTCACTAGCACGCTGTGTTTTTAAAAGCATATTTGACTGTCACCTGCATTTCGTGAAGCGCTCGCTCGCTGGTTACACCTGACCGCCCAGCAGATCTATTGCTGTAGCGGAGAGGGTTGCCACAGCAACGCCGCCCTCGGTCACAGGACACGCCCAGCGGCGCTCACCACGCCCACAAGCCCGGCCTTAAATTGACCCGCGCTGAGTACTAGCGCTGTCTTACAGACTCTCTCCTGAGGCGGAAGCCGGGAGATTTTAGCTCACTAGCACGCTGTGTTTTTAAAAGCATATTTGACTGTCACCTGCATTTCGTGAAGCGCTCGCTCGCTGGTTACACCTGACCGCCCAGCAGATCTATTGCTGTAGCGGAGAGGGTTGCCACAGCAACGCCGCCCTCGGTCACAGGACACGCCCAGCGGCGCTCACCACGCCCACAAGCCCGGCCTTAAATTGACCCGCGCTGAGTACTAGCGCTGTCTTACAGACTCTCTCCTGAGGCGGAAGCCGGGAGATTTTAGCTCACTAGCACGCTGTGTTTTTAAAAAGCATATTTGACTGTCACCTGCATTTCGTGAAGCGCTCGCTCGCTGGTTACACCTGACCGCCCAGCAGATCTATTGCTGTAGCGGAGAGGGTTGCCACAGCAACGCCGCCCTCGGTCACAGGACACGCCCAGCGGCGCTCACCACGCCCACAAGCCCGGCCTTAAATTGACCCGCGCTGAGTACTAGCGCTGTCTTACAGACTCTCTCCTGAGGCGGAAGCCGGGAGATTTTAGCTCACTAGCACGCTGTGTTTTTAAAAGCATATTTGACTGTCACCTGCATTTCGTGAAGCGCTCGCTCGCTGGTTACACCTGACCGCCCAGCAGATCTATTGCTGTAGCGGAGAGGGTTGCCACAGCAACGCCGCCCTCGGTCACAGGACACGCCCAGCGGCGCTCACCACGCCCTCTACGTTTATCCGAACCAACACTATTTACATGCATAGGAACCGGAAGCGCAGCGGACGAGCGCAGCGGGCGCGACGATTGCGCGCCGAAGGCGCGCATAAGGCAAGCTCGTCTGCGCTCGTCCGCGCCGAGTCCGGGCCTAGGGCCACCCCCCTTGCTCTGCTTGGTCCGCGGCCCATCGCCATTTCTCCTCTGCTATCCTACTCCTCTGCCGAACTCCTGAGATACAAACCACACGCCGAGAAAGCCCACCCCATACCCCTCCTCAACTACAACTCTTGCATTGGACCGCTTAAATGCCCCTCTTGCACGGAAACGCTGTCCACAGACACCACTATTTCTCCACCCACAGTATCTGCAGCCCTAATAAACGTCCGGTCCTTACCTAAACACAAAATTGAAATCGCTGAGTTTATTGACTCCCATGATCTGGATATACTATTTATCACCGAGACATGGGGAGACGAATCCTCTGGACCTGACTTCAGAGATGCCACGCCTAACAACTATTGTGTAAGCAAGCTAGATAGACCCTTAAGAAAAGGCGGAGGAATAGCAATTATACACAAAGAACACCTAAGACTAACAACATCAGAAATAACTCTTCCTGAATGCGAGGCTCTCCTTTTCGCAATATGCATCTCCAGTAAAACTACTTTTAGAGGTTTGCTAATCTACCGCCCCCCAGGATCTAGATCAAAATTTCTCTCAAACTTAAACAAAATCATTGAGATGACTATTGGATACCAACACTTCACCGTTTTAGGTGACTTTAATTTTCACCTTGAATCCTATGAAGACCCGGATACAGGAATGCTACTCGGTGACTTGGAGTCAGTAGGCCTCACGCAAAATGTCAAATCACCAACCCATTTAGCAGGGCACACCCTAGACGGCCTATTTACCAACAATAAAGACATCACAATCACTAAGGTCATCCCTTTAATATGGACAGACCACTCGGCAGTATGCTTTTCATTTCCCAGTAATCCTTGTCTACCCTCCCAGACAATTTCTGGATCAACAAAATTCAGAGACTGGAAGAACATTAATCTAAACCAGCTCACCCAGATCATACAGGATAGCCCTCCGCTAAACACTCAGGACCCTGTAGCTGCTTCAGCTACTTACCTGGAGAATCTGAACGCAGCCTGCAACAAACTAGCCCCTACAAAAACCTCTCATAGGAACAGAAAGCTGGTCTCCGCCCCCTGGTTCTCGGAACCCCTTAGACTACAGCGCCAATATTGCAGAAATCTAGAAAGGCAATGGCGCCGACACTATAATAATGCCGACAAGATTAGCTATAAACACGCCCTCTCTAATTACAAAAAACTGATTACATCCGAGAAAACCACCTACTACACTAACCAAATAAATCAGGCCAAAAACTCATCAGGAAAACTGTTTCAGGTGGTAACATATCTGTCCAATCCTCTGACACCCTCCTCGGAGGGATCTCAGGCCCTTTCAGATACACTTGCCACATTTTTCGAGGATAAGGTCAGAGCCATCTTCTCCACTTTTTCGCCTAATCCTTCCGTATCCCATACCGAGCACTCCACCGCCAATAATACGCCACAGTTTTCTGCCTTCGAAAACACCACGAAAGAAATTGTTCAACCCCTGATCGTCCGAACTAAATCCGGATCACCACTCGATCCATGCCCTCCTGCCGTCCTTAACCTCGTCGCAGAAGCCGTTGCCCCGTCACTTATTACCATCTGCAACGCAATGTTTACATCCGGCACCTACCCTTCTGTATGGAAAGAAGCCATTATTAAACCACTTCTCAAAAAACCCAGCTTAGATCCTTCTCTCCCAGCCAGTTACAGGCCTATTGCATGCCTCCCTTTTCCGGCCAAAATCTTTGAAAAGATCATGAACCAGCAATTGTCAACGTACATCCATAACAACAACTTACTGGATGATACTCAGTTCGGGTTCCGTCAGGGACACGGCACGGAGACAGCTCTCCTGAAAGCCGCGGACGAAATACGATCCACTATGGACAATGGAGGAGCTGCAATCCTCATACTTCTAGATCTGTCCGCAGCCTTCGACACGGTCGATCATACCATACTGATCGACCGTGTCGCGGCTATAGGAATAAGGGACAAGGCTAAGGAGCTTCTCGCCTCATTCCTGTCAAACCGCCTACAAACGGTGAAGTTGGGACAATTCACCTCCCAGACTTTCTCCCTGCCTTGCGGTGTACCACAGGGCTCCTCGCTAAGCCCGACACTATTTAATATATATGTGTCTGACTTAGCGAGGGTCATCAAATCCTATGGAATTTCTCTCACCACATACGCAGACGACACACAACTTGTGTTGTCCGTATTCGATGATGGCCATACAGTAGCTTCAAACTTCCAATCTGGCATGAAAGCAATAAGCTCCTGGATGTCATCAAACTGCCTTAAGCTGAATTCAGATAAGACAGAAGTGATGACATTCGGGAGACTACAACCAAGCTGGTCTCCACAATGGTGGCCCGAACGAATGGGACAACTTCCAGAACCAGTAGTCAAGGTGCGAAATCTGGGGGTTGTCTTTGACAACAAATTGTCCTTCCAGCAGCATGCAAATTCAGTGGTTTCATCCTCCTTCTATACCTTAAAAAAGATCAAAAAACTCATTCCGTACTTACCATCTTCGGCAGGCAAAACTTTAGTCAGCACGTTAGTCTTTTCTAAAACGGACTATTGTAACGCCTTGCTTCTAAATGCACAACAAAAGGTCCTCAATAAACTACAGACCGTACAGAATGCAGCAGCCAGGATCCTGCTACCCATTCCTAAATTTGCATCGGTCTCCCCTTACATCCAACAGCTACATTGGCTGCCGGTGAGGAGCCGCATCAAATTTAAAGCCTTGTGCATAGCCTACAAAGCGATCCACAATCATGGCCCTCTATTTCTAAAACAAGCCTTTCACCCGCCCGAACAGCGAAGAACACTGCGTTCATCCTCAGCCCAGCTGCTAACAGTCCCCCGTACAAGAAAGGCTAACTGGGGAGACAGACGCTTCACCGTTGTCACAGCTAGACTGTGGAACACTCTCCCTCTTCACATCAAATGCGCACCGACTTTGCTCAATTTCAGAAAAAAATTGAAAACATGGCTGTTCCAAGCCTAAACCCCCCTTCCCCTACAGAGAGTTCTGTGACAACAGCGCCGAGACACCTTCGGGTAATTGCGCGCTCTAAAAATCGCCATAAATAAATAAATAAATAAATAATATGGTAGGTGGGTTGTGGTTCAACTGGAATTGGATATAACCATTTGCTCACTTTACGGTTCTAATCTGGATGACCCACAACTCTTTATTGAACTTGAACTAGAATTGGCTTCTTGGGCTGGTCCACTTATCCTGTGTGGTGATTTTAACATAAATATAGAAAAATTAGTAAACAATAGACTCCCACGGAACTATAGTGGCCGGAAAACCTGAAGTCTATAGGGCAATATCTTGTCTGATGGATAGTCATGATTTAAGGGATACTTGGGACACTTTGAGGCAGAATGATAATGGCTTTACCTATTATTCCTATCCCCATAATAAGTATGCTCGATTAGATTATATTATGACATCAATGCATAGGACAGCCTTAATTGATATAATTAAAGATCCCAAAACTATTTCTGACCACAATGCACTCACATTAATTTTTGAATTGGATAGTTTTAATAGATCTAATATCCAATGGTCATTTGACCGGAAGCTTTTTTTGAACCCAGATTATATCAACTATATTACATCAGTTTCTCAATCTTTTTTTGAGTGTAATCAATATAGTGCATCCAGATTTAGTGTATGGGACTGCTTTAAGGCAGTAATCAGAGGAGAGACTATAGCGTATGTAGCTAAATGTAAGAAAACTCAGGATAATATTAATAAGCAACATAAGGCGGCACTTATCAACTTGGAAATAGTACATGCCAATCAAATCCAGCAAGGAACACCAACTTCTGATATACTACAAAAATTACTGATTTTAAAAACCGAAATTAATAGCTCGTTAACGCAAAAAGCAGCGGAAATATATCAAGCCAATAGAAACAGAATTTATGAAGCAGGGGAAAAAGTAGGGAGGCAACTAGCTCTCAAAACTAGACAAAAAGAGACATACAACAAAATAAAGAATATAGAATATAGAATATGAGGGCCAACAGTATACCTCCCCTCAAGATATAGTAGATGTCTTTCGAAAATACTACCAAAAACTATATCAAAATGATAACGAGCATCTATCTACAAGAGACATGAAAACCTTTCTTAGCGAGTGGTTGCCGGAATCAGAGCTATCTAGAGTACTTGATCAAGGAGGTAGAGAAGAACTAGAGAAAGAAATCACAATGGTAGAGTTAGAAATTGCTTTGTCGGATCTAGCTAATGGGAAAGCGGCTGGTCCTGACAAGATCCCTTTAGAGTTGTATAAGGTGCTGGGCAAACAGATACTCCCCTATTTACTAGACCTGTTTCTAGGAATACAATATCACTCAGCTACACCAGAGTCTTGGAAACATACCAACATAGCAATATTTCCAAAAAAGGGGAAACCCCCCCAGCTTCCATCTTCATATCGACCTATCTCACTTATAAACTCTGACTCAAAGCTATATTCCAAGATACTTGCAAACCGAATGAGGGGGATCATTGAACATCTTGTATCCCCATGGCAACAAGGTTTTATCCCGGGGAGAGGAACAACTGACCATACCCGTAGAGTCATTGCCTTATTTGACATCATGGGCGTCATGGGGGGAGAGATGTCAATGGTCTTACTCGATGCCGAAAAGGCATTTGATCGAGTGTCTTGGCGGTTCTTATGGGAAATGATGGAATACAATAACTTCGGCCCAGGCTTTATCAAAGCTTTAAAAGCTCTGTATGTCAGCCCTAGAGCTAAACTATTTATTGATGGCTTTGAGTCAGAGTTTATAGAGGTAAAAAGAGGCACTAGGCAGGGCTGTCCTTGTTCCCCGATATTATTTGCCCTAGTGATTAATCCTTTAATTTTAAAGCTCCTTAACTCCTCCCAAATACAACCAGTTATGGTGGGCTCATACTCTACAAAAATATTGGCATATGCCGATGACATTGCTGTGCTTACAACGAATCCAGACGAAGCAGTAGCAGAAATAGAACAAATAACCCAGGATTTTGGTGTTTATTCTGGCTACTCACTTAATAGAGACAAAACCATGGTGTTATGTACAAATAATACTATATTTGAAAGTCCTTACAAAGTTAGAAATGCAACTTATCTTGGTGTAATTATTTCTCCTGAGGTAAAAGAGATTAACCGACTTAACTATGATCCTTTGATTAAGGTAGTAAAAACAGATCTTAAGAGGGTAGATAACCTACATCTCTCAATAATAGGGAGATCGAATTATATTAAAATGAGTATATTTCCCAGAATACTTTATCTGTTCCGGGCTATTCCATTGATTGCCGACGGTAGTATTATCAAAATTTTTGACTCCACGATATCTAAATTTATATGGAACTACGGTAAAATAAGGAGAGCATTACCATTATTAACTCTCTCCGTACATAGAGGTGGCCTTGGTATCCCGAACCTGACATTTTATCTCTGGGCGACATTACTCCAACAAATGGGCCCTCTCTTTAAAGTTAAACCGGCCAATCTACCCAACATAGACTCCTATATTCCTTCTATTTTTGAACTGGGATTGGGTGAAAAATGTCAAGGGCTATTTTTGAGACAACTGGAAGCGTCTTATTACAAAAAGACCAAGTTTAAGGTGATTGGAGACGCATGGAAAACCTGGAAACTTGCCTCAAAACAATTAGGTATACCCAAAATAACAAGATATACATCTCTGTGGCATAGCAAGATCATTTCATCATCTCTGATAGATAATGTCTCTAGGAGATGGGAGAATTTAGGCATATATACACTTGGTCATCTTCTTGGACATAATTTTATTCCATCTTTTGAGGGACTACAGCAGAGATTTGATATTCCATCTACAGATTATTTAAAATATTTTCAAGTCTTTACTAATATACGGAAATCAAAACTTAATATCAACTTAGATAGTTTTCCTTTTTTTTCTATTATTGAGAAACGAGCTACTAGGATAGGCACTCTATATGATATATTCTCTCAATCCTCTAAAGACGATTTAGATCGTGTGGAGAGATCCTGGGCACAAAAACTTGGAAACCCAGATGTAGATATTGACTACTCCCTAACTCTCTACACAACATTATTTTTAGCGCCCAATCTCAAAGCACAATATTTCAAAACTATTTACAACCTTTATTTTACCCCGGCCAAACTTTTTACCTGGGGAATGCGACTAGATGATTGCTGCCCTAGATGTAGACAGGGACAGGCAAATTTAATTCACATGTTTGCCGAATGTCCAAAATTGGATAATTTGCAAACATTGATTGGAGGATTTTGGACTCAAATATTCGGGCGGATTCTTAGATCCTCCGCTACCCTATTTCTTTTAGGTTTTGATGAATCTTTGGGGTACAGCTTGGAGGAACAGAGGATTGTCTTCCTGGGCACAGCCGTTTTTCGTATCATTTTGGCTGCTTGTTGGAAAGATCCCAATGTACCTACTTTTCAGATGTGGCTTAGCCGATTTCTTGCCATATATAAGCAGGAGACAGCTATATATAGTACAAGAGGCAGGAAAACTAGACTCCGGGTACCCAGATCTGGGCCCCAATTTCCAACTGGTACTCCAATGTATGATCACCCCCCTGTAGAGAGAAGGGTTGATATGATTTGATGATGTAAAACATGTAGAGATCTACTTTGCATTTTCTATATTTTATATTAATTGTGCATTCGTATTGTGCTGTAATGATTTTGTTTTTCTTATCTGATGTACTTCTTGTTGTATTAAGAATATATATATTTTGTTTGTTTGAATGAAACAGATCATGCTCAATAAAAACAAAAAAAAAAAAAAAAAAACAAAGGACGCCTATTTCCACATTCCTGTTCACAAGGCTCACAGGAAGTTTCTCAGATTTGTAGTGGACGGTCAACACTATCAATTCAAAGTGCTCCCATTTGGAGTCACCACAGCATCACGGGTGTTTACCAAGTGCCTAGCGGTAGTGGCAGCACACTTGCGAAGACAACACATCCATGTCTTCCCATACCTCGACGACTGGCTAATAAAAGCCAGCTCATACAACCAGTGTGTACAACACACTCACGCCACTATCGAGCTACTTCACGAACTGGGCTTCACAGTAAACCATACCAAGTCCCATCTGCAACCATCCCACGTAAAACAATACCTCGGTGCCACCATAGACACCTCAAAAGCGCTAGCCTATCCCAGTCCTGCCAGGATAGCAAACATTCAGGCTCTCTGCACCAAATTTCAGCCAGAACACTCTATTCCAGCTAGAGTGTTCATGCAACTTCTAGGAATGATGACCTCTTGCATATTCCTAGTACCTCACGCAAGACTCCAGATGCGTCCTCTCCAAGAGTGCTTAGCGCGCCAATGGAGCCAGGCCCAGGGTCAGTTGACAGATCTGGTGTTGGTAGACGGTCGTGCCCATCGCTCTCTGCAGTGGTGGACCGCCAAAAACCTTTCCAAAGGGCGACCGTTCTTAGACCCGGTTCCTCAGATAGTACTGACAGCGGACGCATCGCTCTCCGGCTGGGGAGCTCACCTTCTACATCACACCATGCAGGGGAGGTGGACACCTCAACAGAAGTTACTCCACATCAACCATCTAGAGTTACTAGCCATATTCTTAGCCCTAAAGGCCTTTCAGACACAGGTCTCACGCAAGGCCGTCCTAGTCCGCACGGACAACGTGACAGCCATGTACTATATACAAAAACAAGGCGGCACACACTCTCCACAGCTCTCTCACCTAGCACAGAGCATATGGAGATGGGCAATACCCCCAAAAATCTTTCTCCTAGCCCAACATGTCCCAGGAGTCCAAAACACTATGGCCGATCTGCTGAGCAGACAAACACAACAGATCCACGAGTGGGAACTCCATCCACAAGTTCTTCACCCGTACTTTTAAATGTGTGGCCATCCACAAATAGACCTTTTCGCCACCCACGAAAACGCCAAATGCCCAAGCTTCGCCGCCATGTATCCACACCCATTGTCCAAAGGCAATGCGATATGGATTAACTGGTCAGGCAGATTTGCGTATGCTTTCCCGCCTCTCCCACTCATTCCATTAGTGGTGCGCAAACTACAGCAACACTCCCTCACTCTCATTCTAGTAGCTCCAACTTGGGCCAGACAACCGTGGTACACCACACTGCTGGGACTATCTGTAGTACCGCACCAAAAGTTACACCTCTCTCCACGCCTCTTAACCCAGAACCATGGAGAGATCAGGCACCCGGACCCAGCTCAGCTCAACCTTGCGATCTGGCTCCTGAAATCCTAGAATTCGGTTATCTTAATCTTCCCCCTGACTGTATGAACGTCATTAGAGAAGCTAGACGACCTACCACTAGAGCTTGCTACGCAGTCAAGTGGAAACGTTTCGTGATCTATTGTCACAACAATAATATCAATCCCTTAGATGTGTCCATTCAACACATCATAGGCTATTTAGTACACCTACAAAAATGCAACCTAGCCTACACATCTATTAGACTGCACCTTGCTGCCATAGCAGCTTATCTGCAAAACAGGCAACATCTCTCACTCTTTCGAGTACCTGCTATAAAAGCCTTCATGGAAGGCCTCAAGAGGATAATTCCCCCCAGAGTGCCACCCTCACCTGTCTGGAACCTAAACATCGTTCTCATGAGACTAATGGGGCCTCCCTTTGAACCCCTACACAAATGTGAACTTCAATTCCTAACATGGAAAACTGCTTTTCTTGTAGCCATTACTTTCCTCAGAAGGGTCAGTGAGCTACAAGCACTCACCATTCAAGAATCCTTTCTGCAAATGCACCATAACAAGGTTGTTCTCCGCACTAATCCAAAATTCCTCCCTAAAGTCATTTCGCCTTTTCACCTAAACCAATCTGTGGAACTGCCCGTATTCTTCTCACAGCCACAGACCATTGCAGAAAGAGCTCTACACACACTAGATGTCAAACAAGCCTTACTCTACTACATCGAGAGGACACAACCCTTTCGTAAAGACCAAACACCTGTTCGTTTCTTTCTCACCACCACACAAAGACAACCCCATCTCAAAATCTGGGATAGCTAGGTGGATTGTTAAATGCATACAGATTTGCTACCACAAAGCAAAACGCATGCTATCTGTACCCCTAAAGCCCACTCTACACGTAAAATAGGGGCTTCCATGGAATTCTTAGGCAACATCCCCTTAGATGATATCTGCAAAGCAGCTACATGGTCTACACCGCACACTTTCACTAAACACTATTGTGTAGATGTGCAAACTAAGCAACAAGCTAGTGTGGGCAAGGCTGTACTCAACACTATTTCAAACTACTGCAACAGATACTGGTGGTCACCGCTAGGAGCGAGTACTGCTATGTAATCTATGCACAGTGTGTAATCTGCAGCTCATACGCCTCAAACGGAATATGCTACTTACCAGTATGCATCTGTTCTTGGCATGTAGAGCTGCAGATCTACACACGCCCACCCGGCTACCTTTATCTGCTCCAGTTGATCTTATTTAGATACAGCACACATGGGCATCTTCACTGCTTATTACTACGCTCCATCATTTCCCTGCAGGAGAAAAACAATCTGACGATGGAGCCGAAGCCCATGCGCAATATGATCCAAAGGAGGAGTCACATACCTCGTGACTTCGAAAGACTTTCCAAGAGGAAAAACAACTGCAAACATCCGGGCCCAACACCAGGGGGGGGGTGGGGGTGGAGGTGTGGGGGGGGGGGGGGGGGGGGGGGGGGGGGGGGGGGGGGGGGGTGTGTGTGTGTGTTGTGTGTGTGTGTGTGTGTGTGTGTGTGTGTGTGTGTGTGTGTGTGTGTGTGTGTGTGTGTGTGTGTGTGTGTGTGTGTGTGTGTGTGTGTGTGTGTGTGTGTGTGTGTGTGTGTGTGTGTGTGTGTGTGTGTGTGTGTGTGTGTGTGTGTGTGTGTGTGTGTGTGTGTGTGTGTAAAAAATTGTTTTGGAATAAATTAATTGAATACTAACTGGTCACTAACAGATGAAATGGAAAATATATTTAATTGTAGTATTATTGGGACCCATGGATTAGGATAAAAAGAAAAAAAAGTATTTAGATGGTTCAAATTGGAAATTTGCATTTGGACAGAAAGGAATTTTTAAATGATTGTGGTTCTTGTGGATAATTTGAAATAAGTTTTTCTTAGAATAGTTGGGAGACAATTAGAAAAAGAAAAGGGTGCTCCCAACAAAATAAGAGTAAAAACAAAGGAAATCATGAATTGTAAAAAAAAGTTATCTACTTAAGGAAATGTATATCTAAAATTAAAAGGTATAATATTGTTCTGCCCCCGGGCGTTTTAGAAAACAGGTTTCTGACAAATGGTATTGAAGCGTATTGGTAAACTGTGGAAAGGTGTGATGTTGATTATAATTGGGTGATGGTGGAAAAAGGAGGGAAGTATCCCTTTAAATAGACGCACTATATAATGTATCTCCATGGCCCAGTAGAAGGCATTTTGCCGAAACGCGTCAGCCTGGAATTATCAGTACGGAGCACTTTTGTCTTAAGAATGGAAAAATAAAATGTGTGGAACCATACCAGATTTATGCCGTCTCATATTTTTAACGTCGAGAAGTGAATGGGATTGTTTTGAGGAAAGACGGGAACTGAATTTATATATATATTCCCTCCCGTGAGTTAGATATAAGCTGGCTTTTCTTTTCCTCCTATGTGAGTTATACATTGTTGTTGTTTCTGTGGTGTTACCACTTTTCTTGGCAGTTTTTTCTCCGGACAACCAATACTGATTTTGTTGTATTCGCATATATCTGTTCCAGCATTGTTCAGTGCTCCTTCCATGATGGATGGTTTCTTGAATTCTTTCTCCTTTGTCTCCATGGAGCAGGTTTCCCTGCTTACTGAGTTTCTAAAGCAAGGGGCTGTAGCTCAGTGGCATTGCCTGTGGGCTTTGGTTCCTCAAGTCACGGCAGAACATAGTCAGACCTCATCATCGGAGCGTTCAGTATTATGTTTCTGTTGAATGTTTTCTTCAGACACATTTTTTTGTTCGTTCGTTTGCTACGGGTAACGCTGTTTCCATGCTTTTCAATGTCTTTATGGCTTCTGTTGGCTGTGGTCCTTACCACAGTTCTTAGGATGAAGCGTATGCTGTGGCCCACCTAAATTCCTAACAGTGTCCGGGATCCTCTGTCTTATTATAGACTGGCTAGTTCTATTCAGAGATTATTAGCAAGATCAGTTCATAGACCCTCCTCCGTGGATGGTTTTGCTATGGTATCTAATTCAAAGGTAAGGAATCTGCGGCTGGATGGCTCTATAGGATGAATAGGTTACTTACCTTCGGTAAGGCCTTTTCTGGTAGAGACAGGATCTAGCCGTAGAATCCTTACCGACTCTCCTATCCTCTCTGTTCTGTGAACTGGTTTCTCCTTTTAGCTAAAAGATCATTTCCTTGGCTTCATAATGCCTTTCATTAGGACTTTCTACTTGTTTGACATTAAGATGTCTCTTTTGACACACTTTTTCCATAGACAGTTTCTATAAGTGGCTCCTCATTTTTGGGGCATGAAATAGTCACAGAAGAAACTGACGTCAGAGGAGGGCTTATATGGACTCTTATCTACGTCCCATCCGGTGGTCCTCTACCAACGCGCAGAAGTATTGCTGTAAAAAAATCCAGATCCAGTCCAGTGCCTGGTGAGAATTCAAAGGTAAGGAATCCGCAGCTAGAACCTGTCTCTACCAGATAAGCTGTTACCGAAGGTAAGTAACTTATTGTTTACACCTCTTCTGCATATTCAACCCCCCTGCACCCCCATCTCCTTTCTGCCCTTTAGTGTAGTATCCCAGAACCTCCTTCTGTGTTGCCCCCTTTTCTGCTTTCTCCTTCCATCCCCTCAGTTTCGTGTCACCTGCACGTTCTCATCTCTACATCACTTGGTCCATGCTGTTCCACAGGTATCCAGACCAAGCCCCGGCTCAACTCCGCTGCGCCTGGCGGCCTCCTGGACATGCGAGCCTACCTGCACACGGGTCAGCGTGGAGTACGCCTACAACGCATGTGCAATGGCAACACCTGCCCCACTTAACAACATTCAGATCCTTCTACCTGTGGAGGAGCCGGTCACCAACATGGAGCTGCACCCGTCTGCAAGCTGGTGAGGCTGGAAGAGAGCTGGGGTCTCAGGAATGAGTCCTTGACCCCTGTGTACGGCCCTGAAGTAGTGTCTATGGGGCATGTGATATTTTGGCGATGGGGGTTGGCGTTTAAGGCAAGGTTTTCTGGTATTTAGTTGAGTTCTGAGTAAAAGAACGTTTCTGATTTCCAAAACTTCCTTCCCAAGACATCAGCATTGCTTGAAGTTCAAGGGCCCTGGAGCAAGCAAGAAAAATGGCCCCTTTCACTGCTGTTGTGTTAGTGAAGTACAGCAATTATCAGGGTTGAATATGCCCTGGTACAAGTGCACCTGCTGCACCAGTGGTAAATATGTCCCTCTCCCAAAAGTTATGCTTCCTGCTGGAAAGGAAGGTGTGATGAACACCTGTTAATCCTGGGAAAGTTTCCTGCTTTCTCAACTGCCTCTAATTAACTGTATTGATAGAAAACGACCAGTAGAGGTCAGTAACATACCAGAACTGCTTTCTACTTGGTTGTCTTTCTTTTTGTATTTTTCTGGCAACTGCCTCTATTTAACTTTCTTGATGAAAAACGACCAGCAAAGGTCAGTAAAATACCAGAATCACTTTAGCATTCCCTAGATTCCAGGCCATAGAAACTTGTATTCAACGAGCATCCATAGACGATAATATTTTTTTCAAATCTTGTATTTTCAGTGATATGACCACCGAAGGGGCTGATATTATATTAAAAACAGAGCTTTGGACAATACATTTTCCCGCTGATAGGCAGTACTTCTCTCCATGTGTTCCCATACCTGGCGTGTTCTGCAGTTTGGTGCTTACTTTCCCTCCATGTTAAAGAACAGTAGATGTTTCAGCACCCAGGCTAATGTGCTGCATAACTAAATACATAGAAGGTCTCAAAGGCGAGACCAATTGCATTGCAAATGCTTGTTCTGTATCTGAGCTTCACCCTTCCCTGAGTTCTGAGGCCTCTCTCTTCCTTCCTGGGCCATGGGGAGAGAAGACAAACCTCTCACCATGGTTCAGTCCACACCTGTGAAGTGAGAATGACCAGGCACCCGTCAGGCTTCCTGGTCTGTACTTTGGAACTTTACTTTATTTATGGGGTGTTGTGTCATAGTGGGGGTTTCCTGCTGCTTGTGGCATATGCCACATGCCGATAGATATGCAGCAAATTAATTTTTTTTTTAATGTCTCCTTGGGACCGCTGTCGCTTTATAATGTTGAAGGTGCACATGGTTTCCCGCAAATGTCCACGTCACAGAGGAGCGTGGCAAGTGTTTTAAATTATATATTTAGCCGTCAGCTCAATACACAGTGCCTTGTCCAAGGTGTCGATATGTAGTGGGACGTGCTGCCTCCTTTCACTCATTGTCCTCTCTCTCCCTCTTTCCTACCTCATACTTCTTATATGTCCTCCCCCACCTCACTCCCCCCTCTGTTTCCAGGAGCTTGGAGGAGAAGCGAGTACTGTGGCGCCTTCCAGACCTCTCGGAGGGAAATGAAGGTAAAGGACACTGGGGCGGGGGGAGGGGGGCTGGCTGGCTGGGGGAGAGTGGAGGTGTGACTGGCTGGGGGAAGGACAGGTGTGACCGAGGGAGGAGAGTACAGGTGTGACTGGCTGGGGAGGAGAGTGCAGGTGTGACTGGCTTTGGATGGGGAGTTTAGGTGTGACTGTGGGAGGAGTGTGCAGGTGTGACTGGGGACAATGCAGGTGTGACTGCGGGAGGAGAGTGCAGATGTGACTGGTCGGGGGTAGAGTGCAGGTGTGACTGGATAGGGGGGAGAGTGCAGGTGTGACTGGGAGGAGAGTGCAGGTGTGACTGGCTGGGGGAAGAGAGTGCAGGAGTGACTGACTAGGGGAGGTGGGTGCAGTGTTACTGGCTGAGGGTGGAGAGTGCAGGTGTGACTGTGAATGTAGAGTACAGGTGAGACTGGCTGGGGAGAGAGTGCAGGAGTGACTGGGTGGCGGGAGAGTACATGTGTGACTGTGGGAGGGGAGTGCAGGTGTGACTGGCTGGGGGAGGAGAGTGCAGGAGTGACTGACTGGGGGAGGAGAGTGCAGTGTTACCGGCTGCGGGTGGAGAGTGCAGGTGTGACTGGCTGTGGATGTAGAGTTCAGGTGAGACTGACTGGGAGGAGAGTGCAGGAGTGACTGGCTGTGGATGAGAGTACTGGTGTGACTGTGGAAGGGGGTGCATGTGAGACTGGCTGGGGGAGAGTGCAGGGTGACTGGCTGTGGATTGAGAGTGCAGGAGTGACTGGGGGAAGAGTGCAGGTGTGTCTGGCTGTGGATTGAGAGTGCAGGAGTGACTTACTGGGGGAGAGCGTGCAGGTGTGACTGGCTGTGGGTGGAGAGTACGGTGTGGCTGGCTGGGGGAGGAGAGTGCATAAGTGACTGTGAGAGCACAGTGCACGTGTGACGGCCTGGGGAGAAAACCTATATGTGTGACTGACTGTGGAAGATTTCACTTGTGACTGACTGGGGGAGCAGACTGTGCATGTGACTGGCTGGGGGAAGAGAGTGCAGGTGTGACTGGCTGTGGATGGAGAGTGCAGGTGTGACTGGCTGTGGATGGAGAGTGCAGGTGTGACTGGCTGTGGATGGAGAGTGCAGGTGTGACTGGCTGGGGGGACAGTATAGGTGTGACTGTGGGAGGAGAGTGCAGGTATTACTGGCTGTGTGAGGAAAGTGCATTTGTGACTGCCGTTGGGGTAGAGAGTACATGTGTGACTGTGGAAGAACAGTTTGCGTGTGACTGACTGGGGGAGGAGACTACGCGTGTGACTTGCTGGGGGAGGAAAGTGCGCATGTGACTGTGGGGAGTAAAGCAAAATTATAATTGAGTCAGTGGAGTGGCTGTCTGAAGTGGAGGGGCAGCTGAGCTCTGAGTGCCTGGGGGGCAGAACTGTGAGTGCCTGGGGGGGCGGGAATGTGTTTGGGGAGGAGAGCTGCGAGTGCCTGGGGGGGCAGGGGTATGTTCTGGGGAGGAGAGCTGCGAGTGCCTGAGGGGGCAGGGGTGTGTCTGGAGGGGATAGCTGTGAGTGCGGGGGGGGGCGGGCAGGGGTGTGTCTAGAGGGAATAGCTGTAATTGCCTGGGGGGGGGGCAGGGGTGTTTCTGGGGCGGAGAGCTGCGAGAGCCGTGGGGGGGGGGAGCAGGGGTTTGTCTGGGGCGGAGAGCTGCGAGAGCCGGAGGGGGAGCAGGGGTGTGTCTGGGGCGGAGAGGTAGGAGTGCCTGAGGGGGCAGGTGTGTATCTGGGAGGATAGCTGCGAGTGCCAGGGGGGGGGAGGGAGCAGGGGTGTGACCTGGGGAGGAAAGCTACGAGTTCTTGAGGGGCAAGGGTGTGTCCTGTGGAGGAGAGCGGCGAGTGTCTATGGGGACAGGGTGTCTGGAGGGATAGCTGCGAGTGCGGGGGGGGGCAGGAGTGTGTCTGGAGAGGAGAGCTGCGAGTGCCCGGGGGCGAGGGTGTGTCTGGGGAAAAGTGTTGCGAGTGCCTTGGGGGGGGGGGGGGCAAGAGTGTCTGGGGAGGAGAGGTAGGAGTGCCTGAGGGGGCAGGGGTGTGTCTGGGGAGGAGAGCTGCGAGTGCCGGGGGGGGGGGGGGGGCAGGAGTGTGTCTGGGGAGGAGAGCTGCGACTGCCTGGGGGGAGGCAGGGTGTGTCTGGAGGGGAGAGCTCTGAGTGCCTTGGGGGCAGAACTGTGAGTGCCTGGGGGGGCGGGAGTGTGTCTGAGGAGGAGAGCTGCGAGTGCCTGGGGGGGCAGGAGTGTGTCTGGAGGGGAGAACTGCGAGCTCCTGGGGAGCAGAGCTTGAGTGCCTGGGGGGGGGCACGAGTGTGTCTGGGAAGGAGAGCTGTGAATTCCTGGGGGTAGTGTGTCTGGGGAGGCAGGGGTTTGTATGGGAGGGGAGCGGGGAGTCCTTGGGGGGGAGGGGGGGGCAGGGGTTGCATGGAGAGGAGAGCTGCGAGTGCCTGGGGGGGCAGGGGTGTATCTGAAGAGGAGAGCTGCGAGTGCTTTAGGGGGCAGGGCTGTGTCTAGAGAGGAGAGCTGCGAGTGCTGGGGGGGCAGGGGTGTGTCTGGAGGGAAGAGCTGCGAGTGCCGGGGGGGTGCAGGGGTGTGTCTGGATAGGAGAGCTGCGAGTGCCTGAGGGGGCAGGGGTGTGTCTGGAGGGTAGAGCTGCAAGTGCCGGAGGGGGGCAGGGGTGTGTTTGGGGCAGAGAGCTGCGAGTGCGGGGGGCAGGAGTGTGTCTGGGGCAGAGAGCTGGGAGTGCCGGGGGTGGGGCAGGGGTGTGTCTGGGGTGGAGAGCTGCGAGTGCCAGGGGGCAGGAGTGTGTCTGGGGCAGAGAGCTGCGAGTGCAGGGGGGGCAGGGGTGTGTGAGGCGGAGAGCTGTGGGGTGGCAGGGGTGTGTCTGGGTAGAGAGGTGCGAGAGCCTGAGGGGGCAGGGGTGTGTCTGGGAGGAGAGCTGCGAGTGCTGGGGTAGGGCAGGGGTGTGTCTGGGAGCTGCGAGTGCCTGAGGGGCAGGGGTGCGTCTGGTGCAGAGAGCTGCAAGTGCGGGGGGCAGTGGTGTGTCTGGGGCGGAGAGCTGCGAGTGCCGGGGTGGGGTGGCAGGGGTGCGTCTAGGGCAGAGAGCTGCGAGTGCCGGGGTGGGGTGGCAGGGGTGTGTCTGGAGCGGAGAGCTGCAAGTGCCGGGGGGGGGTAGGGGTGTCTGGGTCGGAGAGCTGCGAGTGCCGGGGTGGGTTGGCAGGGGTGTGTCTGAGGCGGAGAGCTGCGAGTGCCGGGGTGTGGTGGCAGGGGTGTGTCTGGGGCGGAGAGCTGCGAGTGCCGGGGGGGGCGGGTTGGCAGGAATGTGTCTAGGGCGGAGAGCTGCGAGTGCCAGGGTGTGTCTGGGGCGGAGAGCTGCGAGTGCGGGGGTAGGGTTGTGTCTGGGGCGGAGAGCTGCGAGTGCGGGGGTAGGGTGTGTCGAGGGCGGAGAGCTGCGAGTGCCGGGGGTGTGTCTGGGGCGGAGAGCTGCGAGTGCCGGGGTGTGTCTGAGGCGGAGAGCTGCGAGTGCCGGGGGGGTGCAGGGGTGTGTCTGGATAGGAGAGCTGCGAGTGCCTGAGGGGGCAGGGGTGTGTCTGGAGGGTAGAGCTGCAAGTGCCGGAGGGGGGTGCAGGGGTGTGTTTGGGGCAGAGAGCTGCGAGTGCGGGGGGCAGGAGTGTGTCTGGGGCAGAGAGCTGGGAGTGCCGGGGGTGGGGCAGGGGTGTGTCTGGGGTGGAGAGCTGCGAGTGCCAGGGGGCAGGAGTGTGTCTGGGGCAGAGAGCTGCGAGTGCAGGGGGGGCAGGGGTGTGTGAGGCGGAGAGCTGTGAGTGCCGGGGTGGGGTGGCAGAGGTGTGTCTGGGTAGAGAGGTGCGAGAGCCTGAGAGGGCAGGGGTGTGTCTGGGAGGAGAGCTACGAGTGCTGGGGTAGGGCAGGGGTGTGTCTGGGAGCTGCGAGTGCCTGAGGGGCAGGGGTGTGTCTGGTGCAGAGAGCTGCAAGTGCGGGGGGGGGGCAGTGGTGTGTCTGGGGCGGAGAGCTGCGAGTGCCGGGGTGGGGTGGCAGGGGTGCGTCTAGGGCGGAGAGCTGCGAGTGCCGGGGTGGGGTGGCAGGGGTGTGTCTGGAGCGGAGAGCTGCAAGTGGCGGGGGGTGGGGTGTAGGGGTGTGTCTGGGTCGGAGAGCTGCGAGTGCCGGGGTGGGTTGGCAGGGGTGTGTCTGAGGCGGAGAGTTGCGAGTGCCGGGGTGTGGTGGCAGGGGTGTGTCTGGGGTGGAGAGCTGCGAGTGCCGGGTGGGGGGGTTGGCAGGGATGTGTCTAGGGCGGAGAGCTGCGAGTGCCAGGGTGTGTCTGGGGCGGAGAGCTGCGAGTGCGGGGGTAGGGTTGTGTCTGGGGCGGAGAGCTGCGAGTGCGGGGGTAGGGTGTGTCGAGGGCGGAGAGCTGCCGGGGCTGTGGGGGTAGGGGTGTGTCTGGGGCGGAGAGCTGCGAGTGCCGGGGTGTGTCTGGGGCGGAGAGCTGCGAGTGCGGGAGTAGGGTGTGTCTGGGGCGGAAAGCTGCGAGTGCCGGGGTGTGTCTGGAGCGGAGAGCTGCAATGGCCGGGGTGTGTCTGGAGCGGAGAGCTGCGAGTGCCGGGGTGTCTGGGGTGGAGAGCTGCGAGTGCCGGGGTGTGTCTGGGGCAGAGAGCTGCGAGTGCCGGGGTGTGTCTGGGGCGGAGAGCTGCGAGTGCCGGGGTGTGTCGGGCGGAGAGCTGCGAGTGTCGGGGGGGTAGGGGTGTGTCTGGGTCGGAGAGCTGCGAGTGCCGGGGTGAGTTGGCAGGGGTGTGTCTGAGGCGGAGAGCTGCGAGTGCCGGGGTGTGGTAGCAGGGGTGTGTCTGGGGCGGAGAGCTGCGAGTGCCGGGGGGGGGGGCGGGTTGGCAGGAATGTGTCTAGGGTGGAGAGCTGCGAGTGCCAGGGTGTGTCTGGGGCGGAGAGCTGCGAGTGCGGGGGTAGGGTTGTGTCTGGGGCGGAGAGCTGCGAGTGCGGGGATAGGGTTGTGTCTGGGGCGGAAAGCTGCGAGTGTGGGGGTAGGGTGTGTCGAGGGCGGAGAGCTGCGAGTGCCGGGGGTGTGGGGGTAGGGGTGTGTCTGGGGCGGAGAGCTGCGAGTGCCGGGGTGTGTCTGGGGCGGAGAGCTGCGAGTGCGGGAGTAGGGTGTGTCTGGGGCGGAAAGCTGCGAGTGCCGGGGTGTGTCTGGGGCGGAGAGCTGCGAGTGCGGGGGGTGGCAGGAATGTGTCTAGGAAAGAGAGCTGCGAGTGCCGGGGGTGTGGGGGCAGGGGTGTATCTGGGGCGGAGAGCTGCGAGTGCCGGGGTGTGTCTGGGGCGGAGCGCTGCGAGTGCCGGGGTGTGTCTGGGGCGGAGAGCTGCGAGTGCCGGGGTGGGTTGGCAGGGGTGTGTCTGAGGCGGAGAGCTGCGAGTGCCGGGGTGTGGTGGCAGGGGTGTGTCTGGGGCGGAGAGCTGCGAGTGCCGGCGGGGGGGCGGGTTGGCAGTAATGTGTCTAGGGTGGAGAGCTGCGAGTGCCAGGGTGTGTCTGGGGCGGAGAGCTGTGAGTGCGGGGGTAGGGTTGTGTCTGGGGCGGAGAGCTGCGAGTGCGGGGGTAGGGTGTGTCTAGGGCGGAAAGCTGCGAGTGCCGGGGTGTGTCTGGGGCGGAGAGCTGCGAGTGCGGGGGGGTGGCAGGAATGTGTCTAGGAAAGAGAGCTGCGAGTGCCGGGGTGTGGGGGCAGGGGTGTGTCTGGGGCAGAGAGCTGCGAGTGCCGGGGTGTGTCTCGGGCGGAGAGCTGCGAGTGCCGGGGTGTGTCTGGGGCGGAGAGCTGCGAGTGCCGGGGTGGGTTGGCAGGGGTGTGTCTGAGGCGGAGAGCTGCGAGTGCCGGGGTGTGGTGGCAGGGGTGTGTCTGGGGCGGAGAGCTGCGAGTGCCGGGGGGGGGCGGGTTGGCAGGAATGTGTCTAGGGTGGAGAGCTGCGAGTGCCAGGGTGTGTCTGGGGCGGAGAGCTGCGAGTGCGGGGGTAGGGTTGTGTCTGGGGCGGAGAGCTGCGAGTGCGGGGGTAGGGTGTGTCTAGGGCGGAGAGCTGCGAGTGCCGGGGTATGTCTGGGGCAGAGAGCTGCGAGTGCGGGAGTAGGGTGTGTCTGGGGCGGAAAGCTGCGAGTGCCGGGGTGTGTCTGGAGCGGAGAGCTGCGATGGCCGGGGTGTGTCTGGGGCGGAGAGCTGCGAGTGCGGGGGGTGGCAGGAATTTGTCTAGGGCTGAGAGCTGCGAGTGCCGGGGGTGTGGGGGAAGGGGTGTGTCTGGGGCGGAGAGCTGTGAGTGCCGGGGTGTGTCTGGGGCGGAGAGCTGCGAGTGCCGGGGTGTGTCGGGCGGAGAGCTGCGAGTGCCGGGGTGTGTCTGGGGCGGAGAGCTGCGAGTGCAGGGGGGAGGTGGCAGGAATGTGTCTAGGGCGGAGAGCTGCGAGTGCCGGGGGTGTGGGGGCAGGGGTGTGTCTGGGGCGGAGAGCTGCGAGTGCTGGGGTGTGTCTGGGGTGGAGAGCTGCGAGTGCCGGGGTGTGTCTGGGGCGGAGAGCTGCGAGTGCCGGGGTGTGTCTGGGCAGAGAGCTGCGAGTGCGGGGGGGGTGGCAGGAATGTGTCTAGGGCGGAGAGCTGTGAGTGCTGGGGGTGTGGGGGCAGGGGTGTGTCTGGGGCGGAGAGCTGCGAGTGCCGGGGTGTGTCTGGGGCGGAGAGCTGCGAGTGCGGGGATAGGGTTGTGTCTGGGGCGGAGAGCTGCGAGTGCGGGGTAGGGTGTGTCTAGGGCGGAGAGCTGCGAGTGCCGGGGGTGTGGGGGTAGGGGTGTGTCTGGGGCGGAGAGCTGCGAGTGCCAGGGGTGTGGGGGTAGGGGTGTGTCTGGGGCGGAGAGCTGCGAGTGCCGGGGTGTGTCTGGGGCGGAGAGCTGCGAGTGCGGGAGTAGGGTGTGTCTGGGGCGGAAAGCTGCGAGTGCCGGGGTGTGTCTGGAGCGGAGAGCTGCGATGACCGGGGTGTGTCTGGGGCGGAGAGCTGCGAGTGCGGGGGGGTGGCAGGAATGTGTCTAGGGCGGAGAGCTGCGAGTGCCGGGGGTGTGGGGGCAGGGGTGTGTCTGGGGCGGAGAGCTGCGAGTGCCAGGGTGTGTCTGGGGCGGAGAGCTGCGAGTGCGGCAGTAGGGTTGTGTCTGGGGCGGAGAGCTGCGAGTGCGGGGGTAGGGTGTGTCGAGGGCGGAGAGCTGCGAGTGCCGGGGGTGTGGGGGTAGGGGTGTGTCTGGGGCGGAGAGCTGCGAGTGCCGGGGTGTGTCTGGGGCGGAGAGCTGCGAGTGCCGGGGGGTGCAGGGGTGTGTCTGGATAGGAGAGCTGCGAGTGCCTGAGGGGGCAGGGGTGTGTCTGGAGGGTAGAGCTGCAAGTGCCGGAGGGGGGTGCAGGGGTGTGTTTGGGGCAGAGAGCTGCGAGTGCCAGGGGGCAGGAGTGTGTCTGGGGCAGAGAGCTGCGAGTGCAGGGGGGGCAGGGGTGTGTGAGGCGGAGAGCTGTGAGTGCCGGGGTGGGGTGGCAGGGGTGTGTCTGGGTAGAGAGGTGCGAGAGCCTGAGGGGGCAGGGGTGTGTCTGGGAGGAGAGCTGCGAGTGCTGGGGTAGGGCAGGGGTGTGTCTGGGAGCTGCGAGTGCCTAAGGGGCAGGGGTGTGTCTGGTGCAGAGAGCAGCAAGTGCGGGGGGGGGGCAGTGGTGTGTCTGGGGCGGAGAGCAGCGAGTGCCGGGGTGGGGTGGCAGGGGTGTGTCTAGGGCGGAGAGCTGCGAGTGCCGGTGGGGTGGCAGGGGTGTGTCTGGAGCGGAGAGCTGCAAGTGCCGGGGGGGGGGGGGGTAGGGGTGTGTCTGGGTCGGAGAGCTGCGAGTGCCGGGGTGGGTTGGCAGGGGTGTGTCTGAGGTGGAGAGTTGCGAGTGCCGGGGTGTGGTGGCAGGGGTGTGTCTGGGGTGGAGAGCTGCGAGTGCTGGGGGGGGGGGGGGGTTGGCAGGGATGTGTCTAGGGCGGAGAGCTGCGAGTGCCAGGGTGTGTCTGGGGCGGAGAGCTGCGAGTGCGGGGGTAGGGTTGTGTCTGGGGCGGAGAGCTGCGAGTGCCGGGGGTGTGGGGGTAGGGGTGTGTCTGGGGCGGAGAGCTGCGAGTGCCGGGGGTGTGGGGGTAGGGGTGTGTCTGGGGCGGAGAGCTGCGAGTGCCGGGGTGTGTCTGGGGCGGAGAGCTGCGAGTGCGGGAGTAGGGTGTGTCTGGGGCGGGAAGCTGCGAGTGCCGGGGTGTGTCTGGAGCGGAGAGCTGCGATGGCCGGGGTGTGTCTGGGGCGGAGAGCTGCGAGTGCGGGGGGGTGGCAGGAATGTGTCTAGGGCAGAGAGCTGCGAGTGCCGGGGGCGTGGGGGCAGGGGTGTGTCTGGGGCGGAGAGCTGCGAGTGCCGGGGTGTGTCTGGGGCGGAGAGCTGCGAGTGCCGGGGTGGGTTGGCAGGGGTGTGTCTGAGGCGGAGAGCTGCGAGTGCCAGGGTGTGGTGGCAGGGGTGTGTCTGGGGCCAAGAGCTGCGAGTGCCGGGGGGGGGGTGGGTGGGGCGGGTTGGCAGGAATGTGTCTAGGGTGGAGAGCTGCGAGTGCCAGGGTGTGTCTGGGGCGGAGAGCTGCGAGTGTGGGGGTAGGGTTGTGTCTGGGGCGGAGAGCTGCGAGTGCAGGGGTAGGGTGTGTCTAGGGTGGAGAGCTGCGAGTGCCAGGGGTGTGGGGGTAGGGGTGTGTCTGGGGCGGAGAGCTGCGAATGCCGGGGTGTGTCTGGGGCGGAGAGCTGCGAGTGCGGGCGTAGGGTGTGTCTGGGGCGGAAAGCTGCGAGTGCCGGGGTGTGTCTGGAGCGGAGAACTGCGATGGCCGGGGTGTGTCTGGGGCGGAGAGCTGCGAGTGCGGGGGGGGTGGCAGGAATGTGTCTAGGGCGGAGAGCTGCGAGTGCCGGGGGTGTGGGGGAAGGGGTGTGTCTGGGGCGGAGAGCTGCGAGTGCCGGGGTGTGTCTGGGGCGGAGAGCTGCGAGTGCCGGGGTGTGTCGGGCGGAGAGCTGCGAGTGCCGGGGTGTGTCTGGGGCGGAGAGCTGCGAGTGCGGGGGGGGGGGTGGCAGGAATGTGTCTAGGGCGGAGAGCTGCGAGTGCCGGGGGTGTGGGGGCAGGGGTGTGTCTGGGGCGGAGAGCTGCGCGTGCCGGGGTGTGTCTGGGGCAGAGAGCTGCGAGTGCGGGGGGGGGTGGCAGGAATGTGTCTAGGGCGGAGAGCTGTGAGTGCCGGGGGTGTGGGGGCAGGGGTGTGTCTGGTGCGGAGAGCTGCGAGTGCCGGGGGTGTGGGGGCAGGGGTGTGTCTGGGGCGGAGAGCTGCGAGTGCGGGGATAGGGTTGTGTCTGGGGCGGAGAGCTGCGAGTGCCGGTATGGGTTGGCAGGGGTGTGTCTGGGGCGGAGAGCTGCGAGTGCGGGGGTAGGATGTGTCTGGGGCGGAGAGCTGTGACTGTGGAATTTGAATGAACGTTTCTTTGGACAGAGGAGTTCCTGTGACTGAGGAGATGCATGAATGATCTTGGGCAAGAGATAGTCACTGTGAGCGACGCAGGATAAAGGAGTTATTGGTAATGGAGAAGGAGCGGGAAGGTGGGTTGGTGCGAGGGGTCTCTGAGGGGCAGGTAGAGGAGTGGTGATTGAAAGGGGGACTGGGGGTGTGGCCAGCAGAGTAGAGAGGTTGGTGACTGGCTGACTGGAGACGGTTCGTATGAATGACTGACGAGCAGGGAAGACGCGTGCCCGAGGAGTGGACTGGGGCCGTGGGGTGGCCTGGGAGCCATGGGTCCTTCCTGGTTCAAGCAGAGAAAATGGGCTTCCAAGCCTGGCGGTTGAGGGGTAAAATGCAGCCATAACTGGTGTTTAGTGGGCCCCTGAGTCTCTTGGGCTGTGGTGCCCCTGCACCTGCTGTATGTATGTAGTGCAGAAGGGTGGTGGTGTAGACAGGAGAGGCCGTATGATCTTCCGACGCTAGGTGTCGCTGCAGCATTGGTAATGTGCCCAGGCATGCATGCAGGACCAGCTCTTGGTGGTGCGCTGTTCTGCCAACCGGCCTCAGGTTTACGTGACTTTAGTATCTAGGACGGATTTTGCGGAATACTTTTGCCCAAGTCCATGATTTGAAGACTTCTACAAAGCTGCCACGCTGTAGCAGGTGGTGAGAGATAGGGGTGTACGTGACCCCGGCCCTCAGGTCTGTGGGCTCATGCAGGGCACATCCGTAGCTCTGCCCTGGGCTCACGTTGGGCACCCCACCTTCACAGCCCTGGGCTCGCTCTGGGCTCATGCCGGACACCTCCACAGGCCATTTCTGCTCGTGCTTACGTGCCGTGTGTTTTGATAGTTGGCGAGTGCTTGCCATGGCGAGTGCTTAATTTGTATATGATTTTTTTTTTCTAAAGTGCCAGGGCTCTCGTCAGGAGGCCACTGCAGCTTGCACCACACATTTCTCTGCTATGCTGCGAGTCATGACAACACAACTAACCATCACACTCATACAACTGTGACAATTTGGATTATTCCAGGCCCTAAAGCTATATGAATGGGTTGGGCGGCGGGTAGTTGTCATTTTAATGCATATTGAATTAATACTCAACTATTAACGTGGTCATCTTTAAATTAGCCAAACAGCGCCACCTTGTGGCAGACTGGCACAAGCTCCGGTGTTGACAAGTAAGGGTACCGAGCACCGGAAACCACCGGCTCCAATTAAGCACTGGCCCTGGCACGTGGTCTTGGCATGTTGTCTGCTCTTGAGGCTAGCCCTATCTTTTCTTCTTCGGCCAGCGCTGGCTGGGTGAGGGCTGGAGCTGGGGGAGGGGCTCTTTGCACATGCTGTGTCTCCATATTAGGGTGTGGCCTAGTTTACTGTTGCAGGCGCTGGCTACCTCGGGCTCATGCTGGGCACCGCTGCCAGTTGGCCGTCCCTGTGGCTCGCGCTGAGGTGTGCGTGGTGTTGGAGGTGAGGGCAGGGGCTGTGCCACCCGCTCAGGGACTGATGCCCATGTTCTCTTCCTTTGCAGGCACGGGGCACCTCTCTGCCAGCTGGCAGCCTCTCTGCGGGCCCAGCAAGGCCTCCCTGGTGGCCGCCCAGTTTACCAGCGAGGGCAGCACCCTGTCCGGGGTGGACCTGGAGCTGGTGGGCAGCGGGTACCGGATGTCACTGGTGAAGAAGAGGTTTGCTACAGGTAGGTGATCTGGGAGGAGAAAATATCGTGGTACCCACAGGTTTAGCGTTACACTCCCAACTAACCCTAAACTCTGCTGTATCTTCATGTGCCCTACTTAGGTTTATTTCACATGCTCAGCTGTGCTCTCCTCATTCCTGCACATTATACCCCGTGCCCAGCTGTCCTTTCCTCTCAGTCCTGCACATTATAACCCGTGCCCAGCTCTGCTCTCCTCATTCCTGCACATTATACCCGATGCCCAGCTGTGCTCTCCTTATCACTGCACATTATACCCTGTGACAAGCTGTGCTGTCCTCAGTCCTGCACACTATACCCTGTGCCCAGCTGTACTCTCCTCAGTCATGCACATTATACCCCATGCCCAGCTGTCCTATCCTCTCAGTATTGCACATTATACCCCGTGCCCCGCTGTGCTCTCCTCAGTCCTGCACAGTATAGCCCATGCAAAGCTGTCCTTTCCTCTCAGTCCTGCACATTATACCCCGTTCCCAGCTGTGCTCTTGTCAGTCCTGCACATTATACCCCATGCCCAGCTATCCTTTCCTCTCAGTCCTGCCATCCATCACTGATTCTACTCTGTGATATTTGTATGGATTCTGTTTAATTTTAAATGTTGTTTCCCTTCTAGGTAAATACCTGGCCGGCTGCTGATTTACCATATACCCACATTCCTGTTTTTTTGTTTTTTTAAAGACGACTCACTCTTTTGCACTTTTCAAGAATGCTCTTTGCAGTTGTTGTTGCTGGTTTTTTAAACACTGGATTGTCTTTTCATGTCCCCTCTCTTTGGGAGAGCAGGTAAAAGCTCTCCAGCCGCCCCAGAGTCTGACTAACGTGTGTGGACACTGGTGCAAAGCTGGTGGCGTTCGTGCAGCTGGCGCTGCGACTAGCATTCTCAAGAAGAAAAATATATTATATATATATATATATAAATATATGTAAAAAATGAATGTTACAAATAAATGCACTGAAGAGAACTGTGCGTTTTGCTTATTTCTTCCTTGAGAAGTCCATTGCCGATGTGGTGTTATTTTACACACGCCTTGATGATTGTGGCAGGTGCACATGTTCGAAGTGATGTCGATGGCGGGTAAGGGTAGGAGGAGATACCACTCGGCGCATACCTGGACATGTTGAGGGTAGTCCCAGATTCCTTTCAAATATTTGAAGTAGCCTGTAGTGCCAAAACACTCTAGGCCTTTGCCTCCTGAACTTTCTAGAACCATGGCACACTTTTTAGTACGACAGACTTTCGTGACCCACCCAGCTTTAATGGACATGAGACTGGCAGGGTTTTTTTTTATGTAACTAAAGCATCATGTGGTAGTGCGCCGCCATTTAAAGACTGCGCATTTTCCATTGAAATGGCCACTAAATTTGCGCACACATGCAGTTTTACTGATACAACTATATACACACACATAATAATGTGTGGAAATCCGTTTTTAGTGAATATTTATTATTTGTACGTCATCAGTTAAAGTGTCTTGATTTCTTTTAGTCCTGGTGAAATCGTTGCTTCCATCAAAAAGTGTTCAATTTTTGCTTTCATAACTGTTGAATTTGTACACTTCATTTACAGGTATTTATATTTTGTTGTGTTACCAAGATGAGATCCTACAGTCTTTCCCTTCACAATTCCTGTACCCCAGCCAGATTGTCACATAATTCACTTTACTTTTCTTTCTCTGACTGCAAAGTGAGAGGAGTTTGTAAACACCAATCCCCATGTTATCAAAATAAGCAGCAATTTCTCAGAAGACCTAGCGCAGAGGTATTCAATCTGTGGGGCGGGACCCCCAGGGGGGCCCTGGAGGCATGGGAAGGGGGTCGCGCTCTTCATTTGCTAAAGAAAACGGCCCAGGCGGTTGATTCCGGTAGTTAACATGTTTTCCCTGGAGTGTTATTCAGGGACTTTCCTCTGCTGGGAAATCGAAGAAAGACAGACAGATAAACACACCTTTCTACGAGTGTATTGCTGGCCTGAAAGAAATGCAAATGTGCACAACCAGTTAATCTGCAAATGTAAAGGATTTGCAGATTAACTCGTTGTACACATTTGCATTTCTTTCAGGCTAGCAGCACACTGGCAAAATAACGTGTGTTTAGTTGTCTGCCTAACTTTGATTTCTCTGGACAGGAGAGTTCTGCTACAGTTAATTGATTAAATCGCTTTTTTGAGTGGTAGTGCACAGAGTTTACTGAGCTGTGAAGTGCTTGCTTTTAATAGTTATTGTATTTACATAGTTCTTACTATCCCTGAGAATGTTTCGAAGGGACAGTTATGTAAAAAAAATTGCAGTACATAGGGTCTGGTTATTACTAAAATCTATGGGTCTTATTTCCAATGAAATGGTGTAGGGCAGCTCTGCAAGTATTTTTGCTGCACTGCCCTATGCCAATTCAAAAGTACCGGAATGGACTGTATTTATAAGATACAGTGCACCTCCTGTCCTTTCTGCCGGCGCACAATTTGGTGCCTAGCGCCAATGCAGGCACCCTTGCACCATGGTTCAAGGGTGTTTGCATTGAGGGCAGGATTGTTTTTGTGAAAGAAGGCACGTCTTCCTGCGCAATAGAAAGAGGAAACAATTGAAGAGAAATAAAGATATTCTCCTTGCTACGCATCCCCTGGGGGCAGGGTGCAGTTTTGACCCATCCTCAGGTTTACAGATCCTTGTAAATCTGGGAATGTGTCACAACCTATTGGTAAACACACGGCAACACCCATGGAATGCCCCCCCCCCCCCCACGCAATGTAAGACAACGCACCAACTTGAGCTGCGTTGCCTTACACCATATCTAGGAGGCCATGAAAAGCCACCCAAAGGGACCTTGCGTGACCTCGTAGATACGGGGCTGCTCTCTGCGCAACCAGAGCGTCATAGAAAAAGGGGCACCAGCTGCACAAGGGGCTTATAAATAAGCCCCTATATTTTGGAACATCAACAATATAATGGGGTTATCTTTAAACCCCAAAACCAGTGGCACGACATTTGTTGCATATGCAAATGTTCATGTTCTTTCAACCTTTTTTCTTTCTTTTGATTACTGTTGGCTCCATGTTTCATTCTCTCTTTCCTAAAACATTTTCCATCCTCATGCAAGGAACTGCAATTTTCTAAGTTTCTCATGTTTAAGTGGGCCATCCGAACCTCTTCATCAAAAACACGTACCAAGGCAATGTCCATTAAAAGCAGTTTATTAACACCCAATGCATTTCGGGCCTCGGGGGCCCTTCGTCAGGGGTAACTGAAATTGACAATAGAATATGCATTACAATCACAACCAATATAAAAAACGACATTTCATTTAAATACTGTGAACGATACTATTTTGTACTCCGTTTTACAAATAACGGGCATTCTAAACATTAATGTTGTCTTCAATTTACAGCTCAACCAATATTCATGTGACTATAGCAGCTAGAGTTCCGTTTATGCACATTACAACCGAGTCCTCGTTCAGGAAGACCATTCCTTCTAAACAACCCCAGTCTCTACCTCCCCGTATGTATCCATTGTCATGTAGTATGCCCTCTCAACTTCTCATTCCATGGATTAAATCCTTATTACCACCCCTAGTGTAACCACCCTCATTCCTTAATCCAACCCCTCGCATACCTGCTGTTAAAAACGCATCATCTTCTCATCCTACATCGAAAGATTTCCTCACCATTAGATGTCCTTGTCGTTGTTCACCACTATTTCAATTTGAACTCTACTCCTCCCCTTCTATCACGTGGTAGTGTAACCCGGAACCAATAGTGGATGGCTGACCATCTTCTAACACTCGGTCTCCCATAATGCACTACAAATGCTAATACAAACCATAATCATTGTCATGCTCATAATAAATCCATTTCACTGAGTTAGATAATGTCACGTACATTTGTTTTTTCGCACCGCTAACAATGTCAAAAAATAAAACAATATAACGAGTGTGATCGTGAATGTATCCAATGTAAATTAAATACTTTATCAGTGTCCATCCGACTCCCGTAAACATATTTTAAACATGCTCTTTGGACAATGATGTTCCGCCTTGCAAGGGACATGGGAAAATTCCGCCGTTTTGTCATCGTTTTGTTTTCTCAAAGTGGGTGCTAATCCGATAGGGCTGATTCATCAACAACGTTATAAGGGAGCGGGTTGCACACCTATATTTTGGAAGCAGCCAGTATATATTTGGATGCACCATTTTATCGTAGAACATTTTGCACATTTTATAGAGGTCTGTTTTATACTGTGTAATGCAAGTATAAAATAGCGACTTAAATAGTGACAGTGCTTTCTGTCGCAGGCTGTGACCTCATAGCACTAAAAATACACAAGTCACTATTCTCAACTGCACCAACCACGATTTAATTCTTTGGCGCTCTACTTTCACACAGACTTTTGCAATGCATTAACTAATAGAGGTTTCCTAATTTATTATATTGCATTTCCCACTGAGTAACAACTTTTTCAAATGTAGTTATTATTCATTGAAGCTGCCCGTTATTTTTTATGTAGCTACCTGGCGGTGAAAAACCTAAAAAATGTACGTATGTTTTAATTATGATGAATTTTGTTCAGCTAGCTCCAGTTACATGCAGCTGTAAATGCCAAGCTGTCAGCATCCCATGAAATATAGCATGGTTTTCCTCTAATGCCGTGCAATAAAGTTGCAGCCCATGCATTACAGCTATTATACCAAGGGCCACTGGAATTATATGATTGTGCGGCCGTAGCAATTTTAGCATAATTATAAATTGGCCGCATTTGCCACATAATCCATCATCTGCCGCATAATCTGCTAATTTTAACACAAAAAAAATGTATTTACTCAAAAGGTTTAAAAGTTACTAAAAAGCAGCAACAGGTGTTGACGCTCTGTAGAAGGCTCTTTGGTAAGCTGCTCTGGTCACCTTTTTGTTGCTTATTGCTATATTTTAGTGATAAACTGACTGGTACTAATGAGGTGCAACCACAGATTGACTATTTCTCTGGAGAACATTTATGGTTGTCAATGATAAGGACTACCAGGTTCTAGAATTGTTTTTTTGGGAGGGGGTCCTTACGCCTCATACATTCTGATGGGGGGTCTTGGCATCAAGAAGTTTGAAGACCACTGACCTAGAGTGACATTTGACTTCTTTCTTTAAAGCATCACAAATGTGACAAGATAAATACAGAGTTTAACCCCTTCTATGTGTCGGAAGCACGGGAGCCACCTGACACATAAGTGCTCATGTGCATCGAATTACTCTCGCGCATCCGACGCCATGGCACAGGGAATCTCACTGGTGCGGGCACCAGAGGTAGTCCTCAGCTCCTGAGGCTGTATTTTAGGTTTCCCTGAAATGACGATCAGCGTGCACGTCGCGCATACGTTATTTCAGGGAAACCGAAACTGAAATGAGCTCAGGGGCTCTCCCCTTTTTAAGGGTAACAATCCCTGATCGATCCCTGTTTGGGGATCGCCCCAGGAGGGTGTCCACCCTCTAGGTACCAGGTAGGGGGGAGCGGCCCGTTGGGCAAGGGTCTTTGCTCCTCCCATATAATTTGGGTGAATTCAGTCTTTCTGCCCCTCCTGGGGGACAGATGGGGGCAGTAGCCCCCAATCTCATTCCCCCCCGGGGGGAGGGGGGACAGAAAGCCCACTAGATACCAGGGATTTTATTTGGACATTTTAATTAGGGGTGGAGGCTGCCCAAAACGGGCATGCCAATGCCCCCACCCTCTGCAACAATTACAGTCTTTCTGCCCCTGCTAGGGGGGCAGATGAGGGTAGTAGTCCCCAATCTGCCCCCCCGGGGGGCATAAAGCCCACTAGATGCCAGGTTTTTTTTTCTCTTTTAATTTAGGGGTGGGGGCTGCCGAAGATGGGCATGCCAATGCCCCCACCAACCCCCCCCCCACAAAATTCCAGTTTCCTGTCCATCCTGGGGGGCTGATGCAGGCAGTAGCCCCCAATCCACCCCACTGGGGGGGGGGGGGGAGAAATCACACTAAATACCAGGGATTTTCTTTCCACTGCAATTAGGGGTGGGGGCTGCCCAAGAGGGTCATGCCAATGCCCCCACCCCTCCCCCCACAAACTTAGTGTTTCTGACCCATCCTTGAGGGGCAAATGCAAGCAGTAGCCCCCAATCTGCCCCCCTCCCCAGGAGGGCAGAGAGCCCACTAGATACCAGGGATTTTTTTCCCACTGGAATTAGGGGTGGGGGCTCCCCAAAATACAGTTTTTTTGCCCCCCCCCAAGAGGCAGATGGGGCAATAGCCCCTTATCTGCCTCCCTAAGGGGGCAGAAAGCCCACCAGGCCACAGGGATTAAATTTTTTTTTTTAATGGCTGCCCAAAGTGGGCATGTGTTCTGCTTGGGTTTTCGGAACCCGCTCAGCAGAGCCTCTCTAACCCAAACCAGAACGTTACCCCCTCCCTAGGGCCTATTTACACCTAAATAACCACATATATGTACCACCTAAGGACAGGGAATTCCTACTATATATACCAAGACCTACAAGTCACAGCCTCGCTGTCCCAAATGGACCCAGGACTTCCTGCCCAGACGGCAGCCACAGACTTCCTGCCCAGACGGCAGTCACAGCCTCGCGGTCCCAAATGGACCCAGGACTTCCTGCCCAGACGGCAGCCACAGCCTCGCGGTCCCAAATGGACCCAGGACTTCCTGCCCAGACGGCAGCCACAGCCTCGCGGTCCCAAACGGACCCAGGACTTCCTGCCCAGACGGCAGCCACAGCCTCGCGGTCCCAAACGGACCCAGGACTTCCTGCCCAGACGGCAGCCACAGCCTCGCGGTCCCAAACGGACCCAGGACTTCCTGCCCAGACGGCAGCTTTAGACAAGTCACAGCCTCGCGGTCCCAAACGGACCCAGGACTTCCTGCCCAGACGGCAGCCACAGACTTCCTGCCCAGACGGCAGTCACAGCCTCGCGGTCCCAAATGGACCCAGGACTTCCTGCCCAGACGGCAGCCTTAGCACGAGTTCATCCTATAATTACCACGACATCAGTGTTACTATATATCAGATCACACAAAGACAGCTAGTTGAGCACAACTTGTTCCCCAGTTCGAAGGGCTCCTTTCTCCCTTATTCAGTTACCACCTACCTGATCAGGATTAACATCTGTTCATGTTAAGTCACAGCTGACTAGAAGAATAGGTTACCCTCTTACACAAGAACACGTAGCACATATTGCTTTACTACAAACTGAATACTTTATTTAGTTATTACATGCACACTCACGGAACATAATACATATCAAAGAAAAGTGAAAGATTAAGTTGCACACTCTAATAGTAAGGGGTTGACATCACCTTGGTCGTATGTAGCCTGCACTCAATGGTCATCTAGGTTCCCTTCTCGTCTGCGCCTCGGCTTCGCCTGGAAGTCACACCTCCGCAATCACGGGTTTACTCCCGTCTCCCTCTCCGAGTCACTGGGACCTCTTCCTCATCGGCTACTCTCTTCTCTTTGGAATATCTATCTCTCGGTTTTTCTCCACCTCCAAGTTTGTCATCTGTCTTCCCTGGAATAAGTAGCAGCTTTACTACTAACGGCCAGGTGCCGCCCATGGACAAGAAGCAAGTGCCAGTATCTGCCTCAAACTTTTACTAATATAGACGTGCATTTCCTCATGGAAAATTCCAGCCCGTAACCTGCCGCCCACCAAATTCTTGTACCTCCCCGTGCCAAGGACACGTTCCCAGCCGGCCGGCCTGATGTAGTGTCTTCGGCATGAAGAAAAATACAATCCTTCGATAAGGGCCGGCCTGAACCGGTTCTCTCCAAGCGAATAACACCTCCTAACTAAAACACTGCCTATGACCTAGAAACATCCCGAGCTGCCAGAGCAGGAGGAAAGATGGAGTCTCTCCCGTTTAAGGCCTACCAGGCCTGAATTCAGCACGGCTCCATGAAATACCCTCACTACAGAACAGATTACCCCTAATGCTAACGAATCTATCCCCTAGGATATATATATGCAAACCCTGATCTATGGGGAAGAACACAGGATCATGTCGAAGTGCCTAATAAATAGGCTCTATACACTACTCTAACCCTTAGACTTGAATGGAAAGAGACTGAAGTCACCTAAATCACCCTTCAACACAATAAGACCGGAAAGATCGAGCAGTACATTTCACCCTTGACTTCAGTCTATTATACATTCATTAAATGGAGCTAACATCTGTGGAAGAATAATATGAAACAAAGCTAACTGATCTATGTCTAGTACCAAGTGTGCAGAATTGAAATAATGAAGGAATACACTGAATAAAGCAACAGATAGAAATCAAAACCGCAACAGCAATCAAAATACCACCTAATATTTGGCGTAGCGCGTGTATATCAGGTAACCAATTAAAGAGCCAGTCAAACCAGCCCTGGTCAATGTGTTTTCTAACTTCTTCTGTTAAGTCACGCAACTTGTCGATGTGAGCACGAATGGATTGTGTATGGTCAGACAAGTTAAAACAACAGAGACCTTCGAAGTCCGAGCAATCATGTCCATGTTTAAGCAAAAGATAATCAATGGCTGCTCTATTTTGCAAAATGGCCCTACGTTCACCCTGGGCGTCTAATAGCATGTCAGACAAAATTGTAGAAGTATGATTAATAGATTTCACCATCCAGCAGGCCATTTTCCCAATAGATTTGGCATTATAAACCGCCAAAGCAGGAACACCAATAATTGAAACAGCTAAGCTAAGGTATTCAGACTTGGAATATAAATGCAAAGATGGGTCACAATCCTCCTGTAACATTACAGTATCTCGAAGCACACGAGAGTTGGCATTCGGGTGCGATGCAAACATCAACAAACTGAGTCTCGTAATGGCACAAGGGCCTCCGGAAATGTTTGCAGGGACAAATGGCCAGGAAGTATTACCACATGAGAAAAGCCATCCGGCAGGTAGTAACATCGTGCAATAGTGACTGGGGGTAACTACCAAACTATTACAAGTCATATTGTTCTGAACTGAAACACATGTGGTCGGTGTCCTTTGAAAGCACAAAGTCCGTTCGTGAGCGGTAAATGAAGTGGCGCCTTTTAGTTTGAGGCGTAGACATTCAGAGATCGCACTAGGATTACACGTAAGAAAGAAGCACAAATCACCTTATGTGATATTATAAGTAAGTATTTGGGACTGGATGGGGGTTTGCTCGTTCGGCAATTCAATACATAGGGGGCAATATACATGGGTAGCAAAATCACCCAGGAGAATATTGGGACGGGCCTTCGAGACATTAAAAATATGAGTTAAAGTTTCCAATAAGGCGGGGACAGCAACCAGGCAGGTCGCCAGAATGTCATGGACAGATCTCATCGGTGTCAAACAGAAGTGAGGGGCGTCAGTCACCCTTTTGGCAAGTGCGGTCCAAAAGTTCGATGATGAATCCCATGCAGCGAAGGAACGCAACACTCGGGTTCCCAGTTCATCCCGGGTTGATAGGACCCCTCCTTTCTCGTCGTACCAGTCCGAAAACAGTCCGGCTCCGACACATCCTGCAGCAACAATCCAAAGAATGATCTGAAAGAGAACCAAATACAGGCATTAATCATTCTCGTAAATAACATTTATCAGCCGGGACCGCTTCCCAGCTATCTTTCCCTGGTCTCATAACCAAAATGGTATTATCCTGACCGGTGGCAATGACCTCTGCTTGTTCAGGGGGATTCTTAGGCGACTGCACCCAAACTCTGGCCCCAGGATTATCCGTGGAGCCAAAACCTTTCTGGCCACGTACAGTTAGCAACGTTGGAGCAGTGCCTTTCATTAATACACCACTGAAAACAGGCATTATGAGTAATTGAGCCACTCGGTCAGTGCGATGTATCAGTAAGTCAATCTCACTGCTATTCAGCAGGAGCACCTTAATCTCTCCCTGATAATCACTGTCGATAATTCCTCCAAGCACCTGAATGCCTTTTACAGCCAGCCCCGATCTAGGGGCGATCAATCCGAAATTTCCAGGTGGTATCTGAACACCAACACCTGTCTCTATGATGACTCGATCTCTACTTTTTATAACAATGTCATCCATAGCATGCAAGTCTAAACCTGCCGACCCTGGGGTCGCTCTACATGGAGCCAAAGCTCCGGGAGTAATTTCCCAATACATCACGGTTTCTCTGATTTCATTAGGCATAGCCTCAGCATTCGGGGGAAACAAACGCATGAGTGGAGATTCAGCATTTAAAAAAGGACGATTGTTCAAAATCAATAGTGCTTGGGGCAAAAAGTCTCGCCAATTTTTATACTTGTCATCCGTTAACTTACGCAGCTGGTCCTTTAGCAGGCCATTCAATCTCTCCACCAGGCCCGAGGCCTGTGGGTAGTAGGGGATATGGAATATCCATTCAATATTGTTTTCCGCACAGAACTCCTGTACCAATCTTCCACGAAAATGGGATGCATTATCAGATTGAATTTGGAATGGCACACCATAGTACATCATAATTAATTCTAATGTTTTAATGGTATTCAATTGGGTAGCTTGCTTACAGGGAAGGGCTACCAGCAGGCCACTGTATGTATCAACAATAGTGCAAACATATTGACAATTCCTACTCATGGGAAGTGGACCAATGTAATCGATCTGCCAAATTTGAGCGGGCAATTTGCCGCGATGTAAATGACCTTTAACAATTTGGGGCACCTTACGCCGTCTGATATGCTGACAAACGGGGCAGTGTAAAATAACATTTTTGATTAAATCTAAGGGAATATAAATTCCTCGATCAGCAGCCCACCTGCTAGTGGCCTTCTCTCCAAAATGTCCTGCCTTCTGGTGTGCCCATTTCGCCAATCCCGCAATATCAGAATCTTGCCTGTCCACCACTGCCTCAGCAATTTTAGACTTCTCATCTGCAATGTTATGAAAAAATTTGTCAAGAGAATCTATCGGGGTGTGAGCGTCCACATGGAAGATTGTAACAGTACTCTGTGGGAGCATCTCCCAAATTTCTTGCCATAACTCTTTTCCCCATAATTCTTTGGAATGTAACTTCCAATTATGGGAATGCCAAGTTGGCAACCAAACAGCCAGTCCATTGGCAGTAGACCAAGAATCAGTGAAAATATGACATGTACCAGGTAACTCTTGTTTCAAAACTTGGTAAACAGCGTAAAGCTCGGCAAATTGGCTGCTTTTACCTTCACCAGTTGTGCTCAACAATTTCTGTGTGATCGGATTATAGGACACCGCCTTCCAGTGCCGTGTCATCCCTATAAACCTCGCTGAACCATCAGTGAACCAAACATGGTTTCTTTCCGCTGCGGACAAATCATCAAAAGGCTTACCCCACTTGACAGGAGACTCCTGTGCTAAAGGTACGGAACATTCACTCTCAGTCTCAGTCGATGGCGCTCGCGCCACCTGCTCATGTAAAGAAGCAATTCCTTTCGGGCCCACACGTGCCCTGTCTTGTATGTACCATTTCCATTTAATCACACTCGCCTCTTGAGCGTGTCCAATTCGGTGAGTTTTCGGCGAACTCAGGACCCACTGCATGATAGGAATTTCCGGACGCAGAACTATATCATGTTCCAAAGTCAATTGCTCGGTATCCACCAGAGCCCAATAACAAGCAAGTAACTGTTTCTCAAAGGGTGTGTAACGCTCACCAGCATCAGGTAACTTTTTGGTCCAAAAACCTAACGGTACTTTACTCCTGCCTTGTTTCTGCCACAAACTCCAATTTGCATAAAGGCCCTGTACAGACACATTCAAATCCACGTCACCATCACGTACAGGCCATAAATCCAGAGCATGTTGAATTGCCTCTTTTGCCAGACTAAACGCATCTTGCTGTGGTTTATCCCATTCAAATGCATTCTTTTTACGCGTGACCCGGTACAAGGGGGCCAATATTTGACTCAAATGAGGAATATGCTGGCGCCAAAAGCCAAACAGACCAATGAAGCTCTGGGCTTCTTTCCTATTTCTAGGAACTGCAAAATCAAGAATCTTCTGTTTAACCTGAGGGATCACTTCACGGTGCCCTTCATGCCAATTAATACCCAAAAATTTTACAGCCTGGGACGGACCTTGCAATTTATCTGGGTTGATTTCCCAACCTTTCTCACGCAGGCACTCAATGACTCTGTCTAATTGGGTCTGAACTTCCTCTTGTGTTTCGCCTTGGATCAAAACATCATCAATATAATGACATATCTGAATTTGGGGATGAACCGGTACCTCAGCCAAATGCTCTGCCACCAGCCGGTGACATATCGTAGGACTATGCACATAGCCCTGGGGAAGACTTCTAAACGTCATCTGACGCCCGTTCCACGTAAAACTGAATTGTTCCTGACACTCTGGGGCAATCGGAATTGAAAAGAAAGCATTAGCAATATCAATGGACGCGTACCATGTACCTGGATGCTTTTGGATTCTCTCAATAAGTGTAATAACATCCGGTACTGCAACAGTCAAAGAGGGTGTGTGCTTGTTCAATTCTCGATAATCAACGGTCATGCGCCAAGAGTTATCACTCTTACGCACCGGCCAAACAGGATTATTCCAAGCAGAAGTAACTGGGGTTATGACTCCTGCATCCACTAACTCCTGAATAGTGGTACTAATCTCCTCATGACCACCTGGAATACGATACTGCTTCTGACGAACCACTTTTGTCGCATGGGGAACTTGTATGGGGGGCATTCTTAAACGACCAACCCGTATAGGTCTGGACGATATATAATGCGTTGTTCCAAATTGGTAACATCCGTCATCTAGATGCAAAGTCATTCCTCTCAAAATATCAATCCCAATTATGAATTCTAGAAGTGGCACTACTAGTACAGAATACTCTTTTCTAGGAATTCTACCTATTCTCATTTCAAGCAAAGTTTGAACTGCAGGGGTTTCTTTTCCACCTAATCCGGTAATAGTAAAAGGCTGACCTGTAAACTTCTTTGATTTTCCATGAATAAGAGTGGCCTCCGCTCCTGTATCTACCAATGCTCGGGCCCTTTGGATATTACGATGTCTCCAATAAATATCAATATCTACATAGGGTCTATTATCTCTGTGAGCCCATCTGTGTACCGGAGCTTGACCTATTTCCTAGTCATTCTTACTGCATTCTGTGTACCAGGATAGATCAGGATAAAGACTCTCACGTTTCTTAGGTATCGGTACCTCCTGTTCATATCCATTCCCAGTACGGAACGGATTCGTATCTTCTGCATTGTACTGCGGGTTACGATCGACCAAACTGTGACGATCCTCTCTCCTCCTCAACTCAGGGGATTGATCCCTATCATCTCTACGTCTGCTGTAAACATAGTCAGTTCTCCCCCTTTCTCTTTCCCCCTCTCTCTCCCTGTCTCTCTCTCGACGGGGGGACACATCACGTGCAGAACGTCGATCATCACGACGAACAGAGCGCCCACGGCGGTCGTCATCACCGCTACCGTCAGAACCACCACGATCACACTCAGTGGTCCGAACACGCCGGGCACCCTCCTTTCGATCCAAGCCACGTTTGCGAAACAACTCCCACAAACGAGCGGTAGTCTCACCATCAATATCCTCCCTCCGCACACCATCAGCCAGAAGACCAGAAAAAAATATCACGTCTAGTAAGTTTATTTTCACCAGGAGTACGAGTGTCAGGCCGGGACTGCCGTTCAGGTTTAAACCACTCACCCAACTCACCGAGTTGGCGCACCGATTCCAAAACCGTAGATAATACGTTACCAGTCTGATTAATCAATAAAGTCATCATGACCTGCTTATAAGCAACAGGGGAAGATCGAATGATACGGTTCCGCACAGAAGATGTCAATGAACCATCAAGCAACCTGTCAGCAGTACCCAGAAAAATTGCCGTTTTCATCACCTCCTCTTTGAGACGTTGAGCAGCATCACGCAAAGTATACCACGGCTTGTCATTCACAGGCCAGTCAGATTCAGTAGGATATTTTAGATTACAACCCTCAGTCGCCAATTGGAGTAAAGAAATCTGACCAACACCATTATAGTTACGAAAATGATCCTGCACAGTAGAATCCAAACTCAAGGAACAGAAGTTTAAACAATCGCCAGTATCCAACATAATACCAGCAGCGCCCAGTTCATAAAGGCGCACCATCCATGTGAGCAAGGACTCACCAGCTCGCTGCCGAAATCGCTGCAAAATATCACTAATTTCCTGCTGAGTAAAGTCTTCTAAACAGTCCAAAGAAATACCCTGCGGAGCATTGGGAGACTGCTGCAACTTCCGACGGAAAACTGGATGCGCAGAAACCGTGGGACGAGCATCACAAGGAGCCCGATCAGTACTCGTAGAGGGACAATCAGTGTAAGAAGCATTGATCCCACTCGAAGAACGAGCGTAATCACGGGGTGCACCATCAAAGGTGCGAGAAGCAGACTTACAATCATGGCGGGAGCGAGAAGACTCGCGCTTGGCAGACTCCTCACCCGAGGAACAAGAATCCGTCGAGTTCCAGATATTACCATCCCATTCATCAGGATTCCAATCCAGCCCAGCTGTCGCCACGACCAGACGCACCTTTCGCGTCGAAACCCGACCGCGCCTGTTCTTGTATTTATAACGAGCAATTCGCACAGCCGCCCGTTCGGCAATAGTTTGGTAAGTCTCAAGTTTATCAGCAAGCAACTTATTTTGACACCGCAACAAAGTATGAGAATTCTGAATCTCAAAGTGCGCTTCCACATCTTTAAGAGATATCTGTAACTTCAACAATCTCTCATGCAGAATCCTGTATGCAGACAAAAGAATCCAACCTCTGCGCCCCAAAATGGGAATCTCCTCACCCTTCGATACGGGTGCCTTCTGCAAACAAGCAATCACATCAGCCGGCTCTGCCAGCTCCAAAGAAGAATTCCAATTCTCACTCAAACCAGTGGAATCAGCCCACTCACGGGCCAAGGCTTCATAAGGCGTTGAATCCCATCCGGGAATATCAACGGGCAACTTAAAAGTAGATTTAGACCTTCTAGAAAACATCGTGAAAAAGGAAAAAGAAGAAAAGAAGAGAAAGAAAAGAAGGAAGAAAAATAAAAACTATACACACAAATATACAAAAATAAAATGCAAACAAAACCACGCACGCGCCGAAAGCAAACACAAGACAACCACAACGCACACAGGTTTCGTAAACGGTTCGTGACGCCAAATGTTCTGCTTGGGTTTTCGGAACCCGCTCAGCAGAGCCTCTCTAACCCAAACCAGAACGTTACCCCCTCCCTAGGGCCTATTTACACCTAAATAACCACATATATGTACCACCTAAGGACAGGGAATTCCTACTATATATACCAAGACCTACAAGTCACAGCCTCGCGGTCCCAAATGGACCCAGGACTTCCTGCCCAGACGGCAGCCACAGACTTCCTGCCCAGACGGCAGTCACAGCCTCGCGGTCCCAAATGGACCCAGGACTTCCTGCCCAGACGGCAGCCACAGCCTCGCGGTCCCAAATGGACCCAGGACTTCCTGCCCAGATGGCAGCCACAGCCTCGCGGTCCCAAACGGACCCAGGACTTCCTGCCCAGACGGCAGCCACAGCCTCGCGGTCCCAAACGGACCCAGGACTTCCTGCCCAGACGGCAGCCACAGCCTCGCGGTCCCAAACGGACCCAGGACTTCCTGCCCAGACGGCAGCTTTAGACAAGTCACAGCCTCGCGGTCCCAAACGGACCCAGGACTTCCTGCCCAGACGGCAGCCACAGACTTCCTGCCCAGACGGCAGTCACAGCCTCGCGGTCCCAAATGGACCCAGGACTTCCTGCCCAGACGGCAGCCTTAGCACGAGTTCATCCTATAATTACCACGACATCAGTGTTACTATATATCAGATCACACAAAGACAGCTAGTTGAGCACAACTTGTTCCCCAGTTCGAAGGGCTCCTTTCTCCCTTATTCAGTTACCACCTACCTGATCAGGATTAACATCTGTTCATGTTAAGTCACAGCTGACTAGAAGAATAGGTTACCCTCTTACACAAGAACACGTAGCACATATTGCTTTACTACAAACTGAATACTTTATTTAGTTATTACATGCACACTCACGGAACATAATACATATCAAAGAAAAGTGAAAGATTAAGTTGTACACTCTAATAGTAAGGGGTTGACATCACCTTGGTCGTATGTAGCCTGCACTCAATGGTCATCTAGGTTCCCTTCTCGTCTGCGCCTCGGCTTCGCCTGGAAGTCACACCTCCGCAATCACGGGTTTACTCCCGTCTCCCTCTCCGAGTCACTGGGACCTCTTCCTCATCGGCTACTCTCTTCTCTTTGGAATATCTATCTCTCGGTTTTTCTCCACCTCCAAGTTTGTCATCTGTCTTCCCTGGAATAAGTAGCAGCTTTACTACTAACGGCCAGGTGCCGCCCATGGACAAGAAGCAAGTGCCAGTATCTGCCTCAAACTTTTACTAATATAGACGTGCATTTCCTCATGGAAAATTCCAGCCCGTAACCTGCCGCCCACCAAATTCTTGTACCTCCCCGTGCCAAGGATACGTTCCCAGCCGGCCGGCCTGATGTAGTGTCTTCGGCATGAAGAAAAATACAATCCTTCGATAAGGGCCGGCCTGAACCGGTTCTCTCCAAGCGAATAACACCTCCTAACTAAAACACTGCCTATGACCTAGAAACATCCCGAGCTGCCAGAGCAGGAGGAAAGATGGAGTCTCTCCCGTTTAAGGCCTACCAGGCCTGAATTCAGCACGGCTCCATGAAATACCCTCACTACAGAACAGATTACCCCTAATGCTAACGAATCTATCCCCTAGGATATATATATGCAAACCCTGATCTATGGGGAAGAACACAGGATCATGTCGAAGTGCCTAATAAATAGGCTCTATACACTACTCTAACCCTTAGACTTGAATGGAAAGAGACTGAAGTCACCTAAATCACCCTTCAACACAATAAGACCGGAAAGATCGAGCAGTACAGCATGCAAGTGCCTCCACCCCCATTCCCCCCCCCCAAAAAAATTGCCATAGTCTTTCTGCCTCCTCCGGGAGGAAGATGGGGTCATTAGTCCCTAATCTGCCTGATTTTGTTGTTTTTTTATACGTAAGGGCGCTTGGCTGGCAGTGTGCGTGGATGGCGCTTGGCTGGTGGTGTACGTATGGGTGGTGTGTGTGGATGGTTGTGTGCCTGTTCTGACTCATGGCTGGTGGTGTGGCTTGCATGGATCACCCAGTGTTTTCTTACCCAGAATCCCCCGCAAACCTCAAATTTACTTACAAAGTCACATTTTCCTCACATTTCTGTGTGGGTAAGTTGTAGGATCACCGTGCAGGCACAAATTTCCTACTACCAAGCATTCCCCTTGGTGTCCCCCGAGGAAAATGATACCTCACTTGTGTGGATGCTCAAGGTAGCGTCAAACGAAAAACTGCCCTTCTATACCCACTTTGGGCCCCCCTCAATTTCTACACGTTTTTGGCCCTTCCATGTCATAGGCATTTGGCCCATCCACACAAGTAAGGTCTCATTTTTATCAGGAGACTGAGGGGAATGCTGGGTAGTAGGAAATTTGTGCCGTGCGGTGATCCCACAAATTTCCCACACAGATATTAGAGGAAAATGTGACTTTTTAGCTAAATTTGAGGTTTGCAGCGAATATTTGGAAGGAAAATGTTGGGGGATCAGTGCCAGCCACACCTCCCTGGACTCCCACGGGTGTCTAGGTTTTAGAAATGTCTGTGTTTTTTAGGTTCCACTAGATGTCTGCAAACCAGGGACCAAAAACACAGGTGCCCACCTATCTATCACAAAATGACCTGGTTTTCAAGGGGGGTCACCTGCGTTTTTGGTCCTGGTCTCAGCGGCCATCTAAGGAAACCTACCAAACCCACACATTTTTGAAGACCAGACAACCGGGGGAGTCCAGGGAGGTATGGCTTGCGTGGACCCCCCCCCCCCCAACATTTTCCTACCAAGATCCACTGCAGGGGATTCTGGGTAGGGAAATGTTGGGGGGGGTCTATGCAAGCCATACCTCCCTGGACTCCCCAGGTTTCTAATTAAAAAAAATGTCTGGGTTTGATAGGTTTCCCTAGATGGCCACCAAGCCCGGAGCCAAAAACCCAGGTGACCCCCCTTGCAAAACCAGGTCGTTTTGTGATGGGTAATATTGATGTCTTCTCAATACGTTTTGGGCCCTCTCCTGTCGCGGGTACTTGGGCCACCCACACAAGTGAGGTATCATTTTTATCGGGAGATCTGGGGGGAACGCTGGGTGATAGGAAATTTGTGTCAGCCTGGTTGAATCTGGGTAGTAAAACATTGTGGGGTCCATGCAGGTCATACCTCCCTGGACTCCCCCGGGTGCCTAGTTTTCAGAAATGTGTGGGTTTGGTAGGTTTCCCTAGTTGGCCGCCGCGCCCAGGGCAAAAGATCCAGGTGACCCCCCCCCTTGCAAAACCAGGTCGTTTTGTATAGGTAATCTTTGTCTCCTCAATACATTTTGTGCCCTTGCCTGTCACGGGCACTTGCCCCACCCACGCGAGTGAGGTACCATTTTTATTGGAAGACCTAGGGGAATGCGGGAAGGGTGGAATTTTGTAGATTCACACAGAATCCAGAACTTTCCATCACAGAAATGTGAGGAAAATGTTTTTTTAATTTTTCTTAACGAAGTTTGAGGGTTGCAGGGAATTCTGGGTAACAGGGCCTGGTGAGAGCAACATGTCACCCCCTCCTGGATTCCCCTGGGTGTCTATTTTTCTAAAATGTATAGGTATGCTAGGTTTCCCTACGTGCTGGCAGAGCTAGGGTTCAAAATCTACAGCTGGTCACTTTACCAAAAAAGGGTCAATTTTCACTGTAAATATGTGCTGTGTCCACTTTGCGTTTTGTGCCATTTCCTGTTGCGGGCACTAGGCCTACCCACACGAAGATTCCACAACTTTCCATCACAAAAATGTGAGGAATTGTTTTTTGTTTTTTTTTTTTACAAAGTTTGAGGTTTGCAAGGGATTCTGGGTAGCAGAACCTGGTGAGAGCCACAAAAGTCACCCCTTCCTGGATTGCTCTTGGTGAACAAGTTACTTACCTTCGGTAACGATGTATCTGTAAGAAACATTAGTTAGTTAGATTCCTCACCTTAGAATATCCCCAGGCGTCAGACTGGATCCGGAAGATTTTTCTTCAGCAATACCCCTTGCGCGTCGCTAGGCGTCGTCTGGGGCTCCGCGTCCGTCGTCGTGTGCCGGAATGACGTCGTCGGAGTACTTAGACGCCACCCTCGCGCGCTGACGTCAGTTCTTGTACATAGCTTTCCGCGCCAGGAACGCAGAGCCATGCAAAGACCGACACTGGTGCCAAAAATAAAATCTAGGGGCCTGAAAAGGATAACCTTAACCCTAGATGTCAGTTCGCAGAACGGGGAGGATGGGTGGGTCGGTGAGGAATCTAACTAACTAATGTTTCTTACAGATACATCGTTACCGAAGGTAAGTAACTTGTTCATCTGAAAGAAACACGTTAGTTAGATTCCTCACCTTAGAATAGATACCCAAGCAATACCATCCCCGGTGGTGGGTCTGCGAACCAAGATCACACCAGAAAGTCCTGGAGGACAGAACGGCCAAAGAAGCCATCCCTCCGGACTTGGCTGTCAAGGCAATAATGCCTGGCAAACGTGTGTAGCGAAGCCCACGTTGCCGCCTGATAGATGTCCTGCAAAGGGACACCTCGTCCCAAAGCAGTGGTAGCCGCCGTGGCCCGAGTAGAATAGGCGCGCAGCCCAACAGGAGGGTCCTTTTTTGCCAAGGAGTAACAAATTTTGATGCACAAAACGACCCACCGAGAGATGGTCCGTTTGTGCACAGCTTTCCCCTTCTTAGCACCCACGTATCCAATGAAAAGTTGGTCGTCCACCCGGAACTGCTTTGTGCGGTCCAGATAAAAGGAGAGCGCACGTTTTGGGTCCAGACGGTGGAGCCTCTCTTCCTCCTTGGAAGGATGCGGAGGCGGAAAGAAGGTGGGCAAGGTGACAGACTGCCCAAGATGAAATGGAGTCACCACTTTCGGAAGGAAGGAGGGACGAGGCCGAAGGACAACCTTGTCCGGATGAACAGACAGAAAAGGAGGCTTTGAAGATAAAGCCTGGAGCTCACTCACCCGTCTAGCCGAGGTGATGGCTACCAGAAAAGCAGTCTTAAGCGTCAGCAGACGAAGAGGACAATTATGAAGAGGCTCAAAGTGAGGGCCCATTAGAAATGTGATAACAAGATTCAAGTCCCACTGAGGCATTACAAAAGGGACAGGAGGGAACGTGTGAGTAATGCCTTTTAGAAAGCGTGTAACTACAGGGGACTTGAAAAGAGAAGACTGATCAGGAAGCCGCAAGAAGGCAGAGATGGCAGCAAGATAACCTTTCAGGGTGCCCAGGGCAGAGCCCTGCCGGACCAAAGAAAGAAGAAACAGTAGAACCTCAGAAAGAGGGGCGGAAAGGGGATCCACAGCCTTTGCTGTGCACCCTGCCACAAATTTGTTCCACCGGCAGGCGTATACTGTCTTTGTGGAGGGACGCCTGGCTGCCAGAATGATATCACAGACTTCAGGAGGCAAGTCAAATGGCATCAACTGCCGCCGCTCAATCTCCACGCATAGAGGTGGAGGCTGGACAGGTTCGGGTGGAGGACCGTCCCCTGCTGCTGCGACAGAAGATCCTCCAGAAGGGGCAGACGTATCGGAGGATCGGTCAACATACTGAGTAGCTCTGGATACCAGTACCTTCGTGCCCAATCCGGAGCCACCAAGATGACTTGGGCCCGGTCGTGCCTGATCTTCTTCAGCACTCTGGGCAGAAGTGGTATAGGCAGAAAGGCGAACAACAGACCGCAACTCCACCCGTGACGAAAAGCGTCGCCGAGCGAGTGCCGCCTTGGAAATTCCAACGCGCAGAACTGCTGACATTGCGCGTTCTCTTCGGTGGCGAATAGATCTAACCAAGGCTCTCCCCACTGCTGAAAGAGACCTTGCGCCACTTCGGAGTTCAGACGCCATTCGTGATCCATCATGCACTGGCGGCTGAGTTCGTCTGCTCTGGCGTTCAGAGAGCCCGCCAGATGTTGAACCACTAGGGTGACGCCCTGGTGTTCCAGCCACGTCCAGAGGCGCAGAGCCTCCTGACAAAGGGTCCACGACCCCACCCCGCCCTGTTTGTTGCAATACCACATGGCGGTGGTGTTGTCCGTGAACACCTGCACGACACTTCCCCTGACAGAGGGAAGGAAGGCTTTCAGTGCAAGTCGGATCGCTCTCAACTCCAACAGGTTGATGTGGAGACGAGACTCCGCCAGAGACCAGAGGCCTCTGATCTCCGCCTCTCCCATATGGCCACCCCATCCCAGGAGGGACGCATCCGTCACTACGACATGCTCCGGTTGGGGAAGAGAGAGACTCTTGCACTTGACCCAATCGCGGTCCGTGAGCCACCACTGCAACTGCTGTGCAGTGCCCTCCGAGATCAAGACATGGTCGGACAGGTTGCAGTGATGCTGGGCCCACTGAAACTTCAGGTCCCACTGCAGAGCCCGCATGCGCCGCCTGGCGTGATGCACTAGTAGAATGCAGGAGGCCATCAGCCCCAGAAGCCGCAACACTAGCCTGAGCGAAACCCAGGATAGATGCCGAAAGATGGGAATCAGGGCCTGAATATCCCGGACCCGCTGTTCCGGCGGATAGACCCGGAACTGCGCCGAATCGAGAACCGCTCTGATGAAGAGGAGCTTCTGAGAGGGACTCAGGTGTGACTTCGGCACGTTGATGGAAAATCCCAGCAAATGCAGGAGATCCGCCGTAGTCTGGAGGTGGGAGACGACTGTCTGGGGCGAGCCCGCCTTCAACAACCAGTCGTCGAGATAGGGGAAGACTGGAACCCCTGATCTGAGCAGATGAGCTGCGACCACCGCCATCACTTTCGTGAACAACCGAGGGGCACTGGTGAGGCCGAAGGGGAGCACGGTAAACTGAAAGTGCTCTTGGCCCACCGTGAACCGCAGGTAACGCCGGTGGGCCGGCAGGACGGGGATGTGGAAATATGCGTCCTGCAAGTCCAACGCTACCATCCAGTCTCCAGGGTCTAGGGCAGCTAGAACCTGAGCCAAAGTTAACATCTTGAACCTTTACTTCCACAGCAAGGCATTGACGTTCCGGAGGTCCAAAATAGGGCGTAGCCCCCCTTTGCCCTTCTTGGGAACCAGAAAGTAGTGGGAATAACAACCACGACCTACTTCTGGGCTCGGAACGCGCTCGACGGCCCCCTTGGCCAAGAGGGCCGAAACTTCCTCGTGGAGAAGATTCAAATGATCCCCCGAGATACGGTGGAGCTGTGGTGGCATGGCTGGAGGGGTCGTCTCAAAGGGGAGGGAGTAGCCCCTTCGGACGATTTGCAGCACCCAACTGTCCGATGTGATGGACCGCCAGTGGAGCAGGTGATGGCGAACTCTGCCGCCCACTGGCGTGGAATGGGCCTGAAAGCTCGGACTAGGAAGGCTTTGAGGCGGATGCTGCCGGGGTGGATGTGGACTGACCGCGTCGTCCACCAGAACCGCCTCGGCAGAAACCACGTCCGCGACCGCGCGCAGGTTGGTTCTGCGGCTGGTGGCTAGGCGTACGTTGTGAGAAGTTGGCCTGATATGTAGTGCTCACTATTCTAGTGATCACTGTGTATCATTCCAAACGACCCTTATTGATGATTGGTTGTAAGTCAACCTTATAGACCAGCTATCCTAGTAGCGTGGACAAGAGCAGTCTTCAGGCTAAACTCTAGAGGGCGTGTTAAGCCAGCTGTTTACCATCACATATACCCCTTGAACACCAAGTGAAAGGACACCACACAAGTTGTTATGAAAATAAAGGATATTTATTTATAACGCGACTACCCTGGCTCTTTATGAGTCAGGGAGCTAAGCACACTACAAAACTCTTAGGAAAATACTTCTGGTTGCACAATTTACACAAGGGCACGAAACCATTTACACTGCAAGTGGAATGGGAGAGGTTAGAAAGTTTAAAGTTACTGATTCCGGAGGAATCCGATCAGTGGGACTAAACGAAAAAGGAACTGGACACTTGTAGAGTGAACCTACGATGGAGCACCGCGATGCTCGAGTTACCTAGCCCAGAGGCTGCGGCTGCGTGGGGTTCAGCAAGATGTCGGGAGTCCTCGTTGTAGTCTCAGGAGCCTGAAAGAAGAAGTTGCTGGCAGGCGACCAGTGTTGATGTTCAGAGAGATCCAAGCCTGGATCGGTGATGAAGAAAACCTGAAAGCAGAGGGGACTCAGTTCTCAACCGCTAGCCAGCGATCGTGTGGGTACCAGGAAGGTACCGGCTGAAGTCACCTCGACCAGGTGAGTGGACGACGTCGGACTCGGCTGTTCCTCGGACCAGGAGGCGCGGCGGCGACCAGGATGGAGGGCGAGCTGTCCCACGAAGGTGTCTGCTGTCGATGATGCTGGGCCCAGGAATGGGGCAGCGGATCTTGGCAGTGGCAAGCCCACGCGGTGGAGTCAAGATGGCGTCTGGAGTGGACCAGGAGTGTCCAAGGTACTCCTCTGTTGAAGGGGAGCAAGAGCCAGTCTGGAGCAACCAGACCAGTGATGAAAGTCTGTCGTGGTGCGTCGTGAAGAGGGCCACAAGCCGGGCGGCGAGTGGTCGGACAACGCGGTGAGCAGCAAGGAGCAGAAGGGCCCCCACGCAGATCTCGGGGATGCTGGGGAGGCAGACTTCGGTGCTGGTGCCGCTCAGGGTTAGGGCTTCTCAAACCCTAGGTGCACTCACTCGAGGGTCCCTCGGTGGGCGTGCTAGATAAGCGTCGTGCAGGCTCTGAAGATGGCCGGTCCCGCAGGTCTCGTCACACCTACGAATCTCAGCTGGGCTGACGATGTAGGTAGAGGTCAGAGATGGCAGGGAATCCGGGTCTCGTCGAGCTGGACAGTCTTGATCCGTGGGAGAGACGTACAGCAAACCGCAAGCGCTTAGGTGGTGCCTGCTGGTGCAGGGTGGCTACTCCTTAGCCACAAGGGAGAGTCTTCAGAAATAGTCAAGAGTTCCTTTCGTGGAAAGTAGTTCAAGATTCAGAATTATCCAATTTGGGAAGGGGACCCGCTCCCACCTTTATTCTAGGAAAAAGGGGCTGGCCCGTGACCAGGTCCTACCTATGGGTGGGCCCAGGAGGGGGGTGGTTACACCCCTATCCTTTGTCCGGCTTCGCCCCAGCTCAGGGGCTGGTGTGCCCCCGAAACTGGTTTGAGCCGGGCTATGCACAGTGAGCACCGGGGTGCCACTTGCAATCACCTTCCTTTCAGCCCTGCCTACCTGGGATGCACAAACCCTGTCTGGGATGGTGCTAACACCGCCCTCGACAGGAAACCCTTTGTCCGAGCTCCCCTCGCTGGAAGGTCTCCCAGCCGCAGGAGGTCAGACTTGTGTCTGGTGGCAGCATCCATTTTGTGATGCTGAGGCTTGAGTCAACTTTAACCGGGGTTCAAGGTTACTTCCATGTCGTGTCCCTCTAGAAGGGTGGAATGCTAACCCCGTCGCCAGAACTGGCGAGGGGTTCGTATTCCAATTCGTATGACACCTTACTCGACATGTTTGGGTGATGCGATGCCAAAGTTAGCAAATAACCGCGAGGATTATAATGCACTTTAAGGTAGTTGGCCCGCGTCACCATGGAACGGCTATTAGGATTTGGTTCCGCAAGCCGTCGACGGGCTCAGCTCGCGCCAGAGCACCATCTCACATGATTCCCAGCACTCTGCCTTCAGGATTGATAAGGCCTGCCATAGGAGTGATTGACAGGAATCCATGCGTCCATTTTAGGGTTAGGTATAGGAATACTACACCTACAGCAACAGGTGATTACACCACCTTGCCCCAGCTGTCGTGCAGCCAGTTGTGTCAGATTTGGGCGGCCATCTGGGGGTGGCATAATACATGCTGCAGCCCCTGGTAGGCCCTGGGTACACCGATGCCCTGGATACCTGTGGTATGCTGATACAGGGACTGATAAGGCGGCCCAGTTCCAATTAGTGAATGCACCTAATGTACATGTGTGTTAATTTCGAGCTAGGCTGTGGGTCTGATTGGCAGGCCCACAGCCGGGGAAAGTCGTAAACCAATGAAGCAAAAGCAAAAAAAATCTGGGTGATCATAGGATTGCAGACCCTACTCTCCTACATACGTGAGGAGGTACCCCTAGCTTGGCCACGAAAGGGGTGAAAGGCGGAAGTTTGCGACCGCGGGGCCAAGAGGCCCAAGGACTTGGCCGTAGCCCGGGAGTCCTTAAAGCGATTCAGCGCACTGTCCGCTTTCTCGCCGAAAAGGCGAGTGCCATCAAAGGGCATGTCCATGAGGGTGCTCTGGACATCGCCCAAAAAGGACGTGGACCGCAGCCAGGCGTGACGTCTAAGCGCCACTGAGGTAGAAATCGCCCTACCCAGCGAGTCCGTAGTGTCAAGCCCACATCGGATAGCATGGCGCGCTGCATCCCTCCCATCGGCCAGAGCCTGGGTAAGTCGTGTCTGGACCTCCTCCGGACACAGGGGCAGCACGTCCTCCACCGTATCCCACAGAGAGTGGGAATAACGGTCCAAGAGACAGGCGGTGTTCAAAGACCGCAGGCCCAAACTAAGGGAGGAGAACAGCTTTTTGCCGAACTGTTCCAGTCTCTTGGAATCCCGGTCCGGCGGAGCGGTCGGGAAGGAGGATTGGGAGGTAGAGGCCTGGATAACCAGGCTCTCGGGGGTAGGCTGTTGGGACAGAAAACTGGGGTCGCCCGGAGCAGGGCGGTGGGTCCTGGCGACGTTCCTGTCCACAGGAGGAACTGTGGAGGGCTTGGACCAGGTGCCCTGCAGAATGTCAGTGAGGGCCTCATTGAATGGCAGCAGAGGCTCAGTGGAGCTTGCTGCAGACTGAAGCACCTCAGTGAGGACGTTAGTCCTCACAGCCACGGCAGGTAGCTCGAGCCCAAGGGCTGCGGCCGCCTTGCGCAGCACCACAGAGAAAGCATCACCCTCCTCCGAAGCCACAGTCGGAGGAGAGATGAATCCAGTGTCTGGAGAGGTATCCAGACCACTGGCCTCCCCCAGTTCATCTGCCCAGTCCTGTGACAGTTGAGCCTGAACGGCCATAGGATCCTCGGATCCCTCCCATTCGCCCCCATCATCCGATTCCTGGTATGCAGGAGGAAGGATCGGAGCCGGGCGATAGACATAATGTGTCTCCAGCGGCGCCGAACGCGGCGTCTATCGGCGCCGGGCCCGGAGCGGGGCTGAACTGGGGCTCGACGCCGAGCGGAGCCGGCGTCGGAGGTGGTACCGGTGTCGACGCCGGCGGAGGAGGCGTGACGAGGTCGACCGGCGTCGGCGGGGACTCGGGAACGGGTCTCTCGGGCACTTGCGGCTTTCGAGGCCGGAGCCGTCTACGGCGCCGGGGCTGGAGCCGCCGGCAGGCAAGGTTGCCCAGTCGGGTCCGCGGGGTCCGAAGGCGCGCCAGCGGGCGTCGACGGCGGAGCCAGGTTCCTCATGGCCGAGAGGAAGGCACTGACTTCCGCCGGCGTCGCGTCAGTCCCAGGGACCGGTGGGTATGGGGACTTGCGCGGCGCCTGCGGCTCCGCTGGAGCCGCGGGGGTGGAACCACCCTGACCCTCGGCCGGGTCGCGCGACCGGCGAGGGGAGTCCGAAGAGCGGTGTCGGCTCTTGGACTTCTTGGAGTGCTTCGACTTACCCGACGACTTGGAGTCAGACGATCGATGATGACGTCGGCTGCGGCTCCGCGACCGATCCTTGGACCTCCTCCTGGACCGGGATCGAGAGGGGCGCGGAGCCGAGTGGCGAAGCTCGAGAAGCTTACGGGACCGCTCCCGTCTAGCCTTCGAGGTCAGGGCCTTGCAGTCCGAACACGACTCCGCGTCGTGGTCGAGGCCCGAGCAGTAAAGGCACCGGCGGTGATGGTCCGTAACCGACATCAAGCGGTGGCAGTCAGCACAGGCTTTAAAACCAGGCATCCTACCGGCACCGGAGTCGAGACAAGATCAAAAAGGATCGAAAAAAGTTAGTCAAAAAGTGACTAATGGGGTAGCTCTCCCGGATCTGCGCTTACTGGCGCGGAAAAAAGAAGAACTGACGTAAGCCCGCGAGGGCGGCGTCTAAGTACTCCGACTACGTCATTCCGGCGCACGACGCCGACGACGGACGCGGAGCCGCAGACGACGCCTAGCGACGCGCAAGGGGTATTGCTGACGAAAAATCTTCCGGATCCAGTCTGACGCCTGGGGATATTCTAAGGTGAGGAATCTAACTAACATGTTTCTTTCAGATGTCTAGTTTTTAAAAATGTATAGGTTTGCTAGGTTTCCCTAGGTGCCGGCAGAGCTAGGGTTTAAAATCCACAGCTAGGCACTTTGCGAAAAAAGGGTCCGTTTTCACTTTAAAAATGTGGTGTGTCTATGTTGTGTTTTGGGCCATTTCCTGTCACGGACACTAGGCCTACCCACACAAGTGAGGTACCATTTTTAGGTCTCGCCAGAGCTTTAGCGCTGCTCTCGCGATAGCTTTTGTAAAAGGGGGATTTGGAAGGCCGCCAACTACAGTGCATGTGCGCCGGGCGCGCGCACCATTTGGCAGCCTGCGTGATCATTTCGCGGCCGCTTTGATGTTCTCAGTGAGCCGCGCGGCCACTGAGAACATCAAAGCGGCCGCGAAAGTGCACACCATTTGCCACCCCCTCCCTTAACCCACTTCCTGCTTGTCCTGTGATTGTATCTGTGAGCATGTCACCACACCTCTGTTAAAACAAACTTTCTCTGTTATCCCTCAAAAACGTTTACCTTTGAGTTGGATTGGCATCACGCAGCATGCCACCCTGGTGCAGATGTTAGATATGTGCCCTTTCCATCAGTGCGGCAGCTCTCCGCAGTGATGGAAATGTGGCAAAAGAAGTTGCATTCATGGTAAGGGGTGTGTTTTATCACGTTAACCAAATCATTCTCTATTTCGTTGCTCCTCAGAAAAGGCCTCGGTGAACTAATTTCACAAGGGCTCAACATGCAGTGCGAGAATTTGCTCGGCACTTGGAAACAGCAGGCACGGTGACCCGGCTTACTTCATGCCTCGTGGATCATCTTAAAGCGATGGTGCGCTGATCTCCACAGCACCCTTATACCACAAGGGGTAGAAGGTCACAGGCCATGCCAGTGGCGTAAAACAAAATGATGGGACCCCGGAGTCTCTCATAAATTACTGAGGCGGAAGGGGAGTCACACTGAAAGGTTTGGGGCCCTTCGAGGTGCTGCAGGGGCCACTGGGGCCTCCTTTACGCCTTTGGGCCATGCCGTGATAGAAAGAAATAGGTGCCTGACTAGCAGGTCAGGAGATGCAGGGTTTTAGTGCAACCACGAGGTCAATGTGTAGTGACTTCTGGCCTAAGTGAGGTAAAACCTGGAGCTATCCGGTCCGCTTTCAACAATTCTAATCTTTTTGTGGATTCTCCAATACCGTAGAACAAGGACAGTTTGAGGCCGTCTTGCCATCCGGCTCACCGGAGATGCCACATTTTGACACGCCTACCCGCGACCTCTACCCTCCCTGCTAAGCCCCTGCCGCAAAAATGCCAGCCTTGTTCCTCCGAGGCAAGTCTGTGCCAACTATGACATTTTGCGGCGTAGCTTTCACAATGCTCATCTGCCCTGTGGCCAAACTTGTACTTTGGGCACTACATAATCGGCTCTTTGTGCTTCGATCTGTTATCGTTGTTGCACAACTTCTTGTATGCCGTGGGTAGGCATGTGGAGTGCGGTTCCTGGTGGGCATGCGTGTCCTTAGATGAGCCCTGCTGCGCCACAAGGTGCCTCATCCACCGGTGCCTATTTGCCCACAAGAGAGCAGCGACGGGGCCTTTTGTGTGTGAGACTGGGGAGGTTAAGAGGGATTTTTGCTATCCCCTGCTAACAAAATGTAAGATCTTCTCATGTAAGTTTAGAAACAAATCTGTGCAAAAGCCGACAAACCGCAAACTTCCCCAGCAGCATAGGGTGCAAAGGCAGAGCAGTGTGAGGCTGCCCAACATTTCCCGAAGCCCGCCACAAAGGAGCGCAGTTGCCGCTTGTCCTGGAAGATTTACAGCCTTCACGGGATTATTTCTTTTTTATATAGCGCGAACTCGACCGAACTGTATTGGAGCGCTTTACATGAGCACTACTTACGTCACACAAGGAAACGCTCCTTTTTGGTAGGCGCGGGAGATTAAGTGATTTGCCCAGAATCAAAGGCTTTTGAGCCGACATTGAGCCTTGTTACCCTGTTTGAAAGACGGCAGCTCGGACTGTTAGGCCACATCATAGGTCTCGCATTTGCAAAAGTTTAAGCTATTGGCATTGTTCATGACAATGCCTTTTTTATCTATTTTATAAAACAAACACATAAATAAATGATATTATCATTTACAATGCCAATAGCAAGTGTTGCATTATTATTAGCAATGCCAACTGCTCACACTTTTATAATGCGAGACCTATTGCATTGCAAATGCTTGTTATTGGGAGATGTAGGGGGACTCAGAATTGTAGAGCAACTGTTATTACCTATTGACTTTATATGCACTTCTGCATTCCTAAAGTAAGACAATGTGTAAAAAAGTAACTTTGAAAAATGTCCTGCAATTCACAGGCTAGTATGGGTAACCACAATTTCAGGGATGTGCAAATAGCTACTGTTTCTAAACTCTATTTTGTTCTCATTTCGGAAATACATAGTTGTCTTCGATGCCTATTTTTCACTCTTTCTATTTTACCAAATGAATTGCTATATACCCGGTACACAATAAAAAACCACTGCAAGACGCTGCTCAGTTATTGGCTCTGGGTTTCTCGGGTTCTTGGTGAACCTACAAGTCCTATATATCCCCACAACCAGAAGGGTCCAGCAGATGTAACGGTATATTGCTTTCAAACATCTGTCATACTTAGAAGAAGTTACAGGTGAAAACGTTGGCACAAATGGCTGTTTCTTTCAACTCATTTTCAATTTTTGGTATTTTCAACTGCTAGTTTATATTTAAACAAAACCTTGAGGGATCTACACAAATGACCCCTTGCTGAATTCAGAATTTTGTCTACTTTTCAGAAATGTATAGCTTTCCGGGATCCATTATTACGTTCACACACATTTCTACCACTAACTGGAAGGTGGTTGAAAGCACAAAAAGAAGCAAAAATAGGCTATGTACTAGTAAAATGGCAAAACTGTGTAAAAGATTTTAGTTTTCTGACAAAAGTCTGCTTGTCCCTGAAAGCTGGGAAGATGATGATTTCAGCACCACAAACCCTTTTTTTAATACTATTTGCAGGAGTAAAACCAGGCACTTTCTTCTGCAGCACTTTTTTTTCCCCATTTTTCCACAAAAAAACAAAATATAGCTGTATTTTAGCTAATTTCTGGGTCCCCTCCAGAAGAATCAGCAAATGCTGGGAACCTTTAAAATCCCCATGATGCTGGAAGAAAAGGACCCAAATTTGTTGTGGATACCTTATGTGGTCAAAAAGTTACGGGGGCCTAAGCTCGAACTACCCCAAACAGACAAAAAAAGGCTTAGCACGGGGGGGATGGGAGGCCTAGCAGCGAAAGGGTTAAAGGCATCTTCATTTATTGCTTGGACTTTCACGACCCACCAGAGTTCGGCCTGGGAGACAGTGAGCTAGACAGCAGGGCTTTTTTCGTGACTTGTAACTTTAAACCGGAATATTTTGACATCACTTACTCCTACTCCAGGGCATACACCTGAAAACTGACCCGCGATGTTATTGAAGTCCTTTTGTCTTTCTTTTGGATAGACTGGCGAGGGGCAAACCGCAGACTGGTGCTTGTAGTCTCTTCACCTTGATAAATGAGAGGTGACATTTTCTTTGCAGGGTGTAAATTAAGTTTTCTCCAAACAATTGGGTTTTTTCATGCTTTTTGGAAAGAACGATTCACTGGTGCGCTGATTATAATGTAATGCTCACGTGGCATTGGACTGCTTTGTTCGGATTAGGTTGCAGCGAGCCTCCAAGACATCCATTTTATTGAGGCTCGGATGTAGGGTCGCGTTGAAGTATGTAGTGTCTGCCTACTTTTTGGTCTGACTTCACTTACATGGCGCTTGGGTACAAGGCGCTAGATTTTCGGAACCTCTTACTGTAATATTGTCAAAGAGTCCTTTGAAGGCCCTGTCAGAGGGACCAGACAGATTAGCATTTTTTCTATGATTTGTCTGACGCCTGTTTCTTCGCTGGTGCTGGCTCTGGGTGCTAGACTGGACAATGCTGTGGGATAGCTGCTCTCGCTGTCGAGTGTCCACCCAACCAAAAAGAAACATAGTTAACTCTAAATGAGTAGCAACGACCCTTCAGCATATATTCATTTATTGGGATACCCCAGTTGAACAAGTTACTTACCTTTGGTAAGGCATTATCTGGTAGAGACTCTATCTAGCTGCAGATTCCTTACCTTTGAATTTCCCAGGCCTCAGACTGAATCTGAAAACTTTTTCTGAGCAATATCCCTTGTGCATGCCATAGGGTGGTTCCATTCGGCTCCGCGTGACGTAGGCATCGTTAGCGTCGGTTATAACATCACGTTACCTATATAGGCGCCACCCAGGTGCGCGGACGTCAGTACTTTCAATTTTTTCCACGCTAGAAGAGCAGCGCCACAAAATAACTGACGTAGTCATGTGCAAAACTAGGGCCCTTAAAAGGGGGGGTAACCCTAGCTCTACATCATTAGTCCGCAAGGCGGAGAGGCATTGGTGGGGTTGTAAGGAATCTTCAGCTAGATAGTCTCTACCAGATGATGCGTTACCGAATGCGCTCATGGCAGATTCCTTACCTTTGAATTAAATACATTCCGGTGATGGGTTGTGGACCAATACCTCAAACTAGGAAGTCCTGCAGGACCGAACGGGCAAAATGCCTGACTGTCCAGGTAGTAGTGCTTGGCAAACGTGTGCAAAGATGCCCTCATTGCTGCCTGACAGATGTTCAGGACTGGGACACCCTACCCAAGGCCTTAGTCGCAGTCTTTCCACTGGTGGAATGGGCCCATAATCCCTCAGGGGCTGCTTCTTTACCAAGGCATAGCAGAACTTAATGCAGAGAACAACCCGGCAAGATATGGTGCTTTTCTGCACTGCCGTTCCCTTCTTAGCTCCCACATACCCCACAAAGAGTTGGTCATCCATCCGGAACTCTTTTGTGCTGTCAAGGTAGAACGACAACGCTCTTTTTGGGTCGAGTCGGTGGAGACTCTCATCCTCCTTAGAGAGATGCGGTGGAGCAAAGAAGGTGGGCAACGTGATGGATTGACCCATATGCAATGGGGTCATGGCCTTTGGTAAAAAGGAAGCCCATGTGTGAAGCACCATTTTGTCTGGAAAATACATCCGATAGGGAGACGAGCAAGATAACACCTTCAACTCACTTTACCTCTGGACAGGTGTAATCGCCACTAAAAAGGCTGTTATGATGGTCAAAAGCCGGAGGGGAGAGTTATGTAAAGGCTAGGTAGGTAAGGGCCAAATTAAAGGTCCAACTGTGGCATAACAAAGGGTGTGTGTAGGAAGGTGGATATCTGACTATGGTTACCCCCAAATTTTTGCCTAGTGTCTAGCTGGTTTTTCGACTTAGTTGGCCTGAGATCCTGCTATTCAGGATCTCAGCCTGGCTGTTCTCTCTTTAAAATGGACTCCATGTACCCTAGGTACATACCCAATTGGTTGGATCACCCTGTCAGCCCCTGTACCAGTGTACACTAGGTACCCAGGGCATTGGTGTACCCAAGGCCTGCCAGGGGCTGAAGCATGTATTATGCCACCCCAGGCTTGGCCTAACAATCTGACACAACTGGCTGATCACTCAGCTGGGGTAAGTTGGTGTAATCACCTCTTACTTAGGTGTAGTATACCTATACCTAACCTTAAATGGTACACCTGGTAACCTATAAGTCACTCCTATGGCAGGCCTTAACAATCCTGAAGGCAGAGTGCTTGGTTCCATGTGAGATGGTGCTCTGGCATGAGCTGAGCCTGTCTGCAGTGGTCGGAACAACTTCCTTCTACTGTTTCCAGATATCGTCATACCATATACTCTTAAGTGCATTATGAACCTCGCGGTTAAATGCTATCTTTGGTTTGGCTTTATCAAAACATGTCAAGTAAGGTGTCATACGAATTGGAATACTAACCCCTCGCCAATTCTGGCGACGGGGTTAGCATTCCACCCTTCTAGAGGGACACGACATGTACAGGACCTGAAACCCGGGTAAAATCAGACATAGCCTCAGCTCCACAAAATGGATGCTGCCACCACAGACACAAGTCTGCCCTCCTGCTGCTGGGAGTCCTTCCAGCTTGGGAGGTGTGGACAAAGGGTTTCCTGCTAGGGGAGGTGCATGCACCACCCCAGACAGGATTTTGTGTATTGGTCAGGTAGGGCTTGAAAGAAACCAGACATGCCTGTGGCTCACAAGGAGCCTCGGTGCATATGCCAGTTCAAACCGGTCCTGGGGCACACCAGTCCCGGGCCTGGGGCGAGCTGGACAAAGGATTGGGGGTGTAACCACCCCCCTTCCTGGTCCCACCCATAGGGAGGGACCTAGCAGGTAGTCCGGCCCCTAGAATCCGCTTAAAGGTAGGAGCTGTGTCCTAAGACTTCAGACATCCTGGAATCAACTTGAAACTAAGAAGAAGACGGGAACTTCGACATTCTGCTGCACAGAAGACTGAAGGAAATCTCCCCTGTGGTCAGGGAGTGACCACCTTGCTAACGCAAGCACCATCCAGCGAATCAACGTCTGCTTTGCCGCCGCCTCCCGCCGGTGCCCGAGCCCAGAGACTGACAAGACCTGGACCTCCAGACCTCTCACCGCCCGATCCACAGTCCCTGAAAAGAGGAGACCCGTGGAGGCAACGAGACACGTGGAGCCAGCCATCTTGGAACGACCACGACAAGCTGACAAGTGCAACAACCGAGGCTCCCTCCAAGTTGTGCTTTGGGATCTGAGAAGCCCAACCCTCGAGCAGCATCTGCACCAAAGGTGAGCCCTCCAGCATCTCCACGATCTGCGTGGGGCCCTTCTGCATTTTGCCACTCGACGCGCCTAACCGGTTGCTGGCCCGCTGGCTAGTAGCCATCTTGGCGACGAACTTTACGAAATACACCGCTGGTCTGGTTGCTCCAGACTGGCCCTTGCTCCCCTCCAAAGGAGCAGTCCCTCTGACCTTGCTGGTCAGAACCATCAGCTTATTTCATCTCCTACAACAATTGCTTTTGCCAAGGCTTGTTTGCTTCGATCAAGTCGCCGACACCGCCGACAGCGAGAGCCTGCATGGGACAGCTCGTGAACCGACTCCTGGACGTCGTCGACCTCCAGGCACCACGTGGCTGCAGAGACAAGCTACACCTTTCTTCCTGTTTGCACCCGACATTGCCTGGTACCCACCTGGTGCCACGCTGGTCACTGGCTAGTGACTGTGAACACTGTCCCCTCTGCTTACAGGTCTTCAACATCTCCGATCCACTCTTGGATCCACCGCATCTCTCCCGGACCGACCGCCTGCAGCATCTTTGTCTTCAGGCTCCACGGAACAGATAGAAGAAACCCGACGCACTTCGAGGCCTATGCACCCGCTTCCTGTGGGTGAGGTAAAGCTGGCACTCCTGTGCCCAAGTGTGGTATTACATCTCTAGTGCCTGTGTTCCAAATCTTGAGTTCCTAGTCCATCCGGAAGATCCTCTTTGCAGTAACTTTGTACTTTTTACGCACCCATTGAAACCTATGGGAGCACGCGTGTGACTATTTGCTCTGCACACGCCACCCGTGGACCTCCTGGTCACTAACTGAAGTTAGCTCCTTGTAGGCCCAGCGATTCTAGAGGCCCTAGGCCTTTTCCCTTTTCTGTTCGTGGTACTTATACCACTATTTTAGTATATGGTTTGAGCGGCCACCAGGGCCTATCCATATAAAGTGCAACTTCTGTGTATTCTACTGTAATCTTGTTTGACGATTTGTGCTCCTGTGCTCATAAAGAGACTAGGGGTTACTTTGAGAAATAAATACATATATATTTTGAATATATATCTGTGTGGTGTCCTTTCATTGGTATAAAAGGGGGTTGCATTTGGTAAAACAGCTGGCTTAACACGCTTCACGAGTTTAGCCTCAAAGACTGCTTAGCCTACGCTACCACTAGGGCAGCTAGTCCGAAAAGGTTGACTTACAACCACACCATAAGGGTTGCTTGGCATGGTACAAGGTGATCACTTTAACTAGTGAGCATCATATACCAGGCCAACTTCTCACAGTGTGGGTGGAAACAAGTGAGCCACCCCTTTTAGAATTCTATGTACAATCGGAGACTCAGAGAGAGGGCAGGTCTGGCAACCGCAAAAAAGCAGGCAGAGCTGAAAGGAAACTCATGAGTGTTTCCAAAGCAGAGCCCTGCTGGGCAAGGGTCAAAATGAATAAAAGAACAGTGGAAAGAGAAGCAGAAAGGGGATCAATAGACCTTTTTGTACAGTAGAATACAAATGTCTGCCAACAGCAGACGGACACCATCTTAGTGGAGGGCTGCCTGGCTGCCAAAATAACGTTACATACTTCGGGAGGAAGGTCAAAAGCCATCAACTGCCGCTGCTCAATCTCCACGCATAGAGGCGCAGAGTTGACAAGTTCGGGTGGATAACCCTCTCCTGCTGTTGCGACAGAAGATCCTACCGAAGGGGCAGCTTGAATTAAGGATCGATGCTCCTCTTTAGAAGCTCTGGATAGACTCTCCTCGCCAAGTCCGGAGCCACAAGAATGACTTGGGCCCAGTTGCTCCTGATCTTCAGAACCGTGGGCAGGAGTGGTATGGACGGGAAGGCGTATCGCAGACCTCAGCTCTCCTCACGATGAAAAGCGTCGCCGAACAATAGCCACCTTGGATCCTCCAGCACGCAGTATTGCTGACACTGTGCATTCTCTTCGGAAGCGACCAAATCTAACCAAGGCTCTCCTCACTGATGAAAGACCTTGTGCCACCTCCGACTGGAGACACCATTCATGATCTGCTAGGTATCAACGGCTGAGTTTGTTCGCCCTGGCGTTCAGAGAACCTGCCAGGTGTTGAACCACCAGGGTTATGACCTGCTGTTCCAGCCTTGTCCAGAGACGCAGGGCCTTTTGACAAAGGGTCCACGACTCCACTCTGCCTTGCTTGTTGCAGTATCATGTGGTTTTGTCCATGAACACCAGCAGTAGCTTACCTTTGACAGAGGGAAGAAATGCTTTTAATGCTAATCAAATTGCCCTGAGCTCCAACAAATTTATGTGGAGCCTCGACTACGCCAGAGACCAGTGTTCCCTGATCTCCACCTCTCCCAGATGGCTGCCCCATCCCAGGAGTGACACATCTGTCACGACTGTGAGGTCTGGTTGGGGAAGGGAGAGGTGTCTGTCGTTGAACCAATCACGGTTTGTTAACCACTACTGCTAACCTTTCTCAGTTCCTTCTGAGATCTGAACCACATCGGTGAGATTTCCCTGATGCTGTGCCCACTGGAAATTCAAGTCCCATGGCAGAGCCAGCATACGCCACCTGGCATGCTTTACTAAAATGATGCAGGAGGCCATGAGGCCCAACAGCCTCCAAGTCCGTCTCACTGAAATCCAGGATAGTGGCTGAAACATCGGAATCATAACGTTAATATCATGGACTCGCTGCTCGGGAGGATAGACGGAAACTGCACTGTGTCCAAAACAGTTCAGATGAAAGGGAGCGTCTGAAAAGGAGTCAGGTGTGACTTTGGCATGTTTATAGAGAACCCCAGCGAATGCGGGAGGTTCGCTGAAGTCTGAAGGTGGGAGACGACAGCCTGGGGCGAGGACACCTTTCAACAACCAGTCGTCGAAGTAGGGGAAGACTGACACCCGTAACCTGCGCAGATGAGCTGCAACTACCGTCATCACCTTGGAGAACACCCAAGGGGCACTGGTGAGGCCAAAGGGGAGCAACGGAACCTGAAAGGTCTCGTGGCCTACCTTGAACCACAGGTAACACATGTGGTCCCACAGGATGGGGATGTGAAAATACGCATCCTGCAGGTCAAACGTTACCATCCAGTCTTCTTGGTCTAGGGCAGACAAGACCTGAGCTAGAGTGAGCATCTTGAATTTCTCCTTCTTGAGGAAGAGATTAACGGTCGGGATATCTAAAATGGGCCGCAACCCTTTGTTCTTCTTCGAAATCATAAAGTAGTGGGAATTACAGCCACTGCCTACTTCTGCACCCAGGACCCTCTCTATAGCTCCCTTGGCCAAGATAACTGTTACTTCCTCCTGTAGCAATTTTAAATGATCCTCCATCAGCCGTTCCTGATTCGGCAGAATGGGAGGAGGGAAAGAAAGGAATTAAAGAGAATAGCCCTCCTGAATAATCTTGAAGACCCACTTGTCTGAGGTTATGGACCTCCAGTGGGGGATATGATGAATAATTCCCCTACCAACTCGAGGGGTGTGGTCTTGCAGAGTTAGAATAGGAGTGCTTGGAGGCTGCGGCTGCCGAGGTCGGGGTGGCCGACAACTTCTGGCTTCCATTCCTAGGCCAGAAAGAGCTGCGTCCTCGTCCCCGCGCAGCTTGGGAAGACTTTGCAGGACGGGGGCTGGGATAGGGGTGACAGGGCAGGAAACCCCTTCCGTTGTCACGAAAGCTAGACTAGCCACGAATAGTAGAACAGAGGCCCAAGGATCTGGCCATCGCTTGAGTCCTTGAACCTCACTAAGGCTGAATCTCTTTTCCCAGAAAAAGCGGGTTCCATCATAGGGAATGTCCACCAGATTTGCCTATGCATCACCCGAGAAGCCAGTCGTCCTAAGCCAGGCGTGGCGCCTCAAGGACACTGTCGTGGGAATCCATCTGCCCAGCAAATCTGTTGTATCAAGGTTACCTTTTGGTGAATTTTGCTGCATCTCTCCCGCCCTTAACTGCCTGAGAGAGCACTGCCCGGGCCTCCTCCGGTACTTGTGGCAGCACTTGCACAACAGTCTCCCAAAGGGAGTGGGAGAAACAGCCCAATAAGCATGCCGTATTCACCGACCGGAATGCCAGGCCGGAGGAAGAAAACATTTTCTTCCCAAATGAATCCAGCCTCTTGGATTCCCTATCTGGAGGAGAGGAAGGAAATGTGCCTTGTGACATAGATGCCTGCACCACCCAACTTTCTGGGGTGGGGTGTTGGCTAAGGAACTTTGGGTTGCTTGGAGCTGGGCAATGGTGGCGTGCAATTGTCCTATTCACAGGAGCCCCTGTGCTAGGCCTGGTCCTTGTGCCTAGAAGGACATCAGTAAGTGCTTCATTAAAAAGCAAAAGTGGTTCCGAAGTGGAAACCCCAGGCTGAAGCACTTCAATCAGGAAAAGATTCCTGACCTCCACTGAGGGTAGCTCCAGTCCAAGGACCTTGGATGCCCTCTTGACCACCATGGCAAAAGATGCCCCCTCCTCCCTAGTCACGGTTGGCAGAGAGGGCATGCCAGTATCTGGAGAAGTATCCAGTCCACTGGCTTCCCCAAGTGCCCCATACCAGTCCAACTGCTTTGCAGAGTCATCCTCGTGTTCCAGAGGGTCCATAGACTCCTCCGATTCCTCTCCCAAGCTTAACACGTCCACAAAGTTTTCCAGCGACAACATAGAACCCCTGGGTTCAATCGGCATTAGAATTAACGTCTAGCGACGTCGTTCTGACTCCATGTCGTTGGAGATAAGGATGGGGCTGGCACCGCATATGGGCATCAGTGGTGCCAAAGGCACCAACTTCGGGTCCGATGCTAGAGGAGGTCGCGGTGGCACGACCGCTGCCGTCCCAGATAAGCTATCGGATCTCTGAGGCTCCACCGGTGCCGATGGCGTAGAATCTGATGGGGCTCCTTCCTACCTGCAAGACCCGAAGGCTCACCAGAGGTATCGGCCCACTCAAATACACGGCGCATGGCCTCCTAGAACTCTTTGGTCTGAGTTGGGGTCACTCCAGCTCCTGGAAACGGCAGGAGGAGCAAAGTCGACCCTGGCTCCGGCTCCATAGAACCATCCCTATAGCGTTGGTGCTCCTTACCTCCTTCGTTGACGAATGACAGTCGAGGTGAAGATGAAGTCCGCTTGAACTTCTTCTTCCTCGTGTGCCTCTTCCCCGAGTGTCCCGACAACCTTGAGTGGGACGAAGAGGACTTTGGGCTCCGAGAGCGGTCCCACAACCACCTCTATCTCAATCGGGACTGAGACCTCCATGGAGTCTCGCTTGACAGTATTGGCTGTCAGGCCACAAGGAGCTTCAAAGCTCGCTCCCATTGGGTCTTAGAAGCCATGGCCCAACAGTCCAAGCACGACATAGGATGGTGGTCGCGCTTGAGACACCAGAGGCAGAAGAGGTGGGGATTGGTACCCGAAATCATGCGGTGCCAGGCCCTGCAAGGCTTAAACCCTGTCTTCCTCGAAGACATCCTCGCACACAATTTAACAAAATCTGGAAGTCAACAAAAAGTTGAGAAACGGCCTGTCAAAAAGCGACAGAGGGGTACCTCTTCCTGGATCGGCGCTTGACTGGCGCTGAAAGAAAAGAACTGATGTCCGTGCGCCTGGGTGGTGCCTATATATGTAGGTACTGCAACATCATAACCGACGACGTCACGCGGACCCAAATGGAGCCACCCGATGGCGCGTACAAGGGGTATTACTCAGCAAAAGTTTCTGGATACAGCCGGACGCCTAGCAAATTTAAAGGTAATGAATCTACAGGTAGAAGTTGTAGGAGAGTAGGATCTGCTTCTTATAGTTACCCCCACTTTTTGCTGGCGTTTCACTGTTTTTCGACTTTAGTCTGGCTGGGGCCTACTAACCAGGACCCCAGCCTAGCTGCTTCCTCTCTAAAATGATTCCCAGTACTTTAGGTATACTCCAGATTGGATTCTGGGGTACCCTTATAAGTCCCTAGTATATGGTATACTATGTACCCAGGGCATAGGTACCCCAGAGGCCTACCAGGGGCTGCAGCATGTACTATGCCACCCCTGGGAAGCCTTCCAAAATGACACCACTGGACAGCTACTGCAGCCTGGGTAAGGTGGTGCATGCACCCTTTACTGAGATATAGGTTCACTATATCTCTCCATATCACTGCACATATAAACCTATCAGTCACCCCTATGGCAGGCCTTACTAATCCTGAAGGGAGGGTGCCCATGCATGAGCAGGGCCCCTCTGCAGCCTTTGGAACCTTTATTCTGGGGTTGTTTGTGATGCAGCCAAACCATATACTCTTAAGTGCATTATACCCAAACGGTAAATGCTAACTTTGGGATTCCTGCACAGAAACTTGTTGTGTTTGGTGTCAAACACCTTGGAATCATACCCCCACACCAGTAACTGGTGTGGGAGTATGATCTTACCCTTCTAGAGGGAGAGACTTGACAGCACCGGTATACCCGGTACCATCTAACAGAGACCTGGCATCACCAAATGGATGCTGCTAGCCACAGACACGAGTCTGCCCTCCTGCTGCTGGACGAAACCCCGGCAGGGGAGGCCTGGACAATAGGTTTCCTGTCACAGGAAGGTGTCACTACCTCCCAGACAGGCTTCAGTGTATTGGGGCTGGGTGGGTGCACTCCAAGAGAGCTTTGAAGTTCAGCACTGGGGGCACATTTGGTGTCCCTGTGCATAGTCCAGTTCAAACCGGTTGCTCTGGTGCGAAACTGGACAAAGGAAATGGGTGTAGCCACTCCTCTTTCCTGACCCTCCCATAAGTGGGTCCCTAGAGCTTGTCCAAACCTTTCCTTGGGTATAAGAAAGGAACCCCTGGCTACAGGACTTACACCTGGACGAAGCTCTGATACTGAATTCTGGAACTTCGACAATCTACATTGAACTAGATGACTGAAGAATCTCCCTTGGAGTAAAGGAGTTACTTCCCTGCTTGGCAGGCACCAAAGACGCATCTGTCCGGTTTGCATCACCGAACCTCCCACCGGTCTCCGAAGAATTTTGCAACACAGGAGGTGGGTTTCTGTGGTCTCTGAGGTCGATCTGTGCACTCAACAATTCTGAGGCCTGTATCCCTCGTGGAAGACCGTGCAACCCGAACCCCTGGACACCGCGACCATTTGCAAAAGCATCAGCTTTCCAACTACTACAGCTGAGCTTTGGGTTACTTGTAGACCTGACCCGAGCAGCATTTGCACAGAAGATTGCCCGCCTACACTCCACGAGTGTTCCGTGAGCTGGCCCTTTGTGTTTTCTCTCGAGGTCCCTTCGCGATCCCTGGTCCGTCGACTAGTGGTTCCATGTGAAGGTAACTTTAACTTTAATTGGGCTTACCTGGTTGCTCCAGACGTGCCCTAACTCTCCATCGCTTAGGGCAGGGGTACTCACAAACTTTCTCTCGGGGCCAAATTTACAGTGTGGATTGTGGCTGAGGGCCGCACCGGTGGAGGCGGGGTCAGAGGGGGAGGGGCGGGGCTAAAGCAAAAACAAAATTGTGACCATGAGGTTGAACACAGGTCCCTGCAGCAGACGCCTTCGTCCACTGAGCCACCAGACCCGGAATACACACATGTTAGACGGACCGGGAGGGTCGGCCGAGGACACGGGGAGAGGTCTCCGGGGAGAGCCGTCTCCAGCGATCGTACAGACAAATAACTTCCCCCCCACAGACAGATACCACACAAGGATAAGATTTAGCGTTCTTTATATGCACTTCTTAAGGTACGATGAAATGGTACAAGGAGGTCCGGACTCAGGGGTCCCCTCGATTAAGTCTCTCAAGGTAGGGAAAGGGGTAGCTGGACAGTCTGTTTACCAGTCTGGTAGTTCGGATGATATGGTGATTAGCTCACAATCCTCGAACTTGGTGGTTTAGCTGGTACGGGCCGCGGCAGCGCCAGCAGGTCCCGGTGGAGATGGTCGATACACGGTCCGCGGCAGCGCCAGCAGGTCCCGGTGAAGGTGGTCGTTACAACGGTCCGCGGCAGCGCCAGCAGGTCCCGACGAGGATGGATGTTGCAGAAGGTCGCGGCAGCGCCAGCAGGCAGGACGATAGTTCGCAAGGTAGGGCTACGGCAGCGCCAGTAGTCCGTCAAGGCGGAGTTCTCTCGGTGTCTCTCGACTCCAGGATACAACTGCCTCCCTGCTCCGGAGCTGCCCCAGTTATAGGGCAGGCGCCCTTTGATGTCCGGACCCTCGCACTTGGAGGTCGGAGGGTCCGGGATGAAGGTGTCCAGACACCCAGCAGGGGGTGGAGCCAGCGCCTGGGGGAGCTGGAGGCGATCGGCACCTGGCGGGGGAGAGTCCTTGGCGCTTCGTTCTCCCATTGACCTGCCAAGTGGTCCGCTCACCTCCTGGGTGGAGGGTGGTGCCGGGATGTCGGGGCCGGCCAGGCCCAGGGTTAGGGTCGGATGGAGGCCACGCGGCCTCGTGGCGCAGGGCCCAAGATGGCGGCTTGACCCGGCCGGGGGAGCCGGTGGTGGCTTGGGTCCGTGATACATGGAGGTCCGAGGGCAGGAATTCCGTCGGGAGACGGGGTGCGGGTGATTCTCGTGGGTCACGCCTGGTGGGCCTGGGCTGGGGCCCTGTCATGCGGGGAGGGAGCCAGCCCTTCGTGTGGCCTGTCCAACAACACATCTCTCTCTCTCACCCTTCCCCTCCCTCCCCCTCTCCCTACCTCTCTCCTCCTCCCTCTCCCTCCCCTTCCCTCTCCCTCCCTCCCCCTCCCTCTCTCCCCCTCCCTCTCTCCCCCTGTCTCTCCCCCTGTCTCTCCCCCTGTCTCTCCCCCTGTCTCTCTCCCTGTCTCTCTCCCTGTCTTCCTCCCTCCGTCGCCCTCCCTCCATCTCCCTCCCTCCCTCTCCCTCCCTCCCTTCATCTGTCTCCCTCCGTCTCCCTCCATCTCCCTCCCTTTGTCTCTCTCCCTCTGTCTCCCTCTCCCTCCATCTCCCTCCCTCCGTCTCTCTCCCTTCGTCTCTCTCCCTCCCTCTTCCTCCCTCTCCTTCCGTCTCTCTCTGTCTCCCTCCCTCTGTCTCCCTCCCTCCCTCCGTCTCCCTCTCCCTCCCTCCCTCCGTCTCCCTCTCCCTCCCTCCCTCCGTCTCCCTCCATCTCCCTCCCAAAGAAAGAAGGGGGTCTGGGAGTTATTAGACCTCAGTTTATAATAAATGTGAGATAACGTGTGCCTTGGTGCTTTCACTGTATCCGGGCAGACTCGAAATGGTGTCTGCATAAAGCAGACGATGTGAACGTGAAATCGAGCGCAGTTAACGGCGGTGTGTTCCAGGGTGACCAAGGGCGGTACACTTATAACATCCTGGGCTCCTCGCCCTGTTGACCGGGGGCGAGCGGTCCGTGTGACTACAATTGAATTGATGGACACGGAGACAAAGGCTGACCGAAGCGCGGGCTTCGGCTCCAACGTAGTTCATCCAACCGGAGGGTTCCCTTTTCTCCACAGCTCATTGGAGAGACAGCCTGCAGCCTCCGGTTGAGTAGCCAATCGTTGCACACTGCGGGCTATTTTCGAACGTGGGGCGGGAGCTTCAGCCAACCAGAGCAGCCCTCCGTCTTCGAGTGCATAATAGGGCTCTTGCCTGCCTGAACTCCATTCTTCCTCGCTCGTACACCGGTACGATATCTGAAAGGTCCGCGGGCCGCCAAGGAAGGCTTGCTGGGCCGCTGGCGGCCAGCGGGCCGTACTATGAGTAACCCTGGCTTAGGGAGTCCCCAGGACCTTGCTGGTCCGCACCGAAGCATCTTTTCTCTTCCTGCGTGGGTTGCTGTTGCCAAGGCTTGTTGGGTCCAATCTGGGCACTGAAACCGCAGCACTCGACCTCCTTCGTGGGACAGCTCGAATCCAGCTCCTACTCATCGCCGACGCCTCCTGGTCCTCGTGGCTGCAAAGTCAAGCTTAACCTCTTCGCACCTGAAACACCCGACATCGGTGGGCATTCGTCTATCGTGCCCCTGGTCACTGGCAAGTGACCCAGGCTCTGTCCCCTCTGCTTTCAGGTACTTCTGATCTTCGATCCAGGCTTGGATCACACCGGACACTTCTCTCCTTCCCTGCAGCAGCACTTTGCAGCAGATCGCCATTAAAATCAACGACGATTCCCGACACCATTTGACACCTATGCACCCGGCTTCCCTGGGTGAGGTAACTCGAGTACTCTGGTGCTCCTGTGGGTGCTGGCCCTAGAACCCCCTAAGTCTAAACAGGTTTGCTCAAAGTCCTCTCCTAGGTGTCCTTAACTTCTAAAAATCCAACCGCGACTTTCCCATAGAATAGTATGGGGCTCGTGGCTGTGTTCTCACACTGCACACGTCCCCCGTGGGTCTCCTGTGTCACTACCTTGGGTGGTTCCTTGGGGTCCCAGCGATTCTGCGTGCTCTAGGCACTGTCTCTAGTCAAGTTGTGGTTCTTATACCACTTTCTTAATATATGATTTGGTCCACCCCTAGGGCCCATTGTATATTGTGCTATCTACTGTCGTTTTAGAACTGTATTATTGTGGGCCTGGCTCTCTAATCTCATAAAGGGATTAGTAGAGAGTGTTTAGAAATAAATACATATATATTATATATATATATATATATATATATATATATATATATATATATATATATATATACCGTGTGTGGTTCTCCTTTCATTTAGCAATTCAAGAGGTTATAATCTGGTAAACCAAGCTGCTTTACAGTCCTTCAAGACTTAGCCTGACGGCTGCTCTCCATAGCTACTACTAGGATAGCTTTCAATAAAGGTGGTCTTTAAACCTATCATCAATAAGGGTTGTTTGGACTGGTGCAAGGTGCCCACTATAACTAGTGGACAGCATATGCCAGGCCAACTTCTCACAGAAGTCTCTATCAGATATGCCTGGCTATTACTCAAGAAACACATTTTTTAATTCTCTCTGTTCAAGAGCACCCTGGCCTTGGTGTCATGTTATGTATAGATGTGGCGTTGATGACACGCTATGTGGTAGATGTGGCGATGGGGAACATGGTATGTGGAAGACATGGCCATGGGGGCATGGTATGTGGTAGACGTGGCCTTGGTGGCTCGTTATGTGGCAGACATGGCCTTGGTGGCTCGTAATGTGGTCGACGTGGCCTTGGGGACACGGTATGTGGTAGTCGTGGGTTTGGTAATATGGTATGTGGTAGACATGGCCTTTGGGGCACAGTATGTGGTAGACGTGACATTGGTTGCATATCATGTGGTAGACCTGGCCTTGGTGTCACTTCATTTTGTTGACGTGGCCTTGGTGGCACTTTGTGGTAGACATGGCCCCAGTGGCAGTTTGTTTTGGAAGCAGCTTTGGTGGCACGTTATATGGTAGACTTGGCCTTGATGGCACCTTATGTGGTAGCCGTGGGCTTGGGGGCACAGTATGTGGTAGATGTGGCCTTGGTGTCACTTTGTGTGGTAGACGTGGCTTTGGGGGGCACGGTATGTGGTCTGCAGTAGTTTGATGGTGCAGAGGGCTCCATGGGGACACGGGTGGGAGGATACCAGTTGTCCCAGACCCAGAGGAGTCTGCTTGAAGAGGTTTGTAGGTTGATGGTTCTCCCTAATGGGTGGGTGGATTTCACTACAGTGGTGTGGTGTACCATGTGTGATGGGTTGTTGCAGGTTCTCTGTCCTGAGGTTCACGGGGGATGGTTGATTATGGAGACTTCCTGCTCACACGAGTAGTTTCCTTCGAGGTGAAGCTCGCAGTAACGCCCTCCTGTGCAGTGTAAGTAGGTTCTTGTAAAGTAAGATCGTATCCAAAATCCAAGCAGAAAGAAGTAAGCAGTGTTCAGTCTTCAAACCAGCAAGAAGTTTATTATTCCAGCAAGACACGGGAGTACTGCTGCTCTAAACTAAGTACAACTGTAGAATGCCGTAACCGACTGTGGAGCCCTTACCGAGCAGACGCAGCACGAGAGATGCACCCTCAAACATAAACATGTTTGAAGATACACTCACGAGCAGCGTCTGCACGAGTGTAGAATACATAGCATGTCACTGTAATAAACATAAAGAAAATACCAAAGTAAATGTAACATAAATAACAATGAAACCCTACCTTTACATCATCTCCTTTCCCATAAAAATGAAAAATAAAGTCTAAAAATAAATAGATATTTTACAACATATAGTAATCTTTGAATCTAGTAGGAATGGAACAATTGCGGTAAGATTTACATAAGTTAGCGGTCATACTTGAAGAAGTAACTCTAGGTTGACAAACAGGAGACACATGTGAAGAAGCAGAAGTGACAATTGAAGAGGATAAATCCTGAGAGACAACTTTGTCAGATGACGCTCCTAAAGGAAAATGTGAACAGTCATAATCATCTGTGGCAGAGCTCTTGCGAGTAATAATTCTGTTGGCCTGTGCTTGTTAAATTTTAACCACAGCTCTTTTACTCCACCATCCTTTCCTTTCCAAAAAAAGTGAACCTTTTGAGGTTTTGACAATTTGAATGGGTAAAGAAAATTTAGATTCTCCTTTCATAACCTTTTTTGGATTCTTGAGCAAAACCCAATCTCCAATCTGAAAATCCTTTGTGAGAAAAGAACATTGCGAATCAAAATGTTTCTTTTGAACATTCTGTTTGATGAATACATTTTTCTTCAGCATAACTTTGTCCTGACAAGCCAAACATGAAGTATCATCCTTCTTGATAAGACCAGTTATCCAGTTAGGACAAATGTTACCATTTGGATTTCTTTTTTTAAGCAGTCTGAAAGGAGAAATACCCGTTGTGGAGTGAGGAGTGACCAAATAGGACCAAATTTTCTTTCTTAAAAATAATTCAACAGGAAGATTACAAGCTAAACCTGTTTGAATACCCTCCTTTAAAAATCTGTTCATCCTTTCAATGAGTCCATTCGATGATGGGGAGTAGAGAGCCACTTTCAGATGTTTGACATCATGAGCTTTGAAGAAATCTTGTATGGTTATTGAGCAAAAGTGCGAACCATTATCTGTAACAACCTCTTTGGGAGAACCTTCTGATTGAAAAACTCTGTTCAAGAATTTTATAACAGCAATGGAATTAGGAGAATCACAAAAATCAAAATCGACCCATTTTGAGTGATAGTCAATGAGCGAAACGATGTAGCGTTCACTGCTGGGAAGAAGATTGAACGGGCCAGCAAAGTTCATAGCAATCTTTACCCATGCCTCCTCAGGTACAGGTACAGGGTGAAGAGGAAGTTTGCTGATCTTCCAATGCTTATCAGAAAGTAAACAAGTTTCACATGCATCAATCCATTGAGTAACATCTCTGTCCAAAGCAGGCCACCAAAAATGTTCCTTCAGTTTTCTACAAGTTGCTCCAACTCCTAGATGTCCATCATGAGCAGATTCAATTAATTTACTTCGAATAGAAGAGGGAGGAATACATTGGTCACCACGCATCAAAATGTCATTAACAATAGAAAGGTCATCTGAAACTTGAGCATAAGACTTTAATGAAGCAGGAAGGGAACGTTCTCTGGGCCTTCCAGAAATAATCATATTCCTGACTGCTTGTAATATTTGGTCATCATCATATGCCTGAAGCCAATCAGATTGTGACAATGCGGGAAAAATGGACAAAGAGTCATTAATAGATGCCACTACACATTCTACTTCATCAAATTTTGTGTCAGGAAGATCATCTTTTAAGGGAAGTCTAGAAAGACAATCCGCTCTGACATTGAGGCCACCAGAGATATGTCGAATAGTGAAATTATATTCATGTAGTCTTGAAAGGATGCGTACTAATCTAGCAGAGGCTTTACCAGTACCATTTCCGTTGAGAAGATGCAATAGGGGTTTATGATCACTTAACAGTATAAAATGGCACCCCCAAATAAAACTTTTAAACTTTTCAACGGCCCAGGAGCAGGCAAGTGCCTCTCTCTCTATAGTGCTGTAATTTCTTTCAGCAGAAGAGAGAGACCTGGATGCGAAACCTATAGTGTTCTCTTTTGCACCAAACCATTGACATAAAACAGCTCCCAAACCCAATTGACTTGCATCAACAGAAATGTGGCATTTATGTTTTGGTCCGTTTCCCTGATCCTTGTGATGTCGTCATCACGTTGTGTGAGCCTTCAATCCGGATGTCTTTCGTTGCGGGGATCGAGCAAAATGCTCAAAATTCAGTTAAAACTGAACCACGGGTCGTGTTTTGTCCAAAGAAAGCTCGGTCAGTTCCCCAATTCCCTGCGCAACGATGAAGACAGCAATACAAGGTAGGACACAACTCTTTTGTTGCGAGCGCGTAGCTCGTAGCCTCTTAAAAGTTGTATAATTGTGAAAAGCTGGAAAATCCCGTCGCCAAATGTAAAGTAGGATCGTATCCAAAATCCAAGCAGAAAGAAGTAAGCAGTGTTCAGTCTTCAAACCAGCAAGAAGTTTATTATTCCAGCAAGACACGGGAGTACTGCTGCTCTAAACTAAGTACAACTGTAGAATGCCGTAACCGACTGTGGAGCCCTTAACGAGCAGACGCAGCACGAGAGATGCACCCTCAAACATAAACTTGTTTGAAGATACACTCACGAGCAGCGTTTGCACAAGTGTAGAATACATAGCATGTCACTGTAATAAACATAAAGAAAATACCAAAGTAAATGTAACATAAATAACAATGAAACCCTACCTTTACAGTTCTGGTGGTTTGAGGTCTCCTAGTAACCTGTGAGTTTGGAGGGGACTGTTTTGTTTCCACCGAGATCGCCTCGCTGTGCCATTGTTCTTGACTTTGGTAATTGGTGTTTTGGCCTCCCACCTGGCACGCCCCCGTCTCTCTGTGCGTGCCACCTCCCGCGGGACGTTCTACAGCGGGATCTTTCTTTTTGGGGGAGAACAGTTGCTGGTCCAAAGGTAATAGGGTTTTACTCGCACAGAAACCTTGACGGAACCAGAGGCTGTAGTCCAGTTACAGGGGTCTCTTTTACTCTGAGTTTGGGGTTTCCATTCAATATCAGGTCTTTTCAGCTGATGTTTCTTTTTTGTTCTGAACATTTCGTGTGTTTTTATGAGATTATTAAATTTATCTTGATGTGGAGCGCTTTGACGTGGGTCCTTTTGACGTAGCGCTACAAGACGCTGTTAGGTTGCCTCTGGACGCTGAGGGTGCTGACGTAAAATACAGCTTCTTGTAGGGATTGGTGGAGCTGCAATCTGATCAGATGACTCGGGAGCCACGTCATCGTTCATCACTCGCGACCCTTGTTTTGTGACGAGTTCAGCTTAAAGAAGCTCTTAATAGCTCGGTTTTTAAAACTTGAATTGGTTCTGTTCAGCCCTCGAGATTCGCTTTATGGCCCCCAAACTCTGGGCATTTGGACAGCACTCAGGAGAGGGCAGAAGCTAGGGGCAGTCTGGGTCCTTGAACAGTACACAGGAGAGGGGCGATGCTGGGGTAGTCTGGGTCCATGGACAATACTCGGAAGAGGGCAAAGCTAGGGGCAGTCTGGGTCCTTGGACTGTACTCAGGAGAGGGGTGATACGAGGGGCAGGCTGGGTCCTTGGACTGTACTCAGGAGAGGGGCAATGCTGGAGCAGTCTGGGTCCTTGGACAGTACTCAGGAAAGGTGCAATGCTATGGGCAATCTGGGGCCATGGACATTACTTAGGAGAGGGGCGATACGAGGGGCAGTCTGGGTCCTTGGACAGTACTCGGCAGACGGATCATGCTAGGGGCAGTCTGGGCCCCTGGACAGTACTCAGGAGAGGGCAGAAGCTAGGGGCAGTCTGGGTCCTTGGACTGTACTCGGAAGAGGGTAACGCTAGGGGCAGTCTGGGTCCTTGGACGGTACTCAGGAGAGGGATGATACGAGGGGCAGTCTGGGTCCTTGGACAGTAATCGGGAGAGGGACGATGCTAGGGACAGTCTGGGTTCTTGACTAGCATTCGGGAGGGGCGATCCTATGGGCAGCCTGGGTCTCTGGACAGTATTCGGGAGAGGGGCGATGCTAGGGGCAGTCTGGGGCCATGGACAGTACTTAGGAGAAGGGCGATGCTAGGGACAGTCTGGGTTCTTGACTAGCATTCGGGAGGGGCGATGCTTGGGGCAGTCTGGGTCCTTGCACTGTACTCGGGAGAGGGGCGATGCTAGGGGCAGTCTGGGTCCTTGGACAGTATTCAGGAAAATGGCGATGCTAAGGGCAGTCTGGGTCCTTGGATGGTACTCAGGAGATGGGTGATGCTTGGGCAGACGAGGTCCTTGGATAGTACTCGGGAGATGGGTGATGCTAGGGGCAGTCTGGGTCCTTGGACAGTACTCGGCAGAGAGGTGCGATGCTGGGTTAAGTCTGCGTACTTGGACAGTACTCAGGAGAGGGCATAAGCTCGAGGCACTCTGGGTCCTTGGACAGCACTCAGGAGAGGGGCGATGCTGGGGGCAGTCTGGGTCCTTGGACAGTACTCAGTAGAGGGGCTATGTTGGGTAAGTCTGGGTCCTTGGACAGTACTCGGGAGAGGGGCGATGCTAGGGGCAGTCTGGGTTCTTGACTAGCAATCGGAAGGGGCGATGCTAGGGGCAGCCTGGGTCCTTGGACAGAATTCGGGAGACGGGCGATGCTGGGTAAGTCTGGGTTCTTGGACAGTACTCGGGAGAGGGGCGATGCTAGGGGCAGTCTGGGTTCTTGACTAGCATTCGGGAGGGGAGATGCTAGGGGCAGTCTGTGTTCTTGGACGGTACTCAGGAGAGGGGCGATACGAGGGGCAGTCTGGGTCCTTGGACGGTACTCAGCAGAGGGGCGATGCTAGGAGCAGTCTGGGTCCTTGGAAGGTACTCAGGAGAGGGGCGATGCTAGGGGCAGTCTGGGTCCTTGGACGGTACTCGGGAGAGGGGCGATACTAGAGGCAGTCTGGGTCCTGGGACGGTACTCAGGAGAGGGGCGATGCTAGGGGCAGTCTGGGTCGTTGGACAGTACTCAGGAGAAGGGCGATGCTGGGGCAGTCTGGGTCCTTGAGCAGTACACAAGAGAGGGGTGATGCTAGGGGTAGTCTGAGTACATGGACAGTACTCTGAAGAGGGCAAAGCTAGGGGCAGTCTGGGTCCTTGGACGGTACTCAGGAGAGGGGCGATGCTAGGGGCAGTCTGGGTCCTTGGACAGTACTCGGCAGACGGATGATGCCAGGAGCAGTCTGGGTTCTTGACTAGCATTCGGGAGGGGCAATGCTAGGGGCAGTCTGGGTCCTTGGGCGGTACTCAGGAGAGGGGCATGCTAGGGGCAGTCTGAGTTTTGACTAGCATTCGGGAGGGGCGATCCTAGGGGCAGTCTGGGTCCTTGGACAGTATTCAGGAGAGGGGCGATGCTAGGAGCAGTCTGGGTCCTTGGACGGTACTCAGGAGAGGGGCATGCTAGGGGCACTCTGGGTCCTTGGACAGTACTCAGGAGAGGGACGATACGAGTGGCATTCTGGGTCCTTGGACGGTAGTCAGGAGAGGGGCGATGCTAGGGGCAGTCTGGGTCCTTGGATGGTACTCAGGAGACGGGCGTTGCTAGGGGCAGTCTGGGTTCTTGACTAGCATTCGGGAGGGGCGATGCTAGGGGCAGTCTGGGTCCTTGGACGGTACTCAGGAGAGGGACGATGCTAGAGGCTGTCTGGATCCTGGGATGGTACTCAGGAGAGGGACGATGCTAGGGGCTGTCTGGATCTTTGGACAGTACTTAGGAGAGGGGCGATGCTGGTGCAGTGTGGGTCCATGGACAGTACTCGGAGGAGGGCAAAGCTAGAGGTAGTCTGGGTCCTTGGACGGTACTCAGGAGAAGGGCGATGCTAGGCGCAGTCTGGGTCCTTGGATGGTACTCAGGAGAGGGGCGATGCTAGGGGCAGTCTGGGTCTTTGGACAGTACTCAGGAGAGGGCAATGCAAGGGGCAGTCGGGGTTCTTGACTAGCATTCGGGAAGGGCGATACTTGGGGCAGTCTGGGTCCTTGGACAGTACTCGGCAGACAATGATGCTAGGAGCAGTCTGGGTCTTTGGACAGTATTCAGGAGAGGGGCGATGCTGGGGCAGTCTGGGTCCTTGAACAGTAAACAGGAGAGGGGCGATGCTGGGGTAGTCTGGGTCCATGGACAGTACTCGGAGGAGGGCAAAGCTAGGGGCAGTCTGGGTCCTTGGACGGTACTCAGTAGAGGGGCGATGCTAGGGGCAGTCTGGGTCCTTGGACAGTACTCGGCAGACGGATGATGCTAGGGGCTGTCTGGGTCCTTGGACTGTACTCAGGAGAGGGCAGAAGCTAGGGGCAGTCTGGGTCCTTGGACAGTACTCCGGAGAGGGGCGATGTTGGGCAGTCTGGGTCTTTGGACAGTACTCAGGAGAGGGACGATACGAAGAGCAGTCTGGGTCCTTAGACGGAACTCAGGAGAGGGGCTATGCTGGGTAACTATGGGTCCTTGAACAGTACTCGGGAGAGGGGCGATGCTAGGGGCAGTCTGGGTTCTTGACTAGCATTCGGGAGGGGCGATGCTATGGGCAGTCTGGGTCCTTGGACTGTACTCAGGAGAGGGATGATACGAGGGGCAGTCTGGGTCCTTGGACTGTATTCGGGAGAGGGGCGATGCTGGAGCAGTCTGGGACCTTGGACAGTACTCAGGAGAGGGCAGAAGCTAGGGGCAGTCTGGGTCCTTGGACTGTACTCGGGAGAGGGGCGATGCTGGGGAAGCCTGGGCCCTTGGACAATACTCGGAAGAGGGCAACGCTAGGGGCAGTCTGGGTCCTTGGACGGTACTCAGGAGAGGGGCGATACGAGGGGCAGTCTGGGTCCTTGGACAGTACGCGGGAGAGGGGCGATGCTAGGGACAGTCTGGGTTCTTGACTAGCATTCGGGAGGGGCGATGCTAAGGGCAGCCTGGGTCTTTGGACAGTATTCGGGAGAGGGGCAATGTTAGGGGCAGTCCGGGTCCTTGGACAGTACTCAGGAAAGGTGCAATGCTAGGGGCAGTCTGGGGCCATGGACAGTACTTAGGAGAAGGGCGATGCTTGGGGCAGTCTGGGCCCTTGGACTGTACTCGGGAGAGGGGCGATGCTAGGGGCAGTCTGGGTCCTTGGACAGTACTCGGCAGACGGATCATGCTGGGGGCAGTCTGGGTCCTTGGACAGTATTCAGGAAAGGGGCGATGCTAAGGGCAGTCTGGGTCCTTGGACAGTACTCGGGAGATGGGTGATGCTAGATGCAGTCTGGGTTTTTGACTAGCATTCGGGAGGGGCGATTCTAGGGACAGTCTGGGTCCTTGGACAGCACTTAGGAGAGGAGCGATGCTGCGGCAGTCTGGGTCGTTGGACGGTACTCAGCAGAGAGGTGCAATTCTAGGAGCAGTCTGGGTCCTTGGACAGTACTCAGCAGAGAGGTGCGATGCTGGGGAAGTCTGGGTACTTAGACAGTACTCAGGAGAGTGCAGAAGCTCGAGGCAGTCTGGGTCCTAGGACAGCACTCAGGAGAGGAGCGATGCTGGGGCAGTCTGGGTCCTTAGACCATAATCAGGAGAGGGCAGAAGCTAGAAGCAGTCTGGTTCCTTGAACAGGACACAGGAGAGGGGCGATGCTGGGGCAGTCTGGGTCCTTGGACAGTACTCAGGAGAGGGCAGCAGCTAGAAGCAGTGTGGGTCCTTGAACAGGACACGGGAGAGGGGCGATGCTAGGTGTTGGACAGGCCACACGAAGGGCTTGCTCCCTCCCCGCACGACAGGGCCCGAGCTCCGGCCCACCAGGCATAACCCACGAAAAGCACCTGTACCCCGTCTCCCGACGGATCTTCTGCCCTCGGACCTCTACTCATCACGGGGCCCAGCCCCACCGGCTCCCCCGGCCGGTTCAAGCCGCCATCTTGGGGCCTGCACCACGAGGCCGCGTGGCCTCGCCCCGACCCTAACCCCGGGCCTGGCCGGCCCCGACATCCCGGCACCACCATCCACCCAGGAGGTGAGCGGACCACTTGGCAGGTCAATGGGAGAACGAAGTGTCAAGAGCTCTTCCCCCGCCAGGTGCCGATCGCCTCCAGCTCCCCCAGGCGCTGGCTCCACCCCCTGCTGGGTGTCTGGACACCTTCATCCCGGGCCCTCCGACCTCCAAGTGCGAGGGTCCGGACATCAAAGGGCGCCTGCCCTATAACTGGGGCAACTCCGGAGCAGGAAGGCAGTTGTATCCTGGAGTCGAGAGACACCGAGAGAACTCAGCCTTGACGGACTACTGGCGCTGCCGTAGCCCGCTCTTGTGAACCATCGTCCTGCCTGCTGGCGCTGCCGCGGCCTTCTGCAACATCCATCCTCGTCGGGACCTGCTGGCGCTGCCGCGGCCCGTTGTAACGACCATCCTCACCGGGACCTGCTGGCGCTGCCGCGGACCGTACATCGACCATCTTTCCGGGACCTGCTGGCGCTGCCGCGGACCGTGTACCGACCATCTCGACCGGGACCTGCTGGCGCTGCCGCGGCCCGTACCAACTAAACCACCAAGCTCGAGGATTGTGAGCTAGTCATCATCTCATCCGAACTACCTGACTGGTAAACAGACTGTCCCGCTACCCCTTACCCTGCTTTGAGAGACTTGAATCGAGGGGACCCCTGAGTCCAGACCTCCTTGTACCGTTCAACCGTACCTTAAGAAGTGCTTATAAAGAACACTGAACCTTATCCGTGTGTGGTATCTGTTAGAAAGGGTAGACGGACCGGGAGGGTCGGCCGGGGTCAGGAGGAGAGGTCTCCGGGGAGAGCCGTCTCCAGCGATCGTACAGACAAGTAACTTCCCCCCCCCACAGACAGATACCACACACGGATAAGGTTCAGTGTTCTTTATAAGCACTTCTTAAGGTACGGTTGAACGGTACAAGGAGGTCTGGACTCAGGGGTCCCCTCGATTCAAGTCTCTCAAAGCAGGGTAAGGGGTAGCGGGATAGTCTGTTTACCAGTCAGGTAGTTCGGATGAGATGATGACTAGCTCACAATCCTCGAGCTTGGTGGTTTAGTTGGTACGGGCCGCGGCAGCGCCAGCAGGTCCCGGTCGAGATGGTCGGTACACGGTCCGCGGCAGCGCCAGCAGGTCCCGGAAAGATGGTCGATGTACGGTCCGCGGCAGCGCCAGCAGGTCCCGGTGAGGATGGTCGTTACAACGGGCCGCGGCAGCGCCAGCAGGTCCCGACGAGGATGGATGTTGCAGAAGGCCGCGGCAGCGCCAGCAGGCAGGACGATGGTTCACAAGAGCGGGCTACGGCAGCGCCAGTAGTCCGTCAAGGCTGAGTTCTCTCGGTGTCTCTCGACTCCAGGATACAACTGCCTTCCTGCTCCGGAGCTGCCCCAGTTATAGGGCAGGCGCACTTTGATGTCCGGACCCTCGCACTTGGAGGTCGGAGGGCCCGGGATGAAGGTGTGCAGACACCCAGCAGGGGGTGGAGCCAGCGCCTGGGGGAGCTGGAGGCGATCGGCACCTGGCGGGGGAAGAGCTCTTGACACTTCGTTCTCCCATTGACCTGCCAAGTGGTCCGCTCACCTCCTGGGTGGATGGTGGTGCCGGGATGTCGGGGCCGGCCAGGCCCGGGGTTAGGGTCGGGGCGAGGCCACGCGGCCTCGTGGTGCAGGCCCCAAGATGGCGGCTTGAACCGGCCGTGGGAGCCGGTGGGGCTGGGCCCCGTGATGAGTAGAGGTCCGAGGGCAGAAGATCCGTCGGGAGACGGGGTACAGGTGCTTTTCGTGGGTTATGCCTGGTGGGCCGGAGCTCGGGCCCTGTCGTGCGGGGAGGGAGCAAGCCCTTCGTGTGGCCTGTCCAACATGCGTCCCCCCCAGCTGAAGGCGGGGAGAGTCACCCATCTCCTTGGGGACTCTCTTCGTCGAGGCGGAAAAAGCGGGACAGGCCATCCGCGTTGGCGTGGTCTTGGCCTGGTCGGTGCTCCACGGTGAAGTCCATTCCCTGCAGGGAAATGGACCAGCGCAAGAGTTTTGGGTTCTCCCCCCGCATCTGCATCAGCCACTGCAGGGGTCGATGGTCGGTTTGTACCCGGAAGTGGGTACCGAAGAGATAGGGCCGGAGCTTTTTGAGGGCCCACACCACTGCGAAGGCCTCCCTCTCGATGGTGCTCCAGCGCTGTTCTCGGGCCAGGAGACGTCGACTGATGAAGGCCACCGGCTGGTCATGACCTTCGGGGTTTAACTGAGAAAGGACGGCTCCGATGCCGTGGTCGGAGGCGTCGGTCTGTACCACGAATTCCCGACTGTAATCGGGGGCCTGGAGCACAGGGGCGGTGCACAGGGCGGCCTTCAGCTTCTCGAAGGCCGCTTGACAATCGGGGGTCCAGTTAATCCGCTTCGGTTGGTTCTTGGACGTGAGACCCGTGAGGGGCCCCACGATGCTGCCGTAGTCCTTCACGAACCGCCGGTAGTAGCCGGTGAGCCCCAAGAAGGCTCGGACCTCGGTCTGGGTGACGGGGGGCTGCCAGGACTGGATGGCAGCAATCTTAAGTTGTAGCGGGGCCACCAGCCCGCTTCCCACTTGGTGCCCAAGGTAGGTCACAGACCCTTGGCCAATTTGGCACTTGCCGGCCTTAATTGTGAGGCCGGCCCGCTGGAGGGCCTGTAGGACCTCTTGGAGGTGACGGAGGTGGTCGGGCCAGTGGCGGCTGTATACAGCGATATCGTCCAGGTAGGCAGCGCTGAACTCTTCGAGCCCCGCCAAGACCTGGTTTACGAGGCGTTGAAACGTGGCGGGGGCATTCTTCATGCCGAAGGGCATGACCTTGAATTGGTAGTGGCCATCGGGGGTAGAGAAGGCTGACCGTTCCTGAGCCCTGGGTGTGAGGCCGATCTGCCAGTAGCCCGCTGTTAGGTCGAAGATACTAAGGTAGCGGGCGGCCCCCAGCCGGTCGATCAGCTCGTCTGCTCGGGGGATCGGATGAGCGTCGGTCCGGGTGACAGCGTTCAAGCCCCGGTAGTCGACGCAGAATCTCAGTTCAGGTGCGGTGCCGGGGACAGCGGCTTTGGGAACCAATACAACCGGACTGGCCCAGGGACTGTCCGAGGGCTCGATGACCCCGATTGTGAGCATCTTGGCCACTTCCTCCTGTATGCAGGCCCGTACCCGATCTGGTACGCGGTAGGCCCGGTGTCGGACAGGGGGACTGTCCCCGGTGTCCACGTCGTGCAAACACCAAGGGGTGACCCCGGGGGTGAGGGAGAACAGGGTAGCGAACTGCAGCAGGAGGTTCCGGCAGCCCTGGCGTTGCTCCGAAGTGAGGACGTCAGAGAGCCGGACCCCGTCCACGGAGCCGTCATTCTCCTGAGTCTTCAGAAGATCCGGGAGGGGTTCGGAGTCTTCCTCTGCCCCACTGTCCGTAGCCATCAGGAGGCTGAGTTCTGAGCGCACAAAGTGTGGTTTGAGTCGGTTGGTGTGGAGGACCCGAAGGGGGTTCCGGGAGGTCCCCAGGTCGATGAGGTAAGTGACGGGGCTTTTGCGCTCGACCACTTTGAAGGGCCCCGTCCACTTATCTTGCAAGGCACATGGTTCGGTGGGGGACATCACCCATACTTGTTGTCCAGGCTCGAACTCAACGGAGGAGGCATTGTGATCATACCACCTCTTCATGTCCTCCTGGCTGGCCTCGAGGTTCGCCTTGGCCATCTCTCTGAAGCGCCGGGTCTGATTGCGTAGGGCCAGGATGTATTTGAAGACGTCTGGAGGGGTCTTTAGGGGGGCCATCTCCCAACCTTCTTTTACTAGGCTGAGGGGCCCTCGCACAGGGTGCCCGTACAGGAGTTCAAAAGGGCTAAAACCGAGGGACTTCTGGGGAACTTCTCGGTAGGCGAAGAGGAGGCACGGGAGTAGTACATCCCACTGGCGACGGAGGGGCTCTTCCAATCCCCCAATCATCCCCTTGAGAGTGCGGTTAAAACGCTCCACTAGTCCGTTCCCTTGGGGGTGATAGGGGGTCGTGAATCTGCAGGTGACCCCGCATTGTTGCCAGAGGGACTTCATGTATTTGGATATAAAGTTCGTGCCTCGGTCGCTGACGACTTCTCGGGGGAAGCCTACCCGGGAGAAGATCCCCATTAGGGCCCGGCCAACCACCGGAGCTGTCACGGTCCGTAGGGGCACCGCCTCGGGGTAGCGGGTGGCATGGTCCACCAGTACTAAGATGAACCTGTGTCCTTGTGCCGTGCGGGGGTCCAGAGGCCCCACAATGTCTATCCCCACCCTCTCGAACGGGGTGGTGACCACAGGGAAGGGTTGCAGAGGGGCTTTCAGCTTCCGACCACTCTTCCCGCTGGCTTGGCATGTGGGGCAAGATCGGCAGTGGTTCAGGACGTCGTTCCTCATTTTCGGCCAGAAAAAGTGGGTCACTAGGCGGCTGTACGTTTTGTCCTGGCCCAGGTGTCCAGCCAGGGGGACATCGTGGGCCAGGTTGAGCAGAAAGTCTCTGAAGCGGAGAGGTACCACCAGTACTCGACCGGCCCCCAGCTCGGCGATTCTTTGCTCGCTGTATAGCAGGTCGTTATCCCAGTAGACCCAGTGAGTTCCGGTGGAGTCCCCTGCGTTCTGGGCGCTGGCTTGTTGGCGGAGTCCCTCGAGGGAGGGACAGGTCTTTTGTTCCTGGCGGAACTGTTCTTGGGTGGGCCCCCCTTCTTGACGCCACTGAGCCAGGTCAGGAAGGTCCTGGGGTTGCGCGTCCCCTTCGGTCGTCGGGTCTGGGAGGCTGGCCTCGTCGTTGTCTTCTACTGGGGCGACCGGGGGCGGAGGTGCTGGCCATTCCGGTTCTTCTGATCGGGGGACGGCACGGGCGGCCATGGACCGGGTGGTTATGCAGGCCCAGTCCGGGAGGCCCAGCATCCCCAGGTGCTCTCTTCTCTCAACGGTGGCCCACGGGGAACTCTCGAGGTCATTCCCCAGGAGGCAGTCCACGGGGGCATCGTCCCGGACCGTCACCTTCAACAGGCCGGAGACCCCTCCCCATTCGAATGGGACGCAGGCCATTTGACACATACTCTCAGAGTTGTCTGCCGAGCGGACGGGGCAGAGAATGTTTGGCAGGATCTGCTCGGGCTTCACCAGGTGACAGCGGACGGCCGTCACACTGGCGCCTGTGTCACGCAAGGCCTCGGCTCGCTGTCCATTAATGGTCACCCACTGACCGTATTTCCTGGTGTTAGCGGGTAGGGGAGCCCGCGGGACCATGTCTCTTCCCCCTAAGCACGCCAGGACCATGGCGGCCGGTTCCCACTCTTGCTGGGCCGGCTCATACTCTTCTGGTTCCTCCGATAATCGCTCTTCCCCCAGGGCGGCGGCAGCTACCTGGCGGGGCTTGGGTGTTTGGTTCTGCGGGCAGCTCGGGTCATTGGCGTAGTGGCCGACTCGCTGGCATCGGTGGCACGTGACGTTGGCTCGGAACCCAGGACGCCACGGGGGGTTGCCCCGGCCGGCCGGAGGCGGGGTGCTGGCCACGGGTGCCGCTGGCAAGGCGTCTCTCCCTCGCCCCTGGCCCCCTCCTCCTCCCCGAGGACGGTGCTGGCCTTGGTTGCTTCTGTTCTGTTCGTGTGGCCCCCTCCGGCCCACTCGGGTGCTTTCCCATCGGTCAGCTTCGGCGGCGAGCTGCCGGGGGTCAGTCAGCTTACTGTCGAGGAGGTGCTGCCTGAGCTCGACGAAACAGTTGTTCGACAGGTGCTCCCATACCATAAGGTTAAAGAGTTGTTCGTAGGTGGTGACATGGCTCCCCTTGATCCAACCCTCGAAGGCACGGCTGAAATAGTTCACGTATTCTACCCAAGTTGTACCTGGGATCCGGGTGCAATCTCTGAACCTCTGGCGGTACATCTCGGGTGTGAGGCCGTAGCGGGTGAGGAGGGCAGCCTTCATGTGGTCGTAGGACGACATTTGGTGATCTGGGAGCTGCAGTAGGGCATCGCGACCCTCGTTGATAAACCTCCCCCAAAGTCCGGCTCCCCAATCACTCCGGTCGATCCGGTGGGAGGTCATGGCGATCTCGTAGGCTTTAAACCACTGTTGTATGTCGTCTTCTCGGACATACTCGCGGACAACATCCTTGGGGATGTGGACTTTTTTCTCGATTGGCCCCGGGGTGTGTGGTCGCTCAGGCACCCCCAGCTCTTTATTCTGTTTCCGAAGTTCTATTTCCGCTAGTTGGCGCTCATGCTCGAGCGTTATTTTTTTCTCCTCCAGCTCTCTCTGTCTCTGCTTCTCTTCTCGTTCTTCTCGGAGCCGCATATGCTCGAGGTTGAGTTTCTGTTCAGCTAACTTGAGTTCCCCATCCATCTTGAGTCGTGCCATTTCCAACTCGTGCAATCTGGTTCTTTCTCTTTCTCGGATCTCCTCCTGCGAGAGGCCCGTTCCCCGCTCCTCGGGAGCCGTGGCGTTCCCCTCTGGTGTGATGCTGCTTTGGTCGGAGGGTCCGGCGACCCCAGTTTCTGTCCACGACTCTAGGGCGTGCTTTAGATCATCCTTGGTACTCAGGCCGGTGGTAGCAATGCCAAGTTCTATGCAGAATTGTCTCAGTTCGCGGTGGTTGTATTCTTCTAACTTATCCATTTGGAATTTCTCGGTGGAGCTGCTATCTTTGGCTGACATCGTGTTTTTGTCGTGGGGTGAGCTACTCTCTGTACGATTACGCGTTGATTCGGATCCCGCCGCTGGCCACCAATGTTAGAAAGGGTAGACGGACCGGGAGGGTCGGCCGGGGTCAGGAGGAGAGGTCTCCGGGGAGAGCCGTCTCCAGCGATCGTACAGACAAGTAACTTCCCCCCCCCACAGACAGATACTGTTGGACAGGCCACACGAAGGGCTTGCTCCCTCCCCGCACGACAGGGCCCGAGCTCCGGCCCACCAGGCATAACCCACGAAAAGCACCTGTACCCCGTCTCCCGACGGATCTTCTGCCCTCGGACCTCTACTCATCACGGGGCCCAGCCCCACCGGCTCCCCCGGCCGGTTCAAGCCGCCATCTTGGGGCCTGCACCACGAGGCCGCGTGGCCTCGCCCCGACCCTAACCCCGGGCCTGGCCGGCCCCGACATCCCGGCACCACCATCCACCCAGGAGGTGAGCGGACCACTTGGCAGGTCAATGGGAGAACGAAGTGTCAAGAGCTCTTCCCCCGCCAGGTGCCGATCGCCTCCAGCTCCCCCAGGCGCTGGCTCCACCCCCTGCTGGGTGTCTGGACACCTTCATCCCGGGCCCTCCGACCTCCAAGTGCGAGGGTCCGGACATCAAAGGGCGCCTGCCCTATAACTGGGGCAACTCCGGAGCAGGAAGGCAGTTGTATCCTGGAGTCGAGAGACACCGAGAGAACTCAGCCTTGACGGACTACTGGCGCTGCCGTAGCCCGCTCTTGTGAACCATCGTCCTGCCTGCTGGCGCTGCCGCGGCCTTCTGCAACATCCATCCTCGTCGGGACCTGCTGGCGCTGCCGCGGCCCGTTGTAACGACCATCCTCACCGGGACCTGCTGGCGCTGCCGCGGACCGGTACATCGACCATCTTTCCGGGACCTGCTGGCGCTGCCGCGGACCGTGTACCGACCATCTCGACCGGGACCTGCTGGCGCTGCCGCGGCCCGTACCAACTAAACCACCAAGCTCGAGGATTGTGAGCTAGTCATCATCTCATCCGAACTACCTGACTGGTAAACAGACTGTCCCGCTACCCCTTACCCTGCTTTGAGAGACTTGAATCGAGGGGACCCCTGAGTCCAGACCTCCTTGTACCGTTCAACCGTACCTTAAGAAGTGCTTATAAAGAACACTGAACCTTATCCGTGTGTGGTATCTGTCTGTGGGGGGGGGAAGTTACTTGTCTGTACGATCGCTGGAGACGGCTCTCCCCGGAGACCTCTCCTCCTGACCCCGGCCGACCCTCCCGGTCCGTCTACCCTTTCTAACATTGGTGGCCAGCGGCGCAATCCGAATCAACGCGTAATCGTACAGAGAGTAGCTCACCCCACGACAAAAACACGATGTCAGCCAAAGATAGCAGCTCCACCGAGAAATTCCAAATGGATAAGTTAGAAGAATACAACCACCGCGAACTGAGACAATTCTGCATAGAACTTGGCATTGCTACCACCGGCCTGAGTACCAAGGATGATCTAAAGCACGCCCTAGAGTCGTGGACAGAAACTGGGGTCGCCGGACCCTCCGACCAAAGCAGCATCACACCAGAGGGGAACGCCACGGCTCCCGAGGAGCGGGGAACGGGCCTCTCGCAGGAGGAGATCCGAGAAAGAGAAAGAACCAGATTGCACGAGTTGGAAATGGCACGACTCAAGATGGATGGGGAACTCAAGTTAGCTGAACAGAAACTCAACCTCGAGCATATGCGGCTCCGAGAAGAACGAGAAGAGAAGCAGAGACAGAGAGAGCTGGAGGAGAAAAAAAAAACGCTCAAGCACGAGCGCCAACTAGCGGAAATAGAACTTCGGAAACAGAATAAAGAGCTGGGGGTGCCTGAGCGACCACACACCCCGGGGCCAATCGAGAAAAAAGTCCACATCCCCAAGGATGTTGTCCGCGAGTATGTCCGAGAAGACGACATACAACAGTGGTTTAAAGCCTACGAGATCGCCATGACCTCCCACCGGATCGACCGGAGTGATTGGGGAGCCGGACTTTGGGGGAGGTTTATCAACGAGGGTCGCGATGCCCTACTGCAGCTCCCAGATCACCAAATGTCGTCCTACGACCACATGAAGGCTGCCCTCCTCACCCGCTACGGCCTCACACCCGAGATGTACCGCCAGAGGTTCAGAGATTGCACCCGGATCCCAGGTACAACTTGGGTAGAATACGTGAACTATTTCAGCCGTGCCTTCGAGGGTTGGATCAAGGGGAGCCATGTCACCACCTACGAACAACTCTTTAACCTTATGGTATGGGAGCACCTGTCGAACAACTGTTTCGTCGAGCTCAGGCAGCACCTCCTCGACAGTAAGCTGACTGACCCCCGGCAGCTCGCCGCCGAAGCTGACCGATGGGAAAGCACCCGAGTGGGCCGGAGGGGGCCACACGAACAGAACAGAAGCAACCAAGGCCAGCACCGTCCTCGGGGAGGAGGAGGGGGCCAGGGGCGAGGGAGAGACGCCTTGCCAGCGACACCCGTGGCCAGCACCCCGCCTCCGGCCGGCCGGGGCAACCCCCCGTGGCGTCCTGGGTTCCGAGCCAACGTCACGTGCCACCGATGCCAGCGAGTCGGCCACTACGCCAATGACCCGAGCTGCCCGCAGAACCAAACACCCAAGCCCCGCCAGGTAGCTGCCGCCGCCCTGGGGGAAGAGCGATTATCGGAGGAACCAGAAGAGTATGAGCCGGCCCAGCAAGAGTGGGAACCGGCCGCCATGGTCCTGGCGTGCTTAGGGGGAAGAGACATGGTCCCGCGGGCTCCCCTACCCGCTAACACCAGGAAATACGGTCAGTGGGTGACCATTAATGGACAGCGAGCCGAGGCCTTGCGTGACACAGGCGCCAGTGTGACGGCCGTCCGCTGTCACCTGGTGAAGCCCGAGCAGATCCTGCAGAACATTCTCTGCCCCGTCCGCTCGGCAGACAACTCTGAGAGTATGTGTCAAATGGCCTGCGTCCCATTCGAATGGGGAGGGGTCTCCGGCCTGTTGAAGGTGACGGTCCGGGACGATGCCCCCGTGGACTGCCTCCTGGGGAATGACCTCGAGAGTTCCCCGTGGGCCACCGTTGAGAGAAGAGAGCACCTGGGGATGCTGGGCCTCCCGGACTGGGCCTGCATAACCACCCGGTCCATGGCCGCCCGTGCCGTCCCCCGATCAGAAGAACCGGAATGGCCAGCACCTCCGCCCCCGGTCGCCCCAGTAGAAGACAACGACGAGGCCAGCCTCCCAGACCCGACGACCGAAGGGGACGCGCAACCCCAGGACCTTCCTGACCTGGCTCAGTGGCGTCAAGAAGGGGGGCCCACCCAAGAACAGTTCCGCCAGGAACAAAAGACCTGTCCCTCCCTCGAGGGACTCCGCCAACAAGCCAGCGCCCAGAACGCAGGGGACTCCACCGGAACTCACTGGGTCTACTGGGATAACGACCTGCTATACAGCGAGCAAAGAATCGCCGAGCTGGGGGCCGGTCGAGTACTGGTGGTACCTCTCCGCTTCAGAGACTTTCTGCTCAACCTGGCCCACGATGTCCCCCTGGCTGGACACCTGGGCCAGGACAAAACGTACAGCCGCCTAGTGACCCACTTTTTCTGGCCGATAATGAGGAACGACGTCCTGAACCACTGCCGATCTTGCCCCACATGCCAAGCCAGCGGGAAGAGTGGTCGGAAGCTGAAAGCCCCTCTGCAACCCTTCCCTGTGGTCACTACCCCGTTCGAGAGGGTGGGGATAGACATTGTGGGGCCTCTGGACCCCCGCACGGCACAAGGACACAGGTTCATCTTAGTACTGGTGGACCATGCCACCCGCTACCCCGAGGCGGTGCCCCTACGGACCGTGACAGCTCCGGTGGTTGGCCGGGCCCTAATGGGGATCTTCTCCCGGGTAGGCTTCCCCCGAGAAGTCGTCAGCGACCGAGGCACGAACTTTATATCCAAATACATGAAGTCCCTCTGGCAACAATGCGGGGTCACCTACAGATTCACGACCCCCTATCACCCCCAAGGGAACGGACTAGTGGAGCGTTTTAACCGCACTCTCAAGGGGATGATTGGGGGATTGGAAGAGCCCCTCCGTCGCCAGTGGGATGTACTACTCCCGTGCCTCCTCTTCGCCTACCGAGAAGTTCCCCAGAAGTCCCTCGGTTTTAGCCCTTTCGAACTCCTGTACGGGCACCCTGTGCGAGGGCCCCTCAGCCTAGTAAAAGAAGGTTGGGAGATGGCCCCCCTAAAGACCCCTCCAGACGTCTTCAAATACATCCTGGCCCTACGCAATCAGACCCGGCGCTTCAGAGAGATGGCCAAGGCGAACCTCGAGGCCAGCCAGGAGGACATGAAGAGGTGGTATGATCACAATGCCTCCTCCGTTGAGTTCGAGCCTGGACAACAAGTATGGGTGATGTCCCCCACCGAACCATGTGCCTTGCAAGATAAGTGGACGGGGCCCTTCAAAGTGGTCGAGCGCAAAAGCCCCGTCACTTACCTCATCGACCTGGGGACCTCCCGGAACCCCCTTCGGGTCCTCCACACCAACCAACTCAAACCACACTTTGTGCGCTCAGAACTCAGCCTCCTGATGGCTACGGACAGTGGGGCAGAGGAAGACTCCGAACCCCTCCCGGATCTTCGGAAGACTCAGGAGAATGACGGCTCCGTGGACGGGGTCCGGCTCTCTGACGCCCTCACTTCGGAGCAACGCCAGGGCTGCCGGAACCTCCTGCTGCAGTTCGCTACCCTGTTCTCCCTCACCCCCGGGGTCACCCCTTGGTGTTTGCACGACGTGGACACCGGGGACAGTCCCCCTGTCCGACACCGGGCCTCCCGCGTACCAGATCGGGTACGGGCCTGCATACAGGAGGAAGTGGCCAAGATGCTCACGATCGGGGTCATCGAGCCCTCGGACAGTCCCTGGGCCAGTCCGGTTGTATTGGTTCCCAAAGCCGCTGCCCCCGGCACCGCACCTGAACTGAGATTCTGCGTCGACTACCGGGGCTTGAACGCTGTCACCCGGACCGACGCTCATCCGATCCCCCGAGCAGACGAGCTGATCGACCGGCTGGGGGCCGCCCGCTACCTTAGTATCTTCGACCTAACAGCGGGCTACTGGCAGATCGGCCTCACACCCAGGGCTCAGGAACGGTCAGCCTTCTCTACCCCCGATGGCCACTACCAATTCAAGGTCATGCCCTTCGGCATGCAGAATGCCCCCGCCACGTTTCAACGCCTCGTGAACCAGGTCTGGGCGGGGCTCGAAGAGTTCAGCGCTGCCTACCTGGACGATATCGCTGTATACAGCCGCCACTGGCCCGACCACCTCCGTCACCTCCAAGAGGTCCTACAGGCCCTCCAGCGGGCCGGCCTCACAATTAAGGCCATATTTAATGACAACAAGAGCGCCCAGAAAGGTCAACCAGGGACCCTGGGAATTATGTATTTCAAACAACAATGGACCCTAGAGAGAAAAGATTTGAAGTATCGGTAAATAAGGACCCAATCAGTGCTTATTTCTTGAGACTTGTCCAGCCGGACAGAGGTCAGGAATTTTACTAATATCAAAAATATCAAAATTTTCAAAAATTTCATAAAGTGGGACACAAGCCTGTGTCCAATACATACATCAAAGCACACAAAACAAACAACAGAAGGTTCAGGCACGAAGTAAGGTTTGTTATAAGTAACTGAAAATGAAGAAACAAACAATTCAACCAATACCCTTATGTATCACAATTGATATTTACAACATATAGGGTATTTGTAGGTGTCGACGGCGTTTCGATCCTATAAGGAAATTGCAAGGATCATCATCAGGACAAGGACAATAATGCCTGTGAGGTATAACCTGAATGACCGCAGCAGCAGTTTTTCCAAAGTTGGAGAATTCCGGCAATACGGCGAGCTGCCGTATTCACGGAACACTGCTCGCCGTATTGCCGGAATTCTCCAACTTTGGAAATACATTGATTATCCTAGGAGTCCCTTTTGACTCCCTTCGTTCCAAGTTGATACGAGGTGTCTATTCCTGCCCTTGCCTATCTGCTACGCCCCTCGGCCCTAGCATACAACACTGCTCTCGTTTCACTGCTGCTGCGGTCATTCAGGTTATACCTCACAGGCATTATTGTCCTTGTCCTGATGATGATCCTTGCAATTTCCTTATAGGATCGAAACGCCGTCGACACCTACAAATACCCTATATGTTGTAAATATCAATTGTGATACATAAGGGTATTGGTTGAATTGTTTGTTTCTTCATTTTCAGTTACTTATAACAAACCTTACTTCGTGCCTGAACCTTCTGTTGTTTGTTTTGTGTGCTTTGATGTATGTATTGGACACAGGCTTGTGTCCCACTTTATGAAATTTTTGAAAATTTTGATATTTTTGATATTAGTAAAATTCCTGACCTCTGTCCGGCTGGACAAGTCTCAAGAAATAAGCACTGATTGGGTCCTTATTTACCGATACTTCAAATCTTTTCTCTCTAGGGTCCATTGTTGTTTGAAATTCACAATTAAGGCCGGCAAGTGCCAAATTGGCCAAGGGTCTGTGACCTACCTTGGGCACCAAGTGGGAAGCGGGCTGGTGGCCCCGCTACAACTTAAGATTGCTGCCATCCAGTCCTGGCAGCCCCCCGTCACCCAGACCGAGGTCCGAGCCTTCTTGGGGCTCACCGGCTACTACCGGCGGTTCGTGAAGGACTACGGCAGCATCGTGGGGCCCCTCACGGGTCTCACGTCCAAGAACCAACCGAAGAGGATTAACTGGACCCCCGATTGTCAAGCGGCCTTCGAGAAGCTGAAGGCCGCCCTGTGCACCGCCCCTGTGCTCCAGGCCCCCGATTACAGTCGGGAATTCGTGGTACAGACCGACGCCTCCGACCACGGCATCGGAGCCGTCCTTTCTCAGTTAAACCCCGAAGGTCATGACCAGCCGGTGGCCTTCATCAGTCGACGTCTCCTGGCCCGAGAACAGCGCTGGAGCACCATCGAGAGGGAGGCCTTCGCAGTGGTGTGGGCCCTCAAAAAGCTCCGGCCCTATCTCTTCGGTACCCACTTCCGGGTACAAACCGACCATCGACCCCTGCAGTGGCTGATGCAGATGCGGGGGGAGAACCCAAAACTCTTGCGCTGGTCCATTTCCCTGCAGGGAATGGACTTCACCGTGGAGCACCGACCAGGCCAAGACCACGCCAACGCGGATGGCCTGTCCCGCTTTTTCCGCCTCGACGAAGAGAGTCCCCAAGGAGATGGGTGACTCTCCCCGCCTTCAGCTGGGGGGGACGCATGTTGGACAGGCCACACGAAGGGCTTGCTCCCTCCCCGCACGACAGGGCCCGAGCTCCGGCCCACCAGGCATAACCCACGAAAAGCACCTGTACCCCGTCTCCCGACGGATCTTCTGCCCTCGGACCTCTACTCATCACGGGGCCCAGCCCCACCGGCTCCCCCGGCCGGTTCAAGCCGCCATCTTGGGGCCTGCACCACGAGGCCGCGTGGCCTCGCCCCGACCCTAACCCCGGGCCTGGCCGGCCCCGACATCCCGGCACCACCATCCACCCAGGAGGTGAGCGGACCACTTGGCAGGTCAATGGGAGAACGAAGTGTCAAGAGCTCTTCCCCCGCCAGGTGCCGATCGCCTCCAGCTCCCCCAGGCGCTGGCTCCACCCCCTGCTGGGTGTCTGGACACCTTCATCCCGGGCCCTCCGACCTCCAAGTGCGAGGGTCCGGACATCAAAGGGCGCCTGCCCTATAACTGGGGCAACTCCGGAGCAGGAAGGCAGTTGTATCCTGGAGTCGAGAGACACCGAGAGAACTCAGCCTTGACGGACTACTGGCGCTGCCGTAGCCCGCTCTTGTGAACCATCGTCCTGCCTGCTGGCGCTGCCGCGGCCTTCTGCAACATCCATCCTCGTCGGGACCTGCTGGCGCTGCCGCGGCCCGTTGTAACGACCATCCTCACCGGGACCTGCTGGCGCTGCCGCGGACCGTACATCGACCATCTTTCCGGGACCTGCTGGCGCTGCCGCGGACCGTGTACCGACCATCTCGACCGGGACCTGCTGGCGCTGCCGCGGCCCGTACCAACTAAACCACCAAGCTCGAGGATTGTGAGCTAGTCATCATCTCATCCGAACTACCTGACTGGTAAACAGACTGTCCCGCTACCCCTTACCCTGCTTTGAGAGACTTGAATCGAGGGGACCCCTGAGTCCAGACCTCCTTGTACCGTTCAACCGTACCTTAAGAAGTGCTTATAAAGAACACTGAACCTTATCCGTGTGTGGTATCTGTCTGTGGGGGGGGGGAAGTTACTTGTCTGTACGATCGCTGGAGACGGCTCTCCCCGGAGACCTCTCCTCCTGACCCCGGCCGACCCTCCCGGTCCGTCTACCCTTTCTAACACTAGGGTAGTCTGGGTCCTTGGACAGTACCCGGAAGAGGGCAACGCTAGGGGCAGTCTGGGTCCTTGGATGGTACTCAGGAGAGGGGCGATGCTAGGGGCATTCTGGGTCCTTGGACGGTACTCAGGAGAGGGGCGATGCTAGGGGTAGTCTGGGTCTTTGGACAGTACACAGGAGAGGGGCGATGCTGGGGCAGTCGGGGTCCATGGAGAGTACTCGGAAGAGGGCAAAGCTAGGGGCAGTCTGGGTTCTTGACTAGCATTCAGGAGGGGCGATGATAGGGACAGTCTGGGTCCTTGGACAGTACTCAGGACAGGGGTGATGCTAGGAGCAGTCTGGTTCTTTGGACAGTACTCGGGAGAGGAGCGATGCTGGGGGCAGTCTAGGTCCTTGGAAAGTACTCTGGAGAGGAGCGATGCTGGGGGCAGTCTGGGTCTTTGGACAGTACACAGGAGAGGGGCAATACGAAGGGCAGTCTGGGTCCTTGGACGGAACTCAGTAGAGGGGCTATGTTGGGTAAGTCTGGGTCCTTGGACGGAACTCAGTAGAGGGGCTATGTTGGGTAAATCTGGGTCCTTGGGTGGGCTGCAGGACGGCGCGGCTGCCCGGGCGGAGGCCTCCGGCCTGGAGGAGCAGGACTAGATCGCTGGCAGTGGCCGCTTGATACGCTCTGTCTCCTGGCGGGGGGTCGTTGCCCTGTCGTGGAGGCAGCCACTTCCCTGGCGGTGCTGCAGCGGCTGGAACATTGTTGTTGTGCAGGAGACGACGACCACCCCGGAGGACTCTGAGGCTGTGGCTGGGTGAGAACTTTCTGATGTGTTGGGGGAGGCCCGGGTGTTGCGGCCCTAGACTTGGAGGGGAGGCGGGGGCAGGACCTTTTTCATGGTTTGGTCAAGGGCAGGATAGCCCTGCGGCCTTAATAACTGCGGGACTCTGGTTTGTGTGGCGCCTGGAACTCATTGCACGGGCCGGTCTACGAGACAAATGGGCCATGGCCTAGATGACTAAATGGGGGCGTTTGGAGGGTGCCTTGCAAGTTTAGATGGGTGGGGTGGCTCGCTGCTGATGAGAGTGTTGGGGTCCCCCCTAGAACTAATGGTGGGGAGGCGATAATAGCTCGAGCTGCACTGAGACTGGGGGCTTGGAAGTGGGGGCACGGCCATATGGTGGACTGTTGAGAGTTTTAGGGTAGCTGTTCATCGGAAGCCCCTGCCCCAGTGCTGATAGCTTTCATGGCCCCTCTGGGGGCTGGTTCGGGGATGGTTTTGTATGTTTGTTGTGGGGTAGGGAGGGGGGTGGGACTGGGGATCTGTCTGGCCAGGTTGGGGGTGGTCGGCTGTGGGTGGTGGGCTGGGAAGTTAGGGGGACGTTCTGCCGTTGGGAACTGTGATCCGCACTGTCTGTTGAGTGGCAAGCTTTTTGTCTTACTGTTGTATGGCTGTTTCAGACTGTCTGGAATCGAGTGGTGGGAGGGGACTCCCACTTGGCCTGTGCGCAGCGGTGGTTGCTGTATGTTTCTGCCCGGATGACTGGAATAGGTGAGCGGAAGGGGGACACCGGAGAAGGGGCCATTAGAGCGCTGACGTGGAATGTCCGGGGGCTGAACGATTATCGCAAACTCAGGAAAGTTTTAAATTATCTCCACCGGCATCACATTGACCTGGCACTACTTCAGGAGACTCACCTTCCTCTTACAAGTAGACTGTTAGCGGCGAAGGGGCTAGTGGGCACCAGCGCGGCGGCAGGCTTTACATCACATTCCAGAGGGGTGGTTACTTGGGTAAACCCACGATCGAACTTGCGGTTGACGTCGCTGACCTCCGACCCGGACGGGCGTTACTTAATAGCGAGGTGCGCTGGTAAGGGCCATGACTTGATTGTAGTCAATGTGTACGGCCCCAATTACGACTCCCCTGATTTCTATGATGCACTGGCGGCACAATGTAGGCTGCACGTGCACACTGGCATGGTATGGGGTGGTGACTTTAACTTCACATTCAATCCGGAATTAGACCGCTCCTCGGGGCCAGCCCGCCGCCCGGCGACCGCCGCCCTACATATGAAGGCAGAATTAATCAGGCTAGACATGCTAGACATCTGGCGGCATCGCCACCCGGGTAAAGGGGGCTTCACGCATTACTCGGCATTCCACGACGTGCATACCAGAATAGACTATTGGTTGGTGTCGCGGTCACTGCTCGCGTGCGTTAAGGACTGCGAGGTTTTGCCGCGCACATTGTCGGACCACTCCCCTCTTCTACTAGTACTAGCTACCCCGCACCGACGAGTACCGCCGTTCATGTGGCGGCTGCCGCCTTACTCACTGCTGGATGACGTGTTCCGGGGGGAACTGGCGGACGAAATAGACTCGTTCTTTGAGGTAAACTCAGGCTCGGTCCAGAGTTTCCAAACGGTGTGGGATTCGTTCAAGGCTTATATTCGCGGTGTTGCAATGACTAAGCATTCGGGCGTGCTTAAATCCATCCGGCGGCGACTTGGGGCCCTGGAGATGCAGATTGCTCAGCTGGAGGAGAATCAGGGGGCTTCGGCGGACCCCGAGGTGGCTACGAGGCTGCAGAACCTGGTCACTGAGTTCAACAGTGAAGCGGACCGAGGGGTGCAACATGTGGGGAAGTACGCCACGGCTCGCACTTATGGGGAGGGCGAGCGACCGGGATCCTTGCTTGCGGGGATGCTCCGTAGCTCTGGGCGACCCCTGGTCATTGACGAGCTCGTCACTACCTCGGGCGATGTGATCACCGATGAGACGGGGATCATAGAAGAATTCAGGGCCTATTATGCGGGACTGTATAAGTCTCGGTCCTCTCACATGGAAGAGGAGGTGGACGACTGCCTCGGTTGCATTGAAATGCCGTTTTTGTCCAACTCGCGGCGGGAATTCCTGGCGCTGCCCATACAAAAGGATGAGATCTTGGAGGCTTTGGGAGGTATGAGGGCGGGCACTGCCCCGGGAGCGGACGGGCTGACGGTGGCCTTTTATAAGGCCTTCCAGGACCAGCTCCTTCCGCACCTCATGGCTCTTTTTGACGACATATGTCTTGAAGGCTGCATGCCTGACACGATGCGAGAGGCCCTGCTTGTCACAATTTTAAAACCCGGGAAGCCTTCCAACCTGTGCGGCTCCTATAGGCCTCTCTCCCTGATTAACGTAGATGCCAAGATATATGCAAAGGTGCTGGCCACGCGTTTGGCGCTTCTGGTGCCGGAGCTCGTGACGCCGGAGCAAGCAGGCTTTGTTCCTTCCAGGAATCTCACGTACAATATCCGCACGGTCCTTGGAGTCATGCAGCATGTGCGCCCAGAGAGTAAGGCCATAGCGCTTTTCCTGGATATGGAGAAAGCGTTTGACTCAGTGGAATGGCCGTTTATGGTGCGGGTGCTGAGGAAGCTTGGGCTGGGAGAGTCTTTTTTGCAGATGCTTGGTGCTTTGTATTTCAGGCCCACTGCCCGGCTGCGCCTCGGCGACCGAGTCACGGAGCCGTTTGCAATCACTAGGGGGACCAGGCAGGGTTGCCCTCTCTCCCCACTCCTCCACGCGCTGGTGGCGGAACCTTTAGCGTGCGCAATAAGAGAATACCACAGATTTGAGGGAATCAACTTTCCCTCCTATAAGATCGGTATTTCTACCTACGCGGACGATACGCTGCTGTACATCCGAGACCCGGAGGAGAATCTCGCTTCTATCTTGCGGGAGGTGGTCCGGTTTGGGGCGCTGTCGGGCCTCAGGGTCAACTGGAACAAATCGCTAGCATTTCCGTTGACTCCGGCTACATTGCCATTCCCAATGGAATACCATTTGCAGTGGACAACGGACTCAATCCGCTACCTGGGAGTTCGGCTGCATAGGGACCCGGAGGTCTTGCTGAGGGAAAACTATGGGGTAGCTTATTCAAAACTTGTAGACGAGGTGGAAGAGTGGAACAAGCTCCCTTTGTCGCTGATGGGCAGGATTGCCATCATGAAAATGATCATCCTACCGCGATTTCTGTTCCTCTTTAACAACATCCCTATAGTGCTCCCCAGGTCTTTCTTTACACAGCTGACTCAGACCCTTACCCGACTGGCCTGGGGTGGTAAACAACCTAGAGTCCAGTGGAAAGTGCTGACACTGCCATACGAGATGGGGGGGCTTGGAGCTCCGGACCTAGAGAGCTACTACAGAGTGGCGCAGGCGTCCCATTTGCATACGTGGATACACGCCGAACCAGACGTTCCGCATGTGTTGCTGGAGCGCTTGTTTGCGGATCCGCTCCCACTCCCAGCGACGGTCTTTCTACCCGTGGATCGTAGGGTGGGTCTGTTGGACTCGCTCGGAACTACTAACCATGCGTGGCACGCGATTATGAGAAGGCAAGACCGTGACCTCTTATACTCTCCGTTGATGCCGGTGGAGTGGGCGGTTTGGCTCCCCCCTCTGAGGGAAGCAGGGGTGAAACGGGCGCTGGGTGATTTGGGAATAGTTAGGATGGCGGACCTGTTTCAAGACGGAGGGGCCAAGACGCTGGAGAGTGTTGCCTCGACTCAGCCGGGGATCACGTTACTCCAGCGCTTTCAATTCCACAGGGTTCGGGGCGTGTTGCTGTCTCTTTTGGGGCCGTCTGGTGAGGAACCCCCCGAAATCCCGGAGCTTTCCTATGTCATTAAAACTGCGGCGCCGTCCAAAATGGTCTCGATCCTCAAAAAACTAGGTGACCAGCAAAGGGAGCACCAGTGTTCTGCAGCGCGGCGAGCCTGGCAGACGGATCTTGAAATGGACATTTCGGATGAGATGTGGAAGTACTGCTGCTCTAGCACCAAAAAGATTTCCTTGAATGGTCGACACCGATTAATACACTTTAAGTTTTTGCAGCGGGTCTACTACACCCCTGAAAGGCTACATAGGTACGGGTTGCGCCCCACGGCGGAGTGCGAGCGTTGCCATGTCCCCGTGGCTGACTTCCTACACATGGCCTGGCTTTGCCCAGGTGTTGCCCGGTTTTGGACGGCGGTGTTCCGGGAGTTGAGCCAGATCTTGGAAAAAGAGATCCCCCCTGATCCGGCCCTGGCATTGTTGGGCTACTCCAGGCCTCTTCCGCGGGCGCTGAGGCGCCTGACGGACATGGCGTTATTGATCGCGCGGCGCGTCGTGGCGGCCTGCTGGATGAGAGGGCCGCTTCCTACTAAGAAACGATGGATTAGAGGTATGCTGTATTGCAGCACGCAGGCGGAAACGTATAGCGAACTGTTACCCCCTAGGAGTCGCCCCAAGAACTTCTGGGCGCTGTATAGAACATACATGACTGCCGGAGACCCTGAGGAGGTTGGTCAGGAGGAGACACAGCGCGAAGCCCCGGGGGCGTGCAGTGGGGAGGTGGGGGGAGTGCCACAAGAATAGGACTCTATTGCGGTGTGATGGGCTATGACGTCAGTGAATCGTCGGTGATGGCGGCCGGTTTGCGGGAGGGGGGTCGGGGTGTCCTCCGTCTGCGGCGTGTGCTTCTTAGCAGTGTGCTTGCGAGACGGAAACGAGAACGGCAGTGTTGGAATGGCCTGGAAGCGAGGGGCTCAGTGTCTGGTCGGAGTTCGGTGCCTGGGTTTGCGACAGCGTGTACACGTAGAAACGATAAAGGAGGAGACAGTGGCATGGTGGCGGACGGGGGGGGGGGTTGGGTGTTGAGATATGGTTCACGAAACCTTAGGGGTTTGATCAGACTAGCGGCAGGTTGGCTATGCGGGAAGGTTAGGCTACTGTGCAGGCTGGGGGCGAATACGTATTTCACGCATCGGTAGTGATTCGGTCTGGACTGCTTGATGTAGAATTGCAACGCCGCCGGTCCCCAGGGATGTCAGCTAAATGGCTGTGTGAGAGATACTGGACCGGTTCCGAAGAGCTCGCTGGAGCAACCCATTGTATTAGGAGCCTATGGCAGTCTGACATGTCTATTTACTATATCTCAATAAAGGTTTTTCAAAAAAAAAAAAAAAAGTCTGGGTCCTTGGACAGTACTCGGGAGAGGGGAGATGCTAGGGGCAGTCTGGGTTCTTGACTAGCATTCGGGAGGGGCGATGCTATGGGCAGTCTGGGTCATTGGACGGTACTCAGGAGAGGGGCGATGCTAGGGGTAGTCTAGGTCTTTGGACAGTACTCAGGAGAGGGGCGATGCTAGGGGCAGTCTGGGTTCTTGACTAGCATTCGGGAGGGGCGATGCTAGGGGCAGTCTGGGTCCTTGGACGGTACTCAGGAGAGGGGCATGCTAGCAGCAGTCTGGGTCCTTGGACAGTACTCAGGAGAGGGACGATGCTAGGGGCAGTCTGGGTCTTTGGACAGTACTCAGGAGAAGGGCGATGCTGGGGCAGTCTAGGTCCTTGGACAGTACTCAGGAGAGGGGCGATGCTAGGGGCAGTCTGGGTTTTTGACTAGCATTCGCGAGGAGCGATGCTAGGGGGAGTCTGGGTCCTTGGACAGTATTCAGGAGAGGGGCATGCTAGGGGCACTCTGGGTCCTTGGACAGTACTCAGGAGAGGGACGATACGAGTGGCATTCTGGGTCCTTGGACGGTACTCAGGAGAGGGGCGATGCTAGGGGCAGTCTGGGTCCTTGGATGGTACTCAGGAGACGGGCGTTGCTAGGGGCAGTCTGGGTTCTTGACTAGCATTCGGGAGGGGCGATGCTAGGGGCAGTCTGGGTCCTTGGACGGTACTCAGGAGAGGGGCGATGCTAGAGGCAGTCTGGGTCCTGGGACGGTACTCAGGAGAGGGGCGATGCTAGGGGTAGTCTGGGTCTTGGACAGTACTTAGGAGAAGGGCGATGCTGGGGCAGTCTGGGTCCATGGACAGTACTCGGAAGAGGGCAAAGCTAGAGGTAGTCTGGGTCCTTGGACGGTACTCAGGAGAGGGGCGATGCTAGGGGCAGACTGGGTCCTTGGACAGTACTCAGGAGAGGGGCAATGCAAGGGGCAGTCAGGGTTCTTGACTAGTATTCGGGAAGGGCGATGCTAGGGGCAGTCTGGGTCCTTCGACAGTACTCGGCAGACGATGATGCTAGGAGCAGTCTGGGTCTTTGGACAGTACTCAGGAGAGGGGCGATGCTGGGGCAGTCTGGGTCCTTGAACAGTAAACAGGAGAGGGGCGATGCTGGGGTAGTCTCGGTCCATGGACAGTACTCGGAAGAGGGCAAAGCTAGGGGCAGTCTGGGTCCTTGGACGGTACTCAAGACAGGGGCGATGCTAGGGGCAGTCTGGGTCCTTGGATGGTACTCAGGAGAGGGGCGATGCTAGGGGCAGTCTGGGTCCTGGGACAGTACTCAGGAGAGGGGCGATGCTAGGGGCAGTCTGGGGCTTTGGACAGTACACAGGAGAGGGATGATGCTGGGGCAGTCGGGGTCCATGGACAGTACTCGGAAGAGGGCAAAGCAAGGGGCAGTCTGGGTTCTTGACTAGCATTCGAGAGGGGCGATGCTAGGGACAGTCTGGGTCCTTGGACAGTACTCGGCAGACGGATGATGCTAGGGGTAGTCTGGGTCCTTGGACGGAACTCAGTAGAGGGGCTATGCTGGGTAAGTCTGGGTACTTGGACAGTACTCGGGAGAGGGGCGATGCTAGGGGCAGTCTGGGTCCTTGGATAGTACTCAGGAAAGGTGCAATGCTAGGGGCAATCTGGGTCCTTGGACAGTACTCAGGAGAGGGGCGATGCTGGGTAAGTCTGGGTCCTTGGACAGTACTCGGGAGAGGGGCGATGCTAGGGGCAGTCTGGGTTCTTGACTAGCAATCGGGAGGGGCGATGCTAGGGGCAGCCTGGGTCCTTGGACAGAATTCAGGAGACGGGCGATGCTGGGTAAGTCTGGGTCCTTGGACAGTACTCGGGAGAGGGGCGATGCTAGGGGCAGTCTGGGTTCTTGACTAGCATTCGGGAGGGGAGATGCTAGGGGCAGTCTGGGTCCTTGGACGATACTCAGCAGAGGGGCGATGCTAGGAGCAGTCTGGGTCCTTGGAAGGTACTCAGGAGAGGGGCGATGCTAGGGACAGTCTGGGTTCTTGACTAGCATTCGGGAGGGGCGATGCTAGGGGTAGTCTGGGTCCTTGGACGGTACTCGGGAGAGGGGCGATGCTAGAGGCAGTATGGGTCCTGGGACGGTACTCAGGAGAGGGGCGATACTAGGGGCAGTCTGGGTCGTTGACAGTACTCAGGAGAAGGGCGATGCTGGGGCAGTCTGGGTCCTTGAGCAGTACACAAGAGAGGGGCGATGCTAGGGGCAGTCTGAGTACATGGACAGTACTCAGAAGAGGGCAAAGCTAGGGGCAGTCTGGGTCCTTGGACGGTACTCAGGAGAGGGGCGATGCTAGGGGCAGTCTGGGTCCTTGGACAGTACTCAGGAGAGGAACGATGCTAGGGGCAGTCTGGGTTCTTGACTAGCATTCGGGAGGGGCAATGCTAGGGGCAGTCTGGGTCCTTGGGCGGTACTAAGGAGAGGGGCATGCTAGGGGCAGTCTGGGTTTTGACTAGCATTCGGGAGGGGCGATCCTAGGGGCAGTCTGGGTCCTTGGACAGTATTCAGGAGAGGGTCGATGCTAGGAGCAGTCTGGGTCCTTGGACGGTACTCAGGAGAGGGGCGATTCTAGGGGCAGTCTGGGGTCTTGGACAGTACTTAGGCGAAGGGTGATGCTTGGGGCAGTCTGGGTCCTTGGACAGTACTCGGGAGAGGTGCAATGCTTGGGGCAGTCTGGGGTCTTGGACAGTACTTAGGCGAAGGGCGATGCTAGGAGCTGTCTGGGTCCTCGGACCGTACTCAGGAGAGGGCAGAAACTAGGGGCAGTCTTGGTCCTTGGACGGAAATCAGGAGAGAGACTATGCTGGGTAAGTCTGGGTCCTTGGACAGTACTCGGGAGAGGGACTATGCTGGGTAAATCTGGGTCCTTGGACAGCACTCAGGAGAGGCGCGTTGCTGGGGCAATCTGGGTCCTTGGACACTACTGTGGAGTGGGGTGATGCTGGGGCAGTCTGGGCCCTTGAACAGCACTCTGGAGAGGGGCGATGCTAGGGCAGTCTGGGTTCTTGGACAGTACTCGGGAGAGGGGTGATGCTAGGGCAGTCTGGGTCCTTGGACGGTACTGTGGAAGGGGTGATGCTGGGGCAGTCTGGGTCCTTGGACGGTACTGTGGAGGGGGTGATGCTGGGGCAGTCTGGGTCCTTGGACGGTACTGTGGAGGGGGTGATGCTGGGGCAGTCTGGGTCCTTGGACGGTACTGTGGAAGGGGTGATGCTGGGGCAGTCTGGGTCCTTGGACAGTACTCGGGAGAGGGCAACGCTAGGGGCAGTCTGGGTCCTTGGGCGGTACTGTAGAGGGGGTGATGCTGGGGCAGTCTGGGTCCTTGGACAGTACTTATGAGAGGGGTGGTGCTAGGGGCAGTCTGGGTCCTTGAACAGTACTTAGGAGAGGGGTGATGCTAGGGGCAGTCAGGGTCCTTGGACGGTACTGTGGAGGGGGTGATGCTGGGGCAGTCTGGGTCCTTGGACAGTACTCGGGAGAGGGCAGAAACTAGGGGCAGTCTTGGTCCTTGGACGGAAATCAGGAGAGGGACTATGCTGGGTAAGTCTGGGTCCTTGGACAGTACTCGGGAGAGGGGCGATGCTAGGGGCAGTCTGGGTCCTTGGACAGTACTCGGGAGAGGGGCGATGCTAGGGGCAGTCTGGGTCCTTGGACAGTACTCGGCAGACGGATCATGCTAGGGGCAGTCTGGGTCCTTGGACGATACTCGGGAGAGGGGTGATGCTAGGGGCAGTATAGGTCCTTGGACGGAAATCAGGAGAGGGACTATGCTGGGTAAGTCTGGGTCCTTGGACAGTACTCAGGAGAGGCGCGATGCTGGGGTAATCTGGGTCCTTGGACACTACTGTGGAGTGCGGTGATGCTGGGGCAGTCTGGGGTCTTGGACAGTACTCGGGACAGGGGCGATGCTAGGGGCAGTCTGGGTTCTTGGACAGTATTCGAGAGAGGGGCGATGCTAGGGGCAGTCTGGGTCCTTGGACAGTACTCGGCAGACGGATCATGCTAGGGGCAGTCTGGGTCCTTGGTCGATACTCGGGAGAGGGGTGATGCTAGGGGCAGTCTGGGCCCTTGAACAGCACTCAGGAGAGGGGCGATGCTAGGGCATTCTGGGTTCTTGGACAGTATTCGGGAGAGGGGTGATGCTGGGGCAGTCTGGGTTCTTGGACAGTACTGTGGAAGGGGTGATGCTGGGGCAGTCTAGGTCCTTGAACGGTACTGTGGAGGAGGTGATGCTGGGGCAGTCTGGGTCCTTGGCCGGTACTGTGGAGAGGGTAATGCTGGGTGTTAGACGGACCGGGAGGGTCGGCCGAGGTCAGGGGGAGAGGTCTCCGGGGAGAGCCGTCTCCAGCGATCGTACAGACAAGTAACTTCCCCCCCACAGACAGACACCACACAAGGATAAGATTTAGTGTTCTTTATATGCACTTCTTAAGGTACGATGAAATAGTACAAGGAGGTCTGGACTCAGGGGTCCCCTCGATTTAGGTCTCTTAGGATAGGGAAGGGGTAGCGGGACAGTCTGTTTACCAGTCAGGTAGTTCGGATGAGATGATGGTTAGCTCACAATCCTCGAGCTTGGTGGTGTAGCTGGTACGGGCCGCGGCAGCGCCAGCAGGTCCCGGTAGAGATGGTCGATACACGGTCCGCGGCAGCGCCAGCAGGTCCCAGTGAAGATGGTCGATGTACGGTCCGCGGCAGCGCCAGCAGGTCCCGGTGAGGATGGTCGTTACAACGGGCCGCGGTAGCGCCAGCAGGTCCCGACGAGGATGGATGTTGCAGAAGGCCGCGGCAGCGCCAGCAGGCAGGACGATAGTTCGCAAGATAGGGCTACGGCAGCGCCAGTAGTCCGTCAAGGCTGAGTTCTCTCGGTGTCTCTCGACTCCAGGATACAACTGCCATCCTGCTCCGGAGCTGCTCCAGTTATAGGGCAGGCGCCCTTTGATGTCCGGGCCCTCGCACTTGGAGGTCGGAGGGTCCGGGATGAAGGTGTCCAGACACCCAGCAGGGGGTGGAGCCAGCGCCTGGGGGAGCTGGAGGCGATCGGCACCTGGCGGGGGGAAGAGCGCTTGACGCTTCGTTCTCCCATTGACCTGCCAAGTGGTCCGCTCACCTCCTGGGTGGATGGTGGTGCCGGGATGTCGGGGCCGGCCAGGCCCAGGGTTAGGGTCGGGGGGAGGCCACGTGGCCTCGTGGTGCAGGGCCCAAGATGGCGGCTTGACCCGGCCGGGGAAGCCGGTGGGGCTGGGGCCCGTGATGCATGGAGGTCCGAGGGCAGAAGTTCCGTCGGGAGACGGGGTGCAGGTGCTTTTCGTGGGTCACGCCTGGCGGGCCGGAGCTTGGGCCCTATCGTGCGGGGAGGGAGCAAGCCCTTCGTGTGGCCTGTCCAACATGCGTCCCCCCCCAGCTGAAGGCGAGGAGAGTCACCCATCTCCTTGGGGACTCTCCTCGTCGAGGCGGAAAAATCGTGACAGGCCATCCGCGTTGGCGTGATCTTGGCCCGGTCGGTGCTCCACGGTGAAGTCCATTCCCTGCAGGGAAATGGACCAGCGCAATAGTTTTGGGTTCTCCCCCCGCATCTGCATCAGCCACTGCAGGGGTCGATGGTCGGTTTGTACCCGGAAGTGGGTACCGAAGAGATAAGGCCGGAGCTTTTTGAGGGCCCATACCACTGCGAAGGCCTCCCTCTCGATGGTGCTCCAGCGCTGTTCTCGGGCCAGGAGACGTCGACTGATGAAGGCCACCGGCTGGTCATGACCCTCGGGGTTTAATTGAGAAAGAACGGCCCCGATGCCGTGGTCGGAGGCGTCTGTCTGTACCACGAATTCCCGACTGTAATCGGGGGCCTGGAGCACAGGGGCGGTGCACAGGGCGGCCTTCAGCTTCTCGAAGGCCGCTTGACAATCGGGGGTCCAGTTAATCCGCTTTGGTTGGTTCTTGGACGTGAGACCCGTGAGGGGCCCCACGATGCTGCCGTAGTCCTTCACGAACCGCCGGTAGTAGCCGGTGAGCCCCAAGAAGGCTCGGACCTCGGTCTGGGTGACGGGGGGCTGCCAGGACTGGATGGCAGCAATCTTAAGTTGCAGCGGGGCCACCAGCCCGCTTCCCACTTGGTGCCCAAGGTAGGTCACGGACCCTTGGCCAATTTGGCATTTGCCGGCCTTAATTGTGAGGCCGGCCCGCTGGAGGGCCTGTAGGACCTCTTGGAGGTGGAGGAGGTGGTCGGACCAGTGGCGGCTGTATACAGCGATATCGTCCAAGTAGGCAGCGCTGAACTCTTCGAGCCCCGCCAAGACCTGGTTCACAAGGCGTTGAAACGTGGCGGGGGCATTCTTCATGCCGAAGGGCATGACCTTGAATTGGTAGTGGCCATCGGGGGTAGAGAAGGCTGACCGTTCCTGGGCCCGGGGTGTGAGACCGATCTGCCAGTAGCCCGCTGTTAGGTCGAAGATACTGAGGTAGCGGGCGGCCCCCAGCCGGTCGATCAGTTCGTCCGCTCGGGGGATCGGATGAGCGTCGGTCCGGGTGACAGCGTTCAAGCCCCGGTAGTCGACGCAGAATCTCAGTTCAGGTGTGGTGCCGGGGGCAGCGGCTTTGGGAACCAATACAACCGGGCTGGCCCAGGGACTGTCCGAGGGCTCGATGACCCCGATCGTGAGCATTTTGGCCACTTCCTCCTGTATGCAGGCCCGTACCCGATCTGGTACGCGGTAGGCCCGGTTTCGAATAGGGGGACTGTCCCCGGTGTCCACGTCGTGCAAACACCACGGGGTGACCCCGGGGGTGAGGGAGAACAGTGCAGCGAACCGCAGCAGGAGGTTTCGGCAGCCCTGGCGTTGCTCCGAGGTGAGGGCGTCAGAGAGTCGGACCCCGTCCACGGAGCCGTCATTCTCCTGAGTCTTCAGGAGATCCGGGAGGGGTTCGGAGTCTTCCTCTGCCCCACTGTCCGTAGCCATCAGGAGGCTGAGTTCTGAGCGCACAAAGTGTGGTTTGAGTCGGTTGGTGTGGAGGACCCGAAGGGGGTTTCGGGAGGTCCCCATGTAGATGAGGTAAGTGACGGGGCTTTTGCGCTCGACCACTTTGAAGGGCCCCGTCCACTTATCTTGCAAGGAACATGGTTCAGTGGGGGACATCACCCACACTTGTTGACCAGGCTCGAACTCAACGGAGGAGGCATTGTGATCATACCATCTCTTCATGTCCTCCTGGCTGGCCTCGAGGTTCGCCTTGGCCATCTCTCTGAAGCGCCGGGTCTGATTGCGTAGGGCCAGGAGGTATTTGAAGACGTCTGGAGGGGTCTTTAGGGGGGCCATCTCCCAACCTTCCTTGACTAGGCTGAGGGGCCCTCGCACAGGGTGCCCGTACAGGAGTTCGAAAGGGCTAAAGCCGAGGGACTTCTGGGGGACTTCTCGGTAGGCGAAGAGGAGGCACGGGAGTAGTACATCCCACTGGCGACGGAGGGGCTCTTCCAATCCCCCAATCATCCCCTTGAGAGTGCGGTTAAAACGCTCCACTAGTCCGTTCCCTTGGGGGTGATAGGGGGTCGTGAATCTGTAGGTGACCCCGCATTGTTGCTAGAGGGACTTCATGTATTTGGAGATAAAGTTCGTGCCTCGGTCGCTGACGACTTCTCGGGGGAAGCCCACCCGGGAGAAGATCCCCATTAGGGCCCGGCCAACCACCGGAGCTGTCACGGTCCGTAGGGGCACCGCCTCGGGGTAGCGGGTGGCATGGTCCACCAGTACCAGGATGAACCTGTGTCCTTGTGCCGTGCGGGGGTCCAGAGGCCCCACAATGTCTATTCCTACCCTTTCGAACGGGGTGGTGACCACAGGGAAGGGTTGCAGAGGGGCTTTCAGCTTCCGACCACTCTTCCCGCTGGCTTGGCATGTGGGGCAGGACCGGCAGTGGTTCAGGACGTCGTTCCTCATTTTCGGCCAGAAAAAGTGGGTGACTAGGCGACTGTAAGTTTTGTCCTGGCCCAGGTGTCCAGCCAGGGGGACATCGTGGGCCAGGTTGAGTAGGAAGTCTCTGAAGCGGAGAGGTACCACCAGCACTCGACCGGCCCCTAGCTCTGCGATTCTTTGTTCGCTGTATAGCAGGTCGTTATCCCAGTAGACCCAGTGAGATCCGGTGGAGTCCCCTGCGTTCTGGGCGCTGGCTTGTTGGCGGAGTCCCTCGAGGGAGGGGCAGGTCTTTTGTTCCTGGCGGAACTGTTCTTGGGTGGGCCCCCCTTCTTGACGCCACTGAGCCAGGTCAGGAAGGTCCTGGGGTTGCGCGTCCCCTTCGGTCGTCGGGTCTGGGAGGCTGGCCTCGTCGTTGTCTTCTACTGGGGCGACCGGGGGCGGAGGTGCTGGCCATTCCGGTTCTTCTGATCGGGGGACGGCATGGGCGGCCATGGACCGGGTGGTTATGCAGGCCCAGTCCGGGAGGCCCAGCATCCCCAGGTGCTCTCTTCTCTCGACGGTGGCCCACGGGGAACTTTCGAGGTCATTCCCCAGGAGGCAGTCCACGGGGGCATCGTCCCGGACCGTCACCTTCAACAGGCCGGAGACCCCTCCCCATTCGAATGGGACGCAGGCCATTTGACACATACTTTCAGAATTGTCGGCTGAGCGGACGGGGCAGAGAATGTTCGGCAGGATCTGCTCGGGCTTCACCAGGTGACAGCGGACGGCCGTCACACTGGCGCCTGTGTCACGCAAGGCCTCGGCCCGATGTCCATTAATGGTCACCCACTGACCGTATTTCCTGGTGTTAGCGGGTAGGGGAGCCCGCGGGACCATGTCTCTTCCCCCTAGGCACGCCAGGACCATGGCGGCCGGTTCCCACTCTTGCTGGGCCGGCTCATACTCTTCCTGTTCCTCTGATAATCGCTCTTCCCCCAGGGCGGCGGCAGCTACCTGGCGGGGCTTGGGTGTTTGGTTCTGCGGGCAGCTCGGGTCATTGGCGTAGTGGCCGACTCGCTGGCATCGGTGGCACGTGACGTTGGCTCGGAACCCAGGACGCATCGGGGGGTTGCCCCGGCCGGCCGGAGGCGGGGTGCTGGCCACGGGTGTTGCCGGCAAGGCTTCTCTCCCTCGCCCCTGGCCTCCTCCTCCTCCCCGAGGACGGTGCTGGCCTTGGTTGCTTCGGTTCTGCTCGTGTGGCCCTCTCCGGCCCACTCGGGTGCTTTCCCATCGGTCAGCTTCGGCGGCGAGCTGCCGGGGGTCAGTCAGCTTGCTGTCGAGGAGGTGCTGCCTGAGCTCGACGAAACAGTTGTTCGACAGGTGCTCCCATACCATAAGGTTAAAGAGTTGCTCGTAGGTCGTGACATGGCTCCCCTTGATCCAACCCTCGAAGGCACGGCTGAAATAGTTAACGTACTCCACCCAAGTTGTGCCCGGGATCCGGGTGCAATCTCTGAACCTCTGGCGGTACATCTCGGGTGTGAGGCCGTAGCGGGTGAGGAGGGCAGCCTTCATGTGGTCGTAGGACGACATTTGGTGATCTGGGAGCTGTAGCAGGGCATCGCGACCTTCGTTGACGAACCTCCCCCATAGTCCGGCTCCCCAATCACTCCGGTCGATCCGGTGGGAGGTCATGGCGATCTCGTAGGCTTTGAACCACTGTTGTATGTCGTCTTCTCGGACATACTCGCGGACAACATCCTTGGGGATGTGTACTTTTTTCTCGGTTGGCCCCGGGGTGTGCGGTCTCTCAGGCACCCCCGATTCTTTATTCTGTTTCCGAAGTTCTATTCCCGCCAGTTTGCGCTCGTGTTCGAGTGTTATTCTTTTTTCCTCAAGCTCTCTCTGTCTCTGCTTTTCTTCACGCTCCTCTCGGAGCCGCAGATGCTCTAGATTTAGTTTCTGCTCGGCTAACTTGAGTTCACCGTCCATCTTGAGCCGTGCCATTTCCAACTCGTGTAATCTGGTTCTTTCTCTTTCCTGGATCTCCTCCTGCGAGAGGCCCGTTCCCCGCTCCTCGGGAGCCGTGGCGTTCCCCTCTGGTGCGACACTGTTTCGGTCGGAGGGCCCGGCGATCCCAGTTTCTGTCCACGACTCAAGGGCGTGCTTCAAATCATCTTTGGTACTCAGGCCGGTGGTAGCAATGCCTAGTTCCATGCAGAATTGTTTCAGTTCGCGGTGGCTGTATTCTTCTAACTTATCCATTTGGAATTTTTCAGTGGAACCGCTATCTTTGGCCGACATCGTGGTTTTGTCGTGGGGTGAGCTACTCTCTGTACGATTACGCGTTGATTCGGATCGCGCCGCTGGCCACCAATGTTAGACGGACCGGGAGGGTCGGCCGAGGTCAGGGGGAGAGGTCTCCGAGGAGAGCCGTCTCCAGCGATCGTACAGACAAGTAACTTCCCCCCCACAGACAGACACCACACAAGGATAAGATTTAGTGTTCTTTATATGCACTTCTTAAGGTACGATGAAATAGTACAAGGAGGTCTGGACTCAGGGGTCCCCTCGATTTAGGTCTCTTAGGATAGGGAAGGGGTAGCGGGACAGTCTGTTTACCAGTCAGGTAGTTCGGATGAGATGATGGTTAGCTCACAATCCTCGAGCTTGGTGGTGTAGCTGGTACGGGCCGCGGCAGCGCCAGCAGGTCCCGGTAGAGATGGTCGATACACGGTCCGCGGCAGCGCCAGCAGGTCCCAGTGAAGATGGTCGATGTACGGTCCGCGGCAGCGCCAGCAGGTCCCGGTGAGGATGGTCGTTACAACGGGCCGCGGCAGCGCCAGCAGGTCCCGACGAGGATGGATGTTGCAGAAGGCCGCGGCAGCGCCAGCAGGCAGGACGATAGTTCGCAAGATAGGGCTACGGCAGCGCCAGTAGTCCGTCAAGGCTGAGTTCTCTCGGTGTCTCTCGACTCCAGGATACAACTGCCATCCTGCTCCGGAGCTGCTCCAGTTATAGGGCAGGCGCCCTTTGATGTCCGGGCCCTCGCACTTGGAGGTCGGAGGGTCCGGGATGAAGGTGTCCAGACACCCAGCAGGGGGTGGAGCCAGCGCCTGGGGGAGCTGGAGGCGATCGGCACCTGGCGGGGGGAAGAGCGCTTGACGCTTCGTTCTCCCATTGACCTGCCAAGTGGTCCGCTCACCTCCTGGGTGGATGGTGGTGCCGGGATGTCGGGGCCGGCCAGGCCCAGGGTTAGGGTCGGGGGGAGGCCACGTGGCCTCGTGGTGCAGGGCCCAAGATGGCGGCTTGACCCGGCCGGGGAAGCCGGTGGGGCTGGGGCCCGTGATGCATGGAGGTCCGAGGGCAGAAGTTCCGTCGGGAGACGGGGTGCAGGTGCTTTTCGTGGGTCACGCCTGGCGGGCCGGAGCTTGGGCCCTATCGTGCGGGGAGGGAGCAAGCCCTTCGTGTGGCCTGTCCAACACTGGGGCAGTCTGGGTCCTTGGGCGGTACTGTGGAGGAGGTGATGCTGGGGCAGTCTGGGTCCTTGGGCGGTACTGTGGAAGGGGTGATGCTGGGGCAGTCTGGGTCCTTGAACGGTACTGTGGAGGGGGTTATGCTGGGGCAGTCTGGGTCCTTGAACGGTACTGTGGAGGGGGTGATGCTGGGGCAGTCTGGGTCCTTGAACAGTACTTGGGAGAGGGGTGATGCTGGGGGCAGTCTGGGTCCTTGGACGGTACTGTGGAAGGGGTGATGCTGGGGCAGTCTGGGTCCTTGGACGGTACTGTGGAAGGGGTGATGCTGGGGCAGTCTGGGTCCTTGGACGGTACTGTGGAGGGGGTGATGCTGGGGCAGCCTGGGTCCTTGGACGGTACTTTGGCAGGGGTGATGCTGGGGCAGTCTGGGTCCTTGGACAGTACTCTGGAGAGGGCAACGCTAGGGGTAGTCTGGGTCCTTGGGCGGTACTGTAGAGGGGGTGATGCTGGGGCAGTCTGGGTCCCTGGAAAGTACTTATGAGAGGGGTGGTGCTAGGGGCAGTCTGGGTCCTTGAACAGTACTTAGGAGAGGGGTGATGCTAGGGGCAGTCAGGGTCCTTGGACGGTACTCGGGAGAGGGGTGATGCTGGGGCAGTCTGGGTCCTTGAACTGTACTGTGGAGGGGGTGATGCTGGGGCAGTCTAGGTCCTTGAACGGTACTGTGGAGGGGGTGATGCTGGGGCAGTCTGGGTCCTTGGACGGTACTGTGGAGAGGGTAATGCTGGGGCAGTCTGGGTCCTTGGGCGGTACTGTGGAGGGGGTGATGCTGGGGCAGTCTGGGTCCTTGGGCGGTACTGTGGAAGGGGTGATGCTGGGGCAGTCTGGGTCCTTGGACAGTACTCAGGAGAGGGGTGATGCTGGGGGCAGTCTGGGTCCTTGGACAGTACTCGGGAGAGGGCAACGCTAGGGGCAGTCTGGATCCTTGGGCGGTACTTATGAGAGGGGTGGTGCTAGGGGCAGTCTGGGTCCTTGAACAGTACTTAGGAGAGGGATGATGCTAGGGGCAGTCAGGGTCCTTGGACGGTACTGTGGAGGGGGTGATGCTGGGGCAGTCTGGGTCCTTGGACAGTACTCGGGAGAGGGGTGATGCTGGGGCAGTCTGGGTCCTTGGACGGTACTGTGGAAGGGGTGATGCTGGGGCAGTCTGGGTCCTTTGACAGTACTCGGGAGAGGGGCGATGCTGGGACACAGAACAGTTAATACTTCTCAGTGGTTTTCTTGTCTTTCTCTGTGCGGAGGGGGCGTCCTTTACAGCAGTTTGCAAGGGGCTTTGCTGTTGCTCGGGGTCTGAGGCCTGGTCAGCAGTTGTGCCGGTGATGGCTTAGTTCTGCCTCTGCACCTTTGAAGTTGTCGCGTCACCGCCCTTTTCAGGTTCTACTTGGTTTGGGGGAAATCTAGACTGGCCAGCACAAGATCTTTGAGTCTGCAGATATTATTTCTTCGCAGGTGGTTAATGAAAGTGTGTTTTATCAGTTGGCACTTGTATTGTCTGTAGCAGGAGAGGGGGCTATTACACTTCATTGGATACAGAATTAAAGCTTCTCAGTGGGGGGGTATTCCTGGGGAACTGTAGAAAACCCTTTGAGGTTGGCTTGATGTGTATTCCAGCCTCAAACCAGACACCTCCACAACAGGGCCGACCAAATCTTTACACAGGATGCGGATGGAGCGGATCAGCTCCATACCGTTGGCCCTCTCATGGTACTTGGTTCGCGGGTAGGTAGAGTTAAGGAGGTGGGGGGGCCATATGGATTGTACTTGGTGGGTGGGATGGAGGAGGAGCGTGGGGTCATTCCCAGGGGTACATGAAAGTGACTGAACCCCTAAGTATGATAAGTTTCCACCGAAAAGGCAGAGTCGCCTAAGTGCAGCAAGGGAAGTCGCATCCTTTAGTACGCAGGGTGCAACCGAGCATATAGCTGCTAACTGTGTAGTTAGTCTCGGGTCAGAGGTCACCAGGTCTGTCGACTTTCATTCTTACACAGTTGTTGTTGGCTTGGTGCCAGGTCGATGAAATGGCATTTAAAAAACTCGCACAAACAACACTAGCATTTTACTTCCGCATTCAATTTGTTAGTGTGCATTCCTACCAATAAGCAAATGACTTGAAACTTCCTCCTGGACTTCGGCTGAACTATAAAGGACGCTGCTTTGGGCTGCCTTCCCTACAGCAGCTGTTCTCACCCAGTAATATGGCTTGCGTTAATCTTGCTGATAAAACCCAAGGCTCGTCGGCTGCTACACTCGTGCACATGGTCTGCAGCTCTCTCGCGCGTGGCACAATGTTTAGCTCGAGCCTGCTAGTCGTGCACTGTCTGTCTGGTGCTCACCTAGAACACGCAGGGGCTCGGAGCCGACCCAATACTCCCTTAAAGGAACCTACTTTTTTCTTTTCACTTAAGCACTCCATGAGAGCGCATGTGTTTTCCAGCTGTCTAACACGTCTGCTTCTTTTGACCCCCGTACTGTGCTCGCCGTGTGCTTCTCGATGCCCCCTCCGCTCGCCGTCGTATGCTTCTCCTCCTATTGTGGCTTTCTCCCGTGTGTGCTTTTCTCAAGCTCCTCGTATCACTCTCTGCCCAATAGCTCCGCACATGCTCCACATTGCGCTCTTGCCTGTTGCCTCTTTCACACGACACCCACCGTCTTGCTTCTGCCTCCACTGAGTTGCTTCCCCATCCACCCTCTCCCTTCAAGCTGCTTCCACCCACCCACACCCTCTTCTCTCTCGAATGTTGCATCTGACCCCCGTGCCATGTGGTTTCCCTTCCATCCCGCTCTTCCTTGGTATTTATACCCCATCTCCACAGGTGCTTCAATTATAAAATGTATGCATCATGTTGTAGGTGCACGCATGCGTAGTTCGTATGCCTGAACATTGGTCCCACTACTGTTGCATAGCGCATTTAAAAAAAAAAAAAAAGTTTCCTGCATGCTGCACAGCAACGAGGATGCTCTACAGCCTGGCTAAAAGTATTGGCAAATCCAATAGCTGCCAAAAGCAAGACCTGTCGATGCTGCTGATGCTTCTTCCTCCGTGCAGTCAGTGCCCCTTGACGGCGATCCTTGTAATGGCGAGGCGCGCAGTCACACCCCAGCTTGTTTGCTGTTCCACTTTCGAATTCGAGACACACTCTGCCTTTTAGCTCCCATTTATTTTTACTTTTACTTTTCCAAAAAGGCGCCTAATGTCCTGAATTACAATTATGACCGGCTCGGGGACATTTAGTTGTTACATGAGCTTTCCTGGCCACAGATATATATATATATGAATTACGAATAGCCTTGTACAAAAATGTTCATAACGTTTATTGTATTTTTTTCATGTCTATCACGCCAATTATGCGTCAGCCAATCAAGTTTGTTATACCTTGCACTTGCACTTGAAATTTCCCCTGCATAGCCTCAGGCGTCATGTGATCAAGGCCTTCCGTAGGCTGAAACGCGTCATGCAGGCATTGCTGTTCTAATGATAATAAACTAAATTTCTCACCCGCATCCTGGGTCAGCGTTCGTTTGTTCCTGGTCTCCTTTGGATTTGAGGCGCACAGGAGCGCTTCAAACGAAAACTCCGTAATATATATATATATATATATATATATATATATATATCTGTGTCATCCTTTCGCTCAAGGCCAAAGTGAACGTCTTCCACAGAGTGTCTAAAGTTTCCGTAATTTCAGGCGCAGCCCACTTGACAGCTGTCAGAAACGGGGTGTACTGTGACCCTAGAATCAGTGAAGGTTCTCCTTTGTAACCCCATCTTCACTCCAATGGGTGCAGCGCTTGCACCCCCTCAAGTGAGCACACGTGATGCTGCTGCCTTCTCAAGGAAGATGGATTCCTTCCTCCTGTCAGAAGAAAGGGGGCGCTCAAGGGCCTCTGTGCATCGCTGCCGCACTCCTGACTCGATGGGTTGTCAGTAGCTGGAACCTAAGGTGCTGCAACTGCTAAGACTTGGGGCGGAGACGGGGGGGGGGGGGGGGGGGGGGGGGATTGGTGTTTTAATAGTAGTCATCCTGAGGTCTGCTGAACTCTGGGTGGCAAGTGAGGGACTCACAAAGACAGACTGCACGGCCCGATCGCGAAGTACATACAGTTTATTGTGCACAGCGCCAAGTAGGCAGGACCGACCGTACACGGAGTGTGGGCGCATGTAAATACAATCCACCCGCCACAGATCATACAACCCTTGTGCTGGAGCAGAGTTTTCTGTTGAAAATTTATCGAGTTTTAAGCTCCAGTTTTGTTTATATGTTTTGATTAAAAATACTAGTTTAAAAACACTAATTAATAGTTTGTCGTGTTGAAGTCGGACTAACCAACATTATTAATGAGAGAAATTACACGTGGGAATGCATATATGTTGCTTAATAATAATGTGCGGGGTTAATTAAATGAATGTCGCAAAGTGCTATTTGTTTAAAGCACAAACGCTTTTAAAAATAACGTGTACTAATGCTTTATTGTGTCGCAAAAGGCTAGTTAAATACATACACATAAGGGTATTAGTGGGAATTAACACTGTTTAATCATTATGCTGTGGTAACGTTGTTTTGTGTCTCTTTTAATTAAGATGGTCTGTTTTGGCCTAAAACAAGATGGCTGCCATTTACAGCCTGCACTTGAGTGATTGAATTTTGGTGAGAGGCCTTGTTGAACATGGTCGAGAGTCACCTGACCACAGCCTTTGCCTGGTTAAGAAAGTTTTCCGTGAGGACAGCAGCTCTGGGAACGTTTCCAGCTGTCCTTGGATAAGGATGAAGCCACAATGAACAATGATAAATCTGCGGTGGCTCTGCCAAAATGGTTAGATCATTGTCTTGATCAGATTAGATTGCTTGTACATTGGCTTTTGATTCATTGATTTATTGATTGATGTTGGTATATGTACTAATACTATATGTTGAAGTCGTTGTGTTGAGTTTTATGTAGTGCTTCTGGAACTTGGGAGCTGGTGACGGTTCCATAGTAGGGCAGAGGGAAGTGTGTGCTGCTCTCGGGAAAGACGGGATTGTTGGAATTACCTGTATGTATGCAGGAAAAACGTGTAACAATTGAAGTTGCGCGTCACATTGTCTGGGTTCGGAATCAGTGACATCGTCGTGTGTTACTATTAGGGATATATTTTCGGTATAAAAGGAGTGCGTATGGTAGCGAAGGTTATCTGTGAAACTCTGGTCTTAAGTCCCAGGGATCCGTAAGGTTCACCGTTAAAGCTTATTGCGGGAGGAGTAATAGGTATTCTCTGAGCTTGTCTGAAGGACTGGGCAGAGGTAAGCGCTGCTTGGTTAACGTGTGTTATAATTCTGTAGTGGGACAGACTGTTCGCTGATCTCGGGAAAGGCAGGATTCTGTGTGCATGTGCTACATTTCCTGGTGTGAAAGTGCGTGAATGTATGAGCATTTAGTTGATTGTAAGACTCTTTGGAGCAGTCCTAGAGGAAACAGTTAATGGATGCATGTTAGAAGGGCAGAGTAGAGGGATGTGCTACTGTGTCAACGAGAGTAATAATTCCGTAGTGGAGCAGAGGTAAGCGCTGTTCTAGAGAGAAGCGGGATTCTTGTGAGGAAGAATTTTCTTTACTACTCTGTGGTTAGCGAAGCAGACAATGGAGATGTTTATATGTTGTAACTAATAGATTTTGTGGAATTTGAAACGAAGTCTACTGAGAAGGCTTTGTAAAGGAGGGGTAGACGAGTGACAGGAGACGGGAGCAGAAGCGACTGCAGCGACTGCTGACGTCACACAGACCGCGCTCTGATTGGGTAGTGGATCAGAAAAGTGCTCGCGCTAGGATTGGTGCGTTGGTGTGAGCCGCGCAGGGATTGGAAGGAGTACAGGGTGACGTAGACGCTCCAGGATTGGTGCGTTGGTGTGAGTCGCGCTGTTATTGGACAAAAGATCGTACAGTTGCGGAAGGGACTAGAGAATATTGGTAAACGTTAAAATGTATTACCAACCGGAGGAAAAGAAGAAGAAATCCTTGTTTGGTAAATTAAAAAAGTGGTTCGACAAGGATAAGAACATAATAACCAGAGAGGGTGAATTGCTACCTCCGACGAAAACTCCTGCATCCTTCATGGTTGCGAAATATGGGTATCATACCTGTATATGGTTAGATAACTGGGCTAAGTATACTAAGGAAGATGGTGTCTTAGCGTTTCCGGAACATGGTTCATTTAATTTGGCTGTGTTGAGAAATTTACGGGAAAAGATGATGTGTCTAGAGCCTAGACCAAGGCCGACACAGTTCGAGGCGGCGGTGGAATGGGAAGATGAGGTGCATGAGCGAGAAAAGCAGAGGAGTGGAGGCAACTATAGGTACTTTTTTGGGAGGAAATATGATCGTGAAACTCATCATGATCGAATGAGGAGATGGCGAGATGCTAGTATGTCAGAGGGATTATATCCTATGAGGACAGTTGACGAGAAGGAAGAGAGGAAGGGTACAGAAAGGGTGCCTAATGCAGAAGCAAGAAGGTATGGAGCTAATGATTACGAGGATGAGGTCTTGGATGACATGATTTACAAGAGACCACCGCCGTATAGACCAGAACCAGAAGAGAGTACGCCAGTTGCCACTCCTGTGAGAGATACTTTGCAGATTATTAAAACTGATGTGGTGACACCTGATCCAAAAAGTGGTAGCTCTTTCATGGAAAGGGAAAGAGAGAGAGAGCGAGAGAGAGAGAATCGAGTCAGTGACGAGAAAACAAGAGAATTAGCCAGAACGACATCTGAGCTGACTGAGAAAATCCGAGAGTTGACGAAAAATCTTGAAGCAGTTACGGTACCTGTAACTATTGGTCCGGTTGTGCCTATTTTTGATAAACAAAGAATGGGTGAAAATAGTTTGACAGTTCCTTATGTTGGAAATGGTTTGGTTGGTACTTGCACTTTGGAGAAATCAGGAACGAGAATAGGAGGAAATAATTTGAGACAGACGAGACATGACATCTGTAGTGGAGGATTAGATGTGCAGCCTAATTCAGGATTGAATACTGGTTGTTTGGGAGGAACGATTTTGGAACCACAGAGGATGACAGAACAAGTGGGTGCAGTGAAGAAGTCTACTGAAATAACAGCTGAGGATTTGAATGATTGGTTGAAGGTTCTTCAGAAGAAAGATAAAGATTCACAGGCAATTGATGTAGCCAGGTTGCGCATAGAATTGGAGGAGCTTATTGCAGGGACAATTCCTACAGATATACTCAAAACCCATCATGATGGAGAGTTGTTATTCATGTGTAAGAGCATCACCTGGAGGGCTAAGAGTACACATGACAGGTTAAGAGCAATAGCGAGTGAACAAGGAGTTGACATGGATAAGGTGAAAGCTTTGCAGAAGTCTTACAGGATGGATTTTACAGACAAAGATATTGAAAATCTGAATGGTGCTGGTAGAACAGGATAAATTAAGGAAATGATTACCTTATTGCGAAAATGGGGTGACGTGGAAAAATGGAAGGATAGATGGTACAAAAAAAGGGAAGATTCAGTGGATAGGACTTACTCAGCTTTTCCTGTGAGAGAAAAAGAGAAAACAGTGGATGCTTATCCTATGAGAGAGATTCCTGGAGGTGGATATGTACATGTCCCGTGGACTAGACAGGATATTTTGTCATTTACGAATGATTTCCCTCGATTGAGAGAAAAGCCCGTCGAGTGGTATAGGCAGGTAGACAGGTTTGTGAAATTGTCAAAAGTGCTGTGGATTGACCTAAATAGTCTGTTTGATATAATTGTTCCAGCAGACTTGTGGGCAGAGTGTAAAATAGTTGTAGATTGGCCTGCTAAGGAGTATCCAAGAGATCCGAAAACAGGAGCACCAGATCCAGAGGTTATGAAGAAGTATGATCAGGTAATTGTGTTCCTGAAAAATAAAGTACCCCCGAAAGAGACAGACTGGGTTAAGATAGATCGAACACATCAGGAAGCAAAAGAATCAGTTCATGCTTTTTACGAAAGGCTGATACTGGCTTTCAAACAGTTCAGTGGAGATGAACACCTGGGTGATAAGGATTTTAGTCATTTTGTATACAGATTTGTATATGGCTTGAGACCTGAAATCAGTGAAAGAATACGTGAGCATACAGTTGATTGGCAGAGTAAAAAGATTGATGAAATCTTGAGACATGCAAAGTACTTCAGTGATGAGATTGAAGCCAAACAGAGAAAGCTGAAAGAAAAGGCAATGTGGGCACAGGTGAAAGTTGCTGAAAGACAAGAAGCACAGTTGATGGAACAGGCAAATAATCCAGGAATTAGACCCAGATATGCGGGAAAAGGAAAGGGGAATTTAGAGGAGGCCAAAAAAAAGTTCCCTTGTCACAACTGTGGACAATTGGGGCATTGGAGATCCGAGTGTACCAATCCACCATTAGTGAGTAATGAAAATAAACCCTTAAATCAACAGGTGCAGAACGAAGGGTGTAATCAACAGCAGCAACAACAGAAGGTTGTCAGACAGCAGAGCCAAGAGCCAAAACCGCCCTTGCCGCAGAATAGAGGGTCCCAAAAGTATAACCAGGACTCCGGATTCTACAATGATGAGCAGGTAAACAAACCGAGACGTTCTAACCTGGTACAGCAGTACTGGTTAAAGAATGAGGGGAGTGAGTCTGAAGGGGACTATTGACGGTGCCGAAGAGAGGAGGAAGAGTGCATACTTGGTGCAACTCTAGAAATAGACCAGGCAGGACCATTTGTAGATGGGAAAATAAATGGGGAGAGTGTTTTTGGTAGACACAGGAGCGACGAGATCAACTGTCAGGTCAGCAGGTATTAGAAATCTTCCTCTCTCGGATGAAGCAATCCAAGTAGTTGGTGTAGCCAATACACAGATTAAGACTCGTCTTACCGAACCAGTAAGGGTGAGAATAGGGACATTTTCAGACATGCACAGATTTGTTGTCTGTGACACTAGTCCAGTGAATTTGTTAGGTAGGGACCTATTGTGCAAGATGAATTGTACAATTTTCTGTACTCCGGATGGAATTGCTTTTGAGACACCGGATGAGTTTGTTTTGTACCGAATGACCTAGATAATAGAGAGAGTGAGATTGTTGGTACATATGCTGTGTTTAATCCAGATGATTTGCCTCAAGAGTTGAGACACACAGTGAAAACAGCAGTTTGGGATTTTACTGGAGAAGATGTGGGATTGATGAATAATGTAGATCCAGTAAAGATTTCAGTGAAAGAGGGGATTGTTTATCCTAATATTCCTCAGTATAGATTGACACCGGAAATAATTGAGGGAATAACTCCTATAATTGACAAAATGATTCAACAGGGTGTTTTGAGAGAGATACTGAGTAGCCCGTGTAATTCACCGATAATGGGGCTGAAGAAACCTAATGGAAAGTTCAGGATTGTACAAGATTTGAGAAAAGTTAACAAATTTGTGGTGGCATGTTGTCCCATTGTGCCAAATCCTTCAGTGATTTTGTATCAGATTCCTCATGATGCTGAGTGGTACACAGTGATTGATTTGTGTCATGCTTTCTTATCAATTCCATTGCATCATGACAGTCAGCCGATTTTTGCATTCCGGTTTGGCCAGCGTATTTTAGCATGGTGTCGTATCCCACAGGGGTATACAGAGAGTCCTTCGATATTCAATCAGTTATTGAAGAAATCATTGGAGAGTTTGATCATGCCTGAAAGCTCAGTACTAGTGCAGTACATCGATGACCTACTTGTGGCATCGAAGACACGTGAAGCTTGTGAAGTAGATACCATAGCTTTACTGAATCATCTGGCAGATGGAGGGTTAAAGGTATCTCCAGCCAAATTGCAATTTTGCAAGAAAGAGGTGCATTATCTTGGACACAATTTTGAAAAGGGTCTGAGAAAGGTGACCGATGACAGGATCAAAATTATCAGAGGAATGAGAGCCCCGATGACCCAGAGAGAAGTGAGGATGTTTCTGGGGATGGTGGGTTATTGTCGTCAGTGGATAAGTAATTTCTCCCTGATAGCAAAGCCACTGATTAAGTTGACTAAAAGTGAGGTGAGAGACCCATTGGAACTGGATGGTGAACAGATGGCAGCATTTGAAGAGCTGAAGAGCAGAATGTGTGAAGCCCCTGCTTTGGGAATGCCAGACTATGAGAAAGAGTTTGAGTTGTACTGCAGTGAGAGGAATGGTTGTGCACTTTCAGTGTTGATTCAGAAGCATGGACAACTGAGAAGGCCGATTGCGTACATCTCATCGACACTTGACCCCGTAGCTGTGGGTTTGCCAGGTTGCCTGAAAGCAGTAGCTGCTACATGCAGAAGCTTGGAACAGAGTGAGGGCATAATAATGGGATATCCTGTAAGGGTATTCGTACCTCATGATGTGGCAATTCTTTTGACAAGAAGCAGGACTCAGTACATGTCACATAGTCGGCTGACTAAATATGAGAAAATCATTCTGGGAGCATCAAATGTGACTCTTGAGAGATGTGTGAATGTGAATCCAGCAACGTTGTTACCAGATGCTGACAATGTGAATGTTGGAGATGATGTTGATCATGATTGTTTGGATGTGCTTGATTATTGCACAAAACCCAGACCAGACATAAGAGATTTACCGTTGCCTGAGAGTGATCATGTGTTGTTTGTGGATGGATCATGTTTGAGGACTGATGATGGTGTGTTAAGTGCAGCATATGCAGTGTGCAAGGTTTCAGAAGTTATGGAAGCTTCGCCTTTGAAAGGAGTGAGATCTGCTCAAGTGGCTGAATTGGTGGCATTGACAAAAGCTTGCAAAATTGGGAAGAATCTGAGAGTGACTGTGATGACTGATAGTCAGTACGGATTTGGAGTAGTTCATGACTTTAGCCAGCTTTGGCTACAGAGAGGTTTCTTGACGTCGAGTGGGACTCCAATAAAGAATGCTGAAGTGATTGGAAAATTGCTTGAGGCGATACAGCTGCCTAAAGAACTAGCAGTTGTGAAGTGTGCTGCTCATGGACAAGGAGATGATTTTGTTACTCTTGGTAATAGATTTGCCAATGACATAGCGCAGTATTGTGCGAAAAATAATCATTCGATTAATAGGGCACGAGAAAAGGAAATGTCTTTTTGTTCTGTGATGTTTACTAATGTCCTAGAAACGGGGGATGAAGTGAAACAGTTGCAGGATGAGGCAGGAGATGAGGAAATGAGAGATTGGATCAAGGCAGGGTGTGCCCCAAGGGAGACAGATCATGTTTGGATCTATAGAGATGGTAGACCAGTCATGCCTAACTCCATGTTGTCGACAATGGCAAGAATGTATCATGGCCAGGGACATTTGGGAAGGGATGCGATGATAAGGTCTTTTAAACAGACCTGGTACAATGCAAAGTTCAGATTGATTGCAGAGAGCATCTGTCAAAGATGTTTGATTTGTCAACAGTTCAACACTGGGAAAAAGATAGTGGTGAGTCTAGGAACAATAGGCAGAGAAGGAGGTCCTTTTACCAGAATGCAAATTGATTTCATTGAAATGCCCCAAGTGAACAAATTGAGGTATGTTTTAATGGTAGTCTGTTTGTTCTCAAGATGGGTGGAGGCCTATCCGACTAGGAGAAATGATGGAATAACAGTTGCAAAGTTACTGTTAAGAGAGTTGATTCCTAGGTATGGGTTCCCAGTGACAATTGAGTCTGACAGAGGTGGACACTTCTATAATGAGCTCATGGGTTTAATTTGTGAAGCATTGAGCATACAGCAGAAGCTACATTGTGCATACAGACCAGAGGCTTCTGGAGTCGTTGAACAGATGAACGGCACAATAAAAAACCGAATTGGTAAGATGTGTTTAGCCACTGGAATGAAATGGCCTGATGTCTTGCCTCTAGTGCTGATGACTATTAGGTCTACTCCAGATAGAACCACGGGTTTGAGTCCGCATGAAATCTTAATGGGACGTGCGATGAGACATGCTTTTGTGCCTGTCAACAAGTTGATGACAATAACTGATGACATGATTTTGGATTACTGTAAAGGCCTGGATAACGCAGTTCATTCTGTGTTTCACCAGGTTGGAGAAGACGCTACCACACTTGAGAAGAAGCAAGCCCATGATCTGAGTCCAGGGGACTGGGTGAGGATTAAGGTGCACAGTGTAGGAAGGTGGATATCTGACTATGGTTACCCCCAACTTTTTGCCTAGTGTCTAGCTGGTTTTTCGACTTAGTTGGCCTGAGATCCTGCCATTCAGGGTCTCAGGCTGTCTGCTCTCTCTTTAAAATGGGCTCCATGTACCCTAGGTACATTCCCAATTGGTAAGGATCACCTTATTGGACCCTGTACAGTGTACCCTAGGTACCCAGGGCATAGGTGTACCCTAGGCCTCCCAGGGGCTGCAGCATGTATTATGCCACCCCTGGTCTGGCCTTCCAATCAGACACAACTGGCTGATCACTCAGCTGGGGCAAGGTCGTGTAATCACCCCTTGCTTAGATATAGTATGCTTATATCTACCCTTATATATAGACACATGTGTACCTATCAGTCACTCCTATGGCAGGCCTTAACAATCCTGGAGGCAGAGTGCTTGGTAACATGTGAGATGGTGCTCTAGCATGAGCTGAGCCTGTCTGCAGCTTTCGGAATCATGTCCTTATAGCTGTTCTATGATATAGCCTACCATATACTCTTAAAGTGCCTTATAATCTTAAACGGTTATGGTAACTATGGTTTGGCTTTATCAAAACATGTCGTGTAAGGGGTCTAACACTTTGGAATAATACCCCCATACCATTTCTGGTGATGAGGATATTATTCCTCCCTTCTAGAGGGAAAGACATGTTAAAATCATACTTCACTGTTAGCCTCTGACCAAAGCCTCAGCATCACAAAATGGATGCTGCTGCCACGACACAAGTCTGACCTCCTGCTGCTGGAAGTGATCCCAGCCAGGGAGGCCTGGACAATAGGTTTCCTGCTTGGGGAGGTGCTAGCACCTCCCCAGACAGCCTTTAGTGTATTGGGGCAGGGTGGGTTGAAAGGAATGAGACATGCCTGGGGCACACAAGGTGTTCCTTGCATAGTCCAGTTCAAACCGGCGCTGGGGCACTCCAGCCCCAGCTCTGGCGCGAAACTGGACAAAGGGAAGTGGGTGTAACCACCCCCTCCCAGGTCCCACCCATAAGGCGTGACCTAGCAGGTATCCCAGCCCCCCAGATTAGTATAAGAGTGGGAGTTGGGCCTCAAGACTTTAGATTATCCTGAACCTGCAAACTTGAACAGAAACTCTGGACCTTCGACATTCGACGAAAGAAGAAGACTGAAGAATCTCCCTTGTGGCCAAGGAGTGGCTACCCTGTGCAAACAGGCACCATCAAGAGACTACCCTTTGCTTTGCCCAAGTTCTACGAGGAACCGACTGCAGAGCCCGACCAGAGCCTTGACTTCCAGACTTCTCCGACCCTGATCCACATCCACAGCAGAGCTGAGATCCGTGGAGGCGACGAGAGACGTGGGACCGGCTACCTGGGAAAAGTGGCTAGTATCTTCAAGCGCAGCTTCTGAGGCACCCTCGAAGTTGTGCACCGGGGATTGAGAAGCCCCAACCCCAAGCACCATCTGCACCGAAGACCAGCCCCCCACACTCCACGAGTCTTGCGTGGGGCCCTTCTGCATTTTCCTGCTTGCCGCATCTGTCCGGTTGCTTGCCCGCTGGCTAGTGGCCTTTGTGACGACGCACCCCGTAATCTTCAGCGCTGGTTTGGCTCCTCCAGACTGGCTCCTGCTCCTTTGAAAAAGAGAAGCATCCCAGACCTTCCTGGTCTGCACCAGAAGCAAGTCCTCCGTTCTGCGTGGGTTCCGCTTGCCAAGGCTTGGTGAGTCCTAGTCCAACTTCGACGCCGCCGACAGCAAGAGCCTTCGTGGGACAGCTCGCCTCCTGATCCTGGTCATCCTCGACGCTTCCTGGTCCTCGTGGCTGCAGCGACAAGCTTCACCTTCACCTGCAATCTTCACGACATCGCCTGGTTCCTGCCTGGTTCCACGTGGTCACTGGCTAGTGACCTTGACTCTGTCCCTTCTGCTTGCAGGTCTCCTCTCTTCTTGATCCCAGCCTTGGGATCCACCGGACACTCTTCACTGACTGCCTGTCAGCATCTTTCTTCAGGCATCCATAGGAGTCGATGACGAAACCCGACGCAACCTCACCCCTATGCACCCGCAGCCTGTGGGCTAGGTAACTTGGGTACTCCGGTGCTCATCAGGATAGTGACTATCCTAGTGTCTAGTTTTCCAGTCTCGACTTCCTAGCTACTCCGGAAGTGTCCTAAATCTGTCTATTTCTAAACTGTACTATTGCTAGTGACTTTTACGCATTACGCGTGAGTGTTTCCACTCTGCACCTGAATCCCGTGGGCCTCCCACTTCCTAACCTTTGGTAGTATAGTGTAGCCCCAGCGATTCCCTAGGCCTAGGCCTATCCTATTTCCGTGACAGTGGTCCTTATACCACTTACTTAGTATATGGTTTGCGTGGCCCCTAGGGCCTAACTGTATTACTTACCTGTGTGACTTAATGTATGCATAAATAAGACTGTGTTGTACTTACCTCTAATCTCATAAAGAGTGCTGAGGGTTTGACTAGAATAAATACACTTTATTTTATATATATATCTGTTGTGGTGTCCTTTCATTTGGTATTCAAGGGACTATATATGGTATCACAGCTGGCTTCACATGCCATTCAGAGTTTAGCCTAAGACTGCTCTTGTCCATGCTACCACTGGGATAGCTGGTCTATAAGGTTGACTTTACAACCAATCACCATAAGGGTATTTGGACTGATATAAGGTGTACACTAGAACTAGTGACATCATACATCAGGCCAACGTCTCACATTGGTGAGCAGCGGTTGGGATCTGAGCTTGCTGTTGTAATACCATTGTAATCTTGAGATACTAAATTGAAAGATCACACAGATATTGTCTAGGTACATATAACATAGATTATAATACTTAAGTCCTACTGGACTTAGTGGTTGTAGGTTGAAGGGAGTAACACACCCTGACTACAACTACTAGAGAGGTTTAGTAGATACAACTAGTGTAGGTAGGTGCACACACCACACCCTCACTAGAATCATGTCCCTGAATGGAGATCACACTGATGCTCCGTCAGGAGAGGAGAATCCTAGACAGGTTCCCTCTAGATATGATGCATTCACTTTCCAGGAGATGAGACAACTGTGTACCTCCAGGAGATTAAAACAGGGTTCCAACCCTACCCTTAGACAGCTAGTGGAGCTTCTGGAGGCCTATGATGCTGAAAGAGCTGCCAAGTATGGTGCCATAGCTGTAGATAAGGGTCTACCCACCACAGATGAGTCAGATGAAGAGGTAGACAGCCAGGGCCAAGTAGGAAGACTTAGCCAGGCTAACCTAAGCTTACATGGGAGTTTGCATGGGGTCCCCCCATACAGACCCCCAAGTAGGCTTAACCAGAGAAGCAGGAGAGACAGATCCCCTTCAAGGGAATCCATCCACTCCCATGTCTCTAGCATCTCTAGTGCTTCCTCTCACAGGGGAATGACTTCCCCTGAGAGAAAGGAGCATGCAGCCAGAATGAGGGAAGCTAATCTGAGGATTGAGAGGGAAGAACTTGCCCTTGCCAAGGAGAAGCTTGCTCTGGCTAGAGAGCAAAAATTGTGTGGGTCAGAACCCACTGGTGGCAGCAACATTCCTAGAGATAGGGATAGGTCTTATGACCATAGAAACCTAAGCAAGATAGTCCCCCCCATATCAGAATGGGGATGACATCCACAAGTGGATGACTGCTTTGGAGAGGGCCTGCAAAGTACAGCAGGTACCCCAGAGTCAGTGGGCAGCTATCTTGTGGCTCTCCTTTTCTGACAAAGGTAGAGACAAGCTCCTCACAGTCAGTGATGAGGATGCTAACAATTACAAAGTCCTGAAGAGTGCTCTGATAGATGGGTTTGGCTTAACCACTGAGCAATATAGGTTGTTGTTCAGAGACACCCAGAAGACACAGACACAGGACTGGTCTGATTTTGTGGATTGTGCCACTAAGGCTTTGGAAGGTTGGTTAACTGGCAGCAAGGTGCAGGACTATACAGGATTGTACAACTTGATTATGAGGGAGCAGATCCTTAGTAATTGTCAGAACCAGCTTCTCCATCAACACCTGGTAGACTCAGATTTGACCTCTCCCCAAGAATTGGGAAAGAGGGCAGATAAATGGGTCAGGACCAGGATTAGGCCTAAAAATCAGGGTTTTGACCAAAAGAAAGATACCACCAAGCCTCAAGAGAAGGGTGGGGATAAAGCAAAAGAGAAATCTTCCTCAGGGCCCCAAAACTCCACACAGGGTGGTGGGTCCCAAGCTACCTCCTCTACCACAGTTAAAAAGCCTTACTGCCATGAGTGTAAAACTCCTGGGCATTGGAAAACTGACAGCAGTTGCCCAAAGGCTAAAAACAAAACTGTTCCTCCAACTACTCCTGTCACACCACCTATTACTGTCAGCAGTAATCCCCCAGGTGGTGGGAGTGCCCCCAAAAATTTGGTTGGGTTTTCTTGGGGAACACAGGGGGACTCTGGCTTAGCCAATTCCCCTACAGCAGCTACTCTTGTCTGTGATGGTGGCATGGGGTTTGCCAACTTCACTGCCTGTCCCAAAACTTTGGGTAGGTACAGACAGGAGCCCTACATCAATGGTAGAAAAGCTGAGGCCTACAGAGACACTGGAGCTAGCATCACTATGGTGGCCCATAGGCTAGTTCCCTCTGAGCAGCTTTTGCCTGGTTTCTCATACCAGGTAACTAACATTGATGGCAAACAGAACAGTCATCCCATGGCAGAGGTATGTCTCAGCTGGGGGGGTGTCACTGGCCCTAAAAGGGTGGCAGTGTCTCCAACCTTGCCTGTGGACTGCTTAATGGGGAATGACTTAGAACTCTCAGCTTGGGCTGGAGTTGAACAAGACACCCATTCTAAAATGGTAGGCCTTTCAAAAAAGGGTAGTGGGGTTGTGCCAGTCACAACCCCTGTCCAAGTAGATTTCCTCCCTGAAAAGGTTGGAAGGGCAGTGGTAGCCACAGCCCAGGCAAAGACAGACTTCCCTGTAGAGATTGGCAGAGCTGTGACAGTCACAGCTCAAACCCAAACTGAGTGCCTCCCTGAAAAGGTTGGCAAGGCTGTAATGGTCTCAGCCCATACTCAGACTGACATAGGTGTAGTGAAGCCTGAAACTATGGATCACTCCACACAAACAGAGAGTAGTGGGGAGGAAGAAAAGTCTCCCTCTCCCCAGACATTAGGAAAAGGTCAGCCTCCTCAGGGATCTGACCTCACCCCTTGTGAAGGAACTGCCCCAGAGGTAGCCAGGCCTGGCCTGGCAGAGCCTCTGATGTCAGTGGCCCCTTCCAAGGTGGGACCCAGTCTGGTGCAGGTAGCCTGCCTCTCTCTACCCTGCCTCAGTCAGCCCAGGGCTGCAGAGGTCAGGGAGGCCAGTGGATCCCAAGAGGGCCCCTGTCCACAAGAACCCCCCCATCAAAAGAATGAGGATTGCCTGGCTAGTAGCCCTAGCCAGGTGATGGTTAAAAACATTCCTGAGGGATCTCCTTTACAGGTAGTTAGGGACCTCCCCCAGAGGGATTCTGTTGGGCACAGGCAAACCTGGGACCTTAGGGCCCCAAACCTGACCTGTCCCTCCAGTAAGCCCACAAAAGGGACCCAGCCTCCAGCTTTAGGTAGCCAGAGGCTGACCCTGAGAGCACAGTGCAACTCAGTTAAAGAAAGAAAGGCATCCATGGTGGAGGATGATTGGAGGAAGCTGAGGCCTCACTTTGAGGACACTCACTCCAGTACTCCATCTCAACACCAGCCTTTTACTTTGCAAAGACACACCCAAGGTAGAGATTCCCTATGGTGGAGACCCTATGATACCTTTAGGATGAGGGATTGCTTAGTGGACCATGAGACAGGGGGTAACCATGCCAGTGCTGGTTCTTCCTTATATGGCCCCTTAGGCAATATAGGCTTACCTGGTCAAGGACAGCCTTATCTCCCTTCGTTTGGGGGGGGGGGGGTTGTGTAGGAAGGTGGATATCTGACTATGGTTACCCCCAACTTTTTGCCTAGTGTCTAGCTGGTTTTTCGACTTAGTTGGCCTGAGATCCTGCCGTTCAGGGTCTCAGGCTGTCTGCTCTCTCTTTAAAATGGACTCCATGTACCCTAGGTACATTCCCAATTGGTAAGGATCACCTTATTGGACCCTGTACAGTGTACCCTAGGTACCCAGGGCATAGGTGTACCCTAGGCCTCCCAGGGGCTGCAGCATGTATTATGCCACCCCTGGTCTGGCCTTCCAATCAGACACAACTGGCTGATCACTCAGCTGGGGCAAGGTCGTGTAATCACCCCTTGCTTAGATATAGTATGCCTATATCTACCCTTATATATAGACACATGTGTACCTATCAGTCACTCCTATGGCAGGCCTTAACAATCCTGGAGGCAGAGTGCTTGGTAACATGAGAGATGGTGCTCTAGCATGAGCTGAGCCTGTCTGCAGCTTTCGGAATCATGTCCTTATAGCTGTTCTATGATATAGCCTACCATATACTCTTAAAGTGCCTTATAATCTAAAAACGGTTATGGTAACTATGGTTTGGCTTTATCAAAACATGTCGTGTAAGGTGTCTAACACTTTGGAATAATACCCCCATACCATTTCTGGTGATGAGGATATTATTCCTCCCTTCTAGAGGGAGAGACATGTTAAAATCATACTTCACTGTTAGCCTCTGACCAAAGCCTCAGCATCACAAAATGGATGCTGCTGCCACGACACAAGTCTGACCTCCTGCTGCTGGGAGTGATCCCAGCCAGGGAGGCCTGGACAATAGGTTTCCTGGTTGGGGAGGTGCTAGCACCTCCCCAGACAGCCTTTAGTGTATTGGGGCAGGGTGGGCTGAAAGGAATGAGACATGCCTGGGGCACACAAGGTGTTCCTTGCATAGTCCAGTTCAAACCGGCGCTGGGGCACTCCAGCCCCAGCTCTGGCGCGAAACTGGACAAAGGGAAGTGGGTGTAACCACCCCCTCCCAGGTCCCACCCATAAGGCGTGACCTAGCAGGTATCCCAGCCCCCCAGATTAGTATAAGAGTGGGAGTTGGGCCTCAAGACTTTAGATTATCCTGAACCTGCAAACTTGAACAGAAACTCTGGACATTCGACGAAAGAAGAAGACTGAAGAATCTCCCTTGTGGCCAAGGAGTGGCTACCCTGTGCAAACAGGCACCATCAAGAGACTACCCTTTGCTTTGCCCAAGTTCTACGAGGAACCGACTGCAGAGCCCGACCAGAGCCTTGACTTCCAGACTTCTCCGACCCTGATCCACATCCACAGCAGAGCTGAGATCCGTGGAGGCGACGAGAGACGTGGGACCGGCTACCTGGGAAAAGTGGCTAGTATCTTCAAGCGCAGCTTCTGAGGCACCCTCGAAGTTGTGCACCGGGGATTGAGAAGCCCCAACCCCAAGCACCATCTGCACCGAAGACCAGCCCCCCACACTCCACGAGTCCTGCGTGGGGCCCTTCTGCATTTTCCTGCTTGCCGCGTCTGTCCGGTTGCTTGCCCGCTGGCTAGTGGCCTTTGTGACGACGCACCCCGTAATCTTCAGCGCTGGTTTGGCTCCTCCAGACTGGCTCCTGCTCCTTTGAATAAGAGAAGCATCCCAGACCTTCCTGGTCTGCACCAGAAGCAAGTCCTCCGTTCTGCGTGGGTTCCGCTTGCCAAGGCTTGGTGAGTCCTAGTCCAACTTCGACGCCGCCGACAGCAAGAGCCTTCGTGGGACAGCTCGCCTCCTGGTCCTGGTCGTCCTCGATGCTTCCTGGTCCTCGTGGCTGCAGCGACAAGCTTCACCTTCACCTGCAATCTTCACGACATCGCCTGGTTCCTGCCTGGTTCCACGTGGTCACTGGCTAGTGACCTTGACTCTGTCCCTTCTGCTTGCAGGTCTCCTCTCTTCTTGATCCCAGCCTTGGGATCCACCGGACACTCTTCACTGACTGCCTGTCAGCATCTTTCTTCAGGCATCCATAGGAGTCGACGACGAAACCCGACGCAACTTCACCCCTATGCACCCACAGCCTGTGGGCTAGGTAACTTGGGTACTCCGGTGCTCATCAGGATAGTGACTATCCTAGTGTCTAGTTTTCCAGTCTCGACTTCCTAGCTACTCCGGAAGTGTCCTAAATCTGTCTATTTCTAAACTGTACTATTGCTAGTGACTTTTACGCATTACGCGTGAGTGTTTCCACTCTGCACCTGAATCCCGTGGGCCTCCCACTTCCTAACCTTTGGTAGTATAGTGTAGCCCCAGCGATTCCCTAGGCCTAGGCCTATCCTATTTCCGTGACAGTGGTCCTTATACCACTTACTTAGTATATGGTTTGCGTGGCCCCTAGGGCCTAACTGTATTACTTACCTGTGTGACTTAATGTATGCATAAATAAGACTGTGTTGTACTTACCTCTAATCTCATAAAGAGTGCTGAGGGTTTGACTAGAATAAATACACTTTATTTTATATATATATCTGTTGTGGTGTCCTTTCATTTGGTATTCATGGGACTATATATGGTATCACAGCTGGCTTCACATGCCATTCAGAGTTTAGCCTAAGACTGCTCTTGTCCATGCTACCACTAGGATAGCTGGTCTATAAGGTTGACTTTACAACCAATCACCATAAGGGTATTTGGACTGATATAAGGTGTACACTAGAACTAGTGACATCATACATCAGGCCAACTTCTCACACACAGAAGGAGAAATTGCTTGGTTCCAAGGTGGGGAAGGCCAAGACAAGTTATTCTGACTACGACAACTGCAGTAAAGTGTGCCGGTGTGAAAAATTGGGTGCATGCGAGTCATACTCTGAGAGTTCCAAATCCAAAAGAGGGGACTGGTAAGGAGTATTTTGAAGAGTCAGATTCGAGTGATGATGTAGAAACTGAACCAGTGAGAAGAAGGAAGAATCCTGAAAGAAGTGAAGGAGAAAGAGAGTCAAGTGATTTTTTCTTTCCAAGAGAGGCTTCAGGAGAAACCTTGAGAGTTTCAGGGGAGAGATCAGATTCTGTAAGAGTGCCTGAAGTTCCAACAAGCAGTAGAGAAAGAAGGGAAAAGAGAAATTCCACAGAGACTACACCTGAATCAGATGAAGAGGTTGAAAATCCACTTGAGATTACACCTGAAGAAGCAGGGTCAGTAGAAGATAGAGAGGGACAGTTTGCGGAAAATCCCCGAGGAGGTGTAGGGAACGTTCCTGATGAGCTAGGTGAAGGGACAAGTAGACAGCAAGAAGATTGCGTGTCGGAGACCCGAGGAGGGACAGAAATAGGGAAGTCTCAATCAGTAGTGGAAAAGACTGTGGAGCGAAAGAAAGTTGTTGAAGAACAAGAGGCGAATGAGACAGAATCAGATGAGAGTGAAAATGAGAAATCAGAGGGTCGAGTTCTGAGAAAGAGAACTTGGATCGGAGAGAGAAATAATAAAGAAGTGAGACCAAAGAGGGTTGTAAGAGGAGATCTTTGGCCTAACAGGATAAAGAGACTAAGGTACAGACTGACCCGAGCAAATTCATCAAAAGCTGAACAGGTGAACGAGGTGTCGAGTCAGAATCAAGCAAAAGGTGAAAAACAAAAGGTTACAAAGGAACCAGAGGAAATCAAGAGAATCAGAAAACCTAACCAGAAGTATAGGTCACCGGAATGGACGTACGTGGCACTGTCTGAAGGTGAAGAGGCAGAAAGTCAAGGAAATCCAGAGGGGACCATACGTAAAGTGGTTGAGGAGAAAACTGTTGGAATCCTGAAAGTAATCTTGACTGACATTGGAGAGGAGTCGGATGCACAGGATGTTGTTGATGATCTGATACAGTTCGATGTTGCTGAAGAAGAAGTGAAAAGTGATGAAAATCCAAATTGAGTGAACTAAAGGAGTCACTTGGAGAAGTGAAAAGAAGAAAATCTGAAATTAGCTGTTTGAAATAATCTAGTGTTCTAGTGTTTCGGTAGTGGAGTAGAAGAGGCTAAGTCAAAAGACACTGCCAAAGTAGTAAAATGGCTAACACAGAAAATAATCAAAGTAGATGTGCCTTTTTGATAAGATGGTGTAGAATGTGCTGCTGCTGTACTGGGTTATTAATGCTATTATGGGGTGTATTAGCTTTATTAGTTACTTTTAGAGTAACAATAGGTACTTTTGGTATACATACTGATAATGTGACTAATGTAGAGAAGAGTTCACAAAAAGTAGTTCCAACTAGAATTAGTAATATTTACATACATAAAGATAGGTCAATTAATGATTTTTCTAGCAATGTTTTTTCAAAGTTGTTGTACGAATACGTAAAGACAATGGAAGTTAGGGATTGCTACGTTTGTATGCAATTACCTGCATCCGTTTCAGAAGGTGTTACTTATCACCATTTACCAGCTACGTATGGAATTTCCTGTAGTGTGTTGAGTAGTGTTTTTTATTTGTTAGGGAAAATAGATTATGAGATGTCTAACAAAGATAACATTTTTGGACAATTGCCTATGAATAAAAGGCTGAATCCAGCTAAAGAAGCTAACATTTTTGGTGAGATTTTTATTGAAAAAGAAGAATTAACTTTAGATTACATTTTTAAGAACAATTTAACTTGCAGTTTGAAAGAAGAGGAGAAGGCTTTCCTAAACATGGTAGAGGAAAGGAGAATGAGCATGCATGAAAAGGCAGGGAAATATAAAGTGAGTGAGACAATTTGGGATATTGAGATGGGAAAGGAATTGATGAAAGGGGCTAGTCCAACTTTGGCTTTAGATGCACCACAGAAGGGTAAACTATGCATTACCAGAAGGAAATCCCAATATGATACATATTTTGTTGGGACTAGTGAGTGTCATGATACATACTTCATTGCAACAGGATGGGGTTTCAAGAGAGAAACTTGGTCAGAAATAGTTGGTGATATATTTGGAGCTTTAATTCCAGCAGTGGAAATTTCTTTGAATGCATATGGTATTCGGAAACTGTCAACAGTGGTGGATCGCTTATCGACAAGTACCGCTGGAGGGTTTCTTTTGGTAAATACGGAGATGATTGCCGTATGTGCCATGTCTATGCAAAATCGACTTGCCCTTGATATTCTTTTGGCCAAGGAGGGTGGAGTCTGCGGAATGCTGAAAGTTCAACATTGTTGCACTTACATTCCTGACGAAAGCAAAGACCTAAAGGTCTATATCAAAAATATTACTGATTTGCATGAAGAATTAGTACCACTGGAAGCTGAAAGTATCTGGACTAAAATAGCTAATAAGATAGTTGCTGTTAAGAGTTTTATTGCTAAGATAGGTAGTACCATTATTGGTAAAATATTATTTCCATTGACTTGTGTAATTGTTGCTTTATTGTTATTAAGATTGGGGTGTTTGTGTTGTAAAAACAGGGGAGGGAAAAAGAGAATAATTAGAGAAAATGCTGAAAAGAGACAAAAGAGATCAAGGAGAGATCCACAAGAAATAGAATTAGAAGAATTGAGGGAGAGTGTTTACTTGGAGACAAAGAGGGATGATGTGAGGGAGTCTGGTGTTTAATATTGTGTCATAAAAGACATTTTCAATTTCTCCTAAAATTGGGACTTAAATTTTTTTTTTTTTTGGGTTGGTTTGTGGTTTTTTGTGGTGATAAGATATCACCAAGGGGGGGATTGCTGGAGCAGAGTTTTCTGTTGAAAATTTATCGAGTTTTAAGCTCCAGTTTTGTTTATATGTTTTGATTAAAAATACTAGTTTAAAAACACTAATTAATAGTTTGTCTTGTTGAAGTCGGACTAACCAACATTATTAATGAGAGAAATTACACGTGGGAATGCATATATGTTGCTTAATAATAATGTGCGGTTTTAATTAAATGAATGTCGCAAAGTGCTATTTGTTTAAAGCACAAACGCTTTTAAAAATAACGTGTACTAATGCTTTATTGTGTCGCAAAAGGCTAGTTAAATACATACACATAAAGGTATTAGTGGGAATTAACACTGTTTAATCATTATGCTGTGGTAACGTTGTTTTGTGTCTCTTTTAATTAAGATGGTCTGTTTTGGCCTAAAACAAGATGGCTGCCATTTACAGCCTGCACTCGAGTGATTGAATTTTGGTGAGAGGCCTTGCTGAACATGGTCGAGAGTCACCTGACCACAGCCTTTGCCTGGTTAAGAAAGTTTTCAGTGAGGACAGCAGCTCTGGGAACGTTTCCAGCTGTCCTTGGATAAGGATGAAGCCACAATGAACAATGATAAATCTGCGGTGGCTCTGCTAAGATATCAAGGAAGAACATTTGTGAAAGTAACATTTGCAAGCTCGAGTTTCCTTCTTCCGTCTTTTTATTTTTGTGATTTTTCCTGAGCGGAGGTTTCCTAAATGTAACTGAGTGACATCCTTTCCTGCTCGCTCTGCTCAGCGGCTCAGCGGATATTCAACATTTGTTTGTTACTTTTATTTGTTATTTTCCCTATAAATATGCTAGACTAGAGAGGGTCCGTGTTCATTGCTGTGCATTGCTGTTCTTCGCAGTTCATTGCGTTCACTGCGTCCCTTGCTGTTCCATTGCGTTTTGGACTTCTTCCTAAACCTATGCTGAGGACGGCAGCTCGAGAGACTTTACTGAGAGATCTGTCCTGACCCTTTGTTGCTAGAATAGGTAACTATGAGAATAATGATTTTTCTAATGATTGACTTTACATTTGGATTAATTTAGATAAACAAGCATTTGTTTGAATTCCGGTGTCGGGTGTTTATTCCTTGTCATTTATTGAGTTTCAAATGTATTTTCTATGTTTAAAATCATGACTCAGGACAATGGTCGTTAAGGTTGCATTGACCTCATTGTAGATGCAGATTGGTTTAGGTTTCTCTCCTATATTCAGTGTGGATAGAGTAATAGTGTGAATTTAGTGTGATGGGCCCTAGCGTATGATGTGTGTTTGTGTGTGTGACTCTAGGTTTACTCTGTCCGCGGAAGCAGGGAGAATTTATATGTGCCGATCTGCAGCACTTGTACATGGACGGCTCCATTACACAGTCATGCATGACTTCAGACCCCTGTACAAAGCCTACAGGGTGGGTCCTTTCTACTAAGCATTTGCGAAATTCACGTTCTATGTGTTTCTGTAACTGCGAAACGTTGGCAAAATTGCATGTTATTCAGCAGAATGCAAAACTGACCTTTGACGCCATACTTAAATTCGTCTTCGCGTCTACTTTACCTGCGAGGACGCATTTTGCGTCAATAAAATAGTGCAAAAAACAAGTGTTGCAAACAGTTGCTCATCTTGTGGTTGACGTGAATGTTGATCCCGTGCGCTCGTTCCTAAGTTTTGCCTTGAACGATATGTAAATTATGCCATGTGGTAAAACAGCTTCATTTCGTGAATTTCACGAAACAAACCTAATTACCCGAATTACGTGAGATTCCGCCAGCATAACAGAAATTTCGTCGAGGCCAACCTACTTTTACATTAGGTGATCAAAGAAATACAGAGAGGGCGTGTGCACACCTTTTTTTCTATTAGTATTTTAAGAACGAAAATTCTGACTGTGTAGGTGGGAGGCGGAGGGAAAGTAGTCCGGGAGCTCCAGGGAGGATCAAGAAAGGCTTGGGTCTAGCAGCTGAGATAAAGCTGCGTGTAACAGTCATCCGCGGTGCCGGAGGTTCTGTGGGAGGAGAGAAGGAGTTGGCTTAACGGCTAGAGGGCAGTCGACCTCGAATCTCGGGAACCGGGTTCGAGTCTCGGCAATGACGCTGAACATCCTGTGATTCTGGGCACATCACTTCATCTCCCAGTGCCTAACCAAAATGAATGTGTCCTCATGTAATGCAACTGGTGCTATTTAAAGCGCTCTGATACCGATTCGGGTCAAGTTTGCGCTATATAAAACTCTATAAAAAAAAAAAAAAAAAAAATCTATTTACCTTGCTCCCCATGACAACCGAGGAAAGTCATTTCCGTACCACATCTGTAACCAGCGGGCTTCACTTTGAAACTGCTACATTATTGATCTTTATGTTCACTTGAGAGCCCTGATGAAGTTCAGTTTAACTGAACGAAACGCGTTGACTGCAACCTTAGCTGTGTTTTAAAGAAAAGAAAATGTAACATTCTCAATAAAGAAAATAACTAACATACAAAATGAACTTTGGACTTTTTTGTGGTGCACCATCCTGTGGCTTATGTTTAAAGATCACGACTGATGGCAGAGGGGTGGGCATGTGTCCGCCACACTGCCCCAAGCTAAGATGGACTGTTGATTTAAATGGCCAAGCAGGACAGATAGGTGGGGCAGTGTAGAAGTGGGCAGTAGGAAACCAAATCCCAGAATATGATCTCCCTTTACTACTCAGGAGATTCAGAACAAATGATGTTGGGAACTAAAAATTGACATCTCAGGACTGGGAAATGATTGTGAGAGGGTCATTCATATTCCATTATTTTAGTGCTTTATTTAAATGGCAAAACGTCTTGATCCCCCTCAAGTTAAAGGGAGAGAAGTATCTGATATGGTTCAGAGTTGGCGCCAGGGACTTTAGAGGGCGCAATCTTACTCAGAATCACATTGTTATGAAATGTTTTACATAGGAAAAGAGTTGTGACACCTGAAGTCCACCTGAGGTACAGACTCAAACACCAGATCATCATGGAAGGGGACAAGAGAACAGCACAATATAAAACTAAAGACCACTAAATATAAAAACTACTTTCATGAAAAGTTCATCTCCCAGGCTAGCAGGGGACTGCAGAGAGGGGCCTGGGGGAGGCTCCTTTCAGAACTTCTCGTTTGGGGGTGGGGTAGCAGAAAATACACCCTTTAAGATCTGCCCTAAGCGCAATCACAAATTCCCATGGTTGGCCCAACGTGGAAGGACGTGGTCCAGATGGACCACAGCGAAGTGCCTGCTCAACGTTGAAGGCCTTTTGCTTTAAACCGATTATTCGGCATCGAATAGATGGAGGAAGGTTGCGCTAAGCCCTTATGCAGCACCAAGACTCTGTTAAGACATAACTGATGCGGTCTTCAAAGGATTTGAATTCGATGATCTGGGAGAACTTTCCAGCAGCCCAGAGGTTCAAGAAGAGTGAAGCCCAAGTCTGCCTCGTGAAGACTCCACCAACGGAGGCCAAGATTCTCAAGTGCCTCCGATGAAGCCTGCACTCGGCAAAGACTAAGCCATGGATCGCTTCTGTCGACGTCAAGGACCAACCTCAACAATTACAACATCACAAGGACAGTGTTCGACCGTCCGACAGGTGATCGTCCTCATAATGAGCCTCAGCTCCCCACCAAGGAGCCGCCATGACTTCTCCGAGGAACGACTTTGAAAGAAAGCTCGACCTCCGTAATCTGAGCTGAAACTCATCACACCTGCTGTTATGGTTTGTCATTAACCGACTGAGTGACCAAACTGTTGCCTTCTTGCCCATTGCGAATGTAGAATGCCAGAGCTTCAACTCCTGTTACCCCCAAGTCTGTTCTCTCGGGAATTGGCTGTGAAAAAAATGGCTGAGGACGTTTGCGTGTGCTTTTCCACGCTCCCAGTGAGCCGTAACACAATGCTGCAAGTGGCACATCGATCAGGGTACTCTTGTCCCTTGGAGATTTCCAGACATCCACATTAAGAACTTCTTTCACGTCAAGATTTACTCTGTCTCGCGTTCAACTACTTCATCCGGAACCCGAGAGCCGCAATCCAGCTTTTTGTCTCCTGAGGTCATCGAAGTTGGTCTCTTGCTGCTGTTGCTAGAATGTCTGTAAGTCTTGATGGCCTACGACTAAAGGTTGCTGTGTGTAAATGGAAACATTGTGTACCTTCATGTATTACACATGACGTCACGTCAATCCTTTAGCGGCAAACATCCAATATATGGTCAGTCACCTCTTATAGTTGCAGAAAACAGGGTTTCGGAGACACCCTGATATGTGCCCCTTTATCTACAATGGCTGCATAACTTCAGAATAAAGGCCAGTATCTACTGTTCATAAAGGCTGCCAGGAAAGGGTTACAGAGGGTCATTCCCACATGGGACCTCAGTGTAGTCCTTGCCAGATTCAATGGAGCACCCACTGAACCCCTCCATTGTTGCTTCCAGTTCCTCTCTTAGAAAGCGAGGCTTCTATGCGCTGTCACTTTCCTAGGTAGAGTTAATGAGCTTCAGCTATGCACACGTCGTCATTTTTTGCTAAATGTGGTTTGGTCTTTACTGACATGTTTTTTGTAAAAGCCACATGCTCGTACTGAAACTTTTCTACTCACTGTTCCTACGAAGGAATGTGAGGCTCTTTGTAGGTCGGGCAGGTACTGTCAGAAAAGCTTCAGTTTTGAGTTTATTTTACTTGTCACAGCTAAAGAATTCGATCTCCAAGGCGTACCTTGCACTCTGGATGTGTAGGTGGGGGCATTCAGCTGTTTTGTGCTAGAGCTAAACACACACCACATGTAACCCACAGGGCAAATTCCACCCGTCACAAAGGAGTAGCAGCTTCTTTCATAGCAAACGTCCCTTTAGCAGACATCTGTAGAGCAGGTACCTGGTCTGCACACTATGAATGTCTATTGTGTGGAGTCATGCCCGCCAAGAAGCCCAGGAGGGCAAGCTGTGCCCAGAACGGTGCCCCACGGATCTCCCTCTCTGCCCCTAGGCCTGCGCTCTCGCGGTCGGGGCGCTGCTTCAGTCTGGGGCTGCAGGGTGTGTGCAGACGCACATGTTCCAACTGCAAAGCGTTTCCTACCTGTAACAATCGGTTTGTGGCTTGCATTTCCTGCAAGGGTGCCAGGCAGGAGAGAGTTGCCAGTTGTACCTATAAAGTGTTCCTGCCTGCATTTGGCTCTATAATATCACTTCACTAGACAAAGACGGCCGGATACCTGCCTTTCTGCTCTTTCACTCGCCTCCCTGGAGAGGAACACACAATTTGAGGGGCATTCCATGTTCTGTTGCTTTGTATGTTTCAGGGGGCGCTTTGTGAGTCGCCTCTAAGCTGAAATCACCTCTTCGAAGAATAACCCGTTGTACTATTCAAAGCTCACCATACATAGGAGCGTATACAGCACGAGGAACTACCCTATGGTAATACTATAGACCAGTGTTTCCCATACTATATGGTGCAACCAACTGGTGGGTCGTGAATTTGGAAGCGATACATAAAAGTGCCTCTAAACTCTGAATTTATCTTGTCGTATTGGCTGTGCTTCAATGAGAGAGGTCAAACATTAGTCCATGTCTTCTGACAAATTGATGCTTATGTGTTTTTTAAAATGGGGTTTGGCATTTACAAACCCTCACTTTGCAGTCAGGGAAAGAAAAGTAAAGTGAAATGTGTGACCATCTTGCAGGGCTAAAGGGAGTGTGGAAGAAAAGGATGAAGGATGTCTTTTTTTGTGACACAAGAAAATGTAAATACTTGTAAATGAACTGTACACATTCAGCAGTTCAGAAAGTAAAAGTGAAGCACATATTTTTGTGATTCTGGAGTGGGATGGAAACAAAGATTTTAATAGAATCAAAACAAATCGAGACACCTTTACTTGATGATGCTTGAATGATATATATTCACTGAAACCCTATTTCCACACATTATCATTTGTGTGCAGTATGGTTTTAGCATTACAACTGTATGTCTATGCAAATTTAGTGGCCCTTTCAATGGAAAATGTGCTGTCTGTAAATGACAGTGCGATACCAGACGATGCTTTATTTACATTTAAAAAATCACCCGCCTCAGGTCCATTAAAGCTAGGTGGGTCGCAAAAGTTTGTCGTTTTAAAAAGTGGATTGTGGTTCTAAAAAGATTTGGAACACCTGCTAAAGACCCTTTGGAAAATAATTTTATGTGTTAAAACCCCAGGAGCCATGTTGAGTACATTACATGAGTGGTAGGCATTATTGTACTGCTTCGAGACACTTCTGCACCAGGGAGCTTTGGCCCAACAACCAGTGCACAAATGCCATTTTCTCTTACAAGTTTAAATATAATTTTTTGTGCCAGCCGGTTATTGGAAATATTGGTTGCACGGCTTGGGCAAGATTTTCTGGCACCACTGTAATATTCATCAGCATTGATATAATTTACATCACCTTCACATTAGTGTACATCTCTATGCAGTACAGGGACAACAGTCCTAGTCAGCCTGGAGTTTTGCTATTACTTTTAATTGGATTTTGGAGGTTTGGGTTTTAATACTGCTGCTGTGCAGAAACAACATTATTGTTTACCGTGATGCTGTGCCCTCACCCACCGAGGTGGCGTGCTTCATCATACTCCAAGCACCAGGTTTTACGCATGGACTCAAGCCGGCTCCTGATGAACTCTTGACCACCTTACAGATCCTATCTTTCGAAGCCACGCTACTCATCAGCTGTGAACCACAGCACGGGTTTGGAGAAAAGTATGGTGGTGGTAGTGTTCTCTTTTAATAGAAATGTCCTCTTTATTGGTATCTCCTTGTGATAAGATTAACAAGCATTGGCAAATCCAATAGGTCTTGCCTACTCGAGGTAGTGGCTTTGTCAATATTTTTTTGTTGCCATTTTGTAAAGCAGAATGGCGGAGTGTTGAGAAAAAAATTTGCTATAACGCAGCCAGCAAAAGGAGGTAGGACAGGGCAGAAGGCAATACGGAGGGAGTGTTAATGTTAATTAAATTTATAAAACGCATAGCTGCCCTAGCAACGGGACTTCCCAGCGCTGACCACCGGACTAGAGTACCACACCAAAAGAGCAGCAAAGCAACCAGGACCTCCTAATATATGAAAAGCCAGGTTTTGAGCTTTTTCCTGGAATCAAAATGATTCCTGATATTAGGAGGTCCTGATTGCTTTGCTGCTCTTTTGGTGTGGTACTCTAGTCCGGTGGTCAGCGCTGGGAAACCCCGCTGCTAGGGCCACTACCTGCAGATTCCTTAATTTTTAATTAAATACCATAGCTATACCTCACTGGAGGAGGGTCTGAGAACTAATCCTACAAAGGTTCTCAGAAAGAACTAACCGGTCAAAACTAACAACCAACCAAATGTATGTAGGAATAGCAGAATAAGAGCTAGGCTCTTAATAGAATCCATGATCACTGTCACACAACATATAAAATGAAAAACAACCTTACAGGTCAGAGAGAATTGCCCCTTGAAGGAAAAAAGGGTTGAAAACCACCTGAAGAACCATCTGTTGGATGACAGACATTAACCTCTGTCCCCCAAAGGGATAAGAAAACTTGATGACCAAAAAGAGTCAAATGCATGATAAAAATAATAAAATCTGCATTGTTCGTGCCAATAAAGAATCAGAAAAAGAACTGTCCTGAGAAAATCGCAAAACAGGACTGTTAAGAACTAATTTCTCCAAGGGAAAGATGAACGACAACACATCCTTGGTATAAATAATTTAGTTTTGAGTAAATTAATATTCAAATTCATCCTATGCACCAATTATATAACATCCTGCCACGAAGTTTCATATACATGGACAGAAATATATATACTTACAAAAATGTGTCACCAGGTACTGAAATTCACTCGGCAATTCACAGGATTTCACTGGCTAATAACTTCTGCCAGCACACAAGAACGTATAAAGCTTGCCTCTGTACAGTCTTCGGTGCCATAGTCCAACAGACTGAACACAATTTCGAGCTCTGAATAAGCTCAAACACCAAGAAAAGCGAGAAAAAAGAATCAACCACGTATTTGATTAAAACCTTTTTCTTTTCTCCTTTATTATTTTTAAAACAAATATGTGTAACACATATAATACAGTCATGTATACACTGTATACATAAGAACTAACTAGAACTGAGAAACCTGTTCCAAAAAGCGCTTTTCAATAATATTGGAAAAGTTAACACACCTAAAAGTGCAGTTCCAAAATATCTTATGAAAAAACTCCTTGTCAACAACATGCCCATACTACATCTGTGATACAAGACAATATATGAAACGCAGCAGCACATTATATCAATATGAGAAGCTGGCTTAGTATACGGTGCACACTTATGTAAGTGTAGCACCCTGCACTAATCCAGACAACCCTTATGGTGATTTTAGAGGTCTTAGACACCCTTAGAAAGCTCTCTAAGTGGTAGCTGTGGACAGCAGCTTTCAGGCTTAGTCCAGAAGGAGTGTAAATCAGCTTGTTTCACCAGCACTTAATCTTATAGGTGTAGGTTAAGTTAAATAGAACCACACAGTGTATATATAAAAATATGTATTATAAGACACTCACTAACACATACAGATATCTCCTCACCGGAGATCTACACAACGCAACACAATACTTTGCAATAGAATCAGGTAAGTAGCACAAATACACAGGGGTCGCCAGGGGGAGACCAAACCATATAATGCCTATATTTACATAATGTCCTGTGCAATTGTGCTGTGTGGAGACACATTGAAACACTCAAAGCTTATCTGCACTGTTTGAGCAATTGCTGTGCTAGGAAACAAACAAACATGACACGCCGACAATAAATGCCCACAAACATGTCTCTATTTCATGTCACACACATTGAAACTTCCCGAATCCCGGCTCGTGCCCTATGTAACTTGTTTTCTTGTGGCTAAATTTGGCAGGGTTGACATTCACGGCTCCACATCAACCTTAAGGTTAAACAAACTACAACCACATGTGTGATCTGTAACATCAGGCAATGTGAGACAGGAGGATGAAAAGGCATGACAAAAAAGGGAAATGCACAGTCGTTAAAGCATTACATAAAATAGGCCCATCCCCGCCAAGTGCCACACGTGAATCACTGTATTCTGATGAGGTGTCTGTCCAGGGGATGGTTCCGGTTTCGAACACCACCACATCCAGCATTAAAGGTAAGGCCGGATGCACAGGACATCACAGCAGGGCCGCGGCAGGATGGTCCAAAATCACTCCGCCCACATTGCTCGAATCAGGCCTGAATGGAGGCACAGTGGACAGGGATGCTTATATAGCAACATCCCGGGCCCTCCTCTTCTGGTTACGTTTGAGATTTTAGTTTCATGATCAAAGTGTTGAGAGTAACTCACATAGTGATGTGTGAGCCATATTTGTTAGGCCTGTCCTCACCCAGTCTGTATTGCCGCGACATGGCATAACAAGCGCGGCCAGTCATGGGATGGATAGAAGATGTGAACGTGGGGACTGCCTTTACTGGCAGAGAAAAAAATTTCTCCAGTGTATCACGCTGCCAGTAAAGCATCCAATCCCTGCTTGACTCACGTAGTGATGTGTGAGCCATATTTGTTAGGCCTGTCATCACCCAGTCTGTATTGCGGCGACATGGCATAACAAGCGTGGCCCGTCATGGGATGGATAGAAGATGACACGCCTTTACTAGCGGCGGAAAAAAAAGTCCCCAGTATATCACACCGCCAGTAAAGCATCCAAACTCCGCGTGCACATCTTCTTTCTCATTTGTCTCCCCACATGCACGCTGGAATCGTATCAATTCCAAAAGGCTTCTGCATGGCAGAGGAGCGCATGTGCTGCTTTTGCAAGGCCGAGACCTAAGAACAAGAAGGACCTTTCCCAGTGAACCATGAAGAAACCCCTGTGGAAGACAGAAGGTTGAAGAGCCTTGGATACCCTAGGAACCAGGATACCTACACCGGGGAAGCTGGTGCATAGGTGTAAAGTGGCATCCGAAACCGCTGTCGAACTCAATGGAGGACTTCAGGAAGATGCCGCTGCTGGAGAAGGTGAAAGTGTCCGGAGGAGCCCAAAGGTGGATTGAAGATGAGAAGTACCTGCAAACAGAGGTGACAGAGTCTATGTCACTTGGGAGTGACCCCGAGGCCCAGAAGATGAATGCCCACCGAAGTTGAGTGTTGCAGGAGAGCTGACGATGACCTTGGAGCTGCAGCTTTGCAGACCTGGCAACGCTGTGGAAGACCAGGAGCCGTTCACAAGCTGTCCCACATCGGATGTCGAGAGTTGAGGGTTCGGTGTCCGTCAGCAGGACACCGAACAGGCCTTGAAAACTGCAAACAACGTGGAAAGCAAAGAAGATGCAGTGTCAGGACCAGCAAGGTCCAGGTGACTCGCCACAAGCAGGGGAGTCAGAGTAGACCCCGAGCAATCAGGGGAGCCCAGTGAAATCAAAGATGACCCTCAAGGGGACCCACAGGCTGGAGGCACTAGAGTCGCCTCGAACAGCTCCACAAAAGATGCAGGCCCACGATGCAAGTGATGCGGTCAGGATAAAGATCTTGGTCACAGGAGGTGCTTGAGGATGGGGCTACTTAGAGCCCGAAGATCTTGGAGGAAGGAAGCCAACAAGCCTTTGCAACAGCAAGTCAACGCGGTGCACAGGGATTCGGTTCCTGCGGTTCCGACGAGAGATACTGGCCTCAAACTTGGTGAGAGGACAGGGCAGGCCTTGAGGGATGTGAAGAATTACCACCTGTGTTGCTAGGCCTTTCGGGGTCCGTGTGAGCTCAGGATCAGCAGTCCGGTCAGCTTTAGTTGCGGTGCCTGCAGATGCAGGGAAGTGACTCCTTCACTTCAAGGGAGATTCCTTCAGGTGTCTTGGATGTCCACAGGCCTTTGAAGGTTCCTGTTTGGAGCAAAGGCACGGATGTTGCAGCAGACGAGCAGGGCAACAAGACCAGGAGCAGCAGGATTGTTCCTAGTTGCAGTCTTGATGCCCAGAGCAAAGTTCAGGGAAGTCCAGAGTTCCCAGACGGTCAAAGAAAAAGTGGAGTCTTGAAATGAATTTTGTCCCATGGCGAATTTAGAGACCCACCCTCAGGTAAGCCCTTAAGTACCCTAAGTAAAGGGTTGGGATGATTCAGGGTTCCCTTCCAGGGGAGAGGTCGTACAGTGAGGAGGATACTCTCATTTCCTTTGTCCAGTTTCACGCCAGAGCGGGAGCCAACTGCTTCCTGAGCTGGACTATGCAAGGAGGGCACCAAATGTGCCCTTCAAGCAGACTGAGTGGTGCTGGCAAGCGCTTCCACCCTGCCCCAATACACTAAACCCTGTCAGGGAGGTGGTCTCACCTCCCTATGACAGGATACATATTATTCTGCCTTCCCCTGCATGAGCTTGGCTCAGCAGCAGGAGGGCAGAATCGTGTCTCTGGTCGGCAGCAGCCATTTTGTGCTGTCTGGGTCTAGAAGGCTGGTACCGGGAGCACTGAGGGCCTCCCGGAGGAGCTTTACAATGCATGGAATCATACCTCCCACACCGTTTATCGTGTAGGGGTATGACTCCAACATGTTTGATACCAAACATGCCAGGGTTCGTTACAGCCAGTTTAGACTTGGTCATCGAGTAATACTAATGACACATGGTCACTCTATGTTTCGTAGTGGCTGATGCACTTACAACCCAGGAGAATGGACTACGAAGTTTGTAGGGGTGTTCTGCTCATGCCGGGCACCCTCACACTTAGAACTGAGCAACCTGCTTTCAGGATGGAAAGGCCTGCTTTAAGGATGATATATAGGTTTTAAGTGCAGTGACCTTAGATATAAGAAAACCTATATCTTTCATAAGTGGTGCTAGCACCAGCTTACACAGGCTGCAATGGCAGGCCTGTAGTTACAGTTTGAGTGGTCTCCCATGGGTGGCATAATACATGCTTCAGCTCATGGGACCCCTGGGGTACCTATGCCCTGGGTACCTCAGTACCATATACTAGGGAATTATAAGGGTACACCAATATCTAATCTGGGAGGTACCTAAGTACTTACCATAACCAATTTAGGGGAGAAAGCACAGAGACTGGGGTCCTGGATAGCAGGATCCCAGTCAGACTAGTCAAAGACAGCAAAGCACATAGGCAAAAAGTGGGGGTAACCATAAAAGCAGATCCTACTTTCCTACACCCCCCCCCCCTCCCAAACGTAAGGAGATGAGACTAATCTTGCCCAGTTGACTCTTCATTTTCAAGTGGAAATATCTGGGGAGTCCATCTGCATTGGCATGGTTACTCCCAGGTCTATGTTCCACTGTATGGTCCATCCCCTATAGGGAAATGGACCACCAGTTTTGGGTTTTCACCCTTCATCTGTCTAAGCCATTAGAGGAGCTTGTGGTCTGTCTGAACAAAGAAGTGAGTACCAAACAAGTATGGCCTCAGCTTCTTTAAGGCCCTGACAACAGCAAAGGTTTCTCTCTCAATGGCTGACCAACATTTCTCTCGGGGGTCAACCTTCTGCTGATAAAAGCTACTTGTTGATCCTCTGCATTAAGTTGGGATAACACAGCCCCTACCCCTATCCCAGATGCATCTGTCTGGACAATGAAAGTTTTAGAGTAGTCAGGACTTTACAGGATGGGAGCAGTGCACATGGCCTGCTTCAGGTCTTAAAATGCCTTTTGACAGCCTACTGTCCACTGAACTTTCTTGGGTATTTTCTTAGATGTAAGATCATTCAGGGGAGTCACTATGGGCCCATATACCTTGACAAATCTTCTGTAGTACACAGTCAGGCCCTAAAAAGCTCTGAACCGAGTCTGGGTAATGGGAGCAATCCAGTCCACAATGGTCTGGATTTTGGTCTTCAGTGGTTGAACCTGGCTTCCACCTACCAGGTGGCCCACACACACAACCTTGCTCTGCCCTATCTGGCACTTTGTGGCCTTGATAGTGAGGCCTGCCTTTTGCAGGGCCGCCAGAACATTCCTGAGGTGGACCAGGTGATCCTCCCAAGTGGAGCTAAAGATAGCTCTTTCATCTAGATATGCTGCACCATAGCTTTCCAGGCCTGTGAGAACTTTGTTCACCAGCCTCTAAAATATGGCGGGTGCATTTTTCAGACCAAAGGGCATTACAATAAATTGATAATGCCCACTGGGGGTTGAAAATGCTGTGTTTGGCTTGGCATCCTCCGCTAGTAGCAAGCAGTCAGGTCAAATGTACTCAAACTTGGCTGAGGCCAAAATATGAATAAGTTCACGTGCCCTGGGAATAGGATGGGCATCAATCCTACTGACTGCATTGAGGCCTCAGTAGTCCACACTAAACCTCATCTCTCTTTTTCCCCACCCTTGGTGTGAGGTTTTTGCACAAGGACTACTGGACTAGTCCCGGGGCTATCTGAAGGCTCAATGACCACCAATTCCAGCATGTTTTGGACCCCTGTTCTGATGCACTGTTCCCACATGCCAAAAGGCATTGAAGTAGGCCAAAAATAGAAGGCCCTAGGAACCACCTCTCTGGATCCTCATTGTAGTGTGGAAAAGAAAAACTGATGTCCGCACACTGAAGGAGCCTTATATGGCTCCACCGAAGTCATATCCGTATACGACATCACTGCAGAGCCGCACAATGACTTGGATGACCCGGGAGAGATTAGCGACCTTCAACCTTTCCTCCCACCAGAACTGACTGCTGCCTTTCCCATTCCGCTCTACTTTTGGGGTAGGTTTTAAATGCTGGCTTTTTGATTGGATTTTTGTATACCCGCAATCCCGACTTGCCTTGCCCTGCTTGCATCTTACCGGGGCTCCGGCCGAGACGTGAGGGTCTTGTTGCCCACAACAGAGCCGCCTCGAGAGTGCGGTGACGCTGCTGCCTTTATCACCGAGTTTGTTTCCCTTATCCGCATTGATGCACCTGCCTGACCCTGTCGCTGCCTTCCTCTTCGGGGCTGATGCCTGGGCGCCCATGACTTTCCAACTTTCCCTGGATTTCTTTTTTTTTGTGTTGAAATTTTTTATTGAATTTTATAAGACAAATACATTAGAGCATATGCAATAATAAATAAAAGAGAATAATTACATGTTAGAAGGAATCATGGAATAAGAAATTGATAAATAAATACGATATAAATATGCGTTTAAATAGATAAATACAACTTGATGCAGCAAAGATATCAAAACCCAGCATAATATATAATAAGAGTGAGCAATAGGGAAAAAAGAGAGAAGAAAAACATAGTGGGATAAAGAGTGCTGGAAATATAAAGAAATAGAACAAAGGAAAAATAATTAAATAAAAGCAGAGGAGTACCACAACGGAGGAAGCAAATGATTGTGAGGGAACAGGGAGAAGAGAAGACAAAAGACAGAAAAGTGAAAGTTAATTAGTGTGTTTGAGTAGAAGTGGAGGCCGGAGGGTCAGCAGCATTTGATTTAAGAAATGGAGACCATATTCGAAGAAAGGTGTCATTTTGATCTTGAAGATTATAGATTGTACGTTCATGGGAAGCAGTTTGCATCATGGCCACCAACCAATCCTCCTGTGATGGAGGCATAGTTGATTTCCAATGACGCAGTATACATATTTTGGCAGTAGCAATTGAAGTATGAAAAAGACGGAGTTGTGGCTTCGTGAGCTTTGGGGAATGACGTAAGTCATGTAGGAGAATGTTAGTAGATGTAAGTGGCAATTTTAGGGGCATGGTGGATTTCAAGGTAGCACCAATAAAAGTCCAATAGGGTTGAATACTAGGACACTCACAGATGATATGAGTAATATCACAACCTGAATTGAAGCATCTCCAGCAGTTAGAATGCGAGAGAAGACCAGCTTGGTGTAATTTGACAGGAGACCAGTGCCAATCATGCAGAATTTTAAAAAGACAAAATTTAAGCCTTGATTCACGAGCTCCCTTATTTAAACTCTCTAGAATCAAATCCCACTCAGCATCGGAAAAGGAGATGGAGAGACGAGATTGCCATTTACGCTGGAGATCATGTGAAAGAGATTTAGAAAAAAGATGAGATGAAAAAATTTTGTATATACCAGAAGTAACACCCTTAAGTTTCCCCCAAATGTGCAAATAGGATAATATAGGGGAGTCCTGTAGGAGCCATGGTGATGATCCCATATGGGTCTTTAAACATTGTTGGAGTTGAAGATATTTGGAAGAATGATGAAGGGGAAGATCGAATTCTACCCTGAGTTGAGAGAATGACTTAAAATCCCCATCATGTAGGAGTTGATCCGGATAGAGAATACCTGCAGCTCGCCATTCAGACCAGGATAACATACGGCCATTAATACGGATCCCCGAATTATTCCACAAGGGAGCCTTAGCATGTATTCTGGAGTTTGAGCCTAATAATCTGTGACTTCTCTGCCAGGATTTATGCATGGCGGAGAGTATCGGGTTTTTTGGGTCAGAACGACTAGAGCCAGTACCATACAGAGGAGAAAGATTTGATTCCGAGGATAGAAGATGTCTTTCTATTTGAACCCATTGTGGTAAATCCTTGATGCCAGGTAAAAAATATGAGATTTGGGAAATATGTAACGCCAGAGAGTAGTGCTCAATAGAAGGAAGACCAATTCCGCCAGATAATTGGTGAGCCTTCAACTTAGTGATAGCAAGTCGCGGTTTCATAGTACCCCAGATGAAAGTTTTAATCTGGGCATCTATTGATCGAAGTAAGGATAGAGGGATCTGCAAAGGAAGCATACCTAGAATGTATATAAACCTCGGAAGGGTAACCATTTTAACCGCCTGAGTTCTGCCCCAAAGAGAAAGGCCCAAAGCCTTCCATTTGTCAAAATCTCGTTGCATTTGGGATATAAGAGGAGATAAATTATCTGCAACCATGTCTTGCAATCCTTTATTAACGAGGACACCCAAGTATTTAAGGCGTGAAGGCTGCCAATGAAAAGGGAATCCAAAAATGGCTGCTTTGGTGGTACCGTTAGAGATGGGCAAAGCTTCACTCTTGTCCCAATTAATCTTATAACCTGAAAAAGAGGAGAAATCATTGATAATGTGAAGAAGAGAAGGAATCGACCGGGGAAGACGGGTAAGTGTGAGTAGTATATCATCAGCATATAAGTATATTTTAGAATGTCCAATTGGAAGGGGGACACCAGAGACCTCATCCGATTGACGAATGGTGGCGGCCAAGGGTTCCATAGCCAGAAGAAACAAAAGAGGGGATAGTGGACATCCTTGACGTGTCCCTCTCTTAATAGTAAAGGTGTCTGATAGAAACCCACCGCAATTTACCTGAGCAGAAGGATGATCGTATAATAAGCGTACCTTATCAATAAATTTCTTGCCTAAACCAAATCTATCCATGACCTTGAAGAGATAGTTCCATTCGATGCGGTCGAACGCCTTTTCTGCGTCAAGTGAAAGGGCTAACGCATCATCCTTAAGATGTTGAGCCGACCATAATGCATGGGCCAGAGAACGCAGATGATTCCTAGAGGATCGACCCGGTACAAAGCCTACTTGAGAATGGTGTATCAAGGAAGGCAAGACCTTACGCAAACGCGAAGCAAGGATGCTGGCCAGGATTTTAATATCAGTATTTAATAAAGAGATGGGGCGATAGCTACTGCAGAGCTGGGGGTCCTTACCTGGCTTTGGAAGCACAACAATAATAGCCTTGTTAGAAAGAGGTCCAAGTGAAGATGAACTATCCGCCTCCTGGAATGCGGTATGCAGGGTATCAATAATATTGTGACCTGCCCAGCGATAGAACTCAGGGGGAAATCCATCTTCACCAGGGGCCTTGTGATAGGGCAGGGCAGTAATCGCACTAGAGACCTCATCTCTGGTTATTTCACCCTCTAGGATGGCTCTGCCCTCCGCCGAAAGAGAAGGAAGGTGTACTTTTGCAAGAAATGCTGTCATTTTATCCGGGTCCATTCTACTATCGGAGGTGTAAAGAGATTCGTAAAAAGAGGCGAACTCATTAACGATGTCTTGAGGTTTCGTGCACAGGTGACCTTGCGTAGATCTAATGGCCGGAATGGCCATGGACGCCTCCCTCTGACGCAGCTGCGCGGCTAATAACCTTCCCGCCTTTTCCCCTTGCTCGTAATGCCGGCCTTTCATTTTCTGTAAAGCGAATTCTGCTTTGGATGTAAAAAGGCTATTTAAGGCCATTCGGGCTTGCTCTAGTAATTTGCGGTTTTGTAAAGACGGAGATGCGGCGTATAAGCGAGAATAAGTTTGTATATCAGATTCGAGTTCACTTTGTCTCCTTGCATTTTGTTTATTGGCAATTGCTGCATCACGCATTAATTGCCCCCTCAAAGTAGCCTTCGCCGCGGCCCAAAGAGTCCTGCTGGAGGTGACAGACCCCTGGTTAGTAGAAAGATAATTTTGAAGGTGAGATTGCAGTTGGGCCTTACCAGCAGGAGTCCTGTGGCGTTGGATGCTCATACGCCATGGTTTACGCCCAGGCCGAGAGAGACCCAGATCAAGGGAAAGGAGAACCGGAGAGTGATCAGACAAGGCCGCTTCCAGTATGCAGGAGTCTGTAACGAATTGAACTGTATTATGAGAAATAAGGAAATAATCAAGACGAGAAAATGTACCATGGGCCGAAGAAAAGAAAGTATATTCCTTATCCGTTGGATGGCTAAAACGCCAATGGTCAACCAGTCCGATATCTGATATGATGTCCCCCAACAAGGCTCTGTCTGACGCATTGCCCCTATCTAATGGGCCAGTTTTGTCTAGAATGGGATCTTGCGTCACATTCCAGTCTCCACCAATCAAATATTGTGAAGCATTAATTTCAAGCAGCAAACGGGAAAGTTGAAGAAAGAATGTTTTTTTGGTACCCGTAGGGGCATAAACAGACCCTACACAAATGTGAGACTCTCCAATTTTAAGTTTGGCAAATACATAACGGCCATTTACATCTGACCATGTTTTAGAGACAGTGACCGGGAGGGATTTGCGAAGGAGGATTGCTACTCCACATTTGCGGAGAGGGCCTCTGTCTGAGGAATCGTCTTGTTGAACACTACTATGGATAACCTTACCCACCCAGTCTCTGCAAAGTTTGTCCGACTCCAGAGCATCCAAATGGGTCTCCTGAAGCAAGGCCACATCTACATGTTTGGTCTGGAGATAGGAGAGTACTTTCTTCCGCTTTATGTAATGGGTGAGGCCATGTACATTCCAGGTGATCGCATTCAGAGAATGTGCCTGTGTCATAGTAGAATAGAGCAAAAATCAGGAGGAAGAAGATAATATAAAGCACAAAACAACGTGATGAACCAAACAAAAGGAAAAGGAGAGAAATGACAAGAGAAAGAGGAAACAGAAAGAATATAAGTGGAAGTAGTACTTCTAATCTAGATAAAATGCATAAAGAAAACAATAAAAAGATAAAGACGAAAGGAGGTAAGATTTAGAAAATAGTACAGTAATAAAGAAATTATGGAATAATAGCGAGTAAAGAACAAGAAACCGTAAGACTGTTACCCGCGGGTCTGGGCGCACTAGAGCGCCGCCGCGGGAAAAGACCCCACAGAAAGAGAGAAGCAATTAAGAAGGCATTAATAATATAGAAGAGAAGCCCAAAAGAGCGATATAAAAAAGAACAAAAGAAGATAGAGAAAGCCAAATAGAGGTTGAGAAGCAACACTACAGAAGAAGAGAGATCCTACAGTAATTAAATGTGAGGCAACCTCAGCGTATAAAACATATCATACACATATATCAAAAATCTATACCAATATGCATACGAGCAAATAAGGTGATACAACTATAATCAAACAATTAGGCGCCAATGCACCCGGGTAACTGCAAAACCAGTTGAGAATATGCAATAAAATTGTAGCATGAAAAGTGAGAAATACAGGGAGAAAAAAGAATAGCATTATAAGGCAGAGATATAGCAGAAGGCAAAGTGAAAAGGAAAAGAGGTAAGATTAGAAGTTAATGAGAAAAGAGGTGAGAAAGAAAAGGCAATCAGATATTATAACAGCGAAAAATGCCAAAGATATATAATAATGGTTTAACAATATAAACAAGGCCCATAAGGACCGGAAGTCTACGATAAACTGCCAATAAGTCAAGAAGTGATTTTTCCCACATGAGGAAGTATTATTCAGTCCGCATCCGAGGGGGTTTTAAGAGGAGAGCGGGACTTGTCCCTTTGTGAATCTTGTGGGAATGTGGCTGCTGAGACCGACTGTATTGCTGACTTCCTATCTTCTTGTGAGCGGTGAAGTCTTTCAAGGTCCCTACCACGAGGCCGAGGACTACTAGGAGGGCGTCTGCTGCGGTCTGGCAATGGAGTAGAAGACTTATAGGGAGAATGGGACTGATCCTGCTGCGAAGATGAAGTGAGAACTTCCATATCTTGAGGTTGAAGACAGTCCAAGAATTGCTGAAGATGCTCTGGATCATGAAAGTCCTTAGAAACTCCATCTTTGGTGATCCGAAAACGTGCTGGTTCAAATAGGCCATACTTAATGCCTAATTGACGTAATTGAGGTCGCATAGAAAGAAAGGCTTTCCGCCGCTCATTTGTTTCTTTAGAGAAATCAGCTGCCATATGAATCCGATGGCCATCAAAGGAAAAAGAACCTTGTAACCGAGCAGCAGCCAATAATTGTCTTGTTTGATCGTGACGGAGAAAACAGGCAATGATCGGTCGTGGTCGCGCAGCAGGATCATTGCGTGGGGGGCCAAGTCTATGAGCCCTCTGTATCTCCAGAGGTGGAGTGAAAGAAATGCCAGTCAGCTTTGGAAGTATATGACACAAAAATGCACTGGAGTTTTGTCCTTCAATGCGCTCTGGAAAACCAAAAAAACGGATGTTGTCCCTCCTACTACGATCTTCCAAATCAATGAGCTTACTATGTAAGAATAAAAGGTCTTGTTCTTTGTTTGGAAGGGAATCAAATCGTTTCTCCATTGCCAGAACTCTGGAGTCCAGGGATTCAACCTTCACATGGAAGCTGGAGATTTCTGCTCTAATTGATTTAGTCTCCTCAGCCAAGGACGTGATTGTAAGGTTCATGTCATCTAACCGGCGACTAACCTCAGTTATTTCATGCAGAATACGCTGCATAGTTGCCGCCGACGCTTGCCCACCATTAGAGGGCGCAGCGTGAAGGGCCGAGGAGGATGCATGGCCCTTCGTTGGCATAGTAGTAGACTGTTTAAGAGCTTCTGCGAAAAGAAGTGGTTTAGGAGACTTATTTCCTTGCTTGGTAGCAGACATTTGAAGAATAGGCTTGATGGAGACTTTGAAAATACGTGAAGGCGTCTTTCCGTGTGGTGAAATACTTATATGTGAGCACAAAAAATATGGCAAAGTGTCGGAATATACAGAGCAGCACAATTAATAACTGTATATATATATGATGGTAGGACACTGGCCCCCCCAAGAGAAGAAACCCATGTCTCACCTTCAAACACTGAAATGCGAAAGCATATTTTCAAAAAGTGGTATCTGTGCAATAACAAGGCATCAATTATCGCTATAGTCAAAAGGGCGCAGAAATATAACAGTAATAGAATGAAAAACAGCGTATGTGCGCTTATGGCGGTGACAGACAAATTTGCGATTATGACGGGACTAAATTAATCAATATTCCAGAATGCAGATTAGTCATGGACCATACAGGAACAGAGGGCACAATTCCTGACTGAAAAAGTTGACAAGAGCGCTATGACGACATTATGAGGAGACACAGTCTAATGTAGGTCAGTCAGTCTGCTCTTAAAAAAGCCATTTTCATGAAGCACCAGCGTAAACAATAGTCAAATAGCGCAAAATTGTAGTTGCAGTGAAGATGAGAGGAAACAACTCTCAAAGGAACGAAGGTTCCGTTTTTTGTAAATTTCAGCTGAGCTTGAGGAACCAGAACTTCCCATTACAAGAGAGCCATTGACCATGTAAAGGATGAAGTGCACAAATCCTGTGCGAAATGCGCGTCAAAGGTGCTACAACAGTAGTATGGAAGAAATTAGCCCTACCAGTAGCTGACGAACAGCGCGGCAAAAAACATGGTTCCTGTCAGAAATTCCTGAACTCTGAAGGAGGCGTTGCTGCAGGCATGTTGAAGGAGGCGCGGCCAGAGTGAAACCAGGCAGGCGCCCGTTGTCAACGTCGGGGGCGCGGCTTCATGAGGAGAATGAGGCGGCCTGAAGGAACACGTCAGGCAGAGTGCGCCGGGCAACATCACCACAGAACATCGTCGAGGCGGTCATCAACAGAGAGCCGTTGTCATGCCTCCGAAACTCGCCCAAAGCCTGCCCTCCATCTTCCGGTTGCAGCAGGGCACGAAGAGGAGATTCGAAAGCCGGTGGAAGGTGAGAATATTCCCTTAAGGGCTCATCCCGCGGCGGAGCTCATCCGTCAGGCGGCCATCTTCCTGCGTGGCCAGACCACGCCCCCTCTTATTAGTTCAGTTCTTCATCACGGTGTATTTCAAACTGAATATGAAATATCCGTTGGACGACCGTAACTGTGCATTGCTGGCAGGTGTCCAATTAGTTTTCCCTGGATTTCTGATGACTCATGAGGGATTGATGACCTCCAGCCTTCCTCCATTCCAAATCTGGTGACTGCCCTCCCCATTCAGCCCTGCTCCTGGGGTAGGTTTCCTTGTTGGCTTTTTTTTACTAGATTTGTGTTTGCCTGCAATCCCGCCATTTTGTTGCAAGGCACTTGGGGTCCATGAACTGAATCCTCCATCTTACGGTCTTCCCAGACTGATTCATGTCGCTGGTCAATGCCTTGTACCACCTTATTGACCATCACCCTTAATCGACCCCTCTTGAGTCACCTTCACCCCTCTCTTTTTGCAAGATCATGGTGAGGCACCCTTTTTGCCCTCTCCCTCAGACTTGTTCCTTCCCTAAATGTGACCTGATCCTGTGAGGGAATCTGGCTCTGAAGGTGGTTGATTACGGGAACCCTACCTGTTTGTTTGACTTTTGACTTTTTGGTGGACGGTCTGCTGTGACCTGATCTGCATTTGATACCCCTTTTACTTTATCCCCCTTACCCTCTATGCTCCATTGGTCTTGTTTTTCTATGCTATTTAATGTTCTAGTAACAGATGTAATCTTGTAACTTTGTAACAATGTGTAACCTCATGTAAAGTGCTCTGATACCTCCGAGTCTAACTAGCCCTATATAAAACTCTTCAAATAAGGGTAAACCAACACAGACAGTGAACAGAGGAAGGGTGAGGGTAAGCCAACACAAACAATGAACAGAGGAAAGGTGAGGGTAAGCAAACACGGAGAAAGAACAGAAGGAGGGTGAGGGTAAACCAACACGGACAATGAACAGAGGGAGGGTGAAGGTAAGCCAACAAGGAAAATGAACAGAAAGAGGGTGAGGGTAAGCCAACACGGACGAGGAACAGAGGAAAGATGAGGGTAAGCAAACACAGACAATGAACAGAGGGAGGGTGAGGGTGAGCCCACAAGGACAATGAACAGAAAGAGGGTGAAGGTAAGCCAATACGGACAATGAACAGAAGGAGGGTGAGGGTAAACCAACACGGATAACAGAGGAATGGAGGGTGGTGGGAAGGCACTTGGACAACTGAAGGAGAGGGTAAGAAGACAGGCAGGTATGGACTACGGAGGAAGAGAAGTACACAAGGGAACCAGCTGAAAAAGACTCACTCTGGTAAAGTGTTAAAATGTAAAGAAAAAAGTAGCGCCTATTCAAATGAGCAGTGGAAGGACACAAGTAATGCATCCATGCTTCAGGTAATGGACAAGCACTTGATGATGAAGAAGGACTACGACAGCTGACAAACATGAAGCAAGCAAATGAGACTGCAACTGAAGCCAACCAATGGAAAGCACTGGGTGACCTCTAAGCACACTGATAGAAAACACAAGGTCTTGAAGAGACTGCACATGCACAGTCTAGGCAAGACCTACAAATGGAGCTGATCTGACAGCTTTTTCCAGCTCTTCAGAAGCAGGTCGCCAACATGTTTCTGCCCTTCGCTTGCCTTACATGGGTCTGTACCCTTCTTCAGGACCTTGTTGCTCTACATAGGCATGTCATAGGGTTGCATGAAAAACAAACCTAGTGGTGCTGTTCTTCTGTGTAGAACGAGGATACATGTCCTGGTTGGCATGATCAATCCCTGGCCCTATCAGTCTGCGTGCCAGGGGAAGGGGAGGCCTTCGGCACTGCCTAGAGTCTTCCCTTCGCCCTCAGTTGAAAGAGAGTCAGAGCCTCTTTAATCTGCTGGTTTGACGCCTGAATGTCCAAGCGTGTGGACTCTACCAACTAATACAGGGGAGTATGCAAACTACTCGCATATCGGCGTACACTCCCCAGTGCATTCTGGTAATTGCAGTGTGAAAAACTTTCAATACCTCACGAGCCAGCAGGAGCCCGAGCACACCTGAGACTACCTTTAAATTGCGCCTGAACTTAAGAAGGCCGCCAGGGGCCACAACTCACCCTAACCCACTCCGGTGAGTCACTAACTCCCAGAATAGTTTCCTCTCCTCCTGAATCTCTCCTCGCCCTGTCCCTCCGGCCACTTCATCAATGTGACACTAGCGCGCGCACCCTCAAGGCTACCAGCTCCCCCTCCCTACTGTGCCTGACCCTAAGATGACCACCTGAGGCACGTAGCTTACACCTTCTATCTCCCCACATAAGCATTTTTCTAACTCTCTGCACACAGTGGTGACCCCAGCATTCTCCACCGCCTGCGCCTCAATCTGCCAGCACTCCCGAGTCTGCTCTCAATAACTAGCCCAAGGAAAACAGCACAAGTCTGTATCACTCTCATACTACCCTTTTAAGACGGCTCTGGAAACACTTGCCTCCCGGCCTTCCTAGACACAAGACCTTCTGCCACATCAGCCCACACCACCCCCTCTTCTGTGAACCACTTAAAACCGCACGGCCCGAACTCCTTCTTGATCAGTTTCCCGCCTAACCTCTCACCCAAAGCAAAAAAAAAACTTTAAGCAAAAACTGATCGGAAAACATCCTGAATCCCTATTCGCAGACATCTACCACTGCTCCTCCAGAGGACAGGTAAAGATGGATCTCATTTTCCACACTGAAAGACCCGAAATTTGGAACTCCATCCTCAGATTGCAGCTTAATATCTCCAAAACAACCAACACCTCACATAGCTGCAAACTGACACTATCAGCTCCTAACTGCACATGGCGTACTGGAAATACCACTGTGACCATCTACTCCAACGGAACAGTCCTGATACAAGCCAACAACGACAATCTAGAGTCCTTTGACGTCCTCTTCCCATCACTCTGGACTGCCCCCTCTCGCGCACTCCTCCCCTCCCGCCCCTACGCCTCCCGCTGAAGAACTGGACCCGCCATCAGAACCCACCCACCTTTCCGATGCCCCCTAGTAACCATAGCCGCCCCTCGCCACGCGACACCACCCTCACCACCTTTAAAGAGAACAAGTCCCCCTCACTTCCCCCCTCACCCCCATCCACCTCAATCCAGCTCGAATAACTTTAACACACTGTCTCTGACTTCCAACCACCACCCCAAACCCACATGCAATAAATCACCTACACCCCAACACAACCCTCACCACCCTGCACTCACAGTCACACTTAGAACCCACACGGACAATACAACCACAACAAGTCAACCCAACAACACGAGACTCTCCCCCCCCAGGTCTAACATACTCACCCAGGACCCGCCCCGGTACCTCACCAACTTAGAGACTGGGCAGCGACTCTCCCTGTTGGAAAACCAGATAGCAACCATTATCCAGGGTTTTAGGGGAATCCTATCCAACCTCGCCGTGCCCCATCAGCCTCTACGTACCCGCTCCTTTCCCCACCCACCCACCCACAACAAAGGTCTTCCAAGGCTCCCCTCCAGAGATGGATCTCTACCCCCCTCTCCAATCAGACACAGAGACCTAAAAGAACTAGAGATGCAATGTCTGAGAGTGAAGCGGCTGACCTCGCCTCCTCATACGACAATCCCATTACTGTCACACTCCAATCCAAAATCCAGGTGATCACCGGACTAGGAAGAGACCAGGCCCCTCCGAAATCCCCCAGACCTCTGGCCACTCGCACTATCATCTCCATTGCCCCCCGAATGAAGAAACCCAAAACAGAGACGACCCCCAGCAACTGCATGCTCATAAACTGCAGATCAGCCACCAAGCATGCCACAGAGCTAGCAGAATCCATCCTCCTGTACAACATAGACATAGCATTCATCACCGAAACTCAGCTAAATGATTCCTCCCTACCACTCCTGGACACTCTCGTCCCCCCGGGCTTTGCAATCACCATGAAAGATAGAAAAGCCCAAAGAGGAGGTGGCATAGCAATCATCCACAGAGACAATATTTCCGTGACTGAAACAGACTCCTGCAACTATAACACCTTTGAATGCCTAACTGTCAACATCAACACTAGCAACAAAAAAACACTCATCTGCCACCTTATCTTCCATCCTCCAGGCAACACCACCATATTCACTGAACACCTGTCTAATTTGGTTGCCCACTGCTCTCTCCGAGATGCAAATAACTTAATTCTGGGTGACCTCAACCTACACTGGAATGAAAACAACAACCTGCTAATCCAGAACCTGAATGAGCTCCTATACAATAACAACCTTACCCAACACTGCACAGAGGAAACTCACAACAAAGGAGCAATCCTAGATGCCATTATCACCAAACGCGACACAGTCACGATAAACCACACCCTGCCCGTGGATTGGTAAGATCATCACTTAATCCTCTTCCACCTCACTCAACTGGTCACTTTCCAACCACCCACCCAAGACCATCCCAAATGGACGAGAAACTTAACTCAGATCACCATGACTGACCTGGAAGAAAGGGTTAACTCCCTCCTCACTACTTCCGGGGATGATCTATTCACTACAGAACTCACTGCCCACTACAACACTACCTTGACATCCATTCTAGACCAAGTAGCCCCCCTGAAACTAAAGAAAACCAGGAACATCCCATCGAGATCCTGGTTCAACACGGACATTAAACAAGAAAGGAGACAACTCAGAGCTACAGAAAGGCTATGGAGAAACAACCCCTCCACAAGCCTTCTCGAACAACTCAAAGCAGCTCGAAGGAAGTAAAAAAAACACATCTGTAGTGAAAAATCCACCTTTTTCTGCTCCGCCCTGGACAACGCAAAAAACAGACCCAACAAATTGTTTAAAATCATCAAGCAACAAACCTCCAAGCCCTCCGGATCCTCTATTCAAGCCTCCAAGGAATTGTGCGAAAACTTCGCCAAATTCTTCGAAGAAAAAGTGACCGAGACTGAGCTCTCACTAGACACCAACATCAATCCTGCCTACAAAAGCCTGCCTCCAGTGACTATAGAAAGCACGTGCTTGCACCCCAAGAAAACATGGAAGTCCTTCAACCCCATCCCGGAAGCCGAGATCCTCAAGCTAATCTCCACCTCCAAACCCGCCTGTCACGTCCTTGACCCTATATCCACCCAATTGACCAAAAAACTAAAACTCTCCATAGCCCCATTCTGGTGCAGGAGTATCAACAGCTCCCTGAGAACCGAGATCATACCTGAATGCCTCAAAGTCGGACAAGTCACGCCACTACAAAAAAAAAACAGGTCTTGACTGCAAGGACCTGAACAACTACAGACCTGTCTCTAATCTCCCCCTCCTATCCAAAATCCTCAGAAAATGCGTCCTCTTACAACTGACGCAGCACATGGACATCAACCTTCTTGATCCCCACCAATCGGGGTTTCAGAAAAGGCTATAGCACAGAGACCGCGATCCTCAACATCACAGATACATCCACAAATCACTTGATACCAATCCATGCTGCCTACTCATTCTCCTGGACCTGTCAGCAGCCTTTGACATGGTTGATCACCAACTACTCATCAAGGCCCTACAACAAAGGGTAAGTGCTGATGAGGTGGTCCTACAATGGTTCTCCTCCTTCCTACACAACCATTCGCAAAAGATAAAAATAAAAAACTTTACCTCCGACCTACACCCCGTCACCAGGATCGTACCCCAAGGTTCGATGCTCTCACCACAACTGTTCAACATATACATGGAACCCGTCACCACCATACTTAAAAATGCCAACATCCCCTTCCACCTATATGCAGATGACAGCCAGATCTATCTCAAAACCTCCTCCTTAGATGACATCCTCAGACTAAATGACACTCTAAAAGAAATCCAACACTGGCTATCTCTTAATCACCTAAAACTCAATCACGACAAAACTGAAATCCTCCTCATCTCCAACAAAGAAGAGAACCCTCAAATTGCCGAATGGCTTAAAGCGATGGATGCTCTCAATGGTAATCTCACTCTGGCAAAATCACCCTAGACCCTAAACTCGACATGGACAATCACATTAAAAACTCTACAAAGAGTGCCTTCCTCAATCTGAAGCTACTCAACAAAATTAAACAATTTGTCCCCACCAAAGATCTCAAACAAGCCACCCAATCACTGGTGCCATCCAGACTCGACTATGGGAACGCAACCCTCACCGGTACAACAAAATTCCACATAGCTCCCCTAAAAACAACCCTCAACGCATCAGCCAGAATGGTCACTGGAATCAGGAAATATGATCACATTTCACCAGCACTAAGAGAACTAAAATGGCTCCCAGTCCAACAGCGTGCTAATTTCAGAACTGCCTGCCTCACGCACAAAGCCCTACACACAGGAAAACCGGAATATCTGGCCTCAAAAAGGCTGGTCAGACAAGAAACCTCAGGAGCTCCAACACCCTACTTCTCATCCCTATGAAAACACACAAACAAAAAACTGCTGCAAGGTCCTTCGCTGGAAACGCGCCAAAAATCTGAATCTCCATCCCAGCAGATATCAGAGCTATCCCGTCCTTCAAGAAATTAAAAAAACACCTAAAAGCCCTCCTCTTCAACCGCTCCCTCCCGAATGGATAACCGCCGCCGTAATGCAAGCCCCGACTCCATTGCTCTCCGACTCTGTATCACAAATACCACTTAAGTTCAACTCAAGACGATGTGCAATCCACGAGGTTACCTCAGTACTCACCACTACCTCAATACTGCACAACACACTTGGACTTCTGAACCATGATGTATAACAATGCTCTATTATATAAGTCTGTATTGCCTTGCCCACTTGCGTAATCTAAACTTACACACACCACTTACTTACACAGAAACTCCAACACTCCTCTGGAGGTAAAATGAGCTTTATTAGTATCGTAGACAAGGGCAATAAGTCACTGAAGCTAGTAAGTTCTTAGGCACCAAGTGAAACAATGAATACACCACACTATATATATATACAGATATGAGATCTTGAATATAGATACATATATAAACAGTTAATGTACAAAACCCCTCACCAGATGCATCTGCACCGGAGTCTTCAACATCCCTGGCCAAGCACCGAAAACACCAAGTCGGGAACCCTGTAGAGACTGGGGCACAGGAAGTAATCTCTCCGGGCACCAAAGTCGTCCCGCGAGTGCGTCCACTCCAAGACTGAGTTCCTGAGCTCCACCTCACGGACACCGCTTTTTATAGTTAAACCAACACATTCGAGAACCCTCTAGCAGGCGTTCTCGCCCATCCATCCATCATAGGTGCTGGCCGCATCGCTGCGTCAGACCCACCCATACAGACCTGGCCAGATTCTGCTTGGGTGCGCCGAGGCAAAAGACATTCCTTTCCCTATCTCCGGCCTTGGAGAGCCTTGCACAGCGCATCCTCCCTATGTCCTAGAGATAAGCATAGAATGCACAAAAACAGGCTCAAGGCACAAAATAACCTCACGAGGTATGTCTTGCACCAGCTCGTACTGGTTTACGTGAAAAACATGTTTGTTACTGCTGAAGTGTAACTACAGGTCAGAGCAGCACAAAATGGAAATGCAGTACAACAAAATGGAAGACCAGGGCATCACATGGAATCGAGGTCAATATGCAGTTTAGCACGTGTAACGTGTAAAATGGCAAATGCAATACATTCCACCCCTTGACCCTCGATTCACCCATCATATCCCATTGGTCTAAATACTATGGATCTGGGATGAAGAAGGGAGAGAAGATTAGGAATACATTGAATACAACAGCATAATGAAATAGAAACACCAATAATCACTACGATAACACCCAGGATATAACGAAGCTGTCCAAAATTAGGTAGCCACCCAAACAACCAATCCCACCATCCTTGATCAACATTTTGGGTAACCCCTTTCACTAAATCTTTTAAAGCATTAATATGTGCATGGATAGATGTAGAATGATCAGATAAATTGAAACAACAGAGCCCATCAAAGTCCTCGCAACCGTGGTTGTGTTTCAACAACAAATAATCCACAGCTGCCCTATTCTGCAAAACAGCTTTTCTCGTTCCTTGAACATCTAATAGCAAATCAGCTAAAGCGGCAGAAGTATGATTGAGATTCTTCGCAATTAAACTGGCAAATTTAGCAATAGTTCTTGCATTATAAACGGACAGTCCTGGCACTCCTACAATGGAAATTGCCAAACTAGTATACTCTGCCCTAGAAAGCAAGTCAATTTTGGAATCACAATCCTCAGGTAATTGAACAGCAGCTCTCGGGGAGCGAATATGTGTGATAGACTGCATAGGAAAAAGCATAAGACTTAATCGTGATAAGGCACAAGGTCCTCCAGTTATATTAGCTGGTATGTAAGTGTATGAAATATTGCCACACGAAAAAAGCCATCCTTTAGATAATTTCACATGGTTAACATGGCTAGCGGCTAATACTGTATGATTACAGACCATATGATTGGTAACATTACTGCAAAAGCTGTCATGTCGTGACTGACATAATGTTTGTTGATCAGTGGTCAATTGTGTGTTTTTCTCTAGTTTCAATTGGCCACACTTGCCAATTTTGGCAGGGTCACAAGTTAGTTGATAGCAAACATCTCCAGTAGTGATGTTGTAGGTAACAATACTTGTCATGTTCCTCCAGAGATTATCTGTGACCTCCGGGCAAAAACGACAGTACTCATAAAGACTCAGATGTGTTTGAACATCAGTTTCCTCCACTACCTCATCAAAGTTAGTTTGGTTGAAGATGTGCAGAAGCACACATGCAGGGGTAGGTACGGCAACAAGACAAGTGGATATCATATCAGCTGTACTCTGAAGATTTCTCATACAGAAGTGGGAAGTATTCAGCACATTCTCGGCCAAGTAGGTCCAGATGTTATCTGGTTGCTGCAGCAATGCTGTCATCCGACTCGGGCGGTTGATCCCCTTCGGCATCCCTGGGCCCTCCCGGACCCCTCCGGACACGCCCAAACACAGACCACACAGCGCAAGCATCGCAGCGGCAAGCCATACTGTGATCTAGAAACAGAAAACAAACTGGTATAATCACTCTCGTAAATAACATTTTTCAGCAGGTACATTTTCCCACTTTTCCTGTCCGGGTCTCATGATGACAAGGATATTATCCTTTCCTTTAGCGATTAATTCTGCAGGTTCAGGAGGTTTGTTTGGGGACTCAACCCATACTTTCGCCCCTGGGTTCTTGTCAGTAGGTCCGAACCCGCCCTTTCCTCGCACAGTTAGAAGGGCTGGGGCCGTCCCCTTCATGACATTTCCTCCATAAACCGGCATGATGACCATTTGGGCAACTCGGTCACCGGGTTGCACAATCAGATCATTGTCTCCACTGTTCAACAGAATAACTTTGATCTCCCCCTGGTAATCGGCATCGACCACCCCTCCCAAAACCTGGATGCCTTTAAGGGCAAGCCCAGATCGAGGAGCGATCAGTCCGAAATGCTCTGGGGGAATTTGAACTCCAATTCCTGTCTCAATCAAGGTAATGTCTCGTTGCAGTCGATAGACTTTCAGGGCATGTAAATCAAGACCAACAGCTTCTGGTGTGGCACGATATGGAGCTAAAGCTCCGGGAGCTGTCTCCCAGTACAGAATCGTGTTTGTGGCCACATGAGGCTTGATCTGCAAAGCTGGGGTCAACATGCGCATCAAGGGAGTTTCTGCATTAGCAAGGGGTCGGTTGTTCAAAATTTGCAATGCATCAGACAAGTGATCCCTCCACCCCTTCAATGACCCGTCAGACAACTTTTTCAACTGCTCTTTCAACAAGCCATTCATTCTCTCAATCAAACCCGCTGCCTGTGGGTAATAGGGTATGTGATAGATCCATTCAATGTTATGCTGCACACAAAAATCTTGCACCATCTTTCCTTTAAAGTGTGACCCATTGTCACTCTGGACCTGTAAAGGAATTCCGTAATACAAAATCAACAAATTCAACGTTTTCAGAGTGTTAGACTGGGTTGCTCTCTTGCATGGAAAGGCGATGAGATAGCCAGAATAGGTATCCACCACCGTGCAGGCATACTGACATCCTCGACACATTGGCATTGGCCCGATGAAATCAATTTGCCATATTTGCCCTGGCAACTTCCCTCTGCCTAGCTGGCCTCTCGCTACCTGTGGAAACGGTCTGTGTTGGGTATGCTGACAAACGGGACAGTGAATGATCGTAGTTTTAATCAAATCTAGGGGAATATGCATCCCTCTACTTTCTGCCCACCTGCTAGTGGCTCGCTCGCCCAAATGTCCGCTTTTCTGATGCGCCCATTTAGCCATGCCCACCAAGTCAGAATCCTGCGTCGCCACCTCAGCTTCACAAATCTTCGCTTCTTGGTCTGCAAAGGAATTGCACCAACGCTCTAGTGAGTCAGTCGGGCAATGAGCATCAACATGATAAACTGTGACTGTACTCTGGGACAACAATTCCCAAATCTCCTGCCACAACTCTTTTCCCCAAACCTCCCTATTGTGAATCATCCAATTATGAGCATGCCATGCGGGAAGCCAAGTGGCTAACCCATTGGCCGTGGACCATGAATCAGTATAAATGTGACATGTACCAGGGAGCTCTTGCTTTAAAGCCTGGTAAACTGCGTACAATTCTGCAAACTGACTACTTCTTCCCTCTCCAGTAGTCGACAGCAACTTTTTGGTCACAGGATTGTATGACACTGCTTTCCAATGTCTCTTGTTCCCCACATATCTGGCTGAGCCATCTGTAAACCACACGTGCTTTTTGTCCTCCGCGGACAACTCTGAGAATGGTCCGCCCCATTTCACTGGGGACTCTCGCACTTTGGGTACATCTTGCAACATTTCTGCATCTGCTACTGGAGTTTGCGCCACTTGCTCATGCAGCACTGCGGTACCTTTAGGACCCACTCGTGCCCTGTCTTGTATGTACCATTCCCACTTTATGACGCTAGCCTCCTGTGCATGCCCAATCCTGTGTGTCTTGGGTGAGCTCATCACCCATTGCATGATAGGAATTTCAGGTCTCAAAAACACATTGTGTCCCAAGGTCAATTGCTCGGTATCCACCAGAGCCCAATAACATGCCAACAACTGCTTTTCGAAAGGAGTGTACCGCTCTCCAGCATCAGGTAGTTTCTTTGTCCAAAACCCTAGGGGCACCTTCTGTCTCCCCTGTTTTTGCCACAGGCTCCAGGTCGCATACTGATCCTGGACTGTTACATTCAAATCAATGCTTCCCTCTCGTATGGGCCATAGATCCAGGGCACGCTGTATAGCCTCCTTCGCTGACTCAAATGCCTGTTGCTGGGCCTCCCCCCACTCAAACTCATGCTTCTTCCGTGTAACCTTGTACAGAGGGGCCAAGATCTGACTCAAATGGGGAATATGCTGTCTCCAAAAACCAAACAATCCAATGAAGCGCTGCGCCTCCTCCCTGTTTCGCGGCACTGCAAACTCCTTGATCTTTTGCCTTACTTGTGGCAGCACCTCTCTATGCCTCTGATGCCACTGAATACCCAAAAACTTCACACTTTGGGAGGGTCCCTGCACCTTCTCTGGGTTAATCACCCACCCTTTGCTCTGCAAATGCTCTACAATTCTGTCTAGCTGAGCCTGCACCTGTTCTTGGGACTCTCCTTGAATCAACACGTCATCAATATAATGACAAAGCTGTACTCCAGGAATGACTGACACCTCATCCAAATGCTCTGCCACCAACCGGTGACAGATTGTAGGGCTATGTAAGTACCCTTGAGGCAAAGATTGAAAGGTGAATTGTCTACCAGACCACGAGAAGGAGAATTGCTCCTGGGACTCGGGGGCAATTGGAATCGTGAAAAAAGCATTGGCAATATCAATTGCCGCATACCATGTGCCACTGTGTTTCTGAATTTTCTCAATCAAAGTGATGGTGTCGGGCACCGCGGCTGTCAATGGGGGCGTATGCTTATTCAGCTTGCGGTAATCAACAGTCATACGCCAGCTTCCATCCGGTTTGCGCACGGGCCACACAGGGTTATTCCACGCCGTGGTAACCAGTCTCACCACCCCTGCCTCCACCAAGTCCCGTATGGTTGCAGTGATCTTATCATGTCCCCCTGGGATCCTGTACTGCTTCATGTGCACCACTTTCTTGGGGCACCTTCACTGGGGGAATCTTCAAGCGCCCCACCCTCACAGCAGCCACAGAGAGGTACTGCTTTGACCCAAACTGATAGCATCCGTCATCTAAATATAGGGTCATACCTTTCAAAATGTCAATACCAATAATGTACTCTGGAATGGGCACGATCAAGACAGTGTATGCTCTCTTGGGAAGTCTGCCTATTTTCATCTGAATTACCATTTGCACTGCTGGTGTCTCCTGTCCACCCAAACCCGTGATAGTGAAATACTGTCCTTTAAATTTTCGTGGATTGCCATGTATCAGTGTGGCCTCCGCTCCGGTGTCTACTAAAGCTCGCACCTCCTGAACGTTTCTATTTTTCCAATAGATCTCAACCCTCACATGTGGTCTATTATCTTTGCGAGCCCATCCCTGCACTGGAGCTTGGCCCATTTCCTAATCTAACTTTCGCCTGCGCAGCTCTGCATCTGCCCGGCGCAGGTCCCGGCGCAGATCTGAATACAATGTCGGGTAATCCTTAGGGAACAACTCCTCCTCTTCCCGATCCCCATCTGAATCTGTGCAATCTCGGTCCCAACCTTTCTCTTTTGTCACTTTCACATGAGGTTCCCTCTCTCTCTCTCTCTCTCTCCTGACCTGCTTTGTCGTGCTCCTCAGGCTCTGCTTCCCTGCGACTTACTTTCTTGTTATCTTTTCTATTCACAAGCCTACTCCCCTCCTTTTTATCCAGTCCTCGCTTACGGTACATTTCCCACATGCTTTTGGTCTCGATACCATCAATTTCACTCCTTGACACCCCATCCTTTAACAGCGCCAAAAACATATCACGTCGGGTTACTCGGTTGTTATCAGTGCGGGACTCTGAGCGTGAAGCCCTGTCTGGCTTGTTCCATTCCCCAAGCTCTCCCAGCTCACGAACTGCCTCGACTACTTCTCCTACGGAATTACCAGTTTGATTGATTAACAGAGTCATTATCACCGCTTTGTATGCAGGGGGTGCCAAACGAATGATTTTGTTCCGCACGGACACAGTCATTCTCTGACCCATCAAATCATACGCCTCACCTATAAGGATTGCCAGCTTCATTCCCTCCTCCTTAATTCTCTGCGAGGCATCTCGTAGGGTAAACCATGGTTTTTCATTCCCAGGCCAATCTGAATCTGTGGGGTACTTATGACTACATCCCTGTGCGGCTAGCTGCAACAGGGTAATTTGGTCATCACTATTGTAATTCCGAAAATGTCCCTGCACAGTGGGATCAGTACTGAGAGTGCAAAATTTGGCAGCATCTCCACTGTCTAACATTACTCCAGAAGCGCCTTGATCATAAAGGCGCACCATCCAAGTTAACAGTGCCTCGCCAGGCTTCTGTCTAAATCTCTCTAAAACATCACTAATCTCCTGTTGGGTAAAATCCTCCAGACTATTTAACATAATTCCCTGCGGGTTATGTGGACCGGACTGAAATTTCCGTCTTAGAATGGGCTGCACTTCCACTCTCTTACTATTATTTACCTCCTCCTCCCTTTCTCTCTGTAAAGGCTGCTCTTCTTCTGAGGAGAACTCTGATGATTCCCAGATGTTAGAGTCCCAGGTGGATGGATCAAAATCTAAGCCTGCTTTGGCAATCGCTAAATGGACTTTTCGCTTACTCACTCTACCCCTCCTTTTCTTGTATCTGTATTCAGCGACACGGACTGCAGCCCGTTCTGCTATAGTCTGATATGTTTCTAATTTGTCTTGTAATAGCTTATTCTGACAGGAAAGCATCGTAGACATATTCTTAGCCTCAACCAGTTGTTTTTCTAAGCTCAACTGTTCCTGCTGCAGAGATAAGCATTTGTCAAAACCCTGACGGTAGGCATGCAGCAGAGCCCAACCTCGGCGGCTCACTGTATATAATTCTTTACCTTTTTCTATAGGAACTTTCCGTAAACAATTTAAAACATCTTCTGGCGTTGCTTCGCCCAAACAGTCAAACCAGCTCTCACTTAATCCTGTGCTTTTAGAATACTCACGCGCCAGCGCGGAGTACGGCGTCGCCTCCCATCCAGGAATCTGCATGGGGGCAAAAGGAATTTCACTTGGTGCCAAGGAACCAAAACCACCTTTTGTCTTTTTAAACATGTTCCTCCCCGCGTAATTTACGAATCCTGCCGACTACGCCAAAATGTATTGCCTTGCCCACTTGCGTAATCTAAACTTACGCACACCACTTACTTACACAGAAACTCCAACACTCCTCTGGAGGTAAAATGAGCTTTATTAGTATCGTAGACAAGGGCAATAAGTCACTGAAGCTAGTAAGTTCTTAGGCACCAAGTGAAACAATGAATACACCACACTATATATATATACGGATATGAGATCTTGAATATAGATACATATATAAACAGTTAATGTACAAAACACCTCACCAGATGCATCTGCACCGGAGTCTTCAACATCCCTGGCCAAGCACCGAAAACACCAAGTCGGGAACCCTGTAGAGACTGGGGCACAGGAAGTAATCTCTCCGGGCACCAAAGTCGTCCCGCGAGTGCGTCCACTCCAAGACTGAGTTCCTGAGCTCCACCTCACGGACACCGCTTTTTATAGTTAAACCAACACATTTGAGAACCCTCTAGCAGGCGTTCTCGCCCATCCATCCATCATAGGTGCTGGCCGCATCTCTGCGTCAGACCCACCCATACAGACCTGGCCAGATTCTGCTTGGGTGCGCCGAGGCAAAAGACATTCCTTTCCCTATCTCCGGCCTTGGAGAGCCTTGCACAGCGCATCCTCCCTATGTCCTAGAGATAAGCATAGAATGCACAAAAACAGGCTCAAGGCACAAAATAACCTCACGAGGTATGTCTTGCACCAGCTCGTACTGGTTTACGTGAAAAACATGTTTGTTACTGCTGAAGTGTAACTACAGGTCAGAGCAGCACAAAATGGAAATGCAGTACAACAAAATGGAAGACCAGATCATCACATGGAATCGAGGTCAATATGCAGTTTAGCACGTGTAACGTGTAAAATGGCAAATGCAATACAAAGTCTTGCGATAAACTGCAGTAAAGCGCTCCGATACCCCCCCCCCGTCTGGCCAGCGCTATATAAAACTCCTTAAATAAATAAATAAAATTATTCACCACCAGAGGGTGCAGTCAGTCTTGGCATTTCTGGACACCTGTTTCTGTGTTTGTCTACCAAAGACTCGGGCAGTGGTTGAAGTTCACCTTTACCACCATAACCAGCACAACAATGTGTCTTCTGTGAAAGACAGTTCACACCAGGCCTAGCCAGGGTACCTCCCTGCGGAGTCCGACGCACGCCTCTTCAACTGCGGAATGGATCCGAGATTCTTTCACTGGATTAGTTTCAAAGCTAGTGACACGGTTGACGCATTGTGTGATCTTGCTCCTTTGGCGGTGACGGAGGTTACTGCTCTGCCATAGATACTGTCTTGGGTGGCGGTAACTTTCGCCAGCCTCGCTCAGCATTGTACTGGACTCTTGTGAAACGTGGTGTTTGTTTCGTCCTGCACAAGAGCGCGGGGAGGCCCCGTCAGCCCAGAAGCTTCCACAAACCCCGGATGTATATTTACGTTTCCCTGTCACATTACAGCAGCTCTGAAGTCATTGTGGACATCGTAAGCGAGTTCAGTCTCTCTCCTCCACGCCCTGTTGTATGCGCCTGTCTCGTCTGGGGTAGACGTTATTTAAAGGTCACCCCAATAGCTGTGTCTGTGTGTTTGGGGAAGAACGAAAGAGACACAGAGTGGATCGGGTCAAGAAAATAGAAGAGTGTGTGTGAGAGAGCGAGAGACAGAAGAGATGGTGTGAGAGAGAACGTGAAGCCGAAACACATTACATAAAGAGGGTTGCGTATTTGAGAAAGAAGGGGAGGGAGGGAGCGGATGCCGGGATGAGGGGCGCAGAGAGGGGCAGAGAGAAACAAGCATTTGCAATGCAATAGGTCTCGCATTATAAAAGTGTGAGCAGTTGGCATTGCTAATAATAATGCAACACTAGCTATTGGCATTGTAAATGATGCCATTTATTTATGTGTTTGTTTATAAAATAGATAAAAAATGCATTGTCATGAACAATGACAATAGCTGAAACTTTTGCAAATGCGAGACCTATTGCATTGCAAATGCTTGTTTCAGTACTGCAGGCTTTTTTAAAGTTTTAGTCACTACTCAAAATGAAATCCATTTTATCAGCGTTGCCAGTGCTCCTTTATGTTTAATGCCCTAAATGAAACACAATGTTCTAAGCAGATTGCTAAACAGCATCTCCAGCCCCGATCTCAATGTCTCACTTCATGCTGGACAGTGGGCACCCTGTTTTTATGCAGCGCCAAGACAGGGTGAACTAATGCACAGACTAAGGTCTGTCAGCCTCCGAGGCTCAAAGCATTCCTTGCAACAGTCCGCTGTGTCAACGTATTGCCATGTGTACAGCACACACTCTGCAACAGCAAGCGGTTTCAAAGTTGGAGGTGACTTCCCAAACTTTCCCGAGGTGCTCATCGTGTTTGGTGACAGCGTATTTATGCTGACAGCCAAAGAAACTGTTTGTGGTTGTGTGTGTGTGTGTGTGTGTGTTGTGTGTGTGTGGGTGGTTGTGTGTGTGTGGTTGTGTGTGCGTGGTTGTGTGTTTGTGTTATTGTGTGTGGTTGTGTGGTTGTGGTTGTGTGTGTGGTTGTGTGTGGTTGTGGTTGTGTGTGTGGTTGTGTGCGTGGGGGTGTGTGTGTGGTTGTGTGTGTGTGGTTGTGTGTGTGGTTGTGGTTGTGTGTGTGTGGTTGTGTGTGTGTGTGTATGGTTGTGTGTGTGTGTGGTTGTGGCTGTGTGTGGTTGTGTGTGAGTGGTTGTTTGTTTGTGGTTTTGTGTGTGTGTGAGTGGTTGTGGTTGTGTTTGTGGTTTTGTGTGTGTGTTTGTGGTTGTGTGTGTGGTTCTGTGTGTGTGTGTGGTTGTGGTTGTGTGTGTGGTTGTCGTTGTGTGTTGTGGTTGTGTGTGTAGTTGTGGTTGTGTATGTGGTTGTGTGTTTGTGTTATTTTGTGTGTGGTTGTGGTTGTGTGTGTGTGTGTGTGGTTGTGGTTGGGGGGATTGGGGAGGGATATTGTAAGAAATGGGTGGCAAAGAGAAGTGATGGGAAGGAAGAAAGTGGAGGAGAGAACATTAAAAGAGAGTGCTGCTCTAGAGGGGACACGAGGAAAGGGAGTACAGGGCAAGAAAAGGGTGTGTGCACACTTAAGAGTGTGCACCTGAAGATGCGTAAAGGTGGTGAGAGGGAGCAAAGGGAGGGCTGGGGAAGTAATTATGTAGAAGAAGTGAGACATAGGCTGAGATGGGGGGTAGAGGAGTCGGTGCAATGACATGGTATAATGAGGGGGAGTGACGTAGGAGGGAAGGAGCGTGAGAGAGAGGTTAAGAGAGGGACGTGTGGTGGTTTGCATCAGGAGGTACTGGGACAAAGGCAGTCAGAGAACGAGGGAAATGAGACAGACCACATGTAGAAGGAAACAGCAAAGTGGGGAGGATGGTTATAGGATTAGAGGCGGCGCAGGCAGAAATGTGGGGAAAGAGGTGAGATGCGGAAGGACTGCACGGTGCACGCGGGAAGGAGGGGAGGAACAATGGAGGGGAAGGAAGCACACTAGGTGGAAAGGGGGCAGGAGATATAATGAAAAAGAGAGGCAGAGAGTGAGAGAATGTGTGTGACATAGAAAAGGGTGTTTGAAAGAAAGAGAGGGAAAGGGAAAGGGGAGAGAAACTAGGGGGAAGATTTACAAGCCCCTTGCGACATCTTTACGACACTGTTGCGTCACTTCTGTGACTCAGCGCAGCGGCATCTCAAACAATGTGCCACTATGCGACATATTTACAACATGACGCATCTAGGGAGATGCATCACGTTGTAAAGCCCTATGCTACACCGGGGCAGATATACAATAACTGGCGCATCTCTGCATATTAGCAGAGATGCGCTAGTTATTTTGTGTGACGGAAAAATAGCCTTGCGCCACCTTGGATGCACCGCATTTACAATGCGGTGCACAATGTCGCAAGGATAGACAGATACGTGACACATCTTGTCGGAGTAAGGGCACTGCATTGCTGGAGTCGTGTCACAAGCACGACGCAACTCCAGCAATGGTTAGGAATGCCTATTCCTAACATGCTGCGTCACTCCTTACGCCTACCACCAGGTAGGTCGCTCCCCCTCCGCACAGCACCGCCTGTGTGTCCCTGTCCCAGCTACCGCTGCTGCTGAGGAAGTTTGAGGCCCTCCACCACCCGCAGGCTACCACCTGTGCCTCATCCCTGGTGGCCAGTGGTAGGCCGTAGGTTTGTTCATCTTGAGCTCTATTGTATTGCATTGCCTGTATTTCATTGTTGTGTCTGTGACTGCTGTTGTTCTGTCTTCCCCCCGCTGCCTGTTCATGGTCCGTGCCCGTTTTCTTCCCTCTGTTCCCCTCGCTGTCCCCGTGTCTCTCAGCCCGGTTTTTCCTTCTGTACTCCTCGCTGCCCCGTGTCTCTGCCCGGTTTTTCCTTCTGTACCCCTCGCTGCCCCCATGTCTCTGCCCGGTTTTTCCTTCTGCACCCCTCGCTGCCCCCGTGTCTCTGCCCGGTTTTCCCTTCTGTACCCCTCGCTGCCCCCGTGCCTCTCCGCCCATTTTGCCTTCTGTTTCTCAGCTGCCCCTGTATTCTTGTGCCCTGTTTGCCTTCTGTGACACTCGCTTTTTCCCTGTATTTTTTGTGCCCTCTTGCCTTCTGTGACACTTGTTTTCCCATGTTTTTTGTGCCCTTTTTGCCTTCTGTGACACTTGTGTTTTTCTCAGTATTTCTGTGCCCACTTGCCTTCTGTGACACTCGTTTTCCCTCGTTTTCTTGTGCCCTTTTGCCTTCTGTTCTCTTCATCGTTCCTCACCGCCCCCGCCGCTGCGTCCTCTGCGGCCCCGCCCCCCCGACTGCCCGCTGCCCATTCGCTGCACCCGCCTCCCAGCTGCTCGTCCCTCCCACCTCCCCATATATGCCGGCCGCTGCGCGGTGAGGAGAGCGACCCTTGACCCCACCAGGTAGGTCACTCCCTCTCTGCACAGCACCGCCTGTGTATCCCTGCCCCAGCTGCCACTGCTGCTGAGGAAGTTCGAGGTCCTCCACCACCCGCAGGCTACCACCTAGGCCTCATCCCTGGTGGCCAGTGGTAGACCGTAGGTTTGTTCATTTTGCGCTCTAGTGTTTTATTGTATTGCCTGTATTTCATTGTTGTGTCTGTGACTACTGTTGTTCTGTCTTCCCCCGCTGCCTGTTTTTGGTCCGTGCCCATTTTCTTCCCTCTGTTCCCCTCGCTGTCCCCGTGTCTCTCAGCCCGGTTTTTCCTTCTGTACCCCTCTCTGCCCCGTGCCTCTCCGCCCATTTTGCCTTCTGTTTCTCAGCTGCCCCTGTATTCTTGTGCCCTGTTTGTCTTCTGTGACACTCGTTTTTTCCCTGTATTTCTGTGCCCTCTTGCATTCTGTGACTCGTTTTCCCTCATTTTTTGTGCCCTTGTTGCCTTCTGTGACACTCGTTTTTTCCCTGTATTTCTGTGCCCTCTTGCCTTCTGTGACACTCATTTTCCCTCGTTTTTTTGTGCCCTTTTGCCTTCTGTTCCCTTCATCGTCCCTCACCGCCCCTGCCGCTGCGGCCCGCCTCCCTGACTGCCCACTGCCCATTCACTGCCCCCACCTCCCAGCTGCTCCTCCCTCCCACCTCCCAATATATGCCGGCCGCTGCACGGCCGCGCAGTGGATACGCGCAACGGGCGTGCCGCTGGCGCGCCGAAGGCACGCCAACGGCAAGCCCGCCTGCACCCGTCCGCGCCTGGACCGCGCCCAGCGCCAGAACCCCTGGCCCCCGCCCCCGCCACGATGACCGCCGCCACTACGACGCCAGCACTCTGCACGCTCTCAACTCCGGACGGACCCACACCAACTTCAAGGCCGACCTGAAATGCACACACGGTCCCTTCACCTGCCGGAACTGCAGCTACACCAGCCTCAGAGCCGACAAACCACCTGCCAAGAAAGACCCCAACCACCTCCGATGCATACTACTGAACACCCGCTCCGCACGCAAACACGCCGTCGAGCTCTGGGACCTGCTCAATATAACATCCCCGGACGTCGCCTTCCTGACAGAGACCTCCGCACCTGACATCGCCATAGCCATTATAACTGTGTGATCCCCGTGCACTCTAAGGTATGTGGACGGTTTAACAATATAGTTTCGGCGCACCTTGTGAAACACGAAGTCCCGGCGTGTCTTTATCAATGCAAAAATGTTGTAAGAAAGAACATCTTCTCACTAACAAGGGCGCACTTAATATACGATGAAACTCGCTGGTTTCTTCATCAGTTTTCTTTTATTATTCAAATTTTTTTAACTCCAAATGAATTTCAAAACAGTAATATACAAGAGGTATATTGATGACCTATTTGTGATTTGGAAGGGATCTCGTACACAACTTGAAAACAACATCACCAACTTGAATATGCATAATGATCGGATTAAATTCACTCATTGTATTGAAGAAAAATCTATTGCATTTTTGGATGTCATTGTGAAACTTGATCAAAATCAAATCTCCACCCAACTTCATATTAAAAAAACGGACAAAAATTCTAGTCTACTATTCCAAAGTTTTCATCCAGAATCACTGAAGAAACATTTACCTACCTCCCAGTTCATAAGAATGAAACGCATTGTATCTAATCAAGAAGATTTAAAAACCACCCTTGAGAAACAAACAATGAAATACAGAATGAGAGGTTACCCTGAAAGTGTTTTACTAACATCCCTTGACAAAATATCGTTGCAATCAAGAGATGACCTTCTTCAACAACGTATCACCAATTCTAAAGAAACGAAGAAAACAGTATGTGTATTAAAATACTCCACTGAGTCACAAAAAATACAGAAAGCCATCACCAAACACTGGAGAATCATACAAATGGAACCAGATCTAAATAATCTATATGATGATAAAATCACTTTTGCCTTTCAACGCTCTAAAAATCTCAAAGAACTGTTGAATGTTCCTAAGAAATCTACACAGAATTGGCGTGGCATGCTTCAATGCCAAAACTGTATTCATTGTGGCAATGTCATTATTGGTAAAGAATTCACCCATCCCACTAAGGGTTACCCCATAGCCCTCAATCACACAAGCACTTGCGATACAGTGAATTGCGTCTACGCCATTAAATGCCCATGTGGCAAAGTATACGTTGGACAAACTGAGCGTAAAGTGAAAGTTCGTATTACTGAACATAAGAGCAATATCAGGATGAAGAATTTAAAATCATCTGTAGCAAATCATTGGACAGAAGCGGGTCACCAAATATCACAACTACGCTTTACTATACTTGAAACGATTCAACAACGCCGCGACATGGATCCCACTAAACAAAGACTACGAGCTGAATATTTTTGGATTAAGAAATTGAACTGTTCCCATCCTTTTGGGATTAACGATCGTATTGAATATATGTGTTTTTTATAATTTGAATTCTCATTATTCAGCATTGGTAATAGGCACCCTTTGGTCCTTACATCATGTTTCTACTGACATGGATCTGTTAACTCTGTTTGATATGTATTATCGAATTTTTTCAAGTTTTTCCTTTTCGTATGTTTAACTTTATTGTTCACTTTTCGCATACACACTTTTTGTGTAAGCACAGAAGTCCCAGTTCATTTGTTACCTTATGTGTGTGTAACTATTGGTTCATTCATAGCTTTTCATTTTCATTGGTTCATTTGGGAGCCAATGTCAGCTTTACATTTTGTGCGCATAACCAGTGGTTCATTCACAGCCTCCTATTCTCATTGGTTCACTTGGGAGCCAATGACAGCGTAACTCTTATCTTTGCACCATGTGATATAAATAGACCTATCCTGCATGATTTAACTAGCCACTTATCTCGGCATGAACGCTACACGCCGAGTGTGTAATTCCAACAGCTGCAGAGACCTTTTGTGTCCCGAGTAAGTTGATTGAGTGATCGTTTCTAGTGCTTTAGATTTTGTCTCTTTGCCCTATACCTTGTTAGTTATAATCTCGCTGAGTATAGTTGTCACCACCATTTTCGCTGATGTTTCCTTACCAGATGAAGGTTGTTGCACTACCAATGTCGCTTGTTTTTTGCTTTCATTTAAAAAAAAATTTGTAGCCACTTGGCATTCTTTATTATATTTTTAAGCGGTTAGACCTTAAGAATTAACGATCATGTGTAATGTAATCTAATTTGTGGTTATATGCATTTAAAATTCAAGATTAATCCCCATGTATTAGACTGTATGCTTGAGTGAAGCTAATGGTCCTGTCTCATTTACTTTTAGACCCCTGAAGAAGGGTCAGACCTTTATTTGACCCGAAATGCATTGGGTGGACATCTAAGGTTGTCATGAAAATTTATTTTCACCTGATTGGAAATGAACGATGAATATGATTGTCAATATGAACTGACAAAGTTTTGAAATTCATTTGGAGTTAAAAAAATTTGAATAATAAAAGAAAACTGATGAAGAAACCAGCGAGTTTCATCGTATATTAAGTGCGCCCTTGTTAGTGAGAAGATGTTCTTTCTTACAACATTTTTGCATTGATAAAGACACGCCGGGACTTCGTGTTTCACAAGGTGCGCCGAAACTATATTGTTAAACCGTCCACATACCTTAGAGTGCACGGGGATCACACAGTTATAATTTTGCATTTTTCAGTCCGCCTTATCCCTGATTGCACCAAATTGAAATAATGCAGTTAGACGACATAGCTCAACTCACCACCAATAAAGCGGAGACTCTTGGCTTTTCGCCTGAAGCAGCCTTAGAAATTTATGATTTGATTCAGGAGACCAGACGTTTCACTCCACAAAAAACTACTACAACACAGTTACTTCGACAATTTGAATATTTGAGCAAAAAAGAGATTAATCAAAGGATGCATGCCACCACGTTAATCCATTATCACAAAAACAAGAGAATACCTAGAAGCCTCAGGATAGCCCTGAAACCAATGCTTTGTAAAAACAGCAAGAAATTCATTGAAAGATGGTATCAGATTTTAAATAAATGTTCACTTGATTTGATTTTGCTGATTGTGGAAGAACTATCAAAAGCGTTAATCGAACTAGAAGAAGAAATCAAAACTCTACAAACAGAAATTAACAAAATCCCAGACTTAACCAAAACTTTGGAAGAAATCAACTTGAAATTGGACAAATATGCCAAAGAAGTGAATGAAAGAAAAATCCGAAAGTATCGAAGAGATACATTAGACTATAAACTCAAAGAAGTTTACTCTTGGGCAGAAGTATACAATCAAAGGAAATGGCAACCAAAAGAACAAACACAAACGACAACAACATCCTCATCTCAAGAAAGCGTAGTATCTGACTCGGAGATTTCAGCATCAAGAGGCCCAATTAACAAATCTACCACGTCTTCAAGAAAACCGTCCACAAGCACCATCACCCAACAATCATCTTTTTTAGACATCAGTCCTGCCGCAAACTCTCCACCAACAGTGGAAGAGTCACAAGAAGGGGCAAAAGAAACAGATCAAAATATCGCGGTAAGGACCAGGAGCCAGATGTCGAAAACAACCTCGTAGTAAACATCTCCTCAAAAACTTTAACTAAAGCTGAAATCAAACTGTTAAATAAAGGCATCACATTTGTTCCCACTTATCGCTCCAACTTAGCAGAAACTGAAATCGCTTTGTTCAAATTTTTCAGGTCTCTAAAATTAAAATTATTTTTCAAAGATTCTCAACCACCTAAACTTATTGAGACTTGGGATAAAGATTTCAAACCAAAAAGTACCTTTTGTGCGCCATTTACTCACAAAACGATTGAAGCCTTTGAACGATCAGTATTAGCAGATATTCAAGACATCAAGTTTACTAAACCTAAAAAGATGAATCTATCCTCCAAAGAATGGAACACTCTCAAAAATCTAAGTTCACAAAAACAACTTACTTTCCAAAAAGCCGATAAAGGCGGTGCCCTTGTTGTTATGGACACAGAATTTTACATTAAGAGTGTTAATCAACATGTTGCGAATCAAGACATTTATCTTCCTTTAGAATCTGATCCTAGATCTGAATATCAACAAATCCTTGACAAAATTATAATACACGCTTTTGAAATGAATTGGATTTGCGAAAAAACAAAAGAATTTTTTGTGACTAAGTTTCCCAGAAGGCCACAATTGTACATGCTGCCTAAAATACACAAGGACATGGCTTGTCCACCATTTAGACCCATTGTATCGGCTTGTGGGTCGATTTCAGAACCCATTGGAAAATTCGTAGATAGGTTTCTACAACCCATTGTACAAAAAAGTGTCACTTATATCAAAGACACCACGGCATTTTTGAATCTGTTGAAATCAACTGTACTTGATGAAAATGAGACATACTTTTTGTGTACTATCGATGTCATCGCGTTGTACACTTCAATACCTCATAATGAAGGCTTGGAAGCCTTGGAGTGGAGCTTCTTAAAGAATGACTTAGAGGATTCTCAAAAATTGTTAATTTTGGAACTGATGCAGTTTGCACTATACTGCAGCTATTTTGAATGGCAAGGTAATTTTTACAATCAAGCCAGTGGTACATCCATGGGATTCGGGGGGGGCTCCCTCGTACGCTAACATCTACATGAGTATATTTGAGACAGATCATATACTTGAGAATTCTGGTTGGAAAGAAGGCATTGTAATATACAAGAGGTATATTGATGACCTATTTGTGATTTGGAAGGGATCTCGTACACAACTTGAAAACAACATCACCAACTTGAATATGCATAATGATCGGATTAAATTCACTCATTGTATTGAAGAAAAATCTATTGCATTTTTGGATGTCATTGTGAAACTTGATCAAAATCAAATCTCTACCCAACTTCATATTAAAAAAACGGACAAAAATTCTAGTCTACTATTCCAAAGTTTTCATCCAGAATCACTGAAGAAACATTTACCTACCTCCCAGTTCATAAGAATGAAACGCATTGTATCTAATCAAGAAGATTTAAAAACCACCCTTGAGAAACAAACAATGAAATACAGAAGGAGAGGTTACCCTGAAAGTGTTTTACTAACATCCCTTGACAAAATATCGTTGCAATCAAGAGATGACCTTCTTCAACAACGTATCACCAATTCTAAAGAAACGAAGAAAACAGTATGTGTATTAAAATACTCCACTGAGTCACAAAAAATACAGAAAGCCATCACCAAACACTGGAGAATCATACAAATGGAACCAGATCTAAATAATCTATATGATGATAAAATCACTTTTGCCTTTCAACGCTCTAAAAATCTCAAAGAACTGTTGAATGTTCCTAAGAAATCTACACAGAATTGGCGTGGCATGCTTCAATGCCAAAACTGTATTCATTGTGGCAATGTCATTATTGGTAAAGAATTCACCCATCCCACTAAGGGTTACCCCATAGCCCTCAATCACACAAGCACTTGCGATACAGTGAATTGCGTCTACGCCATTAAATGCCCATGTGGCAAAGTATACGTTGGACAAACTGAGCGTAAAGTGAAAGTTCGTATTACTGAACATAAGAGCAATATCAGGATGAAGAATTTAAAATCATCTGTAGCAAATCATTGGACAGAAGCGGATCACCAAATATCACAACTACGCTTTACTATACTTGAAACGATTCAACAACGCCGCGACATGGATCCCACTAAACAAAGACTACGAGCTGAATATTTTTGGATTAAGAAATTGAACTGTTCCCATCCTTTTGGGATTAACGGTCGTATTGAATATATGTGTTTTTTATAATTTGAATTCTCATTATTCAGCATTGGTAATAGGCACCCTTTGGTCCTTACATCATGTTTCTACTGACATGGATCTGTTAACTCTGTTTGATATGTATTATCGAATTTTTTCAAGTTTTTCCTTTTCGTATGTTTAACTTTATTGTTCACTTTTCGCATACACACTTTTTGTGTAAGCACAGAAGTCCCAGTTCATTTGTTACCTTATGTGTGTGTAACTAGTGGTTCATTCATAGCTTTTCATTTTCATTGGTTCATTTGGGAGCCAATGTCAGCTTTACATTTTGTGCGCGTAACCATTGGTTCATTCACAGCCTCCTATTCTCATTGGTTCACTTGGGAGCCAATGACAGCGTAACTCTTATCTTTGCACCATGTGATATAAATAGACCTATCCTGCATGATTTAACTAGCCACTTATCTCGGCATGAACGCTACACGCCGAGTGTGTAATTCCAACAGCTGCAGAGACCTTTTGTGTCCCGAGTAAGTTGATTGAGTGATCGTTTCTAGTGCTTTAGATTTTGTCTCTTTGCCCTATACCTTGTTAGTTATAATCTCGCTGAGTATAGTTGTCACCACCATTTTCGCTGATGTTTCCTTACCAGATGAAGGTTGTTGCACTACCAATGTCGCTTGTTTTTTGCTTTCATTTAAAAAAAAATTTGTAGCCACTTGGCATTCTTTGTTATATTTTTAAGCGGTTAGACCTTAAGAATTAACGATCATGTGTAATGTAATCTAATTTGTGGTTATATGCATTTAAAATTCAAGATTAATCCCCATGTATTAGACTGTATGCTTGAGTGAAGCTAATGGTCCTGTCTCATTTACTTTTAGACCCCTGAAGAAGGGTCAGACCTTTATTTGACCCGAAATGCATTGGGTGGACATCTAAGGTTGTCATGAAAATTTATTTTCACCTGATTGGAAATGAACGATGAATATGATTGTCAATATGAACTGACAAAGTTTTGAAATTCATTTGGAGTTAAAAAAATTTGAATAATAAAAGAAAACTGATGAAGAAACCAGCGAGTTTCATCGTATATTAAGTGCGCCCTTGTTAGTGAGAAGATGTTCTTTCTTACAACATTTTTGCATCGCCATAGCCATCCCAGACGGCTACAAGATCCCCCGCAGAGACCGCACCAACGGAGTCAGAGGAGGAATCGCCATCGTCCACAAGAACAGCATCAGGGTCTCGACTAGCACCGCCGAACACATGCACTTCCAGATCCACACAGACCCTAACTCCACCCTCAGAGGCACCCTCGTCTACCGACCCCCCGGTCCCCGTCCCCAGTTCAGCGACTCCATCGCGACTTCATCAGCACGCACGCCCTGACCTCCACCGCCTACATCCTCCTCGGAGACCTGAACTTTCACCTTGAGAACAACAACGACAACAACTCCACAACCCTGATCGATAACCTCGCCAACCTCGGACTGAAGCAACTCGTCACAACTCCCACCCACTCCGCCGGCCACACGCTTGACCCCATCTTCTCCTCAAGCCCGCACGTCTCAGTCAGCCACACCACCAAACTCCTCTGGACCGACCACCGCTACATCCACTTCGCCTTCCAGAAACCCACCCCACACTACCGCACCCAACAGCTCCCCCGCCGCTGCTGGAGCAAAATCACCGAAGACCAACTTCATGCAAACCTCGCTCTCAGCCCACCCACCGAACCCTCCAACACTGACGACGCTGTCCACAGCCTCAGACGCTGGATCGAGGACTGCGCCAACACCCTCGCCCCGCTGCAGAAACCCCTCCACAGAGACACCAGCAAGAGGGCCAGCTGGTTCACCCCAGAACTCCTTGCCTCCAAGCAAGCCTGCCGGAAACTAGAGAAGGAATGGCACAGTGAACAAACTCCAGACAGCCACGCAGCACACAAGGACGCCATCCGCAACCACCACCACCTCATCAGGGCGGCCAAGAGGACCTCCTTCAAAGACCGCCTCGACAACAACGCACACAATAGCAAGGAGCTCTTCAACATTGTGAAGGAACTCTCCAACGCCAGCTCCAACACCAACGACATCCCGCCGTCGCAAGCCCTGTGCGACTCCCTTGCCACCTTCTTCCACCGCAAGATAGCAGACATCCACGACAGCTTCAACACCCAGACAGCCCCAACAGACAGCAACAAAACAGACCCTCCGCACACCATCGACCACGACGCCCTGCTAGCCTGGGCCAGCGTGAGTGTCGATGACACCATCAAGACCATGAGCACAATCCACTCCGGATCTCCGTCAGACCCATTCCTGCACCACGTCTTCAACAAAGCAAGCAGCTCCATCGCACCCCACCTACGCAACGTCATCAACCTCTCCCTCGAGACCGCGACCTTCCCAGAGAGCTGGAAACACGCCGAGATAAACGCCCTACTCGAAAAACCTAAGGCAGACCCAAGAGACCTCAAGAACTTCCGGCCCATCTCTCTGCTCCCCTTCCCGGCCAAGGTCATCGAGAAAATCGTCAACAGACAGCTAACCCGATACCTTGAAGAAAACAGAATCCTGGACCCTTCCCAGTCAGGGTTCCGCTGCAACCACACCACCGAGACTGCCCTTAACGCCGCCACCGACGACATCAGGACCCTGCTGGACAACGGTGAGACCGCAGCACTCATCCTCCTAGACCTCTCCGCCGCCTTCGACACCGTCTGCCACCGCACACTACGCGCACGCCTCCACGCCGCAGGGATCCGAGACAAAGCTCTGGAATGGATAACCTCTTTCCTCTCCAGCAGAACCCAGAGCGTCCGCCTCCCTCCATTCCGTTCTAAAGCCTCCGAGATCATCAGCGGCGTACCCCAGGGATCCTCCCTCAGCCCGACACTGTTCAACATTTACATGGCCCCGCTCGCATACGTCGCCCGACAGCACGACCTCAACATAATCTCCTACGCCGACGACACTCAACTGATCCTCTCCCTCACCAAGGAACCCATCACCGCCAAAGCCAACCTCCACGAAGGAATGAAGGCCGTCGCCGACTGGATGCAGATCAGCCGTCTCAAGCTGAACTCAGACAAGATGGACGTCCTCATCCTCGGCTCCAAACCTTCAGCCAGGGACGACTCCTGGTGGCCGACGGCACTGGGGGCAGCCCTGACACCCACCGACCACGCACGCAACCTGGGAATCATCCTCGACTCAACGCTCTCAATGATTAAGCAAGTCAACGCCGTCTCCTCCTCCTGCTTCAACACCCTCCGCATGCTCCGCAAGATCTACAGATGGATCCCGACAGATACAAGAAAGACAGTCACCCAGGCCCTCGTCAGCAGCAGACTCGACTACGGAAACGCCCTCTACGCGGGAGCCCCGACCAAGCTCATCAAACGACTACAACGCATCCAAAATGCCTTGGCATGACTGATCCTCGACATACCACGACACGGCCACATCACCCCCCACTTGAGAAACCTGCACTGGCTCCCCGTCAACAAGAGGATATCCTTCAAGCACCTCATCAACGCACACAAAGCACTCCACAAGACTGGCCCAGCCTACCTCAACAGACGGCTCTCCTTCTACATCCCCAACCGCCAGCTACGCTCCGCCGACCTCTCACTCGCCACCGTCCCGCGCATCCGAAGAACAACCACCGGCGGGAGATCCTTCTCCCACGTCGCCGCCAAGACATGGAACACCCTCCCACTGAGCCTACGAAAGACCCAAGACCTGCTGACCTTCAGGAGGATACTCAAGACCTGGCTGTTCGATCAGTAGCACCCCACCCAGTGCCTTGAGACCCTCGCAGGTATGTAGTGCGCTTTACAAATGATTGATTGATTGATTGCTTCAAGCAGGCGCAAGGTTTTGACGCAGTTCGTCGTAAAAGTGACTCCGTGAAATCTTGTAGATTTCACTGCATCACTTTTATGAGGCTTCCTTGTTGTGGAACGCCCACCCTGCATGCATTATACCTGACGCAGTTATAATGTAGCGCAGGGCTTTACAATGTGACGCATCTCCCTAGATGCGTCACGTTGTAAATATGTCGCATAGTGGCGCATTGTTTACGACGCCACTGCATCACAGAAGTGATGCAACTGTGTCGTAAAGATGTCGCAAGGGGCTTGTAAATCTGCCCCACTATACTTGCGTCAGGTATAATGTATGCAGGGTGGGCATTCCGTCGCAGGGACATCTCGTAAAAGTGACGCAGTGAAATCTACAAGATTTCACTGAGTCACTTTTACGACTCCACTGCGTCTAAAAAAGTGACGCAGCATGTTGGGAATAGGCATTCCTAACCATTGCTGGAGGTGCGTCGTGCTTGCGACACGACTCCAGCAACGCGATGCCCTTACGCCGACAAGATGCGTCACGCATTTGTATATCCTTGCGCCACGGTGCGCCGGCACATCCATAGTGGCGCAAGGATATTTTTCTGTCACGCAAAAAAGCTGCTGCATCTCTGCTAATATGCAGAGATGCGCCAGTTATTGTAAACGTGCCCCTAGGAAGGTGTGTTTGAGGGAGCGTGTGAGAGACGGCACCGCCGACTACATGAACAGCAGCCCCACTGAGAAGCAGTGTGAGAAGTGTGTGTACTCTTCTATTGAAAGTGCAGGTACTCTCTCACTGAAAGTACAGCAGTTGTGTGACAAGTACAGGTACTCTGCTATAGAAAGTGCAGGTACTCTCTCACTGGAAGTACAACAGTTGTGAGACAAGTACATGTACTCTGCTATAGAAAGTGCAGGTACTCTCTCACTGGAAGTACAGCAGTTGTGTGACAAGTATAGGTACTCTGCTATAGAAAGTGCAGGTACTCTCCTACTGAAAGTACAGCAGCAATGTGAGAAGTACAGGTGTTCTGCTGTTAAAAGTGCATGTACTTTGGTAGCGAAAGTACCTCAGCTGTGTGAGAAGTACAGGTACTCTGCTATTGAAAGTGCAGGTACTCCTACTGAAAGTACAGCAGTTGTGTGAGAAGTGTGTGTACGCTGCTATTAAAAGTGCAGGTACTCTCTCACTGGAAGTACAGCAGCTGTGTGGGAAGTTTAGGCACTCTGCTATTGAAAGTGCAGGTGCCCCTCTTATGACGCCCCCAGAGCGACCGCGCAGCGGACGCGCGCAGCGGGAGCACCGAATGAGCGCCGAAGGTGCGCCAAAGGTAAGCCCGTGTGCGCCCGTCCGCGCCTGGACCGCACCCAGCGCCAGAACCCCTGGCCCCCGCAGAGGCCACCCCACCCGCCGGACTTACGAGGCCGCCACCCTCAACGCACTCAACACCGGCCGAACCCCCGGGTGCTACCGAGCCACTCCGAGACGCACCCACGGACCCTTCAGCTGCCGCACCTGCAAGTTCACCTGCATCCGGACCCGCCCCACACCAGCACCCGCCAAGCCGAACACCAGCAGCAACCACCTCAAGTGCATCCTGCTCAACACCTGCTCCGTCCACAGACACGCGGTTCAACTCTGGAACCTCCTCGACACCACAGCTCCCGACGTTGCCTTCCTCACGGAAACCTGGATGAACGACTCCTCAGCGCCCGCCATCGCCATCCCAGAGGGCTACAAGATCATCCGGAGAGACCGCGACAACCAGACTGGAGGAGGCATCGCCATCATCCACAGGGACACCATCCGTATCTCGACCAACGCCGACAACACCCTGACAACCGCCGAACACCTGCACTTCCAGATCCACACTGACCCCAAGACCACCCTCAGAGGCACCCTGATCTACCGACCCCCGGGACCACGCACTCAATTCAGCGAAGACATCGCCGACTTCATCAGCCCGCACGCCCTCCCCTCTGCCGACTACATCCTCCTCGGGGACATCAACTTCCACCTGGAGAACAACAACGACCGCAACACCACCACCCTGCTTGACAACCTCGCCACCCTCGGACTCAAGCAGCTGGTGACCACCCCCACCCACCTCGCCGGACACACACTCGACGCCGTCTTCTCGTCCAGCAAAGACATCTCCTTCAGCCACGCCACAGGACTCCACTGGACGGACCACAGCTGCATCCACTTCACCTTCAAAAGAACCACGGTCCACCACCACCAGCAACAGGCTGCACGAAGAAGCTGGAACAAGATCACAGCCGAACAACTCACCGCATCCCTGAGCCAGCACCCTCCCGCCAGCTCACCGAACCCCAGCCAAGCCGCCGACAACCTCACGAAATGGATCTCCACCTGCGCGGACGAGCTCGCCCCTCTGAGGACCCCACCCAGCAGACCCGGAAGCAAGAAGGCCCCGTGGTTCATCGACGAACTCAAGAGCTCCAAGAAGAACTGCCGAGCCCTCGAGAAAGCCTGGAGAAGAGACCCAACGCTGGACAACATGACTACCCTCAAGCTCGCCACCCGAATGCACCATCAACTGATCCACGCCACCAAGAAAACAGCATTCAAGGACCGGCTGGACAACAACGCACACAACAGCAAGGAACTCTTCAACATCGTCAGAGAGCTCTCCAACCCCAACGCCGGAACCAACGACATCACCCCATCGCAAGACCTCTGCAACTCCCTCGCCTCCTACTTCCACAACAAGATCGCTGACATACACAACAGCTTCAGAACACAACCAACGCTCCCCACGACCAAACCAACGCCCCCCACCACCACCCTCAACGCCTGGACACCGATCAACCTCGAAGACACCATCAGCACGATGAACTCCATCCACTCCGGATCCTCAACCGACCCCTGCCCTCACCACATCTTCAACAAGGCCGACGCTGTCATCGCACCCCACCTGCGGGACATCATCAACACCTCCCTCGACACCGCCACCTTCCCTGAGAGCTGGAAGCACGCCGAACTCAGCGCTCTACTAAAGAAACCAACGGCGGACCCCACCGAACTCAAGAACTACCGCCCCATCTCGCTCCTCCCGTTTCCAGCCAAAGTCATCGAGAAGACCATCAACAAGCAACTGGCAGCCTTCCTCGAGACGACTGGTTCCCTCGACCCTTCCCAGTCAGGCTTCCGGGCCAACCACAGCACCGAGATCGCCCTCATCGCCGCCACCGACGACATCCGAACCCTGCTGGACAGCGGAGAAACAGCGGCCCTCATCCTCCTGGACCTCTCCGCGACCTTCGACACTGTCTGCCACCGCACCCTAGTGCAGCGCCTCTGCAACGTCGGGATCGAGGAGAAGGCACTGGAATGGATCATCTCCTTCCTCACCGGAAGGACACAGAGAGTCCACCTGCCCCCGTTCAGATCAGAAGCCACGGAAGTCATCTGCGGCGTCCCTCAGGGCTCCTCGCTCAGCCCCACCCTCTTTAATGTCTACATGAGCCCCCTTGCGGCCATTGCACGCCAACACAACCTGAACATCATCTCCTACTCCGATGACACCCAGCTGATCCTCTCCCTGACCAACGACCCCGCCACCGCCAGAGCCAACCTGCACGAAGGGATGAAAAATGTGGCCGAGTGGATGACGACCAGCCGCCTGAAACTGAACACAGACAAGACGGAAGTCCTCATCCTGGGCTCCTCACCCTCCGCCTGGGACGACTCCTGGTGGCCCCCCGCCCTGGGCAACGCACCCAAACCGACAGACCACGCACGCAACCTGGGCTTCATCCTGGACTCCTCCCTCTCCATGACCAGACAAGTCAACGCCGTCTCCTCGTCCTGTTTCAACATCCTGCGCATGCTACGTAAGATCTTCCGGTGGATCCCCACCGAGACCAGGAAAACGGTCACCCAGGCTCTCGTCACCAGTCGACTGGACTACGGCAACGCCCTCTACGCCAGTACCACCGCCAAGCTCCAGAAGAGACTCCAGCGGATCCAGAACGCCTCGGCGAGACTCATCCTCGACGTCCCCAGACGAACTCACATCTCCAGACACCTGAGAGACCTGCACTGGCTCCCGATCAACAAAAGAATCACCTTCCGGCTCCTCACCCACGCACACAAAGCCCTACACAACCAAGGCCCGACCTACCTCAACAGCCGCCTCAACTTCTACGCTCCCAAACGCCACCTCCGCTCGACCAGTCACGCCCTCGCAGCCGTCCCCCGCATCCACAGAGCGACAACAGGAGGAAGATCCTTCTCCCACCTGGCCGCCAAGACTTGGAACGCCCTCCCCACCGACCTACGCCTGACCCAAGACCACCTCTCCTTCAGGAAGAAGCTCAAGACCTGGCTGTTCGAGCAGTAGCGGACCCCCCCCCCCTAGCGCCTTGAGACCCTCCGGGTGAGTAGTGCGCTTTATAAATGCCTATGATTGATTGATCTATCACTGAAAGTACAGCAGTTGTGTGACGAGTACAGGTACTCTTTTATTGAAAGTGCAGGTACTCTCTCACTGAAAGTACAGCAGTTGTGTGACAAGTACAGGTACTCTGCTATAGAAAGTGCAGGCACTCTCTCACTGGAAGTACCTCAGCTGTGTGAGAAGTACAGGTACTCTGCTATTGAAAGTGCAGGTACTCCTACTGAAAGTACAGCAGCTGTGTGAGAAGTACAGGTACTCTGCTATTGAAAGTGCAGGTACTCCAACTGAAAGTACAGCAGCTGTGTGAGAAGTACGGGTACTGTGCTATTGAAAGTGCAGGAACTCTCCTACTGAAAGTACAGCAGCTGTGTGAGAAGTGTATGTACTCTGCTATTGAAAGTGCCGGTACTTTCCTACTAGAAGTACAGCAGCTGTATGAGAAGTGTGTATACTCTGCTACTGAAAGTGCGGGTACTTTCCTACTGGAAGTACAGTAGCTCTTGGAGAATTGTTGCTACATTGCTAATGAAAGTTCTACAGATCTCTTAGAAATGCAGGAACTGTGCTGTTAAAAGTACAACAGGGCATAAAGATTTTGGACCTACTTCTGGGAGTAGCATTTCAGCAGATTACTAAACATTGGAAAACATTGTCTGACTTGTCCTTCCAGGCTTGGTGGCATGCTGTATGTTATAGCCACAGGTTAGATACTATTCATGTATACCCAATCTCCTTAGCTCTCAAGCGTTCACTTTTATGGTCCCCAGTTACACATTTTATTGACTGTCATGCTAAGTTCTCCTCTGTAAGCAAGGTCTCAGATCAAGAGGTGTTGAAATCCCCCTGACATTCTCATATGTTCTTGCATTTACTATTGTTTATAGAGATGCCTTATTGTATTCTTACATTTTTCTTCTCTTTTTTAGATATTTGACCAGATTAATATTATGTATTTTGATATCTCCTTTATAATACTATATGACCTTTTACTTATGTACTCTTAAGGTTTTCGGACTTGTCACCTATATGTACTTCTACCGCTTTTTCCCCTTCCCTTTTTCTTCAATAAACTTTATGTTTTCAAACTTAAAAAAAAGTACAACAGGGCTCTTAGAAGTGTAGGCACTCTGCTAGAAGAGCCGGTACACTGCTAGAAGTGCAGATACTCAGTTAGAAGTGCCAGCACTCTGCTATTAAAAGTGTGTGTACCCTGCTATCGAACGTGCAGGTATTCTGTGAGAAGTTCCAGTACTCTGCTATCGAGAGTGCGGATACTCTGCTATTGAATGTGTTGGTTCTATGCTGGAAGTGCGCGCACTCTGTTAGAAGTGCCAATGCTCTGCTATTAAAAGTGCAGGTACCCTGCTAGCGAACGTGCAGGTACTTTGTTAGAAGTGCCAATACTCTGCTATTAAAAGTGCAGATACTCTGCTATCGAAGGTGCAGATACTCTGCTATTGAAAGTGCTGGTTCTCTGCTGGACGTGCAGGTAGTCAGGTACTCTGTTAGAAGCGCCAATACTCTGCTATTAAAAGTGCCGATACTCTGCTATCGAAGGTGCTGGTTCTCAGCTAGAAGAAGCGGTACTCTGCTCCTGGAAGTCCAGCCTACAGCGGCTTTTTAACCCCTTGCTTTCCAGAAGCACTAAGGAGCGCTGTGTTTGGTGGTGTTGGGGGGATGGGGCCGGACCAATAGTCGCCGTATGTGATGAGAGATGATTCCGTCTTTGGCGCACCAGGCACCTCTCGAAGAGGGGGGGAGGGAGGGGGGGTCAGCACAGGTGTCGCCCCTCCCCGCCCTCCGCCCATAGGCTGTAGGTAACCTGGGAGGAGGCACTGAGGCAGGCAGAGAGCGGCAGCCTCGCACCTGTGCACACCTCACGGGCGCCGGACCCCACCCGCCCTGGACGTGCCGGACCAGGGTACTCCCACGTGTCCAACAAAGTAACAGAGGCCCCCCGCCCCTCAAGCCTCCAAACTGACAGGGAGAGAGAGGACTGGACAGCCCCCAAGGAAAGTAAGTGCCGTTAATGTAGACGGGGAAAGGGCTGGGGTCTGAAATCTGTGACGTTACGGGGTTGCAATCTGCGGATTCGACATTGTAATGCCCCGGATCCGTTCACGAGGCAGCCAAGTTAGCTGAGTGAGTTGGTGCACCTGCTGCATTAACCGTTGTGCCAGATACAAGTCCCACGTTTAATCTCTGTGCTGACTCGGCTTCTAACCCTTCCAAAGCTCGACACATTATCCAATTTGTAGTGCTATGAATCTTAAGTATCTGACAGGAAGCACTACACAAAAACCGTAGTTTGATGTTTCAAATTCCTTTCATTTTTCCAATGTGTAGGTGAAAGGAGTTGGCTGAAAACTGTTTTGGTTCCCGAGTAGCGCTATAGGGCATGTGGTGGAATCCATGCGCTATGTAATTATTTATTACATTCAGCATTGTTTCACTTAATCGTATACGTCCAAGACTAGAAAGCGGAGTAAAACACGGACTGAGTGAAGCGTTTCCTTTTTTATTACTTAAATCTTTTATCCGGGACCTTCTGCTAATAAAGTTTTCGTATCAATCAATTCATTTGTAGAGCACACTACTCACCCGCGAGGTTCTCAAGGTGCTGGGGCGGGGGGCTGCTACTACTTGAACAGACAGGTCTTGAGGAGTCTTCTGAAGGCCAGCAGGTCCTGGGTCTGTCGCAGGCGGATGGGGAGGGTGTTCAAGGTTTTTGCAGCGAGGTGGGAGAATGATTTGCCACCAGCGGTCGCTCGTCGGATGCGGGGGACGGTGGCGAGGGCGAGGTTAGCGGAGCGAAGCTGGCGGTTCAGGGTGTAGAAGGTGAGTCGTTCGTTGAGGTATGCTGGTCTGGCGTTGTGGAGTGCTTTGTGAGCATGGGTGAGGAGTTTGAAGGTGATCCTCTTGTTGACGGGCAGCCAGTGCAGGTCTCTCAGGTGGGCTGTGATGTGGCTGTGGTGGGGATGTCAAGGATGAGCCGTTCTGTCTGCGTTGTAGTCGTTTCTGGAGTTTGGCTGAGGTTCCTGCGTAGAGAGCACCGGTGGGGATCATCACTAGATCTTGCAGAGCATCCGGAGGGTGTTGAAGCAGGACAACGAGATGGCGTTTTCTTGCTGGGTCATTGACAACGCTGAGTCCAGGATGACACCCAGGTTGCGTGCGTGGTCAGTGGGCATCGGTGCAGCTCCCAGTGCAGCCGGCCACCAGGAGTCGTCCCAGGCGGAGGGGGTGGTTCCAATGATGAGCACCTCTGTCTTGTCCGAGTTCAGTTTCAGGCGGCTTTTCATCATCCATTCGGCGATGGGCTTCATTCCTTCGTGGAGGTTGGATTTGGCTGTGGTGAGGGAGAGGGTCAGCTGTGTGTCATTGGCATATGAGATGATATTGAGGTCGTGCGATCGGACGATGTTGGTGAGCAGAGCCATGTAGATGTTTAAGAGTATCGGGCTGAGGGACGATCCTTTGGGTACGCCGCAGATGATCTTGGTGTCTTTAGAACGGAATGGAGGGAGGTGGACACTGTGGGTTCTGCCGGTGAGGAAGGAGGTGGTCCAGTCCAGGGATTTGTCGTGGATCCCTGCGTTGTGGAGGCGTGTGCGGAGGGTGTGGTGGCAGATTGTGTCGAAGGCGGACGAAAGGTCCAGGAGGATGAGGGCCGCGGTTTCTCCGTTGTCCAGCATGGCCCTGATGTCGTCGGTGGCAGCGATGAGGGCTGTTCCGGTGAAGAACAGAATGTCGCAAATCCTTGTTATAAAATGTTCAGCCACGCAGGGTTGTTTATTATTTGGGTGCAAGCCTCGGGCAGCGTGCTCAGGTTACTGTTGTTGAGGGGCGGGTAGGCACACCAGGGGTACCTCTGTGTGTGGTTCCTGTGCATATATACTGTGTCACTCAGGAACTCAACATAATGCTGACGTCCTAATGAATTCTGTGAAATGTACTCATGTGCCTCCTACAACAGTAAATCACTCAGGATTTATAAAGCGCGGCTAATCACCCAAGAGGGTATCTAGGCACTTGCATGTCTTTAAAGCTTATTCGCTCAACCAGGTCTTGAGGGCCATTCGGAATTCGAAAGGAAGGTGATGATCTGGAGTTGTGTGGGGAGGCTATTCTAGGTCTTTGCTGCGATGTGGGAGAAGGAGCGTCCTCCAGTTCTGCTTTGGTAGATGCGGGGAGTATGGGCAAGTGAGAGGGTGGAAATTCAGGAGGTGGTTAATGTAGGTAGGTCCTTGGTTATGTAGAGCCTCATGTGCATGGGTCAGAAGCTTGAATTGGCATCTCTTCTGTACAGGGAGCAAGTGGAGGTAAATGAGGTGATGTGGGTTCGTCAGGGAAGGCCGAGGATGAGTCTGGCTGGGATTTTGGTTCGTCAGGGAAGGCCGAGGATGAGTTCTGTACAGTCTGAAGTCTATGTAGGCGTGGATCTATGATTTCACGATGAGCTTGATGCTAATGATGATTTCGAGGTTTCTGCTGCGGTTGGAGAGAGCGGGTGCAAGTCTTAGGTCTGATGGCCACCAGGAGTCATTCCATGTGTTGCTGCTGTTGCCGAAGATCAGTACTTCTGTCTTGTCTGTGTTCAGCTGCAGGCAGTTGCTCTTCATCCAGTCAGCGATGTTTGTCATGCATCTGTGGGAATTGGTTCTGGTGGTGGTGGGGTCGACACTGAGTGAGAGGATGGGTTGGGTGTCATGTCAGTAGAAAAAGGTTTAGAGATCATGGGATCCGCAGATGTTGGCCAGCGGGGTCACATAAGCTTTGATGAGCGTGGGGTGGAGGGATGAGCCCCGGGGGACACCGCAGGTGACCTCCTTGAGTTCAGAGGTGAAAGGTGGGAGTGGATCCTCTGGGTTCTTCCAGTGAGGTCATACATCTGAGCACATCCCCCTGGATGCCGGCGGTGTGGTGGAGTCTTTCGCTCAATGTATGGTGGCAAACAGTGTTGAAAGTTGCAGAGAGGTCGAGGAGGATCGAAGCTGCTGTTTCCTCTCTGTTGAGGAGGGTTCATTTGTCATCGATGATGGGTGGTTTTGGTGCTGTGATAGCTAGGAAAGTGACATTGGGAGACATCGAGCAGCTGGTTCTGCTCCAGGTGTGTCATGAGTTGATTGTTGATGATCTTTTTCAGAACTTTCAATGGGAGCAGGGAGATTTGCCGGTAGCTTTTGAGTTTGCTGGGGTCAGAGGAGGGTTTTTTGAGTAGTGGTCTGACTTCGACAGGTGTCCAGGTGTCAGAAAATGTTGCAGTGGTGATAGAGGTGTTGAGTAGGATGGTGAGTTCCTGGCCGATCCTTTGGTTTCCGAGGTTGAAAATGTGGTGCTGGCATGGGTCTGTGGGAGCTCCCCAGTGGATGGATTTCATGGTGAATGTGGTGTCTTGGGTAGAAAGGATATTCCAGGTGGTCAGAGTGTGTGGTTCGTGTCGGTTATGGTGGTGGCGTATCTGCTGAGGAAGGCCGTAGGTGTAGGTTGGAGTTCGAAATTTGTATACATGGTTGCGATCTTGTTGTGGAAGAAGTGGGTGAGGTTGTCCCACAGCTCCTGGGAGGGTGTGATGTTGTTTTCGCTGGCAGCCAGGTTGGAGAATTCCTTAACTATGTTGAAAAGTTTCTTGGTGTTGTTGGCACTGGTTTTGATGCATGCTGTAAGGGCGGTCTTCTTTTTTGCCCTCAGCAGGCGGTGGTAGAGGTTGAGGGAGGTCTTGAAGGCTGCCTTGTCAGAGGTGTTCTTGCTGGTGCACCATCTCCTCTCCAACTGTTTGATGACTCATTTCGCTGTGCTGAGTTTCTTGCGTGTACAAGCTGGCCTTTTTGGAGGATTTTCTCTGGATGTTGCTCTTGATGGAGATGATGCTGTCTGGGCAATTGGTGATCCAGGCATTGGAGATTTTCACTCCCTTTTCGAGGTAGGTGGTGGTAGCGAGGTTGGAGGTGTTGAAGGCATTCGCCCAGCTGGTCTCCGAGATTTTGTTCCACCTCTGGTGGGTGGGGCATTGGTCAACTTGGAGGTAGCGGTGCAGGAGCTGGAGATGCTAAAGTGGATGACGGAGTGATCGGTCCATGTGAGTTCTGTGATATGGCTGTATTTGACGCAGTTGCTGGAGGCGAAAATTGGGCCCAGCATGTGTCCTGCTGTATATGTAGGGTCATGGATGATCTGGGTCAAACCGAGACTGCACATACTGTCGAGGAGGTGTGTGGTATTTTTGTCACTGCTGTGGAAATTTAGGTCGCGTGGAAAATGTATTCCTTGGAATCTAAGGCTAGGGGCGCAATGAAGTCTGTAATGGGGTTGCAGAAGGCAGGGCCGGCTTTAACACTGGTGGTGCCTGTGAAAAACAAGGTTTGTTGGTGCCCCCCCAGTGACCACCTCTGCCACGGATTCCCTCACCACCGCCCTTTAACAGTGCCCCTCAAGTCTCCAGAACCACTGTCTCTCAGGTTCATTTAGTTTTATAGCACCACTCATACCAGTGTAAGGTGTCAGAGCACTTTACATCACACACACATTGCACAGAGACAACCATAGGTGTGTAAATCAGTGTATAGGAAATGTTACATCAGACAGGACTACAAGGTGTAGGAGTAACATGTCATCGATACTGGTAGGCAATAGAGTTTGAGTCCTTATTCTGGAAAAGCACAAATTCAGAATTTAAAATGTAACACCATTGTTAGGGGTTCTCTTTAATAACGAGAATTGTTTTCTTCCCAAATGAACCCTTTTGGCAAGATTAGGATAGTGAAAGACTGGACAAAAAAAGCATAAAGCTCTAACATATACCTTGCAGTTTACACGCAGCTCTTTGATGACAGTTAATAGCTCAATGTTCTATATTGGGATTTTGACTTGCAAACAACAAGTAACAAAAGGAGCTCTTTTACAGAAGCAGTAACCCACTGACCTATTTACATAATATGCACTTTGTGATCAGCATGGTACACGTTCTTAGCAGCAGGCATTTCAACCCCCGACGCTACCTTAGGATGAGTCAAAACTTCCACTAGACAAACCTCCATCTCTTGCTAGGAAAAAGATTTATCACTGCAGTTATCTTGACATTTTAATTGCTGCCTGAAATTTGCTGGAAGCCAGGAACGCGGCAGCAGGTGCTTCGTAAATGATAATATACTTGCAAAAATGACGCCCCCACCCCAAGTCAGCACCCGGTGCTGTGGCACAGATTGCACTGCTCCAGAGCCGGCCCTGGCAGAAGGTGGAGCGCAGGCCTGGGGGTCGGTATGTGAGGGTGCCTCTGATGGTTGTCTTTTCGTCTGTGTAGAGATTGAAGTTGTGGTATTGTTAATCTGTATGGTCTCTTTGTGGATGATGGCTATTCCGCCTCCCGGCTTGTTGGTACGGTTCAGGTGAGTGATTTTATATCTGTTAGGGATTGCTGTGGCAATGTCTGTGGCGGATGAGCAAGGTCTCAGTGAGAAAGACGAAGTTGGGTGCGAGGGTGGCGATGAGGTCCCATAATTCAGTAGAATGCTTCAATAGTGAGCGTGTGTTGAGAAGGGCGCCTTCGAGTTTGTGATTTTGTTCAGGTGTTGTCTGTGGTGTGTTCGAGGTGGGGCTGGTCGGTGGGCTGGTGTGTGTGCAGTGGTAGGTGAAGTGGCAGTGGGTGCAGGTGAAAGCTCCTACCGTGGAGCGTGGGTTGGTGCGATGTTAGTGTGGTGTCTGGGGTTGAGGCAATAGTGTATCTTTGGAGGGTCATTGGTTGTGGCGCTAGGCGCAGACTGGCTTGCCTTTGGCGCCCTCGCTACGGGCTGCTCACGATGCGGCCTGCATTAAGTAGGCCCTGGGGTGGGTAGGTGTGGCTTCTGTTGGCGGGACGAATGGTGAGTGGGCGGTCAGGATAACCCGGGCAGCTGCGATGTCGCTAGATAAATCTGGAAAAAGCAGGAACTGGAGGCCACAGGCAAGTGACAAGCTAGGTATCCAGGTCCAGTCGATGGCTGACTCCTGTGGCAAGGAGCTACCCACACATGCATCTTTCCATTTCCTCACTTGAGTAGAGCAGATAATGGTGGCCAAATGAATCCATTGTGTCGAGACTGGACTGTCACTGGTCGAATCATTACATTCTGGGAGTTGTAGTCTTGCTTCACTTGAATGACCGTGGGCTTTCGCTGAATACGTGTCATGTTTTATGAGCCACACCAGTGTAGAGTGAGGATTCAGAAAGCTTGTCACACTTTAGCACGGGGTCCAACACTTACCCAGGGGGGCCGATTTCACGCCAGGCTTTCCACGGGATTCATTCACTTTTCTTAATGTCTGCGACATTATCAGTAGCTGTCCATCAGTGCTGAAGCAGCTCCCAGATTTGGGGTGAGATCCTCCTGTCTGCCCCCCTCCCCACGGTGGGTCTCCAGGCCCTTCCCCTCAGGTGTACCCCTCCCAGGGCTCGAGCTGTGCTTGCTACACTCCCCCTTGGGGCCTGTTCATTGGAAGAGTCGCTCTTACACCAGCTGTCCGTCCAGCACAGGCTGGTATTTGTTTCAAAGGCTGTGACGCGAAACCTTCTAAAAATGCAATATCTCTCAGCACCTTTTTGCGTCACTCCATCCCAAACCAAACCTATGGGCGTTCTCTCGCGCCTCCGTACTTATCTCCTGCCCCAAACTCGACGGACAAACTCTCGCCGCCTCCGTACGTCTGTCCCAAACCCCACGGACGCCACAAGGGAGGAAATTGAGGTTGTGCGTTCAAGTGGTGGGAGGGTACCAGAGGCCACTTTCTGAAGGGGGAGGGGCAACAAAATACGTTTGACTATCAGAAGAGAGATGCGCACTTTGCTTCACACAAAGTGCCTTAGGACGACGTCCTGCGATCATTTTTAGGTCTCGCCTGAGACAGCGCTTTAGCGCTGCTCTCGCGAGAGCTTTTGTTAAAGGGGGATCTGGAAGTGTAAACGAGTGCTTTTCAGGCCTCCAAATACAGTGCATGTGCGCCGGGCGCGCGCACCATTTGGCAGCCTGAAAAGCACTGCCTGATCACTTTCACGGCCGCTTTGATGTCCTCAGTGAGCCGCGCGGCCACTGAGGACATCAAAGCGGCCGTGAAAGTGCACACCATTTGCCACCCCCTTCCTGCGGTGTCTTAAAGTAGCTTCGTGAAGCTCAGATAGAAAGGGGCCTCGCCAGGGCGATTTACAGCTTAGGGTAAAGCACAGCACTTTGTGTACATGGTTCACAGTGGCGGGAGGGGAGTGCCAGCATTCCAAGATTTACGATGGGAAACATTCATTTTATGTCACTACGTGCGTCTGTATAGCGCCTTTGTGCGATCCCGTAGCGTTTTCGGAATCGCGGCGCCCTTTTCGAGTTTAATGTTTGGATACTTTATGCACGTGGTCGAAGAACAGCGGCTCCGTTGAACGTTTTAGTTTGTTTATATTTAATGTTCAGCCCAGAGCACACGTATAGTCGGGGGGACTAATTATCCTATGCACATCACAATCGCATCGCAGGAAATGACATCACAATAAGTGGTTTTATGCCCTTATAATAATTTGTTGTTGTTATATTTTTTTAGACACCACGTCTATATTTTCCACATTTCAATTGGGAAATCAGCTCGGAAAAGGCTGAAAGTGACAACATTTTTAAATAGGCAGGTGAATCTTAGAAATTGCATGTTTACACGGCTTTTAGTGAGTAGGCACCTTGTGTAGGATGTATTCCTTAAACATTAAACTTGATCTTAATGTGTGTTTGCTTCCTGCTCTAGTTCTTTATCCAGCTTCGAACCAAAACAGTTACTAAATTGAATTCGTAAAAAAAAAACGCGAAGGAGAGCGGTTTCCACATTGTCTCTTTTTGGGCGATCTTTAAAGGTATGCCCCTTCACAGGAAATGTGTGGGCTGGAATGTGGTGTGCAGTAATGGCATGGAGTTTCCTGTATGTGCTGAAGTGATGTCATCTAAGGAGCCCTAAGGCCTGTGTTTATCCCGCATAGCGACTGCTATCAAACAAGCATCGGCACACTGTCTTTAAACAAATGCGATCGCCCCAAACACACTTTGATTGACGTTTCAATGAACGTGTGTGTTGTTTGACAGTGTTCTTTGCTTGTCTGCCAATTACTGCCTCAGAAGGCACGTGGGCCTTTTCCTCCAGGCACCAAATTAACAATATCCGTAACAGTTGACTGCTCACGGCTCTAGTGCCCTTTCGCATTTCCTGTCACCCTTCAGCTCAGAGGCTGTATCCATAACAGCTAGACACCGACAACATAAAGATAACAAGCATTTGCAATGCAATAGGTCTCGCAGTTACGAGAGTTTCAGCTATTGGCATTGTAAATAACAATGCCTTTTATTTATGCTTAAAAAAAAAAGGGCATTATTATTTGTAATGTCAATAGCTCAAATTCGCGTAAATGCGAGACCTATTGCATTGCAAGTGCTTCTTTTCTTTTTTGTGGGGCGGCCCCTCTGCTAGTGGGGGGCCAGACACCCTCGCTCTGCTTTGGGGAAGGGACGCCACCCTCCTCGGCACAGCTTTCAGTGTTTCTGAAACGGCTGCAGGAGCCTCAGGGTCCCAGTGAACCCCATTAATTTAACTTTCAAACCGAGTGGACGGAGGGGTGCCCCATTTCCATGCTTTCAATGGGGTCCATGACACCCCTGCTAGGCCACTGGTGCCTGAGTACCTGGGAGGGTGTGGGGGTAAACCTAGGGCCACCTTCGCCCCCTCCCTCCCAACCATCTTGTGCCATGAGTGCCTGCTGAGCCGGTCTGGGGTGAGAGGCCAGCAGGGACCTCCCTGCTTCAGGAGTGCATCAGACTGGACAGGGCGCAGCAGAGGAAGCCGCCTGACCAGATCCGCCTCTCTGATTAGATGGAGAGCGACCCAACTCCCCCCCCCCCCCCACACACACCCACACCATAAATGTCTACCCTGCGAAGGAGGCAGGAGGACCACGCAGGCAGCAGGGCCCGCCTCGGAGGGATGCGCTGGGCACCTGTAGTCGCACTGTCGAAAGCACCTTCCCTGAACTCAGTCTCTCCGAGTTGGTGAGGACCGGCGACACCACCGCTTGGAAACCGAGAGCGGTGCTCGCCTCTTCCAGCCTCCGAGCTCCACTCGCTTTGTGTCACTCCGGAACTTGGAGTATTTCGGAGATACCTCTATATGCTTTACAGAGGGACATTTTTGTTTTTATATATATATATATATATACATTTTCCACTCCAGCATTGGTTAATAGTAGGCCTGGTTGGAGTTTGTGGAGTTTCGCGCTGTACGCGGAGTTCCCCGAGTGGCAGAGTGCGTTAGTTTGTGCCGTTTATGCTGAGTTTTAGCACCGGGTGTTTGTCCCGCGCTGGAAACTCAGTGCAAACGGCACCATGCACAGCGCAAGAGGAAGCTACTTCTTTCTGCCGATCGAGTAGATGTTCTACTCAAGCGGCAGCTTCCTCAAGGTGAACGGAAGGTTTCTCAACGTGAACGGCCGCGACCATCCATGACTGCCCACGCTGAGAAATCTCGCTGGGAGGTGGCCTAGCGTTGGATTTTCCTCACTCTGCATTTTAATACTGGCGAGCGAGGAAAAAACTGCACTCAGCTTCACAAATTGTAGTTTTCGGCACTCCGTGTGCTCTGCGGAGGGTGGGAAACTCCACATAGGAAGCAGAGTTCACCACCCAAGACCAGTTAAAACAAGAAATGAAAGTGGAGAAAAGGTGCTTTTAAGGTGGACAGTCAACAGCAATTTGCTTCCTGGTCCTCCGTAAAAAATTAATAAATGAAATAAAAAAAGACCACATGTGGGTGTAGGAGCAGCAGTGGGGAGTGGAAGGGTTGAGGGGGTTGCAAATGACAGCAAGACCATGAAAGGGAAAAAGCCCTACTTAATGGAGAAGCACACGAGCGAGAAAGCAAAGTGGGGGAAGAAAAGTACGAAGCTGAGAACAGCTCACTTTATTGGGCAGAACGAAACAGGCGAGAGAAGCTAAAATGGAGCAATGCAGAGGTGGGGGGCAGTTACACAAGAGAGACAGCTGGAAAACACATGCATTCTCGTGGAGTGCATAACCAAAAATGGGTGCCTGATAAGTAAGTAGTGAGCACACAAGTAAAAAAGACATGCTACTGAAGAGGAACAAACAATGAAGAGGAAGTGAAGCCCAGAAAAAGTGAATACAAACCATGCAAATGAGGGTAAGTATAAAATCAGCCAAGAGGGTGCGTGGTCTGCCGAGCAGTGGAATGGCCGCTCTTTGAGTGTGCTCCATGGGCTGGGACAATTATCCTTCAATATCCTGAATTACGGTGGGGCTGCGGGGCTGTAACCGGCATCCTTACCTCCCTGACCAGTTGCGCATCGACTCGCTGTTTGTCCCGAGCTCCGGGCGGGCTCTACGACGCAGGATCGTGGGGGAGTCTCGCTGAGCCCGCGGTGCCTGCCTGTGATGGCTGCGGCAGCTGGCGGACCTGAAAATTGAGCCCGGGGCTGGAGTGACGGAGCGGACCTGAATGTGCGGCGGAGCTGTGGATGCCTGGCTCGGTAGACGCGGGTCGCAGCTGCAATAATTGAGGCGGACCTGTGCTGGAGGAGCGTAGGAGGTTCGGGGAGTCTGGACACGACCCGTGCTTGCAGATGTCCTGGTTGGAGCCGAGGGAGTGCTTCAGCAAGAATAGGAGTACCTGAGGGCGCCATCTTGAGGAGTCGTGTACGTTACGGAGATCGCAGCAGGCCCGTGAGTAATGCGTTCCTTTGTCTCCCCTTATCTGCGGTGGTCCCGGGCGGAGTGCTGCGAGAAGCTGGGCCCCATATGATGCCTGTTGTGGTCCTGGCGCTGCCCCTGGAATTATTTAAGCGAGGAGTGGTGCTAGAGGGCGGCTGTTGAACTGGTAACCCGGCGGATGGGCACATAACCCTAGGGAAGAGATTGGAGGTGCTGCAATAGGCCTCATGCTGCTGGGGACGACGCGAAGCCCAGGCACACTGTCATTGCAGAGCCATGTGGATATGATCCTTACCAGTACGATGCTGTATTGGAGCCCTGCTGCATTATCCCCCCGGATTGTATTGTAAGCGCCCAGGGGTGGTACGCATTCTGCGGACTCAGGCGATTTGCCCAGAGAACTGCTGGGACTTGACTTCCGGCCTGTCCTGCCACTCCTGTTTGTGGTTTGCTGCCGTGGGGCACCGCGGGCGCTCTGGAGTGGTGTAGAGGGTGGTGTGGTGTGCTTCGGGATCGAGGTGAGCTGCGCTGCTGACCCACGCTGGGAAGTTTGCTTTGTGCAGGTCGGGGGTGGGGTAGTCTGCAGACCCAATTGCGCCCTGAGGTTCTCGTACTGTCCTGATCGCTGGCAATTTGGCGCACGATGGGCAAGCATGATGCCAAGCAGCCGAAGCTGACTTTTGACAAGAGAGCCACGTGCCACGCTGAGCTGCCTTCTGATGCGCAGTTGGAGGAACAGCAGGAGATGCACTCCGAGGATGGGGGAGAGGATTTACGCACTTTAATGTTAGAAATGCTCTCTAGCCTGCGTAATATTGATTCCAAGCTGGACACCCTGACCTCGCAGTTGGACTCGGTGAAAGCCCAGGTTCACACGCACGACACTCGCTTAGATGCTCTGGAAAACCGGCATACCTAATTCCACGAATTTCAAGTAGAAACGAAAGAGCAACTGTTAAATATGGACAAACTCTTGGGAGTCATTTGCGCTAAAAATGACGATTTAGAAGCGAGGTCGCGCAGAAATAAGCTACGCATTACCGGGATTCTGGAGACCACCGCGATCACTAGGATGGAGAGCTACGTGACGGAGTTCCTGCATACGCTGTCCGACCCTCAGCTGTCCCTGGTCTTCGTGGTGGAAAGGGCGCACATATCCCTGGGGCAACGACCACCGGTGGGGGCGCCGCCTAGACCGATACTGGCCAAATTGCTGAATTACCAGGACCGGGATACTATTTTGAGACTGGCGAGAGAAAAAGGTCAATTGACATGACATATCAGGGTAACGCTGTGTCATTCTATCCGGACTTTACACTAGCTGTACAGGCAGCAAGATGTGAGTTCCTACAGGCCAAGCGTATTCTCCTACAGGTGCAGATCCCATACTCCTTGCTTTACCCCGCAAAACTGAAGGTTTCTTATGAGGGTACTGCACACTATTTTACTGATGCAAAGTCTGCACTCAAGTTTGCCAAGCATATTGGAGGGAGGAAGGGCAAAGAGGCCCGCGGATCGTCGATGCCAGCGTCTGGACACTTGAGTGATAATGACTGATACAGAGTTTGATCCTCATTGAGCTACACATGTACTCATTATATTATTATTATTATCCGTTCAAATGCAACTGTGAGTCATTATGATGTTGTTCTTATTTTTCTAGTAGCATGCTTTTGGGAGGCCGGGGGCGGAGTTGTGGCCACACCACTGGGTTCCCGGCCACCCTGTTTTCTCTGGGGTGATTGCTGACGCCACCATGCCCCCATGGGAGGTTTCCCTTGCAATGTTCAAAATTGGGTATGCTTTTGGTTATTAGGGTGGGTTATTCTGCAACCTGATTGGGGGGTTGGAGTGGGTGAGGGGTGGGGTTGGGGGATTGTTTTTTTTTTTAATGCCAGTATGATTCTTAGCTGTGGGCCACTGAATATCTCTGTTGCTTTGCTGGTTCGCATAGCGGCGCATCAGCCTCTCACTGAGGAACTTTGTCTGGGAACTCTCATTCAAAACCACTAAACCTGTTGACATGGAACATCAGAGGGCTGAATGATTGTCGTAAGGCCAGATTAGTCCATGCTTATTTGGCTAGGCATAATATTGACATTTGTCTGCTGCAGGAGACACATCTGAATACTGCTCCATCTCCGAAACTGCGGCATCGCAGGTGGGGGCACACGTACATGTCCATATATTCCAATTATGCCAGAAGGGTGGCTGTGCTGATTCGACAGGGGGTGGACTGGCGAGTGAGGGAGGAATCCAGGGATCCTGAGGGTAGGTTCGTTATCATCTGTGGACTGTTGGGGGGTCTCCCCCTGGTAATTGCAGCGATATATGGTCCCAATACCGATGTCCCTGACTTCTTCCAGGATGTATGGTCTAGAATTAAGGCAACAGGGTATGACACTGTACTGTGGGGGGGGGGGGGATTTTAATGCCATTCTGGACGATGCTACAGATGGGAAGGGCGCAGCTCGTGTCCTACATCCGGCGGCTAGCACAGCTCTGCAGTCCATAATTCGAGATGGGAACCTAGTAGACCTATGGCGTAGTAGGCACCCCCTGGTCAGGGAAGGCGCATGTATTTCAGATCATCACTGTGCGTGGTCCCGCTTGGATTTTTGGCTGGTATCCAGGGCTGCGGCGGCCTGGACTGCCAATGTTTTGCACTTGCCGCGCACATTGTCGGATCATGCCCCGTGTTTGTTGCAGTTGACGCTTCCGGGGGCACCCCCCCCGAGCGTTCTCCTGGCGGCTCCCACCACATGCTCTGATGGATGATGTCTTCAGGGAAGAGATACAGAGGGATATCCTTGACTATTACATTAATAATGAAGGGTTGGTGGAGACTGAGGCCTCATTCTGGGAGGCTTTTAAGGTGGTGAACAGGGACCAATGCATTGCGAGGCAGGCTGGGGTACTTAAGGCGATACGTGGCACGCTGGCGTCCCTGGAGGCCTGGATCAAGGAACTAGAGGGGGTATATTATTCCGCCAGTGACCCTCATGTGGCGCAGAAATTAAAGGCTCTTCTGTTGGACTATGCGGAGGAGGCGCAGCGTGAAACGAAATTCCTAGGCAAATATGCTGAAGTGCGAAGATATGGTGAGGGAGACAGACCGGGTCGTACACTCGCTGGTATGATTAGACCATCTAAATCAGCGACGTTTGTCCATGAGATCCGAAAACCGCAGGGAGACCTGATTAGGGGTCACATAGGGGTGTCGGGTGAATTTGCTGCATTTTATCATAAATTGTACACGACCAATCAGATATCATGTACAGAGGAACTGGATGCATTCCTGGATACCGTAGCGTTGGTCTGGTTTAATGATTCCCATAGGAAATATACGGACCTCCCCTTTACAGTAGAGGATGTGACACGTTATTAAAAGCCTACCTATGTGTAAGGCTCCTGGTCCGGACGGTCTAACTACATCCTTTTACAAGAATTTTTTGCTGAGGAATTGGCGCCTCGCCTATTAGGAGGTTTATGGCGAAGCACTGGAGGTGGGGATACTGCCTCAGTCCATGAGGGAGGTGAAGATCATCACGCTCATCACGCTCTTAAAACCTGGTAATTCGGCAGAGGAGCTGGACTCCTACTGTCCACTTTCCATGATCAATGTGGATGTAAAAATGTTTGCAAAACTTTTGGCTAACAGGTTGCAACCACTCTTACCAATGATAGCCCTCCCGGACCAGTCGGTTTTCATCCCGGGAAGATCCACATCCCATAATTTAAGAACGATCTTTTCAGTCCTCCATTACCTGCACCCAGACGAAAAAGCTGCGGTGGTATTCTTGGACGCCACCAAAGCGTTCGACACACTTGAATGGCCCTATTTATTCTGCATCATAAGGCAAATGGGTTTCAGCCCGCTTTTTATGCAGTGCATCCGACTGCTATACACCTCCCCCTCGGCACGCGTACGGGTAAATGGTTTGTTATCTGACCCCTTTTTGATCCCACGTAGGACTCGACAGGGGTGTCCACTGTCCCCTCTCCTGTTTGCTATTGCAATGGAGCCCCTTGCGGCCCGAGTCCGACAGCACCACACCATGAGAGGTATTGGTTTTAGCTCCCGGAACCTGCTCATATCTCTATATGCTGACGATGTTGCCTTATATATAATAAACCCAGAAGAGAATATGGACCCGTTACTGAGGGAATTTATCCGCTTTGGTGGGCTTTCGGGTGTTTGCATTAACTGGACTAAGTCTGTGATCATCCCGTTGACTGATGGTACCCCTCAGGTGACCTCTGAATTCTTCTTGCGCTGGGAGGCGGGGGAGGTTAAGTACTTGGGTGTCTGGGTGAGCCGCAACACACAGGAAGTGTGGCGTCTAAATTACGGCCGTCCGATGGTGTGGCTGGAGGACAAAGTGAAAATACGGGCGAGACTGCCGTTGTCCCTGACGGGCAGAATAGCCCTCACCAAAAAGGTCATTCTGCCAAAAATTTTATATTTGTTAGTCAACATACCAATCCTGGTCACCAAGCTCTTTTTAACACACTTAAGTCTCATCTTCTCACGCTGGCGTGGGCGGGTGGGCAGGTCAGAGCTTCCTGGGATTTTCTCACTCTCCCACTGAGGCAGGGCGGTTTGGGAGCCCCAGATATGCACCTATATGCGCTGTGTGCGCAAGCCCAGTTCTTGCATTATTGGGTACACCTGACCCCATTCCAGCCGCATGTAGCCGTCGAGGCGGAAGTAATGGCCCCAATCCCACTTAAGGTGGCGCTGTATCAAAAGCCCCGCCGCCCTCACGGAGATATAGATTCGGCTGGAACCCTGTGCTGGGCGTGGGATGAATTGCGCAAGAGGGCGAGACTCCCGTTGATTTATGCCCCTTCAGTCCCTCTGCTGCAAAATCCAATGATGCCTTGTGTACAAGACAGCATAAGTAGGACACTAGTTACGACAATGAAACTCCAGACGTTTGGGAATTTATACCCCGGAGACACATTTCGTCCTCCGCCTGACGCGACCGAGGGAAAGGCGGTGCCTTTTGCTGAAATCGTTTTATATCATAAACTTCGCACGGCGTGTCGCTCTTTAGGGGTGGACTTCCCGAGGGCACCGCCGACTATGTCTGCACTAGATAATTTGCTGAAACTTCCCTCCTCGCGGAAACTGGTTGACTCGCTTGTACTCCCGCATGCAAGACACTGCTCCGATCGTAACGCCAAACTCTCTTAAAAATTGGAATGCGGAGTTAGATGTAAATCTATCTGAAGAGCAATGGGGATATTGTTGTGGACAGTTATCGGAGCTCTCCCCGTATTATAAGTTACGTTTGATACATTTCAAATATTTGCATAGATATTATAGAACCCCGGTTAGTCTCCATCGTATGGGTCTTCGAGCGGAGAGTGATTGCTGGAGATGTGACTTTGCGCCGGCTACATTTTTGCATGTGGCATGGAATTGCCCCAGGATAGCTGAATTTTGGGCGGCAATCTTTGATGCAGTGAATGACCTAGTGGGGGTGGCGCTGACTCCATCTCCAGTGATAGGCCTGCTGGGATATGTAAAGAACACGCCACCTAAGCTGCGTAAGCTGCATGCCCTCCTCCTTCTAATTGCAAAACGTCAGGTTGCAGTGAACTGGGGTAGTCGGAGGGTGCCCTCCCTCGAGGAATGGCTCGGGGACATCACATACGGTCACACCCAACTAAGTACATATTGGGAGTTGCTGCCACCAGCTTACATACCCCGGAACATCTGGGATCCATTCTTAACTTGGACAACTAACTCACAAGGGGAAGCTGAGACGTCAGAGGTGGCGGCATTGTAGTTACCCTTGTAGATGAATTATATTATTGCCTTGCATATATGTTTATTGTATACTACAGGAGACCCCAGTCTGGGTGACTAAAGGGGTGTGTTACTCTGGAACTGGCCCTCTCAGACACAGTCAAGTCAGGTAATCATATGTTTTAACACATCCGTTATACTGTGAGTATACTAAGACATTGGAATTCTATGCACCATGTATGTGATTTTGGAGAGGCGGTTGTAATGCGTTATATCATTATTATTGTGTACGAAGTGGACTCGTTTGCAAAGGTCTGTTGCTTATTTGATATGAAGCTGGCTTGTTCGATTGGTTTGTATTGTTGAGCTGAAATGCCAATTAATAAATAAATAAATCAGCCAAAGGTAAAGCAACTGGCGAGCTGTAAGGCCACTGCAAGTTCAGAATAGGTCTTTCACAACCAGACACCTTACACCGACAGCTAGGCCACACTGATTGAGAGGACTGAAAATGGGTCAAGGTCGGGATTACAAGAGCGCGTGCCAAGGATATTAAAAAGTAGTTTTATTGGAGCTGTGATAGTCTATGCAGGTCACTGCAGAGCAGATGGGGCTCTGGAGATTTATATTGTGTATTTAATCAGTAAAGGTAAATATTTAGCAATTATTAATGGAGAATTATGCGGAACATGGACCTAAGGTGGAACAGGAGGGGGAGAACAAAAGCGACCCAAAGGCAGATCCCCGAGGAGATGTGAATATAAGGAGGGTGTGATCTGGTGGTGGCAAACCAAAGACCTGTGAGGTGGAGGGTTGGGAGAGCCGAGAGGCACAGGTTCCATCATGCGGAGAGGAGGGTGTGACATGGAGGTACCCAACCAATGTACTCTGAGGTGGAGGGGTGGGCCAGCCGGAAGGGTTCAAGTTCTCCATTTTTTTTTTTTTCTATTTTGAAAGCTAAACTACTGTTTATTTCAAGGATGCCTGTTTTTGTTGTCGAACCTGTTGCTGTGCCAACTTTTTTTCCCTCTGCCATCTGTTTTAGCTTGAGAGGTGGGTAGAACAGAGAATTGAATTGCACAGGTCATTGACAAGGAAACTGTTTTGAAAGGCAGCGACCTTGGTAAGTGTTTTTCGCACCGAACATTGGTTCCCAGTTCAGAAAGCGGAAGCTTGAAAATACCTTTACATATTGCATCTGCGTTATCGAGTTGACCTGGTAAGACTTGTGTGACTGCCTGCCCTGGTGAAGAGTCACCTGTTCATGGAAGTGGCCCCCACTTGTCCTCCTGCCAGGATCTCTCGCTTGTGTCCAGGACTTCCAGGACGACGCCCAGCCAGCCTCAGGAGTGTTTGTGCGCAGACTACTTCGCTCCATATGATGTACATCTATAACCTTGGTTGGGGCAGCCATGTTTACCCCAAGGGCTGTGAGGGCACACCTCTGCCTCCATCCAAGGTGGATATTTGATAAGATTGTGTCGGGGGGACGTGTGGATGTAATCAATTGGCTGCTTTGTACACCTCACAAATCCCCGTTCTCCCTTGTCTTACCGACCACAATCTGATGACCTCACGGAATAAAATACCAGCAATGCCGCAGGTCTGCACTGGTGCAGTTTCACATCTTGCACATCCAAGAATGTAACGTAATGTGAATTTATAGAGTGCTGCTTGTCACCCATGAGGGTATCCAGGCACTGAGTAGGGTCAGAACCCTTCTGCGCCAATGAGTCTTGCGTCACTAGGTTTTTCCTTCAGAGCTGGTTGCCCCAAGTGTATTGCTGGCAGCCATTGAGTACCCCGGGTCGGAGCCGAGGCCCTTTGCGAGCCACTCAGGATTTGACTCGAAGCATCCCTTTGTTGCCTTGGGAGAGTGGGCAGTGAAGTCGTGGAAGCCACAAGCCTGTTACAAGATTGTGGCTTGCTGGAATATTGCCCCTTAGTGACTCCCTAGTATGTTGTCGTAAACAGTGAAGCTTATCCCACGATCTTAATAAACGCTTATGTTGTCTTGCACCACACTGCCAAACACTCCCCCATCCCCCGGCAATGACTACATTGCTATCAAAAGTAAATCTACAGGTTGCTCAGTGAATGCCAAGCTTTCTGTGCCAGTGCCAGGGGTTGACTGCCAGAGCTCTGATTAAAGAGAAGGTGAATTGTACCTGTGATTGCCTCACTTTCTGGCTTGCATCGAGTGCCAGACGCACAATAGTTTGTTGTAAATGGGCTGGCTTCAGATTGTGCTGTTTGCCTCCCTGGCACTGGGCAGAGTTGCTGTGGCATGCACAGTGCCCTGTTCACTAAGTGATTCCTCGCCGTGGACATGTGCACCATGCCATAGCCAGTGAGTCTTCGGGTGAGGCTAGGAGATTTTCCTTCCTGTTCATGCACTGGGGGGAGGGGGCATCTTAAAAACGAGAGAGAGAGCATGGCCATTCCACCATCTACCCGAGGCAAGATGGGGGGAGCCTGCACCGCGGCCACAGGGAAACAACCCCCCTCCTAGAACTATACAGACTAATGGACCTATGTGCCCCAGTGTAGTGGCCCTGGAGATGCGTGGTGCAGAGACTACACACAGGCAAAGCATTGTAGGACCAAAAAAACATGCATTGCCGAAGCCAATGGATCTCATCTTTGGAACCTATTGGCTTTGCCAATGTTTTTTTTAGACCTGCTGCCACCTTTCGAGAAAAATACCATCCATTTGTTGTTGTGTTAAGTCTGCAAATGCACGGACGTGATACCAAATAGGACTTTAAAATAAAATTGTAAGTATTTATATGTATCATTATTTTCTTTTCTTTGTTTACTTTAAATATTAGTCAGGGATCCTATTTAAAAGTGTTTTCTAATTATATTTGCTGTTTGTCCTATATTCAGATAAGGACTATGAAATACCGGCTTCAGGTGATTTCGCTTATTTTTGTACTGACAGGGACTTTAGAATAACGGCGGTGCGGTAGAAAGCCAGTTAGGAGGCAACCTATGTACAGCATGCTGAAAACGTAAAAAACAAGCATTTGTAATGCAATCCGTCTCGCTTTTGGGACCTTCTAAGTATCTAGCCATGGAGCACTTTATCCTGGGTGCTGCAACATCTCCTGTTTTTTTTAACATGGAAGCTTTGTCGCTAATAGGCACATTCCAGCATTGCTTTGAGAAGTTCTTGTCAGGAAACAATTATGGTCATATGTGTGTGTGTGTGTGCAATGAGTGGCTTCTGAAGTTGTAACAAAGCACCTGAGCTGACCACTGATTGCACTTTCAATACTCAAAATGTTCCTTTTCTTGCCGCATAATTTACTCAACCCTGCCGCTTCAAGTGTTGATGGCGGAAGCAGCCAGTCGAACTAACCCCTTCATTAAAATGTACAGAAATAGGAGGTAGTGATTGTTTTTGGATGAGGTCAAACTCCGTCTTTTAATATTGTTTAAAAACAATTTAAAGTTCTGAGTGAGAAGTGCAGCCATTCGTACACCCTGCCTCCCTGAAACTGATTTGCCTGCGAGCACTGAAAGATGACACGACATGCCTACGCTGAGGCAGAGTACATTCACTGGGCAATTCACAAGATAAAAGATGTAGGTCAATGACACATCTCAGTAACGAGCACAAGCGCGACTTCAGAGTTGTGCTGCACGCATCTTACTGAAAACGTGAACAGCGCTGTGAAAGCGCCTCGGTCACGAGGACGTACAGGCCTTTCTCTAAACGGTGCGGGCACATGAATGTGCTGGACGGTCTGCTAAAGCTTCATGTTAAAACGTGACCGTGATCTCAAATAAATGAGGGGGGTTTGAGTCCGCCATACTGACCGAAAAGGATAAGTCACTTACCTGTAATCCTAGTTTTCTTCCTGGGGTATACTCCTCAGTCGTAAGCACTGAATAGTCCTGCCCACGTGCGGGGACACCGGAGCAATAACAAAAAATATGCATATACCTATATATATATATATATATATATATATATATATATCTATATCCTCCTAAAAAACAATCTAGTAATCAACATCTCAAACAAAATCTTGAGCAAAGCACAAATATCATTGCTCGATAAAGGATTAACATTTTGCCCCAACACACACATCAACACACCAAATTTACGTATTGACCTCTATAAAGTTTGTCGAAAAATAAAACTCAGCAAATATTTTGAAGAAAAATCGTTTGCAACAAGACAACAAACGAATTTGAGCCAGGAGATCTCGCCCCTGAGCTTAAGACATTCCCACCCTGAGAGCAGTAGCATCCCTACAAATTGGGACAAACAACCATAGAACAACATCCATCCTCTCAAAGCGACCAGGAATTTTGCCAAGCGATGGGGTTTGAAACAAATAAAGGTGGCAACAGTGGCTTAAAATACAATCAACCTTTTGCTCACAACTCCCACCAGGCAATAAGATTGACCTATTTCATGAGATTATGGTGGAAGAAATCAACAAAATGTCAACCAATAACCTTGGCAACAACTACAAGAAGAAAAACAAAACCAAAAAGAAATCATGGAATTTAACATCAGAGGAACAGAAAGCACTAAAAGACTTGAGAGATGATCATGACATAATGATAAAAGCCTCGGATAAAGGTGGAAACATAGTTATTCAAAACCGAGAGAGCTACATAAAAGAAGCCAATAGACAACTAGGCAACAAAGACCACTATAAAAAATTGAATACAAATCCAATGACAACCTGGACGGAGGAATATCATCAGACCTGTTCGACATCAGTGTCCTCTTCTCGATACATGCACAGGTCTGATACTGGTCTACCCCTCCCATAATGCAGCAGGGCGAACGCGTGCATAAATCCATTTTAGCAATTGTCACATTTAGAAGTTAGGAAGGTTAATAACACGTTGCTGGGACTTGAAAATTGTTCATGAAAACTCTGGGAGACTAAACAGTCTGAATAATATGTGTGTGTGTGTGTATATATATATTATCTACTGGCGGTCGCCAGTAGATAGTTATAGTTAGGATCGTGTTTCCATAGGAAATCTCAAAATTCTATTTTGAAAAACTTTGGCGCCGGTTGACGAATCCTCGTGAAATTTTCAAAACGAATGGGGTACTCCGCTCAGCTCCTACCCTGAAAGTCTCGGGGTGATTCGTCAAGGGGGGGCCGAGAAAAAAGGGGGGTCCCAAAACGCGTTTTCCCCATGCATTTTTCCTTAGGACCTTTAGTCGAAGGTACAGCCCGAACGGCTGAACATAATTACTTGAAATTTGGCAGAGAGGTAGTCCTCCGGTCAGGGAAGTGCCTCTTGCAGGTCTGGTGTAAATCTGTTCAGTATGTCCTGAGAAAATAGCATTTAAAAGCATATAAATATCTATACGCGCGCACAGTGTGCGCACAGTGCGCGCACGGTGAAAAACCTTGAAAGAGAATTTTTTTTTTATAAATACATAACTATGCATTTAAAAAACCGTACAAATTCACTTAAAAAACCATAGGTTTCACACACGTTATAGTTAGGAATTAGCATTTAAAAAACCTTGCAAATTCACTTAAAAAACCATAGGTTTCACACGTTATAGTTAGGTGGATATTTCACTCGTAAAAAACCAATTAAATTCCCCCGTTATAGTTAGTTCAGATAACTATAACTCGCGCGACCGCCACTCTATCACAAGGATGATGTCATCAGTGATGTCATCAGTGATGTCATGAGTGATGCCACTGACCATGTCATAAGTGATGTAATATGTGACGTCATGAGCAGTGGATTGCGGGCGTGCGAGTTATAGTTATCTGAACTAACTATAACAGGGGAATTTCATTGTTTTTTTTATGAGTGAAATGTCCAGCTAACTATAACATGTGTGAAACCTATGGTTTTTAAGTGAATATATATATATATATATATATATATATATATATATATATATATATATATATACAGCCTAAAAACATATTACTAGGCTCAAATCTGCCACACTTGCATTGTAAATCTCTTACATTTGAAATAATAAATAAACCTACACCATGATATTTTCATGATGCAAATAAAGAAAAGTGCTTTCAGTTTGCTTTGAAAAACAGTCTTTGTTTTCAAAGGTAAAAAGGCAAGATCATAGAGGCAGATTAGCCTAGAGAGGCTGCATATAGAACAGTTGGGAAAAACTGGCGCCGTGCCTTGAAGATCTCCAGGAACCCCCAGGCTCCCATCATGCTCCACAGATGACAGGTCAGTTATTTTGGACGGCGTATAACAGTGTAATCACAGCATGGGTAACAGATACATATATATGGCCATGGTATTCGTCCGGGGAGGAGGGAGGGTTGCTAATGACTTTGATGAGTATACCCCTGGAAGAGAACTAGGATTACAGGTAAGTAACTTATCCTTCTCTTCCAGGGGATACTAATCAATAGTCATAAGCACTGAATATAGTAGCAAGCCCATCCCCATACCCTGCGGACGAATACCAGCTTATCATAACCTGTTAACAAATCCTATATTACCCAAGGATGCTTGCCCAAACTGAGCATCTGCTTGAGTGTCAGAATCAAGGCAGTAATGGCTTGCAAAAGTGTGACCCGAACGCTATGTGGCTGCTTTACAAATATCCTGATTAGGTAAATTTCTAAGCATCGCTATCGTAGCGGCTTTGCCTCTTGTGGAATGAGCACTCTGCTTACCCGGGAGCTGCTTGTGTGCCAGCTGATAGGATAACATGATACATGACCCTATCCATCTAGAAATGGACCTTTTAGAGGCAGGGAAACCAGTGTTCAATGGACCATATTTCTCAAAAAGCTGGTCAGACTTTCGTACACTTTGTTGTATCTAGATAGAATTTTAACACTCTTTTTAGATCTAGAGAGTGCAGAGCTCTCTCAGCTGCAGTGACAGGGTTCGCAAAGAAAGTAGGAAGAGTGATTGACTGGTTGATGTGGAACTCCAATACCACCTTAGGAAGGAACCTCGGGTGAGTTCTTAACTCCACTCTGTTTGCGTGAAAAACGAGATAAGGCTCTGTAGAGCATAAGGCTTGTATCTCGCTCACCCTGCGAGCAGATGTGATTACCACAAGAAATGCAGTCTTCCACGAAAGATGCTGAAGGGAAGCTTTGTGGATAGGTTCGAATGAGGGACCCATTAACTTAGAAAGGACCACATTATGCTCCCAGGAAGGGGATGGAGACCTAACGGGTGGGTAGACCTTTTTTAGACCCTCCAGGAAATACTTAACCACTGGCATCTGAAAGAAAGGAGCCTGAGTGGGGGACTTTCTATATGCTGTAATCGCTGCTTGGTGAACCTTTTATGGAGGAATATTGCAAACCTGCTTTGACTAAATACAGTAACAGTACCTGTTCCTGACCTCGAATAGGGTCATGACCCTCAGTAGAACACCACATGTAAAAACACTTCCACTTAAAAGCGTAAGATTTTCTCGTAGATGGTCTCCGAGCCTCTTCAAGATTTGCATGCAGTCTTGAGAGAGACCTAAATGTCCATATTGGATGAACTCGGGAGCCATGCTGCTAATCGTAGGGAAGGCAGGTTGGGATGGAACACCTTGCCTCCCGCCTTGGTCAGCAGATCCAGATGACATGGTAACCTCCTGTGTGGTACTTTTGACAGATGAGGAAGGGCCGGGAACAACCACTGGCGAGGTCACTCTGGAGTAACCAAGATCATCTCCGTCTTGGATTCGTACAGTTTCCTGATCACCAGGGGAATGAGGGGGACTGGTGGAAAGGCATAGAGTAATGTCTCTGTCCAGTCTATCAACAGAGCATTCCCCTTGGAGCCTGGTCGCGGGTATCTGGAGGCGAAGACGTGGCATTTTGCGTTTTCTGCGTCCGCAAAGAGATCTATGTCTGGTGTTGCCAAGCTGCGAAAAATGTCTTGCGCAACTTCTTGTTTTAGCACCCAGTTGTGCGCTTCTGCGAAGTGCCTGCTTAGACCGTCTGCTTGAATGTTGAGGATGCCTGGTAGGTGAATTGCGGATATCTTCATGTCTCGTGCTAGAAGCCACTTCCAAATCACTTGCGCTTCCAGAGACAGGGGTCTGGACCTAGTGCCTCTCTGCTTGTTCATGTGATACATTGTTGTATTCTCCGGCTGAACAAGCAAAGCAGTCGACCTGATGGAAGGGAAGAAGGCCTTGAGAGCCAGATGCACCGCTCTGAGCTCCAGCATTTTTATGTGGTATAGCTGTTCTCTTTCTGACCACAGACCTTGTATCTGCAGGAACCTCATGTGAGCGCCCCATTCCTGAAGGGACGCGTCCATTACCCGAGTCTTTTTGGGAAGTTCCTCGTGAAAGGAGACTCCTATGAGGCCGCCGCATCCACCAGCTGATGGAGAGCTGGACAGATAGAGGCAGGGTTACAGTGTCCTCCGAGCGATTGGAGATCTGAGACCATTGATCCTCTAGAGTTTGCTGCAGTGGTCTCATGTGCAGTCTGGCATTTGGGACTAGAAAAATACACGAGGCCATCGAACCCAGTAGAGATTAAACCTGTCTGGCCGTGGGATGAGGTATCTTCAGGAGGGTCTGACACTTGTGGAGAATGGATGATAGTCTCTCCTCCGAAGGATACGCTCTTGCGTTTACTGTATCCAGAGTTGCGCCCAGGTGTGAGAAGTTGGCCTGGCATATGCTGGTCACTAGTTATAGTGGCCACCTTGCACCAGTCCAATTCGACTCTTATGGTAGATAGGTTTAAGACAACCTTTTAAAGAAAGCTATCCTAGTGGTAGCTGTGGAGAGCAGCCTTCAGGCTAAGTCTTTGAGGAATGTAAAGCAGCTTGTTTTACCTTCTAATCTCTTGAATTACCAAATGAAAAGGACACCATACAGGTATATATATCCAATATATATGTATTTATTCTTAGATACACTCTACTAATCTCTTTATGAGATTAGAACCCAGATACACATTCAAATGTCAACACTTCTCAATAAATTAAGCACAAATATGGCTGTAGCCCTAGGGGCGTACCAGACCATATACTAAGAAAATGGTTTAACAAACTCGACTTGCAAAATGAAAAGGCCTAGGGCCTTGGGAATCGCTGGGGCTTCACTTCTGCAGTTTTAGCAGGTAAGTAATCAGCCCATGGGAGACGCGTGCAGTGTCTAAACACAGCCGCGGGTTTCCTATTGGTTTCAATGGCACAAGTCACGGTTTGTAATTTTAAAGTTTTAGGGCACTTCGGAGAAGTCAACAAGCAAGCCACTTACAGGTTAAGTATTTCGAGGGCCAACACACACTTGGGCACCAGAGTGCACGAGTTACCTCACCCAGGGAAGCCGGGTGCATAGGTGTCTTTTGGTGCCGGGTCGCGATGCTGTTTTCAAAGGGGATCACTGAAGACTTGCTGCTTGTGACGACTGGAGAGGTGTCCGCTGGAATCCGAAGATGGATTGGAGTTGAACAGGACCTGAAAATTGAGGGGACAGTGTTCAAAGTCACTTGCCAGTGACCGGTGGCCAGCAGGATGGATGACCACTGATGTCGCGTCGCTTCAGGTCGTCGATGGTGATTTGTCTCTTCGGTCACGAGGTCCAGGAGAGATCGACGATGACCAGCAGCTGGATTTGGAGGGTCCCATAACGTCTGCAGCTGATGACGGTGTCGGCAACCGGATTGGAGCCAACAAACCTTGGCAACTGCAAGTCTTGTGTGGAGTGAAGATTGACAGTGATGCAGACCAGCAAGGTCTGATGGACTTACCCAGCAAGGGTAAGTGAGGGCAGGCCCGGAGCAACCAGGAGATTCCTTGAAGTTGTTGAGAAAGTCTTCGGGTGAGTCACTAGCCAATGGGCAAGCAACCGCAAAGACGCCTTTGCAGTTAAAGTTCCACAGGAGCCCACAGGCACTCGGGACGGGATAGGCCGCTGATTTTCGGTACCAGACCTGCTAGGGACTTGGACTACAGATGGTCCAAAGCACAAGTTTGTAGAACGTTGTTTAGGGTTTGCACTCTAAATCAGTGCACGGTTCCCTGGTATTGCTGTTCCTCGTCACTTGTGGGATCCAGATGCCACAGCTTCGCTGGGGACTCAAAATGGCCATCGAGAGGTCAGTAAATTTGCTTCAGGGGACACAGAGACTTCGAACTCCGGCGGGAGCGGTGAAGTTTGCAACCGTTGATCAAAGTTACTGGTGCCTGCCAAGCAGGGGAGTCACTCCTTGACTCCAAGGGAGATTCTTCAGTCTTCCAGAGATAGTGGAACGTTGAAGGGCCAGGATTCTTCTTTGTAGAGCATCGTCCAGGGTTAATCTGAATTGCATTTGCAATGCTTGGTATCTTATAGTGAAGATAGGGGAGGGACTAGCTCTATGACCACTCTCCTAAGAGGGTCAGGGTAGTGGGTGGTTACACCCACTTCCCTTTGTCCAGTTTCGCGCCAGAGCAGGGGCAGGTAGCCCCTGAACCGGTTTGAGCTGGCATATGCACAGAGGAGCCTACTGCTCCCCCAGTGCAGGACTTAAAAGCAATCTAGAAGTGCACCCACCCAGCCCCAATACACTAAATCCTGTCTGGAAGGTGGTGACACCTCCCTGTGACAGGATACCCTTTGTTGGGCTTCCTCCACTGCGAGTTTCGGTCAGCAGCAGGAGGGCAGCCCAGTGTCTGTGCTGGTGGCATCCATTTTGTGATGCCAGGGCTCTAAAAGATTTCTACCGTTTAGTACAGTGGGTACATGTCGTCCCCTCTAGAAGGGTGGGATCGTACTCCCACACCAGTTACTGGTGTGGGGGTATGATTCCAAGTTGTTTGACACCAAACACGACATGTTTTGATGCAGTCATTCCAAAGTTAGCATTTACCGCGAGGTTATAATGCACTTAAGAGTATATGGTTTAACCGCATCCACAAACAGCAGCAGATAATAGACTCTGCCAGCTGCAGAGGGGTCCTGCTCAGGCAGAAGCACCCCCTCACATAGTAAACCAAGCACCCTGCCCTCAGGATTGTTAGGGCCTGCAAGAGGGGTGACTGATAGGTTTATATGTGTGTGTATGGTGAGATATAGGAAACCTATACCTCAGTGAGGAGTGCTAACACTACCTCACACAAGCTGCAGTAGCAGGCCTGTGGTGTCAGATTGTGAATGCTTCCCAGGGGTGGCATAATGCATGCTGCAGCCCGTGGTAGGCCTGTGAAGTACCAATGCCCTAGGTACCTAAGGTACCATATACTAGGGGCTCATAAGGTACCACAGTATCCAATCACTAGTGCATCTAATATGCACACCAAGTTGTTTTAGAGAGATCAGTGAGACTGGGGCCCTGATTAGCAGGGACCCAGCCAGACTATAGTCAGAAACCAGTGTATACATCAGAAAAAAAGTGGGGGCAACATAAGTGCAGATCCTCCTCTCCTACACCAGGTATCCTCTGTGTTGGATTGAGGATGGATTTTTTTTAAATTGACGTGCAGACCCAGCTGATGCAGTTACTGAATACAGTAAGCGAGGTGTTGCTGCAGAAGAGTTGGAGATGCACTCTTGATAAGCCAATCGTCTAGGTAAGGGTAGACTAAGATTTGTTTCCTCAAGAACGCAGCTACTACTGCCATGCACTTTGAGAATGTGCGAGGAGCAGACTTCAATCCGTAAGGCCGAAGTCGACCAGATGGAGCTGTGAACTAGAAGTGGTCTGACTGAATGTGACCGTGAACTGGAAGTGGTCAGACTGAATGTGAAATCTCAGAAACTTCCAATGCTTTTGAGAGATTGGGATGTGGAAATAGGCATCTTGAATATCTATAGAACACATCCAGTCCCCTTGATGTAAGTGCGGGATTATTCGATGTAACGCCAGCATTCTGAACCTCTCTCTCAGAATGAATTTGTTGAGAAGCCTGAGATCTAGTATAGGTCTGAACTCCTTGTTTGGACCTTTCTTTGGGACCAAAAGATATTGGGAGTAGATCCCCTGTCGACGTTGGTGGCATGGGACCTCCTCGATGGCCTCCTTTATGAGTAGAGTGGATACCTCTTCTCTCAGAAAATTTATGAGATGGATGACAGTTTTCCGAGGAGGAATGGAAGGTGGAGGGGACTTGAACCTGATGGAGTACCCATTCCTCACAATACTGAGCACCCACTTGTCTAGTGTGATTTTGGTCCACTCTTCCAGTTAAAAACGGATACTTCACCCCCCACCGGAGTGGGTAACGGAGCAAGGGGAAGCAAGCACTCGCTGCTTCTGTTGTTGTTTAGCAGCAGGTGTAGATTGTCTGGAGATTCCTCCTCGTCCTCTACCAGGACGACTCTGGTTTGACTGGGATCTTCTCTGATGTTGTTGGGAAGATCACTGAGGGGTTTGAACCCTCTGGTGGTATTGTCGTCGATCATAGGGACGATAGCATCGCCTGAAGTCTTTCCTCTTTTCCAGACCAACAGCCTTCACGGTGTCTAGTTCGGTCTTCATTCTAGACATTTTGTTGTCCGTGTGAGTGCCGAAGAGCGATTTCCCATTAAAGGGGAGAGTGAGAACTCGATGTTGGGCCTCTGGCTTCAGGCCCGTCAGTCTCAGCCAGGAAGAGCGGCGGGCACAGATCCGGTGTGCATATCCATGGGCAGTTAGATCAGAGGCATACGCTGCCGCACTGATGATATGGTTGGACACCAGGCCCCCCTCCTGGAGGATCTCCTGGAAGTCCTGCCTGTCTTCCTTTGGTAGCTTCTCTGTGAAGCGTGAGAGAGAGTCCCACAGAGAATGGTCATATCGACCCAGTAATGCTGAGGCGCAGGCCACTTTCATATTGGATGCTGATGTATTACACATCCTCTTGCAGACAGAATCCACGGCCTTACTGCCTTTATCTGGAGGTACCGCAGATGATGCTGCCCCCGTCTGGTTGTTCCATGCTGCTGACACGATGACCGAGTCAGGAGGAGGGTCATCTCTCAGGAAAAAATGGGTCCTGCTCAGGAGTCTTGTATTTTTTAGTGATCCGCGATGGAGCTGCTCCCACCGACGATTGAGTCACTAATTTCTGAAGAGCAGGCTCTAGCAGACCCGGGACCAGAGGAAGTAGAGGCCTAGATGAAGACCTGTGGTGAAGGGTCTCGAAGATGACCGATGTGGCGGGGGACAGAGACGTGCCTCTTGACATTAAGTTTTGCAGCCCCCCCTACACGAAACCTTGTTGAAGGTCACAATGTCATCGATAGGAGATACCCTACTCGGTGGCGAAGAAGAGAGAGTTGGAGAGTAGTCTGCTTTTGAAGGTCTAGAGTCTGAGGACCACGAAGATGATCTGTGGCTTCACCTTCTAGGAGAGTGGTGGCGACTTGACGACTGACTCCTAGGCCATCTTTATCTATGCCTTCTCGAAGCTGGCGACCTTTGAGGAGTGGCACGTTGCTCGTGTCCCACAGATGAATGAACAGATTGAATATTAGGAGACCTTGACCTGCTAGGAATATGATCCAGCCTGGATATTCTCTGAATCTTCCATTCTCTTATGCTCCCCAGCCATCTCTGAGAGATGTTAGTAGGAGGAGCTGCGGGCGTTGGCGAGGTTGCAGGAGTGACTTGTACTATCCGGAGATCCGGTGAAGAAGAAACACTCCTGGAGGTTACCACGTGGACATCCTGTGGCGTCGATGTCGCCCTAGGTCTCTTGGCAGGGGGAGATCCATGACTGGACTGGGACTTCCTCGACGTCGATCTTCTCGACGTCGATCTGGACCGCGATGTTCTCCGTGGTGACGGTCTAGGCCCCAATCGCAAGCTGTGTGGCCTCGCCGTCTACCTTCTCGGTGACGGATGCTTCGACGTCAACCTTCTCGGTGATGGATGCTTCGACGTCAACCTTCTCGGTGACGGATGCTTTGACGTCGACCTTCTCGGTGACGGATGCCTCGACGACGAGTGCCTTGACGGCGATTAACTTGTAGGCGACGTCTACCTCCTCGATGGTGATTGCCTGCTATTACGCTCAGTTGGAGAATGACTGCGTCTTACCGACGTAGAGTTCCTCGGTGTCCGCTCGACGTCAATGCTTGTGGCACACTCGACGTCGGCAGTGCCTTTGACGTCGTGACAGGTCCTCTCGGAGGCGGGCTGTTCTGTCGACGTTGAAATGCCGACATAGCCATAGGTGAACCAGAATTGGATTGCCTATGAGCTGGTGTCGACATCGGCCTGTGATGGGACTTCGTACCTGAAGTTGTTCGCTTCTCAGGTGAATGGTGCCTCGACGCTGAAGGGGAGCACAAGGGTACTTTCGACGCCGATCTGTCCCCCGACGGTGTATGGGACCGGTGTTTCCTCTTCTCACCCTTGTCTTTGCACTCCAACATTTTTTGAGAGGAGGGCTTCTTCGAGAGATGTTCTTCTCGGCCACTTGCTGACTCCTTTCCTCTCTCCTGCATAGCATGCAGTTTGATCTTCTCCCTTTCCCTAAGGGTTCTTCTTGAAAAATGTTTGCAGTGGTAGCACTCTTCTGGTCTGTGAGATGATGGTAGACAAGCAATACAGACCGAGTGCGGTTCTGATTTGGCCTTCTTTTTTCCACAGGCTGGGCACTTATTAAATAAGGCCGTCATGTTGACAGGAAAAAATTAACCAAATTCAGAAAAACAGCAAAATTTAGTACCCCAGGTACTAAAGACGTTGAGCGAAACTAAAAAAATTCACTTTAGAACAACAATTAGTGAGAAAAACTGACGAGCTCAATTCTTCAGGATCCTCACAGAAGGAGCCGGAAAAAAGAACTGACCTAACTGTCACCTGTGGTGCATGATGGGAGCCGGGGGGTTCCTGTAGGTCTTAAAGGCACGGCACCATTTTTTTCCAATTGTTCTATATGCAGCCTCTCTAGGCTAATCTACCTCTATGATCTTGCCTTTTTACCTTTGGAAATAAAAGCTGTGTTTTTCAAAGCAAACTGAAAGCAGTTTTCTTTATTTGTATCATGAAAATATCATGGTGTATGTTTCTTTATTATTTCAAAAGTAAGAGATTTACAATGCAATTGTGGCAGATTTGAGCCTAGTAATGTTTTCAGGCTGCATATGTGTGTATATATATGCATATTACCTATATATATGGGTATTTATATTTATATATGTATATGCATATTGTTTGTTATTGCTCCGGGGTCCCCTCACGTGGGCAGGACTATTTAGTGCTTATGACTATTGATGAGTATCCCCTGGAAGAGAATCGAAATGACCAAGCACGTGCACGTGCTCCGAGTTGCACTACATAAAAAGCGTACGTAACTGCTGGAGTTAAAGCGCCTCGTTAAGAAGGTGCGTAAGTATTTCGCTGAGTTGAAACTCAAAGTGCTCAGGTACATGAATTCCATGCAGAATGCGACCTGTATATGGAGCACAACCAAGGTCAAATTAACATAACCTTCATTGGCCGTAAAAATACCAAATATGCATTAGAAGTAGGCAAGGCTGGCCAAGTATCCCCGGCAACGGGGTTTGTTTGCAGAGTACACATGGCTCAACACTTTGTTTCCTGGTTGTTATGTGACCTTGAAGAGGGAATTCACTAGCCCAGAGTGACTGTCTCCCACTGAGAAACTCTGCTACTCTCCCATTAAAAGTATTGCCCCTGTGCTGGTACTCTCCAATAAAAAAATATTACCCCCTTGCCGAGAAGTGCCTGTAGTCTTGCATTGAAAGTATTGTGCCGCTGCTGAGATGTACCGGTACTCTCCCATTGAAAGTACTGTACCCGCCCTGTGGAATAGTGTTGGTACTCTTCCTTAAAGTATTGTGTCCCTGCTAAGAATTTCCTGGACTCATCCGTTAAACGTATTACGCCCTTGCTGAGAAGAGCAGGCACTCGCCAATTAAAAGTACTGCCCCCCCTTACTGAGAAGAGTGGGTACCCTCCAGCACTGCACCCTGCTGAATTGTGTTGGTACTCTCCCTTGCCATTTAAGAAAAAGTACAAGTGCATGTTGCCAGAGAGAGTTCCTGCCCATTTATAATACTGACATTATATCCACAGTGTATCTATCCGAGAGATAGAACAATATAGCACCACAATGTCATAGTGCTCACACGTTATTAGAGAATGTGTTGTTTTGCAAACCCGTCTCTAAAACGGGACTGCCCTGAACTCCGGAGCCTCCTCCCTAGTGTGTGTGGCAAGTGGCCAGATGCTTCTTCCCATTCACCAGAGAGTCGACATTACAACAAACATTGGTAAAGCCCTTGTGAGATCTATTGGCTTTGTCAATGTTTTTTTTTAGAAATGTTGCACACACAAAAATGTCATTGGTCAATAGGCTTAGTTGTCCCTCCTTAGTACCGCCTTGTCTCTTCTTGTAACCTCCCATGAGGACACCCCAATACATATATTGTTACTCCCTAGGCTTATTACAGCCTCAGAGCACTATTTTCTTAGAGGGCTTCAGGAAGACACTCGCTTGGTCCTAGGCAAGGCTGGCAGAGGTTATTTCACTCACTAGCCCGTCTCTTTATATGAGACGTTCTATTAATTTCCCTTTATCAGCTCCACGCAGATTACTAATCCGGAATTAATATAATAATTATTTTGTCACATTTCAAAGCTACTAATTGCATATATGGACATAGCTATTTGAATGTACTGGTGGGACTGTCTTGCATGCAATGCATTATGGGTAGGGTAGATTTACCGTATGTTCGGCAGGGTGCTGTGCCATATGTGACCAAAAGAGGTCCCATTGGACCTCTTTTGGCCACTTATTGTACTGCACCCTGCAACATGGCTTGGTAAACAAGCATTGGCACAGCCAATAGGTCTCGCCTTTGGGGCCTTATAAGTGTTTAGTCAGAGCTATTGACATTGCCAATGTCTTCAAGCTGTACTGTAGAGAAGTGTGGCTGCTGTGCAGCATGCTGAAAAGTTATAATAAAGTGTCAGAAGCATTTTTGTTACCTTATATATGACCAAGAAGGCATTATGTACAACTGAAAGACCATATTAAAAAAAGTATTTACAATAAAAAATGTCCTCAGTTTTCTTTTGTTCTTGCAATGCTGGCAACTTGTTTCTGCCTATTCCAATGGTTGTTTGTTAAAGCTTTTTTTTGAGGGGGCATAAACAATCGGAGGGTGATGGTTGGGAACTAGTACCTGTATTATAACACTAGCAGCGGCCAGACGCTAGGGGAGAATCAACAGATGCCAGATTCAGAGAGCAGACTGAGATGGCGCTGAGTGATGCTGTGGTGGCGCTGAGTAATGCTGTGTGATAGCAGGGCACGGCCACTTTACTCCGCGCCCCGCGTACGCATTGTCCTCCTTCAATAGATATTTAAAAGCAGATTTGTTTCTCCCAAAATATACTTCAAACCATCTGCCAGCTGGGGGCATTCACAGACAAACAACGGGCCCTCGGGGAGAACGAACTGCAAGAATGAGACTGCGGACGAGCGATACGCCAACCCCCAGCCCACACACTCCGCCGTGCACGTAGGTGCGTGCGTGCCCGCAGCCACACACTGCACAGACTCAAGCTACGTGCACAGCAGGAAGCAAACGTGGCACGCATAGATGGGTAAATACACAGCAACTTATCCCATGTCAGCACGAAAACCACATTACACAAAGCAAACTTGGAATGCACAAGTACACAAACACCCCGACAGACCCCACACAGAGACAAACCCCACTGACTATATGCCACACGAAGAAAAAAGTGACAGTGAGACAGGCCTACCTTACATCGAGAGACACAACATCGACTAAACAAAGCAAATGTGCCAAGCACAACTACACAAAGACGCACACCCCGACACTCCCTACACATACACAAACCCCACATACGGTACATCACACAAAGCAAAAGTGACGCACATAAACGGCCTACCCCACATCCAGACAAAATGCAGACTACACAAAGCAAATGTGGCATGCACGTACATCCCAACATTACCCACATACGAACTACACACACAGCACAGAAGGCAAATGCGACATCACATACCACACATGAAAATCACTCCACACTCACTGCAGATATCAAAATTATATAGGAGTGAATGCAACATACTTTAATACACGCCACATACAAGGATAGCCGGCCATATGAAGTTCATTCCACAAAGGCACACTTTACATAGGTCACACTAAATCCATCGCACATACTACACAGACTTATTTGACAGCACGCCTCATAGATGTTACACACAGCAAGCAGCACACGCTTCACATACCTCTCCCCACATCTGACACTAATCAAACTAATACACTAAGCGCATAACACATAAAAACACAGCGTGCAGCACCTAAGCGCACTATATATACCACACACAAACACACCGCTCTTCCCAGCCAGACACAGACCAAACAACACGCCCCAGAATACACACACAAGCATCAGATATGCAGCACAAACACATAACATACATCATGCGCACCTACCCTCAAGTAGTCCACACACGCATAGGGCCCCCCAGAATGCGCATCACATACATGCATACAGTGCTCCAACGGCACAAGGCACAGCACTCGCGTAAGCCTCGAAGAGACACAAACATAAATACGAGACCTGTTTGCAAATACAAACTTTTTGTTTGAATTCATCATTTCAAGGTAGGAGTTGTACACCACTTCTAGGTTTATTATTCACTCTCAGACGGACCCACCAATGTGAGGAAAACCATTTCTGCACACGAAGGAAGCTTTCTGGTAATGTTTTATGAGCCTTTGGTGGAACCTGATTCTTTCCGGTACTAGCGATTGAAACACGAGCATCACTGGTCCGACTAAGCTTAGAAAGAGACGGAAGGGGCTGTGTTGTGCCAGAAGCCTGAGGACCAGCGTGCTGCTTAAAGGCCGAGGCAACGGGCACACGCCTGTGCTTACTTACCACAGCCCTGAGGACAAAGGCCTTTCCTCTCTCCACTCACCCGACAGCGCCTACCTGCCCGGTTTATGTCCAGGCGACAAATATCCGTGTCAATCTTTGACAAATACGAACCACGCGACTGAGCGTCAGTATTTAATTTGGAATCGAAATATTTGTTTATTGGCTATTAATTAGTATTCTGCAATACGTCGGGTATTATTGTTAGTATAATAATTATCAGCAAAATAGTCATGCTAATAACCACCATAATTAATAAGAGCATGTACTATATAGCATAACAAGAGGAGTGACAATAATATAAGAACAGCAGCGCTATACTAATACCATCATGCACTTCTTATTGCTACATTACTATCCTTCTCAGCACTTGTATTACCACTGCCATTCTCACCATTACTTGAATAATATACCTCTGAACTGCCTTGCGATTTCCCTAGCACAACAAGAGGGTCACTGGTGTCTGCGTGTTCATCTATATAGCAAATAAACATCATTTGTTTCACCGTTTGTGAAAAACCAGTAGCGCACAACCTGAGGAACATCTGAAAATGGTACTCCGCGCTAAGACCCATTCTTCTGATGTCTGAGCGCCAGTGTGCGCTGGAGCGGTTTACGTCAGCCTTAGGAGCGAGGCTGAGCCTGTCCTGCGGAATGTCACCGAGACACAACGGTGTCTCTGACTCTGCCCCCGACCTAGCGGCGCGAACAGAAGCTGCGGTCCATCCGCCTGTTTATCACAAGCTGCACGTACGTACAGAGGGGGGAAGAGACAGAGAAAGGGAGAGAGGAGGAGACGAGAGAGAGAAGAAAGGCTGTGGGAAAGAGAAACAAGGAGAGATGTCAGAAAGAGTGAGGCGAGGGGGTAATAGAGCAAGTACAAGAGCGACAGAGAATGGAAGCAACAGAACACAGGAGAAAGATAAGAGAAAAAGGGAAAGGCAGAGGGAAGTATGCAAAGACAGGTAAAACAAGCATTGGCCGCGCGGCCGTTAAAGTGAAAGTGATCGCGGGCTGTAAGGGTTCCCGCGAGCGATGCACTTAATGAGCCATGACGAGAGAGGAAAGCCAGATGGCGCCTCTGCTCGTAACTGTGCGCGTAACCGCGCGCTCTAGGCCACAAAAAAAGCTGTGGTCGGTTTTTTAAAGCCCACTCACTAAATGTTTCGCCAGAGCAGCGCATGCGCTGGCTCCGGCGAGACCTAAAAACATTGGCATTTATAATGTCAATAACTCCAACAAATGTGAGACCGTTTGCATTTCCAATGCAACCGGTCTCCCATCTGTTAAAATTAAAGCTGTTGGCATTGAAAATGGCAATGTTTTTTTTAACTTTTGCTTTTTTATACCATTGGTAATATTGCTATGCAAATATAATAACTCCACTGCAAATAAAAAAACAAAAGTAAAAAACATTGTTATTTTCAACGCCAACAGCTCTAACTTTAACAAATGTGAGACCTATTTCATTGAAAATGCTTTTTTTCTTCAAGCCACGTTGCACAGCAGCCCAAGTAGATGTCCAATGTGTCTAAAAAAAAAAATGAGAGAAAAGCCAAATAGCACTTGTTTCGTCTAAAGCTATTTGGCTTTGCTTATTGTCTTTTGCTAGGGTAAGGAGGGGGCAGCGTGACCCATGGGAGGGTGTGGGAGCTAGCAACACAACAGACATGGGGAGGAGGACAGGTGGGGAAAGCAACACAAGGGAGGTGTGTGGGAGGAGGGAGGGAGGGAGGGAACAACAGAATGGAGAGCGGGTGGGGGCAAGAGCATGAGCTGTGGGAGGAGGGAGAGATCGGAGACACATGTGTTTGAATAAAGTACATGTAGGGATGTGCGGCTAGTAGTGTAAGGACACTAGCTGCAGACCGGAAACTGTACTTGGTTCATAGTTCACAGCAGGGACAAACACTTGAAAACCTGGCAGGAAGTAGGAGCCGAGCAGGAGGCGGTGACCAATAAGAAGCAAGGAAACAAGACTGACACCAAAAACCAACCAATTGTAAGAAATGGGAGGACTCAAATCTATTTTAAGACTTCGTTTTTGTTGACATAATATTTCACTGACAGTGAATGCTATCTCAGGCAAAACCTAAAAATCAGCTGCCTGGGTCACCAGGGTACAGAGGTGGACAACGATGCCTTACCAGAAGAGTTGCCATGGGTCTTGAACCCCCCCCCCCTCCCCCCCTACGCTCCTACATAAAAAGCATGAAGTCCCATTTGATTTTGAAGGACTTCTGAGATACTGGCAAAAACAATAATGGCCCAGGTGAAGGAAGTCAGACAACAAAGTGTCTCCCTCATTGGCTGGCCATGGAGGAAGGAGGAATCTTTTTAATGGACTCTGAGTTGTCCTCTACAGCCACGACGGGATGCAGAGAGAGCTAGACCAACATCGCCATTGGAACACGAGAGGAGACAAGGAGCCGAGATTCCAGACACAACCCCACCCTGAGAAGAAGCTGAGAGAAGTGCTGATTCGGAGGGAAGTTTCCGGCAAAGCACTGTGCCCCGTCAAGCCCTAGGAGGAGTGTGGCTTTCCCAACTAGTGCTCGTATGTGATTCCAACATGTTCAACCAGTGAAGGCCGAGTCGGGGGCATACTGGGGCCTGAAATGAGGGATTGCTGCACCTGGAGGGTTCTCTTCATGCAGGAGACCTCTGCGTGTGGGGTCTAGTCCCAAGACGAGTTGTGTGGCTTAATAACTCACTTACCCGGATAACTGTGCATGCGCTGTATTCACCTACCTTGCCCTGCTTGAAGTTGCACTCTTGAGGTTGGGGCAGTCTCATAGGTAAAACCCAGCAACGCCTTTACACCCCTGAAGGCTCTTTTTACCTGAGCAATATGAGAACAGCTCAAAAGCGTTCCTGAGGTAAAGGTCTGTATATCCATATCAAGAATTGTTCCCCTTTTCCTCCAATATTTCCTTTGGCTTTGGTCGTTTGGTTGTTTCTGTTATATCGATGTACACCGACAACAAAGCACCGTCACAGGTCTAATCTCATTACCCTGCCCCCCCCCCCCCCCCTCCCCCGAATAACCAGGAGAAGACCAGAAGGGCACAATATTAAACCTTAATCTGGACACTCTGGTAAAACACTTACCTGAGATCTTTCTTTTTCCAAGAGTGCCGGCAGACATGAAAATCCCCCTAGAAGGAAAACAGAATATGACGATTAATGAAAATCACAGTGATATACCAACTGGTAAAAATAAACACTTCTACTGCAATAACCTTGAGCCGTGAGTTCTATATCTCATACCAAACGACATCAGCCTTGATTTTACATACCTCTGCTATCCTAGCTCTTACAGGAGTACAGTTCATACAATTGATGTGAACCCGGGACTAAAATACACCGAGTGCTTTGCATTGCTAAATGCAAGACCAAGCGCTATGTCTTCCAAGGGCAGACGTCGGGTAGCCATAACACTTCTTGCAGATAGAAACAAATTTTAATCACTAAAGTTTTAAATCAATTTACTGCTATAGCGAATAGAGCCAAATCGAACTCCTTCATGAACCTCTTCACCTCTCTACTCCCCAGCCTAAATACTTGTCGCTCGGACATCTCTCAGCCTCTGACATTGCCTCTTACTCTTCTTCTGAGATCACTGGCTGACATTACTGGTACATTCAATTCATTGTTAATGGTCCAGGCCCCAACCCAGTTTGTCACTCAACCATCTCCAACAATCTTAAACTAAGCACCCCTGTGCTAAGATCCCAGCTGAGCCCCTCTTAGTGCTAGAAAAGTCACCTCTCCTGGGCACCTTCAGAACCTTTCAGCCTTCAGATCGCTATTGTTATAGTGAGAGCGGTCATACTTGGCCTTACGTTGTACCTACTCACTATGCTCCGGGGCTTACCGTCAATGTTTGAAATCAGTACCAGTCTTATATTTACTAGGAAAGGAAAACCTACAGCTGACCCCCCCCCCCCGCCCCCGCCCCACCCAACCACTATGCTATAACACATCTTCACATCTTCCTCCAGGTCTCAGAACACAGAGTTTTCAATCAATAGCCTACAGTTATCAACACGAACAACCTAGGAGGCGCACCGCCCTGTCTCCCATCCTCCTTTCTTCCCAAAGGTCTTGCAAAACTTTGCTCCTGATCACTTGACTACATTTCTCAACACTAACCATGTACGCGGTCCCAATCACCCTGGGTTCAAGTCCTTTGCTCCACTGAAACTGCACCCCTACCTCTGCCCACTGCATCAATCTTGCTTCCTTACTTCTACTCTAGGGCAGATTTCACACCCTCGATCACTCCGCTCTGCATTCCGCACTCACTCCTTTACGTATTTCAGCTGGTTCTTGTACCTCTATGATCAGCCGTTCTGACCCCTGCTACTTCCTCAAGAGTCAGTCTTACTCTTGAACGCACCTCTTTCCTCCTCTGCACCTCAACCCACTGGTTGGACATTCTCTTCCTATTCTGGCGGTGCTGACGATACACACACCTTTTTCTTTGCCACCTCCACATCTACTCGCTAGTGTAAACTTTCAGATTGGCTTCCAGCTGCTCATCATTGTATGATACCTCAAATCCGTTACCTTTTGTGTACTTATCTCTCCATTATTACCCCGTACTGTGTTCCCCAATTTCATTAATCCTTAATTTTCAGGATATGGACCACAAATTGGATCGTTATCGGCAAAACAAAATATAATATATCTTCACACGAATCGTAACTGTTCCTTTCGGAGAGAAAGCACCGGAAGATTCAGATATGGAGTCTGTCTCCTTTTATTTCAAACAAATGCTTACATGGTGGCCGAAGCGACACATTTCGGTCTAGCACAGACTTTTTTCAAACTAAAAATCTAATTATTTTTGAGAAGTATATATGCATAGAAGTCAATGACCTACTATATATATGCTGCAGATTTTTCAGTTGAGTTTAAACGCTGAAAGACGTGTATGTATAACAGTGAAATTGAATATGTGGAATCGATTTCAGATTAACAGGTAGTAACAATCACATTTTGCAAGTAGTTATAATCTCGGTTTAACTTCAGATTTCATACATTCGGATACCGTAATTCTTGCTCTCTTCTAATCATGCCTAAATGTTAAAACCCCGGTGGGCCTCCACCTGCTTGTGATCCCAATTCTAGGGGTGAAAAATTCAAGTGTCTTACACAGGTATGACTGACTACATGTGCATGTTGCTGCACTTTTCCCATTCTCATGGACATGGAAAGAAGACTTTAATCTATTATAGGAGAGAGGTTAAACACGGTTCCTACATTTTGCCTTTCTATGAATGTGTTTTTGAAATAACAAATAATTGAGAATAACCGATAGGCGTTTGTTCTCGTACTCAGTGGGCCATTGCAGAGTCGGTGCGCGGCTCTGGAGCGCCTCCGCTGTCCTCCCTTAGACCGCTCGGGTTTGCCTCTGTGCACGTGACGGCATGCTTGCTCGCCGAGGGCCTCCCATGTGATGACGTAGGACCCAGCGCACGGATGTGATGTCAGGAAGAATATACAAAGTACTCCCTCTTGAGTGACCCCTGTCCTCTCAGGAGGCGGAGAGGAGGTGGTGCGTGCCCGTCTCATACCTGGGGAGAGATGCCCTCAAGCCCGTCTCTTACCCGGGAGAGACACCCGCAAGCCTCTCCTGTACTTTAAGGCCTGTCTGTTCCCCTCATGCAGTCCCTTCTCTCGTGTCAGGAGACTGCATGTTTACTCTGCATGGATGAGGCACGTGAGCGCGGAGTCTGTATGGACAGGAATCCATTTTGGGACTCCTGTGTGAGGAGAGCTGACAAAGTGGATCCTGGGTGTGAACAAGTTCAGGTTCTTTGTTCCACTGGAACGAGGCCCCAGAACATGCTGTGCCCGCCCCTCCTCCCTTTGAAGTGGGCCTGGAGAGTGGGAGGGGGTGGTGGCCTTTCTTTGAAGTTCAGACACCCTCTGCTTCTTCCTCCCACCCCCCAGGGACGCCACCGCAGATAGTTCTGCTCAGTCGTCCAGTGGGAAGGCCTCTCCCTCTTTTGTGCCTTTGTTTTCACAACTCTTCTCAAGACACACCCGCATCCACTTCTACTGCTGCTGATTCTACAGACCAAAGGGTCATATGAAACGTACAACCACCCCAGCAACAGGCGCGACCCAAAACAGAAGTGACTTTAGACTCTACATTTGCGTCTGCCAGCCAGGGATAAATTCAGGGTCAATTCCCAGATTCATGTGCAAGGATACTCATGACTACGGAATGTGCCCACGGTTGGGTGTCACGGTTATCTACTCCACTCCAGGACTAGAAGGTCTGGCTGCCAATTTCCTTACCTAGTTGGAAACTTGTTTGGGGGTCTGATGGAAGCATAATCTGCCCAGTAAAGGAGATCGTGGCCGAGTACCCTGCTGTCTGAGGAATCAGTGCAGAAGGGTCCAAGAACCCGCTCTACATCAATCCCTTAAGGACCTTCAAAAACGGGACACTAGGAATGTCTGTAAAGTTTCCTTGGGGTTGCCCAAGGAAAGGACAACTCTTCTCAGTAGCTGCAGTACTTCCCTGCACTTAACATGAAAGGGGTTGAGGTCTCCTGAAGAAGGCCCAAGTCAGAGAAAAAATAAACTCCTTGGCAGTCTTGTAGCCCTTGATTGAAGACTGAGATGAATGCAGAAGTAAATAAGCGAGGCACCAAAGTCTCCCTGAAAGCGCCGGGGCAGAGACGGGACCGAAACTAGGACAGCTAATGGAAGACCCACATGGAATTCTTCCCCCAGGGGGCACAAACCGGGGACAAAATACCAGCAAGTGCATGATGAATACGTTGAAAAACAAGGGATTGAATGTGTTGTGATTCATCCATCACTCGTTAATGCCTCCTTTGTTTGTAGTTCAGTCATGAAAAGGCATCACAAGAAAAGAATCGACTAACTCTTGAATTGAATAGCTCTCACAGTAGTCCCTGAATAGACCACCATTTTGGAAAAGGGTATTTCATAAGATTCAGCCACCGCCCTTTCTCAGGACACAAAAAAAAATTCAAGTTTGACATTGTGTCTCCAAAGCTCAACTCCACAGTTCTGCAGCTGCTTTGCTGCCCAACGCTCCTTGCAAGTCATGGAGCATCCCTTTGAGTGACTGTGATCAGAGAAACACTGGTGTGATTTGTCATTTGGACACTATCTTCTGAGCGAGGAATTCTGCAGCACACTTGATAAGGATGCTGGATTCCCTTGGGAGTCCTCAGGTAAGCCCTAAGCATAGGTGCAACAGGACCAAGGGAACAACCGACCAATCAGAGTTCATGGTGAGCCCGTCCGTCCTTTAACACCATGTGCATTTCCTGACTTGCCACAAAAAGACGTTACGGTTGGTCGGTCGACCTCCATGGCATGGAGTGTTGGGTCGCGTCTGAGCTCTCTTTGGGTTGAGGCTCTGTTCGTCAGTGAGGAGGCTGAGGGGTGCATATGAAGGAAGAGTCCGAGGGCAGGCTGCCTTGGCTCACATGGCTGAGGCTGTGTTGTAACAACACCACCACCAAATAATGGAGGGTCCAAGGGACGTATTTTAAAGACCAGCAGAGAGGGTGTCCCCTATTGACAACGTATTAGAACACAAAACCTCACTGGGTTTCAACTCACAAAAGTGTGTGTGGGGTAGCAAATTAAAAGAGGTATTGACTTTCAGTAAAGGAGAAAGATCCCTTCAAGACGATTACCCTCACTCACCAAAGGTGACCTGATTCATCATTTGGGAATCTCCTCTCAGTGGAAAAACCTAGTTCCACTGAGGGCTACAACCCCCTCACTGTGAGGGAGGAGCTCAGGGATGTTTTCAAATTGAAGCTGCTAACCTCTTAGGGATCCTAAAGCCCCATGGAAAGTAAGATAAAATGCAAAACACGCAGCGCAAATTATAATGAATGTGATTTAAAACTACCTAGTGAGCAACAAATTGAACTAGCTTTATTGGTTTGCTCCCACTGGCAGGTATAAAAAGCAGTGCAACGGCAGTGTGAAAATTAAACTGCTGGTTGTAAATATAAGGTCAACATGTTTCAGCCCCTCTGATCAATAAAGTATCTGGGCTTTCGTCAGGACCATAAAGAAGTACAAAGCTGCTGCTGAAATGAAAAACCATAAGAGCGCAACAAAACACAATATTATTGTGATACTAAACCATCCTCCAATGTATCCTTCAGTGATACTGGAAATACCTAAAAAAAAAAAACCCAGAAATTAGGCATTTGTCAAGTCAATACCCCATAATGAGCAAACAAAAACACACGAATAATTGGATCAAAGGGCCTTATTACTTGTCCCTTCAACAAATTTAAAAGGTGTAAAATAACTCGCCCAATCTGTTGATATTATGAGCCTCACATCAACCTGACAACAGCTCAGGGAAGGGGGCCTCGCTCTACAAAAAAGAAGTACATAACTCTGTGTCATGTGTCAATTTCAGCACACAGATTCATACAAAAAGACATAAAGAAACACTCACTGTTCATATGCTCAAAATAAAACATAAATGTAGACTAAAAAGAAACCTAGAGAAACATTTTCAAAATTTCTACTACAATCTCTGTTTGTGTAGCTTGTTTTGGAAAAACATGTCTCATTTCAAGGTTACAGGGTAAGTACACGTTGTAATGTAATCTGCCACAAACACTGTTACACCCATTGACAGTCATTAGTCAACCATCGTACAATGCCCCACCAAAGTCTGAAGTGCCAAAAAGACCTAGTGTAGCTAGTGTCTTAGAGTAAACTAAATTAACATTCATGTATGCATACCATGAATAACTCAAACATACTACGAGAAATCAGAGCTTGAGTCGAACAACGTGTCCCAAATGCCAAAGAGGAATAGTATTACTTCGCCCTCAGAGTCGCTGTTTTTAGCATTTAACGTAAGCCTTTCACGAGCACTTCGACAGACATGTAGAACGAGGAAGCATTGCGTGCACTCACCTCTCCGTCGGTATCCCGTCGCAGACTGAGGCTGTGACCAGAGACACCGATCAGGAGGCGCCGTTGGTATTTAAAGCGTGTCCTCTCCATCCACAAAACCTGCAGAGGACCCCTAGTAGTCCAAATCGTGCCTGATCAGCGAGGAAGCGAGATTAACGTACCTGCGCATCCCACTCACACCAGTCATCGCGAACATGCGCAAACAGTTCTTTGTAAAAACTAAGATCGTATTAGCTCAAGTGGAGATTGAAAATTAAAGATTGAAAGTTAAGCATTAGAAACCCAGTTACCGCACAATGCATCGGAAGATAAAATGCAACCAAAAAGAAGACACTCTATGGCAGGGGCACGGTTCATGCTTATATCAAACGATAGGCTTCTACATGTTTGTGTCAAGGGATTTTCTGTCCATATAGCACACAACTGTGATCATATGGAAACCTATTGTCAGTTTTAAACAAAGAGATTGCTTATTAAAACTGATAAACATATCAAAAAGTCATACATTTATGCAGACACAAATGGAAGTGTCGCTTGTTATCAGTCTTGCAAATTGCATATTAGGTGGACCATGGATAATGGATGACATCGTATAACAGAACCACCATGGTAAATCTCACTTAATCACCTGTATTGGTAAGCTGATCTAGAAATTACCCCAAAGATCAGTGCAGAACTGTCTGGTAAGAGACCTGCATAGTCCTTCATTTGAAATGGCGGCACTGACTGGTAGAGGAACTTAAATGGGCCTCTGTTCCCCAAACATTTTTCAAATTTTCTTTGGGGGTTATTGAAAATAATCATTTTAGATCTTATCAATTTGTAATATTCACAGTGATAACCAGTTAATGTCATCATTCAGTCCTCTGGTGTCTGTATGGAGCTTAAACACCCAGCGTTGTTCACGATTAAGCAAAAACTTACAGAAATCAGTAATGTGTGGTGGAATAAAAGGTTGCTCTACAACCACCCATTTCAAATCGGATTCTGAATGATTCAGATCTATAAAGTGATTGGTCATCTTAGTTGACCTTTTCTTGCATCGTATGGTACTCTTATGCTCAAGGATTCATGTTTTCACTTTTCGTGTAGTCATGCCCACGTAGCGCAAACCACATGGGTATGTGATCATATATACCAGTTTCTCACTATTGCAATTAGTGTGCTTAAATAATGTCCATGGTCGATCAGTCCCGATATCTATCTCCGTAGTATGTCTAGTGTAAGACCTGGGGTCTCCAGGCCCTATGGGCGGTAACGTGACACGAGCGGTCGGGCCACCAAAGGTCTGTGTGTAAAGCAACCATACAACACGCACCTCACATGCGACGAGGAACACACACAATAAGTGACGCCACACTGTAGGAGTTGTGTAAATACTTAAGTTTATCCAAGTAGATCACGTTCAATGCAGTTCATGAGGTAGCAGTACATTTCATATGCGGATCATACAATAGCTAGCGATGTACATAGCAGTCAGGAGCTATAAAGGCTATTTCTACCACATATGCAATTTCAGGAAATGCCAGTACTGCCTGGGGCCCAACTACCACTCACGTAGCTGCACACGCGCGTTGGGTGCGCTAACCGGTGACGACCTCAGAACGGGGCACCTAGCATGGAGAGCTACTCGTGATCTCTGGCACATAGCACCGTAATAGGGAACATAAAAATAGAGCGCTACTCGTAATCAATAGCGTGTAAAAACATCAATATGGCACAGGAATAACAGCGCGCTACTCGGACTTGATAGCACGTAACACTTCAACCTGGCACATGAATAATAGAGCGCTACAGGTACTCAATAGCACGTAACAATTCAGTATTACATAGGAATATCAGCGCGCTACTCGGAATCAATAGCACGTAACTCTTCAGTATGACATAGCAATAACAGCGCGCTACTCGGAATCAATAGCACGTAACATTTCACTGCGGAGCACAGATATCATAGCGCCACTCCTAAGCAATGACAGTTAGTATTCCAATGCGGAGCAGGGGTAACAGAGCGCTATTCGTGAAGAGGGATATTCAAGCGCCGCTCGTACTCGGGTGCAGTCAGTGTCTCACACGGGGCTGTCCGCAGGGAGCGCTCGGGACTTGCGGAGCGAGTCTCTTGCTCCGGTGCAGTTCGTAGGCACCGCGCTTCAGCGCAGAGACGGGGGATACCAGGAAGGGATCCCTCGGCGGGGGCTCTCCGTCGCGATGACAGGGGGAACTCCCACGGAGAGGGAACCCGGGCCAAGGGTGCAGTGTGGCTCCCAACCAGCAGGGGGCGCACCGGGGCGATCCCAGCCTTCGGGCTTACCTCGATCTCTGCGCTGGAAGGCGTCTGTTCCTGCGATGATGGGGGCACTCGCTCTCGACCTCGTGCACTTCTCCTCACAGCTGCGACGGCAGCGACGGGGCCCTGGGCTTCTCCACAGGCCTCACGACACGGCAGGGTACTTCTCCCGGCCTCAGGGTCGCGGCGGTGAGTGCGCTGGCTTGCGCAACACGGGTGGTGCTAAAGTTAAGGATGGGGGTTCTGTGCTCAGCGGAGCCCGCTGCCGGGGGTCCCAGACCAGGGCAGGGAGCGCACGGGTCACAGCGCTAATACCTGGTCGATCCCCGGTGGTTCTCCAATCGGCTTCACATCGGGGTTCGGGGGTCAGTCTGGACACGCAGTCTCAGTGCTGGGATTGTAAGTTTCTGTTCTTAGCTGTCAGATAAAGTCTTGTTGGCGCAGATGTATCCGGCGCCCTTAAGGGGTTCTGTTACAGGGGGTAGGGATGGAGAAGGCGACTAGGTCCTTCCTAGTCAGGCTGGCAGAGAGTCTCTGGGTCCTCCTACTACTGGGCAAGATCAGTGGGTTTCACAGGGTCCCTCACTCACTTAAGAGGCAGCACCTAAATCCGGTCACTCTCAGAGGCATAAGTCCCTGGCTAGGCCCTACCGCCTACACTCCTGGTGGATTCTTCCAGCTCCGCTTCACCCCAATGGCCAACTCACCACAAAAGTTTCCCTCCCTCTCTTAAGTAGCCCTAGGTCAGGTGACCTCTGGCCAAGGCGGCAAAAGAAAAACCACACCTCCCTTCTAGAAGGTTCCAGCACATTCCAGGAGCTTCCCCACTCTACTTATGGGACAAAAAGGCGGGCTGGAGTCGCAACATTGTTGTGGGGTTCCAGCCAGCTCCTGGCAGCTAGGGTGCTACTATGAAAGACCACTCTGCAGTAGCAGGGGCCTGTGGCAGCCATCTTGGGAGAAGGGAGCACCTGCACCTTAACATTGATTGGCAATGAAAAGGCGCCCGGAGACCTAGTCCAACATAAAAATGAGGGTAGGAAAAAATGAGGCACGATACAAAAATAGAAGGGGAGACCACCCAAGGGCTGACAGGTCCATCATCTAGTTTGTGCACATGTTGCACAGGACCCACATGGGAAATGTCCCTGTACAGGAGGTAGTCCCCATAAAGAAGTTTGATAACCTGTTTTCTTCAAAATGGGTCTTGTGTGCACAATCTGATCCTTAATATTGGAGCTTGTTTTAAAAGCAAAAAGGGGCAGTGGTATAGGAGAAACTCCGATATTGAGAATTTTCCAGTGTTTCAAGATGCTCTTCTTAATATCCTTGGAATATCCACTAAAGGTATTGACACATGTAAGTCTTTTTTCTTCTTCCTTGGGAGGAGTAAACTCGATCAGTGCTTGCCTGTTATTATTAGCTGCTATTTTTTTCGAGTTACGAATTACTTTTGCCGGATATTTCCTTTCTTTTAACTGAAGAGCTAGTTGTTTAGAATGCACCTCATATTTCAAAAGAGACGTACAGTTACGCGAAGAACTTTTGAGTGAAAGCTCTGATATGAGAGTAGGGAATTCCGTTTAGTAGGCTTACGATAAAGTTCAGTGCCCAATTACCTTCTGGAAAGATACGCACGTCTAGAAATGGTAACTAGTTTTGGAAAATTCAAATGTAAATTTAAGAAACTCATTCCTCGTGTTCAACCATTGATGGAATGATATGATAGAATCAGGAGGACCCCTCCAGACCACGAAAATGTCATTGATGTAATGCTTTCATATTTGGATGTGTTGTACATAGGGATTGTTCTCTTGCAATAGCTGTTTGTTCAAAGTTATGAACATAGAGATTAGCCAAACTGGGAGCGAAAACACTGCCCATGGAAGTACCAGAGGTTTGGAGAAACAATTCTTCTTCAAATTTGAAGAAATTCTCCTTCATCGCCAATGTAGCACAGGCCATGATAAAATGTATTGGTGTTATACTATCCAGGGTAGTGTTATTGAGTAATCTCTCAATCGTGGATAAAGTCTCATCTTGTGTTATACATGTGTATAAGGATTCGACATCGAACAAGACTAAATAGTCCCGCTCGATGTCAAAGGAAGTTTCTGCCAAAAGGTGTAGAAGGTCCTTGGTGTCTTGTACGTAGGTGGGCATGCTACGCACTAAGGGTCTCAAGAAAAAATCAACAAAAGATGATAAAGGCTCTAAAATAGAGCCAATCCCAGAAATAATGGGCCTCCCTGGTGGTAGTAGCTGCTCCTTATGAATTTTAGGAAGAACATAAAAATAGGGAGTGATGGGATGGGGGTTACTAAAAACGAAGCCTCGTGATCAGTAACCCAACCTTTTTCTTTTGCTTCATCTACCATTCTTTTGACAGTTAAAGAAAGATGTGCGGTAGGATCAATTTTCAATGATTAATAAAATCTGGAATTCTCGAGTTGGCACCTGCATTCTGCTCTGTAAGTCTCGGTGTCAAGGATGACAGTAGCTCCACCCTTATCCGCTGGTTTGATGGTAATAGACTCCTCCTCAGCTAGTGGTTGCAAGGCATGACGTTCTAATTTGGACAAATTGTGAAATTGTCACCTGTCATTCTGACACAAACTAGAAACATCCTTCAGCACTGCTTTTTCAAAAGTAATGATTTCAACAGGAACCATATGTTCCTGAGGATTGAATGTGGAGCGGGGTCAAAGTCCCGTATTGGTGATATCCTCATTAGCATCAGTCAGGGCCTTGTTTTGAAAAAAGGAACGATGACGTATTTTTCGAAAGAAAGAGGCTAACTGATTTGAAATGCGTCCCCTTTATAGGTAGGTACATATCCTAAACCCTTCTCTAAGACTGCCACTTCTATAGATGTCAACGAGTGCTTGCTCAAGTTGACAACTAAGCTGTTTGGTAGTAACTCAGTGGGCCTAGTAGAAAGCTTGTGTAAAGATATAGGATCAAAGATGTTCAAAATACCTGTCTTTGCTGTATCCAAAGTTTCTGTGTGATCTACACTGGTTGATTTGCTGCTGCCTGGTTGTGGGGGTCTCGTGTTGCTGCGTGTTCTGGATGACGGTGGAGGACTCCAGTGTACGCTCATTTGTTGACTTCTCCTGTTGCGTCCTCTGGAACGCTGGGGGCCTTATCCTAAAAAAGACTGGTTTGGAAACACATTGTTGTATGGTTGCATTGGGTACATAGGAGGTTGGAAGGAAGGGTGTGTAAAGACCAAAAAATCACATTCATTATAATTTGCGCTGCGTGTTTTGCATTTTATCTTACTTGCCACAGGACTTTAGGATCCCTAAGAGGTTAGCAGCTTCCATTTGAAAACCTCCTTGAGGTCCTCCCTCACAGTGAGCGGGTTGTAGCCCTCAGTGGAACTAGGTTTTTCCACTGAGAGGAGATTCCCAAATGAAAAAGCATGTCACCTTTGGTGAGTGAGGGTAATCGTCCTGAAGGGATCTTTCTCCTTTACTGAAAGTCAATACCTCTTTTAATTTGCTACCCCACACACACTTTTGTGAGGCTGTGTTGTGACACCAGGAGATGCCTGTTCGATTCACTGGCTGAGGTTGTTTCATGGAATAGGCAAGGACAGGTTGATTCGATGAGCGGTTATGTTCATGGAGCTGGACAAGCTGCTTTCAGCTTTGACGTCCTACAACTTGTCTTCCACAGAGGAGAAGACCAGGACCAGCTGATGCCTTTAAATACCCAAAGCCCAGCACAGACACTCTTGAGGGGCGAGAAGACGTGCACCCTGCAAGGACATATCTAAAGGTGAGGTGACTCCAGAGAGGCAAAAGAGAGAACATAAACTATACCATCTCTTCTTTAGGGTTAAACATGTTTCTGTTAAAGTTGATTAAAATCAGATATTCCATATTGGTACAAAAACAGGTCCGTTCAAGTGCTTTCAAAAACGAGCATTGACAAATCCAATAAGTTTGGAGTTAGCTGCCAGCCGTTGACTTTATTAATGCTTGCTTTGTTTTGGCATGGTTTTTGTAATAGTCCATTTTTCAGGAGCAGCCTGGCCCTCATCAGTATACAAAATAATAAACATTCCCAAACATATTATGTTAGCCTCACAAAGCACACTTCACCATAGCAGTCCCTGGTACTGAATAGAACTGGTTGATGTGCAGCTGTGCGCCTGGTGAAAGGGACGAGTGCGTCACTGGCAGTGAAGTTAGCTAATAGCAGAAGTGGGCTTGCCCACTGCGCCATGCTGAAGACTGCAGTGGGTGGAAGCAAAATGTCAATAACGCATAGACAAACCAATGGATGAAGAGGGCTGTCTGAAAGCACCTATTCTTAAGAATACTATATAATCTTAGTCAAATCAAAATCTTGGCTGACGCCACACCTAAAAATGATTATTTTGAATGCTGAAAAGCATCAGCAACAAAATAGTGCAATGTCTGTACCTGCATGCGTCATTGCGTCACCATGGCCCCAGCACAATGCTGCATGCGCATGCATGAGATTTGACGCAGAGGCCTATTATTTTTTTTTTTCTTGCTTTTGTAAGTTGTACGACATCTGAAACAAATGTGTGCTCAGTATGGAGATTTTGGGGTAGGGATATTTTTTAACTCTGACAAACATATGCCTGCCTAGGATGGAGGTGCCTAAACACACACTTTTCGGGGAAATGTGCACTTTTCATAGGCCATATTTCTCATCTCTTGATGTTCCCACCAATTCTATTTTAGGCTTCGCTCTCACAATGATTACATTTCGGATACAGTCAGTCCGCTGACGTGGTGCTGGGTTTGCTGCAGCAGCCGGACATGGGATTCCCAAAAGCGGTGTAGAGCTCTAATTTGTTGAGATTAATATTGCTGGCGCCGGTGTCAATATGCGCATTTTCACGCATGCATGGAGGTTGGCAGGAGTTCACGACTGTCCTCATCGGTGTATAAAAGTGTTTACCTTTCCTAGTGGTGTTTACTTCCTTGGTCACGGATCTCCTCCGCAACATGACCCGTTCTCCAAAGGTAACCACAAACCGACTTGTAGACTGAGCTAACTCTTTTTATGAGCTTTTTAGCTTCTCGTCACTCTTTCTCTAGGGCGTTGGTTAATCATCTGGGCGTACAGGTTGGCTACCTTGGCTCATGGCAACCGACAAACCATGTACTACTGCATAAAAGTTGTTGCACTCTCTACGGTCGGACACACTACAGATAGTGCAAAGTCTTCTCGTCAGTCAGTTTATGAATTCACAAGTACTGCTAAAATAATATTTCCCATCAATCCAAATGTATTTCGATATTTGTATTTTCTTTTACTCTTTTGTGCCTTATTCATTTGATCCTCATTTACTGTACTCTCACCTTTATTATCATCTCTGCAATAAATCCATAAAAATGCATTTACCCCAAAGCATTACACGCTGTATGCGCTTCATCAGGAGAATGTTGATCAGTGGTAGTTCTGCCAACTTCCATTACCGGTCTTCACCCACCCCCCCCCCCCCACACACTTTGTCTGTGTGGTTCCCCTTCCAACCTCCATTGTCCGCTTGCTTCCCCAGACCCGCACATTGTCTGTATGCTGCCCCATCCCCGTTCATTGTCTGTATGCTGCCCCATCCCCGTTCATTGTCTGTATGCTTCTCCCATCCCCGTTCATTGTCCGCTTGCTTCCCCAGACCCGCACATTGTCTGTTTGCTGCCCCATCCATTGTCTGTATGCTGCCCCATCCATTGTCTGTATGCTGCCCCATCCATTGTCTGTATGCTGCCCCATCCCCGTTCATTGTCTGTATGCTGCCCCATCCCCGTTCATTGTCTGTATGCTGCCCCATCCCCGTTCATTGTCCGCTTGCTGCCCCATCCCCGTTCATTGTCTGTATGCTGCCCCATCCCCGTTCATTGTCTGTATGCTGCCCCATCCCCGTTCATTGTCTGCATGCTGCCCCATCCCCGTTCATTGTCTGTATGCTGCCCCATCCCCGTTCATTGTCTGTATGCTGCCCCATCCCCGTTCATTGTCTGTATGCTGCCCCATCCCCGTTCATTGTCTGTATGCTGCCCCATGCCCGTTCATTGTCTGTATGCTGCCCCATGCCCCTTCATTGTCCGCTTGCTTCCCCAGACCCGCACATTGTCTGTATGCTGCCCCATCCCCGTTCATTGTCTGTATGCTGCCCCATCCCCGTTCATTGTCTGTATGCTGCCCCATCCCCGTTCATTGTCTGTATGCTGCCCCATCCCCGTTCATTGTCTGTATGCTGCCCCATCCCCGTTCATTGTCTGTATGCTGCCCCATCCCCGTTCATTGTCTGTATGCTTCCCCATCCCCGTTCATTGTCTGTATGCTTCCCCATCCCCGTTCATTGTCTGTATGCTGCCCCATCCCCGTTCATTGTCTGTTTTTCTTCCCCATCTCCGTTCATTGTGCGTTTGCGTCCCCATCCCTGTATATTGTCCATTAGCTTCCCTATCCCTGCTTGCTCAACCACCATTGTCCATGTACCATGTTGCTGTACAGCATGCCTAAAAATTATTGCCAAGTCCATTAGGTCTCATAGTTGAGACCTATTGTCTTTACCAATGCTTGTTCTTCTTGGCCTTGTTTCATGGATCTGTTGACTCTCTCACTGGGAATGCAGTTAATTTGTTTGTAAATGGTGATGCTACATGCACTCGCTGTCTGCAGCAGCATTCCATGGGCGGGAGCACAGTCACGTGACCTACAAGCCATGGTGCTGAGGTAATTAAATGAATCAAGAAGCTGTCTCACCCCTTTGGCTCCTGATGCTGGGGTGCTCGGAAGTTGAAACCCTTTTCTCTGATGTGTGTGCAGGACTGTTGCACACAAACCAAGTAAGGACAAAGGATAGTTGGCGTGGCAGACACCAGTGTGTTAGCCAGACTGCCTTTGGACAAGTTTGGTATTTACGCCAGTGCAAAATTTCCACTACACTGGCATACTTTCGTTTTAGGCAAAAACATCCTGAAATTACTCCATTAGGACATGTCACGTAATTATGTACCTTTCACTGTACACATTTAGCATGAGTGCACTGGAATAACGGAAACAACCCAAACGCAAGTGGCTGTGGTTTGCAGTGGTTGTTTTTTAGCATCAAACGTATCCTTGTGGCCAAAATGGACTGAAAGAAGCATTTTGTGCAAAAATATATTGCCAAATGGCAGTTTTGCACTTCGTGTAATTACGTGTAATTTCACAAATGCCAAGTATGTACATTTCGCACATAACCAGATTCCAGGCTGCCTTGAAGTGTGTTAAAAAAAAATACATACATGTGTGGGGCCTGTAATCCTGTGTACCATCTGGGCGGGGTCAGTGAATTTAGTGGCGGCATTAAAGCCGTTTTTATTTTCACCTTCAGACAACAGCAGGTAAAACAACGCACACACCTTAAAGGAAAAATAAATGCGAGTTCAGCGCTGGGGAATGCAGTGCTTTACATTAAGCAACCTCAGGTGGTTGATGTGGTCATCACTGAAGATTTCTGTGTGTGTTAACAGAGACAAATGCACAAGGAGGGTAACTGTTCCTAAGAAAGATGTGGCTGGTTGTATAAAAGCGGGGAATGAGGGTGTCTTCCTTATAGGGAGGTAGGGCCCTAACACACCCGTATGGGTGTCATGCTTCATCACCGGGCTTAGCTCTTTGTGGGGCCGGTGCTGCATTGCCCACTGGCTCCTTTGTATATAGCGTGGGGAGAGTGTGATGGTGAAATGAAGTTAATTCAAACTACCTAAGGGGTACCAAAAGATATTTTTAAATAGGGGTCCAATTGGAGGGGTTAAAAATTGTGTCGAATGTGAACTATGGTTATGAAGACCGACAATCTCTCAATATGTGTTCTAGAAGGTCAACATGTTTCACCCCTTAGAGGTCCAGGAGGGATCCATGGCATTTCTTGAGGACAAAAACCAGGTATGCCTACCCTTAGTCGGGGCTGGATGCACAGATCTAGGCATACCAATATATTCAAACAAGCATTGGCATAGTCAATAGGTCTCGCCTTTGGGACCATATAAGTTTTTAGCCTTGCAACAGTTGCATAACTAAATACTTATAAGGTCCCAAAAGCGAGACCTATTGGCTATGCCAAGCGGCCGTGCGGCCGCGAAAGTGATCGCGATCAAACATCAAAGCGGCCGTGAAAGTGAAAGTAATCGCGGTCAAGCGCGCGCGCACATGCACTGTGTAGGAAGGTGGATATCTGACTATGTTACCCCCAACTTTTTGCCTAGTGTCTAGCTGGTTTTTCGACTTAGTTGGCCTGAGATCCTGCCATTCAGGGTCTCAGGCTGTCTGCTCTCTCTTTAAAATGGACTCCATGTACCCTAGGTACATACCCAATTGGTAAGGATCACCTTATTGGACCCTGTACAGTGTACCCTAGGTACCCAGGGCATAGGTGTACCCTAGGGCTCCCAGGGACTGCAGCATGTATTATGCCACCCCTGGTCTGGCCTTCCAATCAGACACAACTGGCTGATCACTCAGCTGTGGCAAGGTCGTGTAATCACCCCTTGCTTAGGCGTTGTATTCCTATACCTACCTTATATATAGACACATGTGTACCTATCAGCCACTCCTATGGCAGGCCTTAACAATCCTGGAGGCAGAGTGCTTGGTAACATGTGAGATGGTGCTCTAGCATGAGCTGAGCCTGTCTGCAGCTTTCGGAACCATGTCCTTATAGCTGTTCTATGATATAACCTACCATATACTCTTAAAGTACCTTATAATCTTAAACGGTTATGGTAACTATGGTTTGGCTTTATCAAGACATGTCGTGTAAGGTGTCTAACACTTTGGAATAATACCCCCATATCATTTCTGGTGATGAGGATATTATTCCTCCCTTCTAGAGGGAGAGACATGTTAAAATCCTACTTTGCTGTTTAACTCTAACCAAAGCCTCAGCATCACAAAATGGATGCTGCTGCCACAGACACAAGTCTGCTATACTAAGCAGTATCCCTCTAGACCTATCTTGCTTTACTTAATGTGGGTACAAATGGAAATAGATATCACAACTATGTGTACATTTATATAACTTATTTTTATTTATAGTTATTTTTACATTGTTTCTTCATGGTTAATTACTTCTTCACATTATTTTCTCATATAGTACAATTCATTGCTTTTTTGGTAAATGGTTTTGTCTTTTTATAAAATACAGAGTGTAAACAAACGTTTTTTTGATAATCAAACCATGTGTGTTTCATCAATAATTCACAACAAAAAGGATAAGAGTAACCCCACACCAATCACACCTCTAAAATATCTACATACATATCACATTCATACAACACCTTACAAACAGCACCCCAAAAGAGAAAGACAGCAATTATGAAGCTCGTCCAAGACAGGGCAAGCCAGAGTCAAATCAATCTTCCTTGAAATCCAGACAATCATACGTCCCAATACTACTACCAGTGAGCTCGCCTGATATCAGATAATTCAGGCCCCCACCCTTGCCCGTGATTAACACACGTAGCAACAGGTCCTGAAGAAGGTGGCATCTGAAGAGTGTTAGGCCACCGAAACGTGCGTCGACCAGAGAGTTTGAGACACCCCAACGCTTAGTAATCTATCAGAGGATTCAGCGGCTTGCCCTGTCTTGGACGAGCTTCATAATTGTTGTCTTTCTCTTTTGGGGTGCTGTTTGTAAGGTGTTGTATGAATGTGATATGTATGTAGATATTTTAGAGGTGTGATTGGTGTGGGGTTACTCTTATCCTTTTTGTTGTGAATTATTGATGAAACACACATGGTTTGATTATCAAAAAAACGTTTGTTTACACTCTGTATTTTATAAAAAGACAAAACCATTTACCAAAAAAGCAATGAATTGTACTATATGAGAAAATAATGTGAAGAAGTAATTAACCATGAAGAAACAATGTAAAAATAACTATAAATAAAAATAAGTTATATAAATGTACACATAGTTGTGATATCTATTTCCATTTGTACCCACATTAAGTAAAGCAAGATAGGTCTAGAGGGATACTGCTTAGTATAGTTGATATTTTCTTGTTTCCCCCTGTTCCCTGACCTCAAATTAACTTACTAGGGGGTTCCCTTTTTCTGTATGACAGACACAAGTCTGACCTCCTGCTGCTGGGAGTGATCCCGGCAAGGGAGGCTTGGACAATGGGATTCCTGCTTGGGGAGGTGCTAGCACCTCCCAAGACAGACTTTAGTGTATTGGGGCAGGGAGGGCTGAAAGGAATGAGACATGCCTGGGGCACACAAGGTGTCCCATGCATAGTCCAGTTCAAACCGGTGCTGGGGCACTCCAGCCCCAGTCCTGGCACGAAACTGGACAAAGGGAAGGGGGTGTAACCACCCCTCTCCCAGGTCACACCCATAAGGCGTGACCTAGCAGGCAACCCAGCCCCCCAGATTAGTATAAGTGTGGTAGCTGGGCCCCAGGAGATTAGATTATCCTGAACCTGCAACTTGAACAGAAACTCTGGACATTCGACGAAAGAAGAAGACTGAAGAATCTCCCTTGTGGCCAAGGAATGGCCACCCTGTGCGAACAGGCACCATCAAGAGACTTACCCTTTGCTGAAGTTCTATGAAGGACCAACTGCAGAGCCTGACCAGAGCTTTGACTTCCAGACTTCTCCGACCCTGATCCACATCCACAGCCGAGCTGAGATCCGTGGAGGCGACGAGAGACGTAGGACCGGCTACCTGGGAAAAGTGGCGAGTATCTTCCAGCGCAGCTTCTGAGGCACCCTCGGGGTTGTGCACCGGGGATTGATAACCCCCAACCCCAAGCACCATCTGCACCGAAGATCAGCCCCCCAGATCAGCCCCCCACACTCCACGAGTCCTGCGTGGGGCCCTTCTGCATTTTCCTGCTTGCCGCGTCTGTCCGGTTGCTGGCCCGTTGGCTAGTAACCTTTGCGACGAACCACTTTAAATTTTCCACTGCTGGTTTGGCTCCTCCAGACTGGCTCCTGCTCCTCTGTAAATGAGAAGCACCCCAGACCTTCCTGGTCTGCATCAGAAGCAAGTCCTCCATTCTTCGTGGGTTCCGCTTGCCAAGGCTTGGTGAGTCCTAGTTCGTCTTCGCCACCGCCGCCGACAGCATGAGCCTTCGTGGGACAGCTCGCCTCCTGGTCCTGGTCGTCCTCGACGTCTCCTGGTACCCGTGGCTGCTGCGACAATCTTCACCTCTTCACCTGCAATCTCCCAACATCGCCTGGTTCCTTCCTGGTTCCACGTGGTCACTGGCTAGTGACCCAGACTCTGTCCCTTCTGCTTGCAGGTATCCTTCCTTCTTGATCCCGGCCTTGGGATCCACCGGACACTCTTCACTGACTGCCTGTCAGCATCTTTCCTTCAGACATCCATAGGAGTCGACGACGAAACCCGACGCAAGTTCACACCTATGCACCCGCAGCCCGTGGGCTAGGTAACTTGGGTACTCCGGTGCTCATCAGGGTATTGACTATCCTAGTGTCTAGTTCTCAAGTCTCAACTTCCTAGCTACTCCAGAAGTGTCCTAAATCTTATTAATTCTGAACTGTACTATTTCTATCGATTATACGCATTACGCGTGAGTGTTTCCACTCTGCACCTGAATCCCGTGGGCCTCCCACTTCCTAACCTTGGGTAGTATAGTGTAGCCCCAGCGATTCCCTAGGCCTATCCTATTTCCATGACAGTGGTCCTTATACCACTTACTTAGTATATGGTTTGCGTGGCCCCTAGGGCCTAACTGTATTACTTACCTGTGTGACTTAATGTATGCTTGAATAAGACTGTGTTGTACTTACCTCGAATCTCATAAAGAGTGCTGAGGGTCTGACTAGAATAAATACACTTTATTTTATATGTATATCTGTTATGGTGTCCTTTCATTTGGTATTCAAGGGGTTACAAATGGTATCACAGCTGGCTTCACATGCCATTCAGAGTTTAGCCTAAGACTGCTCTTGTCCATGCTACCACTAGGATAGCTGGTCTATAAGGTTGACTTTACAACCAATCACCATAAGGGTTGTTTGGACTGATACAGGGTGTACACTAGAATTAGTGACATCATATATCAGGCCAACTTCTCACACACTGTAGCTCTAGGCTGGCCTAGTATCACTTTTTGGAGCCCTCTCAAAAAGTCTCGCCAGACCAGCGCATGCGCTGGGTCAGGCGAGACGTAAAAAGACTAATAGTGACACAAGTCAAAAAAAACCTACAACGAATAAACGCATTCAGGTCTCCCAATCCAACCTAAAAGATAAAGGAAAACATGATGGCAGTTTCCTTGAGGTCCATAGGAAGTACATAATGGCATGGGTGTATTTATACAGAAAATGGCAAGCTTGGAGCGCAATGAAAATTTACGTGTATATCACAGTGCCACAAATACCACATTTCAGGTGGGTGACACTTAGGTTATCGCTTTTACAGTATATAAAAAACAAGGTACAGACACACATGACACGCATTTTATTTATTTTTATTTAGTTTGAAGGTTTTATATTGCTTGAACATGACCCTTGCGTGTATCAAAGCGCTTTACAGGGGGATACATAGGGCAAAGTACGATGTATGCATAAAGATATAAAATACAAAAACATCAAAAACAGTGATGGCCAACATATAGAGACCCTAGATAAGGGTAGGGATACATTCTTACCCTAAGTCAAGGAGCTGGCGTGCCTCGAGTCAGAAGCAAAGGATCGCATAAAGACTGCGGTGGAAATTCTGGAATGTAGGTACGAGAAGAGAAATTGGAAAATGAGGCAAGCGTACCTGTGAGTCAGATGTCCACCAAAGAGCCCTTTTTCAGGGCCTGTGGGACATTGTAGCACCGGCCCCATGAGGAGCTAAGCCCGATGATGAAACATGACCCCAATTTGGGTGTGTGAGGGCACTACCTTCCAATAAAGAAGGCTCCCTCACTCGTTTTTTCCAACCAGCCACATCTTTCTTAGAAACAGTTACCCTTCTTGTGTATTCGTACTACTTCTTGGGAGTAAGGGTGGACCTTTTATATTTAAAACGTTTTTATTGAAACAAAACAAACCATGGGGGAGGGGGATAGGAGGTTAGGATACATAGAATACAATCAAAGAAAAAGGGGTGCAACTCCAGAGGGTTGGCAATGGATAGCTCAATGGGCCAGGGGAAAAACACAGTAAATGCAAGGCTAAAAATGCAATCTGTGGAATCCCCGCATGCATATCCGACACCCCAAATCTAAGCAATGAAAGCCCGCAGCAACGCAACAAAGCACAATCCCCCCCTCCCCATCCCCCATCCCCCCAGTAACGAAAAAACAACACCCCACCCCCCCCGTCCTATGGTCCCGCACCAGATTTAATCCTCACCAAGAAGCCCCGCACCCCCCCCCCACCCCCCGGAGGGCCCCCGTCTCACATATGAACTAGTCCGCTGGGGTCACCGGCGGCGTCAACCTGAGAAGCCTAAGATACCTCGGGCAGGTGAGCTCCCGGAATTCAGTGGATAGCAGCGCTAGAAAGGGTTGCCACAGCTCTTCAAATTGGTCTATCTCCCCCGCAACCGTAAGCGACAGCTTCTCCATCCCCAGCACATGCCAAAGCCTATGCAACCAACCCGTGATGGAGGGGACGGTGGCGGTGCGCCAGTGGATAAGAATGTTCTGAACCGCAGACCCCAGCGCAATCGCGATCTGCCTACCCCTGCGGGACTTCAGTGGGTACATTAGGTCATTGGGGAGGCCCAGCAGGACATACGCCGGGAGGCGCGGCAGCTCTATCCCAAAGTGCTTATCCACCTCGTCCAAAACTTCCTTCCAGTAGGCGGTCAGCACTGGGCAATTCTAAGAATGTGTGAGAGGGTACCTTCCTGCCCGCAGCCCCGCCAACACCCCTTGTCAGTGTGTTTATGCATTTCGTACAGTCTCTCCGGGGTGTAGTACCAATATGTGGACACCTTAGTAAAGGTCTCCGTAAGGCCCGTGCGGTATGCAGAGTGCCGCGCCCGATACGCAATTTTGTCCCATTCCTTGTGGCTGAGTGTCCTACCCAATTCCCTGTGCCAGCGCTCCCTCCCCGGGTTGTAATAGTGAAACGGCGGGGGTTGTAGGTACTTGTACAGATCGGTAATTAGCTTGGCGTCGGAGGTCCGAGTAGCCAGCCACCTCTCATACGGTGTAATTTGACGGGCGGCGGTGGCACGCACCTGGGGCTGGAGGGCCCAATGCCGAACCTGCATGTAGCGCAGTCTGTCCAGCTCCGTCAGGCCGAACTCCTGGCGGAGTTGCTGAAAAGGAACCACTCCCTCCGGGCCATAGATCTGGAAAAGTGCCCTGCAGCCTGCCTGCACCCAGTGGGAGAAAACCCCCGGCTCCATCCCTGGGGAGAAGTCCGGGTTGCCCACTATGGGCGTGAGCGGCGAAGGAAAGGTGGTGAGGCCCCGAGCCTCACAGACTGCGTCCCACACCCGCAGGGGGACCCGCGTGACAAAGGAAGCGTAAAGATTAGGGGGGCGATGCGCGCGGCGCAAGAATGGAACCTCCTGTAAAGTGCGGCCCGCCACTGCCTGGTCTTGAAAGAGCCAGTGTTTGTCGGACTCCCACCTGCTCCATTCCACCAGATATCGCAGCTGCACCGCCTGAAAGTACTTACGGAGGTCCGGAATACCGAGACCCCCCGCCTCCGGAGCAAGCGTGGAGAGGACCCTCTTCATTCGGGGCTTGCGGCCCTGCCAGACAAAGCGGGAGATGTCAGCCTGCATTTGATGCATCCAGCCCACCGGGGGCTGGAGAGGTAGGGCCCGAAAAAGATACAGTATCTGAGGCAACACCGTCATCTTAACCGCCGCGATTCGCCCCAGCCAGGACAGCAGGCCCTTGCTCCAGCGACCAAGCTCCTCCTTGATCTTCCTGCTAAGGGAGGCATAATTAGCCGTAACCATCTCCGGCAATGTGGGCGCCAGCAGAATCCCCAGGTATGGCACCGTGGACGAGGACCACTGCATGGGGAAGAGCCGCTGAAGGTCCCTCCTGGTATCCGCAGCCAGGGACAGGTCTAACGCCATCGACTTGCTCATATTCATTTTGAAACCGGCCACACATGCAAAGGCGTCCAGTTCCCGGAGGCAAGCAGGCAGCGACCTCCTAGGGTCGTCCAAGGTCAACAGGACATCGTCCGCGTAGAGACTGACAGTGTGGACATACTGGCCCATCCGGACCCCAGTAGCATCCGGATTATTGCGAATCCTCTGAGCAAACGGCTCCATGTAGAGGGCAAACAAAAGCGGCGAGAGGGGGCAGCCCTGCCGCGTGCCGCGTTCGATAGCAAATCCACCGGAGCTGCACCCGTTGACCCGCACCGACGCTGAAGGATGCTTATAGCAGTTGAATACCATGGTGCGGAACTTATCACCGATTCCCAATTTCTTGAGGACCAGCTCGAGATACGGCCAGTGAACTCTGTCGAAGGCCTTCTCCGCATCCACAGACAGCAACATCCGCTCCCCCGGGATCCGCGAGGCCTTCTCCAGAACATGCGTCACCCTCTTGGTGTTGTCAACCGTCTGTCTGCCTGGTACGAAGCCAGCTTGGTCCGCCTCCACCAATCCGGGGAGGTGTGGACCCAGCCTGGACGCTAGAATCCCTGTGTACAACTTGAGGTCGACATTTAAAAGCGAGATGGGTCGATACGAACCGCAGAGGGCCCGGTCCTTCCCAGGTTTCGGGATTACCGCGACCGTCGCCCTCAGGAGATCCGGGGGGATGGCTCCCGGTTCGGAAAAGGAGTTAAATAGCCGAGTAAGGACAGGGGCCACAGCCGTGCAAAAAGTCTTGTAAAACAGAGACGTGTACCCGTCCGGGCCCGGGGCCTTACCATGCTTCAGCCGCGCAATAGCGGAAATCACTTCTTCAACGTGGATATCCCGCTCCAGGTGGTCCGCCTGAACCGGATCCAGCACCGGAAGGGTCACCGACTCCAAATAGCCTTCGGCATCCCGTGGCGAGGAGGGCTCTTCTGCATACAGGGCTTCGTAGAAGCCGCGGAAAGATTCCGCTACCTCCGCGTCCCCAGAGACGACCCCCCCGTCCGTGTCCACCAGTTCTCTCACAACGCTACGCTGTTGCGTGACCCGGAGCCGGTGTGCTAGGAGCCTGCCACATTTGTCCCCCCCAGTGTAGTAGGCATGTTTCAAGCGCAAGGCTGCATACTCCGCCCTGTCAAGATCCAGTGCCGACAGGAGCTTCCTCGCTGCCTTCAACTGCCTCCACACCCTTGGCGCCCCCGTACGGCGGTGGACCTGCTCAAGCTCCCGAACCTGAGCTGTCAGCTCGTCCCTCTTCCGTTGCCGCTCCCTGTTTTCGGCTGCGGAGATAGAGATAAATTCCCCCCGGAGGACTGCCTTCAATGCCGCCCACTGTGTCGCCTGTGAAGTGTCGGTGTTGCTATTGTGAGTGAGGTAGTCTTGTATGACCTCCCCAATGCGCTGCACCACCGACTTTTTGTGTAAAAGGGTATCCCGGAGGCGCCACACCCCCCGAGAGGAGGAGGCCGCCGGCCACTGGAAAACGCCGGTGACTGGGGAATGGTCAGACAGGGTCAGGACCCCGATGTCCGCCGCCGTGGCAGCGGCGCGCAGCGGTCCACTCACAAGAAGGTAGTCCAGCCGTGAGTAGGTTCGGTGTGCGTGCGAAAAGTAAGAGTAGTCCCTATCCGTGGGGTGCATGGAGCGCCAGAGGTCGTGCAAGTCCATGTCCGCAATCCGGGCCTTTACAGCCTGGGACAGTTCCCCCGTCTGCGGGAAGCGCTGCGCCGATCTGTCCATCACAGAATCGAAGACAATATTAAGGTCTCCCCCCAAAATAACGTGGCGGTCGGGAGAAGCAGTGACATCCACCAACACGGAATCCAGGAAGCGCTCTTGGTGGTCGTTAGGGCTATAAACGGAGCCGACCGTAAACGCAATGCCTCCTAAGCGCATGCGATACGCAAGAAGCCTCCCCTTCTGTTCAGCACACTTATACAAAACCTCCCCCCTAAAGGAGCTCGCTAAAAGAATGGCTACCCCCGCCGTCTTGTTCGCTGCCGAGGAAAAGAACTGGGTAGGGAACTTAGCAGAGCGCAGCCTATGGCAATCCCGGGGCAATAAGTGGGTCTCCTGCAAAAGGCAAATGTCCGCCTGCGTCCCCTCCAGCAAAGACAAGATCGCTCTGCGCTTCACGGGGTTATTCAGACCCTGAACGTTAAGGGTCACTACCTTTAGGCCCGACATTCCTCTCGGGGATCGGGAGCGCCGTGCAATAGGCAGGGGATCAGCGGGTGGGGCGCGCAGGGCAGCCGCGCAGGACAAGCCAGAATAAGGTGGGCATGGACGACATCGGACGGGACCTCCCCAACCCCAAAACAACCCCCCCCCCCACCCAAAACACAACCCTGGCAACTAGCCACCCGCAAACTTAAACACCCCATTGTCCCAGTCAAGCCCCAAGATGGGCAAGTCCGTAGAAAGAAACGAAGTGGACGTCCAGCCACTCACCTCCATCCGCTCCCCCCCGACCCCCCCGCCCCGTACCAAGCATGTAAAGAAGCTAAAGGCATCTCCCCCCGGAGTGAGTGTTAGGCCGTCAAGGCCACGCCGGAGGAGCCGGTCGAATCCCCGGCCGCCGCCCTCAGAGCGTCGGCCATGTCCGCCCTAATGGTAGGGGAGTCAGGACGCCCTGCGCTGGCCGCTGAGCGCCGCCTCGTCGACCTCCGCCGGTTCCGTCTCTCAGAAGACCTCCGCGACGGTGTAGCTCCTTCCTCCTCCGCCGCCGTGAGCCCCAGGACACCACAAATGTCTTGCAAGGAGCGTAGCTGGTGTAGCACCCCGTTCCACCGAAAAATCAGGCGGAAGGGATGACCCCAAGAGTACGGCGTCTCGTGTTCACGCAAAAAGTCAGTGGCAATCCTAAAGGACCTGCGTTTCTGCAGCGTGATGGCGGAGAGGTCCTGGTAAAGCGCCACCGGCCGATCCCGGAAAGTCAGGGGCTGTTTCCTGCGGGCCTCAGCCATGATGCGCTCCTTCAGTGGGAAGTCGGGCAGGAAGGCCAGAATGTCCGGTGGAGGTGCCGATGACTGGCGCTGCCGGCCGACCCTATGCGCCCTATCAATGCTGATGGGGAAGTCCGCAGCTTCCCCCAGGATCTCTCGGAACAGGGCCCGCAGGTAGCCCCCCAGATCGGACCCCTCGTCCGCAGTCGGCACACCACGCACTCGAATGTTGTTCCTCCGAGATCTGTTCTCCAGGTCCTCAGAATGGGCCTGGAGCTCCACACACTGCTCCCGGAGGCGGAGAACATCCTGTTGAAGATGGACTATCTCCTCCGCTCGGTGGTGGGCCTCCGTCTCCACCGTGTCAACTCGCTCGCCAAGGCCCTCCACTTCCCTGCGCACTTCCCGGACCTCAGTGGCCACCTCCCGCTTCAGTGTCTGGAAGTCCTCCCTGAGGGAGCTAAACAGTTCCTCCATAAAGGTCCTCGTGACGGGTGGCTCCCCCCCAGTCACATCCGCCGGGGCCCGGGAGGACCCCGGCGAGGGCTGTGTTCTGTCCCGCAGTTGCTGGGCCCTGCCAAGCATGTCCGGCAGGGTGCGGTCCCCCTTCTTCGGGCCGCCTTTTCCAGACATCGCCAGCACCGCGGTCGGGCACAGGTCCAGCCGCCGCAGGGATGCCCAGCCGCTGGCAAGCGTTCGACGTGGGTGTCCCCCCGCAGGCAGAGTCGCTGCGTCACAGGTGACAAAATGGCGGCCCAGCCCGGTCACCGTCAGCCGCGGGAGCCCATTCGAGGCAGCAACGGGAGCCACAGTGGGGGGGGGTCTCATCAGCACAACCCCCAGAAAGTCAGCCCAACAGCAGCGGGGGTCACATACATCCAGCAATAAGGGCTCCGGCGAAGGCCACCACCACTGCTCCCTCGGGGACAAGATGGCGGCAGGGCGGAGCAGGGCAGAACGACCAGGCCCGGCAGCACCACCGGGGCTCCCAAAACGCACAATAGTCAAATAGGTTCCACCGCCGGCTTCAGTCTGTCACACACGGGGCCCAGGTGGTCCGACTCCACCAGAGAGTCCGTCGTACCTCGGCTAAGGGTTAGGGGGCCCCCGCAGTGCGAAGTGTAGCCGACACCAGTCCGAGTGCCCAGGCGCCCGTCCTAGTCCTTCCGCACCGTCGGGTCTCCTCCAGCAAGGCTCCTTCAACCTCCGTCGAGTCAGCTTCCCTCCAGATCGCAACTTTCAGCACCAGGCCCAGCCGAGGCGCCCGGACAGCACTCCAATGCGCTCCGCCCCTCAGGCACTCCGTCGCTCCGTGAACTCGATCGGACTTTTGGGGGGCTTCCCCCGAGGCGATCCGAACCAAAACGGCGACAACGTGCGCCCCTGGTGCTCCGCCACGCTCCACTCCCACGCCGAGCCTCAGCGGGGGGAGAAAAGCAGAAGAAAAGGGCTCAAGCTTGGCCGGGCCGGAGGAGCTACGGGAGGAAGCGTCCGCTCACCCCGCCATCTTGGCCACGCCCCCAAGGGTGGACCTTTTAATTGCTCTCTGTCCCCTTCTTATGTGATTGATGCGTGTAAACAGAGAGTCAGAGAATTTAATCCATGTTGGAATAGTTGAGAATAGCGACTTATGTATTTATAGTGCTGTGAGGTGACAAAAGGCGATGCGAATTTGCAAGTCATTATTTTGAAATTGTATCACAGTTTGAGAGAGGCTGCTGAAAAACGATTTCGTTTTCAAACTAAAGTTAAAGTATATATATTTTAGTGGTATGTAATTAGGCTGTGCATTGTGCAAAAGTTTTTATAAGTTTTCATTAAAAAGACACACTCTAGACGTTGGCTAATCACACTGTTGTTACCTGTCAAAAAGAATACATCTTTATCACCATGAATCTTCTGCTCTCTCATTCCACTAAAGACTTTATATGTTTTTAAACATTTATAAAGCGCACCATTCACCAACATGATATCCTGGTGCTATGAGCCTCTACGAGACACAAACCGCTGCACATATAGTGATAAAGATACAAAAAGGTACTGTCACGGCACCTCTGCGTCTTGGGCTTGCATGAGGCCCCTTCATATTGAGGTTGGCATGGCGCCTTTTGGTCATGGGCTTGCATGAGGCCCCTTCATATTGAGGTTGGTATGGCGCCTTTGCGTCTTGGGCTTGCATGAGGCCCCTTCATATTGAGGTTCGCATGGCGCCTTTGCGTCTAGGGCTTGCATGAGGCCCCTTCATTTTGAGGTTGGCATGGCTCATTTGCGTCTTGGGCTTGCATGAGGCCCATTCATATTGAGGTTGGCATGGCGTCTTTGGGTCTTGGGCTTGCATGAGGCACCTTCATATTGAGGTTGGCATGGCGCCTTTTGGTCATGGACTTGCATGAGGCCCCTTCATATTGAGGTTGGCATGGCGCCTTTTGATCATGGGCTTGCATGAGGCCCCTTTATTTTGAGGTTGGCATGGCGCCTTTTGGTCATGGGCTTGCGTGAGGCCCCTTCATATCGAGGTTGGCATGGCACCTTTGCGTCTTGGGCTTGCATGAGGCCCCTTCATATTGAGGTTGGCATGGCACCTTTGCGTCTTGGGCTTGCATGAGGCCCCTTCATATTGAGGTTGGCATGGCGCCTTTGCGTCTAGGGCTTGCATGAGGCACTTTCATATTGAGGTTGGCATGGCGCCTTTTGAAGTTTGGGCTTGCATGAGGCCCCTTCATATTGAGGTTGGCATGGCGCCTTTGGGTCTTGGACTTGCATGAGGCCCCTTCATATTGAGGTTGGCATGGCGCCTTTTGATCACGGGCTTGCATGAGGCCCCTTTATTTTGAGGTTGGCATGGCGCCTTTTGGTCATGGGCTTGCATGAGGCCCCTTCATATCGAGGTTGGCATGGTGCCTTTTGGTAATGGGCTTGCATGAGGCCCCTTCATATTGAGGTTGGCATGGTGCCTTTGAGGTTTGGGCTTGCATGAGGCCCCTTCATATTGAGGTTGGCATGGCGCCTTTTGGTCATGGGCTTGCATGAGGCCCCTTCATATCGAGGTTGGCATGGTGCCTTTTGGTAATGGGCTTGCATGAGGCCCCTTCATATCGAGGTTGGCATGGTGCCTTTTGGTAATGGGCTTGCATGAGGCCCCTTCATATTGAGGTTGGCATGGTGCCTTTGAGGTTTGGGCTTGCATGAGGCCCCTTCATATTGAGGTTGGCATGGCGCCTTTTGGTCATGGGCTTGCATGAGGCCCCTTCAGATCGAGGTTGGCATGGTGCCTTTTGGTAATGGGCTTGCATGAGGCCCCTTCATATTGAGGTTGGCATGGCGCCTTTGAGGTTTGGGCTTGCATGAGGCCCCTTCATATTGAGGTTGGCATGGCGCCTTTGGGTCTTGGACTTGCATGAGGCCCCTTTATTTTGAGGTTGGCATGGCGCCTTTTGGTAATGGGCTTGCATGAGACCCCTTCATTTTGAGGTTGGCAAGGCACCTTTGGGCTTGCATGAGGCCCCTTTATTTTGAGGTTGGCATGGCGCCTTTGAGGTTTGGGCTTGCATGAGGCCCCTTCATATTGAGGTTGGCATGGCGCCTTTGGGTCTTGGACTTGCATGAGGCCCCTTTATTTTGAGGTTGGCATGGCGCCTTTGGGTCTTGGACTTGCATGAGGCCCCTTCATATTGAGGTTGGCATGGCACCTTTGCGTCTTGGGCTTGCATGAGGCCCCTTCATATTGAGTTTGGCATGGCACCTTTGCGTCTTGGGCTTGTATGAGGCCCCTTCATATTGAGGTTGGCATGGCGCCTTTGGGTCTTGGACTTGCATGAGGCCCCTTCATATCGAGGTTGGCATGGCGCCTTTGGGTCTTGGACTTGCATGAGGCCCCTTTATATTGAGGTTAGCATGGCGCCTTTGGGCTTGCATGAGGCCCCTTCATATTGAGGTTGCCATGGCGCCTTTGAGGCTTGGGCTTACATGAGGCCCCTTCATTTTCAGGATGGCATGGGGTCTTTGGGTCTGGCTTTGGTGCCCTTGAGGTTGGGCTGCAACGAGGCCTCTGGGTCGTGGGACTGCCAAGGGTCACCTGATTGTGTGGCTATCATCCTGGGCCGCCTTAAAGTTAGCAATGTGCTATTTGAATCCGTGACTGACATGGGCTGGAGTTGGCATAAAGTTTGGCCCCCTGGTGGAGCACACGGGTCCGCCATTATCCCATACTGCCATCAGAAGACCACCAGAGTTCCCCATAGATGCAAGTTCATGAAGAAGTCCTATTTTTTTTATTTTGTTTTTGTTTCTTTCTGATACATTTACTAAATTGATAGAAACGATAGGCCAGGTATTGGCAGCTAGTAACAGCTCTTGCGCAGCGTGGTGAGCGCGTTCTGTTTTTAAAAAGCCCGTTTTGTACTTTTGTTCGTTTTATTTTATTTTTCCCCTGATTTTAATAGGCAGTACTCCTGGGGCTCACCCCTTACTTGCACTGTAATTGGTAAGAACACCGCCGCTTGTGCGGGCCCGGTTTCGGGGTTGTGGAGGGTTTCTTTTTACTTCCTAGCGGGCGCCATCTTGAGAAGGGCTTTGACGCTCTTCCAGCGCCATCTTGGGTGTACCGGAGGGTCGTTTTGCTCCCCACCTGGAGGGACTATTTAAACCAGTCCTCCGAGCGCAGCGGGATCGCGCAGCGGGTCGGCCTCCGCTTTGCCGGAGTCTTGCCAGAGTCCTGCCCGTCTGCGCCCGTCAGCGTCTCGGCAGTGGCTGGAGCTGGACGGTGGGGTGCCTATTTTTGTATTTGCTTGTAGTACTTCTGTGTTATCTCACAGATATGTTTTGCTATATTTCGGCAGACTTACTTGCCTTACGCCCCTCTAGTGGCCAATGTCATTCTTTCTTTCCTGGCAGCCGGGCCTTAAGAAAAGGTTGTCCAACTTGCGGTTGGCGTCTTCCAACGTCTATCGGAACTGCGCTGGACAATATTTCGGCCCCTTATCAATGTCTTCTTCTTAATACTAGATCCTTGACCTGTCACTCCCTTGATATCTGGAATTTATTACAGAATTCCAATATATCATGCCTATTTCTTACTTAGCCAACGCCATCCCTCCGGAATACAACATCTTTAGGAGGGATAGAATATCAGGCAGAGGGGGAGGTGTAGCTTTTGTGGTAAATAAAAACATTCCCTGCTCAACCTTCCCGGTAGAGAATATTCAGGGATGTGAAGCCTTGGGTTTCACCCTTCAGCTCTCCCCCCTCCAGGCTTGTACCGGGATTCTCCTGTATAGAGCCCCGGGACTTGCAGGGCCGTTCTTTGATGAACTACAAGTAGCTCTCTCAGTCCCTTGTCTCAGATCTGAGCATTGTATTCTTCTTGGGGATCTCAATGTTCACATGGATAATACAGCGGACCTCGATGCAATGAAACTCCGTGACATCACAGTTCCATTAGGATTGTCTCCGTTTCTGCAGAAACCGACGCACAACAAAGGCCATACTCTTGACCAGATTTTTTCAACAATCTATTACGATAACGTCTATACAACCAGTATTATGGTCTGATCAGTTTTTTTTATCTCCTTTTTTGTGCCTGCCACTGCTCTTACTCGGGTGAGAGAATCAATAGAGACCACGCGAACTTCGCGCCCTTTCCATCTGCTTTCGGTGGATATGTTATCTGAGGCCCTTACCACCTTTCCATGTCCTCTTTTGGGCAATTTGGAAGAGAATCTTAGTCTCTTTCAGAATTGGCTGACAGCCAGATTTCAGAACTTAATCCCCGAAAAAAAGCTTAAATCAGGCGAATGTAGAGCGTCGGCCCCATGGTTCACTCCCCAGCTAAGGGAGCAGCGGCAGGGTTGTAAAAGGGCTGAGAGAGTTTGGAGACGGACCTATGATATGACTGAGAAATTGAAATTTCGAGCAATAACTAAAGCCTACCACCAGTCAATCTGGAATGAAAAAAAAGGCCTATTTTGAGCGTCGAATTGATGAGGCTGAAAATGGCTGTAAAGAAATTTTTAAAGTTGTTCTGGATTTCACCTCTCCAGCTATCTGTACACCATCTCATACTCATTCAGAAGTATGGATAAAACAGCTTGCAACTTTCTTCACCAGTAAAATTACAACCATTCAAGCCTCTCTTTTCCACCCTAGCTCTCAGTCGGTCGTGGGTCCCTCATCCCCCCCTTCATTCAGGGAGGGTCTAGGCCCTTTTCTTATACAATTTCCACATCTATGCCGTGACACTTCTCTCGAGCTTTTGTCAAGCTTGAAATCGGGTTCTCCACTTGATCCGTGCCCGGCTAAACATCTGGGGAAGGTGGCACCTGCTTTAAATGCCTTGCTGAACCCCCTTCTGAATTATTCGCTGTCAACGGGAGTGGTCCCGCAGGCATGGAAACATGCTCTGATCCTGCCATTGATCAAGAAGCCTACCTTGGACCCCCTCATCCATGCCAACTATAGGCCTATTTCCCTTCTCCCTGCCCTGGCGAAAGTGGCCGAGAAATTTGCACATCGGACGATTTCCAATTTCATCGAAGGAAACGACCTGTTGCATGACACGCAATCTGGGTTCCGTGCAAATTTCAGCACGGAGTCGGCTCTTCTCGAGGTCACGGATGCCATCAGGGAAGTACTCGACTCTGGAGGAAGGGCCATGTTGGTAATGTTAGATCTGTCGGCGGCCTTCGACACCGTCCCTCATGATCGCCTCCTTGTAAGACTCTGGGAGAGCGGCATTCGGGGAACGGTGTGGAATTGGCTTAAATCTTTTCTGACCGGCCGCCGGCAAACGATCTGGGCGCCCCCTTTCTCCGCTGATATGGCTCCACTAGAGGTAGGGGTACCGCAGGGTCCCATTCTTAGCCCCATGCTATTTAACATCTTTATGGCCCCTCTGGCGGTAGTCGCGGAGTCCTTTGGCGCCCAGATCGTATCTTACGCCGATGACACCCAGCTCCTGTTCACTTGTGATAGGGGCGGGTCATTCGACGACGTACAGATCAGGGATTGCCTTGGTGCGATTTTTGAGTCGTTCAGGTGTAATGGATTAAAGTGCAATTCCAATAAGTCGGAGCTGCTCTTTTTTGGTTGCACCTGTGAACCAGACTGGAAAGCTTGGTGGCCACAAGATCTGTTTCCACCTGACAACGTGTCTCTCAAGGCTAAAAATTTGGGAGTGATTGTGGACAGTGAATTGTCCTTTGGGCCACATGTTTTGTGCCTCTCCGGTAAATGCTTTGGCATTTTACGGATGCTGAGGAAGTTTCTTCCTCTAGTGTCTTTCCAGCATAGGAAGATTATTGTTCAGGCCTTGATCGGATCTCGACTGGACTACGCAAACGCCCTTCTCTTGGGTCTACCAAAATATCTTTTGACCCGTTTGCAAGTGGTCCAGAACTCGGCAGCCCGTGCTATTTACGGGCTCCCGAGAAGAGCAGGTGCCACGGCTTTACTGAATTCTTTACACTGGCTACCGATCGCTAAAAGAATTCTTTTTAAGTGCTTGACTTTTGCCTTCAAAGCTTTACAAGGATCTGGCCCTAAGTACATAAGGAAACGTCTCTCCCGATATGTACCCAGCAGGTCTTTGAGATCATCTTGTCTATCCAAAATGACAGTCCCGGTTATCAGGCGTGCAAGGATGGGAGGTCGATCGTTCCGCTACCTAGCCCCGAAGGAGTGGAATGAACTACCACTTTCTCTCAGACAGGCTCCCAGTCTCCTTGCTTTTAGAAAAGAGCTTAAAACGTGGCTTTTTACTAAATAAACTTTTTACTAAATAAACTTGATCCTTCTCTTCTGTCTGCTTTTTTAGTTGTTATGTCTTGTTTTGCCTGCCGATATTCTTCATCAAAGCGCCGGGATGATCCTCGGAGTAGCCGAGCGCTATAGAAGAAATAAAAAAATTTAAAAAAATAAAAAAGACGACTATCCAAGCCTGTGCTTGGATATCTGTGTACCCAGGAGTTGTTAATGATGCACTCTTCTGTTCAGTTGTACAGGACCAAGAGGTCACATCTAGCGTATTACTGCGATTGTACCCAGTCATTAGGTGGGCAGGCAGCTGGCAGGTGAATCGGGGGTGGCTGGAATCACTGGCACCGACCAGGGCCACATCTTACTCGCGATCTGCTGGAAACTGCTCTTGCCTGGTTTTCTTCTCGGCCCACAGAAGTTCCAAGCCGGACATTCCCCTCCTTATGAATCCCCCTCAGCCAGAGACGTTTTAAGGCATGGGCAAAGTGGGCTCTGGCCGGGGCCCCAGCCTTTCCGCAGGCCCCCTGATAGAGCCAGCTCTCTTCTGCAGAGCGTGTTGCCCTGGTGACCTTCTTGAATGGTGATGTGTGAGAATCTATTACAGACATTTTGCGGAGAAATGTTTGTTTAATGCAACCTCCATAAAAAAGTTTCTTTTAGATCAAAACTGGACCTCACATATGAGAAATGGGAGGGTGTCACCGATTATTTGAAGTGATATTGATGACCTGCTGTTGTGCTACAATATTGAAAACACAGGTCACTATTCCTAAATATTCGATGTAAACACATTTTGAATTCGGACTAGTGTGCCTGTGCACTGTCAGTGACCTGGCCAAAGAGGCCATGAAAGAGCAGAAACTGGATCAGAAATCCAAATCTGTTCCGAACAGGGGGCCCCCAAATCCTTAAGATTTTCTGCCCTCAGCCCTTCCTGATGCCAGGGGTGCCAACACGTTTACAACAAAAATGAAATATTTTCAGTTGTAGTTACTCATGACCTAATCATTGTTGTTTAGGTAGCTAATAAGCATCGGCAAAGCCAAAAGATCAGTCTTGTTTTTAGGCAGGCTGTTCAAACGCCAGGATTTCAGTTTACATGGTTAACACACGCCTTTAATTAGGTGAGGCACTCCTCTTGGAAAAGAGCCTTAATTTGCATTTCTTCCGCCACGACCATTTAGAGACCCCCCTCCCCCTCTCACCCAGCCCTTTTTCATCCCACTTAAAGCACTGCAGGCTCTTTGTTTCCACAAATTCTCCCGCTGGCCACACCCACCTCGCGTGGTGACATCACTTCAGGCCTCGGCAGTTTTCCATCCAAGGAAAAAACTTGTTCATGAGTTCATCGGTCACCCACAGCGTCCAACCGAGATGTTGGCAATAACGTCTTGGCAAAAGTAGCAGTCATGTCTGGTGCCTAGGAGACTGTCACTACCAGCTCACTTCACAGACCCCCTTGGTTGGCACCTACCTGCTTGTGCATGCTAATACATTTTACAGGGCAATGTCTGGTGCCTGGTACTGCGACCACGCCAGCTCACTTTACACCCCTCTGGCACCTGATACCTGGCTGCACGTTCAAGCCAGCTCGCTTTACAGCCCTCTAGTACCTGGCTGCACGTGCAAGCCAGCTCGCTTTACAGGCCTGTGGTACCAGGCAGCACATTAAAGCCAGCTTGCTTTACAGCCATCTGGTACCTGGCTGCACATGCAAGCCATCTCGCTTTACAGGCCTCTGGTACCTGGCTGCACATTCAAACCAGCTTGCTTTACAGGACTGTGGTACCTGGCTGTACGATCAAGCCAGCTCGCTTTACAGGCCTGTGGTACCTGGCTGCACATGCAAGCCAGCTTGCTTTACAGGCCTGTGGTACCTGGCTGCACATGCAAGCCAGCTTGCTTTACAAGCCCGTGGTACCTGGCTGCACGTGCATGCTAGCACATTTTTTTTTTTTTTTTTTTTTTACATGGCTATATCTGGTGCCTGGGACTGCGTGCACACTTGCTCCGTTTACAGGCCTCTGGTACCTAGTTGCACACGCATGTTAGATTTTACAGACCTCCATCTGGTGCCTGACGCTGCATGCTTGCATGCTAGCTCACTTTACAGACCCCTGGTCCTGGGAGTCTGGCACTGCTGCTCGCTTTACAGGCCACTGGCAACTGCCTGCAAGACCTTTTGATTATACTAAAGTATGTTTAATAATCTACTTGCATATAGGGGTTTTAGCCGCCTCTCTTCATCCATTGGTCTGTTGTGTTATTAACACTTTGCTTCTGCCCACTACAGCATATAGCATGGGTCAGTCACTGGTTAGCTTCACTTTTCGTGACTGCTTTTCTTTCACAAGGAGCATATCCTGGTACAAGCTAGTAGCCTTTAATGTCCGTGTTTTTGATTTTACTTTATAGTTACGTTAGCGGTTCGTGTTTAGAACCCGATGTGATAGCGGGCGCTTCTGATCCACATTGTATCTTCATCAGATCCCATCTCCTGCCCATGCAGTGGTATATTCCTTTCGGAGTGTTTCCTTTTCTGTCTGCTGCTATTTCACAGGCTACCTGATTGTGTCCATTGCTAACTGTTCTGTATTAAGTTATCCTCTTATTTTTATTTATTTATTTCTTTTTCATTCTTTCCATTCTTGCTTTTTTTTTTTTTTCTTTTTCTTTCCTTATTTCTTTTTCTCTTTCTTTTCCTACCGTGCCTCTCTCCCCTGAACTGATAGACTTTTTAAGGTCTCTGTGAGCCAAGACCATTTGACTTTACTAAAATCATGTGTATAACATAGTGACGTATAGGGGGTTCATTCAGACTTCATCCATTACTCTCTGGTTGGTGTCCTTCACATTTTTCTTCCACCCAGTCCAGCATGCATTAAGAGGCAATATTTCAGCCCACTTCAGCCTATGGTTGCGGCATGCCGCCCTTTCACAAGGAACACATTGACAAGTGTTTTTTTGTTGTATATTGGTATAAAAAAAATATATATACTTTTTTTGCTTGCAGCAAATTATTTTGTGTTCTTTTTTTTAAATATAGAATGATGAGGACTCGTCCTATTCCCAAACAAAGTTTTGCAAAATCTGTTAGCTGCCAACTCCAAAGCTACTGGCTTTGTAATGCTTGTTTAGCATGTCATACAACCTCATTAGACCCATACATATGCAAATCAGTTGTGGCCGTGCTCCAATAGGAACAGTTCAGTCGGAACTGCCAAACCAGGCCCTCTCTGAACTGAAACAAAGCAACCCAGGACCGCACTAGTTGGGGCTTTCCGTCAGATGCAGCTTGGTTCCAGTGGTACCGCGAGCACTGTGCCCATGCCTGGGCATACCCATCCCACTTAGGGTGTCACACTGAAGTAAACAAAACGTTCATGTCAGTTCAGCTTGTAGTATATAATGGGACTGGTTGCCCCAGCAAATTATTCTAATTTGGTAACAGTAATGAATATTCTTTATAAATGCACTAAATATTTGAGGAAAAACAGCCTATGTGTTTCACACTGTAATAAATGCAATTAAATCATGTTATCAAAACATATATGATGTTGTGAAAAACGGCGCTAAATAAAGTGCGCCGGACAAAGGAACTGTGCAAAGCTCCCTCCCTCTGCCCACATCTGCTGCTTCCTATCACGTCACCTAAGGGTTAGCTGTAATTCTCCTTAGGGTGGCTGCTCCTGTTAAGCATGCCCGGTAGCTTCCGTTACAAACTTTGTCAATGCGTCTTGCTCATGTATCACAATGCGCGCCAGACCTATTGGCTTTGGTTGTGCTTGATTTTTTTGGGTGGTTTTTTTTGCACTCTGATATCATTGTTTTCCCCATTTTAATGGCAGAACTTCGAGTACCAGAATGCAAACGTACTAACCAGGACTAGGTACATTTGGTAAGGTGACAGCTGTGGAGAGGGTGGCACTTGGAAAAGGAGGATATTTCTAGACCTGGGTGGAATTTCAATTACGCCAGAAGAATTTAGGTAATTCTGTGTTACTCTTTGATGCAGAATTACTGATAAATACGTGACGACTACTCCTTGAATAATTAAGACTAAATTTGGGGGGGGGATATCCTACAGCAAGACCACATTTAACGGGCACAAGGAACTGCTCATGCTTGCTATTCGTGTTCTGCTGCGTTTAGACCCGTTTCTTAGAGCGAGGATTCTTTATCCATTTTGGATGCAAGTGGGCATTTTGTACTAAGAAAATGGTACTAAATGCCGGTAGTATGTTGGGGGGAAAATCCTACCCCCAAGAGTACGTTTAGCAAGTGCAAGCGGACGATTGCTATTAAAGCTCTGTTGTATTTAGTACTATTTCTTAGTGTAAAACAATTTATCCTAAAGTTCATTTTGAATGTGAGGGAGCATTTTCGCACTAAGAAATAGCGCTAAACGCAGAAATACTCTTCATGTGTAATTACCTAATACTTTGGCAAAATTACGCTACTTTGAATAACTCGACCATGCCCACTCCTAGACAGACATGAACGCTCTCAAATATCAATGGTTCATGCTTGAAAAGCTCATGCATTCTAGTACTTGTAGGCCCGGCATTCTATCAGAATACGTTGTCCTGCTTCCTGGCTAGCTCACAGTGCCCCCTCTAGGCCCCTAACCATGACTTGTTACTAGATGGTATCTGCAACCTCAGAACATGACCACTCTGATTCCCCAAGGAAATCGTGGAAACAATTCTACCCTTATGCTTGTTACTTATGCATACCCAGAGAGAGACACAAGATATGCAGGAATTGGCTTTTCAAACATTTACTAAATTAATTGTTTTCTTGTGTAAAGGACATGAGCATCCATTATTAGCAAGAGGAAACAAAGCAGTGTTACTAACATTACAAGAATGGTGAAAAAGATTACAAGAATGGTGAAAAAGATTAAAAATGTAACTATCAAGACAATATTGCGTGATTATGTGATAATGCAGATGTAGATCTAGAAATACTCCTACGCTGAGTTGACCTATACTATCGAGAGCATAGTGAGAGTACCCCATGCCAGATCACTTGGGATAGCCAAACCCCCGTATCTGTGTAAGATGTATCCGGCTGCCAGTCTGGTGTAGAGTAGGCCGCCGTCAGCAGGATAGGGACTTGAATCGGCAGACCTGCGTCTGTCATAGCGGCCAGAATAATCCATGGAAGTGCATTTATGCTGCATAAAGCTCAGAGATGGTTTATATAATAAAAACCACTGTTGCAATCAGACTATGTCAGAGGTGCAGAGCTGATGTTGGTTTGTCTTTGCGGCTCGAAGCTGTTCCAATTGCACAACTAAAAACAAGAATATCATGCTCCACGTTCCTAGCCTTGGATGGAGTGTACTAGGCGCTTGATAATAAGCCTACCAGGAAATGTACTGCCTGCAGAACCGTGCACATACATGCTATCATGTATGTGCCTAGCATGTGGAAAGTTACTGTTTGATAAAGATGGCAAGTTTAAATGTATAACAAAAATTGTGATTTTGTGCTCAGGCCATGTTGAACCCAACTAAAGCACTTGTAGGCTCATTTGAGAGCCACAGGCCGGAAGGTGGCACAACTGGGGCCCAGATAGATGACTGAGCAGTGTAGCTGCCTTTGTGTTGTTGAGAAATGCTAGACAGGCCATCTTAGCAGGGCAGAGCACAAAGGAAGCTCCACCCATGACCGATTCCCGTTATCAGGCCATCGGGTTATACCCCATATCTGTGAAGCCAGGAGTCAGGCTGCCAAGCCCTGCAGATCTGAGAACCTCTGTGCCCTTCCCTTGGAGCCAGAAAGTAAAGCCCTGCTGCTCTGGGGTGTGCCTGTGTTCTTACCTTGGACTCTGGCTATAAAGCCCTGCTGCTCCAAGGTGCCCTGGTCATGTTTCCCTGGAGCCAGGCTGTAAAGCCCTGCTGCCCAGAGGGGCCAATGTGCTCTTCGCCTGGAGTCAGGCTGCCAAGCCCTGCTGCTCTAAGATAGGAGTGGGTGGAACTCGCAGAGTTTCACTCCGCAGAATTCTGCGGAGTTACATAAAAAACAGCGAGATTCCATGAAGTTCCGCAAGCAGGCAGAATTCCGCACCTCTGATTTTTAACACCTGGAGTTTGTTCCGCGCTGTAGAATCAGTGTGAATGGCACATTACATCACGACAGAGGGTGTTGCTTTTTTCTGCCACTTAGGCAGATTTTGTACTAGAATGGCAGCTTTCTCAACACGAACGGTCGCGATCCTGGTGCGACCACCCGTGTTGAGAAATCCTGCTGGAAGGTGTTCTAGCCCCTGAAAATCACACTAGGGGATGCAAATTCTCACTTGTCAACTTACTGTTGGCTAGCCACGCGTGTGAAGAAACTACACCACGCGGCGGTTGGTGGAGTTTTGTCAGAACTCCGCATTTTGGAGTGTGCAAAACTCTGCCGGCAGAGTGGAATTTTTTACCCAGTCATACTCTAAGCAGCCCCTGTGCCCTTCTTCTGGAAGAAGCCAGGCTACGAAGTCCTGCTTATTCAGGGTGCACCTGTGCCAGTCCTTGCTGCTCCGAAGTGCCCCTGTCCTTTTCCCTGGAGCCAAGCTGCCATGCTCTGTGCCATGCTCTGTTGCTTTGAGGTGCCCGTGCCCTTCTCTTGGAGGCAGACTACCAAGTCCTGCTGCTTTGGGCCCTGGGGGGCATGTGTGTGCTTCCCTTGGAGCCAGGCTGCCATGCCTTGGGGCTCTGACCTCCCCACCGTGCTCTTCACCCGTGTATCACTTTGATAGCGCTCATTAACCAACACCTGCCCGCTTTCCAGGGCAGGTGAGAGCACCTCGGTTTCATGCTGCGGACTCTAGCTGCTATGTAAATGCATTCAGAACCGGCCTCTGCTAAGATGGTGTCCTCGGCGGGGGGCGGAGAGAAATTTGGCGCCCTTGCTGATGGTAGTGATTTTAATGAGGTAGCAGGGGGTCCCATTTGAGTTCACTGGTCAGTACCTGGATGAGCAGGTACTAGCCCCTGAACACAAACATCCCTGGACACCACCCTGCGCGCCTAGATCAATCACAGCTCAGCTGCCTCACGCAGAGGATGGTTTTGTTGATGTGTGCCAGCAGGGGACAGAGATGATAATGAAGGACTAAAACCACTTTAAGCTGGCAAATAAAATAGAAATGAACAGGCAAGGGCCAGGCTGGAGCAAGATGAGAAGGGCGCTGCTGATGGCATAACCTTAACATACACAGCTCCATGCGCCCCTCAGAAAATTGGCGTCCTGGGCCGGAGTCCAGCTCACTCACGCTCAAGGCTGGTCCTGAATGCAATGATGGGTGTACCTGAGATGAGCAGGTGAGTACTGGCGGAGGGGCAGGTGAGTACTGGCGGAGGGCTCCCAGTGTAAGGTGGGGGTTTCTCTGCTTGCCTCTGTCCCACAACTGCCAGTTCCTCGATCCCTGTAACCCTGAGATGCCAACCTGCCCATCTCCTGTACCCACCTGTCCTTGACTCTATAAACTGACTGTACCGAGGCTGGCCAGGTGCCAGCGTATTATTTTAAATCTGTGACCAGTACTTCACAAGTGCCACAGCGGTTTACTTTTTCGTCTTTTCACATTGTCTCAGAGGCACCATTTATAAGATTATCTCATCCTGTGAGGTACACACTGTCACCCAGATCTCATTAAGCTGTCACACAAGGGTACACCGCACACTTTAGAATGTCACCCGGAAGCAGCCTAACAGCACTCGTGAGACGCTCGTCCCCGGGGGCACGTGCTGTGCTTGCCGGGCAAACACTGCACGCGGCGTTGGTTCGGTCCAGAGGCCTCCTGGCCGACAGGGGATCGGAACCCTAGGCGCCCGCTCGGAGCATGTCCATGGTCGGGAGGGCTTACTGTGGTGAGCTGTGGTGCGATGGCAGACGAGCGTTCCTTGAGACTCTGTGCCCTAGCCCCCACAGCCTTGCCCTGGCTTGTTGGCCATCATCATAGATGCCCTCTTGTTCCACAGGTCGTCGTTGGACCCTCTGGGTGCTTCAGCAGTGTGTTACCCATGAGCCGGTCTCTGCTTCAGCCCTCTCAGACTGTCCCTGGCCATCCTCCTAACACTGCCCCAAACTCCGAAAACCGCTAGCCAGTGCCCCAGTCTTAGGCCCCGCCCAGCTCCAGGCTGGCATGGGTCCGTGGAAGACTGGGAGTGATCCAGGGGAACGACACCCTGGGGCAGCCGAGCCCCCTCCAGGGCCCACCAGAAGTGCCACCTTGTACCCAGCTCCGAAAGCAGTGTTGCTAGAACGATGATTTACAGTGTGTTGTGCAGGCCAGGAGCAGCACTTCAGTGAAGTCCTCCGAACTCTAAGCAGTCCTGGTGTTCTAGAGTGAACAGGTCAAGAAAGAGCCAAGTTATTTCTAGAAGAAAGTGTCAAACTTTATCAGGCTCCACTCGCTTCCATCAATCTTTAGTGCTTTTATTATTGCAATCAATCTTGGCCTCTTCAATAATAATGAGACCACTTCCATGGCAAGACCACTAGAGGTTGGCAGAGAAGATGTTGTATCTTTCCTTGGAGGATTAACGCTTGGAACCAGGTGCCCGAGGCACCTCAGGAGAACAGAAGCGGCCTCGGAGGGCTCCGCCTCAGTATAGGCCTGGGCCCTGCAAGAGCTTCGGACGAGCGCTCAGTGTGGCTGAGAGGTGCTTCTAGGTCCTACCGAGGCCCCTTCCTTCCAGGTCATGATCTTGGAAATTCCCGGGCCCCCTCTCTTTCTCTCCTGTTCATGCTCGAACCTCGGAGTGATGTTCTTGATAACCTAGATTCATTCACCGTGCTTCCCTCCTTTATAATCTGTAGACTCCTTTAATGCTTTATTCTGTATAATCTCCAGACCGTGACCTGGTTTGGGATTGGCTACTTCCCAGTTCACCACAGAGCAATGAATGGAACCCCAAAAACGTAACCACGCCCGTTAGAAACGTTGTGCGACCAAGTGTCGCCCCGAGGAATGACCTGTACATGCTCTTGTTACAACTGAAGAGTGTTGAGGTGTAACCATGAGCAACAGCAAATAGAAACAGTAGTATGAAGAAACCATATCCACAGGAACACCGCGCACTCTTTACAAACAATGCCCTTATCAGGGCTTCGCCGTCATATAATGTCCTTCAAAATATTGTGAAATACAAAAAGGGGTGCTTTGAATGCTTGAATTAACGGCTGTCGCTGGCAGTCTCTCGGGCATGGCATAGTGGCTCGTCTTATTTATTTAGTTTTTAAGCTCCGTGTGCTCGAAACTTAAAGCTAACATTGCTTGCGCCATAACAACGCATCCAGAGGTGGTAAGTGGCCATGCCAGCGAGAGGATATTGGGGGGGCGGAGGGAGGATCAGACCCACTTTACTGGAAGAAGTGAAGGCTCTGCCTACCCTTACAAACCCTCCTACCTCCCTTAGTCAGCTGACAGATACAATATTAAGGCACTTATAATACCTTCTTTCTATGTAGCTCCTAACTCTACTATCTTGTTGATTCTAAGCTCTGTAACTAATAATCATCACTATTCTCAAATGCAGTGGCACTCCATCTGCTGTCCTTGGAAGGACAAACGGCTGAGCTGGCCCTGCTTTGAGAGCTGCAGAGTACACATATGTCGGTGACAACCATATTGTTTACAATAAATCTTTGAAATGACTTTCTCTGTTTTCCCTCGCCTGCGCCATCGTGCTATAAGTTTTCAGTGCCAAAAAATGCTCCTATTTTGCTCACAGATATAGATCAGCACCTTATAAAATAGAAGTCATTTTTTTTTTAACATGTTGTTTCTTTATGGTTTATATGCTCACTTTGCCACTGGATTCAAGCTAGCCTGGCTGAGGGGTGTTACCCAGAAACCGGTCCCAGGATGCTTGTTTCCGGTCCAGGGAGGACCTGGCTTGGCAGTTCGGCCTAGACTGTTCCCATGAGGCACAGGGTCAAGACTGATTTGCACATGGCGGAGTCTAAACTGGGGTGGCGAAGTGAGCTAAAGAACGATGATGGATTCAAGCCAGATCTGGGCTGGGGGTGAGTGTCTGAAAAGTTTCAGCGCTCCGTCTATCATCTCCTTGTGTTTACTTTATCTATTCAATACAGGTCACTTTTTTGCACTGAGATGTTATAATAGTATCAATCAATCCATACTTATAAAGTGCAGCTACTCACCTGTGAGGGTATCCAGGCGCTGAGGTCTCTCTGGGCTCAGTCGAAAAGCCAGGTCTTGACTCCCTTTTTGAATTCCGTGAGAGATGATGTTCGAAGGTTGCTAGGAAGGTCGTTCCAGGCTGTAATAACTGAACTTCTAAATGTTGCCGTGTATAAACTCCATCTTGCTCACAAAACCCTTTCTTGACCTCTCACAAAATTGTCTTCTACATTACCCCGTGCCGGTGCCCTGGGCCGGTTTCTACTGCACCCACGCATTGTCTCAGGAACCTGTATGGACAGCAGAACAGGTCTGTCCCGAACCGGTCTGTGTCTGCCAACGGCCTAACACCTGCTCAGGTCACGAAACCCTTCTTACCCGCAGGGCATGAAAGCTGCCTCCAAACAGGAATATGTCGAGCGCCCTCCTGAACTTCTGCATACCCCGGACTTTCCGTTGCCTCCAACACCTGAATTCCTGCATACCAACGGACTTTCTGTCGTCCCCCTGCACACGAGGGGAGTGTCCACATCCTATAAGAGATGCGGCATGCCAATGACACGTTGAACAGTCTCCTGACACCTACGCAAACAGTGGGTCTCGGACACTCTTCCATCTCTAGAGATTCTCAAATCGTTGTACTAAAGAAATCTTTTGTTTCCTTGCTTCCAGAACTGTGGTCTCCCATTTTTGGTATTGCAAGGCATTGACGGAGAGGTAAGAGAAGGAACGGCCTCCAGCGTCGGATTGGTAACGCGGGCACTCGGGCAATGCCCGAGGGGCCGGTCTCCTAGTTCCAGTTGTGGGCTGGTTTTTTGAGCCGATTTGGGTAGTTTCTGCATTGTTCAGTGGCCCAGTGGGTGCCTGAGTGGCCTTTCTGGAGGCAGTTGGGAGAGAGTCTCGTCTTCGTCTGTCAGATGCCTTCTGACGGTGATGAGGAGGCAGATTGGCATCCATTACCTCCCATTTAGGAACGGGCAGAGGTGTCACTCCCTTTCCCTCGCTGGGCCAGGCCATTTGTGTGCATACTGAGCGGGGGCAGGGGGCCTGAGCAGAAGTGGCTTCACTCGTTTTCAGGTGTTTTTCACAAGTGAAAACTGATCTGTGCATCTTTTATTACCCCCCCCCCCCCACACACTTTCTTCTAATAAAATTTCACCGAAACACTGTTTTGAGGAAAGGCAATATGCAAATGTGGGCCACTTTTTCTTAGCGGCCCGGCTGATTTTTAATCCCAATCCAACCCCTGTTGACCTCCACTGGGGTAGGCAGATGCTGTGAGTGTGGGTGAGGGAGGCGAGCAACCGTGTCTTGACGGTTGGTGGAAGTTCAGGCAGTGGTTGATGTATGCTGTCTCTTGGCCGTGGAGGGCACTGTAGGTGTGTGTCAGTGTCTGCACACCTCACACACAAACAGCACTGGAGCCCACAGGCAGCAAAGTGAGCTGTTCTCTGGGGTGCCCTGGTGATGTGGAATACCACAAAATATCTCTACTTGGTGAACAGCCGCTAAGGCCCCCCCACTTCTATTTTTAAAATTACCAATCGATCTCAAAGCCTTACAATAGTAAAAAATAAGATGCCGCTGTAATTTTGTAGGTGCGCACATCCGTTATTACACGTTTGCAGACCTTATTGCGCAGGCGCGCACCTGCAACATGACACGGACACTTTCTCCTTTTGGCAGAACCACGTGCCATCTTTCCCGAATGGTACTGTAACGCCATTGGATTTGACAATTACTTGTTCTTGTCGCACCCTCAGATCGAAATTAGGGCTGATCCATTGAGCTGTAGCAGATAAAACAGACGGAATGCACAGCTTCGAGGGGCCGGGCACAGTATTCAAGATAATGTTGACTGCATTGAGTGTCACGCATTCTTGCAGGCAAATGTCACGCACGCACTAACTCCCGTGCTGAGAACATTGCTTTGAAGAGCTCTCCATGTATTTATCATTTAATTGATTACAAGGCCGGGCCCTGATAGCGCTGCGAGGAACAAGAATTCCTTGCGTTCCTTAATGAGGGGGACGAGACATTCTCGCTTAGCCGCGTCTCACCCGCATCCCTCTAAACCCAGGACAGGACTGTGTAACTAACTCGAGGTTCAGCTCCCAGTAGACTTCTCCTTACCGCTCCCACCGCCTCCAGGGCCTGCACGGGTCCCAGCTCTCCGTCCCTGCATGCTGCCCGAATCCTTGCCCCCCCCCTCATTTCTGTTTTGGGCTGATTCTGGTTACCCCAAGAAATGCTGCCGTCGCATTATTAGCCGCCCTTGACTGAGAGGGGCATTATACCCACTCCTGTGCTTGTGTCCGTGCTCTACCGGTATAACGCCCTGAAGCGTCCGTCACTACATTAGGGTGACCCCACTCCTGTGCTTGTGTCCGTGCTCTACCGCCCCACTCCCGTGCTTGTCTGTGCTCTACCGGTATAACGCCCTGAAGCGTCCGTCGCTACATTAGGGTGACCCCACTCCCGTGCTTGCGTGCGTGCTCTACCGGTATAACGCCCTGAAGCGTCCGTCGCTACATTAGGGTGACCCCACTCCCGTACTTGTGTCCGTACTCTACCGGTATAACGCCCTGAAGCGTCCGTCACTACATTAGGGTGACCCCACTCCTGTGCTTGTGTCCGTGCTCTACCGCCCCACTCCCGTGCTTGTGTCCGTGCTCTACCGGTATAACGCCCTGAAGCGTCCGTCCCTACATTAGGGTGACCCCACTCCCGTGCTTGTGTCCGTGCTCTACCGGTATAATGCCCTGAAGCGTCCGTCACTACATTAGGGTGACCCCACTCCTGTGCTTGTGTCCGTGCTCTACCGCCCCACTCCTGTGCCTGTGTCCGTGCTCTACCGGTATAACACCCTGAAGCGTCCGTCGCTACATTAGGGTGACCCCACTCCTGTGATTGTGTATAACGCCCTGAAGCGTCCGTCACTACATTAGGGTGACCCCACTCCCTTACTTGTGTCCGTGCTCTACCGGTATAACGCCCTGAAGCGTCCGTCACTACATTAGGGTGACCCCACTCCCGTGCTTGTGTCCGTGCTCTACCGGTATAATGCCCTGAAGCGTCCGTCGCTACATTAGGGTGACCCAACTCCTGTGCTTGTGTATAATGCCCTGAAGCGTCCGTCACTACATTAGGGTGACCCCACTCCTGTGCTTGTGTATAATGCCCTGAAGCGTCCGTCGCTACATTAGGGTGACCCCACTCCTGTGCTTGTGTCCGTGCTCTACCGGTATAATGCCCTGAAGCGTCCGTCACTACATTAGGGTGACCCCACTCCTGTGCCTGTGTCCGTGCTCTACCGGTATAACGCCCTGAAGCGTCCGTCACTACATTAGGGTGACCCCACTCCTGTGCTTGTGTCCGTGCTCTACCGGTATAACGCCCTGAAGCGTCCGTCACTACATTAGGGTGACCCCACTCCTGTGCCTGTGCTCTACCGGTATAACGCCCTGAAGCGTCCGTCACTACATTAGGGTGACCCCACTCCTGTGCTTGTGTCCGTGCTCTACCGGTATAACGCCCTGAAGCGTCCGTCACTACATTAGGGTGACCCCACTCCTGTGCCTGTGTCCGTGCTCTACCGGTATAACGCCCTGAAGCGTCCGTCACTACATTAGGGTGACCCCACTCCTGTGCTTGTGTCCGTGCTCTACCGGTATAACGCCCTGAAGCGTCCGTCACTACATTAGGGTGACCCCACTCCTGTGCCTGTGTCCGTGCTCTACCGGTATAACGCCCTGAAGCGTCCGTCACTACATTAGGGTGACCCCACTCCTGTGCTTGTGTCCGTGCTCTACCGGTATAACGCCCTGAAGCGTCCGTCACTACATTAGGGTGACCCCACTCCTGTGCCTGTGTCCGTGCTCTACCGGTATAACGCCCTGAAGCGTCCGTCACTACATTAGGGTGACCCCACTCCTGTGCCTGTGTCCGTGCTCTACCGGTATAACGCCCTGAAGCGTCCGTCACTACATTAGGGTGACCCCACTCCTGTGCCTGTGTCCGTGCTCTACCGGTATAACGCCCTGAAGCGTCCGTCACTACATTAGGGTGACCCCACTCCTGTGCTTGTGTCCGTGCTCTACCGGTATAACGCCCTGAAGCGTCCGTCACTACATTAGGGTGACCCCACTCCTGTGCCTGTGTCCGTGCTCTACCGGTATAACGCCCTGAAGCGTCCGTCACTACATTAGGGTGACCCCACTCCTGTGCTTGTGTCCGTGCTCTACCGGTATAACGCCCTGAAGCGTCCGTCACTACATTAGGGTGACCCCACTCCTGTGCCTGTGTCCGTGCTCTACCGGTATAACGCCCTGAAGCGTCCGTCACTACATTAGGGTGACCCCACTCCTGTGCTTGTGTCCGTGCTCTACCGGTATAACGCCCTGAAGCGTCCGTCACTACATTAGGGTGACCCCACTCCTGTGCTTGTGTCCGTGCTCTACCGGTATAACGCCCTGAAGCGTCCGTCACTACATTAGGGTGACCCCACTCCCGTGCTTGTGTCCGTGCTCTACCGGTATAATGCCCTGAAGCGTCCGTCGCTACATTAGGGTGACCCAACTCCTGTGCTTGTGTATAATGCCCTGAAGCGTCCGTCACTACATTAGGGTGACCCCACTCCTGTGCTTGTGTATAATGCCCTGAAGCGTCCGTCACTACATTAGGGTGACCCCACTCCTGTGCTTGTGTATAATGCCCTGAAGCGTCCGTCGCTACATTAGGGTGACCCCACTCCTGTGCTTGTGTATAATGCCCTGAAGCGTCCGTCGCTACATTAGGGTGACCCCACTCCTGTGCTTGTGTCCGTGCTCTACCGGTATAATGCCCTGAAGCGTCCGTCACTACATTAGGGTGACCCCACTCCTGTGCCTGTGTCCGTGCTCTACCGGTATAACGCCCTGAAGCGTCCGTCACTACATTAGGGTGACCCCACTCCTGTGCTTGTGTCCGTGCTCTACCGGTATAACGCCCTGAAGCGTCCGTCACTACATTAGGGTGACCCCACTCCCGTGCTTGTGTCCGTGCTCTACCGGTATAATGCCCTGAAGCGTCCGTCGCTACATTAGGGTGACCCAACTCCTGTGCTTGTGTATAATGCCCTGAAGCGTCCGTCACTACATTAGGGTGACCCCACTCCTGTGCTTGTGTATAATGCCCTGAAGCGTCCGTCACTACATTAGGGTGACCCCACTCCTGTGCTTGTGTATAATGCCCTGAAGCGTCCGTCGCTACATTAGGGTGACCCCACTCCTGTGCTTGTGTCCGTGCTCTACCGGTATAACGCCCTGAAGCGTCCGTCGCTACATTAGGGTGACCAGGCGTCCCGGATTTGCCTGGACAGTCCCGGTTTTCCGGCAGATTTCAGGAAATTAAGGTCCTGTGCCTGTTTTTAGACGGGGTCGGCTGAAAACAGTGGGAGGGATAGTTAGCAGCTGTTACAGGAAAGCAATTTAATTGGCAGGCATTCAACTGGCTTTAAAAATTGCATTTTATGTATTTTCTTACTGTATTTTCTGTAATTCTCTGCTAAGGAGCGCTGTCATTCTGTGCACTGGGTTAAAATAAAATTGTAATCATTCTATTATTGGGGAAATGTCACTTTTTTTGCTTTAAAATTCTTGTCACCCTACACTACATCCATCAGGAAACCAGTCCCTGTCAAACGCCTGTTTGCGTTGAGGGATGCTTGGGCGCGCGGTCACTGGACCATCTGCCAGGAGCAGGAACCAAGTGTGTGTGTTCGAGGCGCGTCCAGATGACACTCCGTGCGCGTCTCTCAGGTGTTTATGGGGAGGGACCCGCGTCCCTAATGTGTTGTGGGGCCCCCTAGGGCATGGCGACCGTGCCCAAAACGGAATCCATGGCCTCGCACATCCTTGGAGGCAGTGACCGGATATGAAGCAGGTGAGGCCTGCTTTTGTCATCTATAAATACATTTTAGCAGCGGTTGTGCGGGCCCTGCAAAGAGCAGGGCTTTGTACACACAGCTTCGCAACTCGTCTAGCAAGAAATTGTAGAGGGAAAGTTGACACACATTTTCAAGTCGGAAGGCAACTACAGTTGACAGATTTGACATCCGTTTCAGCAGAGGGGGACACATAGGTAATATAGATATTAGTATATATAAAATATATCATGATTTTGTCTGCTTTAAGAAGCTACTTAAAACCTGGCTTTTTAAATCCTATCTCTTCCTTTCCTTTCTCGTGTGGGACTGCGCTTCAGAGCGAGATACTCCTGCGGGGGGGATTCGCTGCACTATATCGGGTTTCCATAACACACCATAATAAACTTAGATCACACTCATCAAATAAACACATTGAATGCATAGTACTGTGAACTACATTGTTCACGGGTAAGATTTCAATGCCCAGTCTCTATGCCTAGGGTGTCATGGCTAAGAGTGTCAGTTTATGGTTTGAGAAACCCTCCCAAATCGTCGGCTGGTCGTCGTGCATCGGTCCTCTGCCCAACACAGGCACGAGATTTAAAAAAAAAAGCCACCAAGCAATTTAGCCCCAATTGCTGCCCAAAGATAGAGAGAAAGAAAAATGCCTTTTCAGAATTAACCCCGTCAGCTACATATGAAGCAAGGATTAAAATAAGCTTGTGAGATGTGACCAACATTTCCGAAAGAGCTGCCACATGACTTTCAAGCAAATCGAAAACAAAACACTGCACATCACCTAGGACTGCAAGTGAAGCGTCGTGTTTGCAAAGATACAAAACACACAAAGGTGGGTGCTTACAAAACATTGCAAGAGCACCGCAAAGTGAACAAAATGGATATTTAAGACCAGATTGACAACAAAATGTAAGCTGGTGGGAGGACCATGCAACCAGAATCCCCATTAGCATAGAAGACTCTTTAAGTCTACTCTTTCACAAGCAGCACACGCACGCGCAAAGTGCCTCTCTTCGGCGCCCAGGGCTACTGAATGAATGAAATAATGAATGAAATAAAATTTATCATTGCGCTACTAAGCCCGAAGGCATCAAGGCGCCTAACCAAAAAAAGTTCAAAAGTAGACTGATCAGAACTAGGGGTAGGCCCTGGCAAATAGCCACGTTTTAAGAGCCTTCCTAAAGGCTTGCATGGAGGGAAGAGATTTGATTTCCACTGGCAGCATATTACACAGCCTGGGGGCTAAAGATGAAAAAGCTGTGCCCCCCCATTTGGCTTTACGGACTCGGGGAACAGATAGCAGAAGTTTGTTGGCAGAGCGGAGATTTCTAGAGGGTGTATAGGGGGCCAGCAAGTCCCTCAAGCCTCCAGCCCTATTTGAGGCCAGAGCCCCATATGTCAAACTCGGGGATTTAAAAGAAATCCTGGCCTCAATTGGGAGCCAATGCAAGGACCTTCTGGCAGCCTGGGCCGAAGCCCGTTTGGGCAAATCCAAAACAAACCTGGCCGCAGCATTCTGCACCATTTGTAGTCGTGTTAGCAGGCCCTTGTTAATGCCTAAGTAAAGGGCATTGCAATAGTCCAATCTGGAGCCTATCATTGCCAAGACGATCTGTTTTCTGGCTTGAGGAGACAGATAATGTCTAATCCTCCGTAGGATATTTATTAGGCCCCAGCAAGTGGAGATAGTTCTCCTAACTTGTTGGTCCATCCCCAAGGTCGGGTCAATCATGACTCCTAAGTTTCTAGCCAGGGTCGTAGGGGTCGGGCACAGCCCCAGCGAGGTCGGCCACCACTCAGCCGACCAGAAATCCTCCTTTCCTCCAAACACCAGAATCTCTGTCTTTTCGCCGTTGAGCTTCAAGGAATTACAAGTCATCCATTGAGCAATGGCTTTCATGCAATTTCTAAGATTGGAAGCCACAAGAGTGTCAGGTTGGGCGAAAGACAGAAGAATCTGTGTGTCGTCGGCATAGGAGATTGTCTCCATCCCATACGATCTAATAAGCCTGGCAAGTGGGGTCATATAGATGTTAAAAAGGGTCGGACTTAAAGCCGACCCCTGAGGAACCCCACAAATCACAGGATGGGATGGAGACAAAAACTCCCCCAACTTTACTTTCTGCTCCCTCTGGTTGAGGAAAGAGGCCAGCAAACTAAGTGCAGGCTCCTCAACCCCTATCTCTCTCAGCCTAGATGTTAAGACTGAGGGAGACAAGGTGTCAAACGCAGCCGAGAGATCCAGCAGGATAAGTAGAGTAGTCTGACCCTTATCTACTCTGGTGCGGATGTTATCAAGCACAATAGGCAGGGCAGACTCAGTACTATGTTCTCTCCTAAAACCGTGCTGCGAGTGATCTAACCGACCAGAGGTTTCCAGAAAAGCAGCAAGGTGATGGTTGAGATGGATTTCCAACATCTTTGCAGGAGCTGGGAACAGCGAGATGGGGCGGAAGTTTTTAAGAACCCCAGGGTCAAGCGTGGCCTTCTTTAACAGAGGTTTTACTACCGCTTTTTTCCATTGAGGGGGGAAAACCCCTTCCCTCATTGCCCTATTCATAATATCTAGTAAGGGGGGAAGAAAACACTCCTTACATTGTTTCAGAAGTTTCAAAGGGCAAGGGTCTAATGGAGACCCCGACCTGATCTTAGTCAAAAGGACTTCAAGTTCCTGTAAGGAAAGGGGAGGAAAGCTAGACAGGCCCCCTAAAGATACTTCCTCCGGTAATGTTGCCGAAATAACAGAGGTACCCAGGGGGGTAGATAGCGTTAGCCTTTGACGCTCTAATGAAGAATGTATGTCCACAATCTTAGAATTAAAGAATTGTGCAACATCATTGCAGAGCTGCTGTGAACTAACCACAGGGTCAGGCGTCTTCAGTGAGATGAGTGTATCCACAATCTTAAAAAGATCTTTCGGAGAGGAGAGAGAGATGGTAAGAGAGGTGAAGTACTCTTGTTTAGTTTTTATAACCTGCTTCTTGTAGTTCTTTAGGAGGACTTTATGCTCTTCCCTCTCACGCAAGTCCCAACTGGTCCTCCAGAGACGTTCCTGTCTCCGTAGTCCCTGCCTAAGAAGTCTCAGTGGTTCAGAAAACCATGGGGCGGAGGGACTTTTTCTAGCAGAATAACGCAGGGTAGCTGGTGCCAGTTCATCAAGAGAAGTCTTAATGACATTATCCATCCTGTCAACTGCAGATCTTACATCTTCCTCCGGAGAAGTCGTTAGACTCAACAGCTTAGGGGCAAGCAGATTATTGGTAACCTTTTTAAGATTACGTCTCCATACCATCTTACTGGGCACATTGCCCTTTCTACTGTTCAAGGTAGTTGTAAAAACCAAAGAGATCGCATAATGGTCGGACCAAGAGAGAGGGATAGGAGCCTCGGTTTCCAACCGAATATCATTGGAGAATACCCCATCAAGCGTATGCCCAGCTTGATGGGTGGGACCTTTGACTAACTGTCTCAGCCCACAACCAGAGAACATATCCAATAAGGATGAAATTTCAATTGACTCTGAGTTCTCCAAATGAAAATTTACATCCCCAAGAACAGTAATGTGCTCACAGCCAAACTGTGACTCTAGAATATTAAGCACTTGAGGGCCGAAATCCGTTTTGGTCCCAGGGGGTCTGTGATAAGAAAACCCATAAACGGTACGGCATAGGGTCCATAAATAGAGAACTGAATGGCCTCAAAAGAGTCCTAAAAGTCCTCCAGGGGAGTGATATTACAGGTCAGATGGTCCCTATAAAGGATACCAAGCCCCCCTCCCTTTCGACCCACTCTATCCTTCCTCACGAGAGAATAGCCCTCTGGTACCGCCTCAACCAAGTCAGGGCCCGAGGAATCTTTTGCCCAGGTTTCTGTTATAAAAACCCAGGCGGGTTCTCTGGCCAATACAAAGTCCTTGAAAGCGAGATTATTTTTGATCAATGACCTCGCATTGACGAGGAAACCCTTATCGGTCCTCAGGTTAGGACCTGGCTTAGAGTTCGACGATAGAGATGAACTTACGGTAACAGGAATCTGCTCTGAGGTAGAAGACAGGAAACAGTCACAACTAAAGGGGGTCAGGAACCCTTCCGGCGCGTACCTATGATGACAAGGGAGCGTGGGCGGTTTCAGAGTCATAAAGTCCTGCCTCGTGTAGCCGGTCCCGATGGTCCCCCGGTCAATCCGCCATGTCTCCCCGCTGTCCCGCCCGTCCTTAGCGCAGACGGGCTGGACTCTGGCTTGACTCCGGCGTTACTGCGGCACACACGCCGCGCGCCTGCATGAGGGCTCTATATAGGGCACAAGCAGCCCACCTGATCCCTAACAGCTGTAGCGCTACGTCGCCTGGCGCCCAAACAGCTTTCCCTATCCAAGATGTCGCCCAAGAATTACGGGAAGGGCGCTAAACGCCCTATGGAGGACCCGCCAAACAGCGGTGAGGACCCAATTTATAGTGCGTGTAAGGGGACGTTTAAAAGCAGGGAAAAATATCAAAACAAATATTTAAAGCAAATACAGCAAAAAAGGTAACTTTTAAAATCAGTAGCGCACCTATGCTTTCTTTTTGGGACCAAGAAATGTTTTTAAATTTGCCAGTCTATAGGCAAGCCCCAACATATTTACACCTCATATTAGTTGCCAAACCTTTGGCTGTCAGTGCTTATATTCTTATGATTTTTTGCAGAACATCATTGTTCCACAACAAATAGTTTCTGCAAAACCCATACCAAAACAAGCACTGGCAAAGCCAAACGGTTGAGAGCCAGGTTGGGGCTTGCCTATATATTTATAACGATGCATTTTCACTGAAAACGGAGATGAAACAAAATCTGACTTTCTCCTTTTGCTTGAAATGAAAGACATGTAAATCCTCCATCTCTTTCAGATAGCCACAACAAGCTCTTTGAAGACAGCTGTAAACCCCACTTCTTTGGAAAATAATTCCCAGCCCAGTGCCAATAGGTCTGCAACCAACGGGAAATAAGGGGCACAAGCTAGTCGGATTAGGATCTTGTGCGATCAGTACTAACGCAAATTCACTAATGCCAAGCATAATAAAAAATAAAAAAAACTGATGAGCATGGTGCAAGCTCAGCTTTAAGTAGCAAGACGGCGATCACAGTCCCTCACTAACACCTGCGAGATGTGAATTGGAGGTCCTGATCTAGCAGCTGTGCTATGATCAACAATCTGGCCGTCCAAGCCTGTCTACTGCAGAAAACAAGACGGCTAAAGATGCAGAGCCACGAGAGTCGGGTTCATTGGAGTTGCTGTGTGTGTGCAAGACACAAACCAAACATTGAGACAAGCCACATCGCTTCAATATTCACTCCCATCATTTTATGCCGCCTCACATGGCGTATGGCCCTCAATGTTTTTTGATGTGGCTGGTTCAGGGCACTTAAAGTGTGCCACGGGAATGCGGTAAATGTGGGGCCATGTAATGCACAGGAATTCAGAGGCAATAAGAGTGACAAAGTGAGGAGGGGGAAGTTAAGATTTTTGGCTGAGAATATAGATGAGATTAGGATAAGCGGCACATAGTGGGGACGGAATGTAGGATTACAGAGGTGGTGGCCAACAAAGTATGCATAAGCCAATCAAAGGGACACAAAGGCCTATGGGGTCCCCCTTTAGAGGCACAGAGCCCGGGGTCAGTCTGTAGGACCCACAAATCCAGAGGGTGGGTCGTTGGGCCTAGGGGCTATTGTGGTTACAGGAATGCTGGGGCGACAGTAGCCAAATAAGTGGATCCGGTTCAATACATAAAGGGCAGATAAAGAACCAGCGCACTTGCACTGAGAAAGCCAAACGGAGCAGCTCATTTATTATTATAACTCCATAAGAAGCAGTTAGGGTGACAAAGCGTTCGCTACTTAATCAGACTGCCTGCAAATCCAACCCAGAGTCCCTTCTCTGTTATTGAGCGTTTTAAACAACACTTTTCTGCAATTCCAGTACTTCCGGATAACAATCAATCCTACAGCTGAATCCATTCTGGGAGTCGTTTGGGAGTGGGAGGGACTGTGAGTAAGGTGACCGAAGATTGGAGTATGTCTCCTCTTTAACCAATCCTAGTACTTGTATGGAAGTTCAATGTGCTGATTGGCTGCTTCGTCTACACAGGTTACTGCTGTGGTAAACCACTGTAGGACCCGTCTGTGTTACTGGGATGATTTTATGCCTTTGAGCTTGGTGGGAGGATGAAATAATTAGTTACAGACCTGGTGACCAGTGCTCTTTAACTCAAAGTCTTGCCTATCATCGAGATGGCTACAGCTCATAGAGTGAAATCAGTCGCCAGCAGTCTAGTGTCTGCTCTGAAGTAGTTATAATGAATAGTGCAAGCAAAGTAAGGGCTAAGCTTTTAATTCGTGTAGTTTCTTTGGACCGGCGTAAGCGGTTTGTCCCTCCTGTGGGCTCAGTGCTCCTGGAGTCTGAGGCCCCAAAAGCAACCAGTCCGAGAGGAGCAGAGGGGGATAATGGCTTGGGGGCAGAGCCATGAATGTGATTGAGATGAAGGATTGAGAGACAGGAAAGTACTGAAATTCGATGGGTGTTGTGCTGAGCCAGGGAAGCAAACCACAAACACTTATGGGAGTGCTCTTTCAAATGTAAAAAAAACAGTTCCCGAACCCATAAATAAAATGGGGCAAGTGGAAGGGTACAAGTACTACAGCGCTGCTTCGTGGAAGTAAACAATTGACCAAAAGGGGAACAAAGAGAAAACATTAACGCCGTACAAGCAAATATTTTTAAAGGACACAGACACAAATAAAAGACATGCAGTGGGTGGGATGTAAGCCCACAAAGTATATACAACATGTCCCAAACAGACCGTGCAAGTACTGTCTAGGATCGACCTAAAAATGTATGTGTCCTTGTGTAATGTAACTAGAGCTCATATAAAGTGCTCCAATACCTTCGGGGCTTGTTAGTGATATATAAACCTGCAAAAAAAGCAACATGAGATAGTAGGGTGGGAAATAAAGGCCGGGGTGAGTGGGCTCCAGAATGATGGCGGAGGTGAAGGGGATGTCAAAAAGTAAGAAAAAGAGTACCTAAAAGACAGTCTGTTTTCCCCAGCAGTGCAATGGTCTCCCAGCCCTCCGCTGGGACCTACATAAATACAGCAGCTTGTTATAATGTGCTCTTGGCCAGGGTTGCTATGTGTTACATGTCCCACTCTCGGCTTGAATATTCCCTGATGCCATTGAAGGGGGCGGGCCAGGGATGGGGGGGGCACACAGATGTGGTGTGTAACTCCCTGGTCCGATATCTGTCAGGGCAAGAAAGCTGAAGAAGGGTGAAATGCGGAGCGTGACCAGTGTCTGCCTGGGCTGGAGAGGAGGGTGAGAGATCAGTGTTGCAGAACCAGAGCTGGTGAGGGGGTGGCCGAGGGCGAGGAGAGGGGGTGACCTCTCCCAGAGTAGTGTAGTGGTGTGAAGCATTCGCTCTGTGCCTGCCAGGGCTGGTGATGGTTGAAATGTGGAGCACATGCCAGTGTCTACCAGGGCTGGAGAGGGGGGAGAGCTCCCTGAGAGAGAGAGAGAGAGGTGTGAAACACTGGCTCTGCGTCTGCCAGGGTTGGAGAGGGGGGAGAGCTCCCTGAGAGAGAGAGAGGTGTGAAACACTGGCTCTGACTGCCAGGGTTGGAGAGGGGGAGGGCTCCCTGAGAGAGAGAGAGAGAGAGAGGTGTGAAACACTGGCTCTGCGTCTGCCAGGGTTGGAGAGGGGGGAGAGCTCCCTGAGAGAGAGAGAGAGAGAGAGAGAGAGAGAGAGAGAGAGAGAGAGAGAGAGAGAGAGGTGTGAAACACTGGCTCTGCGTCTGCCAGGGTTGGAGAGGGGGGGGAGCTCCCTGAGAGAGAGAGAGGTGTGAAACACTGGCTCTGCGTCTGCCAGGGTTGGAGAGGGGGGAGAGCTCCCTGAGAGAGAGAGAGGTGTGAAACACTGGCTCTGCGTCTGCCAGGGTTGGAGAGGGGGGAGAGCTCCCTGAGAGAGAGAGGTGTGAAACACTGGCTCTGACTGCCAGGGTTGGAGAGGGGGAGGGCTCCCTGAGAGAGAGAGAGAGGTGTGAAACACTGGCTCTGCGTCTGCCAGGGTTGGAGAGGGGGGAGAGCTCCCTGAGAGAGAGAGAGGTGTGAAACACTGGCTCTGCGTCTGCCAGGGTTGGAGAGGGGGGAGAGCTCCCTGAGAGAGAGAGAGGTGTGAAACACTGGCTCTGCGTCTGCCAGGGTTGGAGAGGGGGGAGAGCTCCCTGAGAGAGAGAGAGGTGTGAAACACTGGCTCTGACTGCCAGGGTTGGAGAGGGGGAGGGCTCCCTGAGAGAGAGAGAGAGAGAGAGAGAGAGAGAGAGAGAGAGAGAGGTGTGAAACACTGGCTCTGCGTCTGCCAGGGTTGGAGAGGGGGGAGAGCTCCCTGAGAGAGAGAGAGAGAGAGGTGTGAAACACTGGCTCTGCGTCTGCCAGGGTTGGAGAGGGGGGAGAGCTCCCTGAGAGAGAGAGAGGTGTGAAACACTGGCTCTGCGTCTGCCAGGGTTGGAGAGGGGGGAGAGCTCCCTGAGAAAGAGAGAGGTGTGAAACACTGGCTCTGACTGCCAGGGTTGGAGAGGGGGAGGGCTCCCTGAGAGAGAGAGAGAGAGAGAGAGAGAGAGAGAGAGGTGTGAAACACTGGCTCTGCGTCTGCCAAGGTTGGAGAGGGGGGAGAGCTCCCTGAGAGAGAGAGAGGTGTGAAACACTGGCTCTGCGTCTGCCAGGGTTGGAGAGGGGGGAGAGCTCCCTGAGAGAGAGAGAGGTGTGAAACACTGGCTCTGCGTCTGCCAGGGTTGGAGAGGGGGAGAGCTCCCTGAGAGAGAGAGAGGTGTGAAACACTGGCTCTGCGTCTGCCGGGGTTGGAGAGGGGGAGCGCTCCCAGAGTGTTGCAGCATGGCCTGCAGCTCTCTGCTTTCTGGCTGCCAGTGCGGTTTGCAGCGCTCGCACCTCCTTCGAGGCTCTCCTCGGATTGGAACAGATTGTAATTGCCTCCTCCTGGCCCCAGACTTCCACCAGGTGCAACGCTGTGCAGGTAAGAGAGGAACTTTAATGTTAGTTATTTCATTTTCCTTTCGCCCCTTCTTTCCGTTTTCTCTTTATTTTTATTCTTTTCCTCTCTTTCGTTTTCCCTCCTTTGTATCAATCGCATTTTTTGCTTTCTCACTCGCAATTTTCATTTACTCTGTGTATTTAGTACTCGCTCTCCACTTTATTACCTCATTATTTCAATCTAAATTGCTCCCTCCTCCCCAAAATCTCATCTTTATCAGTCTACTTTCTCTCAACCATATAGTTCCCCCTTCCCTCCCTGCCTGACACTCCTGGTCTCTATTCTGGAATTTCCACAATGTGTATAAAATGCCTGAGCACTCCATACATACTGACCAACAACACACACGAGTGCACGGTCTTTACGGATACCTTCTCCTGTCATGAGCTGTCCACCTGTAAATCATTGTTCTCAGGTGATTTAGTCTAATTCGTTCAATGTAAGCGAGGCATGACAACAATACCCAGAATGCATTAGGTGATGACATGAAAGTTCAGGACTGGAAACAGTGCGCCTAATGACCCGAAAGAAGGCAGTCCTGCTATACGGGTGTGTGCCGCCAGCCTATCTGCAGGGTGTGGTTCCAGACCTTGTCCCCCTTAGGGTTTTGACAAGCGAGGCTGTCACAGGTGATGGTTTTCAAAGCGTGACCTGTTTTGCTTGAGTTTCCAGGGTAATACAACTGGCGCCCCAGGGTTGTAGCCTCAGCAAGTGTAAAAAACAGGGTCTTCGAACAGAAATGTAGCAGCCCTTGCTGTCATCAAAATATCAATTCTAGATGTTTGTAGACTGTGGGGGTGAGACTACCACTTCCTAATGGCGAGCACAATCTTGCAGCAGGGCCTTATTTGAGGAATTTTATGTAAAATGGACTTCTGTGTCATGTTTGTTTATTACTGAAGGATAATCTTACATATGCCACTTACTGGGCTGTTAGCAGCATGCATGATTTGCTGTTTTTCTTACGTCCTGTGCGTCGCTTTCTCTCAAAGTCATGGAGGTTTGAGCAGAAATTTCTTGTGGGGGCTGTGAAACCAGATGTTTGCTGCCTCAGCAACGCTCGACTCAACATTTACAGAAACTGGACGGTCCCAAGGTAAAGGTGCGCGAGGTCATTTAGGCTCGCAAAGGGATGGTGAAAATTGATTCTCTAGAAAGAAATCTTGGAAGTTCAAATTTACAGAAGGACGTCAGTCGTTGTGTCAAACCTGTGGTGCTCGTGGGAATGACGCTTGTCGGGCAGGAAAGAAACGAAGCAGCCTGCATGGAGATCAGGGAAAGTGCACGTGTGTGCAGTGGGTGGCCCGAGAGGGCCGACCAAGCCGTCACTGCGCTCTTAAGAGTGTTCTACCACTCCTCCCCTGCAGCCGCGCCACGCAAGCTGCTGCAGCAGGAGGACATAATAAAATAATAATATTAGTTCTTATCATTTCATTTTTCCCTTTCTTTTACTGCTGCAGGGTAGTGGGGGGACGCTCCTCCCAGGGACATCTTAAGGATTTTGGGGGCCCTGGGCCAAACATATTTTGGGGGCCCCTGTTCTGAAGTGCTTTAAATTGATGATCTAATTTCAGGTCTGTTATGCCCTCTTTGGCCTGGTCCCTGACAGTGCACAGGTGCATTCGCCCAAGCTTGAAAGGTGTGTTTTCAATATTGTAATACATCAGCAGGTCAGTAATATTACTGGAATAATCTCTGGGACACTTTCCCATTTCTCTCATGTGAGGCCCTGTTAGGTTCCAAAAGAAACTTTTTTATGGGTGTGTTGCATGAAACATAAACACAACATTTATCTGCAAAATTCCTGTAATAGACTCACACATCGCCAAAATTAAAAAGAAATGAATGGGAAACAGTAATTAAAAAAATCTGTTTAGTAATTATTCAAGGCCATCAGAGCAGACTCTCTGCAGAACAGAGTTGGCTGTATTAGAGGGTCCCCTGAAAGGCTGGGGCCCTGGGCCAGAGCCCACTTTGCCCATGCCTTAAAACGTCTCTGGCTCCTCCCTCTTAGCAAAGGAGCCGCCACTGCCCCAAACTCAGATTTTTACCACAATTTAACTATCACCTCGAGCTTGTGCGGCAGAGGGGGTCTAAAACGGTGCAGCTTGACCAACTTGTAAACGTTTTCCAGATGTTCGCCAGGGTGGCCAGCGCCGCTCCTCCTGGGGTCCACCACCCAGTGTTTGTCCACCCTGTCCACGTCACTGCATTGTTTGCTCCCTATGGTACCCGGATGTACAGAGTCCACGTGGATTGTCTCTCGCCATCCCTGGATACCGCGTCCTGGCACAATGCCCCTCCACAGGGAACACCCGGGCGCTTTTGTAGCGCGTGGCCAAGGGAGAAGCCAGAATATAAAATCCCATCGCACTTTGTACCATATCCCGGATGGCATCGCTTAAGTCCTGTAACTGATAGAATAAACCATTTATTCAAACTCATTTCAAATATGAGTTTATCAAATCACATTGAATAGAGTTCTATCATGTGAGGAATCCCTCGCAAGTGGCTGTGCTTCGCCTGGTCATCCAGAGTCCTGTGCCGAAGCTCGTATGAGGGGAAACGATCACACTTGAGGCGCTTCCTAAGCTCTTCCTTGATCTGGATTCAAACCGGCTTCCGGCAGCAACACTTCAACAGAAGCCGGCGTGACGTTAGTCAGAGCGGGTTACGGAAACCGGCCGGCCCCGAAATCACCCGAGGCTTTCGGCGAGGCTTTCTTACAGCCCACCCAGCTTTCTTTGCAACTTTCTCTTTACCTCTTCCTCTCAGTTGACTTTTTTCGTGTCTGTCCCTTACTTCCTTTATTTCCTTCTTCATTCGGCCCTTCCACCCATTGTTTCTGGTCTTTTTGCTTCTCCTTCCTCCTTGTTAATTCTCACTCTCTCTCTTAATTTGCCCCGCTCACTTGTGTTTTTCTTGCTTATTTGCCTTGCGTCCTCTTCCTGGGTCGCCGTCTCGGCCTCCGTTGCCACGCCGGCCTCTCTGCCCAGTCCTGCTGCGCTACTGCAGCTCCTTCATGAGCCTTTCTCAAAATATCTCTAGATCAGATCGAAGGCGAGGAGGCCGCAAACGGAATTAAAGCGCTCCTTGGGCAGAAGGAGGGGAGTGCGGGCGCAGGGGCGGCTCTAGGCTCATGGTGGCCCTGTGCAGGGAGCGCAGATAGGGGCCCCGGAAGAGGGTGTCCGGGCGGGGCGGAGCTCAGGAAGGTGTTTTAATAAAACGTCCAGAAAAGGCGTTAGATGACCAGTAACATGGTAACAGAAAAACAACGTTTACTTTTTGAGTGCTCATCACTTGGATACTTTATTTTAGAATCTGGGTCTCTGGAGGGACCCCTTTCAACAAGAAAAACACGTTGCGCGTCCGTAAGAGAGTTCGGCCACAAAGTAGGATCCCTCCAATCACATAAATCATATTCAGAACACGGGTCTGTAACATGGTCTTGCTCTTTGGCTTCCTTTTTAATACCAGCATCATCCGTCTGTAAACTCTGAACCTCCTTCAGAATGCCAGATGTTGATGGACCGATGAATGATGTTTCAGTTTCTCTGTCTGAGGGTCTTTTGTAATAATCCTCATCCTGAGTTGGTAATTGCTGCATGTTTGTATCAATTTCAGAGTCACCTTGTTCATTTTCATTGGTCTGCTCATGAGTATCATTCTGCTCATGGATATCATAATTTTTTTGTTCTTCTTTATGGTCGTCAGCGCCTGTTTTACCTAGTGCATCAGCAGTACTCTGGCCAGAGGATTCTCCATCTTTAGGTTTCCCTTGGGTGATAAAGTTCAGGATTGCTCCTTCCTGTGACACTACGAGAGCCTGCTGAGCCACCTTTCTCTTTCGTTTCGAATAACCAGATTTGTGTACTCGAATTCTCTTCATTTTGCTTGCAATGCAGCGGGCGAGGCTAGAGGTGGGTAGGGGAAAAAAGAAGACAATCAGCAGTGGCGGCTGCTGAAAGATTTTGATGTCATTTTTATTTTCTTGCAAAAACAACAGTTGATGGACAGAATGCAGAACAATGTCATACATTCACCCCAGTACAGAGATCTGGGCCTAAATCCATCGTTTTTTTGCTCACCACACCACCCCAGTTCAGACATGGCCATATGCAAATCAGCCTTGACCCTGTGCCTCATGGGAACAGTCCAGCCCGAACTGCAAAGCCATGTCTTCCCTGGACTACACAATGAAGGACCAGCATACCTTAATGAACGAGTGAATTTCCACCAACCTACCAGGAAAATATGTTCCAGAACCATCTCCCTAGCAGCCACCCAATGCAGCCGCTGATAAAACAGTGGAGGCCGCTACTTCTCCCACCTGGCAGTGAAGACCTGAAAACCCTCCCCCTCCACCTCAGAGCCTCACCATCGCTCCAGCAGTTCAGGAAGGACCACAAGACCTCGCTGTTCAACCAACAAGCAGCATGATCCAGCAGCATGAATCCCACACCGCCTCGAGACCCTTATGTGTGAAGCAGCTGAGCTTTACAAACCCTGACTGATTGATAGTAATTACCCTCCCCACTAAATGTATGACATATTATGAGGACTAGCCACATATGGAAGGTTTATTTGAAGAGTGTTATAAAACTATAGGGTAGATCATGTGACTTGGCAAACAAGGTCTGTTTTCTCAGTCCACTGAGAACAGTAGAGCCTGGAGAATAGGTCATGATCTATTTGGGAAGTGACCTTAGCAGGAAGAGAGTAAGCTACCTTGAAATCATGGCACACGGAGACCTGTCTCAGTACGTCACTAACTGATCCTGAAGACAGCCTACAGGTAACCAAAGACGCGTCCACTTTACCACATTGTCAAAAGACAAAATACAATATATTTAATTAAGGTATCTTGTATAGTGCCATATTCCAGCAACCAGTTCTGCTCGCTTTCAGAGCACCTATTAAACAAGGATTAATTACAGTGAGTCCTAAGGCTATGAAAAGGCACTAGAGGTTCACTGAAGCAAAATTAATGTGCAAGGACCATCCAGTCAGGAGACAACTTTCAAGCAGACATACGAATCACTAGCACAGCGTACCAACGACCCCATGGGCCGTGGCATAAGCAAGGAAAATGGCCCATTTGGCTGCTGCTCAGGAAGTGAAATATAGCAATTATCAGGGTTCAATGGGCCCCTGAGGGTTTTGGGTCTCAGTACCACTGTACTTGCTGAACCAATGGTAACTATGCCCCTAGTATGGACAGAGAAGGCTGCTTCACCAATTGCAAACTGAGGACTAGTTAAACTAGTTTTCTCTGCTAGTCACATGACAAGCACTGGAATGTAATTAAAGAAATGATCAAGAAGCCAGTCTCCTACCAAGGTCTCTGCAAAAGGTCATTAGATTGAGTTAACATGGGTAGGCACTGCCATTCTATTCCAGGCGTCCATCCATAGGTGCTTGCATTTCATGTCTGCCTCAACACCATATAAACAGACATAACCAAATGCCAAGTACATTCGAACACTCGATGTTTTAAAAGATTTGTGCAGGCAGATCCACTCATTAGATCACAAGTATCAGCTTCATGCTCTGTTTTCATGATTGTTGATAAGTAATTGTAATCATTTTAATGAATCCTTAACATTACGTCTAACACCTCGTACCCTGCTCTCCTCTTCCCCCCAATACGACCGTGCCTCCCAAGTTACACCTCCAAAAGTCACCATGCCTCCCCTCAGCCACAAGTAAACACCGCCCCTGCACTCCTGACTCACTCTTCCCTCAACATACAGCGCCGATCTGTACCACTCCCTACCCCTGGCGCACGGTGACCACCTCTCCGACCCGCGCCCTCTCAGAGATGAATCGTGAGAGAGAGGCTCTCTCACGATTCATCATGCCCTCCCTTCCCATGGCCACCAGAATACCTCCAGCTCGCCACCTCACATGGCTTACCTCCACCCAGACCCAAAGCACACACCATCTACAATAACATCCTCACCCAACCTTCCCCACGCCCCCGGCTCCTTACCCCCACGGGCTGGGATACATTCCTACGCCTGATCTGCCCTCCTCCCCAGGGCTCCCCACAACCTCGTCCAATGGCTCACCTTCCCTCGGGTTCACTCTGCAGTGGCACACGCTGACCTCCTCACTCCCCCTCCCCATGCCCTGACCCTCGGGCTGCTCACCTCGCAGCTGGCACCAAAGGTTGCACACTGGCATGCTATCCTCTGCAAGGCGGCCTTTCTTGCCCAGGGTCTCTAGGCGCGCCGGTGCATGGCCTCGGCCGGTCTCGGTGCTGCTCGCTGCACGCCGGGCACGGGAGTTGCCACCCCTCCTGCCGCCAGTGATGCGTGGTGCTTCTGTAACCCCTTCGCTGCAGGACTCGCGGGCACTGCGCATGCGCGCGCATGCGAACCTCTGGAGGTGCCAGATCTGGACTATTAAAACAAGCTCGATTCTCCTGGAAAAAAAAGTTCTAAACAAGCACAAGACGTACCAGAAGAGCCTGAAACAAGGCCGACCCCACACAAAGACGAGACTGGCTTAGAAAGGAAAAGAGTATAAGAACAACCATTCAGCGTGCATCACATTGGATTTAGCACGCCTCAGTCGTTCATGCGCCAAATCCCTGCCAGGGGCCGCCACGAATATGTATTGTATCCGATTCCTCGTGGTGGCCCCTGGGGTTTGGTGGCCCTGTGCAGGTGCACAGCTTGCACATGCCTAAGGCCGCCCCTGGCGGGCGATGCACAGCACCCATGATGGCTTGCGCCAAGGAGGAGCACACTGGGCTGGAGTACATTAAGGGTTAAGCAGCCTTCCAGGGCACTGGCAGAATGTATTTACCCCAACAACAGCAGTGCTCGGATTGGTAGGTTACGGAGTACTGTAAATTACTGAGTCTATCCGAGTATGCTTAAGAACGGGTGACCTCATTGCCTTGAGGGTCAAGTGCTAATGGCAGCGATTTAGTTGGGAAGAAAATGGTTGTTTGGGGAGGGTGTTTCTGGTGTTTATGAAAGAGGCGTGTCCAAAGAAGCATACCTAGAAATCCTCTCCAAGAAAAGTGGCTTATCCAGTTAAGGGTGTGGCTTTAAACATAAAAAACAAACCTATAACTAAAAAAAAAACACTGGGAAAGAGGGGTGTAGCCTTCGAGGCCTCGTGCCAAGAACTACATAAGAGGCCCTTCTGTGCCCACCAAAGCTCCTTTTTCAAAACAGAGAAAAAGACTTGCTGAGTCTAGTGCCAATTTGCAGGGTGTAGTGTTGTGAGACTGTGTGCTTGGACTCTTGCTGTTTTGGGCCGACGCAACAGAGGAAGTATGCAAGTTGCTCGGAGGTCTTTAGATGTGATTATTAATGGTTATGGCACAATCATAAAGCTGTGTGTGATTGTATGCTGAGGAATAAAGACGTACAATACAGAGCTCTGTCTGCACATCAATTTGCAGGCTTCTGGGCTGGGAGGACCTACAACTGGTGACAAATGCAGGATATGTGCACCAAAGAAACAAGACTGTTCTCCCTGGAAGTTTGCAATGTTCCAGCAAACCCCTTGTGTGTGCCACATGCGCCTAATTTGATGAGGAGCATTTCGAACATGCCGTGCAAGGAATTGAAGCGTTGCTCCATCCCATAAATGGCCCTCGAAGAAGTTGAAGGTGCTGAAGAGGAGTGCAGTTGAAAAGCCTGCCAAAAAGTCCTTGGTAAGGACAAAGAAGAGATCCTGTGCCACGCCAGAACACAGAGCCACCATTGATATAAAGCAAAATGCTAAAGGCAGCCATAACCAGGTACGATGCAAAAAGTTAAAAGCAGTGACTAACTAGAACGAGAGACCGTCCCTTAACCTCAAAAAAAGATAGTGCCATACGACCTCCGATTGGGCATGATGACACAAGCAAAAGTACACAGCCAGTGCTTACAGAAGATACCGGCCCAGGACAGCTGCCATCATCTGAGCAGCATATACTCTCAACTGTAATAGAAACGAGTGCGAAGTATGATGCTACTGTGCTTCTGAAACCACCACCTCCATTTGACACAGCAAAGAAGCAGAATATTGGTGCTAAGTGGACTGCATGGATCGAGATCTTCGATGATTTCACAGATGCTCTTGAAGAAATGGATGATAAGAAAATCATTTGAAGAACCTTGCCAGTGACGAAGTTCTGAAGAAAATATCACTGGCTGATGCAGTATCATACCATCAAAGCAAGGAAATGTTAGAAGTTAAATTCTATCGGACTTAGACTATGAAAGGTAAGTTTTCAATCAAACACTGCAAGTTTAGCGACTTCAATGATAACAAGGTCATTCATTTCTGAATCATTGATAGCTGTCTCTCAGACTCTTTTAGACAATGCATGTTGAGAGAGACGCTCATCTTCGAGAAAATATTAATAGCTGTCGGGCCGAAGAAAGAGCAGATTGACAAGCAGCTGACATGGAAGCTGAAACAGCGAAAAATGATTCAGCTTTGATCATGAAAAGCAAGCACAAGGTGCATTCAGGCAAACCGACATCTCCAAAGAAGACAAAAGTGTGTTTCAGATGTAGTTTTCTTTTCCACATGAAGGCAAATGTCCACCCATAGGACAAACGGGCAAAGGTTGCAGTAAAGAGGACCACTTCATGAAGGTTTGCAAAGTGAGGAAGAAAACAATTACGTCACAACAAGAAGAGAAAATGGACACCAGAAGGTACCAGAAAAATTATCACCATGCCCACAATGCCAAAAGGCAACATCCGTTATGACCAGTAGAAACCAGACAAATTCAATCATTGTCAAGTTCGTACTATAAAAGCTCTTCAACATCATTGTCAAGTGCCAGTGAAGAAGATGGATGTGCACTGATAACATCGACCAAGGAATGACAGGCACACGTAGGCTTGGATGATTGCACGGAAAAACAAAGGACCAAAGCAAACCACCAAATAAAACAAAGTAATTACTTTGAACATTGCCACAAGATCACAATAAAGGTCAACGGTTGCCCCATAACCTTTATTATAGACAGTGGTGCGTTGATTAACATCATGCCCATCAAAGTTTAACAGCCTCTCTTCTGTGCCACGCGTCAACCCTTCAAACATGAAAGTAAATATGCAGGCTGCCTCTAAACCGTTGCAGAGTAAAGGGTTATTCACAGATATTGAAACATAAAGCAATATCTGTGCAAGCGACAATTCATATTCTTCAAGGAGCTTCATCTGTTGCTTGCCTACTCAGCTTTGCCACCTCTGCTGACATGGGACTGATATCTCTCAATTACAACCTCCACACTCAATCTGAAATTGAGTCAGTTCCTGTCCGTTACTTCACGACCTAGGCAGGCTTAAGATGATGGAAGTGTGACTTCACAAACATGAGTACATTTGCTATGTTCCCTAGTGGCACAGCAGAGTTGCTTTCCACTTGAAAGAAGCTATTGAGAAAGAACTAGAAATGCTTTTGAAACATGGCGGCATTGAGCGCTCCACTGGTCCTACGCCATGGGAGTCACCCATAGTAGTGGTGCCAAAATAGGACAGTGAGGGTGCAGTGCGTATCTGTGTTGATATGTGCCAGGTCAACAAAGTGATTGAGAATGATAGACATCCTGGTCCACACATAGTGGACATGATCATGCAGCTGAACGGTGCCAAAGTCTTCCCCCGTCTTCATCTGAACAAGAGATACCATCAACTCTAGTTGGAAGAGAATTACAGGTACATCACTACTTTTTTCAACTCATGTTGTTTGTTCAGATACAAAAGGTTGAGTTTTGGATTGTCATGAGCTGCAGAAATATTTCAGGATGTCATACATTGAATAATACAATGTGTCTTGAATACTTTTAAATACTGTGATGACATACTGGTATTTGGAGCAACAGAACAGGAGCATGACAAGGCACTTATACAAGTGTGCCAGTAACTTGCTGATGCTGATCTTGCTCTGAAAGCAGCCAAATGTGAGTTTCACAAGATCAAACTTAAATTCTTTGGACACCTATTTTCAAATGGTCTGCCGAATGTGATCAAAGCTTCAAATGAATAAACATGCAACTGAAAATGCAACACAGCAGCAGATCACTAATATTATGCAAATAATCTGAGACATATGAATATGTGAGTGTCACGGGTGAAGGTAAGCACTAACCTTAAGCCGGCTGCAGCAGGAGCGATGATGGACGAGAGTAACTCCTTCCCCTATCTGTGTGTTCCCCCCAGAGAGAAACGAGACATACCTTGTCTGGGGAAACCACAGGGAAGGGGGAAGGGGGAAAAAAGGGATGAACAAACAAGAACATAGGGGTCGCAGGACTCTTGGGAAGACTTCAGGGAGTTGTATCTTTCACTCTCTATCGTCTGTTATTCCTGCAGAAAAGACACACAACAGAACATGAGTGTGACCCAATCCCTTCCCCTCTAATGCATACACTTCTGTAAGTAATACACGTACCTTGCGAATTCTCCCCCACTCATTCAGGATGGAAAAGAAAACGGAAAGCTACCTAGGAAGACGACCAGTGTTCCGGGAAGGTAGGCTTCCACCCGATGAGGGTGTTCCCCCACTGTGGGTGCTTCCAGAGATTATAGTCTGAGCCTAGCAGTAGCTCTCTTCACTCATCTGTGTTGCGCCTCGGGGCGCACGTGTGTCGCCAACCGCCACGTAACGGTGTTTGTTGAGGAGTAGGGGAGTAAGCCAGAGTTCTCCTCCGGTGAGTTCTCCCAAAGTAAGTACAACACGCTCCTGTGCATGTGATAGTGAGCCCTCAACAGCTCGCTCTGGAATAGTTTATAACATAAGCAGAAAGCGCTCCTGCGCGTGATAACGTGAGCCCAAGACAGCTCACTCTGGAATAGTTCATAACATAAGCAGAAAGCGCTCCTGCGCATGATAACGTGAGCCCAAGACAGCTCACTCGGGAAAGGTTATGCAGGATAACAGCAAGCGCACGGGCATGTATCAATGAGCGCCTCCGGTAATGCGCCCAAACAACGAGGAAGTGCTTCTGCACTTGGAATCTTGCTTCCGCGTTTAGTACCAGGCAGAGGCAATATAACGGTCGCCCCAGGGTTGACTGAGCATGCGCTACTTAGCGCGTTCCGTCGGCGGGTCTGGAAAGTGGTTAGAGGTGTTGGTACGGGAGCTCCGTATCTGGGTACAGTGTCGAGAATCCACTGTGCATACGGCAGCTCACAAGAAGACCGGAGGCATTCCCCCCTGGGTGACTTGGGAGCGCTATGTAGCGCGGTCGCGGGAAACCCCGTCAGCTGAGGCACATTCAGGATTCGGTGCACGGAAGATACCGCGTTCGTAGCAGGAAACGGAGGTAGCGGTGATTGCTTCAGGAACCGTTGGAAAACACCACAGGCTTGTCGGGACTTCAGCGAGGCTATCCGGTGACGAGCCCCGTGTTCCTGGAAGAAGGAGGTTACATAGGGAGGACCAAGGAAAGAGAGGTAGGACATTCGTGCAGTCAGTGGCAGGCATTCTGGGAGACGTAGTGTCTCCTTCATTCATCCCTACTTCTGTTCTACCTACGCGCTGTGACAGTGAGGTCCTGATTCGATCTAAAAGAATTAAGGAAACGCAACGTCTCTGAAAAATGTCTGTAATAAACTCTCACACATCACCCACATTAAAAATAAATTAGAGGAAAACTGTATTTGAAACCATCTGTTTAAGAATTACTAAAGGTCACCAGGGTAAGACTCTGCAGAACAGAACTGGCTCCATCAGGGGCCCCTGAAAGGCTGGGGCCCGGGGCCAGAGCCCACTTTGCCCATGCCTAAAAACGTCTGTTTGCACAGACACAGCTTCCAGGGTTGGTGCACATGTGGGCGGCGGCACTCACACTTCTCTTCTGTGGTATTCACTTTAAATTACAAACTTGTTGAAAGTGTGGTCACATTAACAACACTACTCTTATGTGAACCCGGCCCCCTCTACCTGGAGGCGTGAACAAGTCCTGAAACCTAGAGTTATACGTGGTCTCTGCCAGAGAACTTCCTCTTAGAGAAGAAGCTCCCTGGGCTCAAACCTTGTGCTGAAACTAATAAATAACAATGCGCCTGAACTATGCGCTAAAACTATTGATCACCAATTGACAAATTAATTATATGTGATCGGGGAACCCTGAACAGCCCATGATGCTTAACCCTGTGCCCCATCTCAGCTTATGTCCCCGCCCCTCCCAAACAAAAATAATGCTGATATTAAAACAAACTCACAAACGTCCATGTCGATTGTAAGACACAAACATGGGGCTCAGGTAACCTCTATCAACGCACTCCACCCAATGCTCTCCCCTTAAAGAAACAACCGCTCAGGCTGTCCACCGTGGCCCAATCCACTAACCCTCTCTTCTCTGTCAAAACTTTCAAAGCTGGACCGAACTCCTACAAATGATCCCCCCTCCCACCTCAATCTCTCCAAGAAAGCTGGAAAGAACTTTAAACCCATGAGAGAACTACCCCAGACAGTGTTCACCAAACAATACCCTTGGGTCTACCCAGCGCTATATAAAACTCAAAAAATAAGTAAATGAACAAGGCACCTGTGGTCCCCCCCCCCCCCCCCCCCCCCTTTTTAATTTAAATAGGGATGGTGGCGACTCAGCACACCTCCCCCTTAATAAAACAAGCATTGAAAATGCAGTAGGTCCCGCCTTTGATTAAGTCGAAGCCATTTGATTTGCTAATGGTATTGTACAGCAGCAAAGCAAATGGCTTTAACTTAAGAAAAGGCAAGACCTATTGCATTTTTAATGCTTGTTACAGGATGATATGGAGTAAGCCTATTGGCCAAATGAAGAGGGGAAACCTGATAGAAGACTCTATGAGCCAATGTGAGACAGTTAAACCATAGCCTCTCTCTCATCTGCAGCCAATGGAGCTCCTTAAGGTGCTGACGAGGTGGGCCAGTCTGAGGACTCTTAATAAAAGCTGTGCCGCGGCATTCTGTACCAGTTAAAGTTTCTTTAGCTGGTGTGCCACTGGCATAATCAAGCTGGGAAGTAATGAAGGCATGAATAACTGTCTTATGAGTCCGTATCGGAAAAAAATGCAGAAATTTCTTTAAAGACTTTGATAGTCCAAAACAGGAATGCACCACACCCGCCATCTGGGGGCCAAAGGAAGCTTGATTGTCGAACTTAATCCTTAGATTTCACATTATAGTAGCTGGGGCCGGAACATGACTGGGCCAACATTCACCATCCAGGTAGGGGGAGGTGAGCCAAATAATAGAATCTGTTTTGCTAGCTTTGCACGGAAAATTACTGTGGCGCATCCAATGAAAAATAGCAGTCAAACAGGTCTTAAACCTGCTGGAGGCATTGGGCGAGCTCCTGTTGAGAGGAAGAAGGATCTGAGTATTATCGACATAAGACACAATATGGATGCCGAAAGACTCCACTAATGAGGCCAATGTGGTTCTATATTATCTAGCTAGATAGATAGATATAGATATATATTAATATTACTAAGCGTCAGGCTCAGAGCAGAGCCTTGAGCAACACTGAACTTTAGTGGTTTTGCATCAAAAGCAAACGGTGCCATCCAAACCGACTGACTTATGTCAGACAAAAAAGAATGAGTCGAAGTCCATGTAGATCCACCCACACCTATATTTTCCAGAAGTTGAAGGAGAATGGAGCGAGATACCATATCAAAGGCAGTGGATAAGTCGAGGAGTATCAGCATGACCGATTTCCCTTGGCCTACAGCCAATTTGATGGTGTCCGTAACTTCCATTAAGGTGGACTCTGTACTAAAACGGGTGCGGAAACCTGACTCGGACAGGTGCAACAGCTGGCCATGTTCCAAGAAGTTAGACGATTGGTGAGTGAAAAGCTTCTCCGGTATCTTAGAGAAGGCAGGCAATAAGAAAATAGGCCTAAAGGTGATAAGAACGTATTTATCTGCAGATGGTTTCTTTAACAAAAGGTATCAGTTTTGGCCTGTTTCCAGCAGCTCAGTACAGTTGCCGGCTGAACTGAACTATTTAAAAGAAAGTTTAAGATAGGATTAATGGCCTTAAGACTGGCAATCAGATTGAGGCAGACATGGGTCATCTGTTGAACCGGATTCACATGCTTTCAAGGTTTGTTCAGACTCCTCCATTGAAATGGGAGCTAACTCTTGAAGAGAACCAAGAACCAAGAACCTGTTGAAGAAAAATCTAGTCTCAAGCATACTTGAACTGAAACCAGGTTATGAAAACTAAAATCAATAGCCTGCGAGTCACATAATTGAGAGACAAGAGGTCCCCACTGCACCCAGTGAGCATACTTGCTAAAATGCACATGAACACACAGAACACATTTTATAGGGTTTTTCTACTTAGGCACCAATAGACATTGATTGGCCAAAACGTGTCCTCAGAAACCATTACCGGTGCAGTCTGGACCGGTGAGACCGAACACACTCGATGTTCAAAATGATACAAAAATGTAAACTTTCAATCACTGAGCAAGCTACCAAGGAATTTTCGATTAGTATTGCCATGCATGAGAGCGAGGCTTAACGCAACAGAAGTACAGCTTGGCACTACAGTCAGCTAGGGCTTCTAAAACTGCTGATCACTGTGGTCCAGGAAAAAGTCTAGTGTGGGTGAAAATAAGGAGAAGCTCTTGGGAGCTCATACTTTTAACGATGGGGTGCTCGCTTGATTTACAACAAATGTTTCTAAGTATGCCAGGTTTTTTTTATGCTGGGTGCTTATGACAGACTTGAGGGTACAACTTTGGAAAAGAAAATCATTCAGCTTAGAGCCACCTCTGAGGAGACCAAGTGAGGATGGGGAGGATGATGAGCAACTTGCCTCGTATGTATTGTGTTAAATTAAAGTTATTTAATTGTGAATCACTTGATAAAGCCTTGAGGCTGCGCTGCAGCGCTGGATGAGGTGGGAAGGAGTGTTCTGGGGAAATGGAATGTCTGAGGAGGCTTGTGAACTGAAAGATGTCCCAAGAACACTCACTCCACACTATGGTGCATGCTGAGAAGGCAACCTTGGGCATCTGATGGACTGGACAGGAAGGTGAGAGCGGAAGGGGTAGGGTGGATAGCTGGCAGTAAGTTTAGGCCAGAAAGTAATGAAGGCAGTGTCTGTGAAAGGAATCCAGGCCTCTCCAACTTTACCAGTTATCCTCAATTTGACCAAGTGTGCGAAGATATTAAAACCTTCTTACAAGAAGGAAACTTCTGGTAAAATTAGCCTTTGGGGAACTCTGGACAATAAAACCGTTTCAGCAGAGCAATTCATTTAATTAAAAAAAGCGTTGTCAAAGCCAATATGTCTGGACTAGGCAACCCTGGAATGAGTCCTTTTTATTTTTTTAATTTTTAAATGTTTTTGCTTGTATACGCATGTATGATTTTTGTTATGAATGTTTTGAAAAACATAGAGCTGGCGAGACAGCTAAAGCTGTGTCTATGCGAGCGCTAATTTAATTTCAGCTCTTCGTTCATTGGCCAGGCGTTTATTGTTGTGAAGTGAGCTCATTTTTCAGTTATTCCTTATAGTGTGTTTGTCATTCTTGCACAAACATTAACTCATTATATAATTAATCAACTGTTAAGATGGATTCACATATCGGCATTTGCATCTATTCCTAGTTGGCTAAGTTCAAATGGGTGCAGGAGTCACATGACTTGTGCAAGCTTCTGAAGCTTTTTCCCACAATCACTCGTCTTGGTGTCATCATGTGCTTTCCAAATTAATTTAATCATAAGCGGCATTGGTCTACTGAATTAATTTAACTCGCCAACACTTCTTGTTACCAAGGCACTATTTGCCATAGTTGGGATGGCCAACTCTGGAACACAATATCCCTGTCTTGCATGTCAGACCAAACTGACTGGATTTTGTCCGACATTTGTGTCATGACAACATTCATTCATGAGGGCATAACAATTTGTTTCCAGTGACTTACTACATAATCCAGAGCGCAGCTGCTGACCAATCGAACAAGTTACTGACCCTCAGTAACGATATATCTGTAAGACACATAGGTTAGTTATAGCTTCCTTACCTTAGAATTACCCCCAGGCGTCAGACGGGATACGGAAAGTTTTTTCGTCAGCAGTACCTCTGCGCGTCGGAAGGTGGTGTCGGTCGGCTCCGCGTTTGTCGTTGGCGTCGTGGTTGCCGGGATTATGTCGCGGTAGCTACTTAAACGCTGCCCTCACACACTGACGTCAGTTCTGTACACAACTTTCTGTGCCGGAAACACAGAGCCATGCAAGACACTGACCACTGGTGCACAAAACTAGTGCCCTGAAAGGATGTCAACTCTAGAAATCAGTTTGCAGAACGGGGAGGATGGGTGGGGCGGTAATGAATCTATAACTAACCTATGTTTCTTACAGATATATCGTTACCGAAGGTAAGTAATTTGTTCATCTGAAAGAAACAGTTGGTTATAGATTCCTTACCTTAGAATAGATACCCCAGCAATACCAACCCCGGTGGTGGATCTACGAACCAAGCTCACACCAGAAAGTCCTCGCATGCACATTTGTGAGGAAGAAGTCAGTGGGAGAAGGAAGAGGGAACCCCGGGATGCCGCAGCTCAGGTAAGTTATTTAAATTATTTAAGCTTGTTTTTTAAAAGTTTAGGATCATTTTCAATGCATTTTAAAGGCGGACGGGAGGGAGGCGGGTGTCGCGTAGTGGGGCTACACGGAGTGCGCGGGTGTGCGTAGATTTGCCCCCACTCCGTGATGCTCTGCGTAGCCCCACTACGCCTAGGGTTAGCCCAGAGTGGGCTGCAGTTAGACAAGAAGTCTCAAAAGGGCACATCAGTCCTCAGTCATCAGCCTCAACCGATGATACCATTCGCAGTCTGAGGGGTCACCTGCGGCAGCTTGATGCTATCGCTATGAGAGGAATCTGTGTCAACGCCGTCTGACTCCTTAGCAGAAGCAGCCTCTATGCCGGAAGGTATGGTCTGGCTCCCCAGCAGGTCCACCACCGCCCGCAGGACCTCTGTCCTCTCCTCCTCAATCTGTTATGGAGTCGGTTTCTTGGAAATCCCCCTGCGAGTGCGCCGCTGCAACCGCTTTCGTGGTTCCAGAGGCGGCCGTGCAGTTCCCCTGGGGCCCCCGGATGCAGGAGTCTCACCTTTGTAGATCTCCAGCCAGTCCCAGGCGTCACTAGGGCTATCGAAGTAGTGAGTGGTCTCATCCAGCAGTACACGGATTCGGGTCGGGAACATTAGGGAGTATTGAAGGCCTTCGTTTCGTAGAGCTCTCTTGACCTCCAGATAGGAAGTCCGTTTCCTCTGGACCTCCAGTGTATAATCTGGGAAGAGGGAGACCTTACTATTATCCACAGCAAAAGGTCTGAGTGTTCTTGCCTTCTGTAGGAGGAGGTCCCTGTCGCAGAAGTGGAGCAGGCGAGCCACCACTGGACGCGGAGGCCGTCCGGGCGCAAAGGGTCTGGCCGGCACCCTATGTGCCCGTTCGAGGGTATAGAAGGAAGAAAGGCCCTCTGGCGCCACAACAGTCTTAATCCAGTGTTCTAGGAAGGCCACCATGTCTCCACCCTCCGCCCCTTCCGGCAAGCCCAGGACACGCACATTGTTCCTTCTGTTGCGCCCTTCAGCATCCTCCGCCCTGCGCTCCAACTGACCCACTCTGTCTGTAAGGGCTCCAACCTGTTGTTTCAGAGCCTTGTGAGCGGGCGCCAGCTCAGCCACAGCATGCTCTGTCCCCTTGACCCTCTCCGCCAGCTTCTTATGTTCATCGCGCAGCAGGCCAAGAACCACCGCAACAGTGTTTGTCTTGGTGGAGGGTCGCCTTAGTGTCTGCTATGGCCTCCAAGACTTTGTTAAATTGCCGTTGAAAGGGGTCCTCCAGGGTAGTCTGTAACTGTTCCTGCACAATATCCTCCGGGTCCTGTGTGGCACCCGCCTGGCAGCCTCTAGGTTTCCCCATGGCAGTAGGGACTCCAGAGCGGGGTTGCAGTTCACAGGGAGCGCCAGGCGTCAGGAGAGGAGTTTGGGAGAGGCCACCCACCTTGATATGGCCACAACGAGGGCCCCAGCGCGATCCCGTCCGCCGCTCCCAACCCGCTCCCGCTCACAAGGGTCCGCACCAACTCGCCTCTGGGTCCAAGCAAGGGCGCAGGCCTCTGCCACCGGCGGGATCCAGGCCCCGGCGCCTGCTCTCGTGAGATCAGCCGCCCCCGGGGTCTCCGCAGCCGCCCGACTGCCCAGGCCCCCAACTCCGCGGCCGCTCCTCACCTCCAGAGCGGGCGGTGCTGTCGTCGTCCCGCTGGTGGGCACTCCGGGCCGGAAGGCAGCACCAGCGTCGGGCACAACCGGTCAGCACGCAGTCCTGGGGGCAAAATGTGCGGGAATGGCTGGACACCCAGCCCCTTCAGCTAGCCGCTGCTCCGCGCAGGAATGCAGGGGCCCCTCTCGTGACCAGCCGGGCCGAAGAGGCCAGAGCCCTCGTAGTAGCGGTGCGGCAATGGCCGCCGGGTGCCCCACAGCACAGCAGGATGGCAGCGTCTATGTACCAATAGCCCTCAGCAACCACACCGTCCAGGACAGGAACAGGAGCGTAAGCAACCAGGATCCCCAGTAGAAGCAGCGGGAATGCCCCCAACATCAGTTCCACGCAGGGGGGGGCAAGGACACCAACCACACACCGACACAGAGGCCTGTCTCCACCTCCAAGCCGTCTCCACACAGGTACAAGGATGCACAGTCCACAGGCCCATGGCCCCGGGGCAATAGGATGTAGGCCCAGGCGCTCCAAGCTCTGCGCCACAGCTCCGGGGAGGCCACCAGCGCTGACTTCCACATCTCCAGATGCCCACTCGCTGGCGGTGCCGGCCCGCTCCGTCACAGGCGCTCTTGTCGGGATGGGGCCTGCGCCGATCCGTGCGGCCCTCAGACCGGGGTGTGGAGTAGGGACCAAGTCCGCCCCTGGAGGCAGCCTGTGGGGTCGTAGGCCACCAGGCCTCGGCAGCCGCCGCAACTCTCCGTTCACAGTCCCGGGAGCCCCAGAAATTGGACCGAGTGCCCTCCTGATGTCCCTCAGCACTCAGCCGGCGGGATAGACTCGATCAGGTGCTCCGGCTGCAAAATATTACAGGAGAAGTGAACGGCTGGCGCGGAGCCCCGAGCTCACGCGTCCGCCATCTTCTCCGGCCAAGACACGCCACGCCACTTGTATTGACTAGACTGTTGATGTAACAAACGGTCTCTTTTCAATAAGATGCATGGAACAAAAAATGTTTCAATCGCCTCTAGTTCTCCTGGTCTGTGTTGACATTTACCCCCGGAGCTTGCAATGCTGAAGATGGGTTGAACATCAGCCCCTCTCTCTTAAACTACAGGCGGTAACATTTACACAGATTAGTTTCATAGGGCATCATTGTGCCTATAATTTTCCTGCAAAAACTATTCTGCAAATGGCTTCTCACTCTAAACTTGGGTGTTTGAACATCTGGTTAGATCTTGACCCCCTTTAAAGACCCCAATCAGATGCTTTCAGAAAAGAGTCTGAGAATTCTGAACGTATGTTTGTACCATTTTCTGCAATCCTGCCTTTCGTACGCGAGGTTCTGGTACATTCAAAGAGCAAAAGTATGCTAGTCAGTGGCATGGTCTACGACATGAAACTCTGTCCTTCTTCCTTTTTTTTTTTTTTTTTTTTTTTTTTTTTACATCTTTTTTAAGATTTTGGATTTCATGATCCACTATCTGGCTCCGTTTCGCATGTTTCTTTTTATCTTTCATCATCCTCGGGGCTGGTGCTTTGATGTTTGGCAGAGACCCGGTCTCTAAGGGCCATGGCCGCTACATATTGAATTCTTGTTGTTAGGGTGTTGAGGGATTAAGAGAGGAGAGGTACTCACTAGTTACTCTACACAATAATTCTCTATTGACAACTGTGTAACACACTGTACTTTGCCCTCTAACGTTTTAAGTTCAGTATCGTGTTATGTGACTAAAGGAAAGTAGTTTGCTCTTTGAGGAAAAGCACTGGCTGAACAATAACTACTGATCGCCAATAGATGTGCCATTGAGTTCTGGGTCTCTGCCCCACACCATCTCTTTGATTAGGCCTTGGACAGCTCGACTTAACTACCCTGAGGGTCCAGTCCTAAAGGCAGGTACTTGCTGCGCCGTTCTGGCCTCAGTGGGACACCAGTGGTAGGTAAAGCAGTAAGTGATAGTTACAAGTCAAGGCTGGTAACCCTGACTGCTATTGAACCCATGAAAAGGTTCCTGCACGCTCCATGTAGCTCTTCGTTCAATTTCTCACTCTTTTTCTTTCTTTTTCGTGCTTACTCATATTTTCCCCTTTTGCGTCTCTCTGTGCCTTCTTTCTCCCTTTTCCAATTATGTTATTTGTGCTCGATCCTTTGGTTCATTTTCTTAGGTGGTGGTATTTTCTTTTTTTTGAACTTTGCAAAAGTTTCTTCTTTTCCTTGCAAAAACGGACTTTAGTGGGACAATACTCTCTCCAAGAGTGTTTTATTCTGGTTGATTCCACACCAATTACCTTTCCGCCACCGGCAAAGTTTTGCAAAGTTGTTCTACCTGAAAAGCAGAAATGCAAAAATGTGACTTATTTGTAAAACTGCATAGCACGCACTTAAATTTCACAGGCACTTAAGTAAGCGGCTGCTGTGAGGCGGTGGTCTGCTACTTTTTGCCCCACTGTTTGTTCTAAACTGTTTTTGGTCTGAAGTCCTCTGATTTGTCGTACCTTTTTGTTCTGTTTAGTCGTTCTGTGATTGGTGTTGCTTTTATTGTGTATTTTTGCATAGGTCTCTTATGGGGCTGACTAGACAGCTCTGATCATTTTAATTTTGTTTCTTGTCCGTTTGAAATGCTTCTTTCAGAGCTCCTGCTGCCTGTTGCAACAATTTGTTTTGTAGTCCGCGCCCGGTCGGTGCCAGCCCATTTGTCTGGCACACAAATACACTTGCCTGGGCTGGCATGAGCTAAGACGCAACACAAACCTTTCATCCAGGCTAAATGCACTGGTGCCAGGTTGACTGGTCGCTAAAAGAGCCTGCAAAGGTGTGATGAGCGTGGTTAGAGGTGGCTATTGAAATGAATTTACACCTGTAGTCAGTCTCCTACCATTAGCCCAGTCAATGTACGCGGTATCCATCAGAAGTACCCTAACAATCTGTACACATAACTCCAGACATCACTGCGGTAAGGCAGGCAGTAACCTTCTGTACGAGGTTTGACGGCACCTTCTAGAGAGTGTTACACAAAAGGGCACACTTTCTTGTTGGACACTTATTTGAGGGCCTTTGGGGCCCCAGGTTACATCTTGCCATGGAGAGGTAAGGTGGAAATATTGAGGTTTTTCACCGTTTTTGAGGACTAGGGTGTATTTTTCATCCCCAGATTTTGAACCAGGGCAAGCAAGAGAATGGTAAACAAGCATTTACAATGCAGTGGTCTCGGCAATATTATAGGTAGAGCTATTGGTATTGCTCATTATTTTTTTATCATTTTTGTATCCCTAAATAAATGGCATTGTCATTTCTATTGGCATTAGTTTTTTTTTTTTGCATATGTGATACCTATTGCATTAGCAGAGAGAGAGTGAGGTAGTGAGAGAGAGAGAGTGAGGTATTGAAAGAGAGAGTGAGGTAGATAGAGAGTGAGGTAGTGAAAGAGTGAGTTAGTGAGTGAGGTATTTTCTGACGTAGTGAGATAGAAACAGTGAGTGATGTTGTGAGATAGCGAAAGATTGAGGTAGTGAAAGAGTGAGGTAGTGAGGGATGTTGTGAGGTATTAAGATAGAAACAGAGTGATGTAGTGAAGTAGTGAGATAGAGTAATGTAGTGAAAGAGTGAGTGTAAGTGACTTAGTGTATTTGAGAGAGAAAGAGTGAGGTAGTGAGATAGTGAATTAGTGAGTTAGAAAGAGAGAGTGAATTTGCGAGGTAGTGAGAGAGTGATGTAGTGAAGTTTTGAGAGAGTGTGTTGTGATATAGTGAGGTAGTGAGAGTGAGATGGAAATAGATAGTGATGTAGTGATAGAGTGAGGTAGTGAGATAGAGAGAGAGTGAAGTTTCTAAGTAGTGTGTTCGAGTGAGAGATAGTTACTGTGGTAGTGATATTGTGTTGCTGTGAGAAAGAGAGTTGAGTAGTGAGTTAGAGAGTGAGGTAGAGAGTTAGTGAGAAAGAGTGTAGTATGGTGCAAAAGTCGGTTTAGATGGAAAACTTTGAGCCAATGTACAAATCAGATAGTGACGCTATTACCATATGCATGTTCAAATACAGACTAATGCGGGGATAAGTCTTGTTTTAGAAAATCCATGCGTGTTTTGTAACCAGGTTGCGGTGTGGCATTCTCGGAGAGGAGCAGCGGTGCTACCCACAAGACATGACCATGTTCAGTATAGGTCTGTTTCAAAGCCACATTTGGGGGCTGGTTGACTAATGCCATCCACTGCTACCTGTGTCGGAGACTCCTGGGGACTGATGGTGAGCGGCGAGACCCACAGATTTGAGCGGGTGCTCCGAAATTTGCATATTAAGCCGTGGTGTGCAGCGGGCCTTTCAACAAGATGGCGCCTTGCCCGGCTTGATCGACCCGCTTCCTGCTGACAGCGAGGCGCGAAGGCCTATAGCGGAGGCGCGGCGGCTACCAGAGGAGGTATGGCGGGTACTCCCTGCCGACAGCGAGGCGCGCGAGCCTAGAGCGGAGGCGGAGGAGCGCCGGCTATCAGAGGAGGTACAGCGGGCGCTCCCTGACACTGGTGAAGGCATAGGTGGGCTAATTCAACCTCCTCACCCCGGGGATCCTTCCGCGGGAGACAACCGAGGGCAGCTGCGGATTTAGAGCGACCCAGGGGACATGAGAATGCCATCTCCGCTGCCCAAACGCCGATAGTAACAGAGCTGCAAGGCGCCTTCCAGCGGAACCTGCCTTTGATCCTGCCTCCAGTGAGCGCCTCGATGATGGGGAGGTGTGCCCCTCTCGCTCGCGGAGGACCGGAGTGACGCGTGATCCATTCCTGGCGTTCTGGCCCGCTGGGTGATCTGGCACTACGAGGAGCAGGTGCGGGCGGCGGACGGGTGGTGGAGGTCCCCCCCTGATCTCCTATCTGCTTTTGCATCCCTCCGGGCTGAGACCTTTCTGCCCCCCGGATTTTGACATCTAGAGGGTCTGTAGCACGTCAAAGGGTGAGAGTGGGAGCCGATCCGGCCTGGCCTCATTGTCGCGCTCCCTGGTGATGACGCGGCGCGTAGAAGGAGGGGACTCTGGTGGTGGCTGCAGCGACTGCCGGGGCGCAACTCTGTAGGCCTCCCTGCCACCCTGCGGGGTCTGAAGGAAGATGGCACTTGGGACTGTTTTCGCTCTCCGGTAGACGCGCTCTGAAGCCCTCGGGCGCCCCCGAGATGATCTATACACGCTGGGAACGCTGGACACGCTGGGACCACAGGAACAAGGCAGAGCAAAAGGCAAGCACACCACTGCCTTTCTCCGAGGCAAAGCAGAAATGCCTCGGAGAAACGCAGCGGCGGTTTCAGATTCGGGGGCGTGTTTCTTTTTCTCTCCTCTTGCCATTGGCAGGAGGAGAGAAAAACACGCCTAAAAAAGGGCGTTGCTAAAAAGTGGAAAGAACAGCAAGAAACACGCCCCCGAATCTGAAAAAGACGGAGCCTATTTGGAGGGACGGCTCTCTCCTCCAATGGCTGGCCTCCGTTTAGGAAGCCAGCCAATGGAGGAGAAGCAAAAAGAGAGGCGGGCTAAATAGGCACTCTAGGAAACATTAAATCTCCGACTTGCGGTTCTGCCTTCGGCAGACCGGTAGTCCTCGACCTAAAAAGGGAGAAAGTGGTAGAAAAGGAAAGATAAGAAAACAGTGGCACAGGGAGACAGGACTAAAGGTGGTGAAAAGAGTCGGAATGAGGTGAAATCGAGACCAGGCAGCCTCCGTATTTATGGGATAATAAAACATTAAGCGTAGGGAGGAGGAAGAAAGGGCTTAATGAGCAAACAAGACTAGGAAGCCTCGGTGTACGAGATACACAGGAAGTGTAGGGAGTGGAAGAAAGAGGCATGAGGTGGAATCAAGACCAGGCAGCCTTGTTATGCCATGCGATGAAGAGACCATGTAGGAAGGTGAAGTATTATGTGGTGGTGAGGCTGGTTAAGCCTCACTATGCAATACTCTCATTATACCCCAAAGATAGTTTTTGGATTCACACTAATAAATCTTTAGCTCTGTCCTCTTAGTGTGGGAAAGAGTAGTCAGAATTTACAAGAGGAACATGTTTTAAGCATATCATAGTACCAACAAGGATGATAAAAAATGTTAATCAAAAGTTGGTCGCACTCTGCTCGTCACACCAGCAAGTTGCCCCAAGGAACTGTGGTCAATGTAGTGGCGACGGCGAGTACGCCTATGCCACGATGTATGTGGAAAAGTATGTGTCGCATTAGCCATCCCTGGACACGTGTTTCGAGGTAGTTGCCTCTCGTCAGCAGGGAGCAGGTCAGTGTAAAGGGGTGCCGCGTGGACTGCCAAAATGTAATTAAAACAGGTAAAGTACCTCTCATGGCACGCAGGTGCAGGTCCAAGGCTCGTCAGCCCGTTGGCTCAAGGGAGCCGTAATAAATGAATCAAAAGTTGGTCGCACTCTGCTCGTCACACCAGCAAGTTGCCCCAAGGAACTGTGGTCAATGTAGTGGCGACGGCGAGTACGCCTATGCCACGATGTATGTGGAAAAGTATGTGTCGCATTAGCCATCCCTGGACACGTGTTTCGAGGTAGTTGCCTCTCGTCAGCAGGGAGCAGGTCAGTGTAAAGGGGTGCCGCGTGGACTGCCAAAATGTAATTAAAACAGGTAAAGTACCTCTCATGGCACGCAGGTGCAGGTCCAAGGCTCGTCAGCCCGTTGGCTCAAGGGAGCCGTAATAAATGAATCAAAAGTTGGTCGCACTCTGCTCGTCACACCAGCAAGTTGCCCTAACGCAACACATACTGTTCTATTTACATTTCGTGGCATAGGCGTACCCGCCGTCGCCACTACATTTCCCACAGTCCTTTGGGGCAACTTGCTGGTGTGACGAGCAGTGTGCGACCTACTTTTCCTCAATTTAAACGGCTTCCTTAAGCTAACGGGCTGACGAGCCTTGAGTCTGCACCTGCGCGCCAGGAGAGGTACTTGACCTGCTTTTAATTACATTTTGGCAGTCCACACGGCACCCCTTTACATAGACCTGCTCCCTGCTGACGAGAGGCAACTACCTCGAAACACGTGTCCAGGGATGGCTAACGCAACACATACTGTTCTATTTACATTTCGTGGCATAGGCGTACCCGCCGTCGCCACTACATTTCCCACAGTCCTTTGGGGCAACTTGCTGGTGTGACGAGCAGTGTGCGACCTACTTTTCCTCGATAAAAAATGTTACATGGCTTGAAAAAAATCTGACACAATTTTTAAAAAAAAAAGCAGCTTTTTATATAATAGTAGACTCCAAAAGGAAGTAAATCGGATAAGCATAACCGTAGTTATGGATTTTAGAAGCAAAATTTAATCAGTCCAGAACAATACTACAAAACACTAAGTTTGGTCATTGGGAAAAAGCAATAGTGGCAATGGGTCACTAGGAAGTCTAATTGCGTGGAACTCAAGGAGGGCAAAGGTGAAGCGGGTCTCGGGTCCAAGCCACAACAGTGAGTTCGATTTTACCCGACTCGAGAGGCCCGGGTGCAGAATGGTACTGGCTGTCCTTTGTGCTGAAGTGGGAGCAGCAAGTGAGTCAACAACGAAGTCACTGCTGACATCGGATGTGGGGGTTTGCAATGTTCCCTTGAAGTGCAGCGTCGAGTAAAGGTGGTGGTTGCCGGACTGGCCACCAACAAGCCTGGCAGCGGTGAACACAGCAGATAGTTATTACATCCGGGGGTGGGGGACAGTTGCCACCTGAAACTTTCTGGAGGTCAGGACTATTTTCCCACAATGCAGTGTAGACCATCTACTTTTGGGTGGGCAGAAATTCTTTGGTTCCAGTACGTTGTTTTTACTTACTGTGTGCAGAGGATTAACGCCTCTAGTCTAAGCGAGTTTGGAGTTCCCTTTGGCTCTCAAAGGGGTCCCTCTGTCTGTGGGAACCAGTGTTTGGTCTGGGACGACTCGCAGTTGTGCAGTTCCAGGAAGGTTGCCACAGGTGCAGAGTATGACACCTTTGGTTTGTGCTGCTCCAGTTTTTGCAGATTCAGTCTTCTCTGTGTCCTTTGTTGCAAGTCAGATCAAAACGATGGATCTGGTGTCAGGGATGCCCTTTAACTTCTAGATTTAGGGGCATTAGGGGTGTGGATATAAGTAGCCAATGGGCTATGAGTCCCAGCGGCAAATCCTCCCCTGAGATAACCAAATCCAGAGGGGTGGGGGGGGTGGGGGTCGCCTTTTCTTCCCAGAACCCTCTATTCTGCTACTTTTAAAAATGACAGAAACCTTGTTTTAGCTGTTCAGACCAGGTAGCCCACCCTGGAGGTGTGGATAGCCTTCTGGGTGTGTACACATCCTGAATACATAATTTCCCTACCTACCCAGGTACAAATGTGCTTGAGGGTGGGGGAGGGCTGTTTCCTCCTTTGGGAGGCATCCTGGTTGCATATCCGAGACGATGAAGGCTTTAAAGCTCACCGCCTTGGTGTGCCACTTCACTAGCCACCCTGTCAGGGAGGGATGTGTGACCTCCTTCCCATCCGGGCCACTGTACCGGTATCCTGGGAGAGTTTACACCTCTTGGCAGATTCATGTCTTGGTGGCAGCAGTTGCGGGCTGACAGCCAGAGCACAGTAAAAGCTGGGGCAACCAGGAGGGCAACCTCTATGGTAGCCACTTGAGTGCATACCACATCCTCCTCAACATGAGATTCATGTCATGGGCTATGAGGCACATTGTTTGACACCAAACGTGACCTATTTCTGTGATAACATAATAGAGCTGTCCACCTCTGTTTTGCATGGGTACTAGCCCATGTTATCCTATGAACCGCTTGATCATTTAATGGAAAAGGCTACTACAGGACATATGAGCTTGCACTTATATGTCCTCACCTTTAATATAATACACCCTGCCTCATGGGCTCAGGATGCCTTCCTTAGGGCATATATTAACCCCTTCAGCGCGGCGCGGATTACCGCGCTGTGCTGAAGGGATCTTGCGCGGGCGGGGCCGTGACGGAGCGGTTCCGTCATCCGCACAGCGCGACCGACTCGCATGACGGAACCGCTCCGTCACAAGCATCGAAAGGGTTAACAAGCATTGGCATAGCCAGAGGTCTCGGTTTTGGGACCTTATGTATTTAGTTATGCAGCACAATATCCTTAGTGCAACAACATCAACTCTTGCATGGCTAAACACTCATAAGGTCCCAAAGGTGAGACCTATTGGCTATGCAATGCTTGTTTTAGCTTTTGTTTTATATTCTGAATAGAAGTTTGTGTTTCCTTGCCGATTTCTGCACGTTGATTTGCAAATTAAAGTTTTATACAAGTAAACTTACATAAAAATGTAAAGTAGCAGCATGTTCCTTCCTGTTTGGAGGTCTTTTGTTTGGAGTAATTGATAACACAATTGACCTGTGCTGGTTTTCGTGGGAGCAAGCAGCGATTACATCAGCAAGTGATGATCAGGGGTAGGAAGGGTAGGGAGAGAAAATAAGAGGAATCACAGAGGGTTAGTAAAAGACAGCGCAAGGGAACAAAGAAAAAGTGTGGGGGCCTATAAAATGAATACAGGTGTCCTTAAGAAGGTGCCCCATGAATGAGTATAGGAGAAATGGAGCTAACGTCAAGATGCTGGGAATTAGTGTGGGGGGGGGGCAACTGTTAAAGAAGCACTCTTCTGAGAAGTTCTACAATGATACCAAAAGTGCTAAAGGGGAATGACAAGAAAAATTAAATTACGACTTTGAACTTAAATTATTAAAAGATGAATGCAAAATGTATTACCCCCAAAACAATTAACCATATTTAATGACCCTCGTGAATGAAAATGTGATGCCAACTAAGGTTTGATACCCTATTACAAAGTAATTGAGTGTTCACAAAAAGAGTGATCTCTTGACCTCACTGTGCTGGGTCTATGAACAGCCAGGCTGGCTTTGCCATCCTCGATTCTCATATGTTTCTGCTACACGGCGACCGCACTCCAATGTGCCGCACTGTCGGGCACTGCAGAGTAGAGCGATTCAGAGCCAAGTTGTTCTCCTGAATGGCTGAACTGTCCTTGCATGAGCATTTTAAAATGAGACCTAATAAGTTTCCATTTCTCGTGCTTCACCAGTCTAGGATGCTAAATATTTTCAAAATTAAACAAATGCACTTAGGCGTCCCCAGAAAAACATGTTTTCAGGATCTTGGCCCTCAGGCTTGTCTTATTTCCTGTGAAAGCAAGCACCCTCTGCTGAGTTGCTTGCCTTCTGAAGCCTTCCAATGAGGCTGATTGGATATGCCCACAACTTGGAAGAACAACACCGATCTACTTGTAAATGTTTCAACAACAACGTGTTAAAAGTGGTAACAACGTTGTCCCTTCAGTTTCAAGGTAATTCACGTTCTAAGTCTAATGTTTTTACTTTTTCCATATTTAAGGCCTAGCATGTTCGTGGTTATCGTACTAGTCAAAGTGCTTTTTTACATCTATTGCATTTATTATTTATTTACCATTTTGTTTTACTAGTGCCTGGGTACCGAGAGTTATAGGTGCTCTTTACTTAAGAACAGAAACTGTGACACACAAGTCTTACAATAATCTAAGGATAAGGCAAATGAGAGGCAGAATGGGCACAGAGTAAAGGGGCCAAAAAAGGACTGGGAAGGAGGAAAGCGCAGAGACTGGCGAGCACGACCAACTAGGAGGAAGGGGAGATACCTGGCGCAGCATTGAAGGGAGTGGATGGAGATGGAAGGAGGAGAGAGCGTACCTGGCAGGAAGCGAGAAGGGGACAGAGAAGTTGGAGAGGAGAGCTAAAACAATAGAGGAAGGGAGAGATTACTGAGAAGGGGAAAGAGGTGGAATGCATAGGAAGGGTGGAAGACTGCCGGGAGGAGAAGAAAGAGAGGGAGAGAGGAAAGGTAGGAGGGGAGGTATAGGAGAAAAGGGAACTCTGGCATTGGAGGATGATAAGGATTGGATTACAATTTCGGCGTAAATTAGGAGAGAGATTGTAAATACACAAGTAACCGTGTTCTATGTAGACTAGAGTGGCCCTAAAGCCCCCACCCAGCACTTATTTACAGTCGAGTCAGCGGGTGAGTCTGTAGGCGCGGCGGAAGAGTTGAGGCGCACGTACGGTCCCCGTTTCCTCAAGGGGAGTTTTCCAGAGGGTGGAGGCAGCTCGGAGAAGGGCTATTCCCACGGCCGCTCCACCTGCCGGGAGCTCACGCGCTTCTGAGATGGAGCTGCGGCTTGCAAATGCCGCTCTCGCCCCTCTAAGCCCGAGAGTGTGTGTGCCAGTGCCCACGCGCCAGTAATGCTAAGCGGGGGCAAGGCCACCGGGCAACGCGCCAATGAAATCTGGCGAATTTGCATTTGACATTGCCAAGGCACAAAATGTGTTTACACAAAATATGTATTACAGAACAAAAAGTAGACCCCTACGCGTATTGCACCCCCGAAGCATGCATGTTTTTCGAGACCATTCGTCAGGTTTTAATTTTTTTATTTTACAGTGTTTTATATAGCGCGAAATAGACCCGAATCGGGTATCAGAGCGCTTTAGATAGCATCAATTTCATTACATGAGGACACATTAATTTTTAATGTTTTTTTTGGGGGGGGGGGGGTTCACTTATATATGTGTTGTGTTTTTTTGTTGTTGTTTTGTTTTTACTATTTTTTTCTCTTGTGAGTTGAATCTCTTCTTAATGTCTTTGGAAATTAAATTTTTACCCAAGCCTAGATTGTCCTTTGAATTTAGACATTGGTGTAAATGGAACATCAAATATTTTCTTATAAGGTAGATGTTTTAGTTATTTTCTCTACCTCGACTATCTGATGACGCCTTTAGTTTTAATCCATACGGTTAACATTGAACTTGGACATCATCCTCCATTTCTGCCCAGTGTTTTTTCAGGCTTGTGCATCCTCAGTCAGTGTCACTGCCAGTATTACTTCCACCTCCCACGTCACCATCAAAGTGTTCTTAAAGACTTGTGATGCCAGAATGGAATACTGTACTGGCCAGGTGCACCAAGTATTTTGGGGGCATCAGAGCAGTTTATTGTTGCATTTGTGCCAACTGTACATGGCAAAACTGGGTGAAAGCATGGATTTTAAGCAGATTATGTGCTGTCAGCCGACGCATTAACTCATGAGTGCATTCAGAAATAAGGTAGACAATTTTGCATAGCTTGCTTTGCATATTATTTACATATACCAAAGAGGAGATCTGTACTTAATTTATTTTCTTGTTTTATTTTCTCGCTATACTCTGGATTCTGATGCCCATACCGGCGGGACAACTACTTTGACAACCAATTTTTGAGTCTCGCCTGACCCAGCGCTTGCGCTGGTCTGGCGAGGGCGAGACTTTAAGTAAGGGCTTCAAAAAATGCTACAGCCGACCACAGCTTGCAGTGCATGTGCGCGGGCCGTACATAATCGAGGCACCCTGTAAAATGATCACCACCTGAGATTTAAAGCTGTTTTGTTTAAAGGACCATATCCACGGAGGTTATTCACCAAAATGACAGGGGTGGCAGAAGTGGCATCATGCAGCTGATGGCGTCACACGGTTTGCCACATCAGCAGCTTCCTATACGTTGCAGAGAGAGAACGTGAAAGACAATGTAGTAAAACTGCAGAAAGCAGCTCTCCATGTCTCTTCTCACTTTATATTCCTGCCACTGACCCCTGAGACCAGTGATAGCAAAGATGCTGCCACGGGTACTAAAGGCGTTCTACCCTCAGCCACCCGCCTATTGACATTCAAAAGGTTACCTTACGCACACGAAGCTACCTCTATGAGTGTAGATATCACCACCTCTACAAGCAGGGCAGACCTGCCTCCCGAAGATGCAATGATGAAAGTCAGCACACCCATGTACTGGATCCAGTGTTATGAACTCTGCCGGGTTGCAGTGGTGTTGGAAGCTGGTGTTCCTTGAGCCCAATTCGCAAGTAAAAACTTAGCGCTCCAGGAAATAACGCAGAATATATCTGGATCCTACTGAGAATTCGCTTTTGAGCCGTCTTCAAGCTCACTGGGCCCCCATCCAAAATGTCAGGCATTAAGTTGGTGTGGCAGCTTTCGATGCAGCAGCACCCAGTTTCCAGTAACTCAGCAATCTAAGTAACATTGGCAAGGGGTAGAGAGACTCTGGACCTGTTCGCTTGGAGAGCCAGCAGTGCTTTTGCTCTTTAATGCACACACATATATTTTAGCTGTGCAAAATAAATATTATTCTTTGCATACAATTCTCAATTTATCATTGCTCTCTCCCAGTTGCCCAAACGAAAGAATCACACAAAACAGTGCACCAATGTTCAGCTTTCTAACCTCGTGGAACTCTGTACCCAGGGGTAAAATATTGGAAATAGTTACACAATAATAGTAAACACGGTCTAAAGTTAGTGCCACTGAGGCACCAGAAGATGCCATGGTAGGGTATAGAATCATTTTTATTCTCTTATAACGTTCATGAATGGCAATGATTCTGACAATGCACAGGTATACACAGGTATACAGTTTTTCCCTAAAGTTTTTTTATGATATATAATACTCAGTGGCTGAGCAGTGAGGCGGACACACACATTCACTGCCACCCATTCACTTACAAGTGCACACAAACTCAGTCATCCATCCCCACGCAATCACTCACACATCCATTCTCAAGTGCACAAACATACACCCACCATTCACAAGCAAAAATACGTGCACATACCCATTCACAGCATGCACTCACGCACAGATAGGTATACATTTATACATAAACACATACATGCAAAATTCAACAAGCACTGGCATAGACAATAGGTCTCGCCTTTGGGACCTTATAAGTGTTTAGCCATGCAACAGTTGATGTTGTTGCACCAAGGATATTGTGCTGCATAACTAAATACTTATAAGGTCCCATAAGCGAGACCTATTGGCTATGCCAATGCTTGTTAAACCATGTTTCTAGGCTCCCTGCTCTGACGTCTCTCAAGTGAACCTCTGAAATTGCAGGAACACTAGTTTGCTGTGTTTTTATAGGTTCCCATGCATCACACCCAGCGTCACCTGACGGCATGTATAATAACAAACAGCACATGTTGTTCCACATTACACCACAGGGTGGCAGAATGGTGTAAAACTTGTGAAAGATGAATGCTATCAAAGGGAACAAGTACAAATGCATCTCACTCTGGGCACAGCCCGTGGGTTAACTGACGCTCGGTAAACAAGTGGGTGTGGTGGGGGGAGTGCGGCCGAGAGCAGGGAAGCGCAGTGTTTACCTTGCGGGAGCGAGCGCGATAATTGCTAACAGATGGCACCGCTCGCTCCCACAAGGGAAATGCCAAAAGTGCACGCGTTGCAATTGAAAGCAATAAAAAGCATGCACTTTTATGGGCAAAAAAGTGAATCGATTCCAAGAGGTCCCCTCCTATGCAGCGCATGCGCGTTGCGTAGGCGAGACCTAAAAATAGTGCATTGACAATGCCACACATTGTGAGGGCAAAGTCGAATTCAAAGCAGCTTGCACTGCTCTTGCAGTCTGCAATGGCAGGACTGCTGTGAGTAGTTTACTTGGGTCACTCAGGGTGGCACAATCTCAGGTCCCAGTGACCCCTTTAACTCCCATGCCCTGGGTATGACTGGTACCATATAATAGGGACTTATAAAGGAGTTAAAGTTGTTGCCAATTGAGGTTAACAATTTACATGTATCCATTTTAGGTAGAGGGCACTGGGGCCTGGTTAGCAGGCTTAAGTGCACTGTGAGTCGAAAACCAGCATCTAATAGTCCAAATGGGGGTACAAAGTGTGTGGTGGGTGCCTGCAAAAGTGGCTTTTTAGGTCTCGCCTGACCCAGCGCATGCGCTGCTCTGGCGAGACATTTAGTAGGTGGGTTTTGAAAATGCTACCCACATTTCTGTGCCGGCTACAAGCGTCCGTGCACGATGGTGTGCACGCGCACAGCTGCTCCCCGCATTCCCCCCTCCCTTCTCGCCCAGCCATCTGCCTTTCCTGCGCCAGCCTTCAGCCCCATACCCCTCCCTCCGCTGCAGCGCGCGCATCCCTAGCATGCGTCATCGCGATCTCTTTCACTTTTAGAGTGATCGCGATCGTGATGAGGGATTGATAGCTCCTTCACACTGAGGCCCACTGTGTCAACCTAAGGCTAACGCTCCGCTCCTCTCTGGAAAAGCACTCTTCCCCCTAACCCTCGAGTTTGCATCAGAGACTTTCAATGTCCGCACTTTACAGAAGTCTCAACTCGGGTTATACTACCTGTTTTTGACCATTCACTATGTATCGAGCCCTGACCCCTCCCTCTTGGAAGATCTCTTCTGACGTGAGGGACCACCTAATAGATCATAGCCAGCCTCACCCTGTTCTCCGTATCTGAAACATTCCTTCATTCGGCCAGCCACATCCTCCTCTTCTCTCCCCCCCCATTAACCATGTAACCAGACCCGTCGCTGCCTCTCCCTTAGCTGCATAAATCAGTGACCACCGCTCCCCCAGCGCGCTTTTTTCTACGTCTAACCTTAATCAGAATCCTAACTCGGTTCGCTCCCTTATCTATTCTTATATTTAACTCGATCTATACATGCATTCGATATTTTTAAATGTGTTCCTTTACAAGTAACATATTCAACACTATCAGCTGTGTTCGTATTCTAAAAACCAACAAGCATTCTCTATACTTTGCTTCTTCTCAAAGATTTCCTTTTACGTTCAGGTGTTCTCTCCAGATAACTGTTATACGCCACACCCAGTGGCTTTGCAGTGCCAGATATCTATATGCCTCTGAGAGTGTCTGGCAATTCTCAGCAAGTCACATGCCACCGAAATGCAAAGTCTCACACAAGTCTCAGAAACCATATCCCGCTCATACTCAGAATGCACTACTTCTCCCAGAGGTCTCTGTAAGTTGTCATAAAAGAGAGACAAGGCAAGCACTGGAACAAATTGCCGCCCGTACACCAACCCAACCCCCCTCACTCGCCTTCAGCTCTCCCCAGACAGCGCCCGACCCCCGCCATGTCTCCCAAGCGCCCGCAGTAATTTCCACCAATCCAGCCGGCCTCATAAGGATGAAAGGCTGAGATAAATGGAAGTCAAATCACTGGTGTGTGTGCTTCACTCTTAACACATCAGCCCAAGCTCTGCATCCCCTGGCTTCAATCCAGGACGGCGCTTTGCAGCAGCTGCAGTAAAATGAAGCGCCACGAACTGCACAAGGAGCACATCTGCCGGCCAGGCCCCGGACACAGAGCACACCGGCCTGCCGTCAGCCACCCCCTTTTCTGCTCAGCTGACTGCCTCCCTCCCTGTCGCTCTCCTCCTCTGCTGGTCTCTTTCCTAGGCCCTCACCAATGGCTGCCATGTCTGCCCCCACTCCCCCCCAGTGGGTGCCTGCTGCTCCTTCCTTTTTTTGTTGCATCTTTATATAGCGCAAACTCGACCCGAAGGTATTGGAGCGCTGTACATGAGCACCGAATTTACATTACATTGGTCTCTGCCCTGTGTTCCAGCCAACCCGTGGAGAGCTCAATGATTCCAACCTAGTTGAGGAGGACCCCCAGGCAATGCACCTCTACAGATGTTCACTTGTGCCATTACCGAGGTGCTGCATTTCATCATATTCTTCATGCCCTAGTAAATATGAGCCAATACTCTAATGCGAGATTAGCCCCTGCCTCCAAAGAAACATCAACATTCTCACCCAGTGTTGCTGACTGCAAAGTACATGAATGTCCTTAACTAACATGATGTATTTTGAAGTCGGTCGTAGAATTTTGTCTCACTTCATGTTACGTCATTACTTCAAAGCGTTTTTTGCTACGTTGATGCAGCAAAGAGATTCATATTACGACACTGCCTCAAAGTATTTCATTAAGTTCCACTCTTGCAACGCACTTCACACCATTCACTCGCTACTAAGTGCTTAATGGTACTCTGCAGCAAAGTGCTTTTTCTTAACCCTCTGTAGCACAGCACTTTGTGACTCAATTTAAACGGGGTCAAGTCTGTGGGTATTGTAGAGTGTTGGCTGTTGAGGCTCAAGTAAACACAGGTAATAATGATCTTCCCACAGTCAAATCGCACTTTGAACTCGGCACTCCATGAACAAGTTGTATCTCGATTGTGTAGCATGCAGGATAAGTTGGTCACGGTGAGAAGGTGATCGCATCTTCTCACCCTTAATCTGTAAGTGTGCACAGTGGCACAGCTGCACTGACATGCATCAGGCAAGTGTCTTGACAGTGAGTGTAGTTTCAATGTACCCCTCACAGATGTCAACAAACTCATTACTTCTTTCATTTTCCGTGGTCAAATCCAGTGGCGACCGGCATCTACGGGGGCAAGCAAATGGGAATTCTGCAAGCTCTTACAAGCACAACAGACCTCTCCGCTCCAGCCTCAATCCCAGGAAACCCGATGCCTTTACGCCCAATTCTTCTGCCTGACAGGAACTGCAATGTAACACATCTCGCATTTACGGGAGTTTGAGCAATTGGCAATGTAAATGACGATGCCTTTTATTTATGTTTTGGTTTTTGAAACCAAAATAAAAGGCAATGTCATTTACAATGCCAATAGTTTAAACTTCCGTAAATGCGAGCCCTATTGCATTGCAAATGCTTGTTTAGGTTGAACCTGGGCAGCACGTGCGTTGCTCTGCGAGGCATGTTGTATTGAGGTATGGCATACAAGCTCTGCCCATTTCCCGCCCATCTTTTCAATTGGCTCCTGTTACTGTCCTTGCAAAATCGTTGCTTTTCATTTGTGAGTAGTCTTAGTAGTCACTCCTTGGTACCACCTTGTCTGCATTTGTAACCTCCCATAACAACTGGACTTTTGTACTTGTGTTGCACGGTATGCTTTATAAGAAGGTGAGCACTAGTTTCTTTAATGAATAACATGGGACAATAGTGGCCACTTCAAGACTAGGCAGCCTTGGTATTCATGAGATAAAGAGACAGGAAGTGTAGGGATATGGAATAAAGAGGCATGAGGTGGAATCAAGACCAGGCAGATCTATTGTTTGGCAATCGGACATTAAGCCTCCCCAGAATTGGGCTCGTAAGGAAAACTTTGGCCTTTGCTCTTATTTTTTTCTTCAGATTGAGCACTGATGCTCTTAACTCTTTCCCCCCCCCCCCACACACACTTGTTAAAATAGCAGTACATTAAAAGAAGTGACCATCTCTGCTTAACTCAAGCTGGTTCAACTCAAGATCCTACACAGGGTTTATCTCACGGAGAAGCAATTATTGCTTATGGGCAAAAGCCTGGATGGGCAGTGTAGGAGACGGTGTGGGATGGAAGGCGGATTCCTGCACATTCTTTGGGAATGCCAGTTAATACAAGACTACTGGCGAAAAATCTTTAAATGTATGAGCACGATCTGGGGAGTTCCTCTTATGCCCGAGGCCAAGAGATGCCTTTTGAACATTTGGGAGCCCACAGACCTAAATGTGAAGGGGAGGATATGGGCCACACTGGGGCAGATGGTCGCTAAGCGTAATATAGCGCAGTCATGGGGAGCCGCTGTGCCACCGAAACTAAAGAAGTGGAAAGAGGACATGGACTGGTGTATGGTGAGGGAGAACACAGTCTATGTAGCTCGGGGATGCCCTCAAAAATGGATTGCAATATGGTCTAAATGGAATGTGTATCAGGGGGGATTGTGCGAGCTCCCATCTATCCCATCTCCCGAAGATCATTGTATGGTGTAAAATCACACTGCCAGACTGGTACTTTGCATGAAATACCGAAAGTAATGTATTGATACCTCTCAAGTACGACAACTATTATAATGTACGATACATGATTCTGTAACGCATGACCCTGTTTATTTAATTTCAATAAATAGAGTTATAAAAAAAAGAATTAAAAATAAAATAAAAATAGCAGTACATTAATGGTAATACGAGCTATTTACAGTTTTTAAAAACTGCAGACGTGTGATGTGCTACATTCAAATAAGTTGTCATTCTCGCCTCCAATTCCATCCTCCTCACACCTAACGGTGCCTTACTAATTCATTTTACCATCGGATTTTCTGTGCCCCTCCACTCCCCAGCAGTCTCTGGTGACGATTCCTTCCTTGCTTCTAGCTCTTTATTCAATTGCTCACCTTTTCTCCTCTTTTTTTCTCTCGCATCTCCACTCTGTCTCCTCTGTCCCCAGTTCTCTCTTCATTGTATCTTTCTCTTTTCACACCCCCTTCCTTTATCCTCTTTCTCTCGATGTTCCTCTTTCTGCTCAGTCTTTCTATTCTAGTTGTCCTAGTGAATATCCCCTAACTCTTTCCTCTACCCTTTACCATTTCCCCTTCTCTCGTCCCTCTGTCTAGCGTCCTGTTTTCTTTCCACCTCTCTATTGACTCATTCCTTTCCTCTTTGCTCTCTAGAACCCCCCCCTTTCTAGAACCACTATCTTCTTCGCTTTGACCTCTACACGTTTTCTTTTTCTCTTTCCTCCCCTACACTGTATTCCTTTCCCTCTCACCTCTGCAAAACTATTTCGCTCTTGCACAGGGACTTAAGTACTTCACTCAACGTGTTCTTCCTTCCCTACCCTCGTCCTCTACTCTCTTCTCCTTCCAAGGTCTTGGTCTGTTTTCTCTTTCAGACGTTCGTACCTAGCCTTTGAAATCAAGCGTTTTGCAGCAAACATTTAGATTGTGTTTTTTTCTATATTAAACACTTTTTATTGTTTTGTTAACCAGGGAGACTATGAGAAGAGGGCGTTTGAGTGTGGAGACGGTTCTCCTGTCAGCCATCGGATTCGTCTGTCTTCTCTTCATTCTCGACCAACATCGAGGGGACAAGAAGGTACTCGCCACCATGGAGCAGCCGGTCTCCACCAAGGAATCCGGCAAACTTCTGGTGATCCCACCAGGAGCCGGCTACTGGGTTCGTTCGTCTTCTCCTGGGTGCAAGGAGAACTCATCAGTGGTGAACATCACCGACTTCACGCAGCTACCTGACCATATCAAGGACTTCCTGAGGTTCCGACACTGCAGACACTTCCCGACCCTACTGGATGTGCCCAACAAATGTGGGGGACCTGCAGCCTCAACACAAGTGTTTCTTTTCCTGGTTATCAAGTCCTCTCCGGGCAACTATGAGCGCCGTGAGGTCATCCGTAAAACCTGGGGGAAGGAGAGCACATATGAGGGGGTTCAGGTCCGGCGACTCTTCCTCTCTGGGGTCCCTTCCAATCCAGGCCAGGCCAGAAGGATGAATAAACTCCTGCGCATTGAGGGCCGCGAACATGGAGACATTCTCCAGTGGGACTTCTATGACTCCTTTTTCAACTTGACTCTCAAGCAGGTCTTGTTTCACCAGTGGATGGAGAAGAACTGCCCAGGAACCAGGTTCGTCTTCAACGGCGACGACGATGTCTTCGTCAACACCTTCAACATGGTTCATTATCTCCTGGGGTTGAATGCTGACAGCAAAGGGGACAAGCACCTGTTTGTGGGGCAATTGATTGCCAATGTTGGGCCCGTCCGAGAATCCTGGAGTAAATATTATGTACCGGTGCAAATTACAACTAACAACTCATATCCGCCATATTGCGGTGGCGGGGGAATTTTGATGTCTGGTTTTACAGCTCGTACCATCCACAAGATGTCGCTGGGCATTGAACTGCTACCTATTGACGATGTTTACCTAGGAATGTGCCTGGAGAAAGCTGGCCTGAAGCCGGCATCCCACATGGGCATGAGGACCGTGGGGGTGAATATCCCTTCTAGCAAACTGGACTCCTTTGACCCGTGTTACTATAGAGAGCTTCTGATGGTGCACCGCTTTCTGCCCTACGAAATGCTGGTCATGTGGCAGGCTATTCAGGAGCCAAATATAATCTGCGGGAAGACAAAACATGTGTATCTGGGCATGTGATCCCTACACCCTGGGCATGGTCATCCCTGGGACCTGGATAAAGCACAGTGGCCACCATGCCCTGGTGCGCATTCAGATCTGAGGTTTGGATCCACTGACCCTCTGAAGCACGATCTTGCTTGGGAATTTGGGCCCAGAAGAGACTTTGGCATGGACTAAAGGGTTCCACAAACGTTATACAGAGTGCGAGCCCTGTGATGCTGCTTGGAATAATTAACATATTTGTCCCGGTGGTTTGAAGGTGATAGATCAATTTTTGGGTTTCCGGTAGCCAGGTAGCCAGCTGGCCATCTGGTTCGGAATTGTTGAGGCTGGAATGCAGGCATTTGAGTTTCAAAGAATAGGCTAATGCTCTGGCTTCAAGTCCATGGTGGCCACCACACTGTGCCCATCCCTTAGTGTCTGGGAGTATTTGGGCATTGGTTTCCGGGGTGGGGGTGATCTTTAAGACCTGGTCCCACCCTGACTAGTTTCAGAGCTTTGGTAGATTGACCAGGATCCCACTCATTCCAGGAGGTACCTTGGGGCAGAGGTGATTCTTCTATTGAATTGTCCATTCCTAAAGATCAGGTCCTGCACCTTGTGCTACAGGTGCCCGAGGGTCTTGCCCTCCATCAATATCTTTAAGTATCGATCACCGATCAGGTAACGTTTCTGGCCTCCAACAGAATCCTCTCCCTTGAGAGCTCTCCTGGTTGTGGTGAGGAGTCCACAGTTGCCGCTTAGAGACAGGATGTCTCCAAACTCTCCTACCTTAGTGGATCCCCAGAAGTTACCCCTCATCCTAAGCTTTAGGGTAGCCCACCTCCTGCTGCTCCCCAGGGCTGGTACCTGGTTGCCACACCACACACACTGCACAGCTATCCTTTAGGGAACATCCGGGTATACTTCAGGTAATCCGGTCACCCCCAGAGTTCGGCTCCATTGGGTCTTCCCTAGGGTTTTCTCTACACCGTACACCCCGTTCCCCTACACCCCCACAGGGGGAGGGGGGGTAATCCCTCCACACCTGGGCCCATCTAGCTCTCTTGAGATCCCTCCTCTGCACTTAACCCCTGTGTTGTGCTTTGCTCCTCACCCCTATGGGCTACCGTGGTGCTGTGGCTAAACCCCTGCCCTCCCACACTCCGACCAGGAGTCCTTGTTCCTTGCCCTCTCTTGGGGTCGTGACCCCATTACCCCTTAATCTTTCCTCCAGTTCCTCACTCTGCCCCGGTGACGCCCATTTCTGGGACACGGTGGACTGTGTAAGGGCGTCTCTTGCCTTGAACCATGGGTGGGGGTGATAGGGGATGCCGCGGGCTCCCACTGTGATCTCAAGGCTGGGGAGTCCTCGAGAGAAGTCAGATGCCTAAAGAGATGCGCGCTAGTAAAAGGCTGTCAGGGCTCTGGCAGTGTCAGTCACGTGCCAGACCTGGAAGGCGGTGACTCACTCTTCCCAAGCCCTGTTGGTCTTTTATGTTGCGCCGCACCAGCCTGTCTAGAAGTGGGGAGACCCCGGGACCGGGAGTCTCTTGATGGAGCCTGTCTCTGACCCGAGTAGTTTGTCACCGCTTCTAGGCACTTTGCAGCCATAGGACGTTGTACATTTTGTAGACTCACGTGCTCACCCATTTCCCCTCTGTCTACGGCTCTCACAGACCTCTTCCGGTCCTGTCTTGTTCCTTCCTTCCTGTGTATTCAAGAAACCTCAGCCCTCGTGCTGAGAAGACGCGGTGTCCTGCTGATAGTGCCTCGTGGCGCTGTCCGGTCATGGCTGACGAGGGCAACGTCCCGTCCAACCACCCCCTTATCCGACCGAGGTCACGCCAATCTGCAGGCCGATGCGGATAAAGCTATGTGCGTGCTTGTTTCTCCGGCCGTGATGTAAACCGAGGGGCCTTTACCCGATCCCAGCACGGTTTGGTCAGCGGAGGCGTGAGGCGCACAGAGGTGACCTTCAGTGAGCCAGACATGCCCGCGGCCACTCACAGTGAGTCAGGGCACGTATTGCCTCACTGACGTCACTAGGTAGGGAGGGCAACGCTAGCAATGGTGTGATCTTTTTTTTGTGGGGGGGGGGGGGGGCGGGGGGCAGGTACAACACATCCAGACTGGCACGAAACCTCAACTCTAGGCGCTATGCTTCTAAAATGGCTAACTTTGGTTGTGTGAGTTGGGGTGGGGAGGGGTGTAATCTTATCTCCCCTTATGTATTGTTATGAGTGATTAAGTGGGTGTGGGCCGCATATCTGGGTTCTAGGGCCGCCTTCCTAATATTGTGTGACCCTGGGCATGCAGCTATCTACATCTCTGACTGTACCTCCCTTCCTTTGGGGCATACATCTTCAGAGTGTTCAGAGCTTAAACACTCTTTACATCCGAGGATTCCTGACTCTATAAAATAATTATAAATACTGTACCCAGAGCCTGGTGGCGGCCCACTAGATGCAGTCGGCGGCCACTTTAGCCTTACTCCTTTTCAATAAATGAATTATGAACGCCCACGTGGTCTAAAGTAACAATTCCTGTGTAGCATCTGGGCGCACCCTTGCGTATGGCCAGGCCCCATGCCCTTAGTGACAGTGAAGGCAGGAGGCCGTAGATAGAATTGAGCTGTGATGGTGACCGCCGCAAGTTTACATACTCCAGTACTGTCGTTTCTGTTCTGATTCCTTGTTTTACGTCATTTCTTATCTTTTCTCGTAACTGTATATTTTATTTGAAGAAACAATATTTATTTCTCTGAGTGTGGATTGTCAGCCGTTTCTCTTCCTCTTTTCAGTGACGTCACCGATACTATGACAGGCCATTCGAGCCCCGTTTCAAAATGCTTGTGTCAATTGATGTTTTTTCCAGTGATGTTTTTTTAAAGCGAATTTATATGTACACATTTTAAACAGGGGTGGACCCACCTCGGGGAGAGCTGCCCAGGTTCCCAGGGGAACTCGAAGCCTCAAAGGCCGCCAGGGTGGGGCAAGGTCAGGCAAAGCCGCCCAGGTGTTTGTTTCAAATGCCTCCAGCCCACAGCACAGCAGCCAGAATTGACCCTTTGAGTGAAAGAAGGAAACCGGCCTGGAGCGCGGACACTGCACAGAGGGCATCTGACGGACCATGTGGGAGTCACACTCGCAGGCTGAGAAGAGAAGCATGGGTGGCCCGTGGTGAAGGGCATGGGGGTGGAGGGGAAAGTGCGAGGAGAGGCGGGTCACTCTTTGAAATAGTTGGGATTCAGGAGTACGCTGTACGCAAGTCACCGAACACACATCACCGTTGGTTCATAGCGCCACGCCCAGTGGCTTGGGTGAGCATACCATGTGCCCAGGCGCTGGAAGCGTGCATGACCCATCTTGGATGTATTCACTTCACATGACAATAACGCTTTTAGGTTACCCCCGACTGTCCAAGATGGAGGCTCCATGTGTCCAAACCTGGGAGGAGCTGTTCTGGCTAGCGGGCTAGAGCGGCTGGGACCGTATCACATGGCATGCAGGGCTGGCCTGTGTCACCGCTGTCACTCGTGTGTAGCACTGTGTGTGCGCGCGACAAGCTTCAGCAACATTCGTGTCGCCTCATCGGCTGCTAAAACGAGACGCCACGTGTCGACTTCCTGCACCGCCAATGGAATAGTTGTTACTGTCGTTTTATGATTCTGTTGAATCTGCGCCAAAGAACATGTTTTGTAGTGCCAAAAACAGCACACAGAAGTCGACGTTGTTATTGCATTTGTTCAGCGGTGATGGGCGCACACTGCCATGTTGTGTGTGTGTATGTGTATGTGTATGTATATATATATGTCAAATCTCACATTTAAACCCTAAATAAATAAGAACAATAATAAAATGCTACTTATTAGAGTCCTCTGTGCTTTTGTGTACACAACCGTGATGACGAGGGCATTGCAATAATGCTGCGGTACAGTCACTGGGAGACAGAGCCTTCTATGTTTTTGGTGGGGTGTCCATTATGAGGTGGACATTTTACAGATAACGCAAAAAAAGTTGTTGTTGATTTATAAGAATTTTCTGGGGGAAGAAAAGACAAAAAGGAGGGCAGGGGATGAGATGATGAAGGTAATAAAGTCTGGGCGGTGAACAATGCTCCACTCACCTTTTTTGCGGAGTGTTACGTGGAGCTCGCGGAGTTGCGAAAAACTCCACTCCCCATAGCGGAACAGAGTTTATTTTCCTCGCTCGCGTTCATCAATGTCAAATTGGCAAGCGGGAGCGTGGAAAATTAACCTTCCAGCTGTTGCGTCCAAGGAGCAGCAACCGCTGAGTAAGTGAACACCAGTACGCAGGAGATACTCTGTTCAAAACCTGGTTACACTCCAGGTCTCTTTATTGTGCAAGTAGTCCCACCCCCAATGGTCACAAAAGTGACCACCTGTGTATAACTCAAAGGGGGAGGTCCACTAACACCCCTCAGGGCTAAGGCCATAATGGTCCACACCACCAGTGACCACATCACACTCCTCCGCAAACAGCAAATAAAACGCAACACACAAGAAAAAGCGAGAAAGAAGAAGAAAATAAAAAAACACCAATATGTGTAGAACACACACAAGTAAAATAGAACACAATATCCAGGGCACAAAACCAAATCAAAATGTTACATAGTTCTTCAAACTTGAAGACCTGATGGGGCACGGCCGGTGCGGGTACCTCTTGATACCCCCTCACTGCAGACGGGACTCAGGCCCCTGGGGTTCATCAGGACAGGGCACCAAATCACACTCGGGAGCCAAACGGGGCATCCTCGCAGAGGAAGAAACACCACACTGTTCCGACACCACCTGACCCCCACCAGGAAGGTCATCACATTCCAGTGCCTGATCAGTAGAAAATTCACCACTACCCAAATTTGCACCATCTGTAGACTCCTCGTCAGAAACCAGAAGTCCATTATCTGGAAGCATACCATCCTCCACCCAGTCTCCACCAGGAGTCCAGTAAGCTTTGTAGAAAGACACATTTCTAGAGATGATCATTCCATTTCTCATTGCTGTGATCTTAGTCCTACGGACAGACTGAATAATCCACGGTTCAGGCTCAAACGGCAAACTAAATTTCCCTTTCGGATGCAGATTCCGCACCATAACAGCGTCCCCCACCTTAAAGGAACTCGGGCTTGCTCCACACCGTGAAGAAACCTTGTCATTCTTCAACTTGCATTGCCGCAGTTCATCCGCCACTAATAAATGTTTGGCAGACACTGCCTCCAACTGAGGAAAAAAGTCACCCATAGGTCGATTCATACACAAAGACATCGGGCTGACCTTCGTAGTGGAATTGAGGGGTCATCCAATATTCCCTCAAAAACCATACACAGCACAGTCCAAATCCTGCCGGTCAGCCACAGCAATCCTAATGGCCTTATCAAGGGTGCGCATAAGCGCTCTGCCTCCCCATTGGCCTGAGGCCATAAAGGAGTAATCTTCTGGGTCACGAACCCCCTGGACTGAAGGTAGGTAGCAAAGTCCTGACTTGAAAATGAAGGACCATTGTCAGTACGGAGCTCAGAAAACAAACCATGAGTGGCCATGATTTTCTCAAACTGAGGAGTAGCCTGACAGTCCGTGGTAGTGTCCAGTAACGCAACCTCAGGATATTTGGAAAAATCGTCGATAACCACCAACATAGGATGCCCATCCGGTAGACTCCCAAAATCAGCACATGCCAGCTGCCAAGGAAATGAAGGAATGTGTTCCGTGAGAGTGGGAGCCGAAGAGTTCGCAGTCCGAGCAGCCTGACAGAGTGCACATCTCATTACCGTGCTCTCCACTAAAGCATCCAGGTCAGGAAACCAAACTTTACATCTCAGCCTGGATTTAGCCTTCACTACCCCTTGATGAGCCAAGTGAGCAAGATCCACCACCCTTTGTGGCAGACAACCAGGAATCACCAGCCCTGGACCTCTCATCAAACAGCCTTCCGGGGATATGACCAACTCATCCCGCACATTGTGAAGGGACGCCAAAGTAAACGTAGCATCCGCAGTATGATACTTGGCTTTATCCACTAGGACACTCCATTGCCCAGTCCTCACTGCAGAAAGACCAATCTGGAAACACTCATCCGGTTTCGTAGACTCCAGAATCTCCTCCAAAGAAATAGGAAGCGGCCGGGACTGCTCCACCACCAGACGCACATATTACTCAGTACCTCAGCATAAGACTCCTCACTAGGAGTAGCAGGGCAAAAATGCCTTGAGAGATAGTCAGCTGGATATAGTGTCCCTGGACGAAACACCACTGTAAAACAATAATCCTGCAACTGCAGAATCCACTTCTCAATTCTTGGTGGAGGTTTGGAAGAGGACCCCATGAACAACGGAATGAGGGATTTATGATCCGTATGTACAACCAACAGCTGGCCATACAGATATAAATGAAAATGGCGACACCCCCAATGGATAGCTATAGCCTCCTTCTCAATATAAGAGTACCTTTGTTCAGTTGCAGTTAATGTACGACTGGCATACGCCACTGGGGCCCATTCCCTTGCCGCTGAGAAAGCACAGCCCCCAAACCAATGGGACTAGCATCCACTGATAGCTCAGACTCCAGTGTTGGATTGAAATACACCAAAGTGGTATCAGCCGACAGGGCCTGCTTAGTAGCCTGAAAGACGCATACCTATTCCGGACCCCAGTTCCATGGATTTAGTAAGTTCCCTCAAAGGAGCCGTAAGATCAGTCAGGTTGCGAATAAAACGGCCACAATAGTTCACCATCCCCATGAAACTCCGCACACCAGACACATTAATGGGAGCAGGAGCCGTCTGTATATCGCAAACCTTCAAAGGATCTGGTGACACACCATACTGCTAAAAAACATACCCAAAAAATGAAATGTCTGTTTTCAAGAATTCACATTTCTCTTTATGGAGCGTAAGTCCATGCTCCAGCAACCGCTGAATTACACCTCGGAGGCGGGAGAAATGCTCATCCAAAGTAGGGGGATGCACCAAAATGTCATCACTGACATTGAATACACCATCCAGGCCAGAAAGGACCCCCCGGATCGTGTCCTGAAAAACCTCTGCAGCACTGGAGATCCCAAAACTTAAACATGTATACCTCCTCAGCCCCACATGTGTAGAAAACGTGGTAATTGCATGGGAAGCAGGGTCAAGCATCAGCTGATGGTAGCCGGTACCAAGATCCATTTTAGAAAACCAATGCTAGCCACTCACCTCAACCACGATATCGTCCAAGGTAGGGGTGAGGTGCAGTTCACGCTTAATCGCAAGATTAGGTAAACGCATATCGACACAAATACGGACCTCTCCTGGCTGCTTAGGTTTACGGGCCACCACAATCTGGGACACCCAGGGAGTTGGGCCATCCACCCTTTCAATAATGTCCGCCAGCTCAAGTTTCGCTAGTTCCTCTTCCACCTTCGGCCGAAGATGGAATGCCACCCTTCTATGTCGTAAAGGTACTGGCTGGACAGAGTCATCAATATGAAGTTTGATCATGCGATCCTTCAAACAGCCAATACCTTCAAACTGAGGTGAAAACTGAGCCAACAAATCCTCCACATTCCCTTGATGCACACTTAGGGCAAAAGCAACCAACTGCAGAAAGTTCTGCTGTCAGACAGCTCAGCAACATCCCTTGACTCCCTTGGGTGACATATATCCTTGTCCTTATCGTATTAAAACCATGTACCACCTCAGCAGTGAAAACTCCTGCCAACGGATGAGAATCAGAGGACCCATAGGCAAAGACCCTGGTAGTAGTCGAACTCAAAAGAGGGGAAATCGGCAACGTCCGCATCATTGACTTGGCCATAACATTTATAGAGGCACCCGTATCAATCTAGGCCTGCACTGGGTGACATCCACCATTACATGGCACTTGGGAATACACTTTCGTAAGGTGACCCCCCCAGGTTGCAGAGCATGGATGGCATGTATAGCCCCCTCCACATCATCATAGTCAATGTCCCCTTCCTCTGTTACACGATCAGCAACATACACCCGGTCAGATGGTACAGACACAGAACCTCGTGCTGGGACAGAGTGACACATCTTCGAAAAATAGTTGAACCGGCAGCAATTTGAACTCCCTTTTCCATAAGCAGGACACTCCTTTATGAGGAAAAGGACCCCCAAAACCAAAACAGTGCCTAGGCCCCACTTTCCCTTTACTTCTCTGCTTCTTCCGGTCAGGGACTCGGGCTGAAACAACATTAACCAGCTCCACCTTCACCACCTGTTGGAGCGCCGCCTCCATATGGGCTGCTCGTACTTTTGAGAGTTCCTTAGATCGGCCCCGGGTCAACATATCAGCCATTGACATGCCTGGTACCTGTAGAATAGCTTCACGTAATTTACTAGAGGAACAGCCCTGTATAAATTGGGCCCGGATCTCATCCGCAGCATCGGGTGATGTACAGGTGCTGGCCAAATCACGCAGACGGGAATAAAACATATCCACGGACTCATCTGGTAGCTGTCGTGCCTTACGTAACAGAAACCGCCCATAATCCGGATTGGCCAGCGGTTCAAAATGGGCGGTAATGGCTTCTTTCACCCCCCAGATGTAACCGCATAGGATGCCGTTGTTCCTCATCCAGGTCAATGGTATCAAAGTATGTCTCCAAACGATCCACCCAGTCCTTCCACCGAGCTGCCTGGGATGAAGGAGGACCATCCAGTAGAAAGGGCTCCATAGGAGGGATGGCCGACATTGCAAAACCCTCCTTCAAAAGTCATCACAGTCCCTGCAACACCACATAGGCACAACCCCCAGACCAAAAACCAACAAAGGAGCACAAAAAGACCCAGCAGAACTTGCCTGAACAGGAAGAACCCAAAGTCCTGCACCAGCAAAATCAGACAAAGCACCTACTCCAGGCAGACAAAATGCTCCTCTCATCTCCATCAAGAGAAAGCTCCAGTGTGAGAAGTTGGCCTGGCATATGCTGGTCACTAGTTATAGTGGCCACCTTGCACGAGTCCAATTTGACTCTTATGGTAGATCGGTTTAAGACAACCTTTTAAAGAAAGCTATCCTAGTGGTAGCTGTGGAGAGCAGCCTTCAGGCTAAGTCTCAGAGGAATGTAAAGCAGCTTGTTTTACCTTATAATCTCTTGAATTACCAAATGAAAGGACACCACACAGGTATATATATCAAATATATATGTATTTATTACTAGACACACTCTACTAATCTCTTTATGAGATTTGAAGCCAGATGCACATTCAAATGTCAACGTTTCACAATAAATTAAGCACAAATATGGCTGGAGCCCTAGGGGCGTACCAGACCATATACTAAAAAAATGGTATAAGAATGTCGACTTGCAAAATGACAAGGCCTGGGGAATCGCTGGGGCCTCACTACTGCAGTGTTAGCAGGTAAGTAACAGGCCCACGGGAGACGCATGTAGTGTGTGAACACAGCCGCGGGTTCCCTATTGATTACAATGGAGCAAGTCGCGGTTTGATTTTTAAAGTTCTAGGGTACTTCGAGGAAGTCTACAAGCAAGCCACTTACAAGGCAAGTACTTCGAGGGCCAACACACACTAGGGCACCAGAGTGCACGAGTTACCTCACCCAGGGAAGCCGGGTGCATAGGTGTCTTTTGGTGTCTGTCGCGTCACTGTTTTCTATGGAGACCAAAGAAGACTTGCTGCTTGCGTCGACTGAAGAAGTGTCCATTGGAATCCGAAGGTGGATTCAAGATGCAGAAGACCTGAAAATTGAGGGGACAGTGTTCAAAGTCACTTGCCAGTGACCGGTGGCCAGGAAGATGGATGACCACACCTGTCGGGTGATTTCAGGTCGTCGATGGTGTTTTGACTCTTCGCTCACGAGGTCCAGGAAAGATCGACGATGACCAGCAGCTGGATTCAGAGTGTCCCACAACGTCTGTAGCTGATGGCAGTATCAGCAACCGGATTGGAGCCAACAAGTCTTGGCAACTGCAAGTCTCATGTAGACTGAAGAAAGTCGATGGTGCAGACCAGCAAGGTCTGACAGACTCACCCAGCAAGGGTGAGTGAGGGCAGGCCTGGAGCAACCAGAGAAGCCCTTGCAGTTGACAAGAAAGTCTTCAGGGGACCCACTAGCCAACAGGCAAGTGATCACAAAGACGCCTCTTCAGGAAATGCTTCACAGGAGCCCACGGTCACTCGGGACGGTATAGGCCTCTAATTTTTGCTGCAAAACCTGCTGGAGGCTTGGGCCACAAATGGTCCAAAGCACAAGTTCGTAGAATGTCGTGAAGGGATTGCACTCGACAATAGTGCACGGTCCCCGGGTATTGCTGTTCCTCGTCACTCGTGGGGTCCACTCGCCACAGCTTTGCTGGGGACTCACAATGGCCATCAAGAAGTCAGGAAATCCACTTCCAGGGCAGCAGGGACCTTGAACTCCGGCGGGAGTGGGAAAGTTTGCAACTGTTGATTAAGGTTTTTGGTGCCTGCCAAGCAGGGGAGTCACTCCTTGACTCCAAGGGAGATTCTTCTGTCTTCCAAAGGTAGCGGAATGTCGAAGGGCCAGGATTCTTCTTTGTAGAGCGTCGTCCAGGGTTATCTGCTAGCTCTATGACCACTCCTCTAGGAGGGTCAGGGTAGGGGGTGGTTACACCCACTTCCCTTTGTCCAGTTTCACGCCAGAGCAGAGGCAGGTAGCCCCTGAACCGGTTTGAGCTGGCATATGCACAGTGGAGCCTACTGCTCCCCCAGTGCAGGACTTCAAAGCACTCTAGGAGTGCACCCACCCAGCTCCAATACACTAAATCCTTTCTGGAAGGTGGTGACACCTCCCTGTGTCAGGATGCCTTTTGTTGGGCCTCCTCCACTGCGAGTTTCAGTCAGCAGCAGGAGGGCAGCCCAGTGTCTGTGCTGGTGGCATCCATTTTGTGATGCCAGGGCTCTTTCAGATTTCTGTCGTTTTAGTACAGTGGGTACATGTCGTCCCCTCTAGAAGGGTGAGATCATGCTCCAACACCAGTTACTGGTGTGGGGGTATGATTCCAAGTTGTTTGACACCAAACACGACATGTTTTGATGCAGCCATTCCAAAGTTAGCATTTGCCGTTGGGTTATAATGCACTTAAGAGGATATGGTTTAACTGCATCCACAAACAGCCATAGAGAATAGACTCTGGTAGCTGCGGAGGGGTCCTGCTCATGCAGAGGCACCCCCTCACATAGTAAACCAAGCACCCTGCCCTCAGGATTGATAGGGCTTGCCATAGGGGTGGCTGATAGGTTTATATGTGTGTGTATGGTGAGATATAGAAACCTATATCTCAGTGAGGAGTGCTAACACTACCTCACACAGGCTGCAGTAGCAGGCCTGTGGTGTCAGATTGAGAATGCTTCCCAGGGGTGGCATAATACATGCTGCAGCCCCTGGTAGGCCTGTGAAGTGCCTATGCCCCAGGTACCTAAGGTACCATATACCAGGGGCTCATAAGGTACCACAGTGTCCAATCACTAGTGCATCTAGTATGCACACCAAGTTGTTTAGAGAGAACAGCGAGACTGGGGCCCTGATTAGCAGGGACCCAGCCAGACTATAGCCAGAAACCAGTGTATACATCAGAAAAAAAGTGGGGGCAACATAAGTGCAGATCCTACTCTCCTACATCCAGGCTCCAGGCAAGCGAAACGCTCCTCTCACCCCCAACAAAAGAAAGCTCCAGGCTCCAGGCAGGCGAAACGTTCCTCTCGCCCCGAGCAAGAGAAAACTCCAGGCTGAAGGAATACTCCACGTCACCATTCGAGGAACAAGCATTGAAAATTCAACAGGTCTCGCCTTTGGTTAAGTTAAAGCCATTTGCTTTTCTAATGGGATTGTGTAGCAAAGCACATGGCTTTAACTTAATAAAAGGCGAGTCCTTTTGCATTTTTAATGCTTGTTTTTGCATGCAGGCAGTTTTTTTTTAAGACTTCAGAAACAGCCATCACAAAAACTGTTTGTGTAATTGTGTTATGTCATGTCACTAGTATAGGTAATAATCTGCCATTGGTTCGGCCTTGTGGCACTGATACATTACGCTAGACGTTTAGATAGTGCTTTGCTACCAACCAACTGGTCTCAATGCACTTCTTTTCTAAAAGCGTGCAATAAATAAATCTGCTGACACATTACTTCTGGCTAACCGGACATATGTTCTAGCTCAGATGGTGTATATGTATCATTAGAAAACACTAGGTATAAGGTATTATTTGGTTATATCTATGTACCGTAGTATGACTGTCACCCCAAATGGACAGCTGTGGGATTTCACTTTATATGTTCTCTCGGGCTTTAAATAGCATTTTGCTATGTGATATTACAGGAGTCTACCTCATGTCTGAACAACAAGGCATGTTAATGTTGCCATGTGCACAGCATACTCGCTTTAAACAGTCAAAGCTTCCAAAAGAAGTTAAGGCAGCCTAACGGCGCCCACTAGTGATGATACCAAATTACTAAAAAAGGCCTGAAAATGGCTTTTAGGGATATGCAAAGTGATTTAGTGATGAAGAAATTTCCACCTGAATAAAGGTTTGAGCATTAGAGTAATCTTGGAACTCTGCAATTATTGTAACTGAGATATGTTCTTTGAATTCTTAGTGAATTCTATACAAGTTTTAAATCCATTACAGACACAGGAGTAATTCCATACTTATTGCTGTTTCTTTTAGACATTACACATACCTCCACTGGCACACTTTCCATAACTTCAATGCTGAATGTGCGGAGCTGATTTTGTATTGTAAATGCAATCCGGTGTTTTGGGTCGCCCTCATCGAAACATATAGTATGATCTACCTTCTCCGAAACAGAACCCTTTAAGAACCAAAATCCTGCACACAGCTCCTAGTGACCAGGCAGGTGGGTTGGTGCCTCCACGAGGCCGGTGTTCTGCTGGTGGGGTGGTCACCATCTCAGTTATTCTTTACCACTTCTTGCCTCTTTTTTGGCCCTACTCGGATAAGAGGGCTATCAACCAGAAAACTAAGTCTTGGCACACCATTGTCTTCTCAACAGAATTGGAGAAATGTCTCTGTCACGATGTGCCTACCCGATGGGAGAGGAGGAGGGTGATCAGCTACCTCCTTACATCTCTTCTGTGCTTTGTTTTCAGTCACCATGGGATACGCCTGGTCTGGACTGTAGCGGTCCCTTTAACTCAACTCCTTCCCTCTTCCTGGAGAAACGGGCGCCCCACGTGACAGGGTCACATGCACCTATCGAATCACCGGCTGGCGAAGAGGCAGGGTTCTTAAACCAGGAAGAAACCGAGAAGGGAGTCGCATATTGGGACTACGGATGTTACGAGTGGAGGAGCCGGAGCGAAATCGACGCGCAGGAGGAAGACGCTGACCAAGCCCAGCTGCGATACGGAGAGGAAGAAGTACCGAAACCTCAACGGGACCGACAGAGAAGATCAGGCAAAGGGGAGCCGGACCCGATTCGGTACCACGAGAACTCCATCTATGCTCACGGAGGAGCGTGGCTCCCATTGGTACGTGCTCGAGTGCGGGGGTGGTTCCGGAGGGGCTCTCCCGTACTTGACTGAGCAGCAACCCAAGGGAGGGAGGAGAACCCTGAGTTGTTAAGCCCCCCCCCCAGATGGGCGTTTTCTTTTTCTTTTTTTTAATTTAAAAGCACAAACGTTTCGTGTGGCATTGGTAGCGGTTCGGGTGTTCTTCCCTCACTCCTTTTCCCCAATCACGCATGCGCTATAGGACCCAAGAGTGACAAGTCTTCCTCTTTTCTTTTCCTTTATGGTGACCCGATCTCAACTCGCGGGAAGCGGAGGACGAACTAATAACAAGAGCCATTGTGCAATCCTGACACTAAGGAGCACGTGACCAGACGAACTGTCTTTACTTCTGTTTGAATCAGGAAAGATTGAATAAAAGTCTTCCCGTATCCCACTCTGTGTCTGTCTCCGGCTGTTTACCCACAGTCTCATTATGCATGTTACGTGAAATACCCAAAACGATGTCATTACACATGATTGCGCTCCATTCACAGAAAAAATAATGGAATCCAGGGGCGGCTCCTCCATTGTCGCGCAGAAGCGTCGCCCCACTGAAATGCCCCCAGAGCCTGATAAATAAAATGGTAATGAAGTTAATTCATTACCATTTTATTTTTTGTAATCCCGTCCTGAACGGAGTGTTAGGATGAGACCGGGCCGCCGCAGGAGCAGGGAGTAGGGTGGGCTGCCTTTTGCGCTTGTTTAAAGTGCACGTCTCTTTGGCCGGCCGTCTTGCGACGGCCATCCTCACATGCGCACTTTTAACCTCTCTAACCCAGCTGTCTTTAAGACAACTGGGTTAGAGAAAGCAAAAGCCTTGAGTGCTTCCGTGCGTGCTGATAGGCACTGCACCCACCAATCCTGGAGCTGCTCTGACACTGTGAGAGCAACACCAGGATTGGTTAAGAGAGTTAGCTGGGGCCCTGGAGTTATGAAGGAAGACAACGAGCGAGGACAACATAGCAGCAACCACGGTAAGTACATTTTAAATGTATTTACTTCATTGTTTTCATTTTATAAAACCGCCCATTTGTCTGCTCCTCCGCTTGCCGAAGTTGGCGGCTGCCACTGATCGAATTGTGGTAGAAATTACTGTTCACGCGCGGTGAGACGAGAGCGGGAGCAGCAGTGGTTTGTGGTGCTTTTGTTTAAAAGCATTCACACCAAAAATTGATGCAAGGATGTAGTTTGTGAGCACATATACCATAACATGATGGATTTGCATTTCCCATAATTACACTTTATTTTTTTTCCTGATATTCCACGTAGTTACACAAAAGCAAATTTCGCACACAGCTACTTCTCACCGGCTCTGCTGTGTGGACCCTGGTATGGCTCAAAGAGAATTCCAGATTGCTGACCTGGATTTCTGAACGTTATTGATTCCTGGCTGGCAGACACAGATGTGAAATCCACAGTGCCTCTCCGCTTTGGGTTATGCCTATTCTTCAGGCCTCTTTTGGTTGTCACTAGGGGTGGGTGGAAAATTCTGCTCCACCTGCAGAGTTAGCGGAGTGTTGGCCATGTAATGCGAAGTTCTGGTGAAATTCCGCCAACCGATGTGTGGCTGAGTTTCTTTCTCATTTGTGGCTCGCCATAGTAAGTTGTTAAAAGCAAATTCGATTTGGCCTCCCCAAGCATGATTTTCGGTTTCCAGGAGGGCCCCCAGGCAAGATTTCCCCAAAGCAGGTGGTGGTTGCGTTCGCGCATGAATCTGGCATAGCGGCGGTAGCGCGGCAAAGAAACGGAGACCACACCGTTGTTGCGTCTCGGCGCAAGTGCCCAACCGGGGCACGCCCCCTTTTATTTATAATCACTGCGTACGCCACCGTCATGGTGTACGCACACCATCAGTGACTTACGCGCTCTAGCGTCAGACGCTAGAGCGCTAACTGCAACATCCCTCTCCAACTTAGATGATGAAACTCGGACTAGAAGTCCCCCTTTTCAGTCACTTACTTGGCAGGCAAAGTCTTTGAGCCGGCTGCTCGGTGGAGGATTCCTTCGCAGCTCATACCTGGCCGTCGCTCGGGTGTTGGTGGTTGGCGGGCCATCGCTTTCCGCCTCGTCGGCTTCGGAGCTGGGCCCGTCCCGGACTGCCGTCCCCTCAGGCCGGTTCGGAGGTGGTGACGGTTCCCTCTCGGGGACTCCAGCGTCCTCCTCGTCCTCCCCTCCGGACTCCTGGTGATGTCCTGTGGCCGTGGGGATACGTTTGAACCACGAGATGTTGCGGGTGGCTGATTCGTTCCCCCGGCGAGCTGTGACCATTGTCCCCCGGCGGCGTTCCACCGTCCAGCTCCCTGGCTCGTATCGTGGCTTGAACTTTCCCCCAGGTCGTCTGTTCCTGATGAGGACATTGTCTCCCGGCCCAAGGGCGCGCTCCCGACACCCTCTGGCCCGGCTCGCTTGCTGGTTCCGGCGTGCTCGTCGTCGCAGCCCTTGTTCCGCCTCAAATGGTGGAGGGGCCCACCCAGGGACTGTGGGTAGACCATCCCGGCGTGTCCCTTTCAGCATGAGAGCCCAGGGGGCTTGCTTGGTGGAGCAGTGTGGTGTGCTTCGATAATCCCCTAGGAAGCATTGAATTTCCCGCTCTGGGTCCAGCCGCTCTGCACTGGCAATTCGGAGGATTTTGTTTAGTGTCCTCATAAAGCGTTCGACCTCGCCGTTTGCCTGAGGCCACTGCGGGGTGATCTGCCGGTGTCTTATCCCCTGGAGTGCTAGGAACTCCCGAAACTCGTGGCCTTGAAACGGCGGCCCATTGTCACTTTTTAGTTCCGACGGGCGCCCAAACATGTGGAATATCTTTTCCAGCGCTGGCCCTACAAACGTGAAGGCGGTGGATGGCAGCGCATCCACCAGGGGGTACTTGGAGAAATTGTCCACTACTACCAGCGTTACTCTCCCATCGGGGAGGGTCCCGAAGTCTACGCTGATTTTGTCCCAGGGGTGTCTCCCTGGCTCTTCAGTTGCGATGGGTGCCGGATGTTCAGGTCCACTAGTCATCTGACACGCCGGGCAGCTCCTTACGATGTCTCCTACTAAGGCGTCCAATCCCGGGAACCACACCTTTTCCCGCATTCTGGCTTTCATCCTCTCCGTCCCTTGATGTCCCTTGTGGGCGAGGAGGGTGGCCTGGCGGCGCAGCGCTGTTGGCACGACGATCCTGTTTCCCCTCAGGACTATCCCGTCTCTGGTGGCGCTGAGCTCATTTCGTACGCGCCAGATCTGCTGCAGGTCTGCCCTTTCTTCCTGGGTCCACGTGTTGGCAGACTGTAGGAAGTTGGTCCACGACCCTCGCTGTAGGGCCTCTCTGGTCTTGGTCATCACAGGGTCTTGCTCCGCGGCTTGCAGGATCTCTTGTAGTGTTAGTACCTGCGGGCATGTTAAGGCGGCGATGAAATCGAGGTGTGCCTCAGCGTCATCTTCCTCACTTGTCCCAGCCGGGACGTGTTCGCGGTTGCCCGGGTGTCTGGACAGGAAGTCGGCCAGGCCAGTACGTTATGTACATGTGGTACTGTTGTAGTCCGATGGCCCACCGTTCTATTCGCGGCGGGGGTGTGGTGCTGTCCCTTTGAAAAGGGGTACGAGCGGCTGATGGTCCGTCACGACCGTGAACGGATGTCCACAGACGTACAGGTGGAAATGCCGACAGCCCCATCTTATGGCTAGTGCCTCCCGCTCAATCTGGGAATATCTTCGTTCAGTCGCTGTGAGCGCCTTGCTTGCGTAGGCCAAGGTGGCCCACCGCCCCAGTTCTTGTTCTTGTGTGAGGACTGCCCCAAGTCCCACTGGGCTGGCGTCGACTATCAGCTCCGTCTTCCGTGCAGGGTCAAAATAGACTAAGGTGGCCTGGTCGAGGAGTGCAGTTTTGACGGCTTGGAACGCGGTGTCTTCTTGGGGCCCCCACTGCCACGGTGCGTCTTTTTTCGTGAGTTGTCGGAGCGGCTCAGCGATCGTTGCTAGGTTCGGAATGAACCTTCCACAGTACGTGGCCATTCCCAGGAAGCTGCGCACCTCCGAGGCGGAGGCAGGTGCGTCTTTGATGGCCTGGGATTTTCGGGGGTTCACCTGAATGCCGTCGTTGGTAAAAGTGTACCCGAAGAATTCTATCCGCTGCTGAAACAGCTGGCACTTGTCCTTGTGGAGTGTGACTCCGTAATCCTTGAGGCGTGTCAGCGTGGCTCTGACTCGCCGATAGTGTTCGTCTACAGTCGTGCAGTGGATTAGTATGTCGCCACTTACATTCATGACTCCGGGCAGGCCTTGTAAAATGTCCCTGATCGTGTTCTGGAAGATCTCCGCCGCTGACGATATCCCGAAGTTGAGCCGACGGTATCGTCTCAGCCCTAGGTGGGTACTGAAGGTGGTGATGTACCTACTCTCCCTGGCCAACGTTAGCTGGTGGTAGCCGGCGTTTAGGTCCAGTTTGGAGAACCACCGCGCACCGTTGAGGTCTGCGATGATGTCATCCATGGTGGGCGTGATGTGTCTCTCCCTCTTGATGGCTTTGTTGGGGAGCCTCATATCGATACACACCCGGATCTTGCCTGGTTGACGGGGTTTCTCCGCGATTACCATCGGGGACACCCATGGGGTGGGACCAGTGACTGTCTCTATGACCCCTTGTTCTTCCAGTTTCTTGAGTTCTTCCTCCACCAGAGGGCGCAGACAAAATGGAATCCGCCTGTGTTTCAGGGCCGTGGGCGTGACTGAGTGGTCGATGTGGAGTTTGACTGGCGGGCGTTTGATGTTTCCTAGACCGGTGAATAGTTCCGGGAACTGGTCTAGCAGGTTGGCCGTTTGAGTGTCTTGAACTTTCCGGAGGAACACTAGGAGCCCTAGGTCTTCGGCGGCATGTCCACTCAGGAGGGTGTCTACCTCTTGATTGATGATGTGTATCTCGATGGTAATTTCGGCGTCCTCCGTTCCCACCGGTACTGTCATTTTCCCTAGGAGGGGCAAGGGGACATCACTGCCGTAGGCATATATTCGGGCCTTTGAGGCTTTGAGTTCTGGCTTTGATCGGAGGCGGTTATATTGCTGGACTCCCATGACGGTGACAGATGCCCCTGTGTCGATCACGGCGTTCACCTTTGATCCTGCGACCATGATGTTGCACCGAGGTTGAGGACGTCTTGTGCTCTTTAGGGCTCTGGTGAACGAGACCACGTATGTCCTCTCTGTCGTCAGACTCCGAGTCGTCCTCCTGCAGGGCTTGCGTGTGTCTGGGCCCGGTGTCGTTGCGTGAGGAGAGGGAGATTTGGGATAGTTGCCTCACCATGCCTCTTGCGGGTCTCTTCCCCCGGGCATCTTTCCGTGTGGCGCGCTTCCTGCAGACGGAGGAAAAGTGGTTCAGGGTGCCACAGTTGATACACGTCTTCCCTTTTGCTGGGCAGGTTTTGCCCTGATGTTCTTCGTACCCGCAGTAGTCGCACTGTGTTGGGGGCGACTGCCTTGCTGCTGGTCGGCGCTTCTTCTCGTGTGTCCGCACTGCGTCTGCGCGCTCAGTTTTGACGGTCACTCCTGGCCCTGTGCCTCGTGTGAGTGCTTGTTCCATCTCTTCCGCCCATGCGTCGGATAGATCGTGGGATCGTGCTAGCACCAGGATGTCAGTCATTGGAATGTTTGGTTGGCGGAGGATGAGGCTCCGCAACTTCTTGCTTCGGATGCCATAGATGAGCTGCGCCCTGATCTCCTCTTTTTCCCGGTCGCCGACCAGATGAGTGTCCGCAAGCACCCTCAGCCGTGCATGAAATGCATCCACTGACTCCCCTTCTTTTTGCTTCGCTTGCCGCATTTTGAAGTTTTCGAAGTTCGGATTCATCTGGGGGTCAAAATGCATGTTGAGGGCCGTCACGGCCGCGTCGTAGTCGTCCGCGTTACCTGTGTTAGGGAGGTGTTTGAACAACAGGTATACCTCCTCCCCCGCGTAGTAAAGAAGGAGCGACCGCTTCACTGCGCCATCCGTCTCCCTGGAGCAAATGAAATAGTTGTTGAGCCGCCCAATCCACGTCTGCCAGCGTGGGGCGGCTGTCGCGGGGTCAGCGGTCTCGCTGAAGGGCGGCAGGACGCCAGTCGGTGGGTGGAACGGGTGGATCGGCGGCGGGAGGTTGTCATCCCCCCTGGCGCTGTTGCGGAGGGTGGGGCTGGGTGGTGGAGCGGGTGCGCGAAGGCTGGACAGCACAGCAGGGGCCTCAGGCGACTTCAGAGGCCGGCACGTGGGCCTGTGCAGAGGAGGCAGCACAAGGATGCAGGCTTAGGGCAGGGCAGAGCGAGCATGTGCGGGAATCTTCATCCGCATGTTGCTGCAGGCAGTGTTCTGTGCACATGTGCTCACCTCGAGGTGCGGGCCGTAGCGGGCGAAAACGCTGACCGGGTGAACAGACGCCTCGGCCACGTGGCAGGCCCGAGGGAGGTCCGTGCGAGGCAGGTGCGCATTCGCGGGACTGCCGCGAAGCGATCAGCAGGAGGTGGCGCTGTGTGTGGTCCACGCGGCGGGTCCGGCCGCCTCGTCGCCAGTGTTGCGTTCGCGCATGAATCTGGCCTAGCGGCGGTAGCGCGGCAAAGAAACGGAGACCACACCGTTGTTGCGTCTCGGCGTAAGTGCCCAACCGGGGCACGCCCCCTTTTATTTATAATCACTGCGTACGCCACCGTCGTGGCGTACGCACACCATCAGTGACTTACGCGCTATAGCGTCAGACGCTAGAGCGCTAACTGCAACAGTGGTCACGACTTTACGGGGTCATAAAGCTTCCACTCTAGTAGATCTACCAGAGCAGCAGCAACATCAACTCAATGAGCATCGCCCTCTGGCGGGCCGCAGGGGGTCGTTAGCGCCGATTTTAAGTGCAGAACGAGCTCCTGGGAGTCTGAGCAAGCTGTGCAACGTGACTAAATTCCGCCGGTTCGCAGAACTCTTCGGCATCTCAGAGTTTTCATGTAAATCCGCAGAATTCCGTGGAGTGAAACTTCTCGAGTTCTGCCCACACTTAGTTTTCGCACAAGCATTCCTGATCACAATCTGTGGGTCACACAGATGCTTGCTCACAGAGGATATTAAACACAAGCACAGAAAATGGAGAGGTATTCCCACCCAGTCACTACACAAAACTGCAGCAGCAGCATTGTAGAATGACCAACGGGGAGATGCAGTGTTCAACTTTGCAGCTCAGTTGGAGGCCATCCTAACCACAACTAATGTGGGCTACCTCCCTTCAAAAGAGAGGCTTTGGAATGATCCGGGGCCCCCTCCCAATAAACTAACAACTTGAGCAGACTCCTCTTCCGTCTTAATTGTATCCGGTATCAGTGGTGGTTCCACAACGAAGGCAGTGGAGCGTCGCCCCACTGCTTTTCTGCAGTGTAAGGAAAAATAAAATATGAACTCATCGTTATTATCATTTTATTTTTTCTTGTGGTGGGTGCGGCAGCTTGTTGGGTGAGACGAGGCTGCTCTGCTGACAGAGCAGGGAAGGGGAGGAGTGGTTTTCATTCTTTAAGTGTGCATGAATGTTTGGCTGACCGTCTCGAGCTTGCCAGACATTCATGCACAGTTAGCATATTCTCCACCCAGGCTGCAATACAGCCTGGGTGGAGAACATACCCAGGTCCCTAGTCCCCCAGTCCCCATCTGAGAACCGAACCAGGGCGCTCAGACCGATCACAACGCTGCAGGGGTGCCTGGGTGCTTCCTGTTCTGACCGGAGGGAGGAGTGGTGAGACGTGACGAGGAGAATGCAGCAGGAGGACACAGTGGGGAGGTAAAGTTTAATTAAATTTTGATTTACTGTCTTCCCCCCGCCTCCCAACCCCGATAGGTGCCAGCCGCCACTATCAGGTATTCATAAGCAGGAGTTCTAATATGGTCTCATTTAACAACTGGTCAAAGTGGTGAATTAAAGACTGCAACCGTAACCTATGGTTAGCCTGGGACAAGAACAAACCGTTCAGTTCAGTAAAACTTTATTTCGGTCAATTAAGACCATAATGGTATATGTACAGTACAATACATATCATTAGAGAATAAAATGATAGAAAGGAATCCATCCCTCTTTAGAAAAGGGCATGTGCATCACCTCAATATTCCATAAAAACAATCTACAATGACACATGTCCAAATCCAATAGCCTGAACAAACAGAAAGGCTCCTCAGGAGGGTAGAGGAACAAGGAGGCAAGGCAGACTGGGAAACACAGGAAAACAGGACTTAAAGCGAAGGAGGGCCCTCAGTCACCTTCTCAGAGAGCCAACACTGAACTCCATTGCTCCATTCCACGCTAGCCCCCTAATTCAGTGGTTTATAGTATTCCTACTTACAGTACTCAGGATTTCTGTTATTTCCACAATTAACAAGGTGATACTCTTGCTAGAATAAGGTATGGCTCTTTCACGAGGGAAATTTGTCAGAAGCCTTACACCAGTGGTGAAGTCTGTCCGTATTTGGAACATCCCATTACCAGAATCCAGAGGTGCGAGGGGCTGAAAACCAGATGCCAGATCTCTTTGAAGGTGAAAGGAGCACACAAGACATTTAAAATTTGCATTGTCGCCTCATGCTGTATATGGCACAGAACACCCAATAGCCACATATATTAAATGAAGTGTTTAGATACAAAATCGTTAAGATCTTTAGTTGCCAATGGTTGCAAAATGAATTGTTTGTGGTGTTGCATGACTTTATCACCACTAGTCCTTAGCTGATAACATACTATTGGACCAATGACACATGGCATCACTGGTGGGGGTCACATAGGACACAATCTACTTGACTAATGATGTCACTAACAACTAGGAGGGAGTGCGGAGCGAGGTTACTGCTCCTGCGGATCCTCCTTATGGCAAGTCCAGTGGGCCGCAGTGGTGGCTGGTGGCACCACTGATGGACCCACGTTCAGCTCCACATAGATCCGTGCCCAAGTGAAAGACCATTTTCAGTGACTGATGAGTACTCGCTCTTACATCCAAAGTGACTTTGTATCTCTCCTCCACTCGTCCCAGACCCACCTCCCTGGTGGTCCTGCTCAGTATGCTGTGATCAGTAAGTGATCCTGCAAGCAGACTTTACTAGCAGGAAGTCTGTCTGCTGGTTCTCCTCTGATGATACTTTCTCGAAGCGGACTAGATGACGTGTCCCAGTATTATCTTCTCTCTCTGTTCCCACATGTTTGGGGGGCACTCTTGTCCCCTGCATCAACTGCAGACGGCAGGGAGCACTGGCTGGGTAATTGTGAGGACTTGGAGGAGAGATAGAACCCTTTTCAAACCCATTTCTTGATTTAATAGGGACGCAGTGGAAGCAACCCATTCCTCTACACCAAAGACCAACGTGCCACCATCTCTACACCTGGCACCCTTACTTCTGTCTGATTCTGTTTGTCGAATCATAAATTAAATTACCCTAGTCCCTGAGCTATCGTATCTAGTTTGGTTCTTAATAAACTTTGTATTTTCATTCCAGGGGTTTTAATTGAAACCTTCAAATCTTGGCATTGTGCATCATTTTTCACATTCCATGATTTTATTCTCAAATTATTAACTTTGCATTTATCTGTGGTCACAAGAAGGGATTTTATTGTAAAGTGTTTACCAAAGGTGCCAGAAGTCCTTTCATGCAGGCCCCAGTCTAGTCGGCAGAATTCAATGCATATATGAATGTGTTAGTCATACTGCCCTGGCTCCCAACAAGTGTTAATATGTGCTGTATAAACCATGCTCAGAGATCAAGTGGACACCAGTTTTAAGTACTATATAGAACTGGCCCCGTGTCCTGTACGCAGTGACTAATTTAGGTTTAAAAAAAAAAAAAGCTGTGCCTAATGCTGCTGTTGAATGCTGGGATTGCTGAATACCGAGGCTGCCTGGCCTTGATTCACCTCATACCTCTTTCTTCCGCTACACTACACTCCCTGTCTCTTTATCTCCTGAATAGTGAAGCAGCCTGGTCTTGATTCCTCCACATGTCCCCTTTTTCCCTGGCCCTACACTTCCTCTTTCTTGACCACAGAGGCAGCCTCGTCTTGATTCCACCTTGTGCCTCTTTCTTCCACCAACCTACATTTCATGTCTCGATCTCACTTCTGCAGGTTATTTTCCATCCCTATTGTAGCGTCCTACCTGTTGAGGTACTTCGATTAATAACCATGCCGACATGGAGAGCAAATCTACACGTCTTTATTATATTGTAAGTCAGAACTCCACAGTCTAAGCCTGCCTTCAACTCATCTCTCCAACGTTTACATCACAGGCCTCAGGTGTACACCCATTTATCTTTAGAGCGATTTTCAATGTTTGAATGTTTTTGGTGCTTTTTTGTGTCGGTTTTATTTCACTTTCGATTTTTCCTCACATTCGACTAGTCCCACATATGCATGTTTTTTTAAAGTAAAAATTGACATTGCACAATTGTCATTGTCACTTTCCCTGGAAACTGATATTGAGGAAGTCTTTTTAGATATTTAAGCCAATGATCGACTTAGATTGGTGTCAATTATCCTCGGCTGGGGTGATCGCCTAAAATTGGGGAGCTTGTTGAACGTCGCTTGGATAGGGTCCAGTCTGCCAGTTTGTTTTGACACTGTGACGAAATTTTCTTTTTTCCTCGCCTTGCAAGTTGTCCCCAAATAGTTCGCTTTACCACAGCTGATGCATATCTGTCCAATGGCGGGAAATTTACCTTTGTGTAGCAAGAATAGTCCACATCTGTAAGACATTTTCTTTTTCTGGAGACATCGCCTTGTGTCCTTCAGCCCTGTACTTTGGCTTACTTTTCATGCTCTTGATGCGCAAGTTACATACCTTCGGTAATGATATATCTGTAAGAAACATTAGTTAGTTATAGATTCCTTACCTCAGAATTACCCCCAGGCATCAGACTTGAATAACATCTGTCCAGGCAGTAGTGTTTGGTGAAAGTGTGCAGCAATGCCCACGTGGCTGCCTGACAGATGTTATTTAAAGGCATTCCTGTTCCCAAGGCAGTAGTGGCTGCCGTCGCCCTGGTGGAGTGAGCGCATAGCCCGACTGGAGGTTCCTTTATAGCCAGAGAGTAACATGCCTTAATACACAGCACGACCCATTGAGAAATGGTGCGTTTGTGTACGGCCGACCCTTCTTTGGACCCACGTAGCCAACAAAAAGTTGATCTTCTACTCCGAACTGTTTTGAGTGATCCAAATAGAAGGAGAGCGCACGTTTTCGGGTCCAGACGGTGGAGCCTCTCTTCTTCCTTTGAAGAATGCGGAGGCGGAAAGAAGGTGGGCAAAGTAATGGTCTGCCTGGCAGGGGCCACCTTAGGAAGAAAGGATGGATGGGTTCAGAGAACCACCTTGTCCGGATGAACAGACAAGAAAGCAGGTTTTGAGGAAAGAGCCTGGAGCTCACTCACCCTTCTAGCAGAAGTGAGGGCTACCCGGGAAGCAGTCTTAAGAGTTAAGAGACGTTAAGGACAGCTATGAAACGGCTCAAAGGGAGTGCACATTAAGTAAGTCAGTACAAGATTCAAATCCCACTGAGGCATAACGAAAGGAATTGGAGGAAAAAGATGCGTTAAGCCTTTCAAGAAACGGTTAACTACCGGGGATTTGAAAAGAGAAGGCTGATCTGGCAGCAGAAGGAAAGCAGAGATGGCTGAAAGGTAGCCCTTGATAGTGCTCAGTGCAGAGCCCTCCTGGGCTAAAGAGAGAAGGAACAAGATTACTTCAGAAAGAGGGGCAGAAAGGGTATCCACAGCCTTTGCTGTGCACCATGCCACAAATTTGTTCCACTTGCAGGCGTATACCGTCTTAGTGGAGGGACACCTGGCTGCCAAGGTTACATCACAGACTTCGGGTGGCAGGTCGAAAGATGTCAACTGCCGCCGCTCAATTTCCATGCAAGGAGGTGGAGACTGGACAGGTTTGGGTGGAGGACTGTACCCTGCTGCTACTACAGAAGATTCTCCCGAAGAGGCAGTCTAATCGGAGGATCGATGGCCATGTTGAGCAGCTCGCGATACCAGACTCTTCGTGCCCACTCCGGAGCCACAAGAATGACTTGGGTTCGGTCGCACCTGATCTTCAGCACTCTGAGCAGAAGTGGTATAGGCAGAAAGGCATACAACAGACCGCAACTCCACTCGTGATGAACAGCATTGCAGAGCGAGTGCCACCTTGGAAATTCCAACGTGCAGAATTGCTGACATTGCGCGTTCTCTTCGGTGGCAAATAGATCTAACCAAGGCTCTCCCCATTGTTGAAAGAGACCTTGCACCACCTCCGAGTGAAGCAGCCATTTGTGATCTATCATGCACTGTCAGCTGAGTTTGTCCACCCTGGCGTTCAGAGAACCTGCCAGGTGTTGAACCACCAAGGAAATGCCCTGATGTTACAGCCATGTCTAGAGATGGAGGGCCTCCTGACATAGGGTCCACGACCCCACCCCGCCCTGTTTGTTGCAATACCCCATGGCGGTGGTGTTGTCCGTGAACACCTGCACTACTCTTCCCCGGACAGAGGGAAGGAATGCTTTCAGTGCAAGACTAATCGCCCGGAGCTCCAGGAGGTTGATGTGATGCCCGGACTCCGCCGGAGACCAGAGGACTCCGCCGGAGACCAGAGGACTCTGCCGGAGACCAGAGGACTCTGCCTCTCCCATGTGGCCGCCCTATCCCAAAAGGGAGGCATCTGTCACCACAGTGTGGTCGGATTGGGGAAGGGAGAGGGACCTGCCACTGACACAATTTTGGTTCGCAAGCCACCACTGCAGTTGTTGAGCAGTGCCCTCCGAGATCTGGACGTAGTGGGACAGATTCCCCCAATGCTGCGCCCACTGGAACTTCAGGTCCCACTGCAGAGCCCGCATATGCCACCTGACATAATTGGTCAGCAGGCTGCAGGAGGCCTTGAGGCCCAGCAGCCTCAGGGCCATTCTGACCGAAACCTGGGACAAGGGCTGAAAGATCGGAATCATAGACCCGAAACTGCGCCGTGTCCAGAAATGCCCCAGATGAAAAGGAGCTTCTGAGAGGTAATCGGGTGCGACTTCGGCACATTGATGGAGAACCCAAGCTGATGCAGAAGGTCGGCTGTAGTCTGGAGACGACTGCCTGGGGCGAGCCCGCCTTCAACAGGCAGTCATCGAGATAGGGGAAGACTGACACCCCTGATCTGCGCAGATGAGCTGCGAACACCGCCATCACTTTCGTGAACACCTGTGGGGCACTGATAAGGCCAAAGGGGAGCACGGTAAACTGAAAGTGCTCGTGGCCTACCGTGACCCACAGGTAACGCCAGTGGGCCAGCAGGACAGGGATGTAAAAATAAGCGTCCTGCAAGTCCAACGCTACCATCCCGTCTTGTAGTTCGAGGGCAGACAAGACCTGAGCAAGCGTCAACATTTTGAACTTCTCCTTCCGGTGGAAGACGTCGATAAAAGTCATGAAAAAATTGACTGAGGTACTGCTCTTCTCGGATCTGCGCTGGCTGGCGCGGATAAAGAAAGAACTGACAACAGCGCGCGAGGGCGGCGTCTAAGTAGCTGCCGCAGCGTCCTCCCGGTGACCACGATGCCGACGATGGACGTGGAGCTGACCGAAGCCACCTTCCGATGTGCAGAGGTACTGCTGATGAAAAAACTTTCCAGATCCAGTCTGACGCCTGGGGGTAATTTATATAAGGTAAGGAATCTATAACTAATGTGTTTCTTTCAGATAGATGCACTTTAGCATCCCTGACCTCCTTGTCAGTCACTTGACAATCATCGCAAGCAGCTTTAAGGATTTGCCCAAAGCACAGCGTTTCCTCCAGCATTCATCATCGAAAGGAAGACATGTCCATCGATTACTCTGAGGTGGCTAGCTTCCTTATCGTTAAATTTTTGGAATTTGAAGTGCTACACCAGAACATCCAGTCTCTCAACAAAGTCATTGATGGTTTCACCTGCTCTCTGGTGTTCTTGATGGAATATGTATTTTTCATAATCAACATTTGACACTGGGTTCAACTTGACATTCATGGCTGTTTTGATTTGATCGTACGTCACTTCACCTTCTTGTGGTATCTTATTCGTGGTTTCTTTCACTAGCCGTGTTTTTCAGATACTTTATGATCTTTTTTTATTGCATCCATGAAATCTTCAAAAGTGTCTATCCATGTAGCCCATCTATTGCCAATATTTTGTTTTTTTGCAGTATCAAATGCGGTTGGCGGTTTCAAGAATGAGACACCCATATATGCATTGGTGGACAGTAGTGGTCTCTCAGGTACTTCTTGCTGTACGTGATCAGGCAGAGTTTCTCTAGCCCCTTGTGATGTGCTGGCTTCCTGGGTCAGCCTTAAAGACTTTTGGAGCTTGTTCCCCACCCTGGCTCCCCAGCGGAGCTCTTTATTTTATGTTATTTTAAGTTGTTGTTCTGGGCCCATATGCAGCAGCTTTAGTGGTGGGCTGCTTTGTCTGGGAACAACTCAGCAAGCACAACCCCGACCTTCTTTCAGGGAGAGCTCTGCAGCATGTTGTCACATGATGATCCATTAATGGTTTTAATAAGTAGATAAATCTTTGTACACTACGAGTCCATGGAAGCAGAAAACATTGGTCTGCTTTGTGCTGAAATGTTTGTTCACAAACAACTGGTTAATCTCTAGTTTGTAGCACATGAATTTCAATTTGATTTGTACTAAAAGATTGCTGTGTGCTGCATTCATAACCTGGTTGCGTCCGCCTTTAGCATTCTTACTCCGTATAGCAATAATTTGCATAATGGAACTGTAGCTTTTATTTGCGGCTGTTTCATTCAGTTCCTGGCCACTGAGAAATAGTCTTTCAATGTTGCTTTCCTTATCTTTAAGCATTTTATACAGGCTAGCATTGCACTGAGAATCCACCAGTGCCTGCGCCGATTCTGCACTTCGACTGCAGCACACGTGGCACTAATAGTAGTTTGCAGGACCACGGCAAACTCTCTGGAAGAGTGCTTTCAGTGTACGGGCATCCTATCCCCAATCTCATCGCCAGTTGTAGCATCCTGCTAGCCCAGGTACGCACCAATAACCACGCCACACACGTAGAGTGGTTTGTAAACTTCTTTATTCCGCTTTGTGTAAGTCAGAACGCCCCATTCTAAGCCTGCCTTCAACTCATCTCTCCAACGCTTACGTTACAGGCCTACGGTGTACAGTGGGAACTAAAAGAGTTTCAGTGTTCATTTTTTATGACACCATCTATTTTTTTCCTTTATACGTATTTTTTATCTACTTCCTCCTTTCTTCCTTTTATGCTTTTTCCTTTTGTTCAAAATGATAAAAATAAGTCCTGATACCAAACAATTAGTGCTGGACCAGCAACTGGAAGAACTGGTACAAATAAAGCACTGGCAGTACATCATTAATATACTCAAATAAAATGATTTTGTTCACTTGGCACTTACTTAACAAGGCGCGTTGCTCTGGAGCGATTGATGATTGGATATCAACCTGTTCAAAACAGCACTGCCCACTAAGACATAAAACACAGCACTTTACAACAGCACACAAGAAGAATTCTGAACATAAGTTAACATAGATCCAACATGCAGTTAACAGGCTACTTATGCATTCAGTTGCCCTTTCTGCCATCAGATACTTACTACACTGATCTTTGCTGGGCCAGAGGACTGGTACCAACGCAGCACAGAAATACATAGGGGATTTTGGTTCAGCCTTCCCGACTCCACCACAGCTTATTAAAACCGACATTCTCCCTCTAGTGACCTCTCGGCTCCACAAAACCAAATCAAACTCTACACTTAGCATTTGAAATATCATACCACGGGCTACTGAAAGGTGCCAACGTGTCACTCTATTGGCAGTTTGAGTGCTTGATGAGTGTTCGTGATCAGTAACAACTGGAGCAGCGAAATTCTCAGAGTTTCACTCTGTGGAATTCTGCGGCATTACATGGACATTCCACAAGATTCCGTGAAATTCCACGAACAGGTGAAAATCCTCGTATTGCTCTGTTCGTGGTGATTTTTAGCACTAGGAGCTTGTTCAGCACAAACAAATTCAACACCAACAGCACCGTGTGGCGCATCAGAAGGCGCTGGTTCTCAAGTTGGTTTTGCTGCCACAGGAGTAGATTTTCTACCCGCGTTGGGAAACTCTTGCCCGGTGTCCTCCTAACATCTCAAATTGCGCTAGGGGATACCGATTCTTGCTCGCATATCTAATGTAGGTGAACCACGCTGCGGTTGGCAGAATTTCGTTGGACCGCTGCATAAAGTAGAGTGGCAAGAACTCCGCCGGCTGAGGGGAGTTTATCGCCCACCCCTAGTAACAGCACGAGTCTGTAGGGCAATGTGACAATATTTCGGCACTGATAGCAGTTGTACGATGTACAGAAATTCTGAATAGGACAGTGATTTTAGTCAATATTCAGTTAATTCCATGTGGATATGCATTTGAATGGTGAGACCATGTATGATTAAGGGTCAGGTACAGTCCCGGACTGAGAACCCAAAGCCGCCCTGGCAATTTTGTTAGATCCGCCCCGGGGGTGCACAAGTGTGCGTAGCTGCTTTTGTTACTGGGGGGCCGATGTTGCAGCAGCGCTGCAAAACCGGCCCCCAGTAATGAAACCAGCCCCCACTGCTGAAAAACCGGCCTCCACCCTTCCAGCCTCCCGGGGCAACGCCAGAAGCCCGCTACAGCCAGGTGTTGATGATACAAATGTCCAATCTCCTTAAAATCCTTTATCTATCCTCCTTGTATATTTACACTAGTTAAATGAATCTGAATAATATTTTATAAAGCAAAAACCAAAGGAAATGATGGACGGAGTGTTGAACATTGCAAGCACTCACACCCATTCAACTGATCTGGGTTTAATCCATCACCGTTCTTTAGCCCACTCTGCCACCCCAGTTCAGACATGGCCATATGCAAATCAGTCTGACCCTGTGCCTCATGGGAACAGTCCAGCCCGAACTGCCAAGCCATGTCTTCCCTGGACCGGAAACAAGCTTCCTAGGACCGGTTTCTGGCATTTCAGCCGTCTTCAGCCAGGCTTGCTTGAATCCAGTGGCAAAGTGAGCGAGGGACTCACGTCTGAGCATACCCTGCCAACTTATGGCGAACAAAGCAAAAACCAAAGGAAATGATGGACGGAGTGTTGAACATTGCAAGCACTCACCCCCATTCAACTGATCTGGGTTTAATCCATCACCGTTCTTTAGCCCACTCTGCCACCCCAGTTCAGACATGGCCATGTGCAAATCAGTCTGACCCTGTGCCTCATGGGAACAGTCCAGCCCGAACTGCCAAGCCATGTCTTCCCTGGACCGGAAACAAGCTTCCTAGGACCGGTTTCTGGCATTTCAGCCGTCTTCAGCCGGGCTTGCTTGAATCCAGTGGCAAAGTGAGCAAGGGACTCACGTCTGAGCATACCCTGCCAACTTATGGCGAACAAAGCAAACACCAAAGGAAATGATGGATAGTGTTTTGAACATTGCAAGCACTCACCCCCAGTCAACTGATCCGAGTTTAATCCATCACCGTTCTTTAGCCCACTCTGCCACCCCAGTTCAGACATGGCCATGTGCAAATCAGTCTGACCCTGTGCCTCATGGGAACAGTCCAGCCCGAACTGCTAAGCCATGTCTTCCCTGGACCGGAAACAAGCTTCCTAGGACCGGTTTCTGGCATTTCAGCCGTCTTCAGCCAGGCTTGCTTGAATCCACTGGCAAAGTGAGCAAGGGACTCACGTCTGAGCATACCCTGCCAACTTATGGCAAACAAAGCAAAAACCAAAGGAAATGATGGACGGAGTGTTGAACATTGCAAGCACTCACCCCCAGTCAACTGATCTGGGTTTAATCCATCACCGTTCTTTAGCCCACTCTGCCACCCCAGTTCAGACATGGCCATATGCAAATCAGTCTGACCCTGTGCCTCATGGGAACAGTCCAGCCCGAACTGCCAAGCCATGTCTTCCCTGGACCGGAAACAAGCTTCCTAGGACCGGTTTCTGGCATTTCAGCCGTCTTCAGCCAGGCTTGCTTGAATCCAGTGGCAAAGTGAGCAAGGGACTCACGTCTGAGCATACCCTGCCAACTTATGGCGAACAAAGCAAAAACCAAAGGAAATGATGGACGGAGTGTTGAACATTGCAAGCACTCACCCCCAGTCAACTGATCTGGGTTTAATCCATCACCGTTCTTTAGCCCACTCTGCCACCCCAGTTCAGACATGGCCATGTGCAAATCAGTCTGACCCTGTGCCTCATGGGAACAGTCCAGCCCGAACTGCCAAGCCATGTCTTCCCTGGACCGGAAACAAGCTTCCTAGGGCCGGTTTCTGGCATTTCAGCCGTCTTCAGCCAGGCTTGCTTGAATTCAGTGGCAAAGTGAGCAAGGGACTCACGTCTGAGCATACCCTGCCAACTTATGGCGAACAAAGTAAAAACCAAAGGAAATGATGGACGGAGTGTTGAACATTGCAAGCACTCACCCCCAGTCAACTGATCTGGGTTTAATCCATCACCGTTCTATAGCCCACTCTGCCACCCCATTTCAGACATGGCCAGATGCAAATCAGTATGACCCTGTGCCTCTTGGGAACAGTCCAGCCCGAACTGCCAAACCATGTCTTCCCTGGACCGGAAACAAGCTTCCTAGGACCGGTTTCTGGCATTTCAGCCGTCTTCAGCCAGGCTTGCTTGAATCCAGTGGCAAAGTGAGCAAGGGACTCACGTCTGAGCATACCCTGCCAACTTATGGCGAACAAAGCAAAAACCAAAGGAAATGATGGACGGAGTGTTGAACATTGCAAGCACTCACCCCCAGTCAACTGATCTGGGTTTATTCCATCACCGTTCTTTAGCCCACTCTGCCACCCCAGTTCAGACATGGCCATATGCAAATCAGTCTGACCCTGTGCCTCATGGGAACAGTCCAGCCCGAACTGCCAAGCCATGTCTTCCCTGGACCGGAAACAAGCTTCCTAAGACCGGTTTCTGGCATTTCAGCCGTCTTCAGCCAGGCTTGCTTGAATCCAGTGGCAAAGTGAGCGAGGGACTCACGTCTGAGCATACCCTGCCAACTTATGGCGAACAAAGCAAAAACCAAAGGAAATGATGGACGGAGTGTTGAACATTGCAAGCACTCACCCCCATTCAACTGATCTGGGTTTAATCCATCACCGTTCTTTAGCCCACTCTGCCACCCCAGTTCAGACATGGCCATATGCAAATCAGTCTGACCCTGTGCCTCATGGGAACAGTCTAGCCCGAACTGCCAAGCCATGTCTTCCCTGGACCGGAAACAAGCTTCCTAGGACCGGTTTCTGGCATTTCAGCCGTCTTCAGCCAGGCTTGCTTGAATCCAGTGGCAAAGTGAGCAAGGGACTCACGTCTGAGCATACCCTGCCAACTTATGGCGAACAAAGCAAAAACCAAAGGAAATGATGGACGGAGTGTTGAACATTGCAAGCACTCACCCCCAGTCAACTGATCTGGGTTTAATCCATCACCGTTCTTTAGCCCACTCTGCCACCCCAGTTCAGACATGGCCATGTGCAAATCAGTCTGACCCTGTGCCTCATGGGAACAGTCCAGCCCGAACTGCCAAGCCATGTCTTCCCTGGACCGGAAACAAGCTTCCTAGGGCCGGTTTCTGGCATTTCAGCCGTCTTCAGCCAGGCTTGCTTGAATTCAGTGGCAAAGTGAGCAAGGGACTCACGTCTGAGCATACCCTGCCAACTTATGGCGAACAAAGTAAAAACCAAAGGAAATGATGGACGGAGTGTTGAACATTGCAAGCACTCACCCCCAGTCAACTGATCTGGGTTTAATCCATCACCGTTCTTTAGCCCACTCTGCCACCCCAGTTCAGACATGGCCATATGCAAATCAGTATGACCCTGTGCCTCTTGGGAACAGTCCAGCCCGAACTGCCAAACCATGTCTTCCCTGGACCGGAAACAATCTTCCTAGGACCGGTTTCTGGCATTTCAGCCGTCTTCAGCCAGGCTTGCTTGAATCCAGTGGCAAAGTGAGCAAGGGACTCACGTCTGAGCATACCCTGACAACTTATGGCGAACAAAGCAAAAACCAAAGGAAATGATGGACGGAGTGTTGAACATTGCAAGCACTCACCCCCAGTCAACTGATCTGGGTTTATTCCATCACCGTTCTTTAGCCCACTCTGCCACCCCAGTTCAGACATGGCCATATGCAAATCAGTCTGACCCTGTGCCTCATGGGAACAGTCCAGCCCGAACTGCCAAGCCATGTCTTCCCTGGACCGGAAACAAGCTTCCTAGGACCGGTTTCTGGCATTTCAGCCGTCTTCAGCCAGGCTTGCTTGAATCCACTGGCAAAGTGAGCAAGGGACTCGCGTCTGAGCATACCCTGCCAATTTATGGCGAACAAATCAAAAACCAAAGGAAATGATGGACGGAGTGTTGAACATTGCAAGCACTCACCCCCAGTCAACTGATCTGGGTTTAATCCATCACCGTTCTTTAGCCTACTCTGCCACCCCAGTTCAGACATGGACAGAACTGGGGTGGTGGAGTGAGCTAAAGAATGATGATGGATTAAACCCAGATCAGTTGACTGGGGGTGAGTGTTTGATTTGCTCTAACGCTCCGTCCATTATCCCCTTTGGTATCGCTTTGTTCGCCCTAAGTTGGCAGGGTATGCCCAGACGTGGGTCCCTTGCTCACTTTGCCACTGGATTCAAGATAGCCTGGCTGACGAGGGTTATGAACCCGAAACCGGTCCCAGGATGCTTGTTTCCGGTCCAGGGAAGACATGGCTCAGTAGTTCGGGCTGGACTGTTCCCATGAGGCACAGGGTCAGACTGATTTGCATATGGCCATGTCTGAACTGGGGTGGTGGAGTGAGCTAAAGAATGATGATGGATTAAACCCAGATCAGTTGACTGGGGGTGAGTGTTTGATTTGCTCTAACGCTCTGTCCATCATCCCCTTTGGTATCGCTCTAATATTTTATAAAGACAAAATGATTTTAAAAAAGCTTCTGTTCCGAACTCTTCCCCCAGTTAGTGTGCCTCAATGTCCTTCAGAGTGGACGCCTCGCGCCCTGCTCATGGCATTGGTGTTCCCCACAAATCTGCTTCACAGCGACTGAAGGAAAGGAAATGTCCCAGACTTTAAGCCAGAGTACATATTTGAAGGGGATAGGCTTGGACACACACAGCTGATCACCACACAATGGCTTATTCGAAGACTCTCTGAACTCCACAGAGTTGTTTGGCGTCTAACCGGCTGGACTGAACAATGAGCACAAACATCTTATCTACGCTACAGAGGATGGGGCTAGGTGACATCAGCTGAAATAGCAATCCTTTTTTTTTTTTTTCTTTATTTAGTGACACAATAGCGGAAGTGGGTGGGGTTTCAAGAGGAGAATTTGTTTGAACATTCTGATGCTTTAATTGTGTACCTAGGATATATAAAGCAAGAATTAAAAGTAAAAGGTAACAAGTTGGGAGGAGTGAACACCCATGTGGTGTGAGAGGTCGAAGGTAAACAACATGATCTTCTGTCTTAAGTTGAGAAGCTGGTGAAGCCCTTAAGCCTTGCCTAACCATGCTGCCCATACCGCCAAGCATCGGGTGAGCAACAAAAAAAAGTTGGGAGGGGAAGCAGTGGTTGAGTTGAGGGGTGGAGCAAGGCAGAGTACAGGGAATGCTGGAATTGGACGGTGCGAGCACAAATAAGAGCGAGAGCAAGAAAACTCCCAAGGAGTCCTGAAATTCAAAGAAAGAAGCATTGGCAAAGCCAATTGCTTGCCCTCTTCAGTTGCCATTCAGACAATGTATTTTGTTGGTGCCCATTCAGGATTAACATTAAAAAGTTCAATAACGCATATGCATGCATCTGTGCCCAGCATGATGTTGTGAGGGCCCAGCATGATCTGAGGGGGGCCCAGCATCATGATGTGAGGGGCCCAGCATGATGATGATAGGGGGCCCAGCATGATGATCTGAGGGGGGCCTGACACAATGAAGTTAGGGGGCAGCATGATGATTATAGGGGGCCCAACATGATGTGAGGAGGGCCCAGCATGATGATGTGAGGGGGGCCCAGCATGATGATGTGAGGGGGGCCCAGCATGATGTGAGGGGGCCCAGCATGATGATCTGAGGGGGGCTCAGCATGATGATCTGAGGGGGGCTCAGCATGATGATCTGAGGGGGCCCAGCATGATGATCTGAGGGGGGCTAGCATGATGATCTGAGGGAGCCCAGCATGATGATCTGAGGGGGGCCCAGCATGATGATCTGAGGGGGGCCTGACACAATGAAGTTAGGGGGCAGCATGATGATTATAGGGGGCCCAACATGATGTGAGGAGGGCCCAGCATGATGATGTGAGGGGGGCCCAGCATGATGATGTGAGAGGGGCCCAGCATGATGTGAGGGGGCCCAGCATGATGATCTGAGGGGGGCTCAGCATGATGATCTGAGGGGGGCTCAGCATGATGATCTGAGGGGGCCCAGCATGATGATCTGAGGGGGCTCAGCATGATCTGAGGGATGCCAAGCATGATCATGTTAGGGGGCCAGCATGATGATGATAGGGGGCCCAGCATGATGATGTGAGGGGGTTGTGATGATGATAGGGGGCCCAGCATGATGATCTGAGGGTGGCCCAGCATGATGATGATAGGGGGCAGCATGATGATGTGAGAGAGCTGTGGTGATGATAGGGGGCCCAGCATGATGATCTGAGGGGGCCCAGCATGATGATCTGAGGGGGGCTAGCATGATGATCTGAGGGAGCCCAGCATGATGATCTGAGGGGGGCAGCAGGATGATCTGAGGAGGGCCCAGCATGATGATCTGAGGGGGGCCTGGCACGATGATGTTATGGGGCAGCATGATGATGATAGGGAACCCGACGTTATGTGAGGGGGGCCCAGCATGATGTTGTGCGTGTGACCACCCCGATGATGTGTATGCATGCATCATGTTGCTACAGCTATTCTGGGATTTCTTTTTAACTTCCTGTGCCAAGATTGAGAATGCCAATCTTCAAGTGGTGAAATAAAATTTAAAGAGTAAACTACATATTTCACGAAAGCTCATTTCCTAAAAGGAGCTTCCTAGCAGATATTGGGAATGGCTATGGGGGGGGGGGGGGTGGGTAGCTAGTTCTGGTGACCAACAAGAATAGTGGGGATCAGGAGCAACAGGGTAAGGGAGGATCCAATTGTTGTTAAAAAGGGGGAAAAAGAATGAAAAAAGGAAAAAGATACATCGGCAGACAAAAATAAATAACTAAAAAATGGAGCTGAACGGGCCGTCAATGGATAAGCTTCGACACAGAGAGCAGGGGTGGGATGGACGAGATGGGGGGGGGGAGATGCAGGTGGTGGGAAGAGTAAGAAAGCACATGCAGTCCCATGGCATGAAAAATAGAACAGAAAAAAGTTGTTGACTGAACGTGAGCAGTGAAAGGGCAGGAGTCCTCCAACCAAAACTATAGTAAAGAAGAAATGATCCAGGGGAGGGTAAGCAAAAGAGAAAGAAGGAAAGCAACTGAATAGGAAGAAAGCAAGTGAGTGGCAAGAACAGCAAACAAAGGTAAGCGATGAGCTGCTCAAAGCCACAGCATATTGGTATTTCCACAATAGGTCTTCAACAAGAGAGGTAAAAGCGGTCTTTAGGGGAGCCTTAAAAGGTAGTTCTAGTGAATGACTGAGCATTTGCACCGTACACGGTACCAGCCTACAGGGCAGACCACCACACAGGAATGCCTCGGGGATATCCTGCGGCATTTTATAGAGAGGGACGCAAGTTGCATCTGCCGGCACATACGAGGACTATAATCCAGGACTGGTGGGTAGCCACAAAACTACTGCGGTGGGAAACCAAACTGTCAAACCAATCCCCACTATGGGACTGTGATTAATTGGCAGAGGGGGGCCGCCTGGTGGGCTTCCGTAGATGAAGCCTCATTGGAATCGATAAGCTCAGGGACATCTGGCAGAATGGGAAAATGAGTACATTTGAGGGCCTGCAGACAGAATATAAACTGGTAGAGGAGAAGCAGTTCTGGCATTTACAGCTGTGGCATGCCCGGAGGTGCCATGTGGCGGACGGAGAGCTGTTGCCTGAATAGTCCCCACTGGAGGATAGATTACTGATGGACCCAATAGTCGGTAAGGGTGTTCTGCCTCTATATCGCAAGATCATGAATAACCTATCAGATCCTCTGGGCCCCTTGAGGGAAGCATGGGAGACGGACTTGGGACTATTGGAAGATGACGACTGGACAGCCCTAGGGAAATTGCCATACGTGCACGATTTAGATTTGTTCAACATACGATTCTACACGGGTCCTATATTGCTTGATCACTGCAGCAAAGAATGGGCTGCTGCAACTCCAGTCGATGTGCTAGGGGTTGTGGGGAGGTGGGCACCATTTTCACATCCTCTAGGCCTGTCCCAAGATTCAGGGGTACTTGGAGGGGGTATCCTGGGAGATGGCAGCAGTGGTGGTTATGCAAGTTCCACTTTAGGCGAGATGGCACTTGTTGGGTGCGACAGGGGAGTTAACCTGGCCCAAACATACTAAAACGTGGCTGGCGCTGGCCTCTGGAGTTGCAAAGAGGAACATAGCGAGAGCATGGGGGGCGGCTGAACTGCCAAGGGTGGGGTCCTGGAAACTAAATCTAGACTGGTGTCAACAGGCCAAAAAAGTGGTTTACGCGAGTAGAGAATGCCCCAAAAAATGGGAGAAAGTCTGGACCCTGTGGAAAAAATATAGACGTGAAAAACACTGGAGCCGGGGAATTGTTAAACTTGAAGGGATTACTACTTAAGACGATTGGCTACGAAATTTATGATCTCATTGTTTGTAATGGTACTGTTATCTAAACTAACAGGATGCCCTATTTCAGCATGTATTGACAATATATATCAATGTGTACTAAGCAACGGGTTAAAAAAAAGACTTTAAAAAAAAGGCGGTTCTTCAAATCTGAGATGGAAGGAAAAAGTTGCCCAAACAAAGTGATGGTAAAGAAGCTATTCTCAGGGTGAGGGACAACACTAGAATAGGAAGGAAAGCTCTTGATTAAGAAAAGAGTTCATGAAAAGAAACAGGCTGACCAAAATCCATCTATACAGATATAATGTAATAAATAGGGGGCAACGGGTGTTGAACAACAAACAGCTGAAGCTGTCTGTAGACCAGAACTAAAGGCATTAATCAGGTAATGGTAACAATGGAAAGATACGTAAAGACTGCAACGTTATGCTTTTTTTTCTTTGCACAATTCCCGCTTGCACTCTATGAATGGTATCCCCAAGCCCCTTACACCCTGTCATTTCACTAACCTGTCTGTTAAGCCCTATACGTGCATATCCCGGGCCGCGCCGTGAAGTGTGGCCAGTGGGGAGTCATGCACAGATCACTAGTGTCATGCTTGGTTTGGCCGCCACGATTGTCTCAAACACCCCAAAATATCAGGACCGGCTATCTGCAGGCTGCACTGGCTTTCAGTGGTTGGTTGTAGGCCACAGTCCAACCCTGGCTATTTGTAAATACCTCTGAGTATCTTAAAACCAGCTCCAATTGCATTCACTAGAGATCGCTGGTCTAGCCGTACAAAGCCTCTGGATATTATCACTTGGCGTCGTTGGACTAGTCCGCAAGCTGAATCGAAGAAACACATGGCGGTTTCCTGGGCGGAGTGAAGACTTAAACCTTCTAAATCAAGTATTTCGACGTGGCTACCAGGATTCAATGCATCTTGGACAAACTCTACTGTGATTACCACGGGACGGGATTGAATAACGCCTTTTCAGTGTTCATTGAGTTTTTCTAAATGACTGGAATGGTTTTACTTGCATAGACCCCACTCTTCATTGAACCTCAATAAACTTCTCATCGGTGACCTATCGTGAGAAGCACTATCTTGTGGGCATCGTCCTATTGGAGATAGTCAAGCGTTGAGGGAGGTTGAGGCAGCAAGCGTTAGGGGGAGCGAGGGAATTTAGTCTCTTGATGGGGTTAGAATTAAAATGGGTGGGAGGGGAGTCATAGCAAGCTTTTGGGTAAAATGTATGGATGGCCTAGGGTTGTGTCTTGTTAAGTTATGGGCTGGCTTTAGTGATTGCCTCTAGACTAGGTTATAGTTTGGGCTGGGCTAAGGATGGCGTTATGTAAGCACAAGGTTTAGAATTAGGCTGAGTTTGAGTGTGTTTTTAGGTTGAGAGTTAGGGTTAGGGTTGGGGTTATGGATAAGAGCAGTTTTTGGTAGTAGTTAGTATTACGTTAAGGGTACAGTTAGATTTGAGCTTGTGGTCACGATTTGAGTAGGTTTCTAGGTTTAGACTTAAAGTTGGGCTTATGCAAAGGATCAGGGTAAGACGTGGGTTGAGGTTAGGAGTGTGTGAAGGGGTAGAGTTAGGTTTGGGTTTTTAGTTCGAGTTAGTGTTTGGGTGTTGGGTTCTGTGCTTATGTCAGAGGTGAGCTTTGCCTTAGGAAAGGAGGGGGGTTCAGATACGGTTTGAATTCGGTTACAGTGGTAGAGCTAGATTTGGGTTTTCTAGTTAATGTTCGTGTTGGATTCTGAGTTACTGTCAGAGGTCTGGTTGGATCGGGGGTAGGGTATGGTGTAGCTTGGGGTTAGCATTAAGGTAGGGGTCAGTGCAAGGTTTCAAGTTAGGTTTGAGCACGTGGTTTGAGTTATGGTTGGGTTTTAGGTTTACGGTTAGTGTCCGAGTTGGGGTTTGGACTGGGGGAAGTTTAGTGTTGGGTCTGGCGTTAGCACCGGGTTAAGGTAAAACTAGGGTTTTGCTTCAGGTTGGTGGTATTGTTGTGGTTTGGGTGAAGGTGCACGGTGGGGCCGAGTTCAAGTAGTTATTAGAATACTATTACAGTTAGGAGAAAATGATGTTAAAAACGGCATTAACCGTCAGCAGTAGGGTTAATGGGTAAATGAAGGGCTAGTCTTCGGATTTAGGGCCCCATCAAGAAGGGTTTAAGGTAAATACCAGAGATTTGAACAGTGATAAGATATGGATTACGTTAAAATATTAGGGTCAGGTGTAGGGTCAGTGAAATACTTGATGTGGAGGCGTCCTTGACGGCATGCTTCTGTACCCCCACTAAGCTCTGGCTCCTCGGTTCTAAAAAGCAAGGCATAGCGTCCTAGCCCGCTACCAAAAGCTCCTGGACGCCCCACCAAAGGTATAAAGCGCTGTATGAATGCGAGTGCGAGGGGCACCGCACTGCAGGCCTCCGCAGCCCATCCACGGCCCTCGGTCATCAGACTGCTCTCGCCCCTGGGGTGAGCTGCTATCGCTGTGACGAGGAGCCTCCCGCGGTTGACCAAGGTCACACGCGGATCTCTCCGTTCCTCCTGGACACGCGCTCCCTCCCTCGAGGCCGTTTCACACAGGCCCTGCCAAGTGGCCTCAGGGCCTCGGGATGGCGACAGCAGAGATACCCCCGCGGACTGCCCGCCCGCCCGCTATAAAAGGGCCGGGGCTCTCCATCAACAGCCATCTCGTCAGCACAAGGAGCACCTGCCCGGCGCACGCTTGAAGCCCTCCTTGTGATCTTGGACGCACGCTGGTTCTGTTTCTCTCCGTGCTCCCCAGCGCTTCGAGGCCTGCTACGGATCATGCTGGAGGTGGCCCTGGTGCTGGTGGTCCTGCTCCCGACAGCGGTGCACGCGGAGATCCCCGACAACTCGCTGGAGAGCGGGGTGAAGCTGTGCGGGCGGGAGTTCATCCGCACCGTGGTCATGTCCTGCGGGGGGTCCCGGTGGAAGCGCTACTCCCCGGAGCCGGGCCAAGGCCGCACCAACCCGTACAGTGAGTAGTCACGGGTGGGCCTGGGAGCGGGCGGGTCTCCCCATCTGCCCATTTCCGACCCTCTGTTTCTCCAACAGCCCTCCTCGTCATTCCGTACCCCCATCCCCCCTCACTCTGCCCTCGACCTGCTGCCCCCTTCACCTCGGTGTTTCATATTCTTACAAGCTGCGCCTCTCCCCATCTCTCACTCTCCTCCAATCTCTGCTTTCCCATCTCTCTCTCTTCCTCTTCCATGCTTTTCATTCGTTGTATGTTCTCCCTTTTCTTCCTTCCTCTTGTCTCCTCCCAACACTGCCTCTTGTTCCATCCTTTCTATCTCTCCTTCACACTATCTGTTGCACCCCCCCTCTCTCATCCCCTTCACTTTCTCTCTCTTCTTTTTTCTTAGTTCTTTCTTTCTTAGCTATTTCTCGTTCTCCCATCCCCCCCCTTCTCTACTCTCTCTTCTCCTCAGTTTTTTCTTCTCTCCTCACTCATTGTTTACCATTTCCTCCTTAATCTTTATTCCCTCCACTACTTCCCTCCCTCCACCGCTTCCCTCTTTCTCCCTGATTTTTGCTAATAATAGGGCATTCCTTTCATTTCTTTTAGTGCGCCTAGAGTGTGACATTTGTACTTGAACTAAACCCTTAAACACGCATTTCAATGAGCGGACAACCGCCTAAGAGTAGCCCGTGTAAACAAGCACTGGTAACTCCAATAGCTCTCGTCTATGTAAGTGCGATTGGCTTTGCAATGTCTTCCAGGCATTGGCATGTTATACACCAGCGTGGCTGCTGTTCAGCATGCCTAAATGTTTGTGGCATAGGGTGGTGGCGTAGAGTGGCGTGTCATAGAGTGGCATTCCATAGAATGGCCTGTCATAGAGTGGAGTGTCATAGAGTAGAGGGTTGCAGCATCGTAGAATGCAGTGGGGTAGATTAGGGTGGTGCACAGCACACTGATGTAGAGTACAGTGGCATAGAGTGCAGTAGTGCAGAGTAGAGTGGATTGGCATATAGTGGATTGGCGTAGAGCGCAGTGGCACAGAGTGAACTGCCATAGAGTGCTGTGGCGTAGAGTGCAATGGTGCAGAGTAGACTGCAGCAGCGCAGAGTGCAGTGGTGTAAAAAAGAGTGGCAGAGAGTGCTGTGGTGTAGAGTAGAGTGGCGTAGAGTGGAGTGATGCAGAGTAGAGTGGATTGGCATATAAAGGATTGGCGTAGAGTGCAGTGGCACAGGTTGAACTGCCATAGAGGGCAGTGGCATAGACTGAAGTAATGCAGAGTAGTGGCGTAGAGTGCATTTGTGTAGAGTGGCATAGAGTAGAATGGTGCAGAATAGACTGCAGCTGCGCAGAGTGCAGTGGTGTAAAACAGAGTGGCAGAGAGTGCTGTGGTGTAGAGTAGAGTGGCGTAGAGTGTAGTGGTGTAGAGTGGCATAGAGTAGAGTGGCACAGTGGTGTAAAGTGCAGTGGCATAGAGCAGAGTGGCAGAGAGTACAGTGGTGCAGAGTAGAGTGTTGTAGACTACAGTTGCATAGAGTGCATTGGTGTAGAGTACAGTGGCATAGCGTATAGTGTAGCAGAGTAAAGTGGTATAGAGAGCAGTGGCATAGAGTCAGTAATTCAGAGAAGAATGGAGTGGTGTAGAGTGCAGTGATTTAGAGTGCAATAGTGCAGAGTAGATTGGCGCAGAGTGAAGTGGGGTAGAATATATTGGTTTTGAGTAGAGTGGTGTAGAGTTAAGTGGCGTAGAGTGCAGTGATTTAGAGTAGAATGGCATAGAGTGCTGTACTGTGGTGCAGTGTAGAGTGCAGTGGTGTAGATTGCAGTGACATAGAGTAGAGTGCTGTACAGTGCAGTGATGCAGAGGAGAGTGTTGTAGAGTACAGTGGCATAGAGTGCATTGGCGTAGAGTAGAGTGGCATAGTGTTGCAGAGTAAAGTGGCATAGAGAGCAGTGGCGTAGAGTCAGTGGTGAAGAGTAGATTGGCGTAGAGTGAAGTGGCATAGAGTGCAGTAGTGAAGAGTAGATTGGCGTAGAGTGAAGTGGCATAGAGTGCATTGGTTTTGAGTAGAGTGGTGTAGAGTGCAGTGATTTCGAGTAGAACGGCGTAGAGTGCAGTTGTGTGGCACACTGTAGATTGCACTGACAGAGTGGTGTGGTGCAGACTAAAGTGGCACAGAGTGTAGTGGTGTAGATTGCAGTGACAGAGTGGAGTGTCATAGAGTAGAGTGGTGGAGAGTGCAGTGGTGCACAATAGAGTGTAGAGTACAGTTGCATAGAGTGGCATAGAGTGCATTGGTGTAGAGTACAGTGGCATAGTGTATTGTGTTGCAGAGTAAAGTGTCAAAGAGAGCAGTGGGGTAGGGTCAGTGGTGCTGAGTAGAATAGAGTGCAGTAACAGAGTGTAATGGTGCAGAGAAGAGTGGCATACAGTATAGTGGCATAGAGTGCAGTGGTGCAGAGTAGAATGGCGTAGAGTGCAGTTGGGTGCAGTGTAGATTGCAGTGACATAGAGTGGAGTGGCACAGAGTGGAGTGGTGCAGAGTGCAGAAGCGTAGAGTGCAGTGGCATAGAGGGATTGTTTCAGAGTAGAATGAAGTGGCACAGAGTGGTGTGGTGTAGGGTAGAGTGGTGTGGTGTAGGGTAGAGTGGAGTGGTGTAGGTTAGAGTGGAGTGGTAAAGGATAGAGAGCAATGGTGTACAGTGGTGAAGAGTGCAGTTTGCAGAGAAGATTAGAGTGGTGTAAAGTGGATTGACAGATTGGAGTGGTACAGAGTAGAGTTCATTGGCGTTGAGTGTATTGGTGTAGAAGGCAGTGGCGTAGAGGGCAGTGTTGCACAGTAGAGTGGTGTAGAGTAGAGTGCAGTGATATTGAGTGGCACAGCGTAGGTTACAGTGGTGAAGAGTGTAGCAGCATAGAGTAGAGTGGCACAGTGTGGAGTGCAGTGGGATACAATGCAGTGGTGGTGCAGTGTGGATTAGTGTGGTACAGAGCGCAGTGGCGTAGAATAGAGTAGCACAGCATGGAGTGTAGTGGCATAGAGGGAAGTGGCGTAGGGTAGAGATCGTAGAGTGCAGTGGCGTGGAATAGGTTGTTTTAGAGTAGAGTGAAGTGGCGGAGAGTGGAGCAGTGCATGGTAGAGTGAAGTGGTGCAGGGTAGAGTGCAGTGGCGTACAGTGTAGTGGTGCAGATCTTAGTAGAGTAGCATAGAGTGCAGTGCCACAGAGCCCAGTGTTGCAGAGTAGAGTGGCATAACATGGAATGGCATAGATTGAAGTGGTGCAGAACAGAGTGGAGTGGCCTAGACTGGAGTAGTGAAAAGTGCAGTGGCGAAGAGTGCACTTGGGAAGAGTAGAGTGGCGTAGAGTGCATTGGCCTAAAGTAGAGTGGTGCACAGTAAAGTAGAGAGGCGAAGAGTGGAGTGGCATAAAGTGTAGTGGGATAGAGTGGAGTAGTGCAGAGTAGAGTAGAGTGTGTTGACACTGAGAGGAGGGGCGTAGAGTGGAGTGACGCAGAGTAGAGTGCAGTGGTGTAAGATGGAGTGGTGCAGAATCGAGTGGAGTGGTGTAAAGTGGAGTAGGAATGGTGTGTTAGTTCGCCACCATTACTGACAACGCATTTTCAATTAAAGTTACCATTACGTTTGCAGAGACATGCAGTTTACTGACAAAACTATACAGTGCACAAACAATGTGTGGAAATGTAATCACCTAGTGCAGCGTTTCCCAAACTGTGGGCCGCGGACCCCCAGGGGTCCGTGACACATTCCCAGGGGGTCCGCGAGCTGGATCGTATTATATTGAAGCGCCCATGCGCTACTTCGGCTACAAGCACTGAATGACAGCGCAGGGGTGGCAGGACCAAAAAAAAATCGGGCCAATCACCATTTCAGCTTTGGGGTGGAAGCTGAAGGGTGATTGGCTTATTATTTTATAGGCGCGCACGTTCGCACGGCAGTGCGTCTTCCCTCACGTTTGCGGCCAGCCCAGGAGCATTTTGCTTTCGCATTCCGGCATCTCGGACCACTCGAGGAGCATGTGAGTGTTTATTTTTTAATTACATTTACAGCTAGTGGGCAAGGGTAAGGCCAGGGGAATTCGGACGCCGTGTTTATTGAGGCCGGGTGTACTTACCCATACATGCCAACATTTCAGGAGAGCAAAGTGGGCGATTCTGTAAAAATAGTCGGGAGAATGGGGCCTTGAATCGGGTTACTGTCACGTATGGGCCTTGGAAGTGTGTTGCTGCAGGATCGGACATTTAAAACGCAAATGCACGTGTTTTTCTTACCTGTTAGAAGCATGGAGCGCCAGGGCCGGCTTTAGGGCGGTGCGACCGGTGCCACCTTCCTGGGGGCGCCGTGCTTGAACGTTTAGTACGCTTTTGAAGCACCTGCTGCAGCGTTTCTTTCCCCGGCAATTACCAGGCTCACATAAATGTCACAATAACTCCTGTGATTAATTATCGTCCGAGACAGATCAGCATTTTGCATAGTTGAGGTTTTGACTTATGTGAAGTTAGTGCAGAGGGTTAATATGCCTTCTGCAAAGAACGTGTACCAAGTGATTACAGAGTGCGTATGTAGAGATCAGCAGGTTTCTGCTTTCAAAAGAAACCTCCTTTTGTTACTTGCAATTTATAACTTAAATTCCTAATATAGAATAGTGAGCTATTGACTTTCATCCCAGAACTGCATACACACTGCAAAGAATACATTATTGGAAAATTGATTAATGTTGCAAAAAGGATTAATTTGGCTAGAAATCGATTCTTATTATTAAAGAGAACTCCCAACTATGCAGTTTCTTTTTCGACTCTGAGTTTGGGCTTCTCCACACCAAGTACTCTTAAACTATACTGCCTACCAGTATGGATGACATGTGACTCCTACACTTTTAGTCTTTTGGCTTATGTAACCTTTCCTATACACTGATTTACACACGTATGATTGATTGTCTCTGTGTAATGTGTGTGTGATGCAAAGTGCTCGAACACCCTGCACTGGTATGAGTGGCGCTATATAACTAATTCAATGCATCTGAGAGAGTGTGGTTATGGAGACTTCGTCACTGTTAAAGGGTGCTAGTGAGAGACTCCCTGGTGGAGGTGGTCATTGGGGGGGCGCCAACAAACATTGTCGCACAGGGCGCCACCAGCACTAAAGCCGGCCTGTTTTAATTTTTTGACATTTAAATTGTAAAAATTGCTTGGGGGTCCCCGGACTCCAGTAGTGATTCAGTGGGGGTCCTCAGGAGTCAAGAGTTTGGGAACCACTGACCTAGTGTATTGATTTGATCATGTTAAAATATTTGTTTCCACCACACTTCAAAATTACAAAAAAAAAAGTGCTTCGCTTGTGCTCCCCTAATTCTGATACAATCTGAAATATCTGTAAAATTCATTTATAGACATTTAAAAAAAATTGTGTGTTAGAAAAAGCCTTTTTTTTCACAGCACAAGTGTCACCTAAATGTTTTAACTTTGAAATCAGAGAAAGAAAAGTATACACCAAGCTCCCTCAAAAGACAGAGTCTGACATTTGACTTCTTTTTTTGAATACACAGCAAATGTGACAAGATAAGAAGAGGATTTAAAAGACTGTTTACAAAAAGCGAGCACTCAGGAGAATACAGTAAATAGGCTATGCTCCATGGGAGGGACAAACTTAAGCTGGGCACCCTAAAACAAATAAAGCCAGCAAATAGAAAGCAAGCAAATGTGAGTTATCAACCACAAAGCCAATGGTAAGCAATGGGTGCAATGCATTCCGGGGGGAAAGCTTTCAGAATTTCCTCAAAATGGCTTTAACAAACCTAGGCTTTGACTGAAAACGTGAAAATTCACAGTAATTACACATCTCACACATGGGAGTCTCACAAGATAGTGTACTCCCACTTTGTTTTCACCAAGTTCAATTTCGAATTTCATGTAAAGCCAGATCACGCTAATTTAGTAAATCTGGGTTTGCGTAAAAATATCTGGGTGTTGGAATTGTTCCCACCCGTCACACCCTCTTTCCATCCCTAGTGCGGTGGGTGCCGCTTTGGGAAGCAAAGGCATGTTGCGCTGCAGGTGCATCATTCCCCCGCCATTCACTTCATTCAATGAAAATGTAATTTGAAGTTCGTTGGAAATACCCCCTAGACTCGCGCTTGCCCAGGATCACACCATTTGATCAACTGAAGAAGCCAGGATTACATTTTCAATCCTTTTGTCCTCTCTTTAATCCACATCACCACAGGCGGTACCGCCTAGTTCTGCAGGAGGGAGAGCAGAACAATATATGCACCAATGTTAGAATGAGAACATTTTACAGCACCACAAAGCTTTATTCTCAAACCAACAGATCCACAGAGCAAACAGTGACAAAGAGGCGCCAGTTCCATCATCCTCAATTAATCTCTTCTGAACAGTGATGAATATCCCCGAGCTGCACAGTTGCTCACACCCAGCCCAGGTGCTTGGCAACACAGCACCTTTGCCAAGGGAAATATTGGTAATGCAAACGCAAACACTGTGTTGGCTCCAATGTGCGCGCGGCTGCTGACAGAGCAGGGCGGTGTCTAGGGCACCAGCCTTGCAAAGAGGTGTTGACGCGAAAGTCTCTAGGTATGGGCTCTATTATTGGGTAGGGCAAAAGGACCAGCTAGGGCCATCAACAGGGGCAGGTGGACGCTGTGGACTCATGACAGAGAAAACAAGCATTTGCAATGCAATTGGTCTCGCCTTTGGGACCTGATATGTATTTAGCAATGCAGCACATTAGCCTGGGTGCTGAAACATCTACTGCTCTTGAACATGGTGGAAAGTAAGCACCAAACCACGTGACACGCCAGATATGGGAACACATGGAGAGAAATATTACCTTTCAGCTGGAAATGGTATAGTCCAAAGCTCTGTTTTTAATATGAAATCAGGACCTTTGGTGATCATATCACTGAAAATACAAGATTTGAAAAAAAGATTATTGTCTACGGGTGCTTTGTGGAAGACAATTTCTATCGACTTGAATCTAGAAAATGCTAAAGTGATTCTGGTATTTTACTAACCTCTGGTGGTCGTTTTCTATCAAGGAAGTTAAATAGAGGCAGTTGCCAGAAAAATTAAAAAAAGAAAGTAACTCAACAGAAAGCAATTCTGGCATTTTACTGACCTCTACCGGTCGTTTTCTATCAAGACAGTTAAATAGAGGCAGTTGAGCAGAAAAAAAAAGTCCCTAAGCGATAGCAGACAAGTCCTTGGGCTGATCTCCAGTACCCACAAAGTACATGCACATATAAGTACATACTAATATATACAAGAGGTCTCGAATGCTCAACCTAAAAAGAATTGGCAAACAGTTCTTGGCTTTAAAAGGCAGAGCTATTGATTGAGTCAATGTTTTTTTTTTCATTGGCATTCACATGCAAATTCATGTGTTATAACACATGCATGCAGGTGGACACTGACAGTAATCGTGCAATGGACTTTCTCTTAATGGAAACCCATTCCAAGATGGCCACCAATGCGTAGTCGTGTGTCACGGCACGTGCATATGTGTGCATCATGAGTCGTATGCAAGTGCACCATGATGCATGCATGTGTTCTGATGCAGAGCAACCATTGTTAATATACTGCTATAACATGGTGGCAGCCATTTTGGATTAGTAAATAAAAATTTGAGATAAACAATAAAACAAGTGTACATCAGATCAAAAAAGGAAGGGAAATGCATCATAGAACTTTCCAACTGTTTGTCCTTGTAAAAATGCATCAAAATATTTAAATCTGTATGGGGAGCATGGGGGGTATCTGGGAGTGTAAGAGTAAAAACAGTGGGGGGGATAGAGCAGTAAAAGCAGAGAAATTAAAGCATCAGTGTGAAGTGCTCCATGTACAAGAAATATACACATCCCCTTTAGCTAGCACTGGAAGGACACAGCACATCCAATCAGAACACTGCAAGACCAAATGTCTCTGGGCGGGACAAACACAAGAATGGGGAGTGAAACCACTGGATAACAAAAGAGCAGAAGACAAAGCTGTCCAAAGATGAGCAAGAGGCTGACTCAATGCCCACTCTAAGCATATGTTATGTATCGGACTAAATATGTCTGCCAACAGGCAGCTAAAGATCTGTCACCAGACCTAAAAACCCTCCTATTGACTAGCTAGCTGTTTTTAATGCTCAATTCAGAGCAGATTTGAATGCTGGGCTAGCGCTGCATACATTTGTCTAGGCCTGTGCATCGATTTATTACGCAAGGACAATCTTTAGTACAAGTCCTTGCACACTTTACCAGTAGTTAGTGGAAATATTCTATGAACTTTGCTTGCACAGTTTCGTAATTGTTTGTGCCACTGGTATTTGTTGGAGTTATTCTGGCATGGTTATTTGGCCGGGGGTAGTGTTGAAACACATGCGTAATGCTTGGGATATTTTTTCTACCGGATTTTGATTTCTGATGGGCAATGGCGTTTTTGTTTGTTGTAACAAATGGTAAAAACCGTAAAAAACAAGTTTTACACCTAAAAACACTGAGAACAACCGATTTTTTTACAAGCAGAATTTTTACTCAAAATACATATAATACTCCTAGTTTTCACGTGAACCACTTGTACTCCTCATACTGCACAACTTCGGACAGCACTATTTTTGTCCCACACACACTCCTGATGAGAGCACTAGCCATCAAGATGTCAAAGTTTAGGATTAGAGTCTGGGCAAGGCAAGGGCTGGCAAATTAAATAGAACTTTCCATGCGTGACAGTGGCACGGTTTTACAACTTGCCCAAAATTAAGCTTCCTCGACCAACTTGGCTGTGTACCAGCTCCAGGAAGTCCGTTCTTTGAGAGGCGGGACATCCTGTTCAGGGAAATCAGTGAAGGAGGCAGCATGGATTGTGGCTTGGGTGAGAGCTGGCGCTGAGGACGGTGAACAGGTTGCTCTCAGGGACCTCGGTGGAGGAGGTGTCAAGGCTGGGGACACACCTGCAGGGGATGATCAGGGTTGGGGCCATGTGGATGTTGATGAGCAATCAAAGTCCACCAGGGTCCCCCTTGAAGCCGTTGTACAGTTACTAACTCTATGCCACTTTTTTTTTTTACTATATAAAAACTTTGCAAAACTTTAAGTTTGTTTTCAAACAACGCAAAGCATTTAATCATTGTATTTAACCTGAAGTTTCTCCAAGCCTGTGACTGATATACTGACAGCACATCTCTGGAAAAAGTAATCAAGGGTTTGCCTCTATTTCTGAGATGCGCTGTCTAAAATAATGCACTAACCCGGAGAACTATTGGGTTAAATTAATTCACTTTACACACTGCAGACGCATAACAAGCATTGGCATAGCCAATAGGTATCGCCTTTGGGACCTTATAAGTGTTTAGCCATGCAACAGTTGCATAACTAAATACTTATAAGGTCCCAAAAGTGAGACCTATTGGCTATGCCAAGCGGCCGTGCGGCCACGAAAGTGATCGCGATCAAACATCAAAGTGGCCGTGCGGCCGCGAAAGTGAAAGTAATCGCGGAAAATCACGGCGCGCGCACCCGCGCCCATGCACTGTAGCTCTAGGCTGACCTGGTAGCACTTTTTGGAGCCCTCTCAAAAAGTCTCGCCAGACCAGCGCATGCGCTGGGTCAGGCGAGACCTAAAAACCGGAGCTCGGCTCTTCACTGTGCCAGCACAGCCCATCATGATATGCCCCGGTGTGTCTGTGCTTCAGATAATTACAACATAATTCACATTCATTCATGCAGTTAGCACCAGGTAAAGGTGACCTGGACTAGTCCAAATTGACACTGCCGCATCTACTTTTCTTCACACTCTTATAAGTTCAACCGGGAGTGGTAGAAGCACCAGAGGCCTCTTGACAAATACCCCCGCCCGCCACTTACGGTTTTACAAATTAAGCCCTGAAGGGCTGAAGATGCAGTAACACCTTCCTGCCGGTTGGGATCGCACACATACAACGTGTACTTGAGCTTGTATTTAGTTTACTAGACCTTTGAATGAAAGCTCCTAAGATGTATACAGGCAATGCAAGCGCTATAAGCTCCTCTCAGCACATGCCCCCATTTCTGCATAGGAAATATGAAGCCGAGCCTGCTCTCACCACCGAGTCTGTGTCAGTCATCGTGGCCACCAGACACTTTATGAGTCCTTCTAGGCACTATGAGTGCGGCACTAGAGGTAGGGAGAGGGTCAGTCAGACCAAAGTGATGTTTGGCGATTCTGAATCAGGGGAAGGCAGACCCGGGGCCCACCCGCCGGGGCCCCCAGGGGCCCGGGTACGCTCCTGCCTCTCAGCCCCTTCCCGATGGTCCTTTCTCGAGTCCTTTCTCTGGATTGTCAGGTAATGATAACGAGTGTGTGAAATCTGGGTAATTTCCATTCATGTAATTATTCGCAATTTCAGCAGAATTTACTCAAATTGCACGTTAATCACATGAAATGTGAATCTGTAGTTCTGCATTATGTTAGCACAAAATGCATCCTGGAGTCAGTTTTTGGCACAAGGATGCATTTCAGCAACAGCACTGCAACAACCGCTGCTAGTGCTCTTTCGTTTGCAGTACGGGGAATATTTATGAAATAATCACACAGCGCAGCATCACCATCCTGCACTGCGCGAAAGGGCAGGAATGCGCCGCGCTTAACATCATACAGCGCATTCCTGTAATTTCCCTGCGCTGACGCACAATCTGCTGCCTAGAGCAATGCCAGCCCCTAGCACCATGGTGCAAGGGTGCCTGCGTTGTAAGCAGGATCGTGTTTGTGTGGGAAGGGCCATCTTCCTGCACAAAAACAATTCCCTCAGGCATCTTCCTCTTTCTATGTGTGCTGCAGAATGAGCAATTAACAGGAAGAAGTGAAGATCTTTCGCCTCGTTACGTCTAGCATTTTGACGCATTCTCAGGTCTACCACTGATGGTAAATTTGGAAATGTGCTGAAATCCATGGGTGAATGAAAGGAAACACACATGGAACGCCTCCCTGGGGCAGAGGAAAGGAACTCAGTCATTTGCACTGCGGTGTATTACTATGGATTGATCAAGCCACGCAAGGCCACGTAACATGGCCTTGTGTGGCCTGATGAATCAAACTTAAGAGCTGCGTCACTCTTGCACCCTGTTGCGTGGCACAAGGGTAAAGCAACATATTAATAAATGTTCTCCTAAATCTTTATAATGAATCGTGCAATTCTGGCTATGCACGTAAGGTGGTAAAGTGGGATCATTTTGGATGTTTGATGTAAGAAGAAAAATGCAAACTTCCTGAAATTATGTAGATTTCACCGGCGTAATACACATTTCAGTCAGGCCTAATAAGGATGACTTGGTCCTCCAGGATGAGACCCAGGTGACGGATGTCAGTGGCGGTTCAGGTAGAAAACCAGCAGGAAGGAACCAAAGGACAATGACAGAAGTTACTGCAGGACTCAAGCGATTTTTGACGTCCTCAGAGTCTTCCCAAATTTACCACGAAGGAGCCTCACCTCTGTGATGGTCAGGGAGCTGAAGTCCATCTCCTGCTTTGTGGAACTAGCCTCTCCTACATCCGAGATCCACATGATGCATGCATCACCGCCCCACTCACCTGACTCCCCGGTCCTGCAGGAACGCAGATAGTCCGTCCTCTCACCTCCAGGCTAGCCCTACATGCCGAATGGAACGAGTGTGAGCGATTAGCCATAAGGGGAAAGGGGGAAGAAGGTAGAAGAGATAAGAACTCTCTTGGATACTTGGCGGCTGTCGATGGGGTACTCAACACAATTCGATCAAGAAAAAAACACCAGTCTGTACGTACGGTGACCATATGCCCCTTGAACAAAGCAAACATACAATGGTTTACAAGCATAGACCAAAACATACAGCATACATACTGTAGCCCCAAGGTCAGTCCCCTCCTAGTACAAGAATCTAACTCATCGGTGGTAATAAAGAGAAGGAATAAAGGGTTCACAATTCCCTATTTCTTCATTGGAAATAATCCAAGGGCTCTTATTCCAATCATAGGAAAATAGCCAGGATACCCAACCCAGGAGCAAACCGCGCAGAAGGCGCTGGTCCTAACAGCAGGATTACCCATTACTGCTAGACCTCATGTGCCTGTTTTTAGTCTATGCTTCTAGATATGCCTTTTGATATATTTTTTAATATTAAATGAACTGAGTCGTCTTCTGAACACATTAAACTAAAGGAAGTGAAACAAATGCAGTACGGTGAGATGCAATGCGGAATGAAGCGCTGATGCCTTAATGTATGTCTTGCATTTCAGGGGAACTCCTGGACTGGCTGAACAGTGACCACTTCTTCTTGCTTCCTGACCATCTCAACTCCCTGCCAGATGGTGAGCAGGAGGGCCAGGACCGCGCAGGAGCCGCTGCACCCCTTGGAGGCGCCAAACTAGACAATCTTCTGGGTCCCCAGGAAGGCCCGATGCATGAAGAGGAAAATGGCCAACTCATGGCTGCACCATCCCGTTCCAAGCGGAGCACGGGCCCTGCAGGCTCCTGCTGCAGGCGCGGCTGCACCAAAAGCGAACTGGTGCGCTTCTGTTAGAGGCCACCGAGGAACCAACCCAACCAAACAAAACCTACCCGAAATCCACACAAAACCACAAGAGCAGAACAACCCTCTTTTCCCAGTAACAAGACTGACAGTGGGACTTTGTGCAATGCATTGATGTGACAGATGACCCTAAAAGATGTGTGAGAGACACTTGAGGGGGCTACAAGACATGATAAAATCTGTACCCGAGCAGGAACTAGTGCATTGATGCAAAAAATGACCCACAAAATCTGCGTGAGAGACTTTTGAGAGGGCTACAAGACATGACTAAACGTATACCCAAGCAGGAATTAGTGCATTAGTGTGAAAGATGACCCTAAAGGCTGTGTGAGACTCTTGAGGGGGCAACAAGACATGATCAAACCTGTACCCAAGCAGGAATTAGTGCATTAGTGTGAAAGATGACCCTAAAGGCTGTGTGAGACTCTTGAGGGGGCAACAAGACATGATCAAACCTGTACCCAAGTAGGAATTAGTGCATTAATGTTAAAGATGACCCTACAGGTTGTGTGAGACTATTGAGGGGGAAACAAGACATGGTCAAACCTGTACCCAAGCAGGAATTAGTGCATTAATGTGAAAGATGACCCTAAAGGCTGTGTGAGACTATTGAGGGGGCAACAAGACATGATCAAACCTGTACCCAAGTAGGAATTAGTGCATTAATGTTAAAGATGACCCTACAGGTTGTGTGAGACTATTGAGGGGGAAACAAGACATGGTCAAACCTGTACCCAAGCAGGAATTAGTGCATTAATGTGAAAGATGACCCTAAAGGCTGTGTGAGACTCTTGAGGGGGCAACAAGACATGATCAAACCTGTACCCAAGCAGGAATTAGTGCATTAATGTTAAAGATGACCCTACAGGTTGTGTGAGACTATTGAGGGGGAAACAAGACATGGTCAAACCTGTACCCAAGCAGGAATTAGTGCATTAATGTGAAAGATGACCCTAAAGGTTGTGTGAGACTCTTGAGGGGGCAACAAGACATGATCAAACCTGTACCCAAGTAGGAATTAGTGCATTAATGTTAAAGATGACCCTACAGGTTGTGTGAGACTCTTGAGGGGGCAACAAGACATGATCAAACCTGTACCCAAGCAGGAATTAGTGCATTAGTGTGAAAGATGACCCTAAAGGCTGTGTGAGACTCTTGAGGGGGCAACAAGACATGATCAAACCTGTACCCAAGTAGGAATTAGTGCATTAATGTTAAAGATGACCCTACAGGTTGTGTGAGACTATTGAGGGGGAAACAATACATGGTCAAACCTGTACCCACGCAGGAATTAGTGCATTAATGTGAAAGATGACCCTAAAGGCTGTGTGAGACTCTTGAGGGGGCAACAAGACATGATCAAACCTGTACCCAAGTAGGAATTAGTGCATTAATGTTAAAGATGACCCTACAGGTTGTGTGAGACTATTGAGGGGGAAACAAGACATGGTCAAACCTGTACCCAAGCAGGAATTAGTGCATTAATGTGAAAGATGACCCTAAAGGCTGTGTGAGACTCTTGAGGGGGCAACAAGACATGATCAAACCTGTACCCAAGCAGGAATTAGTGCATTAATGTTAAAGATGACCCTACAGGTTGTGTGAGACTATTGAGGGGGAAACAAGACATGGTCAAACCTGTACCCAAGCAGGAATTAGTGCATTAATGTGAAAGATGACCCTAAAGGTTGTGTGAGACTCTTGAGGGGGAAACAAGACATGGTCAAACCTGTACCCAAGCAGGAATTAGTGCATTAATGTGAAAGATGACCCAAGAATCAGGGAACAACACCGAGAACTTGGTCAGCAAAAGAGATAACAGACCTCCTTTCCTGTTGCAACGTGCTGTAGCTTTAGGTGCAAAAGGCGGGGGCTCATGATTGGGATAGGATGAGAGAGTAAAGGGGGGGCGGGACCCTGATACTGCCGGGCCCACATTGAAATGCTTGGTGGCCACTCGTGCAGTGTTTATTTAACAAAGTACCCTGTTGTGGTGCTGTGAAGTGCAAGGCATCGGAGATTTGACTTTAAGCCTCAGGGGAGGGCGTGGCTTGGGAAGCAGGCACCTTAAAGAGCCGGGACTTCACCTCCCACTCAGGGACCACCGCAGCCTCCCAAAATACATGTGCCAGAGTAAGGGCCAAGGAACCTCAAACCAATGAGGACACAAAATTATCTGAAGTTCCTCTCTGGCAGTCTTGGAAGCGGCCCTCTTGCAAGCCTCAAGTTTTCCCTCTGAGAGAGCTGCGAGGTTGGGGGCAGGGTCAGTCGACAGGGACTTTATAGCCAAATCAGGAACAGTTCCCGACTTTGTACAGGAAAACAGAGAAAGCACCTTTATTTAAGCTTGATTTATCATAATATAAAATCTGTTATTTTGTGCAGCCTAAATGTGTTTATTGTTTTTGCGAAAACTATCACCTCTGTTGGGAGGACACCTCTGAGGGCAGGGCACCTCTGAGGGTGGGGCTCGGACTAGAGAGAATTGTAAATAAATCAAATATTTAATAGCACATAGCAGGAGTGATGGAGAGTGGCGAAATAGATGAGATGCCCCCTTGGCCCTCCAGTTCAATACATTCCCTTACATGTCAAACTCTTCCCTATACATACACCTATCCACAAACCAAGATGTGCAAACTGGACGCCGGCTGCTTTAAAAACCCATGCAGTCTCTGAGCTCCCCTAAGCACAAAGAGGTTGCGCTGTGAATCGTCCATTTGCAGAGGGTCACACATGGCTTGCCTAATGAATATTATTTCGGTAGGTCACTATATGAGACCCCCGGTGATTGGCTGCACAGTCAGGGATGGAGGCCTGCTAGAAACAGCAAGCTACATTCCTGCATTTGCATTTCCAAACTAGAAGGAATTTTAAAAAAAAGCAGTTCATGTTCCTTGAAGGGACAGGTGCTGCTTTTAATAAACGTTTTAGTAACACCAATAGGCAGGGTTTGCCCTTCTGAGGGCTAACTAAAAAATTCAAAAAGCCTGCTGCACTAAACAAAAACCAAAAAGAAACAATTGCTTTCTGCATCGAGTGCACTTATGGGATAAAGAATTGACTCTGCCATGAGTCAGTCTGCTTTTGAGATGGAAAAAAGTCCCTAATGTATGGAAGTGCAAGGTGCAGAGTGATAGACCGACCAGCCAAAGCCCACTCTATTCATATCTGAAGGAATTGGTAACAGCAGGTCTGCAGACAGCTGCGCTGTCACGCCAGACCTACAACATATTCCCCTTGACCTCTGCCTGCTTGTTCGTAGGACGCATAACACGATTCACAAAGGGGGGGGGGGCTGTTCTAGGGGGACAGCTTCCCTGTGCGAACCTGATACCACCCTAACCTCGGTGTCTGTACCCCATCACTAGTTCGTGCCACAAAGCCCAGATATATTGCATTACAAATCTCAGTTAGGGGGTGACACTCCTGTCACGCCTCCTCCCAGTTGTGATTCAGAGAGAGTCCGAGAGCTTCGTCGGAAAGGCTTTTCGCAGCATGTCTTCGATGCACGGCTTCCTGGTGTTTCGGGGTCACAAAGCGTGTGATCTTGTGAGCTGCAGGCTTTGTGACTGCCAGATGCAATGACACGGAAGGCCATTGTGTTTTATACTTTTCCAAAACAGCCTGTCAGACGGACTGTTTGTGAAAGGGCTTCTATATGGGATATATGGGGTGGGCATTTGACCCTCAATGCCGGTGGCATAGTATGGGTGCCATGGATTAACCAAGCAAGGAAAATGCCCCCAAGCACCTGGTTGGGTAGTAAAAGATAGGCATGGTCTGAGAGCCAGCGGCAGCGGTGAGACTGCACCTGTTGCACTAGTTATCAGGGCTCTTTTGAGGCTAAGGGGTGAGGACAGAATTGGGGAGTTGAATCATCACCTCCTTACTCCTTTAAGGCAAGCAGACGTGTTCGGCGACTTGCTTACATATACCCACAGCTTTGCCTCCACCGCTGGCCAGGCGTGCCCGCCAGATGACTTCCTGGTCATCTGGCATTGGCTGGCCAGCTGTGGGCAGGTCTGTGATTGGTCTGTTCTTTCCCTTTAAAGAAGATAAGGCTCTGACATTGCTTGTTATTTCAGCAGAGCGAGGAGTCCAGAGAGTTCACAAGAAACCAGGAGGTCCATCATAGGCCCAGGAGGGGCGGGTCCACGCTGCGTTTTCACAAGATACATTTACATGTAAGGAATCTAAATAGAGGTCATTTAAATCACCAGCAGTTTTCTAGAAAAAATGCCACAGAGCCAGTCCTACTAGACTCCCATGAGATATCCTTGTCAAACGAATGGCACGAAGACACGCCCCTGCTCTCACAGGCAGCCTCTACAAAGGCGGGAACTGGAATATGCTTTCCAAGGTGGCTATGACCTGCTCTTCTAGGCGCTTGTTGGTTTGGGGGCCCCTCATCGCCCGCACTCACATGTGCCGCGACAGGCCGCAGGACATGTACAGAGTTCTATGGTAGGGGGATATACTATCTTCTTTACATTTCCCTCCAGAGGCGCTGATTGGCCTTTATACTTGATAGGAACACAGCATGAGCAATGGCATCTCTGCCCACGTTGGACAGGGGGTCTCGTAGATGCCATCTCAGAGCACACACAGCCCTTACAAGGTGCCCCTCTCCTGCTTCCATTTTACACGGCGGCTTGGGATTCAACTTCACCGTGACATACTCGGCGCTCCTGCTCCGCTGTGTCAGGCCTTCCTACTGACTCTTTACGCTAGCAGATATTCAGTGCAATCACAATCATGGTCTCACATGTTTCAGTGGGGTCTCACTCCATTCCAAAACGTGACTACCTTATGTGGGGTCTCACTCCATTGGTAAACTTGACATCCTTCCGTGGGGTCTCACTCCATTCCAAAACTTGACATTCTTCTGTGGAGTCTGACCTCATTCCAAAACGTGGCTATTTTCTGTGGGGTCTCACCTCATTCCAAAACTTGACATCCTTCTTTGGGGTCTCACTTCATTCCAAAACGTGGCTATCTTCTGTGGGGTCTCACTCCATTGGAAAACTTGACTAGCTTCTGTGGGGTCTCAATTAATTCCAAAACTTAACTCAACAACTTGAGTGGAGTCTCACTCCATTCCAAAACTTGACATCCTTCTGTGGGGTCTCACCTCATTCCAAAACTTGACATCCTTCTGTGGGGTCTCACTCCATTCTAAAATGTGACTTTCCTCTGTGAGGTCTCATTCCATTGCCAAACGTAACTATCTTCTGTGGGGTCTCACTCCATTCCAAAGCGTAACTATCTTCTGTGGGGTCTCACTTCATTCCAAAAGGTGGCTGTCTTCTGTGGGGCCTCACACTATTACAAAACTTGACTCAACAACTTCAGTCCGGTCTCACTCAATTACAAAACGTGGCTATCTTTTGTGGGGTCTCACTCCATTTCAAAACGTGGCTATCCTCTGTGGGGTTTCACTCCATTGCAAAACTTGACTATTTTTTGTGTGGTCTCACTCCATTCCAAAACCTGACATCCTTCTGTGGGGTCTCACTCCATTCCAAAACTTGACATCCTTTTGTGGAGTCTCACCTCATTCTAAAATGTGGCTATCTTCTGTGCGGTCTCACCTCATTCCAAAACTTGAAGTCCTTCTGTGGGGTCTCACTCCATTCCAAAACTTGACATCGTTTTGTGGGGTCTCACTCCATTCCAAAACTTGACATCATTCGGTGGGGTCTCACTGTATTCCAAAACGTGACTTTCTTCTGTGGGGCCTCACTCCATTGGCAAACTTGACTAGCTTCTGTAGGGTCTCAATTAATTCCAAAACTTGACTCTACAACTTGAGTGGAGTCTCACTCCATTCCAAAACTTGACATCCTTCTGTGTGGTCTCACTCCATTCCAAAACATGACATCCTTTTGTGGGGTCTCACTCCATTCCAAAACTTGACATCCTTCTGTGTGGTCTCACTCCATTCCAAAACTTGACATCCTTCTGTGTGGTCTCACTCCATTCCAAAACTTAACATCCTTCTGTGGGGCCTCACTCCATTCCAAAACTTGACATCCTTTTTTGGGGTCTCACTCCATTCCAAAACTTAACATTCTTCTGTGGAGTCTGACCTCATTCCAAAACGTGGCTATTTTCTGTGGGGTCTCACCTCACTCCAAAACTTGATGTCCTTCTGTGGGTTCTCACTGCATTCCAAAACTTGACATCCTTCTGTGGGGTCTCACTTCATTCCAAAACATGGCTATCTTCTGTGGGGTCTCACTCCATTGGCACACTTGACTAGCTTCTGTGGGGTCTCAATTAATTCCAAAACTTGACTCAACAATTTGAGTGGAGTCTCACTCCATTCCAAAACTTGACATCCTTCTGTGGGGTCTCACTCCATTCCAAAACTTGACATCCTTCTGTGGGGTCTCACCTCATTCCAAAACTTGACATCCTTATGTGGGGTCTCACTCCATTCTAAAATGTGATTATCCCCTGTGAGGTCTCATTGCATTGCCAAACGTGACTATCTTCTGTGGGGTCTCACTCCATTCCAAAACTTGACTATCTTCTGTGGGGTCTCACTTCATTCCAAAAGGTGGCTGTCTTCTGTGGGGTCTCACTCATTCCAAAACTAGACTCAACAACTTCAGTGGGATACCACTCCTTTCCAAAGCGTGGCCATCTTCTGTGGGGTCTCACTCCATTCCAAAATGTGGCTAACTTCTACGGGGTCTCACTCCATTACAAAACTTGACTATCTTCTGCAGTGTCTCACTCCATTACAAAACTTTCCTATCTTCTGTGGGGTCTTACTCCATTTCAAAACGTGGCTATCTTCTGTGGGGTCTCACTCCATGGCAAAACTTGACTATCTTCTGTGGGGTCTCACTCCATTACAAAACGTGGTTATCTTCTGTGGGGTCTCACTCCATTACAGATCGTGGCCATCTTCTGTGGGGTCTCACTCCATTACAAAACTTGGCTATCTTCCTTTGGGTCTCACTACATTTCGAAAGTTGAATCAGCAACTTGGTTCTAGACTAGGATCTCACTAGTCACATCACTCCTCTAAGGTACTATCTGATGCTCTGCAACAGGGTCTCACTCCTCACAACGCCCTCCCATACACAAGACTATAATCTCACTCGTCACATCACTGTTCCCAGGTACTATCTGATGCTCTGCAACAGGGTGTCACTCCTCACAACACCCTCCCATACACAAGACTAGAGTCTCACTCGTGACATCATTGTTCCCAGGTACTATCTGATGCTCTGCAACAGGGTCTCACTCCTCACAACGCCCTCCCATACACAAGACTAGAGTCTCACTCGTCACCTCACTGCTCCCAGGTACTACCTGATGCTCTGCAACAGGGTCTCACTCCTCACAACGCCCTCCCATACACAAGACTAGAGTCTCACTCGTCACCTCACTGTTCCCAGGTACTATCTGATGCTCTGCAACAGGGTCTCACTCCTCACAACGCCCTCCCATACACAAGACTAGAGAGTCACATCACTGCTGTCAGGTACTATCTGATGCTCTGCAACAGGGTCTCACTCCTCACAACGCCCTCCCATACACAAGACTAGAGAGTCACATCACTGCTCTCAGGTACTATCTGATGCTCTGCAACAGGGTCTCACTCCTCACAACGCCCTCCCATACACAAGACTAGTCTCACTCGTCACATCAGTGCTCTCGTGCACTGCAGTAGCGTCTTACTCTTCACAACGCCCCAAGACGAGTCTCACTCCTCACATCACTGCTCTCGTGCACTGCAGAATTGTCTCACTCCTCATATCACCCTGACATACACTAGACAAGTCTCACTACTCACATCACTGCTCTCATGCACTGCAGGTGCGTCTCTCTGCTCACATCACCCTCACATACACAAGACAAGTCTCAATCCTCACATCACTGTTTTCATGCACTACAGGGGCGTCTCACTTCTCACATACAGAAGACAAGTCTCACGCCTCACATCACTGCTCTCGTGCACTGCAGGAGCGTCTCACTCCTCACATACACAAGACAAGTCTCACTCCTCACATCACTGCTCTCGTGCACTGAGAAGCGTCTCACTCCTCACATACACAAGACAAGTCTCACTTCTCACATCACTGCTCTCGTGCACATCAGGAGCGTCTCACTCCTCAAATCACCCTCACATACACAAGACAAGTCAAACTCGTCATATCACTGCTCACCCCCACGTCACTACCGTATACACTGCAGTCTCCCTTCTCATGGCACTGCATTCACACACTCGTCTAATCCTTAGTGTCTCTCGCATACTCCGGAATGCGGTCGGACCGCGCACAGCACTGTCTCACACCCTACACTGGGGTCTCTCATCACATACCGTTCTCTCATGCACTGGGCTAAAGTGTTGTGCCTCAGTCCGCCGCTACTCACAAGGTCTCACTCTTCACAACATTGGGCTCAGTTACAACGCATAGGCCTGACTCCTCACATCACTGATTGCATACACTGCCATGGAGTCTCACTCCTCACTTCACAAGTCTTGCCCACTGTAGTGGGGTCTCACTCCTCTGATCACTGCTTCCATGCACTGCAGCAGGATCGCAAGCCCTCCAGTAGGGTCACTGGCCACACGCACTGCGGTGGGTGTCACACATCAGTGCACACACACTGGAGTAAGGTCTCACTCCGCACAGCACTATTTCGCCCTCTCACTTCCTCCTCCCTGGGCCCTAGGATGGCGCGGCCCTTCTGCTTGTGAGGGTGGCAGAGGGTGGTTTACAGGTTGCTGGGCTCTCCTCACACAGATGGTCTCGCTCCACATTATAAGCTATAAGTTGCTTTGATATGGTGATTTCCGGACTCACAGTGTAGCGCTAGTAATGTGTGGATTTAATGTAGCGCTACAACTGCATGGATTTAGTGTAGCGCTAGTACTGCATGGATTTAGTGTAGCGCTACCACTGCATGGATTTAGTGTAGCTCTACCACTGCATGGATTTAGTGTAGCGCTACCACTGCATGGATTTACTGTAGCGCTACCACTGCATGGATTTAGTGTAGCGCTAGTACTGTATGGATTTAGTCCTATTAGCATGTCACAAGTTTGGATGTAACCGGTACTTGAAATGAAATGTTTATTATGCAATAAAACCTGGGAATTTGTGTAATTTTCCAGTGAGTGGTGTTTTATTCTTGACTCAAACATCAGTGTCTCACTCCTGCCACTTTTTATCTGGTGCATGTACGACAGAGCCACCATCATTTATATATCACTGAGCTGGGGGAATTCAGAGGAGTCATAAAACTCACTTCCGGATCACTGGCCTGCTAGACTTCATAGGGGGCTCACTCACACATCACTGCCCTGCGAGACATCACAGGTGTATCATTGACTCACACCACTGCCCTGCGAGACATCACAGCGGTCTCTCTCATCACTGCCCTGCCAGATATCAATAGTGTCTCACTGACACATCACTGCCCTGCGAGACATCACAGCTGTCTCTCTCATCACTGCCCTGCAAAACATCACAGGTGTCTCACTGACTCACACATCACTGCCCTGTGAGACATCACATGTGTCTCATTGACTCCCACATCACTGCCCTGCGAGACATCACAGGTGTATCACTGACTCACACATTACTGCCATTTTACCTATTAGCAGTATCTCAGTTGGACCCTCCCACCACCACAAAGCTCTTAGGGCTGGCCAACTTCATACCACTAACAGGAAGAGGATTTGGAGAAAATAATTCATCAACATCTTTTTCACTACTGGAAGTGCGACAGGCAGGGTTTGACCTGGCAACACACGACAAGAAGGAGGATGAAAGGAGGGTCACCTGTAAACCCAGATTAGAGCGGTCAATAGAAAATTGGCTAAAAGCATTCAGGACAGTGGCATGAGTCTTCATTGAGAAATTCCCTCAAAACGCAGCACCACTGATCTTGTACAAACAGAAGGTACACAAGGTGCAGCAGGAATATCAGGGCGATGCACGGCTAAGATATGATGATGGGCTTCAGGGAAAGAATGCAGGTGTGGCCGATTATGGGGTGGGACTGTCAGGACATGGAGGGTTTCACCCAGCACATGGGGGCGGCAAGGGAAGGCGTCGGGGCGAAAGAGAGCAGTTTTCGTCCTTATGGGAGTAAGGCCAAATTCGAGGGGCAAGGAAAAGAATTCAAAGGGAAAAACCAGGCAGGAAGCAAGTCAAACAAACCATGCTGGAAGAGTAAGTGGGGGGGCATCATGCAGGTTTAAGCACAATACGCCGTAGACGGGTCACAGGAGCTGGGGCCAACAAGGAAAAGACAGGCACAAAGAAGTGAGTTGCAGGACCCCCTGGGTGGGGGCAATGGGGACGGGGCGGGGGACAGACGCTACCAATCCGTCAAGGCAAGCAGGCTGTTATATTTGTTAAAAGACTGCCAGAAAGCAGGGGACAGACAGCTGTTAGCAGAAGGTTTCACGCAGGGTTTCCCAATCCCCCACAAGGGACCCAGGTGCGCCCGGGAGAGTCTGAACCTGAAGTCAGTGAGAGATAACCCCGGGATGGCTGAACAGAAAGTGGAGAAGGAAGTAACACTAGGGAGAGTGGTCGGCCCATTCACCTCCCCCCCCCCCCCCCCCCCCCATTGAAGGATATGGTGGTATCACTGCTCGGAGTTGTGCCCAAAAAGGAGCCTGGGAAATTCCGGCTGATCCATCACCTGCCCTACCCCGAAGGGGATTGCATCAACGACTGGTTAGAACAGGAAGCATGCACGGTGGCCTACGCAACGGTGGACGATGCAGTAGAGCTTATCAGGCAGGAGGGTAAGGGAGCCCTGATGGCAAAATCGGACATAGAGCCAGCCTTCAGGCTATTGCCAGTGCACCCAAACAGCTACCTTTTATTGGGCTTCAAACTAGAAGGGCGATACTACTACGACAAGTGCCTACCAATGGGGTACTCGATATCATGTGCATACTTTGAGGCATTCAGTTGTTTCCTAGAGTGGGAACTGGGAGCCCACGCCCAGGAAGGAGGGCGGGTCCACTACCTGGATGATTTCCTTTTCATTGGGAAGGCAGGCTCAGGGGAATGCGACAACCTCCTAAAGAATTTCACACTCTTGGCCCAAGAGTTAGGCATCCCCCTAGCGCAGGACAAAACATAGCGGCCAACAGCAAAACTGTCTTTCCTGGGGATAGAACTCGACTCCGTGGCAGGGACGTGCAGATTGCCGCCAGAAAAAGTAGCCGAGCTCCGGGAGATCATAGGGAGACTAAGGCAACAGAAATAGGCAATACAGCAGCTGCTAGGGAAGCTGAAGTTTGCCACAAAGGGTGATCCCAGCGGGGCGCACATTTGCGAGACGCCTGGCATGGCTAACCAGGGGCATGACACAGAAGCACCACAGGGTCTGCATCACACAAGGGGTGAGGGAAGACTTGGGGCAATGGGAGAATTTCTTGTCAGAATTCAACGGCACCTTAATTTGGCGAGAGCCGTGGGAGCAAGCAAGCGAGCTGGAGCTCTACACGAACTCGGCTGGCGGGTTCGGCTTTGGAGCAATCCTAGGAGGGGCCTGGCCAGAGGCCTGGGTGAAGGTGGAGCTCACAAAAAACATATCAGTTTTAGAGTTATTCCCAATAGTAGTGGCCTTCCACATTTGGTCAAAGCGGCTAGCTAACAGGCAGATAACGGTATGGTCAGACAATCCTGCAGTGGTGCAGGCCATCAATACAGGGTCAGCAAAGTGCACTGCATTGGCAACCCTACTGCGGAAGCTGGTCGGCTGCCAGCTTAGGGGGAACATCGCGCTGAGGGCGAGACACATCCCTGGGGTAGACAACTCAGTTGTGGATACCATTTCTTGTTTTCAGTGGGCGAAATTCCGAGAGCTGGCCCCGGACGCAGACTAGGGATGACCCAGATGCCAGATGACGCATGGGCATGGGTGGACCTGGGTTGAAAACATTGCTGAACATTGCACTGGCCCCGAAGGCGGACACCTGGTACCGTAAGTGTTGGGGGACATTCAGGGCTATGGCAGGTTTGGAAAGGGGCCAGGGCTTTGGACAGGAGGAAGTCCTAGGTTTCATAGAGTGGGCTTTCACGTGCCTGTGCCCAGGCAACCTGGGCACAGGCACACTTGAGCGCAGTGGCATATTACAGGAAATTGGAAAATAGGGAGGACCCAACAAGGTCTTTCCAATGTGGGAAGGCTATGAGAGGCTGGGGTAGGCTACAGCAAGCAGAAAAAGACGCAAGGCAGCCCATCTACTTTAGCCTGCTACGAGGAATGGTGGGTGCTCTGGCAGGGATATGCACCTCACGACAAGAGACAATGCTCTTTGCAGCAGCATTCACTCTGGCATTCTTTGGGGCTTATAGGGTCAGCAAGTTGGTAGCCCCATCAGTCAGGAACCCAGGAGCAGCATGCATCCGCAGCAAAGACGTAGAAATGGGCAAAGGGTGAATGGACATACTGCTGCAGCTGTCCAAAACGGACCAGACAGGCAGGCGAATTTGGACAAGAATACATTGCATCAGGGACACAACCTGCTGCCCAGTGTGTTTACTGCAGGGATACTAGGGGTCGGAGGGGGGCGGCGAGGGGCCACTCTTCAGGCACAAAGACGGGTCATACCTCAGCCGTTCTATAGCAGTGATGAGGAAGACCCTGGAGGCGATGGGTCTCCCGGCAAGGGAGTCCGGTTCCCATTCTTTCAGAATAGGGGCGGCCACCACAGCCGCTGGACTGGGATGGGAGGGGGAGCGAATCAAGGGCATAGGACGCTGGGCATCCAGCGCATTCAAGCGTTAGGTTTGCCCCACAGTGTACTGAGACCGGTTTCTCCTCTCCCCGCCTTACCCGTATAGGTCCGAACAATGCACGAAAGAAGGTGTGGATTATGGAGCACACCTACGTGTGGCGGGCTCAGCGATGGGCCTCGGCCAGGTGCAAATTCGTCAGGATATGGCTGGGGGACATCGAAGTTATCTGGTGGGGCGCCTGGGAATGAAATGGGATAAACTGCTTCCCGCGGCGCGGGAAACCTTAGAGAAAGGTGGCAGACCGAACGGGGTGGTGGTGCACCTGGGGGAAAATGACTTGGCGGCGTTGGGCAGGCGGGCCCTCCTAGAAAGCATGCAGAGAAGCCTCACAACCCTGGCACGCCAGATACGCCCAGCGGAAGTAATTTTCTCTGAAATAATAGTGCGAAGGGCCTGGCAAGGGGCAGTGGACATGGGGGCGGTGAAGAAATCCAGATGAAAATGTAATATCACCATGGCAAAAATGTGTAGTGCCAATGGGTGGGGTTTCGTTAGACACGGTTTCATAAACCTGAGGTCCCCGGGTTACCACCTGGAGGACGAGGTGCACCTTCCTGGGGTAGGAATGGACATGTTTCTGTTAAACATTGTAGGAGTGCTGGAACCGATAGGGTTCAACTAAGAGCAGAAGAAGGGAGAAGGGGCAAGGGGGGAGCTCCCTCCGGTCGGGAAACCATAGGTAGCGTGGCGCAACAAACACAAGGAAGGTAGTAAAAACAGAGAACTTAATCAAAGGTAGATGGAAGGCTCTCACAGTGTCCTTGGGATGCCTCATGACAGGGGCACTGAGGGAGCCAAGGGGCGGCGTGCCGCCGTAGAAAGAGTACATGTGATGCTCCCGCAGGACCCTGGGGGTGCCTCACGGCAGGGGTACCGAGGGAGGAAGACGCAGGGACTCAGCCTCAGGAGATAGAGTAGATGCTCAAGTAAGGTCCTTGGGATGCCACATGGCAGGGGCCCCTTGGAGCCGGGAGGGCCCACGAAAGGGTACAGGGAGAGCGGGACGGCACTTGCAGGCTGGGCAGGTCCAGACGGACACCCTCCAAGTCGGTATCAAGCTGAAGCCTTGACCCATGAATCAGAGGCCCAGATAAGGGGTCCCTCCCCTCCCGGGAAAATTGAGGAGGCTGGGTCCATCCTGCAAGCAAAGAGAAATGTAAATAATGTAAATATATAGCATTAACATTGAAGGAACAAATGCTATGTCCATGAGAGTACCAAATGTGTAAGCCTGTGAAATTTAATAAACTGCAACCTTTTAAGGCCCCAAAAGCACATTGTCAGTGGTGATTTAGGGTTAAAAGGGAACACAGTTTTTGGGGGATTGGTAAGGGGCGGGAAACGGAGGGTGACTCGCCACCTGGAGGGGGTTTTAGCTGTATTACCTTACAGATGGTTGGCCGACATCCGCCGAATGACCTCTGATAAGCCTGAGTCATTCGAGTCCTTATCTAAGACTAAGATAAGTTGACTGTCATCAGCATATGCAATAGTTTCAATTTAGAATGATGAGATCAATGATATAAGTGGGGCCATGTAGATGTTGAACAAGAGGGGACTCAGAGAGGAGCCCTGTGGCACACCAGTCGAGATGAGGCGTTCTTTTGAAAGGAACGGGCCTAAGGCCACCATTTCCCTGCGATTGTGTAAGAAGGATTGTATCCACGCTAAGACCGTCTGTGCCATACCGCAATTTTTCATTCAAGATAGTAGAGGATCATGAGAAATGGTACCAGAGGCCGCAGACAGATCCAACAGGATCAGTACTGCATTCTTTCTGATATCCAGTGTGAGTTTCAATGTATCTACCACTTTTAAAAGAACAGATTCTGTTGAGTGTCGAGGTCTAAATCCTGATTGATGAGGATTAAGAATTCTTCTAGGAAAACAGATAACTGCCTATTGACAAATCCTTCTGTAATTTTGCCCAAAATGGGAAGTAGCGATATTGGGCGAAGGTTGGAGAGCGTGGATGGGTCCTTGACCGGTTCTTTCTGGAGTGGTTTAACCACTACCAGTTTCCACTCTTGGGGCACGTAGCTGTGACTAGCGAAGAATTGATTATGATATTAATAACTGGGTTAACGATCTCTACAATCTTATGAAGCAATGCGGGAGGACAAGCATCAAAAAGGGACCCAGATTTACACGAAAGAATAGCTTGGTGTGACTGCTCCAGTGAACTTCTATCAAAGGCCTTGAGTGACGGCCCTGTGTAAGTAGGATCAATTTCTAGATCCTGTAAGGGTGTGAATGACGCACTGAATTCTTTTTGAATACTGTGAATTTTTTCCTCGAAGAAGGCTGAGATCTGGTCACACAAAGTCTGTGATGGCGGGATGTCCTTAGCTAATGCTTTTGGATTGGTGAAGGACTTTACTTTCGAGAACATTTTGTGGGGATTCTGATCAGCATCTACTATTATTTTTGAGAAATAATCTCTTTTTTGCCGACTTAATTTGTTGATGGTATTTGTTTCTAGCTAATTTAAACCTGTCACGTTCTTCTGTTGCATGGCCTCTCCTCCAGTCATGTTCCAGGCGTTTGCATTGGAGGTGACGCTGTACTAATGCCGGCGTGTACCAAGGGGATGAGATTTTGGGAGTCTGTTTGGTAACCGCGTTACCTAACAGTGCTAATTCATTGCAGATGGACGTAATCCAAGCATCAAAATGGCAGGAGTATTTCAAAAGATGGAAATTGTAGAGGTTTGTGCTATGTAGGGCAGCTCTGGGTTAGCTATCATCTTTGCCCATTCAAGATGTGGTAGTGAGCTTGAATTAGCAACCAGGGAACGTTTTTCCTTAAAGCAGAAGTTGAGGTTAAAAGGAATTAGCCAATGATCCGACCATACTTGAGGAAATGGAGGATTAGCTATTAGGGACTGCAAATTGGTGTAGACACCATAAAGGGTATGCCTGCCTGATGACTCTGGCCAGAGACCAGCTGGTGAAGCCCTAAGGTTTCTAATGTGCCCGACAGTCCAAATGTAGATTAAAATCACCTAGGAGCGTAAAATTAGAATAACGTGGGATTAGATGCACCAGTGTGTCTCCTAACGTGTCAAGGAATTCTTGATTGAGGCCCGGGGAACAATATATCAGACCTCCTGTAAAGGAGGTTGAGCCTTTGAGCCGAAAGCAAAAACCCAGGCTTCCCGCTCCCCTCAGGGAGGGAAGGTCAAAATGTGTGCAGTGGTAGGAATCACGACGAGTGACGGCTATTCCTCCTACCCAGGCATCCTTTCTATCCTGTCCACAAATGGTGTAGTATGGCGGGAGAGCTAGAGAACACCAGGATTACACCATTCCTTAAGCCATGATTCTGTGATAAAGAGAAAGTCCCACTGCATTTCAGTAATCACTTCATTGATGTCTAACGCATGCTTACAGAGAGAGCGCGTGTTAATAAGTCCTCCTTTTAAAAAAGTGCTGAGGGAGGTATTCGCAGCAGGAGCAGAGCTGGTATCCAAGGATATCAATGTTGTTTTACAGTTAAAACAGGTGAGGGGGCCCTGATCTTACAGCCATGATAACATTTTGTTCAGGATTGAAAGATTTTTAAAAGGTTGCTGACCTAGAGATACCTGGTGATGGACGGGCAGCATGGCTGGCGCTGGCCACGATCCGGACGCGGACGGGTGCAGACGGGCTTGCCTTTGGCGCGACAGTAGCACACCCGTTGTGCGCATCCGAGGTGGCAGGCCCATTAAATACTGGTGCCTGCCAGCCACTAGAACGCAGCAGCACTAAGATGTCTGCCCGGAGCGGGGTATCCTTCACCGGGAGAGGAGGATTAAAGTGCAGAGTGCAAAAGAAGCCAGGATGACAACGCCTGAAGGAAACCCGGAAGAAACAGTGATCCGGGCGTCAACACGAGCACACGCAAACTCAAGGCACACTTTTCCCAATAGTGAAATTAGTTCTGTTTCCCCCAAGCAACCATTGCAGTGAAATAATATATAGCGTCAGGCATTATCAGATTGAAAATGACTTTCCCAATATTGAATTGTGGTCTATATTCCCCCCCAAGCAGAAATAGCAGAATTGAGGTTTAAAATTCGGCAGCGTAATTTATAAAAACAGGACACGTAATTCACTAAAATCGCCAAGCAGCTTGTCTTCCGCTTCGACTGCCTGTGTCTCACTGACTCTCACATTACTGCCCTGCAAGACGTCACATGTGTCTCACTGGCTCACACATCTCTGCACTGCAGTACATCACGTGTCTCACTGACTCACACATCACTGCCCTGCAAGACATCACAGCTGTCTCACTGATTTACACATCACTGCACTGTAATAGATCACGTGTCTCACTGACTCACAAATCACTGCCCTGCAAGACATCACAGGTGTCCCCCTGACTCACACATCACTGGTGTCTTAGACTACACTAGAGCTTTAACTCACACATCACTGGTGTGCCAAACGTCCCTGGTGCCTTACTCATGCATCACTGGTGTCTTAGACTACACTAGAGTCTTACTTACACATCACTAGCATGGAACACTTCCCTGGTGCCTTACTCACACATCACTAGCATGGAACACTTCCCTGGTGCCTTACTCACACATCACTGGTGTCTTAGACTACACTAGAGCTTTAACTCACACATCACCGGTGTGCCAAACGTCCCTGGTGCCTTACTCATGCATCACTGGTGTCTTAGACTACACTAGAGTCTTACTTACACATCACTGGCGTGGAACACTTCCCTGGTGCCTTACTCATGCATCACTGGTGTCTTAGACTACACTAGAGTCTTACTTACACATCACTGGCGTGGAACACTTCCCTGGTGCCTTATTCATGCATCACTGGTGTCTTAGACTACACTAGAATCTTACTTACACATCACTGGCGTGGAACACTTCCCTGGTGCCTTATTCATGCATCACTGGTGTCTTAGACTACATTAAAGCTTTTACTCACACATCACTGGTGTGCCAAACGTCCCTGGTGCCTTACTCATGCATCACTGGTGTCTTAGACTACACTAGAGTCTTACTTACACATCACTAGCATGGAACACTTCCCTGGTGCCTTATTCATGCACCACTGGTGTCTTAGACTACACTAGAGTCTTACTCACACATCACCGGTGTGCCAAACATCCCTGGTGCCTTACTCATGCATCACTGGTGTCTTAGACTACACTAGAGTCTTACTTACACATCACTAGCATGGAACACTTCCCTGGTGCCTTATTCATGCACCACTGGTGTCTTAGACTACACTAGAGTCTTACTCACACATCACCGGTGTGCCAAACATCCCTGGTGCCTTACTCATGCATCACTGGTGTCTTAGACTACACTAGAGCCTTACTTACACATCACTGGCGTGGAACACTTCCCTGGTGCCTTATTCATGCATCACTGGTGTCTTAGACTACACTAGAGCTTTTACTCACACATCACTGGTGTGCCAAACGTCCTTGGTGCCTTACTCATGCATCACTGGTGTCTTAGACTACACTAGAGTCTTACTTACACATCACTGGTGTGGAAGACTTCCCTGGTGCCTTATTCATGCACCACTGGTGTCTTAGACTACACTAGAGTCTTACTCACACATCACCGGTGTGCCAAACATCCCTGGTGCCTTACTCATGCATCACTGGTGTCTTAGACTACACTAGAGCCTTACTTACACATCACTGGCGTGGAACACTTCCCTGGTGCCTTATTCATGCATCACTGGTGTCTTAGACTACACTAGAGCTTTTACTCACACATCACTGGTGTGCCAAACGTCCTTGGTGCCTTACTCATGCATCACTGGTGTCTTAGACTACACTAGAGTCTTACTTACACATCACTGGTGTGGAAGACTTCCCTGGTGCCTTATTCATGCATCACTGGTGTCTTAGACTACACTAGAGTCTTACTTACACATCACTGGCGTGGAACACTTCCCTGGTGCCTTACTCATGCATCACTGGTGTCTTAGACAACACTAGAGTCTTACTTACACATCACTGGCGTGGATCACTTCCCTGGTGCCTTACTCATGCATCACTGATGTCTTAGATTACACTAGAGTCTTACTTACACATCACTGGCGTGGAACACTTCCCTGGTGCCTTATTCATGCATCACTGGTGTCTTAGACTACACTAGAGCTTTTACTCACACATCACTGGTGTGCCAAACGTCCCTGGTGCCTTACTCATGCATCACTGGTGTCTTAGACAACACTAGAGTCTTACTTACACATCACTGGCGTGGATCACTTCCCTGGTGCCTTACTCATGCATCACTGATGTCTTAGATTACACTAGAGTCTTACTTACACATCACTGGAGTGGAACACTTCCCTGGTGCCTTATTCATGCACCACTGGTGTCTTAGACTACACTAGAGTCTTACTCACACATCACCGGTGTGCCAAACATCCCTGGTGCCTTACTCATGCATCACTGGTGTCTTACACTACACTACACTAGAGTCTTACTTACACATCACTGGCATGGAACACTTCCCTGGTGCCTTATTCATGCATCACTGGTGTCTTAGACTACACTAGAGTCTTACTCACACATCACTGGTGTGCCAAACGTCCCTGGTGCCTTACTCATGCATCACTGGTGTCTTAGACTACACTAGAGTCTTACTCACACATCACCGGTGTGCCAAACATCCCTGGTGCCTTACTCATGCATCACTGGTGTCTTACACTACACTACACTAGAGTCTTACTTACACATCACTGGCATGGAACACTTCCCTGGTGCCTTACTCATGCATCACTGGTGTCTTAGACTACACTAGAGTCTTACTTACACATCACTGGCGTGGAACACTTCCCTGGTGCCTTATTCATGCATCACTGGTGTGCTAGACTACACTAAAGTCTTACTCACACATCACTGGTGTGCACAACATCCCTTGTGCCTTACTCATGCATCACTGGTGTCTTAGACTACACTAGAGTCTTACTCACACATCACTGGTGTGCAAAACATCCCTTGTGCCTTACTCATGCATCACTTGTGTCTTAGACTACACTAGAGTCTTAATCCCACATCACTGGTGTCTTAGATTACACTAAGAAGTAGTATTTATAAAGCGCAACAAATGCCGAGGCGTATTGGCGCTGGGTATAGCATGTGCATCATCTGAAAATGCAAGGGAGAACATTGCAGCATACGTGGGCGGAAAGAGCCCGGTCTTAAGTAGCTTCCCAAAGGAGGATCTTTTTGATTGTTGTCTTAATGCAACCAGTAGCGTATTCCATAATTTCACTGCCAGATAGGAAAGACTTCTCCCACCCACCTAACGCTTTGGATCCTAGGAATATGTGCCAACCCTGCCTTTGCTGATCTTAGGTCCCGTCAAGGGACATACCAAGAGAAGAGTTTCTGAAGATCACGTGGCCCTCCCCCGAACAGCGATTTATGTACCAGGCAGAGTGCCTTAAAGCTTAATCCTTTGCTGGACAGGTAACCAGTTAAGGTCCTTAATACTACTGCCGATGGGATGGAATTCGGGAATATTTAGTAGCACCCGTGCTGCAACATTCTGCAAAGACTGAAGTTTTAATGGGAGACGTTTGTCAATGCCCCCAAAAAGGGCATTGCAGTAGTCAATTCAATTCAAAATGCTTTATTCGGTATGTACAAGTACAACCATATAGCCACATACATCAAAACAGTAAAAAAGCAAATTTTATGCAAATTAAATACAAAAACATTTAAAATTACATCACTATCCATGCCAATATTGTTAAATCAATAAAGTATATCACTTGGTGTGCAGAGTTAAATTTAATCATTAAATACATTTTAATAATAGTTGTTAAGGGGGGAGTTAATTCAGTTTATACATTTTAGCAGCAATTTGTTTGTAATAAAGGTTTGTGCAAATGCCAGTACAAAATAAATATACAACAAACAATGTAACTTAACAGTAAATCACCGATAGTCATAGCCAACGGGTGAGCGGGGATAACGGAACGAGGGGATCATATAATAATTGATTTCCTGTGCCAGGTGCACTTTAAAATGTAGGTGGCCACGCGATAGCACACATTCGGGGAAGCCAAATCAAACAACAATTGTATTGCGGCTCTTGTATTGTATATCTTATATTCTAAAAATAGTTGCTTCAAATAAAACTTCCTAAAACCAGTATAAAAATTACAAAAAAGTAAAAAGTGGCAGATGCTCTGTTTTGATTTCCCGTCGCATGGGCACAGACATGACCCGGGTTTTTTTACGGTTGGGAAAGCCACCAGATGGTGGACTATTCCCAACCTCAGGCGTGCTAGAACAAAGCGATGAGAATTAATACTAACAAATGTAAGATAAGGTGGGAATCTTGTACTAAGATTGTACTCCAAATATAATTTGAACGTACTTTGCATTGCATACTCCTTCGTTCTGGTCCCTTTTGCATGGTCCAAGTAAATGGTTTTAAGGTTACGCTTTGTTAAAACCGATGTTGTTAAAATATCTTTAAAAATATCCTGGCCAAAGAGAATCTTATACCAGGAGTAAATATGATCTAACCAGGGAATTTTCGAATGACGATCTAGTTGGATACAGTCCAAAATTACTTCCTGGGTAAACCTAGTTTCTTCTTTGGCCCATATGGACCGCCATAGGGACAAGGGACGCAATGCAATCAGATCTGCGGCATGATTTATGCCTAGCTCTCTGTGGGTAATCTCATTTGAGGCAGAAGCGGGGAGGCATAATAGTCGTTTCAGGTACTTGTTTTCCTCTTGCTGGATGGACAGAGCAATCTGACGATTATATCCCCATATCCCTGCTCCATACAAAGCAGAGGACATGCACCTTGAATTATAGATAGAAATCATCTCACGGATTCTACGACCCCCCAATTTCGAGGCGAATCTGAAGATGCAATTTGTATTTCTGGTCATCTTCATACCAACACAGGATTGCTCGTTTACCCTTCTCCCATCACCTGAAAAGGTGATACCTAAATAGCAAAAATGTCGGACTGCCTCAAGTTTATCCCCATCTAAAAAGAATGACTTGTTTTTCTTTATTTTCTTACCACAAGTCATAGTCATAGTCTTACCCTTGTTAATTTTAAGCTTTCTGCCCTGAATAAAAATATGAAATTTCTCAATTAACTTTTGCAACCCATTCGCGGTCCTGGAGATCAGGACCGCGTCGTCCGCATATAGTAGGACGGGTATTTGCTTTCCATTGATGATGGGAGCATCAGCATAAGATTCTTGTAAAAATTGATCAACCTGATTTATAAAAAGGGAGAATAAAAGGGGAGCAAGCACACACCCTTGTCGGATCCCTCTACCAATTTTAAAAAGGGGGGTGCATTCACCATTTGTTCCGAATCTAACCTTACTTGAAAGATTACCATACATTCTAGCCAAGAGGTGGATGATTTCAGGTGGTGCGCCCATGTCAAGTAGTACTGGCCAGAGCAGTGCGTGTTCCACTAAATCAAAAGCAGAACTTAAATCGGCAAAGCACATAAACAAATTCCCCTCCTTGGCTTTAGTGTACTTGCCGATGATAAGTTCAAGGTTCACGCACTGCTCCATAGTTCCTAAACCCCTTCGGAACCCAAACTGAATAGGCGAAAGAACATTATTGTCCTCAGCCCAGGTCTCTAGTCTCGCCAGAAGTATACGACTCAAAATCTTTAACGACGAGTCTAAAAGTGAAATTGGGCGATAATTTCGTGCTTCAGCCCTGGAACCCTTTTTAAAAAGTGGTACTAAGATGGATTGACCCCATGAGGTTGGTAACTCGTCCTCGATTGCAGCATTAAAATAACGGGTTAAAATGGGGGCCCATAAAACAATCTCAGATTTAAAAAAGTCCACGGGGACCCCATCTGGGCCCGGGGCTTTCCCCCCCTTACTCTTTTCAATTGCCACAATCACCTCGCCTAGTGTCACCGAGAACAATAGTTTCTCCCATTTAAAACAGGTTGGAGTATCAGTTAAAACATTAGAATTAGAAGCGGTAGTAAAATCAGAATTAAAAATCCCAGTAAAGTGAGCTATCCAGGCCTGACAACTGACATGCGAGGTTAGTTCAGGGACATTGTCATTCTTCAAGAATGGGCTATTTATGGTGTCCCAAAAAAGTTTATGATCTTTAGTATCTGCAGCCTGGTCTAATTTTTCCCATGCCGCATCCTGCAATTCCTTCTTCCTAATGGAAAGTGCAGTTTTATAATTATGACGCTCTTCCCTGATCTTACAAACGTCTCTGGGTATTGCATCAAGTGAAGTTTTTAACCTTTTTAAAGACTGCGCACAATGGTCATCAAACCACACCGCCTTAACTTTCCTTGATTTCCGAGGTTTGTGTGTCAGGGATTTCTCAATGGTTTTGGTAATGGTTAGGAATTTGGATAACAGAATTCGTGGGCATGGGTCCAGCAATAAGCAATATTCGACCTCCCCACAACAGTTTGTGATCACATTAGCAACAAGTTTAATGGGGTCAACTTTTGTCCATTTCACTCTCATCCCATTCGGTCTTACTGCAACAATGTCCTGAATTGGTTGACCAAAGGTATTCCTTTTGATTCCCCAACCCAGTAGTTCAATGGTTACACTGTTGTGATCACTGACCGTTTGTTCAATCACCAAACATTAATATAAGCTACAGAGCAAGATATCATAATATGATCAATAAATGTTTGACTGTTCCTCCCATGGAATGTTGGACATCTAACGTTGTTTTTGTTCTTATTACATTCAAGGAGGTCCAGGTCATATTTGGCCAATAGGTTATTCAGAGCACTACCATAGTTGTTATGCGGGAAATGATTATATACACATGTTGTTTCCCTTCCCGAGTACTCCTCCCTATGGCCACATGCCCCCTTGAGTGCATAAGTACATGATTTAATGTTAAAATCTCCCACCCATATGATGTCAGCAGGTTTGGGTGTACTCAATAAAAAGGCATCAATGGCCTGCTCTATATCAGAAATAAACTTTCCCTGTTTGTGCCCAGCAATGTTGTTATAAAAGTTCACTATTATTAAGTCTCTGTATCCGCTATGGACCATACGCAGAACCGAGGCATGTTCCCCTAGAACTACATGATCACTAACACAGAACTCAGTCAGTGCAGTGGATATCAGGGTCACGAGTCCACCCTTGGCTCGACCAGCTTGGGATGCCACAGCCTGCACGTTAAAAGAAGTATAGCCCTCAACATGTACTTCGGCCCTATCCCAAGTTTCTTGCAGGCAAATAATATCATAACCTTGTTTAATAAAATCAGCCCATATGGGGGTGTTTACCTTAGAGGCTAGCCCAGCTATATTCCACGTAATAGCCCTTAGGTTCTCTTCTAAGGCTACTTGGGATGGGTTGGTATCTATTGTGGCCGATAATATTATTGGATTTAACATACTTTTTTCGGCAGTACATGTGGTGGTATCTATCACATTAGGAATTCTTAAAGTAGTGTTTTCTGCATCCAGGGGAAGCACATCACTACTTTGGGGGTCATCAACCACATTGGGTAACACAGTAACGTTCCCCGCAACTCCACCTCCAATTGGACTCTCCCGCCTACCCTGCCCAAACTGTAATTTTCAATCACAATCATCAATGTTGGAAAAAACATCAAACCTGTTCCCTAATTCTAAAGGTGTAAAAGGCCTCAGGTGCTCCATTCTCCGAATGTTGTTATTCCTGTGGCCACTGAAGGGAACCGTGTTCCAACCTTGGTGATCGATTCGCTGATTTGGTGCATAAAGGGCAGTGGGGTCATTTGCGTAAACTGAACGATTTTTCCTTACATAGGATGTGGGGAAAACCAAGGACCTGGGATAGAAATAGGTCAAAGATCGAGGGCGAATTTGGCTATTACCATTGCCCAGGGGCCAGTTCAATATAAGAGCTACCGCTTCTGGGTCTCTGAAATTAATCAGAACTATATCTCCATCGACGTCTTTATTCCTTCCACCAAGCCATGGGAGACGTCTAACATGTAATATCTCACCATTTACTTTCCTGATTATGGGTCTATATGTTCTTAGCCAGTGGATAGTTTTATTTTTAAGCTGGGCATAATCCTCACTCTTATTAACAGTTAAAACAGGAACCCCAGTCAACACCACCACTAAGGGTGCAGCTTCTGGGGGTAAATCAACCCGAAGGCCATGAATCCCAGGAACCCCCTCCCACCTAGGGTTACCCTGCGCCTGGACAGTGCTCCCTTCTGGGGCAATACTGGCTTCCTCCACCAAATCCATAACGGGCTTGCTAACTAAATGTTCCTTCGGCAACAAAGGTTCATTTCTGCCCTGATCCGTAGTTAGGTGGCCCACAGTCTGCACTACATTCCTACTGAGATCAGGAGGTTCCCTGGGTGGATTTATAAGGGGAGCTCCAGCCTGTTTACTAGTACCATCCGTTGTAACATTACCTACAACGGCCATATTTCTCATTGTAGATTCGATGTTCGCTAGCCTATGCTCCAGCTTCCTTAAGGTGTCAGTAATTGGTAAAAGGAGAATGCTAATCATGTCCCCCAGTTGGGGTAAAAAATCTATGGGAATGGGCACCTGTGGGATAACTTCGGCTGATAGAGCAGGCTCTGGGGGGGTCACAACAGGGTTCACGACCGTTGGACAGGTACTAGTGGCCGCCGTCTGGCTATGATCTGGCCCAATTAATAACCCAGAAACAGACCCTTAAGAAAGATAGTGGCCAAATTCTGAATACTGTATTCTGGGACCATTGGTCACCCCCACCCTACGCCTTTTTTTCCTGGGAGGAGGGCCATGAGTAATCCCCTTGTTCGGATTCTTAGCCTTTTTTCCTACCCCCCGTCCCACAAGCCGCGTATTAAAAAGTTTAGAATGACTTATGGCATGTGGGGGGAGAGAATCGCTGATAACCTGAACACTAGGGACACAGTTTGTGGGCGAACAGTCACGTAACAATAGCGGAACACCCTCTTGCGAGAGGGGGGTGTCGTTTACACCATTACTACCACTCTCGACAACAGGAATGTTTGGGGAAACAACCTCTGGAGCTCTACGTTTCATATTTTCAATAGAGCGACGACGTTCTAGTCTGCGCTCCTCCAGGGTAGTGTCCAGCTCCTTATCCGTTACGATAGGTTTTTTGAAATAACTGTCAAGGGGGCCATTTACCACTGGCCTTGGTTTCTCCCCAGGCATAACAATCTCGCTAGAAGCCATGGCAATGTTTAAAAGAGAAACTCCCAGTTACCACGATGCAGTAGAGTCACTCCTGGCCCAACCCAGCCTCGATCGGCCTCGGAGGGTCTCAGAGGGTCCGCCCTTAGTCCGGGCTTTGTCCCGGGTGATGTCCCGCAAACGCGTCCCGCTGACGCGTAATACCTTCAGGTATTATACTAGCTGTTGATAAAGGGGGCGGAGTCACGGGAAGAGGCGGCAGGTGTGCTGGATGGAACACGCACAGCCTGCTGGTCCTCGCAGTCCCGTCCTCCTCCACAGCAGCTCCCCGATCAACTTTCAATGCCCAACGGGGCTCCCTGGACACAGGTTAGGTGAGATCAATGCCCTACGGGGCTCCAGTAGGCAGCAAGCAACGCAGGTCAAGTACTCCTCTACGAGCGGCTCCCGCGAAGCGGGGGCCGCGAGGAGTTTTCAGCGGTCAGCAGGGGGCGGAGTCACGGGAAGAGGCGGCAGGTGTGCTGGATGGAACACGCACAGCCTGCTGGTCCTCGCAGTCCCGTCCTCCTCCACAGCAGCTCCCCGATCAACTTTCAATGCCCAACGGGGCTCCCTGGACACAGGTTAGGTGAGATCAATGCCCTACGGGGCTCCAGTAGGCAGCAAGCAACGCAGGTCAAGTACTCCTCTACGAGCGGCACCCAATCTTGCATTCGCATTACAATATAAATGTAATTCTTTTTACGGAGTGACAGTGTCGACGAACGAGAAGTTTTGAGTTTTTACCGAGAAGTTTCGAGAGCGGTGGGAGGGTAGCGCGGAAGATATCCAATCAGTAGTCTATTCTTGAGATGATCAGGGACACCATCATGGTTTTGTGTAGTTCTTGCAGAATAAAAGGGAGGATCATTTGCAAAACTTTTAGGAGAAAGAAACAGGGAGGATGTAACATGATTAATATGTTCCGCAGAGCTGAGCTAATCCTCAAACAGAACTCCCAAATTTCTGGCTTTATTGACTGGGTCAGGACAAAGACCTGCCTCAGCTGGCTACCAGAGACTGTTCCAAAGTGGAGGTCCCTTTCCAAACTCCACCACCTCTGTTTTGTCCGTGTTTAATTTGAGAAAGTTTTTTTTTTTTTCAGATTGTTTTAATTCTGTGGCACACTTTCCTGAGATCTCTTCTTTGCATACTCTTGCCAGCACTTCCTCAGGCGGGGAATTCCAATTCACCCATAAACTTTCTTAAATACCTGGAATATTGACACACATTACTAATTGATTTCTTTTCGAGCCATCGTGAATAGTACCAAACTTACAGTCAGTTGCCAACTTCTTCAAATCTGCCACATAATCATCAGCTGATTTACCTTTGTTCTGTTTGCACTAAAACATTTAACTATCATTATACCTTTACATACTTTATGGTGAACAAATCAAACACAAAGAGATGATGGACGGAGCGCTGAAACTTTTCTTTTTTTTTTTTAGAATTTTATAAATACAATACAACTGTCCAAACTTCAAGATTCGGAGGTAGAGAGTACATATGTACAAATATGCAAAATTACAAATATATAGTTCATGTTAGATAAGCCCCTATAATGCTGCAGAGTAATACTCTAAAATTGTACAATTACTTAGCCAATCCCCAGTCTTTCCCTATACCATTCTGAGATATATGCCCAGACCTCCCTCCCCCGTACCTTACAGCGAACACCTCTACATGCATACAGGGCCTTTTCCTGATTGTATATTCCCAACAGTCTAGACAACCACATTTGAAAGTTAGGGGGTTCCACATCATTCCAACGTGCGGTTAAAAGTATCCTATACACCGCTGCCCCTATAAAAAGAGAATAAGCTTGTTTCCTGTCCAGACCTAAGGAACAATCATATCCTAAAATCATTAGGGTTGGTGTCATCACCAAACGCTGTCCAAATAGCTCACCATAAAACCTTGATATCTCTTTCAATAAATCTGTCAACTTATTACAATCGTATAACATATGCTTAAGATCTGCCGGCCCTTCCCCACATCTAGCACATTTATCATCATTTCTCTTTCCCCAGCTATGCAGCTTTGCCGGGGTATAGTATAGATTAAAAACTGTTTTATAGGGGGAGGAGCCTAGCGCGCATCCAAGATGGTCGCGTGAGCACAGGGCTCCCCGGACCCTCGCTGCTCCTCGGAATTTATCCTGAGATTATCCTGATATAGTTTACGGAATCTGGAAGATGAAGGCTGGCTGAACACGGATCTCCTTTCAGAAATCGAATCGGACCTGGGAATCCTGATTTATCGTGGTCTGAACTTTTGGGACCCACCCGACGGCGGTGCCCGGTGTGAGGGCGAACTGTGGAGCCGGGGTGTAATTGAACAACAGCGGCGACAGCGCTGTGCCAGTGGTCGCTCCATCACTTTCGGTTTCACTTTTGGACTTTGAAGGGGCTGGACGGCGGAATCGCTTGGTGTGGCTGGGTGTTTCCTAGGCCTCTGCGTGAGGCCTTTGTCTCCGCCTGCTACTAGTGTGCCCATCGCCTTTGGTCCCCTCACACCGCTATATTGCGGACTCTGGTGAGGCGCCCGTCTGCGGTGCCGGTGCCCATTCGACCCTTGATCGGCGGTCCCCTTCGGTGAGCGTGGCCCAAATGGGGGGCAAGGGGGGCCCCGAGGGGCGCAAGACTAAAGCTTCCCTCCGCGGGGGACCGGTCCAGGCGAACAACATGGACCGCTACACTCATGGCAGAGGGTCCCCTGGAGCGGCCGGCGCCCCCCCAGACGCCGCCGGTGGTGGCACGTCCGTCTCTCCGGAGCTGTCCCTGCAGGACATCATGGGCGCCATTGATGGCATCAGGGAGACCATCGCCACGCAGTACGAGGCCTTGGCCCGTAAAATCAACACGGTGGCAATCGATGTCACATTAATTCGGGCGGATCTCTCTAAAACCAACGAGAGGGTTCAAGCGCTCGATGTGCGGACTTCTACCCTTGGTGCGGATGTGTTGGACCTGCAGACCACTCTTGGCGACATCAAGATGGCTAACGATCAGATGGCCCGGCGGCTGGAGGACTTCGAGGGACGAGCCCGACGCAATAACATCCGTGTCATAGGCGTACCGGAGTCCTCCGACAACCGCCCGGTTGACCTCCTGGTTGAGGAACTCATCCTCCAACAGCTGGCCCCCGCTGGCCTAAGTAAGTTCTTTGCCGTGGAGCGGGCCCATCGAGTTCCGGGCGGTCGACCGCGGCCGGGGGCCCCCCCGAGGCCTATTGTAGCCAAACTTTTCCACTATAGAGACCGAGATGCGATTCTGCAGGCCTCACGGGTCCACGGCCCGGTTCGTCATGAGAACTCGTCAATTAACTTTTATCCGGACTTCACCCAACTTGTCCAGAAACAGCGGATGGGTTTCCAGGGGGTGTCGTCTCCGTGACCTGGGCCTTAAGTACTCTATGCTTTATCCCGCAAAACTTCGAGTGGAACATGAGGGTCGGACTGCCTTTTTTGACTCTCCCGCGACTGTGAGTGACTGGCTGGACTCGCTGCCGGACAGGGGTGACCGGCCTGGGCCCTCTGCCGGTACCGAAGGTGACGGGTCCCCTTTGGAGTGACTTTTGGTCCTTGACTTTGCCATTTTGCACTGTTCGGTTGGGTTTTACTTCTTTTGTTCATTTTGTCTCACTGTGACCTGTGTGGGGGGCGGGCGGGGACGGGTCCCTTTCCTCCTCCGGGGTCTTTCCGTAGAATGGGGTTAGTAGGGCGACAGGTACACTGCAAGTTGGGGTGGTTTTTTGGACCGCAGGGGTGCAGGGTGGGGGGAGTTGGATTTGGGGGGGGGTTGGGGGGTGGGAGGAGTTGTTTTGATGTGTGTTTTTTGTTTTCAGGGCGAGGTATTGATTTTTGTCCAGTTTCGGGGGCTGTGCTACTGGCTGGGGGACCTTTGATCTACTGGAGGGGATGGGGGGGGACGGGTTGAGGTTGATGTCATGGAACGTCAATGGGTTGGGGGACCGTATCAAGCGGGGTGTTGTGCTGCAGTATTTGCGTCGTCTGGCTCCTGATGTGGTGTTTTTACAGGAGACGCATCTGGTTGGTAATGTTTGTCATGCAATGAACAGGGGGGGATACCTCCTCGTGGCTCATTCTGGTTTCACCACAGGTTCTAGAGGGGTGGGCATTCTCCTGCGATCCTCACTTCCGTTAGAGATCACCAGGGTAGTCTCGGATGATAGAGGGCGCTATGTGGGTCTGACTGGGAGGTGGGAGGGGCAGTCCCTTTCCTTGATCTCAGTTTATGTCCCCCCGGGCCTCCAGAACTCCACCTTTTCGGACTTGGGTCGAATGCTGCTTGAACTTCCCGACAGTCTTTTGCTTATGGGCGGGGACTTCAATTCGGTGCTTTCGGGTGACCTGGATCGTCACCCGCCCAGGGCCCTCCCCGCTGCCCAGGCATGGCTCGGCGGACTATTGGAGACCTTCGGTCTGGTAGATAGTTGGAGATTGATGCATCCGACACAATGTCAGTACACCTTTCAATCTGGGGCGCATGGGAGTCTTTCCAGATTAGACTATTTCCTTATGCCCGCGGCCCAGACTGCTCGGATTCGAGAGGTTAGGCACCTGGCGCGGGGTATCTCTGATCATTCCCCGCTGTGGCTGCTCTTTGACACCGGGTCGCGGTCTGCAGGGCGGATCGCTCCCATTAACCCTTGGTACCTGCGAGACCCTACAACTCGCGACAGCTTGGTCAAGTCGATTGACCAATACTTCCTTGAAAACGAGGGGTCGGTGTCGTCCGCAATGTCCCTGTGGGAAGCCTTTAAAACCGTGCTCCGCGGACACGCCCTCTCCCAGATAGTGGTGGCTAAGAAGATCAAGAGTGAGGCAGTGGTGAAGCTGGAGACTGACATCTCTGGGCTGGAGTCGGCCTTGGAGGCGGGTGTCACTCCGGACGGGCTCCATGCCCTCAGCTTGAAGCAGTTTGAATACAGGTCTCTTGTTACTGATGCTGCCAAGACTATGTATAGGGAGCAGCAGGGTAGATTGTATGACGCCGGGGACAAGGCGGGTAAATTGATTGCTTGGCTGGACAAGAAGGAGAGAGTGAATCGTGTGGTCCCGGAGCTTCGGGCCTCGGATGGAGCGTGTGTGACTGAGCCTGGTGAGATTGTGGAGTGTTTCGCTGACCACCTCCGGGCCGTGTACTCCCCGGTGACGGATAGGGATGAGGAAGACTCTCGCCTTCTGCTGCGGGATATTGCTTTGCCCGGCCTGTCCGTCGAGGACCGTGAACAGCTGGACACCCCCTTGTCCGTTGACGAGATTGCCACCGCGATTCGGTCCCTTCGCTCTGGCAAGGCTATGGGTCCCAACGGCCTGCCTATTGAGTTGTATAAGTTGCGCCCTGATAAAATCGCGCCTTTCCTCCGTCGTATGTTCCAGGAGTCCCTCGAGACGGGTTCCCTTCCCGCCGACCAGCGTCTGCCTACTATAGTCGTGATCCCCAAGGAAGGTAAGCCACGAGACCGCTGTGCCTCCTACAGGCCTATCTCTCTATTAAACGCCGAGCCTAAGATACTGGCTAAAGTCCTCGCCAATCGTTTGCTGAGCGTTATCTGTGATCTGATCCATCCTGATCAATGCGGCTTCATCCCTCATCGTAACACCGCTCTTAACCTGCGGCGTCTCCACGGCGCCCTCGCTAGGGCGGAGTACCTCTCCGAACCAGCCGTACTGGTTTCTTTGGATGCCACGATGGCCTTTGATACCATCGAGTGGCCATTCCTCTGGGCTGTCTTGACCAAATTCGGCTTTGGGGAGGGATTTCTTGGCTGGGTGAAGCTTCTTTACACTGGACCAATGGCGCAGGTGGTTGTCAATGGGCGGGTCTCCCAGCCTTTTGCTCTCGGTAGGGGTACGAGGCAGGGGTGCCCGTTGTCCCCTCTGCTCTTTGCTCTCGCCTTGGAACCGCTCGCTGCCTGGCTCCGCTGGGAGCCCTCGATCAGAGGGATCCGGTGGGCCCCGGGCTTCGAGGATCGGGTCTCGTTGTACGCGGATGATATTCTTTTGTATCTCACCTCGCCGCGGCAGTCGCTTAATGTTCTCTTTGATGTTCTTACTTCCTTTGGGAGAAATTCGGGTTTGACGATTATCTGGTCTAAATCCTGTGTCTATCCTATTTCTGGTGGCCCTCCTCTCTTGCCGCCTCGGCTTCCGATCCAACTATCTCTGTCCGGCTTTAAGTACCTGGGGGTGTACGTCTCGTTGGACCCGGCGGTTCGCTATGAGCAGAACCTCCTGCTTCCACTTCGGCGTTTGAGGGAGGATACGGCTCGGTGGTGTAAGCTGCCCTTGTCCCCGCTTGGTCGCGCAGCACTGTTTAAAATGATGTCCCTTCCCAGATTCCTTTATGCACTTCAGAACTCCTTCGACGTCATTCCGGTGGCCTACTTTCGGGAGGTGGAGAGCCTGCAGAGGAGACTGGTATGGGACGGGCGGGCGCGTATCGCTCTGGCAAAGCTTACTCTCCCCTGGTACGACGGGGGCATCGCGCTTCCCGACATTAGAAGGTACTATTGGGCCTCACAGCTATCGGCCATTAACCATGCCACGTATGCGCCTGGCTTGAACCCGGCGTATGAGATGGATAAATTCCTGCTTCCCGGCGGTGACTATAATAGGGCGCTTTACTCCCGCTCGGCTGGAAGGACCCTTACGGGCCCTACTAAGATTGCGGTAAGGATCTGGAAGGCGGCTAATGTAGCCATGGGCTGGAGTGAGCGCTTAACATGTGCCACTCCTTTATTTGCCTCCGACCGACTGGGAAGCCTCTGGAAAACGAAAGGCTTTGAGCGTTGGGACACGATCGGTATTAGCAGAGTGGGAGACCTATGGATCAAGGGCGCGGTTAAAACCTTCGCGGCGCTCCAGAGTGAATACGAGCTTACTGAAAGGGAGTTCTTCCGTTACGCCCAGGTTCGGCATGCCCTGCTCTCGGTCTTTGGGGTAGGGACCAAGGTCCCGGCTTCTTCGCCCCTCGAGGACCGCATACTCGATGGTCACGTGCCTGACAGCACTATCTCTCTAATTTATAAAAAACTTATTAATAATCGGGCTGACCTCTTAGTGCGTCTTCGGGAGGCATGGACGGGAGATGGGGTGGAGCTGGACGACGAGGACTGGCAGTCCGCACTGTCGTCCCCTAAGGAGGTGGCCATCCCGGCCCGTCTCCGTCTGGTCCAGCTGAAGATTCTCCACCGGGTTTACGTGACGGGTCCCCGTTTGGTTTCGATGGGATTCTCTGACGACGGGCTCTGTAAGCGGGGCTGTGGACTTAGTGCCACCTTTCTCCACATCCTTTGGGAGTGCCGCGAGGTGGCGGAATACTGGCGCCGGGTGCATGTGGTAATGGGACAAGTCACCGGGGTCGCTCTGTTGCCGGAGGTGCGTCGCTGTGTTCTGAATGTGTGGGAGCCCAATGATTATAACGCGGCCCAGACTCGGTGGGCGGCCCTGGGGAACATGATTGCCAAGAGAGATATAGCGCAGCTTTGGGGTTCCTAGCGGCCGCCCACCGTGTCCGTATGGAAGGAGAACATGGACTGGTGCATGTTCAGGGAGAAGACTGTGTATGTGGCTCGTGGTAAACCGGGGGCATGGGGTAGAATCTGGGGGCAATGGAATCAGTATCGGGGAAATATCTGTGCCCCCCCCCTGGTGGACACTTCCGAGGTTGCCTTGTCCCCCTGACCCTTGATGGTTCCTTGCGTATTTGGACTATCCGAGTGTAGACCTGGCTCTCCCGTGACCCCCCCCTGACCTCTTAGTCCTCCTTTCCCTTGACCGCCATCTGGTGGTCGGATGTAGGGTCCCCCTGCTGTAGTCTGACGCCCACTTTATGTCACTACGCCTCGCCTTTTGTTTTTAGTTGTTATTTATGGTAAATGTATGTATCCTGATTCCCTTAGGAGTATCCGGAGCTTCTGTAATGGGCTGGGGACCATCGGTCGGTTGATGACTTTAACACTGTGTGATCCGTTTTGATTCTAGCGGCCGGCCCTGGTGGTGGTAGGCCCATGCTTGTATCCTTTTTTCTGTTTAATAAAAACCTTTTAAAAAAAAAAAAAAAAAACTGTTTTATAAAGTTGGGTCTTCAAATTAGAACTTATAAAATATGCCTGGATAGGGCAAAAGACTTGTCAATATCCACGTCCGGGTTGTTTAATTTACTGGCCCAGGCTGTCTCATTCTTATTTAAATCATCAGGAATTTTTTCCAATAGACAATTATAAAGTATACCGATCCTGCTTCTTTCTTTCTTGCTCAGTACTTCGAGTAGTGGTATTTTGTCACCAACCCTCTCTACTGATCGGTTTATTGTTATACAGCTTATTATTTGAAGATACTTTATAAAGTGTCCACCTGGTAGGCCATACCTCTGTTGAAATTCTGGTAAAGATATAACTTCATGTTGGTCACAGAGATCCGCAAATGTACTTATACCTTTTTCCCCCCACCTTTTACTGACTACGTCTCCTGATAAAACAGAAAGCATTGGCGTATCCCATAAAGGGGTATACCTATTTAACTTAGGAATTTCTATCATATTGGTCACACATTTCCAAACTTTCCAAACTCCTTGAATTGTCTGTAGCTTTGTTCGCTTATAAAACCCTCGCTCCATATATTTTAAACAAAGCTTCCTATATGCTTTTCCCATTGATAACTCAAAGGTTGATGGTATTACACCTATATTCAATATATCGGTGCTAGAGGATGAGAATAGTGGTACCATCTGTTGCAAGAAAGCAGCATAGTAGTAAAGCCTAATATTTGGGACTAATAAACCACCTCTATCTAAAGGTAGCGACGAATATTGTAAAGAGCAACTTATTTTCCCATACTGCCAAATAAATCCTGAAATTATAGCCTCAATCCGCTTCATAATTGATTCATTAATAGCTAATGGTATGGAACGAAAAAGATAGAGCAGCTTGGGAAGTACATTCATTTTTATATAATTACCACGCCCTATAAGTGTTAAATGTAAATTATTAACCCGCCGAAGATCCTTCCCAATCGACTCAATTAGGGGCTCATAATTTAATTCCATGGTAACTTTAATGTCGGCGCAGATACAGACCCTTAAATACGTTGCTCTGTCTGTTCTCCTGGTATCGTTAAATATTAAATTCTGCGTACAAACAAAGATCGTTTTCCCCTTATTCAATGCATAACCTGTAAATACTCCAAATTCTTCTGACAACTGTTCTATCTCTTGGATGGCTTCTGTAGGATGGGTCGTAATTACTGCTACGTCATCCGCATATGCAAATATCTTACTTTCATATTCCCCCATTCTGACTGGAATAATTTTCTCACTAGCCATCATCTTCGTCAGCAACTGTTCTAGGTACAAAGCAAATAATATAGGAGAACAGGGGCACCCCTCCCTCGTTCCTCTGGAGATATAGATATTCCCTGACTCCAAACCCATAAGTTGGATCCGTGCCATAGGTTTGTCATACATTGCTCTTATGGCTCTAATTAAAGAAATACAATGGTGGCAGCGGGGCGCCGAGTGGAATACCTGGAGTACCTGAAGCCGTCAGGTAGAATCGGCACAGCTCCCACAGGGCCGGCGGGATCCTACCTGAGTTTGCGAGAGGTAGAAGAGTCTGTGATTGTTTGGACCCGCCTTCTTCTGCTGTGTGTGGAGAAGGTGAAGAGCTCCCGAGCGGCGTGTGCGGTGTTTGTGGCGCGGAGAGGTCGCGGCCGCAGAGAAAGAGGTGCGAGGCAATGGCTCCCAAAGTTTTTCATAAGGCAGCGCAGATAATCGGTAAACCAAAACCGGTTCGCTCGGCTGTGGAGATAGAGGAGACGGCCTCACCAGCTACGCCGAGACGGGCTCGTCGAGGACAGCTGCAGCCATCGGAGGTTAATGATAAGGCAGCGGAGAAAAAAACAGCAGAGGTGGGGTGGCTAGCAAGCCTCGTCAACCTATTCGCTCTGTTATCGATATGCTGAAACGAACCAGTATTGGGATCGGAGCTGGTGCTGGGGCTGAAGGCTATGAAGCTGAGTGTGACTCCCGAGGAGGGCTGCGACCAGAGACTGGGACTGGGACTGTGGCGGACCCAGGAGAGGCTCTAGGAGAGATCGATTTGGTGACTCAAGCCAATGGTGTGGTGAGCAGCTCTAAAACCCCTACTGTAACTAAAAATACTAAACAAGGGGGGAAAGGCTTAGAGGCTACTTTAACCAATCGTGTCAGTACGCCTGGTTCCATAGTAAACCGCAATACCATCGAACCCCTATCTGGTTCAACGGCGCATCCTATGTTTGAGGTAAAGGATGTTGGAAGCACAGTAGGTAGTGAAGGGGTGATCAAATCAATTACGCCTGACCTGGTTTTGGAGAATGGTGCCCCTCTAGTTGTGGGGGGTGCAGGGGTCCCAGATGATCAAAGTGCCTCCACAGCGTCGATAGGGAAATTTGGGCCTAAGGCACAGCAAGGGGTGCCTCCGATTAATAAGCCATGTGAACAGGACAAAGATCATGGGGAAAAAATACATAGCGATATTTTTTTTCACTTTCGGACAGAGGAGGCTGGTCAGATACGCAGTCAGGAATTCCATCTATTACTAGCAGCAGTCAAGAGGAGAGCAACGACAGTGAGGGATCGGAGGAAAACTGCGACGGCGAAACGGGTCTTAAGACTATAAAGAGGCTGAAAAAGCGAGCTGGTGAGGAGGAGTTGGACTGGGACTATAGTTCCCCAACGCAACTTACCGGTTTAAATAAAGAGACTCCGCACCCCCATCGTTAGATGCCATCCTTCAAGCTATTACTATGCACAGAGAGGAGACACGCATGGGGGGGCGAAAGGTGCAGATCGCCCTAAGAAAATTTCATGGTGTGGCAAGAAAGCTGTCTAAGACTTGTAGTGCAATAGGGGTGCGGGTAACGGAGATGGAGTCGCGAATTGCAACAGCTGAGGAAGAGATATCTACTACCCTGATGAGAAACGAATCCCATGAAGCACAGTGGGTTGACATAAATTGGAAACTTGAAGAATTTGAAAATCGCCAGAGGCGAAACAATCTCCGAGTATTAGGCATTCCCGAGGGGGTTGAGGGGGGGGGGGGGACATCCGGGAATATATGTTGACTTTGTTTAAAGACACTCTCCCGGAGTTAAAAGACTGGAATTGGCATACTGAGTTACAACGTGTGCACCGATTTCCCTTTGTGCAGAAGCAACCCGGGTGGGAGGGGGTCTTCCCAAGGGCAGTTTTGGTTTATGTGGGTAACTATCTCTTACAGCAGCTGATATATGAGAAGGCTAGGCCAGAGGCAAAGAGAGTAAGAGGAGATATCTCATATTTTGTACGCCCTGACTACTGTCATGCTACGGTTGAAAGGCGCTGGTGTCTTCGCCAGCTTATCAAATCATTTCAAGATAAAAACGCACAGGCTTACTTGAACAACCCAGCAAGACTTAAGGTTATAGTGGGGGGTCAAACTTATTTTTTCTCATCAGAGATCAAAGCTAAGGAGTTTTTAGATAGCTTATAGACAATTTCGGGATGAAGACAAGAGAGTATATTAGGGTGGCTTGCCTACCTGACTGCCGTATTTATGTATTAATATGAAATATTTATTTTCAACGAGAGTGTGAGAAGGGTATAGGAAGTGGGTCATAAGGTTGGATGGGCTCTCGAATCAGTGCTTAGCGACCATCATATACAGACCTTCTCTGTGCTTCACCAGAAGGGTGGGTGAGTGGGGTGAGGGGTTCGGGAGAGGTGGGGTTGGTAATGGGGGAGGAAAAATTGCTAAAAAAGAGCATCTTTAAGAGTACGACTCAATAAAAATAAGTTCTTTGGAAAAAAAAATATAAGGATTGAGGTAGTGAGGATTAGTAGTTATACAACACAGTATATTAAATATGGGAAGAATTGGAAAGGCAATAAGTTGGGACAATACAATGTGAAATTATGGGGAGAGTAACGATTTGTACGATTAATGTAGCAGGGATGAACGATAGGGCTAAGAGAGAGCGTGTTCATAATTATAGCAGATTATTTGATTATGATATAGTATGTCTTCAGGAGACACATATTCCATGGGACAGTAGAAGCCTTATTGACATCCTGGGCTATAAGACCGTGGTTTGTTCGTCTCAGTCCTCTAAGATTAGAGGGGTGGCTATTTTGATGAAATCTGCACTGGGATTGGTTAACACAGTGGTTCCCAATCTGTGCGCCGCGGCACCCCGGTGCGCCATCAAAACTTGTCTGGGGCGCCGCAAATAGATGTGCACCAGTTTGGGAACCGCTGCGTCTGACCGGTTTTCTGTGATCAGTACTCATTCACCAGTTGTTTAATGTGAACGGACTGCTAGGCGGCTTTCCCCTGCGGCACTAGATTGGGTTGCTGTTCGTTGTTTGGAATACAGACGGCATTGTTTTCACACGGTCGTTGCGACACTAGGGGAGGTCTGGAGGTTGCACCTTTGTGGTACACTGGAGGCAGTCTTGATGTCGCCGCGTATCCTACATGTGTGCATTGAGTGAATCACGCTGGAGTGACGGTTCTCCTAAGCTTGTAGATTGAAGCCTGAACTGAGTTTGATGTTGCACTGGAGTTTGCAGAAGGATGGCAATGCTGTGATTCCGGACTTCTCTGTGAATTTTGTTGGCCATGCACGCATGTTTTGAGGCCACATACAGTTGTGTCACTGGATTTCGACATGTTGGTTGCCTTCATGGTGCGAGTTTGCAGTGGACTTAATCGGGGGTGCATGGTGTCCTCTCGATTGCTATGCTTTGGCAGGTGGCCGCAAGCATTGTTGAGGTTTGAAATGCAGCTGACATGATGGAATCGGGGATGAACAACTGGTAGAGCAGTGCCACTTGTTGGGCAATGGAGTGGGGGCCCATGAATGTGAGTGGATGCAGGGTTGGGGGCGGGGGATGGGGGGGGGGGGGTTGGCGCTCCTGTTGCAGCTGTGTGCCTGCGATGTTTTGCCTTTTCCATTTTTGATGCTTTCCACTGGGTGCCGGGTGGCCCAGTGTCGATACGGGTGCCTGCTCTGTGATGCTGTGGAGTGAGGATGGACACACTGTGGTAAACAGGCATTAAGATTGCCCCGTTTTTGTCACCTTGTTCAGGTGGGGCACGTCATGAGTGAAGAGTGGAGGTTTGGGTCCACCCGGCCGGCATTGGAGTCTGTGGCATCCATGTTGCACACAGATCTGGCTCAGCCTGCTGGACTGCAGTTGCTGCCCAGTGCATGAGGGAGGGCACGGTGCGCAGCTCCCTGGCTTCTTGATGGGAGCTGATGGAATGGGGATCCCAGGAGGCGATTGCCAATGTCATTTTGAAGTCGGGTGGCAAATAAGAACAAAGACAGATAGGTGCGGGTGTTCGTCCACGCTGCAGGCCCAGACCAGGCTCACAGCGGGCACGGACAACGCTCGCCTCACCTTCTTCATGAATGTTTCGCGCATTTGTGATTGTGTGTTTTTGGTGCCACTGGACTCCCTTGGATTCTGATTTCCAGGTTCGGCTGCTGGACACAGATTCCTATTGCTCGCCTGGGGCTCTTGCAGTCTCCTGCAAGGGAGAGGAGGTGGCAGCGGGTTGGTGGGCCCTCTTATGCGGGTCTCTCACGGCTGTGTCTCCGGGGTCCAGTGCTGCTGCTGAGAGACTGGCTTTGTCTGGCCTCGGGCCATCCACAACCCAGGGGTGGACACCTCCACTTCGGGACGGGTGCACGGGGGGATATGGAGAGGGGGACAGCAGGTGCAATGGTGCGTGTCTCCACCTCGAGGTGTGGAGCTGACACGCTGAGGGGCCAGGGGTGGAGGGGGGCGGAGATCCTGGGAATGGACTTCCACTCCGATGCATGGTGCTGGCACCCTGGGGTCAGTAGATTCTGGATGCCGACACACTGGAGGGGTGGCTGGTGGAGGGGGCTGAATGGGTCTGAGTTGTGCACCTTTGCTCGGGGTTGCGGTGCTGGCGAAGAGACATGGGAGGCCCGGGGTGTGCACCTTCACCTCCAGCGCAGAGCTGGAATGCTGAGGAGTTGGGGTAGAGAGGGACTGGGGGTCTTAGGGTGGGCCCCTCCTGCTGCAGCTGCGGCATTGAGGGAGTGCTGCCAGCACTGTGTGAGGAATGGAGAGTGCATGGGGCGGCAGTTCCAGCATGGTCACCTCCTTCCCTGGATGGACTGATGGGCCTTGAGGGAAGACAGAGTGCCAGGCAAGGGGTGGGGTCCCTCTGCACTGGGATACAGAGTGGGTGCTGCTGCTTTATGAATTAGCTTTGATGGAGAAGCAAGAGTGGGCCCAGGGTGACTGCTGCTCCATGTGCCCTGCAGACGTTCTGCAGTGAGGCCAAGGGTGGATGCCTCATCTGTGAGATGCTGTGGGAGCGCTGCTAGCACACAGTGTCCAGTGGGAACTGGAGGGAAGGGTCTGGAGCCTGCATCCATGGATGTGCACACTGCTGGTGCTGTGGGGGCTGTGGGCGGGAGGGATGCTGTATGGTTGTGATAACTTCATCAGCTTCATCCCAGCTGTTTTCGGGGAGAGGGATGGAGGTGCTCCTGGGGCCGGGCTTGCATCTCTCCACCCGTCAAGGAAAAGTGACATAGTGGGGAGCCACCGCCTATGGCCAGTAGGTCAGGGGAGCCACGAGTCAAAAAAGTTTGGGAACCACTGGGTTAAAAGAAAGGCAGCTGATCATATGGGTAGATGGACCCTGGTTGAATTAGAGGCTGGGGTTACAATAGGCACTATATATGCGTCCAATCAAGACGATCCTGCAGTTTTGGAGTCATTGGAAATTGAATTAGCGGGTTGGTCTACCCCTGTAGTTTTATTTGGAGACTTTAATATATCCATAGATCCGGTTAATGATCCCTTACATGGGTTAGGTAAGACATGTTATGCGGGTAGGAAGCCGAAGGTTTATAGTGCTCTAACATGTTTAAAAGAAGTCCCTGGCCTAGAGGATGTATGGAAAACCAAGAACCCCCAGGATGCTGGTTATATGTCAAGAATTCCTGTCATACAAGGGAAACACGCCCTTATGTAAACAGGAGAGCTGTTACATAACTCAAGGGAAACACGCCCTTATGTAAACAGGAGAGCTGTTACATAACTCAAGGGAAACACGCCCTTATGTAAACAGGAGAGCTGTTACATAACTCAAGGGAAACACGCCCTTATGTAAACAGGAGAGCTGTTACATAACTCAAGGAAAACACGCCCTATAAAGGGAGGAACCGGGAGGTACAAGGCTGTCGGATATTGTGTTTACACCGACGTACCTGCTTCGTGAAGAGCAGTGTTCCGGAGTGGTGCTCCAGTAAGGCAAGAACGGAGGTAGGTCGAGTCGTTACTCCCTGGGCCGTGTCTTGCCCCATCGTCACCTGTGAAGGACCCGGAAGCTCTACCGGTCAACCATTGAGCTTCGCTTTTTGACTCGGCTGAGTCCAAGCGCAGTGGCGCTTTTGCTGGTTGGAGTCGTAACTCCCAGCCCGACCAGAGACACAGGGACTGCCAGCTGTAACGCACACCAGGAGGTGTTTGCCGTGTTACAGACTCGGAAGTCCACAGGATCGATCGAGCGGCTGCTCTCGGTTCAGTCTTCTTGCTTGTGATTGGGGTATCGGTGACGCATCACCAGGAGGTGACTCCGCGTCCCGGTGCAGTCTGAGGAAGAGGTTGAGCGGCTGCTCCCTTCAGGTAGAGACCCCGGCTGGGTGTTTCCCTGACTCCTCGATTCTCCCCAACACTCTTCGTGCCCCTCACAGCCTACCGATTGGCATTGTCGGCCATTTCATTTCTGCCCTCTGTTGGCATACGCCGGGATCGGCGTATATGCAGAGGACGGTTAGGACCATCCGTGCTGTGGGCTGGTAACGTACTTAGCCTGGAGGATTCCAGTGACTATAACTTTTGTTTGTTCTTTGTATTTTATTTGCCTTCATTAAAAGAACTAACCCTTCACAAGTGGTTGCGTCCTCATTGTCGTGTCTGTTAAACGATCCTGAGACGTTCAGGGCGTTACAAAATATCCGACCTTAATAACACTAACTGTCTCCCGGTCGATAACAGACATGGCAACACTTGATGATGTGCTGGCTGCTTTAGCGGCCATGCAAGTTGAAGTGGCTGCCTCTAGGCAAGAAACAGCCGATGTAAAAGCCAGACTGGATGCTATCCAATTGGACCCGCTCACGCCCAGCACCTCCCTCACGAACCAGACCCCTGCGGTAGTAGTGGAAATGCCGGTAGCCATCCCCTTGGCAACACCAGAGAGGTACAGTGGGGATCCTAACACAGTGCAGGTATTCCTCACACAAGTGGCGCTACATTTATCGTGCAAACCAAAGGCGTTCCCCACGAGTCAGGCTCGTGTGGCTTTCCTTATATCCTATTTGGCTGGAAACGCGGCACAATGGGCCGTACCTCTGGTGAGCAGGGACGACCCCCTCTTATGTGATTGGGGTGCTTTTCGCGAGGAATTCCTGAAGGTATTCGACAGAAGGGCTGACTCGTACACGGCGGACCGTGAAATGCTTGAGTTGAGACAGGGATCCAACGACCTGGTGCAGTATCTCAACGCGTTCCGAAGGCTGGTTGCGGAAACCAAGTGGCCTGTTGCTAAACAGACGGCGCTCTTCCATCAAGGGCTGTGCGATGAGCTCAAGGACGCCGTGGCTCATATTGACCCTCAACCCAAGACATGTGAGGGCCTTATCAACCTGGTATTACGGCTGGAACATAGGCTAAGTGAAAGAAAGGGGGATCATGGGAGAAAAGGAAAATCCCTTCCATCCTATGTGACGGTGGGAAGTCCTGAAACTTCCACCGCATCCAAGGGAGAACCCATGGACATCAGCGCAATACGAGCGAGCCTCACAGCCACGGAGAAAGAGTCACGCCGTAAACAAGGATTGTGCCTATATTGTGGCAAAAAAGGCCACTACGTACGTGAATGCCCTGCCAAACCGAAGACGTCACGTTATCGGGCCAACCGGTCGGTAACAGCCGTGGTGGACATACCGGCGGAAAACTAGAGGACTCCAAGACCAGAGAAGGGGCATCTCGGAGTCACTCATCCATCCCTTCACTTTCCAACTCGGTCACTAAGGGACAACGACACCTGTTTCTCACGGTGCACGTGGGAGTGCATGACCAGTGGATACCCGTTGTGGCCATGGTGGATTCAGGGGCCACTGGCATGTTTATGGACCACAACGAGGCATGCAGGCTAGGGCTAGTGCTTCTTCCCAAAGCAGTACCCGAAGACGTCTATGCGGTAGACGGAAGGCGATTGGTGACGGGGCCCATCGGACAGCACACGGGGGTCCTTCCGATGAGATATGGGAGGAACCATTTGGAACAAATCGATTTTAACATCATCCGAGCGCCCCAATATGGCGTCATATTGGGATTGCCGTGGCTACAGAAACACAACCCCTTTGTGGATTGGCCAACACATCGCATCGAAATGACGTCACCGTATTGCATCCTGCATTGTGGAATAAGAACGGAATCCCTTGACGCAGATGAGAGCGGGAGTCAGACGGTGGCTACAGCGGCAGAAAAAGATGTGGCTCTCCCCCAGGCTTATCACAGTTTTGAGGATGTATTTGATGAGGTGAAGGCGGAAGTGCTACCACCACATAGACAGTTTGACTGCCAGATCGACCTGGTGCCAGGGGCCAGCGTTCCCAGCGGCAGGCTGTATGCCCTGACGGAGCCTGAAAACGTGCATCTCCGGGGGTACCTGGATAAACTCCTCAAGCTAGGATTCATCCGCCCGTCCAAGTCTCCGGCCGCCTCGCCACTCTTCTTCATCCCGAAGGCTAATGGGGAGCTGAGAGCCTGTGTGGACTTTAGGGCATTGAATGCGATAACCATAAAAAATCGGTACCCCTTGCCTCTCATCAGTGTACTTCTGGAACAGGTCAAGAAAGCTCGTATCTACACCAAGTTGGATTTGAAAGGGGCATACCATCTGGTGCGCATGAGGGACGGAGACGAGTGGAAGACCGCCTTTAAGACCAGGTTCGGCCTTTTTGAGTACCTCGTCATGCCGTTCGGTCTGTGCAACGCCCCGGCAGCCTTTCAGTACTTTTTGAATGAGGTATTCAGAGAGGAGTTGGATATCTACGTGGTCGTATATATCGACGACATCCTCATCTATTCGTCCAGTGTGGAGGAGCACGTACACCACGTCAAAGCTGTGCTCCAAAAGCTGAGGGAAAACATGCTGTTTTGTAAACTCAGCAAGTGTGACTTCCACGTCACATCCGTGGAATTCCTCGGAGTGATGCTGAGTCCAGAGGGACAGGAGATGGCAGAACGAAAGATCAAGGCGGTGAAAGAATGGCCGGTGCCCCAAAGCGTGAAGGACGTCCAAAGTTTCATTGGCTTCGCCAACTTTTACAGGCGGTTTATAGATGGATTTTCAGGAGTGGTGGCCCCAATCACACAGCTACTGAGGAAGTCCAAGGAGTTTGTCTGGTCCCCTGAAGCGAACAAAGCCTTTGAGGCCCTGAAAAGCGCCTTTGGTAAGGCGCCGGTGTTGGCTCACCCCGATCCGGATCTCCCCTACGTGGTGGAAGCGGACGCGTCGGATGTGGCGCTGGGGGCTATCTTGTCCCAACACAACCACGACACAGGGGTGCTTCATCCCGTTGCGTACATGTCCCGCAAACTCAACGACGCCGAACGCAACTACCATATTGCGGAGAAGGAGCTTCTCGCAATCAAGGACGCCTTCACCGAATGGAGGCATTGGTTGATGGGGGCAAGACATGTGGTATCGGTGTACACGGACCATCGGAACCTACAGTTCATGACGGCCACTAGACACCTTTCTCCCAGGCAGCTGCGGTGGATGATCTTCTTTGCGGGGTTCAACTTCCGCATCACATATCGGCCGGGGACGGAAAACCGGAAGGCGGACGCCCTGTCCCGTCAATCTGCAGTTAAGGAACCATTGCCTGCAACCGAGCGTTCCATCATTTCCCCGAGGATGGTATTGGGGGTTATCCAACCGGATACTTTCCTGAGGGGAATAAAGAGAGGGATCAGGTCATTCGCATGGCGGAGGTGGCTCCTCAGTCACAGAGAATGGCAGCTGAAGGACGGGATACCCCTGAAGGGCAGGTGCCTATTGATACCCACGCCTAGGCTAAGGAAACAAGCATTCATCTGGTGCCATGACTCTCCATGCGCAGGTCATTTGGGCTTTGAAAAAACGGTGGCTAGCATGGGACGGCATTTCTGGTGGCCAACCATGAGAGTGGATGTCAGGAGGTGGGGACAGGAGTGTCCTACGTGTGCTACCATGAAGGCCGACCATGGCCGAACCCAAGGGCTCTTACATCCACTTCCGACCCCGGATAGACCATGGGATAGCATATCACTGGACTTCGTGGTGGGCCTACCGGTAGACCAGGGGATGACGGCAATACTGGTGGTGGTGGATTACTTGACGAAAATGGGGCACTTCATCCCCTGCAAGAGAGTCCCTACGGCCGGGGAATTGGCGTCACTACTCCTAAAGAATGTGGTACGACTGCATGGATTACCTGGGGTGATCGTGTCGGACCGGGGGTCGCAGTTTACTGCGCAATTCTGGAAGACTTGGTGCACTGCGCTGCATGTTAAGACCGCCCTGTCCACCAGCTACCACCCTCAAACGGACGGCCAAACCGAGCGCCTGAACCAAACGCTCAAACAGTATCTGCGATGTTTTGTGGACCAGGGCAGGGAAGAATGGGTCGACTTGCTATGGGTTGCAGAGATAGCCTATAACAACGCCACTCACAGCTCCACACAGTCATCTCCGTTCTATAGCAACTATGGCCAACATCCCAGGTTCTTGCCATTTCTACATCCGTTCAGAGAGGACAGGATTCCCGCCACAGCGGACAGGGTGGCACACATAAAAGACACGTTGATGCGCTCAAGGGCTGTCCTAATAGAGGCCAAGAGAAGATACAAGGCTGCGGCAGATAGGAAGAGAAGGCCCGGGCCACTGTACCGCACTGGAGACTACGTCTGGATATCCACAAGAAACATGAGGTTTCGAAAGAACAGTGTGTTCCATCCCAAGTACATGGGCCCCTATCGAATTACCAAGTGTATGGGTCCCGTGAACGTGAAGGTGTGCTTGCCCCAGTCATTGCGGATACACCCTGTCTTTCATGTATCATTGCTCAAACCAGCACCCTCCAAGCCGTCTGGGACACCCAGGCCGGTATGCGTGGAGTCGGAGGTGGAGTATGAAGTGTCGGGCATACGGGCGTCCAAATGGCGCAGGGGGAAGCTGTGGTACCTGGTTGCGTGGAAAGGCTATGGCCCGGAGGAGCATTCATGGGAACCGGCTGAAGGGGTTCATGCTCCGCGCTTGGTCTCCTTGTTCCATCGGCGTTTTCCTGCCAGCGCTGGACCCGTGGGGAGCCGCTGAGAGGGAGGATGTACTGTCAAGAATTCCTGTCATACAAGGGAAACACGCCCTTATGTAAACAGGAGAGCTGTTACATAACTCAAGGGAAACACGCCCTTATGTAAACAGGAGAGCTGTTACATAACTCAAGGGAAACACGCCCTTATGTAAACAGGAGAGCTGTTACATAACTCAAGGGAAACACGCCCTTATGTAAACAGGAGAGCTGTTACATAACTCAAAGAAAACACGCCCTATAAAGGGAGGAACCGGGAGGTACAAGGCTGTCGGATATTGTGTTTACACCGACGTACCTGCTTCGTGAAGAGCAGTGTTCCGGAGTGGTGCTCCAGTAAGGCAAGAACGGAGGTAGGTCGAGTCGTTACTCCCTGGGCCGTGTCTTGCCCCATCGTCACCTGTGAAGGACCCCGAAGCTCTACCGGTCAACCATTGAGCTTCGCTTTTTGACTCGGCTGAGTCCAAGCGCAGTGGCGCTTTTGCTGGTTGGAGTCGTAACTCCCAGCCCGACCAGAGACGTGTTACAGACTCGGAAGTCCACAGGATCGATCGAGCGGCTGCTCTCGGTTCAGTCTTCTTGCTTGTGATTGGGGTATCGGTGACGCATCACCAGGAGGTGACTCCGCGTCCCGGTGCAGTCTGAGGAAGAGGTTGAGCGGCTGCTCCCTTCAGGTAGAGACCCCGGCTGGGTGTTTCCCTGACTCCTCGATTCTCCCCAACACTCTTCGTGCCCCTCACAGCCTACCGATTGGCATTGTCGGCCATTTCATTTCTGCCCTCTGTTGGCATACGCCGGGATCGGCGTATATGCAGAGGACGGTTAGGACCATCCGTGCTGTGGGCTGGTAACGTACTTAGCCTGGAGGATTCCAGTGACTATAACTTTTGTTTGTTCTTTGTATTTTATTTGCCTTCATTAAAAGAACTAACCCTTCACAAGTGGTTGCGTCCTCATTGTCGTGTCTGTTAAACGATCCTGAGACGTTCAGGGCGTTACATTATACCTATTTTTCCTTACCTCATAGCAAGTATGTGAGGATTGATTATTTTTTTATTTCTAGGAGCCTGGTTAGGGATGTAGTTATTAAAAAACTCCCGAAGGTAATATCTGATCACAACCCCCTGATTATTACGTTGGAATTACATGGCCATATTTAAAAAAAAATGAAGTAGATGGTCATTTGATAAAAGACTTTTGGTTAATTCTAACTATGTCGACCATATCAGAGTATGGGCATCAGAATTTTTTAATTGTAATAGATTCAGTGCTAGTCGCAATACGGTTTGGGATACTTTTAAAGCTACACTTCGGGGGGAGACTGTGAGCTTTCTAGCAGCGGAAAGAAAAACTCAAGCAGATAGAAAGGAGGCACTTATGTGCCAACTCATACAAGCTGAGGGAAAACATATAAGGGAGATTGCAGAAGGAAGAAGGGTACCCGAAACACATCAGCAAATAACGACTCTAAAAGCTGAACTTAATAGTTACTTGGCTAAAGAAGCCGCAGAGAAATCCTTTTTCATAGGAAACAAAGCTTTTGAAAATGGAGAGGCTGTAGGAAGGAGATTGGCTTTCATCACGCGTCAGAGACAGACCCAGAATTTAATAACTAATATCAAGCAGGGAGATCATATTATTTCAGATGCAGCAGGAATTGTTAAGGAATTTCAAAAATATTATCAGTCACTCTATAAGAATAAGGAGGAGGCTGAAAAATCACAAGAAGTCGAAGCACTGCTGAACAAAATAGCGGAAATAGATCTAGTGGGAAAGCTAGGGGAAGTTGAGAGAGCTGAACTTGAAAAAGAGATAACCATTGAAGAAATAGATTTGGCAATGAATGAATTAGCAGTAGGTAAGGCCCCTGGCTCAGACAGATTACCTCTAGAGATTTATAGATTGCTGAAGGGAATCATTATCCCCCTAATGTTGGATTTATTTTTGGGCATACAGGATAGTGGAGTCCTTCCAAATTCATGGAAAGAAACGGACATTATAGTATTTCCTAAAAAGGGAAAACCTTCTGACGCCCCGTCTTCATATCGTCCAATATCTTTGATAAATTCGGACAATAAAGTGTATTCTAAGATCTTGGCTAATCGATTAGGGAGGATCATGGGTACCTTGGTCTCCCCCTAGCAGCATGGATTCGCCCCTAGAAGGGATACGACGGACCATGTTCGCAGGGCAATTACGCTTTTTGACATCATGGCGGCAGGGGGAAGGCCGATGGCCATGATCCTCCTTGATGCGGAAAAAGCATTTGATAGGGTGTCATGGTCGTTTCTTTGGGAGATACGTAGATATAAAGGCCTCGGCCCTACTTTGAGAAAGATTTGATGCATACACCTCATGATGTGTGTCAAACAGTTGTGAAACTGAACAGCCACCAAATCAGCGCAGGAAGATATAGATATGACTATCTGCATGTCGTCTGGATAAAAAACAATAGAGAACCCATGATCTTGAATCAGCTTGGCCAACGGGGTGACATAGATGTTAAATAGCGTAGGAAACAAAGCCGAGCCCTGGGGGACTCCGCAGGGTAGTGAGAAAACCTCATATGTAAGAATTCCCCAACCCAGTATTTGCTCCCTCGATAAAAAGAAGGAGGTGAGCAGGGTGAAAGCCGTCCCTTTTATTCCCACTTTCTCCAGCCTCTGCGTAAGCACCAGATGACACTAGAGTCTTACTCACACATCACTGATGTCGTAGACTACACTAGAACCTTAATCACACATCACAGGTGTCTTAGAGTACACTAGAGCTTTAACTCACACATCAATGGCGTGAAAAACTCCCCTGGTGCCTTACTCAAGCATCACTGATGTCGTAGACTACACTAGAGTCTTACTCACACATCACTGATGTTGTAGACTACACTAGAGTCTTACACCTCACTGGTGTCCTAGACTACACTAGAGTCTTACTCACACATCACTCGCGTCCTAGACTACATTAGAGTCTTTACTCACTCATTACTGGTGTCCTAGACTACACTAGAGTTCTACTTACACATCACTGTGTCCTAGACTACACCAGAGTCTTACTCACACATCACTGGTGTCTAAAACGTCCCTGGTGCCTTGCTCACGTATCAGTGGTGTGCTACACTACACTAGAGTCTTACGCAAACATCACTGGTTTCCTAGACTACACTAGAGTCTTACGCACACATCACTGGTGTCCTAGACTACAATAGAGTTTTACACATCACTGGTGTGTGAAACATCCGTGGTGCCTTGCTCACATATCAGTGGTGTGCTAGACTACACTAGAGTCTTACGCACACATCACTGGTGTCATAGACTACACTAGAGTCTTACGCACACATCACTGGTGTCCTAGACTACAATAGTCTTACACATCACTGGTGTGTGAAACATCCGTGGTGCCTTGCTCACATATCAGTGGTGTGCTAGACTACACAAGAGTCTTACGCACACATCACTGGTGTCCTAGAGTACACTAGAGTCCCACACATCACTGGTGTCCTAGACTACACTAGAGTCTTACTCACACATCACTGACATCCTAGACTACTTTAGAGTCTTTACTCACACATCACTGGTGTCCTAGACTACATTAGAGTCTTTACTTACACATCACTGATGTTGTAGACTACACTAGAGTCTTACTCACACATCACTGGCGTCCTAGGCTACATTAGAGTCTTAACTCACACATCACTGGCATCCTAGACTACATTAGATTCTTTACTCACACATCACTGGTGTCCTACACTATACTAGTGCCTTAGTCACACATCACTAGCATGCAAAAGTTTCCTGGTGCTTTACTCATTGATCACTGGTGTGCTAGACTACACTAGAGTCTTACTCACACATCACTGGTGTACTAGACTACACTAGACTCTTACTCACTCCAACATCACTGATGTGTACAACTTCACTAGTGATCCACTCACACATCACTGGTGTGCTAGACTTCATATGTGCCTCACATAGACATCACTAGTGTATGAAACTTAACTGGTACCTCACTCACCACCACTAGTGTCTAAAACTTCACTGGTGCCTCACTAATACATCACAAGTGTGTGAAACTTCACTGGTGTCTCACTCATTCACATTACTAGTGTGCTAGGAGTCACTGGTGCCTCACTAACACAGCACTAATCTGTAAAACGACACTGGTGTCACACACACACACACCCACACACACAGACACTACACACACATCAATTATGTGCCAGGCTGCACAGGTGACTCACTCACATATCACTGGCCTGCTAGGTTACTGGTCTCGTTCACCTTATCCCACATCAATTCCTCACAGTGTACTGAAAGTGACCTTTCACCTGGAAGTAAAGACTGCTTACATGTTACCCCGAGGAAACCCAGAGGGTGCATGCCTGGCCTTGTCACAAAAGGCTTCGAACAATACCTGAAGTGAGCAATCACAAGGAGGGAGGTCTTGAGCCGCCGGCCTCTCAACAAGAGTGAGTGAGGGAGTGAGTTAGGTGTGAAGCAGACATCCTCTGACTGTGCAGCAAGGGGTCGGAGTTCACTCCCATCGGCTCTAACTGCCGCCCCTTGTCTAAACCCTCCTGTGCCCCAGGCACTGCGACGGAGAGGCCGCCAGTGACTTGCACTTCACACTGCTGCTTTCCAGGCCCGGTTCCAGGAATTTTTATCTGGGTGGGCCAAGGGTGCGTTTGGGTGGGCCAATGAGGCCCAATTCATAACAATTCTGAAGGTAGACTACAAGCCCTAGAGTTACACATGGACGTTGATTCACCAAAATGCCTGGGGTAGCGGAAATGACATCACACATCCTTGACCTTAAATGACAAGAAGTGATATAATTTGACCTTTGGCCCTCAATCTTCCTACCATGGGATGTCACATGACCTTAACCCTTATAACATTACAATAATTGACATGGCTGAAGTAATAATGAAAGCCATAATAAAACATGAATAATACAATAACAGAACGTTGAAAAGAACAAGTTACTTACCTTCGGTAACGCTTTTTCTGGTGGATATAGTATCTGCCTGTGGATTCCTCACCTTGTGAATATTCTCTGCGCCAGCAACATTCGGAAACTTTTGTAGCAGTCCACGCCGATGGGGTCGAAGGCGACGTCACAGAGACACGGCTCCGCTCGCGACTCCGCTGACGTCACCGGCTCCATAAGAAGACCTCGTCGTGATGACGTCAGCTACGCCCCTTTTTTCCGTGCCTTCGAGGCACACGGGCGGACTGACAGCAATATATATACACAGTATACACAGTACACAATATGCATATCAACACACACAGTGTGGAAAATAAATAACAAAGCACAAGAAATAACATAATGCCTTTGACAGTGATAAACACATTTGAAACCCATCAATAGAATTACAGGCATAGAATTACAGGTATAGAAGGATGGACAACGGGGAGGCGGGTGGGTCAGTGAGGAATCCACAGGCAGATACTGTATCCACCAGAAAAAGCGTTACCGAAGGTAAGTAACTTGTTCTTCTGATGGATACATCTGCCAGTGGATTCCTCACCTTGTGAATAGATTCCACAGCAGTCCCCACTCCCGGAGGAGGGTGTCCACCCTTCTATACCAGAAAATCCTGAAGGACGGAACGAGCAAAGTGTCCGTCCCTCCTCACCTCGGTGTCTAAGCAATAATGTTTTGCGAAGGTGTGGAGGGAGGCCCAAGTTGCCGCCCTACAAATGTCCTCCACAGGAACACCCCTAGACAAAGCAGAAGTGGAAGACTTTGCTCTAGTGGAATGAGCCCTCAGACCCTCCGGAGGTTCCTTACCAGCCAAAGAGTAGCAAATCTTGATGCACAAGACAATCCACCTGGAAAGGGTGCGCTTGCGCACCGCTCGACCTTTCCTGCAGCCAGCAAAGCCCACGAAGAGCTGGTCATCAACTCTGATGTCCTTTGTCCTGTCCAGGTAAAAGCTCACCTCCCTCTTAGGGTCCAAACGGTGAAGTCTCTCCTCCTGCTTGGAAGGGTGAGGGGGAGGATAAAAAGTAGGGAGGGTAATGGATTGCCCCAGATGGAAAGGAGTTACCACCTTAGGCAAAAACGCAGCCCTGGTCCTAAGTACCATTCATTCAGCATGCACAGTCAAAAATGGGGGTTTTGAACTAAGAGCTTGAAGCTCACTTACCCTCCTTGCCGAGGTGATTGCAATAAGGAATACCGTCTTAAAGGACAACAGCCTCAAGGGACATTTGTGTAAGGGCTCGAAGGGAGAACCCATAAGATAAGTTAATACAAGGTTTAAGTCCCATTGAGGCATAATAAAGGGAGTTGGAGGAAACTTGTTCGTAAGGCCCTTTATAAAACGAAGAACAATAGGTGACTTGAATAATGATGGCTGATCCGGCAAACAAAGGAAAGCCAACAAAGCCGATAAGTATCCTTTCACAGTAGCCACAGCAAAGCCTTGCTGAGCAAGTGAAAGGGCAAACTGTAGAATGTTAGACAAACGAGCCTTCAAGGGATCAATGGACCTCTCTCCGCACCAAAGCACAAATTTAGACCACCTATATGAGTATATAGATTTGGTGGAGTGTCGCCTGGCCGATAAAATAACATCAACCACATCTGGCGGGAGAGAGAAAGAATTCAGGTTGCCCCGTTCAATCTCTAGGCATGAAGGTGTAAGCTCTGGAGGTGGGGGTGTAGAACCTGCCCCTCCGACTGCGAGAGGAGGTCTGCCCTCAGAGGGAGACGGAGCGGAGGGCACGAGGAGAGGTGGAGAAGATCTGTGTACCACACCCTTCTTGGCCAATCCGGGGCGACCAAAATAACTTGGGCCCGGTCTTGGCGAATCTTCCTCAGAACCCGAGGAATCAAGGGTATGGGAGGAAACGCGTAAAGGAGTTGTGATCCCCAACTCAACTGAAACGCCTCCCCCAACACTCCCTGTATCGGATACTGGAGACTGCAGAATGACGGGCAGTGAGCATTCTCGTGAGTGGCGAACAGGTCCACCCGAGGAGTTCCCCACATCCGGAAGACTTGACGAACCACCTCCGGATGAAGCCTCCACTCGTGGTCGGCGGAGAACTGCAGACTGAGACTGTCCGCACGTACGTTCAGAAACCCGGCCAGATGATTTGCCATCAGACAAATCTGATGGTCCTGAGCCCAGGACCATAGACGCAAGGCCTCTCTGCAGAGACAAAGAGACCCCAATCCTCCCTGTTTGTTTATATACCACATCGCGGTCGTGTTGTCCGTCAGGACTTGAACAGACTGACCGCGAAGGGAAGGGAGGAAGGCCTTGATCGCCAAACGTATCGCCCGTAACTCCAGAAGGTTGATATGAAACAACCTTTCCTCTGGAGACCAAAGACCCTTGATCTCCAGATCCCCCAGATGAGCACCCCACCCTAAAGTGGATGCATCCGTTATCACCGTGGCCACCGATGGAGGTAGATGGAAGGGCTTCCCTCCTTGGGACAGATTGCCCTCCACGCTCCACCAAGATAGCTCCGCTGCAGCTTCTCTGGAGATCCTCACAGACTCCCTGAGATCTCCCTTGTGCTGATACCACTGCTTGCGGAGACACCACTGGAGCACCCTCATGTGCCAGCGTGCATGGTTGACCAACAGGATGCAGGAGGCGAACAGACCGAGCAGGCAAAGGACCTTCAGAACTGGAACGACCGCTCCGTTGTAAAATAAAGGAATCATTTCCTGTATGTCGAGAATCCTTTGAGGAGGAGGGAATGCTCGACAAACAGTAGTGTCCAGTACCGCACCTATGAACAGGTTGCGCTGAGAGGGCACCAGGTGAGATTTGGGCACGTTGATCGAAAAACCCAATTTGTGCAACAGCCGAGTTGTATCCTGCAGATGACGCAGCACCTTCTCCGACGACTCCGCCTTGATCAGCCAGTCGTCTAAATAAGGGAAAACCGAGACCCCCGACCTTCTGAGATGGGCTGCCACCACCGCCATCACCTTCATGAAGACCCGAAGTGCCGAAGTAAGACCAAACGGGAGGACCGCAAACTGATAATGTTGCGACCCTACCGTAAACCGGAGATACTTCCTGTGCGACTTCAGGATGGGGATGTGAAAATACGCATCCTGCAAGTCGAGCGACACCATCCAGTCCTCCTGATTCAGCGCCTGAAGAACCTGCGCAAGGGTGAGCATCTTGAACTTCTCCTGTTTCAGGTAAAAGTGCAGGATTCTGAGGTCCAGTATCGGACGTAACCTGCCGTCCTTTTTCGGAATCAGGAAATACCGGGAGTAGCATCCCTGACCCCTCTCCTGCTCTGGAACCACCTCTATCGCACCTTTCTGAAAAAACTTCAGGACTTCCTCCTGCAGGAGAAGACGGTGGTCCTCCGAGCAAGCTCCTTGGCAAGGAGGGTAATTTGGAGGGAATTCCCGAAAGGGAAGGGCGTACCCATTTTCTACAAGATCCAGAACCCAGAGATCCATAGTTACAGACTCCCAATCTTGTAGAAAATGGGTAAGCCGGCCACCCACAGGACCAGCATGATCCGGAATGTCGAATCTAGGGCTGCTTTGCGGTGGTGGGAGGGGCTGAGGAAGAGGAAGAGGAGGAGGAGAGTTGACGGCCACATGAGCGGCCCCTAATTCTTCCTCTGTATCCCTTGGACAAAGAGCCTTGCTGTTGGTGCTGCTGCTGGGTCGGTCTATAAGAGCGAAAAGTCGCCCTTCCAAAGCCCCTGTATCTTTTGAAAGATCCTCTCGGCTGGGATTGAAGGCCCAACGACCTAGCCGTAGCCTTACTCTCCTTGAAGCGTTCGAGAGCAGCATCCGCCTTCTTCCCGAACAAACCAGACCCATCAAAAGGCAAGTCCAATAAAGTCGACTGCACATCCGAGGAGAATTCAGAGGACTTTAGCCATGCACCCCTCCTGGTGGCGACAGAAGACCCCATGACTCTGGCAACTGAGTCTGCTGTGTCCAGTCCACTTTGAATGACTTGGCGAGCAGCCGCCTGGGCATCAGTGAGAACTTCATTGAAGCCGGCCCTATCCTCCTCCGACAGCTTTGGTGCCAACTTCTTCGCTGAGTCCATGAGCGTGTGGATATAGCGCCCCAACAAACATGTCGCGTTTGTTGACTTAAGAGCCATACTGGCTGATGAAAAGACCTTTTTGGCCGATTGGTCCACCTTTTTGGCCTCTCTGTCTCCTGGAACCCGAGGAAAGGCCCCCTTTGACCTCCCCGAACAAGCTGCCTGAACTACCAAGCTCTCAGGCGAAGGGTGCGAAGTTAAAAATTCAGGATCCCCTGGAGCCACTCTATATCTCCTTGCGACTGCCCTGGAGACCGCAGGAGCTAAAAAAGGCTTGCGCCATACCTCTAGCACAGGTTCCATAATAGCCTCGTTAAAGGGTAACAAAGGCTCCGAGACTGCAGTAGGCGAATGCAGCACCTCAGTAAGAATGTTAGACCTGAACTCCGTGGTTGGTAATTGAAGGTCCAACAACTCCGCAGCTTTTCTGATGACCGCATGATACCGCGCTGCATCTTTAGAGGGCTCATCTGATGGTGGAGTGATTTCCCACTCTGGAGACAAATCCAGTCCACTCGCCTCTTTTAGCTCTTAAAACACCTCATCAGATTCAACTAACTCTCCCTCTTCAGCCTCTTCCAAATGAAAGCGTCTCTCATCCACCACTCTCTGTGCTTCCCTTCTGGAACGAATCCGTACCAGTGGCGTCGGCGGCGCCGTGTTCGCATCCGACGGCGCCGGCAGCGGCGTCGAACGCGGATCCGTAGGAGCAGCCGGCGTCGAACAAAGTCGAGTCGGCGCCGGTGAAGAGGGAAGCGGCGTCGATGTTCTCGGCGCCGGTAGCTGCCAAGACGGCGTCGCCGGAAAGAAAGGCATGAATGGAGCTTGAGGGTAGGCCTGCGGCACTCCCAAATTAAAAGCCATCGGACCCATCGGACCCACAGGTGCACCAGAGGTATACATGGCCCTTGAAAACACCCCGTACATGGCATTTAGATAATGCGTGGGGTCCTGACCTGGACCAGGGAATGCAGGATACTGGTCAGGCATCACCGGACTCGGGCCTGCAGGCGCCAACGGTGGTACAAGCGGCGTCACAGTCTCACCCGGTGCTTGAAGATCCTCATTCGGAGCCGGAGAATAGGCTGGAGCCGGAGATGGAACCGGCGTCGGGGATGACACCGGCACCGGAGACCCAGCCGGAACCGGCGAAGTCACCGGAGAAGAAGGAGCTGGAGGTGAAGTCGGGACTGGAGAAGGAGACACTGACTCTCTCCGACGTCGAGTAGGCGACTTCGACTTCGGAGCCGAACCTTTATCGGAGTGATGATGTGAAGAATGCCTCCTCTTCTTCTTATGCTTCTTACTTCTCGAAGCATGCCCCGAAGTCGATTTGGACGCCGACCTCGACCTCGACCTGGATCCAGACGTCCTTCTTCCTCTTTTTTACTTCTTCTTCATCCGAGTGATGAAGAGCTTTGCCTCTCTTTCTTTAAGAGCCTTCGAGCTCATCTTGCGGCAGCTGGAACAACCATCCACATCGTGGTCGGATGAAAGACACCAAACACAATCTTCGTGTGGGTCGGTAATAGACATGTGCTTGCCACATTCTCGACAGGGCTTGAAACCCGACTTCCTTGTCGACATCTTCTCGAAGAAAGACAGATAAATTCCAGAAAATACACAAAGTAACAAGTAAAGCTACTAGTAACGATTCCCGAAATCCGTTGGCGTCGTCGGCGCGGAAACAAGGGAACTGACGTCATCACGCCGACGAGGTCTTCTTATGGAGCCGGTGACGTCAGCGGAGTCGCGAGTGGAGCCGTGTCTCTGTGACATCGCCTTCGACCCCATCGGCGTGGACTGCTACAAAAGTTTCCGAATGTTGCTGGCGCAGGGGATATTCACAAGGTGAGGAATCCACTGGCAGATGTATCCATCAGAAATTTCTGTTTTACATACTGCTTGTATTAAGGTGCTGACGTCATATGAAAGGAGATCATTAATCGTGTTTCTTAGTTTTACATGAAATGGATAATTCCACATTTATCCTTAGCTATAGTCGGACATTTATGATTCCCTTGGGTGAGAGCAGTTAGAGCGGCGGCGAGCGGCAGCAGATTGGAACCGGAGAACCGCAAGGGGTTCGAGAGTCCGCGATTCGCTCTCCAAACCAAAAGCCATGAAGTAACGTTCGTGCCGAGGAGAGGTGTAGAGTGAAGAACAGCAGTGAACGGCCGTAATTGTGAACAAAGCGAGTACACTGCGAGAAACGCGTGAAAAGCTGCCACACGCCAATTAGCTGTCAGAGGCCGCTGAAGCAACAGACGGTGAAATTAGCCCCCAACAGGCCCCCCCAGAGGTGAGGAGACCAGACTCTGTGTCACGGGGGGGGCTTCCGGAGCCACGATAGCCTGTGTTAGACTGCGGAGACAAGAGCTTAAATCACTGCAGGAGCCCGGCAGTGGGGGCGGTGAAAAGTTTGTTTATCAGAAGGCTTTGCTTGCTGAGGGCTCACTTAACGCGGATGGAATTACACACCAGCGGGTTGTGTGGGTTGTGTGTGCCGAGGTAGCACTGCTGGTGTGGGGGAATCTGCAAAAGCTGGTTCATCACAGCAGGAGCCGTATACTGGAAAAGTTGTTTAAAGGTGTGTCCCCCCCAACTGGTTTTGTGCTCCTCCAATGCTCTCCCCGCCCGAAAGAAGGAGAAACACAAGGAGCAGGGAAGAGAGCTGAACAGCAAACACATTATATATAAACCAACTGGCGCCAATGTAGAAAGCAGCGGACTGATTCCGATTGAACTTTGCAAGGAGTGAGTCGCCCGGGAGCTGCCTGAGGCACGAGGCACCGATCCCCCGCCGCCGACCCTTCCACCGCTCACTCCTGCCACACGGTGAACCCCGGTGAGCCCCAGTGGAATCAGCAGGCTGCGGAGCTACACAGGGGGGGAACTAGGACCCAGAAGAGCAGAGCAAAGCAGAGCAGAGCAGAGCAGCAACAGGAAACTCCGGCGTCCCACACGGGGGAAGCTACGGGTGCCGTGACCATTACTGGCGACAAGAGGCGACAGGCAGCGAGGTTGAGCAGGGGTTACAGGGGCAGCAGGAGGTAGGCAAGCCGAGGTAAGCCGAGCCCGAGTGGGTAGAGCATCATCACATTCCGCTCCCTAAACGCCTCAGCAGAGCTGACCGCTCCTGTGCCTGTCCCCCTCCCTCGCTCCATCGATCTCCCAGTTCCTCATCTTTCTATACAACAGTTTCATCAATTTCATCGGTCTCATTTGTCTTGTATAACAGCCAGCCACATTCCATTGGTGATTGGTTGTTGGGACTGAGAGCTGAGCTGACTGTTGCCCACGCCAAGACTGGTTCGGAAAGCAGAATTGTGCAGAGCAAAGACTGCTGGAGCACTGACCCATAGCTTGATCGCTAATAGCAACCAATAAACAGCCTGAATAGCCTTTTTAAATTTGGCAGCTTAAGGATTCAACCCCGGGACTGCGAGGCATTTCCAGCATAACTACAGCTGGTGCCTCTTCCCAGGGGTGCACCTCCTGACTTATGTCTATAAAGTGCAGCCTCTTCGGATGATTGCGGAAATCTCGCAGCTTTAAGGTTTTTAACTCTGGCCCTCTTTGGCGAATTGGTGCTGCCAGTGTACAGTATGATTTTGGTGCTTTGTTTCATCTTTGCGGACTACAACCCCTGGACTGCGAGGATCAGCAGCACGATCATGATAACAGCTGGTGCCTCTTCCCGGGGACACGCCTTCTGACTCACGCCTACATTCATACGCCCACCTTACGTAACGCCCCGGGCTAAGGGTTTTGAGCCCTTTCGAGAACGGAAGAGACCGGTCCGGTCCCCCCCTTACTGGACCCTATAGCCGAGTAGGTGTTAACTGTGGTAGCTTCGTGTAAGTGAACATGGCGACAAGGGAGCTAAGGAGTAAGGTTGTGTGGTCCACATGACATTTAACAGGAACATTAGATGATTTTATCACAAGGGCAAATTCGGTTATTGACCAAGGGATAACCCTTATGGAGCGCAGGGTTTCACAAGACTTGGTTTTAGCAAAACGTTCTTCTTTGGGCAACCTGGCCAACGCACGGACACCGAATCGAGATGACCCCAGCACCACAAATGATGTGACTGTGTCCCCATCCATCCTGTCCTCACCTCAGGAGGTTGTGCAGACCTCAATTGCTATGAGCCCCCGCATAATACCTGCTCTGGCAAGCCCTGATGCTCGGGCTCTGAATAAGGCAAACCCAATAGAAAAATCATCAGTTCGCCTCCTCAGAGAAAATCGCGAGGGTGCCAAACCCAAGAAACACTGTGCAGTTCTCTCCGGCACCAACAGAAAGTCTAAATCTGCAAAGGGACAGAGTGGTAGTGTGTCTATAAATGATCCTAAGGGGTGCACTACCCCAAATGACTCGCCTAGTTATTGTCCTCCTGAACTAATGATCATGGACCGAGGGCAATTTGATAAGGCTCAGTACAGAGATGTTATTGGGTCGATAGAGGATCCCATAATAACCAAGATGGATGCTCTTTTAAAAACCACACTAGCACCGCTAATAGAAAGGCTTGGGCGCATGGAACAGCAGCTTTTTAGGTTTGAGCAGTACTTGGGGGGTAACTTATATAACGCAAGGCCTCATGTGTCAAATCAGACCACTGCTCAAGCTAACCGTGACATAACTGGGATTCCAGATCAAAATATCACAGCCTCTATAGGTCCTGCTAGTTTAAAGGGTAATAATGTCCACCAACTTAGCTTATCTATTGACACTCTTGGAGACAAGGCCACCCCGAGCAAGGCAAAGACTGACCTTGTTCCCCATTTATTAGGCAGCGCTCAGCCCTTCTTGGCCGAGCTCTCGCCGAAGGAAGTTAGGATTGATCTTCCACCGGAAACTAGCCCGTACTTAGTAGTTATGACTGGCATTCCTGAAATTAGTAATGCAGCCCAGGAATCATACCAGTCTTTGAAAAATAAAGTGTCTCACTGGCTCAATACCAATAGACCCTTACCGAGCCACATTACCAGTGAGATACTAATGGTGCGTAGGCTCTCTTGGGTAGGTTGTACTTCTAAAACCCTGAAAGGGGACTGTGTGCTAGTGAATTTTAGGAACCCATGTACAGTAGACTATATTTGTAACTGGGAACACAACTTTAATGGTTCCACAATCTAAACACTTCCCCTATCATTCTTCTACCCCCCAGTAAAACGTTCGGACCATGCAAGTGATTGGTCATTTGTGAAACACCACAGCAGGGGGAATGGGGAGGGGTTATAATGTTCAGACAGTCCCCCAGAAATATCTTTCCACACACAACAGATTCAGTGGCCTCGAGTGTGTGGACTGACTGCAGTTGGATGATGATAGTTCATTGTCCTGTCCCCACCCTAGGATTGTAGAGGTGCTAGAGGGTGGTAAGAATGCGACCTGTGCCAATTCCTACTGCCCCACTCCAGTATCCCTTAGTGGGATAAAAAGCCCTTATCAGCCGGAGGGGAGTAAAGGTCAAGAAAGTATAGAGAAGGACCTATTAGCAAGTACAGTACACCATACTGGGATAAAGGCTCCCAAACAACTAAGGGGTAACGATGTTGAGGTAAGCGCAGTGAAGGAACTCTCAGAAAGTTTCTTATACGTACCTGATACCAGTGGTGCAAAAAGGGATGGTGTTTTGCTTCCTAGAGGGGCTACTACCTCAAACGAGATGACCATACTCTCTTGGAACCTTGCGGGCCTAGCTAACAACATAAATTGTACGGAATGGGGTTGTTTAGTGGACCATATTGACATCTGTATATTCCAAGAAACGTGGGCCAGAGAGGAATATCCTAGAGAGGGGTTTGCTACTTTCTATGTACCAGCAAGATGGGGCGGGAAAGGCCGACCTATTGGAGGCCTTGCTATTTGGGTAGCCCTGAACTTGGGGTGCTCGGCAGAGATTGTAGCTACAAATTCCAATGATCTCCAATGCTTAGTTTTAAAATGGCCAAGTTCCTTTAGACTGGCAATTGTGAACGTCTATTCTCGTCCTGTACGGTTGGCATGTGAATCGTCTACTATAGAGGAGCTATCCCACTTTCTAACAGAAATGCCCTGTGATTCTAATATTGTGAAAGCTGGTGACGTGAATTGCCACTTTGAGCCATTCACGGGAATGAACAAGGGTGCGCTTATGGACGAAGACGATTATTGGGCAATTCCATCTTGCCAATCTCCGTCCCCCAAATTATGGTCTCCACTGGCAAATCAGATCTTGGCCCTGACCTTGAATAATTCCCTGAGAGCCTGTAATGGGCGCACCCCGTCCGACACTCCTTCAAACTGTACTTTTAATAAAAGGGGACAAGAGTCTCGCCTAAATTACATCATGGTTTAGACCCAGTTATGGTCTAAGGTTATCGACTTTAGGGTAATTCCTAGAGTTGAGAGTGACCATAATGCTGTCTGCCTAGTAATGCTACTACCAGGTCCTGAGGGCTCCCTACCAGTGGAGTCGGATAACATGGGTGATGGACTGTTGCTCTCTAATAACAGACAAAGAGTAAAATGGGCCAAAATTATAGATTCCCATGACGGAATAGCCAAACTCTACAATATAGTACTGCCCAGACTCCTACAGGTTGAAAGTCTAATCATTGAGTACCCCAACGATGATTTTAATAGGAAACTAGGAATTATCCACCGGGATTTGGTGTCTAATCTAGCAGAGGTTACTAATCCTCTTATCCCTAGGCGGAGGAAATATATAACCCCAGCCTCATCCTGGTACAATTCATCGTGCAGAAAGGCTAAGGAAGAGATACTCATGGCAGTAAAATCTGGGAGTGACAGAGTGAGAATTAGAGAATTAAGATCACACTATAAAGGGGTTATGGCCGATGCCAAAAAGGAGTGGGATACGGAAAGGTGGTCCAATCTAACTGCCGCTCTGGAATCCAGGGATGCACGAAGATTTTGGTCTTTAGTTAATTTAGGAATAGGGGATTTGAAATCAGCTGTGGAACCCAATATTGAACCATCAGTGTGGTAAGCCCATTTCAGGGGCCTTTATACGGACGAGCAGAGTATGGACATTGTCCTGCCTCTGGCAGCCATTTCCAGCGAGGATGAGGACCTAGAATTTACTTTAAGTGAGGTGACCACTGCAATTGGCAAACTTGCAACAGGAAAGGCCCCGGGTCTCGACAAACTCCCCGGTGATCTCTTTAGGCAGCAACCTGGGATATGGGGTCCCTATTTCCTAGTTCTGTTTAATGCCATATTGGGCGGTATGGAGATTCCCTGTACTTGGCTGGCTGCAGAGATAGTCCCGATTTTTAAGAAGGGCTCTCCTCTGCTTCCAGTCAACTACAGGCCTATCAGCCTTATCGATGTGCCACAAAAAGTCTTTGCTCGACTTGTTCTGAACCACCTCCTGGAGTGGATGGAGGACCATGATGTCCAGAGCCCTTCGCAGGCGGGGTTCGGAAAGAATACTTCAACCATGGATCAGATCTTCCGGTTGCTCCTTTTATACTGGAAAACTGTTAAGATGGAGGGAGGCAGCTTATATATGGTCTTTGTGGACCTTCGGTCCGCTTTTGACCTTGTACCACGGAGGAAACTGTGGGCTGTGCTGCGGGATATGGGTGTTCCACCTCAAATTTTGATCATAACAAAGAAAGCTCCCTCTTGACCTCTATTATTGAAAAACAGTTCATTTGTGAAAGGGAAACAGAAAGGCCTACACAATAGTCATTCCAATCACAAAGAAATATTTTTGTAATTTATTTTTTATTTTTTATCATTTATCATTTTGTATTTTTCTTATCCAAAACAATCACTATACTTCTTTTACTTTCCACGAAAATCAATTTCACAATCTTAAATTTCACTGATTCAATGCATTACAGTGAATATACATTAATTTAATTAATAATTGACAGAGATAGATCGTGTGTGATCTATATTAGGCTGTTCCAGGGATTACTGTCAATTATTAATTAAATTAATGTATATTCACTGTAATGCATTGAATCAGTGAAATTTAAGATTGTGAAATTGATTTTCGTGGAAAGTAAAAGAAGTATAGTGATTGTTTTGGATAAGAAAAATACAAAATGATAAATGATAAAAAATAAAAAATAAATTACAAAAATATTTCTTTGTGATTGGAATGACTATTGTGTAGGCCTTTCTGTTTCCCTTTCACAAATGAACTGTTTTTCAATAATAGAGGTCAAGAGGGAGCTTTCTTTGTTATGATTGTTTTGCTTTCCCCTTCTCCCTGACCTTAAACAAAATTTCAAGGGGGTCCCATATTTGTTGCATAGCATTCACGGTTTTTTAACCGTGGGATTACTGTTCTTATTTTTTTGTTAAAAGTATTGTTGGAACGTAGCCTTTTCCATTGGTTAGGTGACACTATGTGGATCTTATTACTTTGTCTGTTACATTTATGATTTATATTTACCTTTATTGATTTCCTTGGCACTGTTTTCTGGGTGTACTTTGTATATTGCACGACAGTAAAAATATTGGCACAATTTGGATTACTGTATAGACCATTTGGAGTTACTATATAGACTAACTACCTGATATACTACAATATAATTGCAATCCCCTTTGTTGTGTTACTGAGAATGGAGGGGCTTAAAACTTTTGGTTTTACTGATGATGATTTCAATACTCTCCTAGGGCAAATAACATCAAGCGATAATCCAACTCCCCTATCACTACATGACAACACAGAATGGAACAATCTAGTAAACTTAAAAAAGAAATGTAAACGTATGGAGTCCCATGCAAATTATATGCTGGAATATCTCCGTGCGGGCGTAATACCATCAGGATTAAGGGTACGCAACATTCCAGCCCTCTTTGTGGAGATCCGCAAGTTCCTGGAGCGGTGGTCACATATTGCTAACCGCTGCTCCAGGGACTGGATGATCCTGATAATTGAGACCGCCAGAGAGGTGATGGCTGTATTAAACCAAGAAATACAGACCCTAGAGGACAAACTAAAAACCTCCACTGCATTGGATGATGCTAAGGCGAAACTCGAAAAGGTAGACTCTGAACTAAAAGATTTTGAAATCTACCTAACAAATAAAAAAACAGAAAAACTTAAAAAAGATATAAGATGGTACACAGAGGAAAAAGCTTACCCTTATTTGAACGCCACTTATTACAAAGATTGGAACCAAAATCAAGATCGACAAGGGTATAATAACTACGTCCCTAGAAGAAGAGTAGTGAACTTTTCTGATACATACTCTTCAGATTCGGACATTGATAATGGCCCAGAAACAGCAGGTGGACAGTACAACTCTTATAGAGGCAGACAGATGACACAACAATCGTATCGTGGACAGTCCCCTTTTTTATCGAGAGGCCGATTCAGAGGCAGGAACAGAAGGTGGACACCGAACAGAGAGGATTCTCAGTCGATGGCCCCTCAACATCAAACGCAACAACCCTATTTAAAGACTCGCAACCAACAGTACTGGCGCTAGGAAGTGAAAAGTCAGAAATAGGTAATAATGACACCATGCCTATTTTTAACCTCTCATCTATTGTTCTTAAAGATGATGAACGCGCGGTACTAAGTAAAGGTCTATCCTTTGTTCCCTACACCCGTCCGAATCTGTTTAAACTTCATGAAGATTTATTTGCATTCTTCAGAAAAGTAAGGCTAAAAAAGTTTTTTCTAGACCGTCCACCTACTGAGGAAACAGACAACCATTCTAGATGTAAACCTCCCTCCCAGTTCACTCCAACCCTTGATATGGTGGGTCCCGAGGTGAATATTTTTGAGCGTAATGTTCTCAAAGAAATAGAACGTGTCACCAAAAAACTACCATTTACACACTACAATCTCACGGTGTCAGAAAATACTGCCTTATGCGGCATTAAGTCAAACAAAGATTTGATAATAAAACCTTGTGACAAAGGCGGTGGCATAGTGCTCATGAACAAGAATGAATATTGTGAAAAAATATCTGATATGTTATCTGTTCCAGAGCACTATGCTAAATCCCACCCCAGGGAACTGTCTAAACTGAAGGGTGTCATTCTAGATATCACTAGCAAGGCTTTAGATCGCGGTGATATCTGCCAAGAGGAGTATAATTTTCTGAATAGATCTTGCCCTATAACGCCAGCTTTGTATGGCTTACCAAAGACTCACAAGAACACAGTAGACCCGCCTATGCGTCCCATCATTTCGACGATTGGCTCCAGTACCGAGCCCCTTTCCAAGTATGTGGATTCTTATCTCTGCCCCCTTACACAAAATTACGCGTCATACATCCGTGACACAGGGGACATGATTAATAAGATCGAGGGCATGCCTTTTAACAATCAGCAGATATTAGTGACGCTTGATATTGAGGCGTTGTATACCAACATCCCTCAGTATCAGGCGTTACAATCTGTGGCTGCCTTGTTATTTAGAACCCCAGGCGACAGACCAGATGTATTCATCCTAGAATGCTTGGAAGTGGTTCTCATGAACAATTTTTTTGAGTTTGAAGGTTCCATATACAAACAAATCAAGGGCACCAGCATGGGAGCATCTTGTGCTCCCAGTGTGGCCAACATCTATATGGGAGAATGGGAACTTAAGAACATCTTCAACGAGGTTGCTCCCTTCTCTGATAATGTCATCGGTTGGAGACGATTTATCGATGACATTTTTTTCATATGGTCGGGCACAAATGAATCACTGACCGAATTTATACTGTGGCTTAACGCCAGTGATCGTAATTTAAAATTTACAGCCAAAAGCAGTACCCATCAGGTGGAATTCTTGGATATCCTTATCTCAGGCTCCAAGAACATAATTGAGGTAAGTCTATATAGAAAGCCAACTGCTAAAAATACAATATTACACTACCACAGTTTTCATCCAACGAGCCAAAGGGATGCCATTCCCTTTGGAGAATTTTTGCGCATTAGGCGCAACTGTACAGACATACACGAGTTTCACAGACATGGAGATGCCCTTCGGGTACGACTTCTGGCTAGAGGCTACCCACATAGGTTAATAAGACATGCCTATAAAAGGGCTAAATATTACAACAGAGAGGCACTATTATCAGGTACTGCCCGTGGATCTAAAGACCAAATGGTGTGTGTCATCAACCACTCTTCACTGAATTATAAAATTAGGAACATCATTATGAAAAATTGGAAAATCTTAAACAGTGATGAAAAAGAAATTCAAATGGAACCACCTCTGGTAGCATATCGCAGAAACCGCAACCTCCGCGACCTTCTAGTGCACACGAGACCTATTCAATCTATCACAGGACGTCAACTCACAATAACAGGTCTACCCGTGATCTTAGGAAATCACAAGTGTGGCTCTTGCCATGCTTGTGAAAGTGCTATGGTGACAGACACCATACAATATGAAGGAAAATGCGTAAAACTGCGAGACTTAACAAACTGCAGAAGTCATAACATTGTATACATGTTGCTATGCCCCTGCGGTTTAGCATACATTGGAGAAACCGCACGAGAATTCCGTACTCGGTATAGCGAGCACAAATCAGCTATACGTACGAAGAAAGTTACAGCACCACTCGTACAACACTGTATAGATAAAAGCCACTCTGAAAGTGATTTCAAATGGATAATTTTGGAAAAAATCCGTAGTAAAGCCGGAACATCAATAGAGACTACCCGGAAAAAACGTGAAACCTTTTGGATTTTTACCTTTAACAGTGTCAGGAAGGGCTTAAATCTTGATATACAATGGTTAGTAACACAGACCTAGTAAGGCTTCTTAAACATCTGACACATATACATCTCTAGACTGCTGAATTATTCTTACTGAAGAAGTGTCACAAATTATGAGAGGTCCGGTAAGTCGAGTTATAGAATTGGTATCCGATAAGCCTGTCATGAATATAACGACGTAAGTTAGGATTATCCTCCATGTACTGACCAGGAATCTATAAAAAAGGTGTATGTAGTATTAGTAAACGTCTTTATTTTTAGTTGTGCAATTTAATTTGCCACGGGGAACCCCCAGAGGACAATTTTCTTCAGTAAATACCCAGAGAATACAAATTGTTCAAAAAATAATCATTTTTGTTTTGATTTTTGACTTTTTTCTATGTTTTTTCATCATGCTGAGACTACACCAATGTAATTACAAATCATGCGTGGTTTTGTCAAACCCGTATTTTATGTTACATTGCAGAACATATCATCCCTTTGAACTGTCTATTGTCTGCTGGATAATATCCAATTTTTATAAAAGGTGAAACTGATCTTTACTTGGTTCAGAAGTAGCAATATAGCTACTGTCAACATGTGTAGCAAAATAAAGTTGGCTCTAATCTAAATAAAGTTTTAAAAAAATACCCCAGATCTGCAATATACAAACCCACTACAAGATGGTGCCTACACATGGTACAAGTTAGTCCTTTCTCTCTTTTAACTTTTTATACACTTCGTCTAATTATTAGTAGTATGGCTACAATTGGCCAGCGACTCACAGATTGCCTTGTTAACGCAGTCATTAGTGTATATTCACATATCGAGAAAATGACTTTGACTAACCACACTATACCCATTATAAAATGGTGCTTCAAAACGGCGTAAGAAAGTCCGTTTTTCTTCTTTTTTCGGATTAAACATAGACTCCACCCACTTATCTGCCGAGCCGTTGTGATTGGCCGGTTTTGTACATATCAAGCGGTAAATTTCGACGTCATTGCGTACCGCCGTATCGAGAGCGCTGGCCGACCCGGACGATCGTGGAGCCGAAAACTATAGACGAATAGTGACTCTGAGAAAGAAGGTAAATCACTAGATAGATACATGTGTGGATAGAGTTAAGTTAGGACTGCCATATCTTCGTTTTAAATTAGATAAACCAAATATACGTTGGTATTAGATTCCGGTTTATGCTACCATGTCTTGACTCTTTATAGGCATCAGGCATCCCCGGTTTACAGAAGAAACATAAGGAGTAGAACCGGTTTTGTGCGGGCCGTTGTTTTTGTATCACAAGAAAAGAATTCTTTAAATACTAAAGGTAAAATTCCTTGGCGTTGAACTCACTCATGACTAATTAGCAAAAAACTTCTTAAATAAATTATAGATGACTCGAGTTTTTGTTCTGTCTAGTACTGGGGCATCGTTGGACACAACAGGACGACGGCTACATATTTCTTAATGAATAACTGGAAATGAATAAAATTTCGGGATCGAATTGAAGGTTAGCATTTGAGCAACAAAATAACCACTTTATATTATCTAGCAGCCTGTATTAAGCACCATTAGGAATATGAGTCACATGTCCCGCTCTGTCCCTATTTAGCACTTTATGCTTAAAATGCACGTCAAACCTGCGTTAGGATATAAATGACGAACAAATCGTTCAATCTATATGAATGGAATTATTAGAACGGCATTTGTAATAGGCAAATTGCACGCCTACTATGAAAAATTCGCTACCAGGCCAGCCTCACCTTTTTGTGAATATACTCAGGTGTGAGCATATCTCTGACTAAATATATTAGTGGTTTACCGAGCTACAGGTGCAAACTGGGAATAAACCAGCAAACTTTGTCCATCTGGTCTCCCATAAAGGTTTTGTAGTTTTTATCGGCATAGACCTTTAACTGTATAGATTATGTTGCTACCAAAAAGACTATTAATGGGTTCTTTACCATGTTGACAGGTCCTTGAAACTCGATTACTTTATTAAACAACTAGACGCTCTGACAAGAATTTCTTTTAAACAAGTAAGCGTTTCAACTATATAACCCTAACTTTAGTGTGATAGTGGGTGTTATGTATCTCAGAGGACTGCAATGTGAATGGCACACGTGGTGTTTTAAACTCTCGTTGGTGGTGGTACTGTTCTCTCTCTATTTGGTGAGGTAAAGACGTATCCCTCTCAGATAAAATCGTATCTTCATTGTAGTGTAAATATATGGGGTCGTCTTGTTCATTGTACAATGATAATTAACCTACCGCTACAAAGACCTTCTCTGCAGACTTATTTTCTTTTCTGTATCCCCTTTTTTTCTGTTTTTTGTAAAAACTTTACTTGTTATTTTTCACGAAGTGATCACCTAACGTGTATGGATTATTTTAATGTATAGGGAATTTTGGGCAACCACAAAACCCTTTCTATGTATGTATCATTGCAGGTATTCCCTGGGCATTATCGTTGGTGAATATAACTGTGGTCCTGATGAAGATGGCACTTATGCCATCGAAACGCGTCGACCATTGAGCTGATACCACCACTCTGCGTTTGCAGTAGACTTGTTAGTCACAGGAGGCTTGGTGTATCTAGTACCTCCAGAGTTCAATTAACGATAATAACAAGTTAAATCTATGCCTTTCTCGATATTTTTTATGAGGTTTATATGTTTGAGTGTGGAATGATGTGGAATGTCTGTAGGTATGACTGTTGAATGAGATAGATCGTGTGTGATCTATATTAGGCTGTTCCAGGGATTACTGTCAATTATTAATTAAATTAATGTATATTCACTGTAATGCATTGAATCAGTGAAATTTAAGATTGTGAAATTGATTTTCGTGGAAAGTAAAAGAAGTATAGTGATTGTTTTGGATAAGAAAAATACAAAATGATAAATGATAAAAAATAAAAAATAAATTACAAAAATATTTCTTTGTGATTGGAATGACTATTGTGTAGGCCTTTCTGTTTCCCTTTCACAAATGAACTGTTTTTCAATAATAGAGGTCAAGAGGGAGCTTTCTTTGTTATGATTGTTTTGCTTTCCCCTTCTCCCTGACCTTAAACAAAATTTCAAGGGGGTCCCATATTTGTTGCATACCACCTCAAATTTTGAACATCCTAACGAGGCTCCATGATGAGAATTTTGCCCAGGTTAGGTGTGGGAGGAATGGTGCACTGTCCCCTAGGTTCCCGGTTAGAAGAGGGGTGAGGCAGGGCTGTGTATTGGCCCCAACCCTCTTCTGCCTATATGTTAACAACCTAATCCCGTTTCTGAACGAGGTGCCAAATAATGACGCTCCACTATTGGCGGGTACGAGGGTACCCGCAATCATGTTTGCCGACGATAACCTCCTGCTCTCCAAGTCCCCCATGGGGATTCAACGGACACTAGACGGCTTTCGGGATTTCTGTAGCCTGCAAGGACTAGAGATCAATGTCGATAAAACTAAATACATGATATTTAATCCTGCGGCATCCACACGTTCGAATCCGACCTTGGGCAGAGGGAACTTGGAAAGGGTAACTACCTTCACCTATCTTGGGGTTTTACTACAAGAAAATATGTCATGGAGCCCCCAAATTGCTAAATCCCAACTAAAACGTGCGCATCTGACGGGTGGTATAATCAAGGTGTCAAATACTTCGCCACTGAAACCAGTGAGTCCCGCCCTTGAAAGATATACAAAGTGCAAGCAAGAGCAGCAGTCCTCTATGGCGGGGAGTTGTGGGGTCACACGAAGATAACAGCAATTGCCAAAACTGAAACTAAATTCATGCGACAATTGCTGTCCCTTCCGCAAAGCACACCTACCCTTCCCCTAAGGTTGGATTTGGGATTAAACCCAATTGAAGATGAACTAGGGATCAAACCCCTAAGGTTCTGGCACAGACTCTGGTCAATGCCTGAACTATCCAATTATAGGGAGGAACTAAAACAGTTACTTACCTATAACGGGGTTAGAAAGATCCATTGGCTAGTATTCATCAAGCAGGAACTGATAAAAATTGGCCTAGAAGCCATGTGGGAAGATCCAGAAAAAACGTGCAGTGAGATCTCGCGAAAAAACCTTACTAGGATTTACAAGGAGCATAGATTTAGTTCCACTTTCTGTGCCGCAACATTGGGTTCACTAACCACTTCTTTTCTTGATCTTAAAAATTGTTATGCCTTTGAAAATTTTATGGATATTGTATATCCAATTCTTGCCAGGAAACTCTACATACAGTGGAGACTTGGCACTCTTCCGCTCAAAGTCCGCACTAGTAAGTGGTCAGCATCCCCGGACATCTCATGCCCGGGTTGCATCTGTGGCGTGGAGGACGAACCTCATGTCTTTTTTTTCTGCCCTGCATATAAGAATTCCAAGAGAATTTGGCTGGTACCACTGTGTAAAAACTTGGGGGCAGATTTATGAGGCCCGTTGCGCCATCGGAACGTCACTTTTTGTGACGTTCCGTGGCGCAGAAGCCTGTGTGATATTTATCAGGCAGCACTGAGCCACTTTTTTTGGCTTAATGCTGCCTCATAAATATCAGTCCCTTTAACGCAGTGTTCTGCGTTAAAGGGGCGTGCAATGGGTGTTGCTGGGGGCGTTCCCAGCAACACCCATGGCCTTTTGCCACTGCCCCAGATTTACGAGAAATCGTAAATCTAAGGCAGCGCCAAAAGCTTCCGCCTCCCCAGGGGAGGCGTAAGGGAGGCGCAACGGGGAGAAATATCTTTATTTCTCCTCGTTTTTCCTTTTTCTATGTGTGCTGCATTCTGCAGCACCCATACAAAGAGGAAAAACCTCTTGTGATTATTTTTGTACAGAAAGGTTTCCCTTCCTGTACAAAAATATTCATCTCCGCAACGCAGGCACCCTTGCACCATGGTGCAGAGGTGCCTGCGTTGGCGCAGGCAGCCCATTGTGTGCCGGCGCAGGGGAATAGGACAGGAATGCACCGCATTTTATAGATATGGCGCATCCCTACCCTTTTCTTTTGCCGTAGGGAAGCGCAGCAGGAAGGCCTGCTGTGCTTCCCTACGGCAAAACCTCATAAATCTGCCCCTTGGGGTTTAAGGAATACCAACATGCTTATAGAATTCTAAAATCAGACACAGCGGCCCCTATGGTATTTGCAATTTCCAAATATCTATTAGCCATGTGGCTTAAGCGGCGCAAATTAGTTGATATTCAATGCTAACTTTTAGCAAATTGAATTTCATGGAACTAATGGATTTTTGATCAGACGGTTTTAACCAATTTTTATAATGAGTTGTACATTTTTTTTTCTTTTATGGTATTAATTATGAATTTTGAAAAGGGTTGCTATACTGTTTATGTACCCTTTTATGACATTGTCGAAATAAAGGCTATTTGATTGATTGATTGATTCCCTTGTGGACGTTTATGCAATAAGCCATGCACTGCCACTATGGGAATATTATTATGTATGCCACATCCTGCAGTAGATCACTGTGCGCATCATACACAGACTAAAATACATAAACACCTTCAGAATCCACACACAGAAACAGCTGGGTCTGCTGGACGAATGCGTCCACTTTAGGAGCCTGTGTTCGACCTCATGGTCACAGGTTCAAATCCTGGTGGGTCCACTCAGCCTTTCATCCTTCTGAAGTCAATAAAATGAGTACCATTGAATTGGGTAACAATACACATCAGTTATTCAGTGCCGAGATACCCTTGAGTGATCGTGAATTTTACAAATACACATATTATGTTAGATAATTGAGGTGCAAAATGACACTCACAGTTCTAGGCTTCGGTGCTACTGCACCAGCTGCATCATTGGCAGGTAACACCGTGTCCACGCTCCCCCATACACACTGCCTAACTGCAGCTTGCCTCCGACAAGAGGTACGGTTGCTACATTCTTCCCACATGAATATTTAAATTTTTCAGCAAGTGAAAAAATAGAGAAATCACCCAAAGTCAGCATTTTTCCCCTTTGCAGTGCACACTTAGAACAGTATTTCTAAAAACAATGCCCTTTAAAATGCGTTCTCGAGGTTCCTTAATTACACCTGGCGAGGGCTGCCATCTGGCTAATTTTCTACTGGCACAAAAATTAGCAAAACCACCTAAAACATGAATTTTTAGCCCTTTTCTGTACCTAATTCAAACAGCTAATATAACTGGAAAACACTTTTAAATGCATTTTAGAGCTGCAAAGATTCCAGACTTATTAAATATAGTAAAAACAGAAGGAAAAGTCATGGTAAAAATGTATACATACAATTTTATTCATAGTTCTCTTCAGTATCATTTCCATGCCTGTGCGCCCTCTTAAGACTACAACAAATAGTGGGTATTTCCAGTGGCTTAACGAAAATTGAAGGGGCCCCCCTGCAAGGTACACAGAGGGGCCCCACTCTGGATTTAATCCGGAGCTCTCCAGTGTGAGTACAGTGCTGAGGGGGCCCCCTGCAGCTCGCCCCCCTGCACTGCGGGGGATGCTGGGGGGGGCTGTGTTACGCCCCTCGTATTTCCTTTTGGAAGGTGACAACGCTACCCCAGACTGATGATTAATGTAAACAAAGTGAAAACACATAGCAATGCTTGGCAGTCCTCATGGTCTCTTCTGTGGACTGGGAGGGCTACAGGTCATGCTTGGGTGGGCCTGCCCCCCCCCCCCTCCCCGTCCCCCCCCAGAACCGGCCCGCTGCTTTCAGTCCTCCTTGCATGGACTGTGGATGACTTCTTCTTTATTGACCCTGATTTGTTACCTCTCTTTAAGCCTGTTCTGGTCCTGTGTCTGGCTCCTAGTATTCACTTATGTTTTACTTCCTTATTTGATTCTGTTCAATATTTGTGTTTTTATGTTTTTGTGTTTTTTAATGAAGCGCTTTAAGGCCCTTTGGCCGTGCTATCGAAAACTGTATCAAGAAAAGGTATAAAAATGAAATAAATGAACAACAATGAGGGCCTTGGGCTGATTGAGCACTGCTTCTAGCTGAAACCTCAGACAAAAGTGTGCACCTTTTCGTCTCCCTATACACACCAGTGTGTGTCGGTGTATGCGTACGTATTGGTGCTTCTGGATGTGTTTTCACTTTTCCTTGAACCCGAGTCAGTCTTTACTGATGGGTGTGTGTTCATCTGTGCATGTGTCCTGGTGTGTGTGTGTTATCTTGGTCTGTGTGTTCATTTATGCATGTATCCTGGTATGTGTATTTATCTGTGCATGTATCCAAGTGTGTGTGTTCATCAGTGCATGTATCCAGGTGTGTTTGTTCATCTGTGCAAATATCCAGGTGTGTGGTGTTCATCTGTGCATGTATCCAGGTGTGTGGTGTTCATCTGTGCACACATTCAGCTCTTTGTGTGCATCTATGCGCTTGTGTGTGTGTTCATCTGTGCATGTATTCAGCTCTTTGTGTTCATCTGTGCATGTATCAAGCTGGCATGTTTTTGTGTGTTCATCTGTGGATGTATCCTGGTGTGTGTGTTCATATGTGTGTGTATTCAGGTGTGTTTCTGTGTTCATCAGTGCATGTATCCAGCTGTGTGTGTTCATCTGTGCATGTATCCTGGTGTGTGTGTTCATCTGTGCATGAATCCAGGTGTGTTTCTGTGTGTTCATCTGTGCATGTATGCAGCTGTGTGTGTTCATTTGTGCATGTATCCTGGTGTGTGGTGTTCATCTGAGCATGTATCCAGGTGTGTGTGGGGTTCATCTGTGCATGTATTCAGCTCTTTGAGTTAATCTGTGCATGTATCAAGCTGGTGTGTTTTTGTGTGTTCATCTGTGCATGTATCCTGGTGTGTGGTGTTCATCTGAGCATGTATTCAGGTGTCTGTGTGGTGTTCATCTGTGCATGTATCAAGCTGGTGTGTTTCTGTGTGTTCATCTGTGCATGTATCCTGGTGTGTGGTGTTCATCTGTGCATGTATCCAGGTGTCTGTGTGGTGTTCATCTGTGCATGTATTCAGCTCTTTGTGTTCATCTGGGCATGTATCAAGCTGGTGTGGTTTTGTGTGTTCATGTGTGCGTGTATCCTGGTGTGTGTGTTCATGTGTGCATGTATCCAGCTGTGTTTCTGATTGTTCATCTGTGAATGTATCCAGCTGTGTGGGTTCATCTGTGCATGTTTCCAGGTGTCTGTGTGTGTATTTAAGATCACAGTTTGCAGTTTCTCAAGTCTATGTGAAAGAGGCTTTCTTTATGGGATGTGTGAGTGAGGGCGGAGTGTAGGTGATAAATTCTGCTCCGCCGGCAAAGTTGGTGGAGTTTTGGCCATTAGAGTTCCAGCCAGTTTCCGCCAACTGCTGCATGGCAGATTATTTTCTTGCTTACAACTTGTCAGCGGTAAGTTAGCGAGTGAGAATTGGCATCCCCTAATGCCTTTTTCGGGTGCTAGGAGGGCACCTGGCAAAATTTGTTTAACGTTGTCGGTCCCAACCGTTTACGGTGAGAAAGCTGCTGCAAGAGTCGAAAATTTACTTGAGCAGCAGCAAAAGAAACTTGAGAACCAGCAACCTCTGGTGCGCCATGTGGTGCTGTTCTTGTTGATTTTTCAGTGCGGAACAAGCTCCCAGTGCTAAACATCAGCTAACGCAACACGACGTGCCAATTGCCGCCTGTTCTTGGAACTCCTCAAAATCTTGCAGAGTTTTCATGCAACTCTGTGGAATTTAGTGGAGTGCAACTCTGCGAGTTCCTCCCAGCCCTACTGAGGAGGTGAATATGTGTGTGAGTCCCTGAGTGTGTGAGGGTAGCAGTTTGTAACTTCCCCTGTACTTCCTGTGTGAAATGAGTGTGTTTGGGAAGCCTGTGTCCAGCTGCCCTTGTGTTACCTACACGGAGGATGAAGAGGGGGGAGAGTGTATGTGTGTGTGTCTGTGTGTGTGTGCTAACAAAAGTGAGTGAGCAAGGTTACAGTATGTAACGCTCGTTCTGCTATTTCTATGGAATGTGTGTGTGTTAGGGCAGCCTGTAGCTGCTCTTGTGTCTCTTATGCATGAAATGTATGTGAGGAGACAGTCTACATCTGTACTGGTGTCTCCTGCATGAAATGTATGTGAGGAGACAGTCTACAACTGTACTTGTGTCTCCTGCATGAAATGTATGTAAGGAGACAGTCTCCAGCTGCCTGTGTCTCCTGAATGAAATGTATATGAGGAGACAGTCTCCAGCTGCCTGTGTCTCCTGAATGAAATGTATGTGAGGAGACAGTCTACAACTGTACTTGTGTCTCCTGCATGAAATATATATAACGAGACCCTCTAGAGCTGCACCTGAGCCTCCTGCATGAAATGTATGTGAGGAGACAGTCTACAGTAGCACATGTGTCTTCTGCCTGAAATACATGTGAGGAGACAGCCAACGACTGCACCTGTGTCTCCTGCTTGAGGTGAATGTGAAGACAGTGTGAGGCTGCCTGTGTCTCTTGCATGAAAAGTATGCGAGGAGACAGATCTATAGCTCCATCTGTGTCTCCTCCTTGAGGAGAATGTGAAGACAGTCCGCAGCTGCACCAGTGTTTCCCCCGTGAAATGTATGTAAGGAAGAGTTAACAGCTGCATCTATATCTCCTCCTTGAGGTGAATGTGAAGATAGTCTGCAGCTGCACCTGTGTCTCTCGCTTGAGGTGAATGTGAAGGCAGTCCGCAGCTGCACATGTGTCTCCCTCTTGAGGTGAATGTGAAGATAGTCTGCAGCTGCACCTGTGTCTTCTCAAGGTGAATGTGAAGCTACTCTGCAGCTGCAGTGGCGTAGGAAGGGGGTGCGGTGGGTGCAGTCTGCCCCAGGTGTCATCACTGAGGGGGTGACAAAATGGCAAAAATATTTGTTTGAACACATTTTTGCCATTTTGTCAAGCCGGGGGTGACAAGAAATTTTCCGCACTGGGTACCACCTGACCTTGCCACGCAACTGTGCAGCTGCACCTGTGTCTCCCGCTTGAGGTGAATGTGAAGATACTCTGCAGCTGCACCTGTGTCTTCTCCTTGAGGTGAAATATTCTGCAGCTGCACCTGTGCTTCCGGCATGAAATGTATGTGAGGGAGAGTCTACAGCTGTATCGATATCCTCACCTTGAGGTGAATATGAAGACAGTGTACAGCGGCACATGTGTCTCCTTCTTGAGGTGAATGTGAAGACAGTGTACAGCTGCGCCTGTGTCTCCCTCTTGAGGTGAATGTGAAGATACTCTGCAGCTGCGCCTGTGTCTCCCTCTTGCGGTGAATGTGAAGATACTCTACAGCTGCACCTGTGTCTCCCTCTTGAGGTGAATGTGAAGATACTCTGCAGCTGCACCTGTGTCTCCTTCTTGACATGAATGTGAAGATACTCTGCAGCTGCACCTGTGTCTCCCACTTGAGGTGAATGTGAAGACAGTCCACAGCTGCAGACGTGTCTCCTTCTTGAGGCGAATGTTAAGATACTCTGCAGCTGCACCTGTGTCTCCCTCTTGACATGAATGTGAAGATACTCTGCAGCTGCACCTGTGTCTCCCACTTGAGGTGAATGTGAAGACAGTCCGCAGCTGCACACGTGTCTCCTTCTTGAGGTGAATGTGAAGATACTCTGCAGCTGCACCTGTGTCTCCCTCGACGTGAATGTGAAGATACTCTGCAGCTGCACCTGTGTCTCCCTCTTGAGGTGAATGTGAAGATACTCTGCAGCTGCACCTGTGTCTCCCTCCTGAGGTGAATGTGAAGATACTCTGCAGCTGCACCTGTGTCTCCCGCTTGAGGTGAATTTGAAGATACTCTGCACCTGTGTCTCCCGCTTGAGGTGAATGTGAAGATACTCTGCAGCTGCACCTGTGTCTCCCTCTTGACATGAATTTGAAGCTACTCTGCAGCTGCACCTGTGTCTCCCGCTTGAGGTGAATTTGAAGATACTCTGCACCTGCGTCTCCCGCTTGAAGTGAATGTGAAGATACTCTGCAGCTGCACCTGTGTCTCCCTCTTGACATGAATGTGAAGATACTCTGCAGCTGCACCTGTGTCTCCCGCTTGAGGTGAATTTGAAGATACTCTGCACCTGTGTCTCCCGCTTGAGGTGAATGTGAAGATACTCTGCAGCTGCACCTGTGTCTCCCTCTTGACATGAGTTTGAAGCTACTCTGCAGCTGCACCTGTGTCTCCCGCTTGAAGTGAATGTGAAGATACTCTGCAGCTGCACCTGTGTCTCCCTCTTGACATGAATGTGAAGATACTCTGCAGCTGCACCTGTGTCTCCCACTTGAGGTGAATGTGAAGACAGTTCGCAGCTGCACATGTGTCTCCCGCTTGAGGTGAATGTGAAGATACTCTGCAGCTGCAGCTGCACCTGTGTCTCCCTCTTGACATGAATGTGAAGCTACTCTGCAGCTGCACCTGTGTCTCCCACTTGAGGTGAATTTGAAGATACTCTACACCTGTGTCTCCCGCTTGAGGTGAATGTGAAGATACTCTGCAGCTGCACCTGTGTCTCCCTCTTGACATGAATGTGAAGCTACTCTGCAGCTGCACATGTGCTTCCCTGATTAAATGTTTGCGAGGGAGAGTCTACAGCTGCATTGATATCTTCTCCTTGAGGTGACTGTGAAGACAGTCTACAGCTGCACATGTTTCTCCTTCTTGAGGTGAAGGTGAAGATACTCTGCAGCTGCACCAGTGTCTTCTCCTTGAAGTAAATGTGAAGATACTTTGCAGGTGCACCTGTGACTCCCGCTTGAGATGAATGTGAAGATACTCTGCGGCTGCACCTGTGTCTCCCACTTGGGGTGAATGTGAAGATACTCTGCAGCTGCACAAGTGTTTCTCACGCTTGAGGTGATTGTGGGGATAGTTTGTAGCTGCATCTGTGTCTCCCACTTGAGGCGAATGTGAAGATAGTTTATAGCTGCACCTGTGTCTCCCGCTTGAGGCGAATGTGGAGATAGTTTGTAGCTGCACATTTGTCTCCCACTTGAGGTGAATGTGAAGATAGTTTGTAGCTGCACCTGAGTCTCGTGCTTGAGGCAAATGTGGAGATAGTATGTAGCTGCACTATGTGTCTCCCGCTTGAGGTGAATGTGAAGATAATTTGTAGCTGCACCTGTTTCTCCTGCTTGAGGTGAAAGTGGAGCTAGTTTATATCTGCACCTGTGTCTCCTGCTTGAGGTGAATCTGAAGATAGTTTGTAGCTGCACCTGTGTCTCCCGCTTGAGGTGCATGTGGAGAACGTTTTGAGCTGCACCTTAGTCTCCCGCTTGAGGTGAATGTGAAGATAGTTTGTAGCTGCACCTGTGTCCAGGGCCAGACTGGGAACCAAAACCGGCCCTGGCAAAGTGCTCGGCCCCCCCCCCCTCTGGGGGCTTGGGGGTGTCGCCGAGCTCTTTGCCAGGGTCGGTTTTCGGCCGATTTTGTTACAGGGCCGATTTTGCAGCTATGCTGCAAAAACGGCCCTGTAACAAAAACAGCCCATAGGGGCCCAAAACCGGCCCCCACCTGTGCGGCCCACCGGAGGTTTGCCCGGTGCCCGCTACGGCCAGTCTGGCCCTGCCTGTGTCTCCCGCGTGAGGTGAATGTGGAGATAGTTTATAGCTCCACCTGTGTCTCCCGCTTGAGGTGAATGTGAAGATAGCCTGCAGCTGCACCTGTTTCTCCAACTTGAGGTGAATGTGAAGATAGTTTGTAGCTGCACCTGTGTCTCCCGCTTGAGGTGAATGTGAAGATAGTTTGTAGCTCCACCTGTGTCTCCTGCTTGAGGTGAATGTGAAGATAGTCTGCAGCTGCACCGCTCAGCAGCTTCAGTAATGCGTGGCACTGTAAAGAAGCTCCGGTGTCTCTCCTCTTCATCTTACTTCCCGTGGCTGAATACATACTAAGGTCAGACAACATCAAAGGTGGGGGCTCACAGCTCTAGCCCCCCATGTTGCTGTGGCTGCGTTTCAAGGTATCCACACTAAACCCAAGACCACTGAAGGTCGGTCTTTCCTTTGGTTTGGAGTCCCAGCACCTCTGCATCAGGCTGGAAACCTACAGGGTGAAACAAAGGGAACATGAGTTTCATATATCACCTTCTAGGCCCTCAATGGGCCATCACATTTAAGAACTTATTTTCAACAATTGCTAAGCAACCTATCATATAAAAGGAAGGCTACATTCTATTTTTTTTTAATATTGTCATCATTGGATAAATAGGAAATTGCCTTTGCAAGGCAGACTTTTAACTCCTAACATTTGAATAGCTACTTAAAAAGTGACTTAGGAAAATGCAGAAAAAGCTTTGATCTGCCAGACACAAAAGCCTTCTAAGTAGTGGCCTAAACCTTAGAAGGTAGCCTGAAAAACATACCCATCTCCACTACCATCAGCAGTGGACTGGCACTTTAAGCGGTCTCTAACATCATAAACCAAGAACCAAAATTCACAAAGACTTTTTTCAAGACTGACTGAAATTTAAGCTCCATTTCGTGCTGAGTTCCTCTGGGATTTCTGGAAGAGAGGCGCTCCTGCTCCTTTTTTTTTTTGTTTTTTTTAACACCGTTTATTGAGGTTTGCAGGCCTGTGCAAACACACACTGTGTAAAGTTTCGTATCAAGATACATTCAAAAGGGGGAACAATGATACAATCGTGGAAGACACAGTTGTATTAAGAAACCTGTGCATGGTATTAACCCTCCCTCCCGCCACCCAACACAAGAATAGAAAGTAAAAAGAACAAATCCCACATTGTGTTGCAATCGTACAGCACTCGTTCCAGTCTTATTTCAAATCTTAACTCTATACTAAACCCCCAGAACTACCCCCACCCAACCCTCCCTCCAGACATGGCACTCTCAACTCTCCATATGGACTGCAGTGACGGTCTGTTGTGCTGTGATTTTATTGATATATCAAGGATAGTAATGCAAGGGTTAAGTCACAGCGGTTGCAGAATCCTGCTGCTTGCTGTTTCTAGGGTCTCCATGTCATGACGAGCTCAGGGGCAATCTACCTAGTCCTCAACTTCAGGAGCTGCAATCATGGAATCCTCGTCGCGGTCACTGCTCGGGATCTTCAGGAGCACCAATAGTGTTTCCCATGCCTTTGCCGCTTCTAGTGCCCTCTCACTTCCCGCCCTCTTCGCTATTTGCATCCTAACTATTCAGTCACACTCTGCCCAGTCAATGAATTCCTTCCTCCATCTGACTGTATTGGGCCCCAAGGCGCTCCCACTCCTTGAAGGAAGCATTTTAAATCTGGTCCTTAGCAAACAGATTAGATGCAGAACTGACCATGTCCTGTAAGGAATGGTTTCTTATCTGTACCTTCTTTTCTCTCGCAGGGGTATTTCCGTGATAGTCATAAGCGCTGAACAGTCCCATGTGTGGAGACCCCTGAGCAGAGGTGTGTGTGTGTGTGTGTGTGTGTGTATATATATTTCTTCAGGAAGGCCTGCAAAGACACTTAAGAAAAAGAGACAGATTATGCAGTCTATTTACCGAGGCTACACTGGCCAGGTTCTTCATCTTGAAGAGAAAAAAGGGTCCAGAATAAGTAAATTACAGATAATGTTAGTGTCCATCAGTATAAATATCTCTCACATACCCTTTTTATCATAGAGATGAAAGGAGCAGGGCAGAGTAGCCTCATAGGCTGCCATTATATGTCTAAAAAAGAACAATGTGCCTTTAAGGAACCAGGCACCACCAGTATCCCATCATGCATAGCAGGTGGCAGTTACTTCAGTCCTTTTTGGAGGCTTCTGATAATTGATATGTAATAAAGCACTTCCTCTGTCTAATCCGCTGGGGATGAGGGAGGGTCGCTTATGACTATCATGGAAATGCGCCTGCGAGAGAAAAGGAGTTGTAAGTAGGAAACCATTCCTTCTCTCACAGGGGATTTCCATGTATAGTCATAAGTGCTGAATAGAGTAGCAAGCCCTTCCCTGAATAACGCAGCGAACCAGACAGAGGATAATGTAAAGAACCTAAGAAAAGAGATTTCTGAGAGAAGCCTGCCCTATTAGAGCGTCTGCTCCAGCGTCAGAACCTGGGCAGTAATGCTTTGTGAATGTGCGTACTGATTTCCAGGGAGCAGCCTTACAGATCTCTGGAATGGGAACATTGCGCAGTAAAGCCGTAGTGGCTGCCTTCCCTCTAGTGGAATCAGCCTTAGGTTTGGCTGAGAGACTTTTTATTAGCTTTCTGATAACATAACAGAATGCAAGATACTATCCATCTCGAAATGGATTGTTTAAAAGGAGCTAGTTCTGTACGGACTGGACCATAGTTGACAAACAACTGTTGTGACTGGCGAATGCTTCTAGGTTTATCTAGATAAAACTTAAGAACTCTCTTTATGTCCAGGGAATGAAGGGATCTTTCCGCTGGCGTAGAGGTGTTCTGGAAGAATGTTGGAAGATATACTATTTGATTGACATGAAAGTCAGATATCACTTTGGGAAGGAACTTAGGGTGAGTTCTCATAACTACCTTGTTCGAATGGAAGACAGTGTAAGGTTCATGAGAACAGAGAGCCTGGATTTCACTAACTCTGCGGGCTGAAGTGATAGCCACAAGGAAAGCCGATTTCCAAGACAAATGTTGGAGGGATACCTTGTGTATGGGTTCGAAAGGTTCCTGCATAAGGCTTGAAAGTACTATATTAAGCTCCCACGGAGGAGAAGGGCTTCTGATGGGAGGTAATACCTGTTTTAAACCTTTTAAGAAATCCTTAATTACAGAGATTCTAAAAAAGGAGGTTTGTGTGGGCAATTTCGCAGTCAAGGCTGCCAGGTGAACTTTAATGGAGGAAATTTGTAAGCAGGATTTTATAAATTAAGTGACTATGGAAGAATGACATTTTCGTGGCAAGTGGTAGGGTCTATGTTCATTGGATGAAAACCTCATGCAGAATCTTCTCCACTTAAAAGCATATGGTGAACGTGTTGAAGGCCCCTTAGCTTCTTTGAGAATTTCCATACAGTCCTGAGGTAGATTCTGGTGTCCATATTGTATCAGTTCCGGAGCCATGCTGCCAAATTCAAAGAGGAAGAGAGATTGGGGTGCAGTATCTGGCCTCCGAATTTCATCAGCAGATCTGGTCTGCATGGCAGCTTCAGATGTGGACGGATAGACCGGTGAAGGAAGTCCATGAACCACCCTTGGCGTGGGCACTCCGGAGCTATGAGGATCATCTTTGCTGAGGACTGAGCGAACTTGATGAGGACTTTCGGAATCGGGGGGATCGGTGGAAAAGCATAGAGATATTTGCCGGACCATTCGATCCATAGGGCATTCCCCAGAGTCCCTGTCTGGTAGAACCGCTTTGGCATTTGCTGTTTTCTACAATGGAGAACAAATCGATGCTGGGAGTACCCCATCGCTGAAATATGTCTTGTACCACGTCGTTGTGCAAGACCCACTTGTGGTTTTCTTGCAGGAGTCTGCTGAGCGAGTCCAACTGAACATTTTGGACACCTGGTAGGTGTACTGCTGTGATTGTCAGGTTTCTGGCAAGAAGCCAGTTCCAGATTGTCTGGGACTCGTGAGACAAGAGTCTGGACCATGTCCCCCACCTGCTTGTTGAGGTAGTACATCGTTGTGGTGTTGTCCATCTGAAAAAGCAGGGAGGGGGAGTTGAACGACGGGCAGAAAGCTTTCAAAGCCAGATGGACTTGCACGTAGTTCCAGGAGGTTGTTGTGGTACGAGGCTTCCTTCTTTGACCATTTCCCCTAGATTTGGGAATGGTCCATATGGGCTCCCCAGCCCAGAAATGACGCGGCGGTGACTACAGTTTGAGGTGGAATCTCCTGATGGAACGAAGTGCCCTGGAGGAGATTGGATGGGGAGCAACACCATTTGAGGGACAACTTCGCCTGGAGGGATAATTGAATCTTGTCCTCCCAGTTTCCTGTCCGTTAGTCCCACTGATCTTCAATACATTCCTGTAGAGGCCTCATGTGTAGACAGGTATTTGGTGTGAGGAAAATGCATGAAGCCATCGAGCCGAGTAGAGAGAAAACTGTCCTTATTGTTGGATGGGAAGCTTTCATCAGACCCTGACATTTCTGAAGGATCAATAAGCGTCTCTCCTCTGAAGGAATCACTTTTGCCTTTAACGTGTCGATGGAGGCTCCTAGATATTGTAAGGTCTGAACTGAGGTAGAGACGGACTTGTGATTGATTTGAAGTCCCAGCCTCTGAAAGAGCTCTCGAGTGCAGTTGTAATGAAGCTGTGCATCTTGAGCTGAGGACACTTTGATGAGCCAATCATCTAGATATGGATAGACGAATACTCTGTGTCTCCATAGATGGGCAGCAAACACTGACCTGCATTTAGAGAATGTTCTGGGTGCTCAATTCAGACCAAATGGGAGAACTCTGTACTGGTAATGGTCCTGTCCCACCACAAACCTCAAGAATTTGCAATGCTTTCTTGCAATTGGAATGTGAAAGTACGCGTTTTGTAGGTCGATTGAGCAGAGCCAATCCCCTTGACATAGTTGAGGATAAATTTGGTGTAGTGCCAGCATTCCTGAACATTTCTCGCCGAATCCACTTGTTTGCTGTCTTGAGATCTAAAATGGGCCTGAATTAGTTTCTGTCTTTCTTTTTGACAAGGAAGTATCTGGAATAAATGCCTGTTCCTTGCTGTTGAGGAGGAACAAGCTCCAACGCAAACTTCTGTAAAAGGATTTTGACCTCTGTTTGTAATAGAGGAAGATGGTAGTTGGTTGGCTTCGGAGGAATGGAAGGCGGAGGAGTGATGAACCGTAGGCAATATCCATTGCAAACAATATTCAGCACCCAGGAGTCTTTTGTTATGTTTTGCCACTCTACCAGGTAGTGACTTATGCTTTCCCCAAACAGAGTGGGGAACAGAAAAGGGGAAAGTAATGATTCACAGCTTCGACCCAGAAGGCAGCTCTCCCCCCTGAGGATGCTGTTGGAAGGATCTTCCTCTAGGTTTCCTTCGATGATTCGATTGGTAAGGCCCTTGTTGTTGTTTTTGTGCACCTCCCAGTTGACAGCTTTGATACCAGGAGGAAGATTGGCCTCTATGAGACGTGAAACAGCATTGGTAAGGCCGAAACTATTTTCTTTGTTCCCTAGGTCTTTCTAGGCTGACTGCCTTGAGAGTTTCCATCTCTGCCTTCATTCGTAACATTTCCTCATCGGCGTAGGCTTAAAAAAAGTAGTACCAGCAAAAAGCAGATTTAGAATCCTTTGCTGTGCCTTTGGTTTGAGAGAGGTTAGACGCAGCCAAGATTGTCGCCTAAGGGCTATCGCATGGCAGTATACATGAGCAGCATAACGTAAAGTATGCTGCCGCACTTATCACCTGATTTGAGACCATCAGACCTTCATTAAGGATTTCCATGAAATCTTCAGTTTTGTCTCTGGGTAGATGGTCAAGAAACTGATTCAAGGACTCTCACAGAGCTCTGTCATATCTGCATAGTAAGGCAGTAGCGCTAACTGCTTTCATGGAAGTTATTGTTGTTCCACACATCTTCCGACCCACAGAGTCTAACTTACAACTTTCTTTGTCCGGAGGGACCGTTGATGAAAGAGCAGTGGCATGTTGTCTCCTTCACGCTACTACAATTACGAAATCAGGTGCTGGATCCTACTCTAGAGGACGATACTTCTTCTGAAGTGTAGAAGGCGCTGTCATGACAGAGGTTGGAGTGAGAAAGACCTCCATGGCCAGTTCAAGGAGACCTTGCACTAGCGGTAGCATGGGTCGAGCTATACACCTCTGTTGTAGGGTCTCAAAGATGACAGATGTCGTTGGAGTTGGGGCTGACAAAGGAATATTTAATTTCGTGGCTCCCCTCAGTAGAACCTCTTGAAAAGTGGGGATTTCGTCCACCGGAGAAATCCTTGGAGGCAGAGAGTCAGTCAGTGTGGGAGAGTAATGACCAGTAGATGTAGAAGACCTTGATCGTGAATGATGATGGTGATGAGACCTTTGAGAGGAAGCTGAAGTATGTCAAGAATTGTGACGATGGCGCTTAGAATGATTGCGCGATCTTGACCTTGATCTCCTAGGTGTTACTGGTGCTGGTGGTGGAAGAGACTTAGGTGGAGGTGGTGGAGGAGGAGGAGGTGGAGGTGGTGGAGGAGGCAGTGGAGGAGCCGGCGGAGGAGGTGGAGGAGATAAAGGAGGCACTGGTTGATGCTCTGAAGATGGGGAGTAAGTTCAAGAATACTCTGAATCAGGAGAGGAGTAGATACACCTTCTTTTCTTCCTGGTCTCCTCAAGCCTGGGCGACATTGATAGAGTTCTCGACGTCCAAGAATGCCTCGACGTCGACCTGCTTGTGACGGTGAATGTCGAAATCGTCTTGATGTCGGAGAGCGCCTCGACGTCGAACTTCGAGCCTGTCTCGACGTCGATCTTGTATGCCTCGACGTCGATCTCCAAGTTTGCCTCGACGTCGATCTCTGGGCACCATGCCTCGACGTCGATCTCCGCTGACGATGCCTCGACGGTGACCTGGGAGGAGTCTTCGACGTCGTTCTTGGGCGTTTGCTTGACGTTGAACCTGGAATTGATGGCGAACAGGTCTGCGCTGTATGTCTTCTCGACGTCTATGTCCTCAACGTTGACCGGGACCAATATCATTTTTGAGCCCCTTCCTTCCTGGAACACTCTGTAGAGGCTGTTAACAGAGACCTGGTAGAGGTTCTACCCTCCCCATGCCCTGAGGTCCCACCTTCAGATTGAAATTGCAGCCTTCTGTGCTCCTAAGTCCCATGAAGGCAAATATTCTCCCAGTCTCTCAGGATACGTCTGGAAAAGTTCCTGCAGTGTTGACAAGACTCAGGAACATGATCTTATGGAAGACAGAGTATACAGACCTCATGTGGGTCTGTCTCAGCCTTCTTTCTCCCACAAGCTGGACACTTGTCAAAAAGGGATAGCATTTCCTTGACAAAATGCTTTTAATGTCTGTCAGAAAATGACAGAAAAAAGTAGGGAGAGACAAAAGACGTTGAATGAAGTAGTAGTTAATCAAATTCAATAAAGATTTTTGAAGAAAAAAAACACTTTTGGTTGAGCTCAATGTTCCAGGATCCTGTCAGCAGGAGCCGGAAAAAAGAACTGAAGTAACTACCACCTGCTATGCATGATGGTATACCGGTGGTGCCTGGTTCCTTAAAGGCACACAGTTCTTCTTTTAGACATATTATAGTCTATGAGGCTTCTCTGTCCTGCTCCTTTCACCTCTATCACAAAAAAGGTTTTGTGAGATATATACTGTGGACACAAAAATTATCTGAAATGTACTTATTCTGGCCCCTTTTTTCTCTTCAAGATGAAGAACCTGGCCAGTTGTAGCCTAGGTAAATAGACTGCATAATCTGTCTCATGTGGGCGGGACTATTCCGCGCTGATGACTATACATGGAAATCCCCTGCGAGAGAAAGTAGAGCTTTTAGGAGCCTTAGAAAGAGAGGTCTCTAAGGACTAATAATCAGGCCCTACAGTCAAACATGTGTGGCTTTAGAAAGGTTTAAGGTGGAGGAAAGGGGTTGGGAGGAACGGCAGGAATTAAGAACAGATGGCTTTCACTAGGCATGGGCAAAATTTAATTTACGCTGGTATAATCTTGCATAATTTCATGAATTTCACTGTACATGCTTGAGGTTACACGCTTACGCCATGCCACGTAATTGAGACTTCATTGTTATAAAATAGTGCTTCAGGAGCACAGGAAGAAGAGAAACAAGTTGAATGAAGGTGGTTGTTTGTGTCAAACACAATTGTGTGTGGGCATTTTTTTAGTGCAAAACATCTCCTTGCAAAAAAAACTAATAGAAGAACAAAAAACAAGTGGATGCATTTTGCTCTTAAAAATGGTGTAAAATGCCAGAGCCAGCATATGACATGATAACATGTAGATTTGTGTAATTTTTAGGGCATTACACGTGATTTCTGCAAAGGAAATGACCTGAATTCCACTGTTTCTTAAAGCTTTCTAATGAGCAGATGAGGCTCATGGAATTCTTTTTCACACCTTCTCTGACTCGGAGCTCTCAAAACTCGAGGGTGAGTGTGATACAGTAAGGAGACATAGAGTTTTATGCCCTGTTCTGGTGCCTGGTTGTCTAGGCATGTAAATACCAAACACACCTTAATTTTCCTTGTACAGCCATGCATGTTTCTTCTGCTCCTAAATCCTACCTCTGGGAGGAAGAGTTTGCCAGAACCAGAAGCTCATCCGCCAGAGAAAAGCTCAGGGAACAGAGCTGGAGGGGCAGGTGAGTGCAAAAGGAAACACAAGAGGGGGTTCACATGTCCTCTAGGAAAGGACATTGTTATATAAGTAGGTCAGGGGTCTAGCTGGCCCAGACAGAAGTGAGATGCCAGGAACTTCCTGGGAGGAGACAGGAAGAAAATGAGTTACTTACCTGTGACTACGGTTCTCCAGTATTGGTATCTTTCATAGATTCACATGCTTGTATCATCCCCGTCATCGTAGTGGGAGTCCCACGGTATATATATATACATAAGCAGTACCAAATTACTATAGGCTACCATGCCTATCCACCTTCTTTTGTAAAAAGAACCAAAACCAATCAACAGCCAATCAGGCGACAGCACCCTCTAGAACAATCCCAAGAGAGGCTAGGTTCCTCAGATTTTCCCGCATAGATTCACATGCTTGTATCAGAGTAGCTAGCAGTTTCCTAAACATGCATGTTTATATCATTGAATATCACTTTCCTTAAAGGTATTCGATGTGAACCCATTGAGGAAGATGGTCCATCAAAGCATGAGACTGTCATGTGATTAGGGTAGAGACTGTGCACTAATGAGGAGCATCACACCCAGTGAGAAGGACACTGTGCTCCCTGGTGTGAGACTTACTCCAAATGAGTGAGGCTCTGAAAGAAGGGATTACTTTTGTACAATGCTTGAAGGTGTGAGAATCACTCTCAATGAGTAAGACTGTGCTACAAGAAATATCTGTTGTACCTAATGACTGAGACTGAGCCCAAGGTGTGAAACTCACACCCAATGAATGAAGCTTAGTTTCCTACCTTTGATTACCCTGTCACTCTTCCAGATTACCTCAAAAATAAAGAGAAGGGACCCAGCAACGAAGGGGAAGGGTACCAACAATGACCAAAGTCTTGAAAAGAGTCTCCTTTGGGTAAATCCCGAAGGAGACTCTTTTCAAGGCTCTTCCAGAATACTCCTTGTCCTGTTCTGGATTGGTTTATCTTCACAGCACTGGCAAGCATAACACTCTGCATTAACTATTCTCTCTGCTTCCCTCAGTGTAGTGAGAGGGGAACCAGTGCTTCTCCAGTATTGGATCTTTCATAGATTCACATGCTTGTATCATCCCCGTCATCGTAGTGGGAGTCCCACGGTATATACATACATAAGCAGTACCAAATTACCATAGGCTACCATGCAATGAACAGTCAGTGCCATAGCCTATCCATCTTCTTTTGTAAAAAGAACCAAAACCAATCAACAGCCAATCAGGCGACAGCACCCTCTAGAACAATCCCAAGAGAGGCTACGTTCCTCAGATTTTCCGCACAAGTGTGCAAGTATAAACCTTAGAGAATAAAGTAAGCCTTTCCGGGGAGGAGGGTGGGTCGCATGTGAATCTATGAAGCATACCAATACTGGAGAAGCATAGTTACAGGTAAGTAACTCATTTTCTTCTCCAGTATTGGATCGTTCATAGATTCACATGCTTGTATCAGAGTAGCTAGCAGTTTCCAAACATGCATAAGATAAGATAAGATAAGATGGTCATTTATAGAGCGCATACGTATGCCGGAGCGTCTTGGCGCTGGCAGAGAGAGAGAGAGAAAGGATGTCTTCATCCGCGAGTCTCGTCAAAAATCCATGTTTTTAACTGTTTCCTGAAGTCCAAATGATTGCCTAATGATTTCATAGAATGAGGAAGCCTGTTCCAAAGACTAGCAGCCCGGAAAGAGAAGGCTCTGCCACCCCATCTGACTTTACGTATCCGATTTATCTTGATGAGGCTTTGTGTGGTAGACCTTAAAACCCGGCTGGGCACATATGGAACGAAAAGCTTCTGAAGTCCTTGGCTCCTCCTCCAAATATAGCCTTGTGCACTAAACATATTGCCTTAAATTCTATGCGCTGCTGGATCGGGAGCCAGTGTAATGTTTTGATGCCGCCAGAGATAGAGTGGTCTCTGGGTACAGCAATCAGGAGTCTGGCAGCAGCATTTTGCAGAGTCTGCAACCTCTTCATCTGGGTCTTATCTATGCCTAGCAGCAAGGCGTTGCAGTAGTCAAGTCTCGAAAGTACAAGTGCCACCACCACCATCTTGCGAAGGTCAAATTCGATGAGAGGAAGAGTCTTCCGCAACGTCCTTATTAAAAAGGAACATGCTGAAGCAAGATTGCTGACATGTGCTGAGAAATTGAGTTGATTGTCAAAGAGCATACCCAGATTCCTGACTTTATAGACGGGACTAGGACATTCCCCCGCCTCCACCGGCCACCAAGATCCATTCCACACCGGGCTGCCCTGGCCAAACTCAATGATCTCGGTCTTCTCTGTATTAATTTTCAGGAAACTCTCCCGCATCCAGCTCATAATCTCAGACAGGCAGCTATGGAATTTAAGAGCCACCTGTTCAGAATGATCCATGGTCGAGACTATGAGCTGGGAATCGTCAGCATAGGAGATAATGGTAAAACCATATTTCCTGATGAGCTTGGCCAGGGGGGCTACGTAGATGTTGAAAAGTGTTGGTGATAAGGCAGAACCCTGCGGTACCCCACAGGGTAGCTGGAAAGTGCTAGACTGTAGGCCATCCCATAGCAGACTCTGTTCCCTACCTTCGAGAAAAGAAGAGAGGAGCGACAGAGCGGTTCCCTGCACACCAATGTTCTGAAGTCTGCGCTTCAACACCGTATGGTTAACAGTGTCGAAGGCCGCAGACAGATCTAACATCACCAGCACTGCCCTACCTCCCCCATCCACGACGCTACGAATTTTCTCCGCTGCCACCAGGAGTGCTGACTCCGTGGAATGCTGAGCGCGAAAACCGTGCTGAGAAGGGTCGAGCAGCTCATGGGAAACCAGATATTCTGTTAAGGCCCGGTTTAACTCCCTCTCCATGACCTTGGCCGCCAAAGGGAGTGCAGCAATCGGACGGTAGTTCTTCAAGATGTGCGGATCCAAAGTAGTTTTTTTTAGCAATGGTCTAATTATTGCCCTCTTCCAACTTGAAGGATAACTACCAGACGCGATTACTTGATTAATCAGCGGGGACAGCTCTCCAGCGATAACCTCAGCCGCACGATGAAATACTGCTGGGGGGCACGGGTCGAGAGGTGATCCTGATTTCGTTATGGTAATCAACCTACACGTTTCCTCCACAGAAATGGGAGCGAAATTACTAAAGCCCGTGTCGTCCTTGAGATTAGCTACCTGCTGCTGGTCGCCACAGTCCACATTGGTAGAAGAGCTCATAAAGTCACTATGGATGATCTGAACTTTCTCCTGAAAGTACAGAGCTAATTTTTGGCATGTTGCTAGGTCAGGCCGATATGTGCTGTCTTGAGGAGGCTTAGAAAGAACCGTTATGGTCTTAAAAAGCTCCTTTGCTGAATTACCGGCTTCCCTGATCTTAGTGGCAAGAAAAGCGCTTTTAGCTGCAATTATTGCTGCCCTATAGGCTGTGAGAGCGCAATTATACTGCTCTTTGCCCTCCGCACTATAGTCCCTTCTCCACCTGCGCTCTGCCCTTCTGCAAATGCTCTTCTGTGCCTTAAGCTCCTTGTTATACCATGGTGCAGATGGTTGAGTTCTTCTGGAACCCAGCAGCTTCTCAGGTGCTACTTTGTCCACCGCCGCCGCCAGCCAACCCTTGAAGAGCAAAGCAGCCTCCGAAGAGTCTGAGCTATGAGTAAGATGCAAACCTTCCAGAGCAGAGCAGAGATTGTCAGTGGTCACCTGAGACCATGGTCTAATCTTCTGCTTACCTGGCCTAGGGCCCTGGGCGCACACTGGTGCTCCGGTTGCAATGTTGAATAAAACAGCCCTATGGTCAGACCAGGGGAGAATCATAGTATTCACTATTTCCAGATTCATATTGTTAGTGAAGATACCGTCTAAGGTATGGCCCAAACTATGCGTCGGGCTCTTAACTACCTGATTAAAATCTAATGCTGCTAGATTTTCAATTAGCACGGCCACATCTGGCTGATCCGTAAGCTCTAGATGATAGTTAAAGTCACCTAGAATCATAAACGGATGGTAGTCTATCCGAGATTCTAAGAGTTGCATGAGCTTTTCTGGAAAATTAGTCTTGGGCCCAGGTGTACGATAGACTAATACTCCTTGACACTTATAAGAGTTGCCAACATAGATAGTGAAGAAGAAAGCTTCTGCGGGAAGATCTAGGTGTGTCTCCGTACGAATTTTAAGATGTGTTGCATATGCAATAGCTATCCCTCCCCCTCTTTTGCCTATTCTATCCTGGGAGGTAACCACATATCCTGTAGGCAAGGCAGAGTTCCAGTCTGGACCTGATGAACTATCCGTCCAGGTTTCGGTAAAAAAGAGTATGTCAGGCGCACTAAGTTCGATCAAGTCGTAGATTTGATAGCTGTGTTTATGCAGAGAGCGTACGTTTACCAGGATGCAGCTAAGTGTTTGCGATGTTCTAGCTCTTGTTGTAATGTGCTCGTCCTCTGGGTGCTTACTCACTGCCACTGCTATGTGCTGGCTGTTCCTCGCACACTTCATTCCCACCCCTATATGCTGCCCCTCCTTCTGGAAGTCACATCTAGTGCAGGGTCCAGGCTCTAAGGATTCCCCACATGGGTCCCTATCATGGGACCTGCATGGTACAGTATCCAGCGCCAACAGCTCGCCTCTACTGTAAAGGTGAATATGAGCGGGGGCAGGGGTTTCGGCGCTGGGCGCTGAGCGGGCGCGGACTGGCGCAGACGGGCTTGCCTTTGGCGTGCCACCGGCGCGCCCGCTGCGCGGTCGTCTCAGCGCCACTTTTGAATGTATTGGCCCCGCCCACCCTAACTAACGCGTCAAGCCCAGGTGCGATGCGGACCCGCCTAGCCGGGTCCGCTTGGGTCGAGCGTCAAGATAGCAGAAGGAACAATCGGCAGCCACAATACAGTCAGTGAGTGGTATACAGTGTGCAAAGTTATGCTGTGTGCAAAAATGCGTTCGGCGGCAGATCACCAACTATAATTCTGCTTTTAGGAACAACACAAGCGCGCTTATAGGAAAAGTGCAGTCACTGAATTAAAAACCCAACTATGATTCCAGTATTTAAAACAATACAAAAGCAATTTAAAAAAAGCATGCAGTCGCAATTTAAACGTCGCCGCTATAAAAACAACACTTTCAGGCAATATTTCAAACAAGGATGGGAGAGCGAACTAATATTGCAACGCAGCCCTCTCTACTACCGCTGCGCGGTCGTCTCAGCGCCACTTTTGAATGTATTGGCCCCGCCCACCCTAACTAACGCGTCAAGCCCAGGTGCGATGCGGACCCGCCTAGCCGGGTCCGCTTGGGTCGAGCGTCAAGATAGCAGAAGGAACAATCGGCAGCCACAATACAGTCAGTGAGTGGTATACAGTGTGCAAAGTTATGCTGTGTGCAAAAATGCGTTCGGCGGCAGATCACCAACTATAATTCTGCTTTTAGGAACAACACAAGCGCGCTTATAGGAAAAGTGCAGTCACTGAATTAAAAACCCAACTGTGATTCCAGTATTTAAAACAATACAAAAGCAATTTAAAAAAAGCATGCAGTCGCAATTTAAACGTCGCCGCTATAAAAACAACACTTTCAGGCAATATTTGCATGTTTATATCATTGTATATCACCTTTTATACCGTAGAGGATGGTGGGCCATAATAAACATGCGAAATAGGAACATTTATAATGAAAGTATATTAAAAACATATAGGGCCATATGTATCATTCCAAATTGCAAACAGCAAAGAGAGCAGCAGAGGAAGATACTGCTCTTGTGGAATGCGCCTTGGTGTTAAGGGTGTTAAGGGGTTTACCCGCTTTCACATGACATAGTTGGATAGTAGAAGCAATCCAATGTGCAACAGTCCTTTTTGTAACAGCAGATCCTAACTTAATAAGGTCCATAGGATACTAGGAGTTGAACTGTTCTGCGTAGGTGCTTAGTTCTTTGCAAATAGAATTTGAGGCACCTCTTTACATCTAGAGAGTGAAGAGACTTCTCCGCTGGAGATGAAGGATGCGGAAAAAAGGTGCGTAGAAGTACTGGCTCATTGAGGTGAAACTGGGATGGCACCTTTGGAATAAACTTAGGATTTGTTTGCAACATTACAAAATCCTCTGTGAAATGTAAGAAAGGTTCCTTGATGGTGAAGGCCTGGATTTCGCTCACTCTTCTAGCTGATGTGAGCACGAGAAGCAAAGCTACTTTCCATGAGAGATATATGAGCTGTGAATTGTGGATCGGCTCAAAAGGCGGCTTCATTCATTGTGACAAGACTGTATTCAGGCGCCATTCAGGCGGAGGAGGCCTGATAGGAGGAAAAGTTCTGAAAAGGCCTTTCATAAACTGTTTGATGATGCGAGCAGAGCAAAGAGAAGAGGTGTCCGATGTTCAAAGGTATCGAGAGATAGCCGCAAGATGTACTCTTACTGAAGCATAAGCAAGACCTGACCTTGCCAGGGATAAAAGGTAAGGCAGGATTTTTTCTGGGGTAGAGTCAAAAGGGTGAATACTATTGCGATGGCATGAAGAGCAGAAACGTTCCCATTTCAGTCTATACGTTTCTGACTTCAATTCAGCTCTTGCCTTTGACAAAATAAATTTACAATCCTGAGGGATGTCTAAATCTTTGTACTCATTGTGGTCAGGTTCCAGGCATGCAATTGCAGCGAAGGTGGATGAGGACACAGGATCTGTCCCTTGTTCATCGTCAACAATATGAGAGATGGAGGAAGGCGAAAAGGACTGGACTGCGATAGCAGGAGAAGTTCTGTGAACCAGTACTGACGAGGCCAACGTGGGGCAATGAGGATGAGTTGGCACGGTTCCCTCTTCATTTTCTTCAACACTCTGGAAATTAGAGGATATGGGGGAAAAGCGTACGCAAAGATCCTTGACCATCTTATCGAAAACGCATTCCCCCCATGACCCTGGCTGAGGATTCCTGCTGGCATAGAACCGGCATTTCTGGTTCTCCTGAGATGCAAACAGATCCAGGTTGGGTGTTCCCCACTTTCTAAATATGCGGTTGAGAATCGTTTGGTTCAGTTCCCATTCGTGGTTCGATACAGTTAACCTGCTCAATGTGTCTGCTAGGTTGTTCTTTATTCCTGGGAGATGCCCCACTTTGAGGGTTATCTGGTGCCGTAATGCCCATTCCCATATATTCTGAGCTTCCCAAGATAGAATTGGGGATCTCATTCCTCCCTGCTTGTTGAGGTAATGCATGCAGGTAGTGTTGTCCATGCGTATGAGGACTGAGGATGCTTTTATCCTTGGGAGGAATGATTGAAGGGCTAGAGAAATTGCCCGCAGTTCCAGAAAATTGATATGCATTTTGGAAAGAGAGAGAGACTCCGTTTGCCACTTATTTGCAGGTCTTGCAGATGAACTCCCCAGCCTTCCAAAGATGCGTCTGTTGTTAGAACAAATTCTGGAAGAGGAGAAAGGAATGACTGTCCCAGAGAGAGATTGTGAGGAGATTGCCACCAAAGAAGTGCTTCTTTAATAATAATAAAAATAATAATAATCACGGCATTTGTAAAAAGCGCGAACAGCTACCTCAAGCAGAGGTGTCCCAGCGCTAAAGCAAGACAGAAGTGCGAGCAACAAGAACTACTCATGCTAACCTAGTCCTTCGGTTCTAGGCTAAAAAGCCAGGTTTTCAGTGCTTTCCTGAAAAATGGCTCAGATTCTATCTGCCGCGAAAAGTTAGGCAAGGCATTCCATAGCTTAGTAGCCGCAACCATGAAGGATCTCCCTCCAATTCGCGCTTTCTTAAACCGCGGAACGCATAATAGGTTTAAGGAATTAGATCTCAGGAGCCTATTGTGTTTATAGCTACATAAGCATAGTTTCAAATAGCTCGGACATTTACCATGTAGGGAGCGGAAAGCAAATGTCAGGGCCTTAAATTCAATTCTCCTGGCCACGGGCAACCAGTGGAGTAACTTAATGTGCGGAGAGATATGATGGCGATAGGGTACTCGCCTAATCATTCTCGCAGCCGCATTTTGGACCATTTGCAGTCTTTTAATCAAATATGCAGGTAAGTCTACATATAGACTGTTCACGTAGTCCAATCTAGCCGTCACCGTGGCATGTATAACCACTCGGCGACAGTCCTCAGGTAATAAATGGATGAATTTTCGTACGCTTTTCAGTTTACCAAAGCAGGTCGAAGACACCTGCATGATCTGAGCTGAAAGCGAGAGATCCGTCTCTCATTTAAACCCAAAATTTTAGGAGACTTTGCCGGGGTAAGTGGAGGACCCATTTCCTGCGGCCACCATAGGTCCGCAGGTGGCGGGAGAGAATAGTACCTCCGTTTTCTCGGCGTTAAGCTTCAATTTGTTGTTATTCATGCATAAGGAGATATCTGTCAAGCAGCCCTTAAAGTTCTTAAAGGCACTGTCCGCTTGATCTTTAAAAAAAGAACACCAACTGGGTGTCGTCGGCGTAAGATATAGCCTTCACACCCCAATTGGCTATGAGCGAAAACAGCGGGGCCAGATAGATATTAAAAAGGAGCGGGCTGCGTGCTGATCCCTGAGGGACTCCACACCAGATCTGCTTGCGTTTGGATTTGTGTGTTTGCAGGGCAATCTGTTGTGTCCGGTTGGAGAGAAACGAGTTCAGCCAGCTCAAAACCAGCCCCCCCCCCAAGCCAATATCCTTGAGTCTATGTAGCAATATTGCGTGGTCTACCGTGTCGAATGCAGCGGACAAGTCAAGAAGCACCAGCATCGCTGATGCCTCTGCGTCCGTTCTTTCATGATCGGAGTTATCCGAACTATGTCGTCAAATGATACTGATAACTGAAGCCACTGGGCATCCAATTGTTCTTGAAGTGGTCTCATTCTCAGCCGAGCATGAGGAACCATGTGAATGGCGGAAGGCAACATCCCGAGAAAGAATTTGAGGAGACTAATAGAAGCGCACTTTCTTCTGTGAAGGTCGTGAGCCAGAGATAAAATGGTGTTCATTCTTTCCGTTGATAAGTATACCTTGTTTTGTAGAGTGTCTATCAGTGCTCCTAGGAACGTTATCCTCTGAGAAGGAGCTAGAATGGATTTTTGGAGATTGACTGCCAGACCCAGAGAATGGAACAGTTGCTGGCAGAAAGAGATGTCTTCTGAAGCCTGACGAACAGATGAAGCTTTTACCAACCTTTCGTCGAGGTATGGGAAGACTTGTAAGCCTTTCAGTCTCAGGAAGGCTGCCACGGGGGCAAGGCACTAGGTAAAAACCCGTGGAGCTGAGCGAAGGCCAAATGGAAGGACCATGAACTGATAATGCGAGCCTGCCACTGTGAACCGTAGAAATTTGCGATGTTTGGGGTGAATCGGGATATGGAAGTATGCATCGTCCAGATCCAGTCTCGTTAAAAAATCCAAATGGTTGAAAAGCTGTAAAATCTTTTGAATGTGACCATGCTAAAGGATTTCTTCAACAGGTACTTGATTGAGTTTTCTGAGGCCTAAAATGGGACGCCAATCCCACGTTCTCTTCTTTTTTATGAGGAAAAAGTAAGAGTAAAATCCCTTCCCTTTCTGAAAACGTGGAAGAAGCTCTATTGCTCCTTTTTGCAGCATTATCAAAGCCTCCTTCTTTAATAAGTGGAGATGATGAGTTGTTGATTTTTGGGGAGGGTGATGAGGTGGCGCTGTGGTAAATTCTAGGGTATGGCCATACCTTATTATATCTAGGACCCATTTGTCTGATGTTATACTTTCCAATTGGTCCAAGAAAAAGGAGAGAGGAACTTTCTTTTTGGAAGTCAGAGGAGCGGCAGGCGGCGGAGCATTGTCACTGCTTACGGCCTGTGTCTCTAGATTGAACCTATTGTTTTCTCCTGGGCTGTATGGAATAAGCAGCCTGTGGTGGTGCTTGATATTGTTGTTGCTGCTGATAAGTTGGTCTGTAAGAGGTGTGTGATTGAGGTTGGTACCTTTGATAACCTCCTTGAAAGGAATAATTTCCTCTGCCCGCGCTCCACAAAATGGGGTTTTCTTGTATTGTAGCGCTCCTAGGGCCCTAGCAGTGTCCGTATCTGTTTTTATGGTTTGTAAAGCATCATCAACATGCTTGCCTAATTGTGACTTGCCATCAAAAGGCATATCCAAAATTTTCCCTTGTACTTCAGGGCGGAACATGGTTGCCTTTAGCCAACTATGGCGTCTCAAAACAGTCGCTCCAGCCAGCTGGCGGAAACCCAGAGACGCAATATCCATGGATGCGTCTATGATCTCAGAGGCCGATCTTTCTCTTTCAAGGAGGATTTCCTTGCATCCATCCTTTTGTCCTCCGGAATTAGTTCTAAAAATTGGGCAATATCTGACCACATCTGCCGATCATACCTGGCTAGAATCGCAATAGGGTTTGCAGCTCAAACAGTTGCCCCTGATGTGGTCGTAAATCTCTTTTCAATATTATCTAAACGCCTCCCTTCCTTGTCAGGTGGAGCAGTGACAGGTGTTAGGGGATTCCTCGATCTCCGCTGCGCAGCCTGTGAGATGACAGAATCAGGCTTAGGGTGACTTACAAGGCACGCTGGCGTATTGTCCGGAGCCTTGTATTTTTTGTCAATTCTAGGCAATACCTGAATAACAGTGGCTGGTGTTTTCATCACTTTCACTCCTTCCTCCCATATGTGATCAACGATAGGGATAGATCTAATCGACTTCCTAGCTGTGTCTTTAAAATCATAAAGGAAGCAATCTGTTTGCTTTACTGAAAGAGAGAGTTGGAAGCGTGCTGCTGCTCTCTCAATTAAAGCATGAAAACCATCGATGTCCTCTGGTTGAGATTCTACCATTTGAGGAGAAGGAGAAGCTGGTGTAGATATAACATAGTCATCCTACTCGTTTCCTGTTTGAGCGTCCTTATGAGGAGGCGTATCTTCAATCTCACCTTCATCAGAGGTATCGGGATGCAGCTGGGGTACACTAGTATCTCCGCTCGGGGACGGTACAGATACCGGCACAGAAGTTTGAGGTGGAGTATTGACTGGCAGTGGAGGTTGAGAAGCAGCAGCAGTCGATGATGGCTGCGAAGGTGGAGGAACAGCAGACTAAGGAAAACGTGTATGATAGTCTTGTAACAAATCCTGCAGATCTTGAATCATTGCAACAGGTATGTGAACCATAGGTTTGGAGACCGGCTCCATGTATTGCATCCTTGCTTGTGGAGGAGGATATTCTTGTTGTTAGTATTCACTACAGTCCTCCTCATCATCTTCCTGATACTTCACATGTAATTGTGATGGACTATCTGCTTGTGCAAACATTCCTTCATCATCATCAGATTATTGCTGGGTTCTGCAAAATTTGTCTCGTCAACAAGATCATCAACGGTGGATATAATGGTGTAAGCTGAAGAGAAGATGGTCGCTTGCTACCAGGCGTAATGTAAAATGACTTTGTCGACGGTAAAGCTGTCTGCATCGTCGACGAGGACCTGATTAGACCAGATACAGCCGTCATCGGTATCGTCGAACAAGTTACTTACCTTCGGTAACGATGTATCTGTAAGAAACATTAGTTAGTTAGATTCCTCACCTTAGAATATCCTCAGGAGTCAGGCTGGACGCGGAAAGATTTTTCGTCAACAATACCCCTTGCGCGTCGCTAGGCGTCGTCTGCGGCTCCGCGTCCATCATTGGCGTCGGGCGCCGGAATGACGTCGTCGGAGTACTTAGACGCCACCCTCGGGGGCTGACGTCAGTTCTTGTACATAGCTTTCCGCGCCAGGAACGCAGAGCCATGCAAGAGACCGACACTGGTGCCAAAAACTCTAGGGCCCTAGAAAGGATAGCCTTAACCCTAGATGTCGGTTCGCAGAACGGGGAGGATGGGTGGGCCGGTGAGGAATCAAACTAACTAATGTTTCTTACAGATACATCGTTACCGAAGGTAAGTAACTTATTCATCTGAAAGAAACACGTTAGTTAGATTCCTCACCTTAGAATAGATACCTCAGCAATACCAACCCCGGTGGTGGGTCTGCGAACCAAGATCACACCAGAAAGGCCTGGAGAACAGAACGGCCAAAGAAGCCATCTCTCCGGACTTGGCTGTCCAGGCAATAATGCTTGGCAAACGTGTGCAGCGAGGCCCATGTCGCCGCCTGACAGATGTCCTGCAAGGGAACTCCCCGCCCCAGGGCAGTAGTCGCCGCCGTTGCCCGGGTGGAATGGGCTCTCAGCCCTACAGGAAGGTCCATTTTAGCCAAGGAGTAACAAACATTTATACACAATACGACCCACCGCGAGATGGTCCGCTTGTGTACTGCCCTTCCCTTCTTAGCACCCACGTATCCAACAAAAAGCTGGTCGTCCACCCGGAACTGTTTGGTGCGGTCCAAATAAAAGGACAGCGCCCGTTTTGGGTCCAGACGGTGGAGCCTCTCTTCCTCTTTCGAAGGATGCGGAAAGAAGGTGGGCAACGTGACAGATTGCCCAATGTGAAAGGGAGTCACCACTTTCGGAAGAAAGGAAGGACGAGTCCAGAGGACAACCTTGTCCGGATGAACAGAAAGAAAAGGAGGCTTAGACGAGAGAGCCTGGAGCTCACTTACCCGTCTAGCCGAGGTGATAGCTACCAGGAAAGCAGTCTTAAGAGTCAGAAGACGAATGGGACAATTGTAAAGAGGCTCAAAGGGAGCGCACATCAGAAAAGTCAAGACTAGATTCAAATCCCACTGAGGCATTACGAAGGGGACAGGAGGAAACATGTGAGTAATGCCTTTGAGGAAACGAGAAACAACAGGGGATTTGAAAAGAGAAGGCTGATCAGGAAGCCGTAAGAAAGCAGAGATAGCCGAAAGATAACCTTTAAGCATGCCCAGAGCAGAGCCCTGCTGGGCCAGAGAAAGAAGAAAGAGGAGAACCTCAGAAAGAGGGGAAGAGAGGGGATCCACAGCCTTTGCTGTGCACCATGCCACAAATTTGTTCCACCTGCAGGCGTATGCCGTTTTTGTGGAGGGACACCTGGCTGCCAGAATAACATCACGTGGCAAGTCAAATGGCATCAACTGCCGCCGCTCAATCTCCACGCATGGAGGTGGAGACTGGACAGGTTCGGGTGGAGGACCGTCCCCTGCTGCTGCGACAGAAGGTCCTCCTGAAGAGGCAGTCGTATCGGGGGATCGATTGACAAACTGAGTAGCTCGGGATACCAGTACCTTCGTGCCCAATCCGGAGCCACTAAGATGACTTGGGCCCGGTCGCGCCTGATCTTCTTCTGCACTCTGGGCAGAAGTACTATAGGCGGAAAGGCGTACAACAGACCGCAACTCCACTCGCGACGAAAGGCGTCCCCGAGCGAGTGCCGCCTTGGAAACTCCAACGTGCAGAACTGCGGACATTGCACATTCTCTTCGGTGGCGAATAGATCTAACCAAGGCTCTCCCCACTGCAGAAAGAGACCTTGCGCCACGTCCGAGTTTAGACGCCATTCGTGATCCATCATATACCGGCAGCTGAGTTCGTTTGCTCTGGCGTTCAGAGAGCCCGCCAGATGTTGAACCACCAGGGTGATGCCCTGGTGTTCCAGCCATGTCCAGAGGCGCAGAGCCTCCTGACAAAGGGTCCACAACCCCACCCGGCCCTGTTTGTTGCAATACCACATGGCGGTGGTGTTGTCCGTGAACACCTGCACCACACTTCCTCTGACAGAGGGAAGGAATGCCTTCAGTGCAAGCCGGATCGCTCTCAGCTCCAAAAGGTTGATATGGAGCCGATTCTCCGCCGGAGACCAGAGTCCTCTGATCTCCGCCTCCCCCATGTGGCCCCCCCATCCCAGGAGGGACGCATCTGTCACTACTACGTGCTCGGGTTGGGGTAGGGAGAGGGATCTGCTGCTGACCCAATCGCGGTTTGTGAGCCACCACTGCAACTGCTTTGCAGTGCCCTCCGAGATCAAGACATGGTCGGACAGGTTGCCCCGATGCTGAGCCCACTGAAACTTCAGGTCCCACTGCAGAGCCCGCATTCGCCACCTGGCGTAATTCACCAACAGGATGCAGGAGGCCATCAGCCCCAGAAGCCGCAGCACCAACCTGACCGAAACCCAGGATAGAGGCCGAAAGATGGGAATCAGAGCCTGAATATCCTGCACCCGCTGTTCCGGAGGATAGGCCCGGAACTGCGACGAATCCATAACCGCTCCGATGAGGAGCTTCTGGGAGGGTCTCAGGTGCGACTTCGGCACATTGATGGAGAACCCCAGCAAATTGGGCCGTAGTCTGGAGGTGGGAGACGACTTATTGGGGCGAGCCCGCCTTCAAAAGCCAGTCGTCGAGATAGGGGAAGACTGGAACCCCTGATCTGCGCAGATGAGCTGCGACCACCGCCATCACCTTCGTGAACACCCGAGGGGCACTGGTGAGGCCGAAGGGGAGCACGGTGAACTGAAAGTGCTCCTGATCCACCGTGAACCGCAGGTAACGCCGGTGGGCCGGCAGGACGGGGATGTGAAAATAAGCATCCTGCAAGTCCAACGCTACCATCCAGTCTCCAGGGTCTAGGGCAGCCAGAACCTGAGCTAAGGTGAGCATCTTGAACCTCTCCTTCCGGAGCAAGGCGTTGACGCTCCTGAGGTCCAAGATAGGGCGTAGGCCCCCTTTGCCCTTCTTGGGAACCAGAAAGTAGTGGGAAGAGCAACCACGACCTACTTCTGGACCAGGAATGCGCTCGACGGCCTCTTTGGCCAAGAGGGCCGTAACTTCCTCCCACAGAAGATTCAAGTGATCCCCCGACATACGGTGGAACTGCGGTGGCATGGCTGGAGGGGTCGTCTCGAAGGGGAGGGAGTAGCCCCTTCGGGCGATTTGCAGCACCCACCTGTCCGACGTGATGGAACGCCAGTGGAGCAGGTGATGGTGAACTCTGCCGCCCACTGGCGTGGAATGGGCCTGAAAGCTCGGACTAGGAGGGCTTTGAGGCGGATGCTGCCGGGGTGGATGTGGACTGACCGGCACGTTGTCCTCCAGTACCGCTTCGGCGGAATCCACGTCTGCGACCGCGTGCAGGTTGGTTCTGCAGCCAGTGGCTAGGCTGACGTGAGGAGGCACCCCTTCCTTGGCCACGAAAGGGATGAAAGGCGGAAGTTTGTGGCCGCGGGCCAAGAGGCCCAAGGACTTGGCCGTAGCCCGGGAGTCCTTGAAGCGAGCCAGCGCACTATCCGCCTTCTCGCCAAAAAGGCGAGTGCCATCAAAGGGCATATCCATGAGGGTACTCTGGACATCCCCCGAGAAAGACATGGACCATAGCCAGCGCCACCGTGGTTGAAATCGCCCTACCCAGCGAGTCCGTGGTGTCTAGTCCACATCATATGGCATGCCGTGCTGCATCTCGACCATCAGCAAGCGCCTGGGTGAGCCATGACCGGGCCTTCTCTGGACACAGGGGCAGCACGTCCTCCACCGTATCCCACAGAGAGTGGGAATAACGGTCCAAGAGGCAAGCGGTATTCAAGGACCGCAGTCCCAAACTAAGGGAAGAGAACAGCTTCTTTCCGAACTGTTCCAGCCTCTTGGATTCCCGATCCGGAGGAGCGGACGGGAAGGAGGATTGGGAAGTCGAGGCTTGGATAACCAGGCTCTCGGGCGTGGGGTTTTGGGACAGTAAAACTGGGGTCGCCCGGAGCAGGGCGGTGGCGCCGGGCTACGTTCCGATCCACAGGAGGTACTGTGGAGGGCTTGGACCAGGTGCCCTGCAGAACGTCCACTAGTGCCTCATTGAACTGCAGCAGAGGCTCCGTGAAGCTTGCTGACGGTTGAAGCACTTCAGTGAGGATGTTAGTCCTCACGGCCACAGCAGGCAACTCCAGCCCAAGGGCTTCGGCTGCCTTGCGCAGCACCACTGAAAAAGCAGCCCCGTCCTCCGAGGCCACAGTCGGAGGAGAGATGAAACCAGCGTCTGGGGAGGTGTCCAGACCACTGGCATCCCCCAGTTCGTATGCCCAGTCCTGTGAAAGTTCAGCCTGCTTGGCCATAGGGTCCTCAGACCCCTCCCAGCGCCCCCGTCATCCGATTCCTGATAAACAGGGGGAATAACCGGAGCCGGGCGGTAGATGAGATGCTCATCCATCGGCGTCGGATGCAACGTCGAGCGGCGCCGGGCCCGGACCGAGGCTAAACCAGGGAACGACGTCGTCCGGAGACGGCGCCAGAGGTGGAACCGGTGTCGGCGCCGGCGGAGGAGGCGTCGTGTGAGGTCGACCAGCGCCGGCAGAGATCCAGGCCTGGATCCCTCGGGGACCTGCGGCGTCGGTACCGAAGTCGTCGACGGAGCCGGGGCTGGAAACGCCGGCTCACGAGGTCACCCAGTCGAGCCCGCGGGGCCCAAAGGCATGCCGGCAGGCGTCGACGGCGGAGCCAGGCCCCTCATGGCCGAGAGGAAGGCACTGATCTCCACCGGAGTCGCGTCAGTCCCAGGGACCGGCGGGTATGGGGACGGACGCGGCTCCTGCGGCCCCGACGGAGCCGCGGGGGTGGTACCACCCTTGTGAGAAGTTGGCCTGATATATGATGTCACTAGTTCTAGTGTACACCTTGTATCAGTCCAAATAACCCTTATGGTGATTGGTTGTAAAGTCAACCTTATAGACCAGCTATCCTAGTGGTAGCATGGACAAGAGCAGTCTTAGGCTAAACTCTGTATGGCATGTGAAGCCAGCTGTTATACCATTATAATCCCGTGAATACCAAATGAAAGGACACCACACCAGATATATATAAAATTAGAATGTATTTATCCTAACATATACCCTCAGCACTGTTTATGAGTTCAGAGGTCTAAGCACAACAATTTCTTAAGTAGCATACGTTAAGTTACACAGGAAAAATACAGTTAGGCCCAGGGGCCACGCAAACCATATACTAAGAAAGTGGTATAAGTACCACGTCACGAACAGGGAGTAGGCCTAGGGAATCGCTGGGGCTACACTACCCTACCAATGGTTAGGAAGTGGGAGGCCCACGGGAAGCGTGTGCAGTGTGGAAACATACACACGGGTTACATTAAAGTCAATGGGAATGTAGCAATTAGAAATAGGAAGAATAAGGACACTTCCGAAGTAACTAGGAGGAAGCAACTAAAGACTTAGACACTTGGATAGTCAATATCCACTGGAGCACCGGAGTACTCGCGTTACCTCACCCACAGGAGACGGGTGCATAGGTGTGAAGATGTGTCGGGTGTCGTCGCTGGATCCTATGGATGCCTGAAGAACAGATACTGGCAGGCAGCCAGGAGGAAGATGTCTGGTGGATCCAAGGATGGATCTTGAAGGAAGAACACCTGCAAGCAGAGGGGACAAAGTCTGGGTCACTAGCCAGTGACCGTGTGGAACCAGGAAGGAACCAGGCGATGTCGTGCAGAACACAGGTGATGTGTTGAAGCTTGTCTCTGCAGCTGCATGGACCAGGAGGCGTCGAGGATGACCAGAACCAGGGTATGAGCTGTCCCACGAAGGATCTTGCTGCTGGCGGAGTCGACGTCCCGATTGGAGTCAACAAGCATTGGCAAAGGCACCCCACGCGGAATGGGAAATTAGCATCAGGTGCAGACCAGGAAGGTCTGAGGTGCTTTTCTTTCACAGGGAAGCAAGGGCCAGTCTGGAGGAGCCAAATCAGCGGTGGAAAGTTAAGGGTTCGTCGTCACTGAGGCTACTAGCCAACGGGCAAGCAACCGGACAGACGCGTTGAGCAGGAAAATGCAGAAGGGCCCCACGCAGAACTCGTGGAGTGTGGAGGGCTGATCTTTGGTGCAGATGGTGCTCGGGGTTGGGGCTTCTCAATCCCCAGAGCACAACTTCGAGGATGCCTCAGAAGCTGCGCTGGAAGCTACTCGCCAATTTTCCCAGGTAGCCGGTCCCACGTCTCTCGTCGCCTCCATGGATCTCAGCTTGGCTGTGGATGTGGATCAGGGTCAGAGAAGTCTGGAGGTCAAGGCGCTGGTCAGGCTCTGCAGTCGGTTCCTCGTAGAACTTGGGCAAAGCAAACGGCAGATCGCTTGTTGGTGCCTGTTTGCACAGGGAGGCCACTCCTTGGCCACAAGGGAGATTCTTCAGTCTTCTTGTCGTCGAATGTCAAAGGTCCAGAGTTTTGTGTCTAGTTTCAGTTCAGGATAATCCAAAGTCCTAGGGACTCAGCTCCCACTCTTATACTAATCTGGGGGGATGGGTTACCTGCTAGGTCCCTCCTATGGGTGGGACCAGGGAGGGGGGTGGTTACACCTGTGAGAAGTTGGCCAGCCACATCTAAGTCGAAAACCAGTAAAGCAAAAGCAAAAAGTGGGGGTGAACATAGAAAGCAGACCCTACTCTCCTACAACACCCCCTTCCCTTTGTCCAGTTTCGTGCCAGGACTGGGGCTGGAGTGCTCCAGCACCGGTTTGAACCGGACTATGCATGGGACACCTTGTGTGCCCCAGGCAGTGTCTCGTTTCTTTCATCCCTCCCTGCCCCAATACACTAAGCCCTGTCTAGGGTGGTGCTAGCACCTCCCAAGGCAGGAAACCTATTGTCCAAGCCTCCCTCGCTGGAAGGACTCCCAGCAGCAGGAGGTCAGACTTGTGTCCGTGGCAGCAGCATCCATTTTGTGATGCTGGGGCTCTGGTTAACTTTAACCGGGTAGTAGGACTTCAACATGTCTTCTCCCTCTAGAAGGGGGGAATACTATCCTCATCACCAGAAATGGTGTGGGGGTAGTATTCCAAAGTGTTAGACACCTTACACGACATGTTTTGATAAAGCCAAACCATAGTTACCATAACCACGAGGATTATAAGGCACTTTAAGAGTATATGGTAGGCGATATCATAGAACAGCTATAAGGACATGGTTCCGAAAGCTGCAGACAGGCTCAGCTCATGCTAGAGCACCATCTCACATGTTACCAAGCACTCTGCCTCCAGGATTGTTAAGGCCTGCCATAGGAGTGGCTGAAAGGTTACCCATGTGTCTATATATAAGGTAGGTATAGGAATACTATACCTAAGCAAGGGGTGATTACACGACCTTGCCCCAGCTGAGTGATCAGCTAGTTGTGTCATGATGGGAGGCCAGCCAGGGGTGGCATAATACATGCTGCAGCCCCTGGTAGGCCTAGGGTACGCCCATTCCCAGGGTACCTAAGGTACACTGTACAGGGCCCTATAGAGTGATCCTTACCAATTGGGTTATGTACCTAAAGTACATAGTATGAATTTAGAGAGAGAACAGCTGGGCTGTGGGTCTGATTAGCAGGCCGACAGCCACATCTAAGTCGAAAACCAGTGAAGCAAAAGCAAAAAGTGGAGGTGACCATAGGAAGCTGACCCTACTCTCCTACACTACCCCCCCCCCCCCCCAAACTTAGGGACATTAAACTAACCTTGACCAGTTGAGTCTTCATGTTCTAAGTGGAAATATCTGGAGAGTCCATCTGCATTGGCATGGTCAGTCCCAGGTCTATGTTCCACTGTGAAGTCCATCCCCTGTAGGGAAATGGACCACCTAAGAAGTTTGGGATTTTCACCCTTCATCTGATTTAGCCACAAGAGGGGCTTATGGTCTGTCTGAATCTTGAAGTGAGTGCCAAACAGGTATGGCCTCAGCTTCTTCAGGGCCCAAACCACAGCAAAGGCCTCCCTCTCGATAGCTGATCAACGTTTCTCTCTAGGGGTCAGCCTTCTACTAATAAAAGCAATGGGCTGGTCTTGACCATCTATATTCAGTTGTGAAAGAACAGCTCCCACACCCAACTCAGAAGCATCTGTTTGGACAATGAATTCTTTGGAGTAATCTGGACTTTTCAGAATAGGTGCAGTGCACATGGCCTGCTTCAGGTCATCAAATGCCTTCTGACAGCTTACTGTCCACTGAACTTTCTTTGGTATTTTCTTGGAGGTCAAGTCATTAAGTGGTGTCACAATGGACCGATAGTTCTTAACAAACTTCCTGTAGTATCCAGACAGGCCCAAGAAAGCTCTGACCTGTGTCTGGGTAATTGGAGGAGTCCAGTCCTTTAAGGTCTGGATCTTGCTCTCCAGTGGTTGAACCTGACCCCACCTACTAGGTGGCCCAGGTACACAACCTTGCTCTGCCCTATCTGGCACTTGGTGGCCTTGATAGTGAGGCCTGCCTTTTGCAGGGCCTCTAAAACATTCCTCAGGTGGACCAGGTGATCCTCCCAGGTGGAGCTAAAGACAGCAATATCATCAAGATACGCTGCACAGTAGTCATCCAGGCCTGTAAGGACTTGATTCACCAACCTTTGGAAAGTGGCAGGTGCATTCTTCAAGCCAAAGGGCATTACCACAAATTGATAATGTCCTCCTGGGGTTGAGAAAGCGGTTTTGGCCTTTGCACTCTCAGCTAGTCTGATTTGCCAGTAGCCTGCTGTCAGGTCAAATGTACTCAGAAACTTGGCAGCTGCCAATCTGTCAATGAGCTCATCTGCCCTAGGTATTGGGTGGGCATCTGTCCTAGTGACAGCATTGAGACCTCTGTAATCTACGCAAAACCTCATCTCTCTCTTACCATCTTGGGTGTGAGGTTTTGGCACAAGAACTACAGGACTAGCCCAAGGGTTCTCTGAAGGTTCAATGACTCCCAGCTCCAACATCTTTTGTACCTCAATCTTTATGCAGTCCGTGACATGGTTAGGTTGCCTGTAGATTTTACTCTTTACAGGCAGACTCTCACCAGTGTCCACCTCATGGGTGCACCAGTTTGTCTGACTTGGGGTCAGAGAGAACATATGTCTATAGGCCTGTAGAACTTGTCTGCAGTCCTGTTGCTGATGGGTAGTGAGGCTGTCAGAAAAGACCACACCATCTACTGAACCATCATCAGGGTTCTGAGTCAGCAGGTCTGGGAGAGGGTCACTCTCTTCCTCCTGCCCCTCATCTGTAGCCATGAGTAAGCCCATGTCTGCCCTGTCAACATATGCCTTTAACCTGTTGACATGAAGCACCCTATGGGGGCTTCTGGGAGTCCCATGGTCCACCAGGTAGGTGACTTCTCCCTTCTGTTCAACAATAGTGTGGGGTCCAGACCATTTGTCCTGGAGTGCTGCTGGGGCCACTGGCTCCAACACCCACACTTTCTGCCCTGTCTGGTACACAGTCAGCACAGCCTTTTGGTCATGCCAAGCTTTTTGGAGTTCTTGGCTTGCCTCAAGGTTTTTAGAAGCCTTCTTCATGTACTCTGCCATCCTTGAGCGGAGGTCAAGCACATAATCCACTATATCAAGCTTGGGTTGTCTGAGAGGTCTCTCCCATCCTTCCCTTACTAGACATAGGGGTCCCCTCACAGGACTCACAGGATGCCCAAACAAAAGTTCAAAATGGCTGTAGCCAACCCCCTTTTGTGGGACCTCTCTATAAGCAAACAGAAGGCAGGGTAAAAGGATGTCCCATCTTCGCCTAAGCTTGTCTGGTAAACCTTTTATCATCCCTTTTAGGGTCTTGTTGTACCTTTCCACAGTGGGTGATAGGGGGTAGTGAATCTGTAGTTAACACCACACTCCTTCCACATTGCAGTCAAATATCCTGACATGAAGTTGCACCTCTGTCAGAGACAACCTCCTTTGGAAACCCCTCTCTGGAGAACACTCCAAGTAGGGCCCTTGCCACAACAGGAGCTGTTGTGGTCCTCAGGGGTATAGCTTCTGGGTACCTGGTGGCATGGTCCACTATCACCAGTATGAATCTGTGCCCAGATGCTGTTTGGGGGTCCATTGGTCCAACAATGTCTATCCCCACTCTCTCAAAGGGAACCCCCACCACTGGTAGTGGTATTAGAGGGGCCTTTGTGGTGCCACCTGATTTGCCACTGGCTTGGCAGGTGACACAGGAGCGACAAAACTCCTTGGTATCTTCTGACATGTGAGGCCAGTGAAAGTGAGGGACAAGTCTGTCCCAAGTCTTATTCTGGCCTAAGTGTCCTGCAAGGGGAATATCATGGGCCAAGGTAAGAAGGAAGCCTCTGAAACTCAATGGTATGCCCAACCTCCTGGACGCACCAGGCTTGGGGTCTCTAGCCTCTGAGTACAGCAGCCCTTCATCCCAATACACTTAATGGGTACCTTGAGCATTCCCTGCAGCCTCAGCAGCAGCCTGCTGTCTGAGGGGTTCAAGAGAAGGACAGTCTAATTGTGCCTGCCTCAGATCTGCCCTTGAAGGTCCCCCTGTCCCAAGAAACTCAACCTGGTCAGGTTCCAGTTCTTCTAGGACAGTTCCTTCAGGGCTCTCAGAATCATCCTCCTGTGAGGGCCGATTCTCTACCTGAGGCAGGGGGAAGGCACAGTCTTAACCCTACTGCTCTTTCTCTTGGGTTGTGTCTGGTCCATTGTCCCAGGATCCAGCACTTGTTCAGTGTTGCATGTTTTTGCCTGTGACCTAGTCACAGCAAGGACATGTGCATCTATTCCCAGCATTTCTGCATGGGTCCTATACTCCACTTCAGCCCAAACTGAAGTTTCAAGGTCATTTCCCAACAGACACTCTACAGGAAGGTCTGAACTTACCACAACCTTCTTGAGGCCAATTACCCCTCCCCAGAAGAAGTTAACAATTGCCACACTATGGGAGGTAGTGGCATTGCTAGCGTTGGTCACTAGGTAATTCTCACCTAGCATGATCTGTCCAGGGTCCACAAAGGCAGGAGTCACCATCATGACACTAGTACCTGTGTCCCTGTAGGCCTGAGCCATCCTATGGTTGATTAAAGGAGTCTGTCTGTACTTGCCCAGGTTACTGGGGCTCACAGTAGAGGACAACGCTATGTCCCCATCACAGATCAGAACAGCCTGAGTTGGTATTCTGACTAGGCCAGAATCCACTTCAGTTCCCAGGGTTAACCCTATTACACCCTTTTGCTGGGAACCGCCACTTACAGCTGGACTAGGGGGTACAGTTGCCTTAGGGGCAATGGTGGTTGGGGGCTTGTCCTTTTTAGTGCATTCACTATACCAATGGGAATTGGACTTACAATAGATACACCAAGGTTTCTTTTGGCCATCTTTCTTTTTATCCTTTTTGAGAACACCCTCCCCCTGAGCCTTTTGGGGGCCTGGTGAAGACTTCTAGTCTTTTGCTTTCTGCACATTAACCTTCTGGTCTGCCTTTTTCTGATCACCGCCCTGGTTCTGGTTTTTCATCTTAACTCTAGTCCTAACCCACCTATCTGCCTTCTTTCCCAATTCTTGGGGAGAAGTTAGGTCAGAGTCAATCAAGTGTTGATGCAGCAGTTGGTTTTGACAGTTGTTAAGGATTTGTTCTCGCATGATCAAATTATACAATCCTGTATAGTCCTTAACCTTACTATCCAATAACCAGCCTTCCAGAGCCTTAGTGGCACAATCTACAAAGTCAGTCCAGTCCTGAGTCTGTGTCTTCTGGGTATCCCTGAACAACAACCTGTATTGTTTGATTTGATTGATTTGATTTATCCATTTGTAGAACGCGCGAATGCCCGAAGGCGTCTTGGCGCTGAGATATACTATTGGCTCTTGGAGATGTTGATTAGAGCTGAGCGGAGAAAAGCCATGTTTTAACTTCCTTTCTAAAGGATTTCAAGGATGGGCTGATTTTTATGGCCAGTGGTAGTTGATTCCAGGTTCTTGCTGTGTATACCAGGAAACTTCTTCCGCCCCAGTTGGCTCTTTTGAATCTCGGGACCCTGATGAGTTTCTTTTGGCCGGATCTGAGAAGTCTATTTGGCTCATAATGTTTTAGCTGTGACTTCAGAAATTGTGATCCAGTTCCGTTGATTGCCTTATAAGCCAGGCATAATGATTTGAATTCTATCCTTTTTGCAATTGGTAGCCAGTGTAGGTGTTTTAATTTGTGGCTGATTGGTTCAAACTTAGGTATGCCAAGTACCAGCCTGGCTGCTGCATTCTGCAGGCATTGAAGTTTGGCTAGGAGTTTCTTCCTGGCTCCGGCATAGAGGCCATTCCCGTAGTCCAGTCTTGACAAGGCTAATGCTGTCACCACAGTCTTGCGCGAATCATGCGGTAGATAAGGTAGTATTTTCTTAATCATTTTTAGGATGTACCAAAGTCTTGATGCCAACTTGCTGGCTTGGGCGTCAAATGAGATGTTGGTGTCTAAGGTGACTCCCAGGTTTTTCACCTTTTCTGATGATTCGGGGCATCTTCCCAAATTACTTGGCCACCATGAGGGGGACCATATATTTGTGTCACCTCCTAGTATCATGACCTCACTCTTGTCCCCGTTAAGTTTTAGGCAGTTCCTTCTCATCCATTGACTGATCTGTACCATGCAATGTTGAAATTTTTCTGCAGTGTCCTCCACATCCCTACTGATTGACACCACGATTTGAGTATCGTCGGCGTAGGATATTGGAGTGAATCCACTGTTCCTTATTATTTCAGCAAGGGGAGCCACATATAGATTAAAAAGAGTGGGGCTCATCGAGGAGCCCTGCCCTGCGGGACCCCGCATGGCAGGTTGAATAAATTGGATTTCTCTTCTCCTGATTCTACTGAGAAAGTTCTGTTCTCTAAGTAGGAGGCAATGAGGGTACAAGCTGAGTCATGTATTTGTGCTGCTTTCAGTCGTGTTATGAGGATCTCATGGCTGACTGTATCGAAGGCCGCCGATAGGTCGAGTAGCACCAAGGCGGCCTTCGAACCATTGTCCAGTACTTGCCTAAGTTCCTCCACTGCTGTAATCAAAGCAGTCTCCGTTCCATGTCCCTCGCGAAAACCAAACTGACAATGGTCCAGCCAGTCGCCATCCATCAGATATCGGGATAACTGTTTGTTTAACAGTTTCTCAAAAATTTCGCGGCAAAAGGGATCCTGGCTATTGGTCTGTAATTGTTTGGAGTTTCGCAATCTAGGTTTGGTTTTTTTAGTAGCGGCCTGATTGATATAATTTTCCAATCATCTGGAAAGATGTTGGTTTTGATGATATGGGAGAATAGTTTTTCTAACACCAGGCTCAGCTGTTCTGAGCAGATTTGTATAATTTTGGGTGGACAGGGGTCCATTGGGCTACCTGAGTTGGCGGTAAGAACCTCTTTCTGTATCTGTTCTGCTGTAGGAGGAGTGAAGTGGAACGATGTGGTTTGAACTGATTGTTCCACTGGGTTTATTAGGTGTAAGGTATCCTTTTCTATCGTCTCCGTGCTGTGATTTTTGAAGGAGACTGATGATACTTTGCTAACAAAGAATTCGCCTAATACAATACAGAAGTCTGAAGACAGTTCTTCTGAGTTATTATTTTTAAATTTTGATAATTTTTTGACAGTATCAAAGAGGGTTTTACTAGAGTTTTTTGACTCATTAATTTTCTGGACGAAGTATTTACTTTTTTCTGTTATTATTAATTTTTTGTAATTGGCTAAGGTAGCTTTATATTCTTGTCTGAAGTTGGTATCATAGTTGGTTCAGTGGTTAGGCCAAACCCATCAATTAGAGCACTCTTCAGGACAGTGTAATTGTCAGCATCCTCATCACTAACTGTGAGGAGCTTGTCTCTACCTTTCTCAGAGAAGGAGAGCCACAAGATAGCTGCCCACTGAATTTGGGGTACCTGTTGTACTTTGCAAGCCCTCTCCAAAGCAGTTATCCATTTGTGGATGTCATCCCCACACTTGTAGGGAGGGACAATCTTGCTCAGGTTTCTATTGTCATAGGTCCTGTCTCTATCCTTAGGGATAGTGCTGCCACCAGTGGGTTCTAACCCACTTAACTTTTGTTCTCTGGCCAGAGCAAGTCTCTCTTTGGCAAGGGCAAGTTCTTCCCTTTCAATCCTCAGAATGACTTCCCTCATTCTGGCCTTATGCTCTGTTCTCTGTGGAGAAGTCATTCCCCTGTGAGAAGAGGCATTGGAGCCATTAGAGATATGGGAGTGGATGGATTCCCTGGAAGGGGATCTTCCTCTCCTATTTCTCTGGTTAAGTCCACTTGAGGGTCTGAATAGGGGGGCCCCATTCTGACTCCCATGTAGGCTTCAGTTAGCCTGACTAAGTCTTCCAACTTGGACCTGGCTGTCTACCTCATCTCCTGAAGTCCCTTCTGACTCATCTTGATCAGTATTGTGAGGGGAGTCTTCTGTAGAGGGCAGGCCCTCATTGGTACCTAAGGTACAATCCTGGGAGGCTCTCTGAGCATCATACTCTTCTAAGATCTCCACAAGATAAATGAGGGTAGGGTTGGAACCCTGTTTTAACTTTCTGGAGGTACACAATTGTCTCATCTCCTGAAAAGTTAGGGTATCATATCTAGAGGGTATCTTTCTAGGATATCCCCCTCCTGAGAGAGACATGATCTAGTGAGGGTGTGGTGTGTGCACCTACCTACACTAGTTGTATCTACTATAACCTCTCTAGTAGTTGTAGTCAGGGTGTGCTAGGCCCTTCAACCTACAACAACTAAGTTCAGTAGAACTTAAGTATTCTAAGATTTTGTTTTATATGTACCTTACAGTACCTAATGTGATCTTTCAATTTGATATCTCAAGATTATAATGGTATCACAACAGCAAGCTCAGATCCCAACCGCTGCTCACCAATGTGAGAAGTTTGCCTGATATATGATGTCACTAGTTCTAGTGTACACCTTGTATCAGTCCAAACAACCCTTATGGTGATTGGTTGTAAAGTCAACCTTATAGACCGGCTATCCTAGTGGTAGCATGGACAAGAGCAGTCTTAGGCTAAACTCTGTATGGCATGTGAAGCCAGCTGTTATACCATTATAATCCCTTGAATACCAAATGAAAGGACACCACACTAGATATATATCAAATTAGAATGTATTTATTCTAACATATACCCTCAGCACTCTTTATGAGTTCAGAGGTCTAAGCACAACAATTTCTTAAGTAGCATACGTTAAGTTACACAGGAAAAATACAGTTAGGCCCAGGGGCCACGCAAACCATATACTAAGAAAGTGGTATAAGTACCACGTCACGAACAGGGAGTAGGCCTAGGGAATCGCTGGGGCTACACTACCCTACCAATGGTTAGGAAGTGGGAGGCCCACGGGAAGCGTGTGCAGTGTGGAAACACACACGCGGGTTACATTAAAGTCAATGGGAATGTAGCAATTAGAAATAGGAAGAATAAGGACACTTTCGAAGTAACTAGGAGGAAGCAACTAAAGACTTAGACACTTGGATAGTCAATATCCACTGGAGCACCGGAGTACTCACGTTACCTCACCCACAGGAGACGGGTGCATAGGTGTGAAGATGTGTCGAGTGTCGTCGCTGGACCCTATGGATGCCTGAAGAACAGATGCTGGCAGGCGGCCAGGAGGAAGATGTCCGGTGGATCCAAGGATGGATCTGGAAGGAAGAACACCAGCAAGCAGAGGGGACAAAGTCTGGGTCACTAGCCAGTGACCGTGTGGAACCAGGAAGGAACCAGGCGATGTTGTGCAGAACACTGGTGATGTCTTGAAGCTTGTCTCTGCAGCTGCGTGGACCAGGAGGTGTCGAGGATGACCAGAACCAGGGTACGAGCTGTCCCACGAAGGATCTTGCTGCTGGCGGAGTCGACGTCCCGAATTGGAGTCAACAAGCCTTGGCAAAGGCAACCCACGCGGAATGGGAAATTCGCTTCAGGTGCAGACCAGGACGGTCTGAGGTGCTTCTCTTTCATAGGGAAGCAAGGGCCAGTCTGGAGGAGCCAAACCAGTGGTGGAAAGTTAAGGGTTCGTCGTCACTGAGGCTACTAGCCAACGGGCAAGCAACCGGACAGACGCGTCGAGCAGGAAAATGCAGAAGGGCCCCACGCAGAACTCGTGGAGTGTGGAGGGCTGATCTTCGGTGCAGATGGTGCTCGGGGTTGGGGCTTCTCAATACCCAGAGCACAACTTTGAGGATGCCTCAGAAGCTGCGCTGGAAGCTACTCGCCAATTTTCCTAGGTAGCCGGTCCCACATCTCTCGTCGCCTCCACGGATCTCAGCTTGGCTGTGGATGTGGATCAGGGTCAGAGAAGTCTGGAGGTCAAAGCGCTGGTCAGGCTCTGCAGTCGGTTCCTCATAGAACTTGGGCAAGGCAAACGGCAGATCGCTTGTTGGTGCCTGTTTGCACAGGGTGGCCACTCCTTGGCCACAAGGGAGATTCTTCAGTCTTCTTGTCGTCGAATGTCGAAGGTCCAGAGTTTCATGTCTAGTTTCAGTTCAGGATAATCCATAGTCCTAGGGACTCAGCTCCCACTCTTATACTAATCTGGGGGGATGGGTTACCTGCTAGGTCCCTCCTATGGGTGGGACCAGGGAGGGGGGTGGTTACACCCCATTCCCTTTGTCCAATTTCGCGCCAGGACTGGGGCTGGAGTGCCCCAGCACCGGTTTGAACCGGACTATGCATGGGACACCTTGTGTGCCCCAGGCAGTGTCTCGTTTCTTTCATCCCTCCCTGCCCCAATACACTAAGCCCTGTCTAGGGTGGTGCTAGCACCTCCCAAGGCAGGAAACCTATTGTCCAAGCCTCCCTCGCTGGAAGGACTCCCAGCAGCAGGAGGTCAGACTTGTGTCCGTGGCAGCAGCATCCATTTTGTGATGCTGGGGCTCTGGTTAACTTTAACCGGGTAGTAGGACTTCAACATGTCTTCTCCCTCTAGAAGGGGGGAATACTATCCTCATCACCAGAAATGGTGTGGGGGTAGTATTCCAAAGTGTTAGACACCTTACACGACATGTTTTGATAAAGCCAAACCATATTTACCTAACCGCGAGGATTATAAGGCACTTTAAGAGTATATGGTAGGCGATATCATAGAACAGCTATAAGGACATGGTTCCGAAAGCTGCAGACAGGCTCAGCTCATGCTAGAGCACCATCTCACATGTTACCAAGCACTCTGCCTCCAGGATTGTTAAGGCCTGCCATAGGAGTGGCTGAAAGGTTACCCATGTGTCTATATATAAGGTAGGTATAGGAATACCATACCTAAGCACGACCTTGCCCCAGCTGAGTGATCAGCCAGTTGTGTCATGATGGGAGGCCAGCCAGGGGTGGCATAATACATGCTGCAGCCCCTGGTAGGCCTAGGGTACACCCATGCCCTGGGTACATAAGGTACACTGTACAGGGCCCTATAAGGTGATCCTTACCAATTGGGTTATGTACCTAATGTACATAGTATGAATTTAGAGAGAGAACAGCTGGGCTGTGGGTCTGATTAGCAGGCCCACAGCCACATCTAAGTCGAAAACCAGTGAAGCAGCACCAAAAAGTTGGGGTGACCATAGGAAGCAGACCCTACTCTCCTACAACCCTGACCCTCGACCGAGTCGCGCGACCGGCGAGGGGAGTCCGAAGAGCGGTGTCGCCTCTTGGACATCTTTGAGCGCTTCGACTTACCCGAAGACTTCGAGCCCGACGAGCGATGATGGTGACTGCGGCTCCACGACCGGTCCTTCGACCTCCTCCTGGACCGGGACCGTGAACGGCGCGGAGCCGAGTGCCGAAGCTTGAGAAGCTTACGGGACCGCTCCCGCCTAGCCTTCGAGGTCAAGGCCTGACAGTCGTGGCACGACTCCGCATCGTGGTCGGCCCCCAGGCAGTAAAGGCACCGGTGATGGTGGTCCGTCACCATCATCAGTCGATGACAGGAGTCACAGGCCTTAAATCCAGGCATCCTACCGGCACCAGAGTCGAGTCGACAGAAGACCAAAAAGAGTCAAAAATTTTAGTCAAAAAGTGACTAAGGGGTAAGCTCTTTCCGGATCGGCGCTGTCTGGCGCGGAAAAAAGAAGAACTGACGTCAGCGCGCGAGGGCGGCGTCTAAGTACTCCGACGACGTCATTCCGGCGCACAACGCCAATGACGGACGCGGAGCCGCAGACGACGCCTAGTGACGCGCAAGGGGTATTGCTGACGAAAAATCTTTCCGGATCCAGCCTGACACCTGGGGATATTCTAAGGTGAGGAATCTAACTAACGTGTTTCTTTCAGATGAGGAGATCGTCGTCGTCATGGCCGTAGACGTAGCCGTTGACGGAACCACTGTCGTCGACGGGATGACCATCGTCGATGAGACCCCCCTCGTCGACGAGGACGCCGACAAAAAAGTTGCAATTGTCGCCGTCGATGTTGTCGTCGATGATGAAATCGTCGGCAGTACAGCACTCATCGTCACCTGAAGCGTCATCGACGGGATCGTAGTCGAAACCATCGTCGGCGGTGGAGATTTCTTCGTCGACCATGAAGGAGAAACTTGCTTTGGAGATGATTTTCTCGACGACAAAGCCTTAGAAACTAACGCCGTCGGCGGTAAAAGTTTCTCAGAGACAGAAATCTTCATGGACTGATAAGAAGAATATTTGTCCTTGCCTTTTTTAAGACTTTTCTATTCAGAAGGAAATATTGGCTTTCCTTTTTGTGAGGTACTTTCTTCCTCATGGCGAGATTTCTTTGATGCCTTCTTTTTTGGAACCTCAGGAGAATCAAGAGATCTTTCTCTCCTCTTAGGTGTTTCTCTAGATGTCAATGAGGTAGAGCTCTCCTCATCCTCAGAGAGAACATCAGATTTTGCCTTAATTTTTTGAAGCCAAATCAGTAGTCTATCCTCTCTATCTTTGAGGTTCTTAGAAGAAAAGGTTCTGCATATTTTACAATCTTTTACCTTGTGTTGAGGGTAAAGGCAGTAGATGCAGTCCTTATGTGGGTCTTCTGAATGCAGCCTCTTTTTCCACACGATCCACATGACCTGAAGAGGCCTTTCTTAGAAGATTCAGACATGCTTGAAGAAATATTGTCAGAAATTTGAAGAAACAGAGAAAAAACTGAGCAGAGCTCAGGGAGACTCCCTTTCACACGACGTGCAGTAGAAAATCTGAGGAACGTAGCCTCTCTTGGGATTGTTCTAGAGGGTGCTGTCGCCTGATTGGCTGTTGATTGGTTTTGGTCCTTTTTACAATAGAAGGTGGATAGGCTATGGCACTGACTGTTCATTGCATGGTAGCCTATGGTAATTTGCTACTGCTTATGTATGTATATACCGTGGGACTCCCACTACGACGACGGGGATGATACAAGCATGTGAATCTATGAAAGATCCAATACTGGAGAAGCACTGGTTCCCCTCTCACTACACTGAGGGAAGCACAGGGAAGAGGATGAGCGGAGAGTAGCTCCTCATCAGTAGGCCATGTATAAGAGCTGAGGAATGAATAAAGATAATAGCCCTATGCCAGGGGCTTCTTTTATGCAGAGTGTTATGCTTGCCAGTGCTGTGAAGAGAAACCAATACAGAACAGGACAATGAGTATTCTGGAAGAGCGACAGAGTAATCGAGGGTAGAAAACCAAGCTTCATTCATTGGGTGTTAGTTTCACACCTTTTGCTCAGTCTCAGTCATTGGGTACCACAGCTATTTCTTGTAGCACAGTCTTACACATTGAGAGTGATTCTCACACCTTCAAGCATTGTAAAAAAGTAATCCCTTCTTTCAGAGCCTCACTCATTTGGAGTGAGCCTCACACCAGGGAGCACAGTGTCCTTCTCACTGGGTGTGATGCTCCTCATTGGTGCACAGTCTCTACCTACCCTAATCACATGACAGTCTCATGCTTTGATGGACCGTCTTCCTCAATGGGTTCACATCAAATACCTTTAAGGAAAGTCTCACTCACTGGACAAGAGGTTCACTTCATGGAAACAAATGCAACACTGAGTTCTACATCTTGGACCACAGCCTTAAACAGGGGTGTGAGTCTCAAATGTATTCTCAATAAATAGGGTTGCACCTACTTGCATGCACAGTCACACTTCCTAGGGGTGAGGCCTACAAATCTGAGTAGTCTCACGCACTGGGTGTGATTCTCAGTTCTCAATGTACAATCTCACTCGCTTGGAACATTTTCAGTGACGCCACTGACTTCAACAGAGTGGTGCACTGGAGAGTTTGGTTCAATCCCCTCAAATGTTCCTCATGTGGACTTTTAAAATTGAGATATCTGCTAAGACCTCACCTGGGGGCTGGTTGGCCATGAATTTACCTATTTAGTGGAGTGGAGTCAGACAGCTGAAGGGCCAGGGACAGGATTTCAAAAGACATTTTTATTTGCAGGGGCATTCCTGCAGAGACAATATGTGAAACAACCATGCTTTGAGGGTACAAAATCCAGACTACAGGGACTTAGAGGGGAGGAGAACAATTAAGGGAGACAGTTGGTGGCACAGGGGATGGTCTACATCACAATTCACCCCCTTCTTTGAAACAAACATTGACTATGCCAATAGGTTTGACTTGCATTTTGAGTCCTGGCAAAAACATCTATAAAAAGTCTGCTGGTGTGGACAAAAACACAAAAATGATTGCCTTTTGTACTCTGGATATATTAGATGAAAAATGTAATGCGGGTTGATTCAGCGTAATTTGAGATGCGAAATAGCACCTCAGTCATTGCATCAACTCCATAGGAGGGGAAAGGATACATTCAAACAGCCAATAGCAAACAACAAGAGAGAACATTTCCCCTGGGAGGAGCAAAAATTCAGTCCATGTGTATTTTTTTAAGAATTATTAACAATAGGTTTTACAAATAGCTGCACGGGCAAGCCAGAACAAAACAAAAAAACTTAGCCTGTGGGCGAAATCTCTTGCTTAAAAGTATTTGCAGAAGAATGAGAATGCAGAGAAAGTCATTTTCACCTATAATTGCTCACCATATTTTAGCTTTACTACATTTTGTTCCTCATAATTAAAATGTTGCAACATTTATGAACTTTGCAAAGCTTGCGAAGTCCTGAAAAAAGTAACACATTTTGCAGAGGGGACGCTTTGCAGCTCTGCACACACCTACTTAATGGTTGCTTTTTACTTTCTGACTTAGTTTTAAAAAAAAAAGCAGTTTACATTCTGGGAAATGTAGTTATTTTTCACACAATAAGCGTGAGCGTCCATACTGCAGCAGACAGCCTGGCTGTAATCCCGGACCAGTGAGAAGGTGCCCTAGATAGAAAGTTAGGGAGAGTGTGGGGGTACCTCAGTAGGACAGCCAGGAGGTGCAGGAAGCCTTTGCCCATCCTTCAATAATTCCAACAAGTTGTTGACCAGCTGCAATTGCTTCTCAGGGCCCATCATGTGCATGAACACCTGGGGATGGAAAAGAGGAGAGACTGTCACCCTCGGTGCAGCACATTCAATCCCCAACCCCCACCCCCTCAAACAGGGCTCACCACTACCAAAGTATTGAATAAACTAGTGCATTCTAGGAGTTGTGGTCTTGGTCCATTCAATTGATCCAATAGGAGCGAAGTAATAGATTAAAGAGATTTATAAAAGGGAGGTTTGAGAAAATGTTCCTTCATTTTATGTCCGCGGTTGTTCCTTCCTGAAGAATGATGCCCACCCGGGAGCCCTGGATTGGTGTTAAAAGTAAACCAAGTGCGGCCTCACACGTGGGGTGTGTTGGACTCTAGGGCGTTGCTGAATGCACAGAACTTTTTTACGACGGGTGTGCGAAATTAAAGTAAATTGTTATCGCATAAATATGGGAAATTCTGAGAAAACGATGAGACATTATGATTAGTAACGTGAAATGCAAACCCAACATTTCATGTTATATTTTAGTGTGAAATGCATCCTCTGTGCATCTGAAACAAGCATTGGCATAGCCAATAGGTCTCGCCATTGGCTTTGCCAATATGTTTTAGCCATGTTGTACACTAGTGGGGCTGCTACTCAGTGTGGCTAAAACGAATTGGTGTAAATGGCGTGGAGTGAAGTGTTGTAAAGCGGAGTAGAGTGTAGTGTTATTAAGCGGAGTAGAGTGTAGTGTTATTAAGCGGAGTAGAGTGTAGTGTTATTAAGCGGCGTGGAGTAGAGTGGTGTAGAGTTGAGTTAAGTGGTATGGTGTGTTAGAGAGTGGCGTTTAGTGTTGTGTAGTGTAATGTTAGCATATGTCGATATTTTGATATACAGCCATATTTACTTATGAACTGAGATACTGTCAGCAGACAGGTGAATTGCATCCCTGGTGGCGAGTGCTGCAGGAAGCAGGGCGATACGCCACTCTTTATTGTATATGGCCGGTGTGTGTAGATAAGCACGGGCACAAGCAGGAACTCCATAACTCCTCAAGGGAGTCGGTCTCTCGTAGAAGAACTTTACAAGAACAGAACTGAGCATAAGAAGGTCTGCATTGTTATCAAGCCATCCGTGCGTCAGGCCTGGTCTGCATAAGGAACAGCAGGACCCTTTCAGGAATCACAGGCAGGTGTGTGCGCAGCTCCATCATGATATGCGCACGTGTGCGCTGTGGGCAGTTTTACATCCCCCCTCGACCCTCAGCACAGTGAAGGGCCATTGCACGCAGAGGGACGGTATGTATGAGAGATTCTTGAAGATGAATGGCTTAGAGCCTGGAGCAACTACTTGACACTCACTGGAATGTCTCTCTTTCTGGAATGTTGCAAAGCTGGCTTCAGCATAGGCAGAATCAGACAACATTAGCGCCAGATTCCCAGCAGTCCTATGTACCATGCAAACATACAGAATAATGAGGTATGTGTAGCTCTTGAGTGCCATGGCAATGAGCCCGTTTGAGGACATTCTTGCCAGACATGAAGCACATTCGACAGTCCGCGGGGGCGCAGCTGACCTCGTCCTCATTTCACGAGCGCTTTGGGATAAAAGAAGCTTGTAGTTCAACATTGCCTGTGCTTCCTGTTTCTGGCCGAGGGTGTTGCTTTGCCTTATTTGGGTTTCGGGGGTACCTTATGCTGCATTGGTGTAGGTGGGGTTAAAGGAATGATTATGTAATGAAGGGGCATATTATCAAGGGCCTTATCTCCGCTTTTTTGGCTTTAAAAGTCAAAAAAGCGGAGATAATTTTTTCGCCCTATTAACAAGGCAGTGCTAACATGCATTAGTGCATGTTAGCAGCCTTGTTACTGACGCCTTGCTTTGTATCTCTAATGAGATGCAAAGTGGGCGTCACTGGGCAGTACAACCTTGCAAATATCGCTGATGTGCACATCGCGAAATTTACAAGGCTGCCCCAGCATTTAAGCAGACGTTAGTTTTTGGAGAAAACCGCTGTTTTCACCAAAAACTAACATCTGCTAAAATGCAGACATACCTATCCCTAACATTGGGGTGGATTATGCTGATACGACCACAGGGTCGTATCAGCAAGGTTATCACCGTTTTGCAGGGAATAGCGATGTTCCCTGCAAAACGGCGATTTCCCCGCTATCACTGGAATTTTTATCGCCCTGGAGAAACGCGTTGTTAATAACGCGCTACCAGGGCGATAAATTCCAGCGATGGACAGCGATAAATAAAAAAGCGATAAGTGTGCTTTGCGTTATTTATCGCCGTCCCTAGATAATATGCCCCGAAGTAAGCTGCAGTTTCAGTGCGATACTACGCCTCGCACTCGTGCTGATGTGCATGTGTGCACGTGTTTCTTGCCGGTCGAAGTACTGTAGCTAATATTTCATAGATCAAGCAGTAAAAGAGAGCGCAAAATGAGGACTGAAAAACCCCCGAAATAAAGAAAATATGGCATTTGCGCGAGCCAACAAATGATGAAACCACCTACATCATTTAAGCAGAGCAGTCACCATCCTTTCCAGCTCTCTCCATGAAAACTCTCCAGGAATGCATAGAAAGGCAGTAGCGGCTGCTACTGGACTGGGGTGGTGGGCGGTGGTGGAGAATGGAAATAAAAGAAACAAGCATTGGCATAGCCAATAGGTCTCGCTTTTGGGACCTTATAAGTATTTAGATATGCAGCACAATATGTTTGGTGCAACAACATCAACGTTTGCATGGCTAAACACTTATAAGGTACAAGGTTTAGCCATGCAACAGCTGATGTTGTTGCACCAAGGATATTGTGCTGCAAAACTAAATACTTATAAGGTCCCAAAAGCGAGACCTATTGGCTATGCCAATGCTTGTTAGGTTTAGCTAAGTCTTTTTGGTTTTACCAAAATAATATGTATTCTTTACTTACTTAAAGTGGCTTTCTCAGCAAACATCTAAGCGAATAACCTATTATTGTATTATTCACACCTTTCTTCCAACCACTACAGCATACAACATGGGATAATGGGACACCCTACTGCAGCCACTGGCTAACTTAACTGTGAGTGACCGCATTCTTCCCTTACATGGTTGAAAGACAATGGCAAAGCCAATAGCTCTTGCATAGGCGAGACCCATTGGCTTTGCCAATGCTTGTTTACATTTGGCATCAGTGGGGACGTATAAGGGACTGTCTTAATAAAATAGTGTTCCTGCGTTTCAAGCAAGACAACATGACTCAGAGCTGAATGACATTTGCAATGGAATCTGGTAACTTTACTAATAAACCATTGTATTTTACGTAGCCTTAGGTTTTCATTTTGCATTATTGTGTTTTGAAATGACAGAGCAGTGAGATACAAATGCCACACAACGTGGCCGTCTATGCTGCATACTCTGTCTTTTCTTGCCACATGATTTAGTCAAGACTGCAGCAAGCTGTACTAGTCCTCCACTGTTGCATATGTCCTGCATTTAGATCACATTACCGGGGAGATGCACATATTTGGGAGCGCGGGAAAAATATAGCTGGGGTGCAAAAAAATCATTTTCAGCAAAATGTCTCGTGATCCCCGAATTCCGATTTCATGCTTTGTAAATAGGGGCTTTGGATTCGCACTGAAAGAAAGTTTCCTCTTCTCTGATCTAGAAACAGGCACATTAATTCCATCGTTTGGCTTTTGCAGACTTTCACTGTAATGAGATCTAATTAATTTGTTAACAATTACACTGCCAAGACGGGCACTTGCCCAGTGTTGACAAACGAAACAAGTGGGGGAAAGTGGGAGGCACACAAAGCGCTTCCCTTGCGGGCGCGAGCCATGGGCACCATGTGTTGGAAAGTTAATTACAAACATATGGTGTCAAGCTCGCTCCCGAAAGGAAATCGCCAAACGTGCACGCGTTGCCATTGAAGGCAATGCAACGCGTGAACGTTTTTGGGACAAAAACCGTAGCGATTGCTACAGATCTTTCTCCTAAGCAGCGCATGCGCTGCGTAGGCGAGACCTAATGACTATTACCTGTCGCCCATGCTAATCAAATTGCTTTGGGGGCCTGGAATAGTTTGAATTGTCACACTTGTAGGAGTGCGATGGTTAGTAGTTGTGTTGGTACTGTCATTTGCAGCGCTGGCAGAGGCAATGGGTGGTGCAAGCTGCGGTGGCCTCCTGGTGAGGGCCCTGGCACTTAATGTTTTACAAATTAAGCACTGCTCCTATGTTTTGTTTCTTCCATAGGTTTAAAGCTATTATGGCCGATTCACAAAAGCATTTATGTATAGTGCTTCAGGAGTACTCTTTTACCTATTCTTAGAAGCCTTTCTGAATTGGCTTGAAGCGTCTAAGTCCCAGAAAGTGAAAACAGGGCATAGTTCTTTTTATGTGTAATAATTATATAATATTATGATAGGAATATCCATTCCTATTTTTAATGCTTCTGGCTTACTTGATAAGGCATGTAAGAGAGCGCAAAAGAGTAAGTACTACTTATGCAGGGCTGTAAGTGGGGAAAAGAAAACTGGGGGGTCTCTCATAGGGGCGTGGCTGCTGTAATTAAGGGCGTGGTTTAAAACACTTACACAAAAAATCTGTGCTTTGCATAGAGTGCTGCCCCACTGGTATTTTACTGCCTCTGTCCATTCATCTAGATATAGAACACAACAAGTAACATTACACCTAAAGCACGCCAGTACTATTGCCTTTGTCAATGGTTGTAAGATGCATAAGATAAATAAGCAGCAACTATCCCTTCGTTGTATATAATATTGAAAATGCTACTTGCTCTTGTGGGTGAGGTTGTGCATAAGGCTAGAGCACTTGTATTCAGTCTGAGAATGCAGGTTCAAGTCCGACCTCCTGTGATTAAAAAAATGACTATACCTTTGTGTAATGTAACTAGTGCTTGTGTAAAGCGCTACAAGTTTGCCCTATATAAAACTGAAAAACGAGTATCTTTGAAGTGACATCAAAGACAATCACAAGTTGTACTATTGCAGAGTTATGTTTTTTTTTACCGCCCTGAGGGTGAAAATGGGGGGCCCAATAGGGACCCGTCTCGACACCTGCTTTTAAAAACTGCCAGTGCTGAGCACCGACAGGACCCGTCCCACTTAAAGCCAGGTACTTATGTACTCACAAATGCTTTAGAGAAGCGTCCCCTGTTTATTCCTTAAATAATTTATTGCTGTTCAGTCTTGACTCTGTGACGGCAGCTCCCAGTTAAAGGAATGCAGACTGAGATACGTAGACTCCATGGCACAAATAAGCGGTACAAGTGGGAATCGTTTGATGACGCCAGTGTGGAATTTTCCCGCCCTTCTTTGTGACCCTTCAGGGCCTCGCGACCGTCATGGAGAGTCAGCGGCTCGGCTGACTTGGCACCTGAGAGCTGGGGGTGAGGCCAGCCAGGGAGCTGTCAGCGCTCATTATTAATATCCTGCTGTTAATATTTAATGTCACAAAACGACAGCTCCCTCCGCAGCACAGTCTGAGACACGGCGGGGTCACAGCAACTGCAATTCGCAAGACAGCAGACGCCATGTCCCCAACCATGGAAGCTTCGTACCCAGGATTTCGAAAGCGCATTACAGCTGTAGTGTGAGATGCCTGGAGCATTTTCTTTTACCAAGGTTACTGCTTTTCTAGCACACCTATTACTTCAGGGTTTAAAGGGAGCTCATTTGCTGGAATTAAAAACAAGCATTTAGCAGCGGGGCCAAAGCGAAAGTGATCACGGGGAAGCATGCTAGTGGTGCGCGCGCAGCAGTAATCACGCCATATGGCGCCTCTGCTCAAGGGCACGCCCGCGCACATGCACTGCAAGCTGTGGCCGGCGGTAGCATTTTTTGAAGCCCTTACTTAAAGTCTTGTCAGACCAGCGCAAGTGCTGGGTCAGGCGAGACCTAAAAAGGACTAACCTTTAACGGTCAGCCGCCGCCTCTCCTCTGTCCTCGTCCTCTTCCTTCTTCCTGCAGTCGTGGCCCGCAGCAGGAAGCACTCGGGCACACAGGCTCCCCTGAGCCAATCGCAACATTGCAAAATGGCGCTGTGATTGGTCTGGGCGCCATGGTTCGGTGCTCAGACGGGGACAGGGAGCCTGTGCATGTTCCTCACCAGGCTGTGTAATGCAGCCTGGTGGGAAACATGCAAAGTCCGCATGAACTGTTTGGCTGGCCCGAGAGGGCCAGCTAAACAGTTCATGCACATTTAGGGAGTGCAAACCACTTCTCCCCTGCTCTGGCCAGCCCCGCCGCCACTGACTGCAATAGGAGACATAAAATTATAATAACAATACGTTCCTGCTCTTCCCCCTAACCTGCTGCGAACAAAACTGCTCTGCTTACCTTGGAGTGGTTTGTACTGGGTAAACGGGGGCAAGAGTGCGAGGATGCTAATAACAAGCACATCTCCCAAAGTCTTCCATCGGTACATCCTTTTCCGCATGCACCAATAGCTACCCGGGCCTTTGTCTCAATGGAACAAGTCTCCTAGGACTCAGAGCTGCTTCATGCCGGCAGCTAAGCAGCAGTTCTGCAAGGGAAGATGTTGCCACAGGAAGTCGGGTCCAGGCCGCACCACACGCTGTACGTACTAGACATATCCCATGTGCCGGCTGTTACTTTCAACACGCTATCAGATTTATCATGGCTGTGGAGACCCCATAGTTAGCTGTGACTGTGCACGTGGTATGACACTGCCTTGCATTGCGTGTAATTGCAGACACATTTACCCGAAACCATCTGATGGGGGGGGGGGTGTTTCCCACTATTTAAAACTAATTTCCACAGGATTGCCGTGTTTAGGTCATAGGTATTCTTGGTGGATACGTGATGTCACAATGTAAGGTCTGTTTGCCATTTTAACAAAGGGGAGTGCATTTGCAAGCCCTTGGGCGGACTTGCAGTCGAATGCCACACTTTTCTCTGTCTGTGCATGTATGTGGAAAGCATCACATGTAGAGATGTGTAGAGGGAATTGGACATGGAGGAGGGAAGACACAGAAAATACACAAGGATGAAAGAGAATGAAGGGGGAGAATGTCAGGGAGATACTCAAAAAAGAGACTGAGAACCATTGCATTGATCAGTGAGAATGGAAACAGTGCCTCGGGGCAAGTTAACAATCAACACATGCATTTGTGAAACACCCTGCACTTAGACAAGTGTGTGCACTTTGACACTGTCCACATGTGCTAAACAGGAGCACTTAAGAATTTGACCAACACTTTATTGGTTTCATTCATCTCTCATTTCCACGAGAGACATGCCATCTGCAGAACATCACTAGTGAAATGTAATTATCAATAACACGTGCAATAAATCACGTCCTATTCCCACACACTAGACCTCTTTCGTAGAAGCACACTCACACAGGAGCTTTGTCAGACTTCAGCAGACACGTCCCCTGGTGTTTAGACTATTATACCGCCCATGGGCAAAATTTCACTGATATCTGAGTCTTATGACCCGCGTCTTATAGCACTAACTCACTTTAGATGATAATTCATGGTCTATAACTGTAGAAGGTTGTAGTGGACAACTGACAAATACTCAGAAGAGGAAGCCTTATCATAAACTATGCAGGCGCCAGTAGACAGGTCGATATGACATTATCATCAGATACGTGAAAGCGCTTTATAAGGATTACTTAGCTGGGCCATGAGTGGGCACCGAAGGCCTTCAGTAGTGCACTGTATAAAGCTGCGTATGGCTTCAATGCACAAATCCTGCAGGAGAAAGGTGCGTGGCCTCCTGAATCAGCCGCCATGCTTATAGAAGAAGTGCTGTGGCCTTAAAGTGGGATCCACTTACACTATGGAGTGCATTTCATCCACTTCCTATCACAGCTCTGCTGCATTTCCTGCCTTCCCAAAGCAGCAACAAGTGGCCCCGTGCAGAAAAAAAGAAAAGCAAGCAGCCTCCGAAGCGGCCACCATGCTCAAAGAAGAAGTGCGGCGCCCAAGAAGTGGACGCAATACTGTGCAAGAGAAAGAAAGCATGAACACTTATGGGAAGTGCTCATTCAAAGAAACGTGGTGGCTGTGAAGAAGGTGCCACTCTGAGCAAGGAATTAAAAACACAAAAACTTATGCAAAGTGCTCATTCAAATTTTTTTTAAAGTTCTTAAGCCAGGATATACAATGGGACAGGTGGAAGGGTACAAGTACTATGGCGCTGCTCTGTGCCGAGTAAAACAAGTGACAAAAAGGTGGGACAAATAGAAAACATTAACCACTTACAAGAAAGGATTTTTAAAGGACACTGTAATAAACAATTGAAAAGCTGTGAACAGGCTGTAAGCCCACAAAGTATATACAACACGTCTCAAAGAGACAGTGCAAGCACTGTTTAGGCTTGACCTAAAATTAAGCACAAACAACAGCCACTTGCACTGTATTCTCACCGTGTGTTCATGGTAAATTTTTACTATGAATTGCACCATTAATGGTAAATGTTTACAGCCAATGGTGCAGCAAAGCAGTGTAATGGCATAATTTCAGAAATTTTGCGTAACATGCATAACACAAAGTTTCTCAAATTACATGAATTGACCTGGCGTAATTTAAATGTCACCAAGGCCTACTGCTTTATAGTAAGCTGGTTGGAAGGCATTGCTGACTTAGACCAGCTGGTCTAAGTAGTAGAGCAGCAAGTGGGCCCAGGGTCATCATGCAAGCAAGGATGGTGAGCCCCTTCCTCCACACTGGGCAGTAAAATACACAGTTAGAGGAAGTACCTCACACGACTGCACCTGCTGAACCAATGCCCTTGGATACTAAACCTGGTATCCCTACATGATGCATTGTGTGATCCTGTGCTAATCTCTTTACTGTCCTATCGTTTTAAGTCTCCCTGTTGCTGCAGGTGATGCTGATGACGTGGAAGTTGTATGTGATGCTTGGGTGACATAGGTAAAGAGATGAGGGAACATTATGAAGCAGCCTTCGAAGTGAAGAGAGCAAGGGTTCCAAGTGACCTCATCACTCGGTTGTTGTGGAACGCGAGACCCTTCAGTGTGTCACTGTAGGGAAGGAGTGACGCACCCACTAATGCACATGCCATTTTTATGGCAGCAAGCTACCGCTCTATTATTAGAAAGGCTCTACAAGTGAGCTGTTTCTAGTGAAAGAGCATGACTGCCCTGGGGGAAGAAGCTGTAAGCAGCGTGTTAGCCCTGGGGGTTGTGTAAGTGTGACAGTGTTTTCCCCGTTTCTACTCCTCCTCAGGTGGCGTCTGGTAGTATTAGGGGGTATCACGTTGCAAGAGTGTACAGTGTGTATGTGGAAGTGCTCCGCAGACATCAGACCGTGTTTGTGTACCTCTGTGTGTGAGGGTGAACAGTTTCTAATCTAGAATGGATTACTGGTGTATGTTTGTGGTATATGGTGATTGATTTATTTTCTTGTATGCTCTATTACTTGGTGTTGTGTTTAGGTTCAGCTAGTGTGTGTTGTGCCCTCTTGTGAACCAGTGGGAGGTTGGGTCTCACGCTGGTGGTCTCTCTCCCCTTTACTAATCTGTCTATATGGTTATGCTGACCACATGGAGTCCAGGCATAGTCACAGGAAGAACTCGAGGAAGTCAGCAACAAGGGGGTTGTTGGGGTGGGGTAGTGGGGAGGTGAAGCACAAGAGGGCGAGAGCAACACTGAAGGTGGAGTAGGGGAAGCATGAGGAGAAGTACACGGAAGAGAGAGCAAGCAGCCAAAAGAGGGAGCATGCAAAGCAGTGGGTATTTTTGGAGGCAGAGAGAAACAAAGAGGGAGACAGCTGGAAAACATATGCGCGCTTCTGAACTGCTTAACCAAAAAGAAAAAAGCAGTTCCCTAAAAGTGAGCATTGGAAAGTTAGTAAAACACAAGTTAGCCAGTCAAGCGGATGGTAAAGAGGCTATGCTCCAGAGGTGAGACAAATACAAGTCTGAAAGCCATCAAAGAAGAAGCAAGCAAATGAGAGTGACAATAAAGCCAACCAATTGTAAGCAGTGGGCGGGCGGTAAGCCCCTGTGGTAAGCCTACAATAGGTCTTTCGGCTTCACCTAAAAATGTACAGATAGCCTGTTTATGCTAGACCCAGCCATGCCCTGGCACATGGCTGGCACTGACTGCTGGTAGGGATGTCAGAGCCCACTGACAGCCAGCTGGTATATGCCAATGCTCCCTGCTTCAGGTTGCTTGATTCACTGAAAAGTGTTGTCTCCTCGCTAGGACTTAGCAAAGAGAAATCACAAGGATTCCCACTTGATCAACATACTCTGTAGGGAGGTACAAACAAACAAAACGTCGCTGTGCATGTCTTCAAACTTCCTAGAGTTCATGAAGAATGTCAAAAGGCTGGCAAAGTTGTATACTCCTGCGAATCTACCTCACAGGCACAAATAAAGGAAACAGAATTTCTGTCTTTTTCCAGCATAATGCATACATGACATGGAAAGTAAGGGTTTCCTTCCCCAGAAGTGACATTAAATCCTAAACTACAGTCACAGCTTAAAAATAAATCAAATCGACTTAACTTCTTCTTGACCCCTTCTGGAACTCTTCAGCACCCAAAGTTTTGTCGATTAAAAGGAAATGTCTGAGAAGGATGCCTTTAGCTCTCCATGGTCATGCAAATTTGTCTTAAAACTGACATCCATTGAGGAGATAAACAGTTCTCTGTACCCAAACCCTTATCCCTAACAATAGGCAACAATAACCACAGTAAATATTAATCAGTTTAATGACGTGTGCTAGGTTTTGAGATATACAGTCTCATCAGTCATAGATTGTGTTCTCCCTGTGAGTCAGTGCATACGTTCAAAGTTGATGGAATATCCTTGTGTCACTTTTAACTTTGTGAACTTCACTTAGTTTATGATTTTTTTTAAAGGGATGAAAATAATGCAAAAGGTAAATTGTAAAGGGAGAAATTGACTGTAAAGAGGTTTGCAGAATCACTTTGCAAAATAAATTTTGCTTGCCAGGGAAGGGGTGTGAATTGTACACAATCCTGTGCATGAATTTTAAAATGTGCAAATCTCTTGTTTTATCCTCTTACCGTTGGTGGGTTTTTGCTTTTCTCAGCATAGGTGAACAGCTCATATAAGACCACCCCGAAGCTCCACACATCTGATTCTCGGGAGAAAATGCTGTCCGCCAGTGACTCCGGGGCGTACCTGAGAAGAAAGAAGAGAGAATTTGAAGAAAAAGAGCCAAGGTTGGGGCATAAAAGTAGATAAGTACATGATGCAGGGGCTGGTAAGATTGTAAATGCAAATTGTACAAATCTTTGCCCTCTTCCGAAGTCCCAGCTTTGCCAGACTCAAGACAGCTTTGCTTCTGGCAAAGAGTACTGGTTGAAATTGAGAAAAAGTGATAAAACTATCAGTGAGAAAATTTTGTGCAAAAATCGCAACTTTAATGCGAAATTGGAAAAGTGAGGAAAATTAGTAAAAGATGGTCTACACGTTTAAGCATCCCTAATATGTTCTGCATTAAATTGTAAATTTAACCTTATATTTCTAAATGTGATCATTTGCTTTCTGTAAATCCTAAATGTAAACCTCAAGTGAGCCCCCCACTAATTCTTCCCCTCCTCATATTCAGATTTTTTTCCCTAACTCTAATCCTTCTCTTTGAACTGTCACGTTTCCAAGCCCTGGCTTAGTCCAGTTGATCCTGAACCCTTTCCTCTGATACTCTTTACACTAATCATTTCATTTTTTTTCATCTTTTTTTACCACATGATTTTTTCTCTAATTTTTTGTTTTTCTCACAATTTGTTTCTCACATTTTACATTTCTGACTTTTGACCTAAAAGGATCCACATGTTCCCACAACCCAGTTTAATATATGTATTTTTTAATCCAACTTTATCCCCAAAACTTCTGAAACAAATAAGATTTCTTCGAATTTGAAAATAGCTTAAAAATTAGTACAATAAGATGTTTAGGTGCATCTTTCATTAACTAGTATAGTACCATAATGGAGTCCTTCATATGTCCTGGCCTTACAGCGTATGAATTGCTTTCCCCTGTTCTCCTTTCCAAAGAAACGGGGTGAACAGTTGTTAATAGTTGTATGTTAAGCATCCCTATATTGCTACCCTTGCCAGAACCCTAAAAAGCCTTACTACCCTTTAACAGCTAATCAATCATAGTATTTGTAAAGCGCACTACATACCCGTGGGGGTCTCAAGGCCCTTCCTTAACCCTACAAACCATTTACTACCCCTTTACGCTATTAATTGCTGAATTCTAAATGAAACAGAAGTAGACAGCTATCAATAGTTGTATGTAACAAAGTCAATTTATAAAATGTTGACTACATTTAAGTTGAGTTGCTATTGTCCATTTAATAACACTTATGTTTTTATTAGATTGACTTGTAATTTATTTAATGGTACCCTAATAACCCCTTAAAACTTCCCATCCCTGGACTCTTACGACCATGAACTGCCTATTAATGCTACCCTTCCCTGAACTCTAAAAAGCCCTTACGTTACCCTTCCCGGAACCCTAAAAACCCCTTACTACCCTTTAACGTTACCCTTCTTTGAACCGGAAAAGCCCCTTACTACCCTTTAATGTTACCCTTCTTTGAACCCTAAAAGCCCCTTATTACCCTTTAACGTTAGCCTTCTTTGAACCCTGAATAGCCCCTTATAACCCTTTAACGTTACCCTTCTTTGAACCCTAAAAAGTCCCTTACTAGCCTTTAACGTTACCCTTCTTTGAACCCTGAATAGCCCCTTACGACCCTTTACCGTTACCGTTCTTTGAAGCCTAAAAAGCCCCTTACTACCCTTTACCTTTACCCTTCTTTGAACCCTAAAAACCCCTTACTACCCTTTACCGTTACCCTTCTTTGAACCCTAAAAGCCCCTTACTACCCTTTAACGTTACCCTTCTTTTAACCCTGTATAGCCCCTTGTGACCCTTTAACGTTACCCTTCTCTAAACCCTAAAAGCCCCTTACTACCCTTTAACGTTACCCTTTTTTGAACCTTAATAAGCCCCTTACTACCCTTTAACATTACCCTTCATTGAACCCTAAAACACCCCTTACTACCGTTTAGCGTTACCCTTCTCTGAACCCTAAAAGCCCTTTACTAGCCTTTACCGTTACCCTTCTTTTAACCCTGAATAGCCCCTTACGACCCTTTAACATTACCCTTCTTTGAGCCCTAAAAGCCCCTTACTACCCTTTAATGTTACCCTTCTCTGAACCCTAAAACCCCCTAACTACCCTTTAACGTTACCCTTCCTTGAACCCTAAAAAGCCCCTTACTACCCTTTAACGTTACCCTTTATTGAACCCTAAAAGCCCCTTACTACCCTTTAACATTACCCTTTTTTGAACCCTAAAAAGCCCCTTACTACCCTTTAACATTACCCTTTTTTGAACCCTAAAAAGCCCCTTACTACCCTTTAACATTACCCTTTTTTGAACCCTAAAAAGTCCCTTACTACCCATTAACGCTACCATTCTTTGAACCCTAAAAAGCCCCTTACTACCCTTTAAAATTACCCTTCTTTGAACCCTAAAAGCCCCTTACTACTCTTTAACGTTACCCTATGTTGAACCCTAAAAAACCCTTATCCTCTATTTAATAACATTTATGTTTTTATTAGATTGACTTGTAATTTATTTAATGGTACCCTAATAACCCCTTAAAACTTCCCATCCCTGGACTCTTACGACCATGAACTGCCTATTAATGCTACCCTTCCCTGAACTCTAAAAAGCCCTTACGTTACCCTTCCCGGAAGCCCCTTACTACCCTTTAACGTTACCCTTCTTTGAACCCTAAAAAGCCCCTTACTACCCTTTAACGTTACCCTTCATTGAACCCTAAAAGCCCCTTACTACCCTTTAACGTTACCCATTTTTGAACCTTAAAAAGCCCCTTACTACCCTTTAACATTACCCTTCATTGAACCCTAAAAAGCCCCTTACTACCGTTTAGCGTTACCCTTCTCTGAACCCTAATAGCCCATTACTACCCTTTACCGTTACCCTTCTTTTAACCCTGAATAGCCCCTTACGACCCTTTAACGTTACCCTTCTTTGAGCCATAAAAGCCCCTTACTACCCTTTAACGTTACCCTTCTTTGAACCCTAAAAGCCCCTTACTACCCTTTAACGTTACCCTTCTCTGAACCCTAAAAGTCCCTTACTACCCTTTAACATTACCCTTCTTTGAACCCTAAAAAGCCCCTTACTACCCTTTAACGTTACCCTTCTCTGAACCCTAAAACCCCCTAACTACCCTTTAACGTTACCCTTCTTTGAACCCTAAAAAGCCCTTTACTACCCTTTAACGTTACCCTTCATTGAACCCTAAAAGCCCCTTACTACCCTTTAAAGTTACCCTTTTATGAACCCTAAAAAGCCCCTTACTACCCTTTAATGTTACCCTTCATTGAACCCTAAAAGCCCCTTACTACCCTTTAACATTACCCTTTTTTTAACCCTAAAAAGCGCCTTACTACCCTTTAACGTTACCCTTTTTTGAACCCTAAAAAGCCCCTTACTACCCATTAACGTTACCATTCTTTGAACCCTAAAAAGCCCCTTACTACCCTTTAACATTACCCTTCTTTGAACCCTAAAAGCCCCTTACTACTCTTTAACGTTACCCTCTGTTGAACCCTAAAAGTCCCTTACTACCCTTTAACATTACCCTTCTTTGAACCCTAAAAAGCCCCTTACTACCCTTTAACGTTACCCTTCTCTGAACCCTAAAACCCCTTAACTACCCTTTAACGTTACCCTTCTTTGAACCCTAAAAAGCCCTTTACTACCCTTTAACGTTACCCTTCATTGAACCCTAAAAGCCCCTTACTACCCTTTAACGTTACCCTTTTATGAACCCTAAAAAGCCCCTTACTACCCTTTAATGTTACCCTTCATTGAACCCTAAAAGCCCCTTACTACCCTTTAACATTACCCTTTTTTTAACCCTAAAAAGCGCCTTACTACCCTTTAACGTTACCCTTTTTTGAACCCTAAAAAGCCCCTTACTACCCTTTAACATTACCCTTCTTTGAACCCTAAAAGCCCCTTACTACTCTTTAACGTTACCCTCTGTTGAACCCTAAAAAACCCTTATCCTCTAAGACGCCTCCATCCAGGTCCTAGCAGCTCCGTCTCCCGTTCCAACCTTTCAGACCTCTCCATCCAGGTCCTCGCAGCTCCATCTCCCGTTCCAACATTTCAGACCCCTCCATTCGGGTCCTAGCAGCATCCCCTCCCTCTAGTGCTGCATTTGCCCCCACATGCTCCTGTGACATTCCTCCCAGCATGCTCTCCATCTTTGTGCCAGTCCCACTGACTCCATTTTGGTGTAAGCAGTATTCTTTCACTTTAGAGTACTCACACTTCAGGCTCCTGAAGCACCCCTTCCCTTTGGTGCCTTTAGCACTTACCTCAACTCAGGCTCCTGTGTATTCCTTTGGGCGCCTCCATTATTCCTTAATTTAGGCACATGAAGCTCACCTACCTTCATTCTCCAAGTACCTCTTCCTGAGACCCTGAGGCCTCCTCTCAGGGCAGACATTGGAATGTCTACCAAGTGTCTGAATGTCAAGTGTGGCAACTTCTGCCAGTCCTGGCTATTACCTTACAGCACTTTGCATTCTGGGTCTTGTTGAGTTTTTACCATGATATATATGTGTATTTTAAGGGCTGCCAGTTAAAGAGCTAGAGCTGTACCTTACTGGCTGCACTGCTAGCACAGATCTCTTGATCACTCCTTCCAGTGTCCTCAGCAGCACATTGAAGCAAGCAGCAGACAGGCTAATTCATCACTGGGCAATGCAGGTTTGAGGAAGGAGTACTGGTGTAGTTATTCACTGACTCTTCTAAGTTGCTTTAGGATCTCTGTGCACTCTTCTTCTTCTGGAACAGTGTCACCCTCTGCCTCGTTACCTTTCAATGACCTCCTCTCCACACCATGAATCCCCTCAGAAACAAGAGAGAACTCACACCTGGCCTGGATCTGCAGGTTTCTGCTGGAGGTGATGGCTCAGGTCCAGTTGTCTCTGGAGCTGTGGTCAGCCAAGACTCTGCTGGGCAGTCAGGTCAGAGGGTGGAGGGAGAAGGGGCGTGATAGGGTCGTTCAAGGACTCCATTCCATTCCCTCACCCTAAAGGTGAGAGCCGAGCCCATGTACTGTGGGTGCGATCTGACTCCCCGGTTACATTGGTCAGAGACTGCTACAAGTGAAGCACTAACTGCAGCTTCACAACAGCCAGCGTAGTAGCGCCCAGCTCACATGGCACTGGTGTGCTCCAAGGCAGTGTGTGACCGTCAGTGGACCTATATGGAGACGGACTGGCCTGTTGTCAGAGGCCTGCGGCTGGTCCCTGCTTCCAGAGGTTGATTCCATCCAGTGCACAAGAGCACACAGCCTCCTGAGGACAGGAACTTTGTCTAGTTAAGCTTCTGTGGGGATCACTACCTTCGCAGCAGTCACAGCTGGGTCACAGTGACTCTCGCTGAACTGGGAAGAAGGTCCTGCTATGGAGTGAAACCCCGGACATATGGGCGGCAGACGTTATGACGTAGTAGTCAGCACAATGTCCACACAGTATCAACTCTGAGCCAATTGTGACAGCAGTTTAAAGCATGCTGTCAATAATTCAATGCTCACTGGCCACAATATTTGGCTGAGCTCTGAAATGCCAGACAATAGATGTCAGTGTGGGAATGTAGAGATAATGATACTTTGCGTTAGTCTGACTCCTGATGAGTGACACCTGGCAGGCCTGTAGGAACCCCTTACAGCCAGTTAACACTACTCTTCCCGTAATCCCAAAAAATCCAAACTAGTCTCTACTTCTTCCTCACCTCAGTATAAATGCCAATCCTTCCTTCAGCAGGAGCATGCCCCCTTGCCCATGCTCTCAGCATACTTACCTGCCACAACTTTTTTGTGTGTAATCAGAACATTGTTTCATTCTTTTTTTATACAACTTTTATCACTCTACTCCGCCCCCACACAATATTTTTAATGCAAACTATTAATATATCTGAGTATGGAGTAGTTCCTTTAAACACAAAAAGTAGAATTTGTATAGAGCTGATGCAACTTCTACAGGAAGTTGCCTGTAAAATTCACCTGATGAGTTAACTTTAGTTCAACAGCACCCAGATTAAAACACAGCACAGGGAGCATGCCTCACTGAGGGGTTAGGTGTGCTGGAACCTGGCTGAGATGTGAAAATCTCCTAGTCCTATACTTGCATTAAATAATCAGTCATGTCCTGCCACATTGGAGACCCCTGTAAGAGAATTTAGGGCCACTGCCTACCTCATTCTTGGCCGGTGGTGATAGTTTATTTGGTCCCATTGGGACTCTTTGAGGCTCTGTGTAATGTGCTCTGAAATTGTAAAAGTAATGCATGGTTGTAGGAAACTGGGGTTTTGTTGCAGTACACCCCCCTCCTTTTGCCTGGTCTGTGATGAAACTTGGACTGAAGTGTCCTGGGTTCCTGCTAACCAGGATCCCAGTACCAGTGCTCTTTCACTAAAAACTGTACAATTGTTCCCCCAAATGGCAAAAGCTTTAGCACCCTCTGTAAGTCCCTAGTAAATGGTACCCCTGGTACCTAGGTCCTGAGGTACTAAAGAGGGCCCCTAAGGGCAGCAGCACATATTGTTCCACTCTCAGGGACCCCTCACCAAGCACATGCAAGACTGCCATTGCAGGCTGCGAGTCTTAGTGCAAACAAAAGTGAAAACACGACATGTCACCCATCCCTGTGTGCCTTTTCCCCTACCACTGCCTGTGATACTTGTAAGTTGCCCCTACAGCAGGCCAGACAGCCCCAGGGCAGGGTGCTGAATGTTACATGTGAGAGTGTACCAGCATGAGCAGATATGCCCCTGTTCTGATAAGTCCTAATACTGCCAGTGCAAGTGACCAGGGAAGCCACTTTAAAACATATGCTAGACACTGGTGAAAACGAGTCCCCCAGCTACATGATAGTTTCACTGAAAATAGGGATGTTTGGTATCAGAACATCTCATATTGGCAAACCCACACTGATTCCAGTGTTAGATCCATGCCTCTGGTGACCTTGCTGACTGGTTTCTGTCAGCCTGCCACCCGAGAAACTGTTCTGACTTCCTAGGGTGAGAGCCTTTTGCTCTCAGGAGACCCAGAACAAAAGCCTGTCCGGGAAGAGGGTGTAACATCACCTCCCACAGAATGGCCTGCTGATTAGTCTCCTTGGGCCAGCGAGCTTCAAAGAAGCTGCCGCCTTTGGAATGTGAAACGAACTCCCCTCAAGGAAGAGATAACAACCCCCTGTCCAGAGCCCCCTTGGTACCTAGACAGATGGGAAAATTAGCTAGTCAAGTAGGCATGCCACCTCCAGGCTAGTACCACCCCTAAGGTGGGCTACAGAGGTGGACACAATTTTCAGAAGTAGCCATCTTTTTGTTGGCATACTTAGGAATTCTGGGACAGGATATGCCCACTTCCCACAGGAAGTGGTCTTATGGGGGCCTAGGGACCCCAAGAGTCAGTATCCCATTGACTTCTACCCTACACTCTCATAACGCGCCCCTAAATTCAGTATTTAGGGGAGTCTCTTTGCAACAGAGAAGCAGATCCTGATAACCTACGAAGGAGAAGAAGAGCCGCAAAAGCAGAGGATGCTGGACTGGAAAATACTTCAAGTCGACTCCTCCTATTAGCATTACGCTTAAGTTAGCATTTGTGGCTCCATTTTGCGCTTAGTCGCCATTTTGAACCATGATCGAAATGAAGCTTCTGTCTCATGCTGTCTGCCTCAGCAGAAAAGTAGCCTTGACTGTTTCTTTTTTATTCAAGGTTGAGCTTCGTTGCACTAATAATGAATAGCTCTGTTCTATGTTTGCATGCCTTTCTTCCAATGTAGCCCTGTTCCCACTCTCAGAGAGACAGGCATGGGCTGAGTAAACTTGAAGCTAAGATAAGGTGTTCCTTGTCTCAGGATGGTAGCTCATCCTTCTGTGCCTCCGTTGTTAACCTGCTCCAACTGAAAATGTCCAGTCTGGGGGGATCCTGTTGGGTATTGGAAATGTATATTATCTGATGTTATGTTGGGGAGGGCCAGTCCCTTGGCAGCTATCTCAGGAGGCTGGTCAGAGCAGACTAAGCTCAAGCGCATACTAATAAAATAACTACTGTCTGACCGACTTAATTTGTATGGACGGCTGATAGGTGGTTGCGAGTGACCTGGGTGGCCCTAATCGGGTCACTTCCTTCAGAAGACTGAAGAGAACTCCTGTCTTGGCCCCAGCACCACTGTCCTGTCTGCCGTTCTCTGTTGACACTGCACTAAAGGCAAGTCGCCCTGCAGCTGTGTGCCTCCAAAACCTGGGAGGACTGCCTGCCTTCAATATAGATTAAGGCCTCCTGAAGAACAGCAGGACTGTTCCCTGTATCCTGCAGAAACTCCCAAGGAAAAGACCCTGAGCCCTCCGGAACTGCCTAAACTCAACACCCGAAGCCATCACTGCACTCTTCGCCTCCGGCCTGAGTTGAAGTGGGCTAACAATGCCAACAAGGGTCCCCAGCCCTCCAGAGCTTGAGTCCATTGTTGACTCCCCTATGTCTCCTGCAGCCTCTGGCCAGAGGGCCCCCTCAACTGCGACTGCTCCCAGGAAGAGAAACCCAATGCTTAAGATACCTCTCCCTCCGTCACCCCCAGGCCGTGGAGAAGACAACCCCAGGTGTCCCTACATCCAGAGCATCGCATGCCTTGTACCCCCCCTGTTGGTTCAACCCCACTAGCTTGCTAGCCAGAACCTGCAGCCTCTTTTAACAGAGACCGAGCCCCATTGAAATACATTGGGCTCCCGACGCTGTTTTGCAAACTGCACCTGGCTGCCTCTGTGCTGCTGGGGGTGTACTGCTTTGAACTTTGCCCACCACTCACCTTAACTCTTGGTGATTGGTCCTGTAAATGGATGTATTGTACCTGTTTGCAGAATCTGTTCTTCCTTCCATAGGATAACATTGCAGAACTCAGAAACTGCACTGTGTCCACTTTTAAAGTGACAAGAATTTATATTTAAAAAACATACTTACCTGAATGATTTTCATCTGATGCCAAATCATATATAAAAGGTACTTGGTATTTTTATAAATTGGTGTGGATCTCCTTCTTGAGTCGTGTGTCCTTTATTAATCATTGAGTGTATTTGCAAATGTCTTGCCCTCCGCTGTGTTAAGCCTAAGGCTGCTCGACCACACCACCCTCTAATAGAGCACTTTGGGATTGCATATCAAGCCCCTGTCCACTAGTACGGGAACCCATGGACTCTTTACACGGTGTATAGGATTTTTTATATAACACATTAAGAGCCGGCTTCCTACAATGGTTTAGTAGCCCATTCACAATGTGGTAGAGTGTGAGGACCTTGCACTGGTGGCCAGTGTGAGGACAGGTCTCTGGTGATCAATGTGCACAGATGGAATTAGTGAGCACTGTGCAGAGCTCCTTCTGGTGCACACTGCGAGGAGCTTGTACAAGTGGGCAGTTATAGGAGGTGTCTTTAGTGACCAATGTAAATAGCTGGTATTAGTGAGCAGTGTGAGCAGCTGTCTCTGGTGATCAATGTCAGGAGCATGCACTGATGGGCAGTGAGAGGTCCTGCCTCTGGTGAGTAGTATAAGGAGCTTGCACTGGTGGTCGGTGTCAGGAGCGGATTCTGGTGACGAATGTGAGGAGATGGTATTAGTGAGCAGTGTGAGGAGCTGTCTCTGGTGAGTATTGTGAAGAGCTTGAACTGGTGAGCAGTAAGAGGTCCTACCTCTGGTGAGTAGTATAAGGACCTTGCACTGGTGGTCGGTATCAGGAGCTGTTTTTGGTGACCAATGTAAATAGCTGGTATCAGTGAGCAGCTGTCTCTGGTGATCAATGTGAGGAGCATGCACTGATGGACAGTGAGAGGTCCTGCCTCTGGTGAGTACTAGAAGGAGCTTGCACTGGTGGTTGGTGTCAGGAGCTGTCTCTGGTGACGAATGTGAGGAGACGGTATTAGTGAGCAGTGTGAACAGCTGTCCCTGGTGATGAAAGTGAGGAGATGGTATTAGTGAGCAGTGTGAGGAACTGTCTCTGGTGAGCACTGTGAAGAACTTGCACGGGTGAACAGTTATAGGAGCTGTCTTTGGTGATCAATGTCAATAGCTTGTAGTATGGCTTATAGATCCATTGTTGACATTTGCTAAGTTAGCATGAGCTTTGCTGCCCTGAGGCTGCTTTTGCGCATGACTCTGCATGCATACATTTCGCAAGACCCTGTTTGTGCCCCTTTCACATGAGAACTGTCTACCTTGCACGTTCTTTGTTGTGCTCTGAGGTTTAGTCTGCACACAGTGTTCAAGGTTAAACAACAATGCCCCTTGTTATTCTGTTCTGGTCAGTCCCTCGCACCTAGACATAACATGCTACACACAGCGGCACTATTGGAAATCGTGTGCTTTATTATTGTAAGCGCAACAAGTATTGAGGCACTTGGAGAGACACCTTTCCTAAGAGAAGAGCTGTGCTTGTCCTGAGATGTGAACATTGCATCTATGCCTTGAGGTATGGGGTTCCGCCGACAAAGCCCAGAGGTCTTCTTTCTTATAATAAACTATCTCTTAACACGGGATGGTGGTTAGGTCATTCAGTCCTTTTCCACAGTTTTTTATAACATGATATCCCCGTTTGTATTCTATGGTATTGTAACAATGCTGACTATATTGTGTTTATGCATTTTTCTGCTAGTATTGGCTCGTGTACTGCACCATAGAGCGCGTTAGTTGAAATAAACATTTTAAATTATACCGCGTCTCAGATTACTCGCATTGTGGACAGGTACGAGTGAGTGAGCGAAAGAGTGTCTGGCTCCCACGATTCCCAAGATAGAGTGACGTGTTCTGGGTTGCCTATTCATTGGTAGCGTCGCTGTAGACGGAGAATGAATGAGACACTATAGCTAGTTGGTTTGGGGTTTTGGGTACTAATGTGGTAGGTTGGTACACCCCTATTCACTGAGGTCCTGTTTTCCTGTGAATAGTTCTGTATATGTGCAGAATCCCCGCAACATCGCGCCGCCAACGTTTGGTCTGGTTCTTATCTGTGAGACGCATGAGTAGTGCTTGTGCTTGTCCACAATATTGTATTGTATTGTATTGTATTAATTCTTGTATAGCGCTACTGTGACCCTACGGGTATCCTGGCGCTCTGATATAGCACAGCTATTACCGGTCGAGATGATAAACACACGGGGGATTAGGCTTTCGGAAATAGCCAGGTTTTAAGGCTCTTTCTGAAGTCGGTTAATGAGTCAAGTTGTCTAATCTTCTGTGGTAGCTCATTCCACAGCAAGGCTCCTGCCACGCTGAAAGCCCGCCCGCCCATCCTAGACCGTTTGAATCTAGGAACTACCAACAGGTTAGCGCTGGAAGAGCGAAGCTGTCTCTGTGGGAGGTACCAGGTGAATTTTTCCTGGAGGGGTATTGGGCCCATCCCATGTGTTGCTCTATATACCAAACAGAGGGATTTAAATTGGACCCGTTCTTTGATTGGCAGCCAGTGAAGCTCTCTCAGAGCCTGAGTAGAGGATGAAGCACGTCTACGGTTTAACACTAATTTGGCTGCAGCTGATTGGACTCTTTGCAGCCCCTGGATGATATATTGAGGGGCCCCCAGATACAGGGAGTTACAGTAGTCCATCCTACTTAACACTGTGCTGCTCACGACCAGGGAGCGCATCTCATTCGGTAGAATCGGTAAGATCTGGCGCAACAAGCGCAGTAGCCCAAAACACACACTGGCTGTCTTGCCTGCCTGAGATTCCATTTGGAGGTTGTTATCTATAAGGACCCCCAGGTTGCGTATTGTCTTAGTCGGGGTCAACGAATCTTCCTCTGGGGCAAGCCTGAATTCGACCGGGGGTAGTAGAGGTACTCTTGCTGGTGAGTAGTACAATATCTCAGTCTTTCCTCCATTGAACTGTAGAGAGTTACGCTGCAGCCAGTCTGTTGTCAGCCGCATGCACTCATGGAATCGTTCCGTGGGGACAGCATGTTTACCCTCCATGGAGAATACCAATTGCGTGTCATCAGCATAGTTGACCAATTCAACCCCGAATGCTTTGATAATAGAGAAGAGTGGTTGTAAGTAAATGTTAAAAAGAATGGGGCTGATACTGGAGCCCTGCGGTACTCCATGGGCTATAGAAAAAGTCCTAGATGTAAATGGTCCCAAGGTTACCATCTGCTGTCTCCCTGTCAGATAGGAACGGAACCACTGCAGTGCCCGTCCCTTTATCCCGATGCCCTCCAGTCTCCTGAGCAAAATTGGATGACTCACTGTGTCGAATGCGGCCGACATATCCAGGAGCACCAAAACCGCTGTGCTCCCGTTGTCCGCCCGCATCCGTAGATTATCCATCATAGTTGTCAGGGCTGACTCTGTCCCATGTCCGGGTCGGAAACCAAACTGATCCCTATCCAACAAGTTATGCTCTTCCAAGTAATCTGAAAGCGATCTGCTCACAACCCTTTCCAAAATTTTAATTGGGAAGGGAAGGAGGGAGATTGGCCGAAAGTTGGCCGGGTTATTCGGGTCCAAAGAGGGCTTCTTGATCAGAGGTGACACCACCGCCTTCTTCCAGCCCTTTGGGACTGTACCTTCTTCCAGAGAGTGGTTACATATCTGTCGTAACCAAGGGAAGGTCAGGCGGCCATATGATCTCCACACCTTCTGGGGCAAGGGGTCGAGTGGTGAGCCCGAAGATATGCTTTGCACCGTAGAATTGAAGACAAGGTCTGAAAGGGTAGGAAACCTATCCAAGGTGCATTGCTGACCCGGGACCCCTTCAGTTACCTCTAACCCATCCTGGGTAGCAGTTTCGTTGTCCTTGAAGGAGCCCACGATCTTTGCCACTTTTTCCTCAAAGTGGGTGGCGATCTCGTCGCATAACTTCTGTGAAGCCTCCACTTTGTTTTCTAGGCAAGTTGGAGCTGAGAGGTCTCTAACAATCTTAAAGAGTTCTCTGGTTCCATTTGTTGCTTGTACAATAGTTTTGGCGTAGAAAGTGGCTTTACTTTCTAGAATAAGCGTCTTGTACTTAGTCTGTGCCATCTTTAGCACTGACTTATCCTCCTCCAAGTACCCCTTCCTCCATTTCCTTTCTGCCTGCTTGCACTGGAGGCGTAGCTGTTTCAATTCCTCATTGTACCAGGGCGCAGAAGTTTTATTTCTGGTTTTTATATTCTTCAGAGGGATTAATTGATCCAGGGCATCCGTAATGAACTCCTGATAAATAGCATAGTTTTCCTCCACTGTGCTAGATGCACGGAAGGGGTTCCCTATAGGAGGTATCAGGAGGGCACCGGTCCTGGCCAACTGAGCCCAATTTCTACCTCTTCGAGAAGTCGCAGAGGCTTTAACTTGGTCCCGTCGGCCAGCTAGCAACATTTTAAAATGAATTAGGTAATGATCTGTCCAGTTTTGAGGAACAATGTTTAGTATTTCAGCTTTCAGCTCATTTGCAAACAGGAGATCGAGAATGTGCCCTCCCTGATGGGTCGGGGAGGTAACTAATTGTTGGAGATTAAAGTTGGTGCAAGTACATTTCAAATCTCTCAAATAGCTACCCATATTTGCATTCTCCCACAAGTTGAAGTCGCCCAGAATGATTAGATTAGAGTGAGTTAGGGATAGGTTGGTAATGGTATCCAAGAAGGACTGATACATAGTGGTACTCCCTGGAGGACGATAGCAGATCAAACCTGAAAAGAGATTACCCTTGGCTTCCTGCAGCGAGAATCCCATCAGTTCAATGCCGTCTACCTCGTCCACCTGTAGAAGGGTGAATTTAAGTTCTTCCCTAAATATCACCCCCACCCCTCCCCCTCTGCCTCCTTTCCTTGGGTTATGTAAGATTTTGAAGCCTTCGGGGCAGGCGAGGCCTATCTCTACTATCGATTCTGCCCTGATCCATGTTTCCGTGAGGAACAGGGCATCAAGCTTCATATTGTCAATCAGCAGAGCAATTTCCGTGTGGTGTTTTACCAATGACCTACAATTAATCAGCCCGCAGATTAGGCTACTGGGCGTTGTAGTGCCCCTTTTACCCACAGTGGGACCAATGTGTGCAGGCTCAGGTTCAACAGTGGTACCTAAACTGTTGCCTATATCCAAAAGCTGTTCTCTGGTAAAAATGCGACGTACCTCGCTGGGTAATCGGGCAGCATGTACCTCACCGAGCACATCCGGAGCGCGGACGGGCGCAGACGGGCTTGCCTCTGGCGCGCCTCCGGCGCGCCTACGGCGCGCCCGCTGCGCGCGCGCGCTGCGCGCTGCGCGCTTGCATTTCCTGCCTAAAATAGGCGTCCGTCGTATTCCTGAGCACTAGAGTGCTCACCAATATGGCGCCTGAAATGTGTCTCTGCTGCCCCCCAAGATGGCGCTCAAAGAGGCAAGGAAAGGAGAGAGCCCTGCTCAAACGGCAAGGTGATCGACTCGATTTAGGTGCGGGTATGCGGAAATGTGATGGTAAAATTAGAACAGTTTAAAAAGCGTTTTTAAAATATGTTACAAGCATTAAAATATAGCACCCACAGGCGATAAAAGACCCTTGGTCAGTGACTAGCAGCAACAAAATCCCACTGAAGCCCCCCGTGTCCTCTCAGCTCGGCATAAAAGCGCTGTATCAGATTAGTGCCGGCGCGCTTGCATTTCCTGCCTAAAATAGGCGTCCGTCGTATTCCTGAGCACTAGAGTGCTCACCAATATGGCGCCTGAAATGTGTCTCTGCTGCCCCCCAAGATGGCGCTCAAAGAGGCAAGGAAAGGAGAGAGCCCTGCTCAAACGGCAAGGTGATCGACTCGATTTAGGTGCGGGTATGCGGAAATGTGATGGTAAAATTAGAACAGTTTAAAAAGCGTTTTTAAAATATGTTACAAGCATTAAAATATAGCACCCACAGGCGATAAAAGACCCTTGGTCAGTGACTAGCAGCAACAAAATCCCACTGAAGCCCCCCGTGTCCTCTCAGCTCGGCATAAAAGCGCTGTATCAGATTAGTGCCGGCGCGCTTGCATTTCCTGCCTAAAATAGGCGTCCGTCGTATTCCTGAGCACTAGAGTGCTCACCAATATGGCGCCTGAAATGTGTCTCTGCTGCCCCCCAAGATGGCGCTCAAAGAGGCAAGGAAAGGAGAGAGCCCTGCTCAAACGGCAAGGTGATCGACTCGATTTAGGTGCGGGTATGCGGAAATGTGATGGTAAAATTAGAACAGTTTAAAAAGCGTTTTTAAAATATGTTACAAGCATTAAAATATAGCACCCACAGGCGATAAAAGACCCTTGGTCAGTGACTAGCAGCAACAAAATCCCACTGAAGCCCCCCGTGTCCTCTCAGCTCGGCATAAAAGCGCTGTATCAGATTAGTGCCGGCGCGCTTGCATTTCCTGCCTAAAATAGGCGTCCGTCGTATTCCTGAGCACTAGAGTGCTCACCAATATGGCGCCTGAAATGTGTCTCTGCTGCCCCCCAAGATGGCGCTCAAAGAGGCAAGGAAAGGAGAGAGCCCTGCTCAAACGGCAAGGTGATCGACTCGATTTAGGTGCGGGTATGCGGAAATGTGATGGTAAAATTAGAACAGTTTAAAAAGCGTTTTTAAAATATGTTACAAGCATTAAAATATAGCACCCACAGGCGATAAAAGACCCTTGGTCAGTGACTAGCAGCAACAAAATCCCACTGAAGCCCCCCGTGTCCTCTCAGCTCGGCATAAAAGCGCTGTATCAGATTACCCTCATTTCTGCCTCCAGAGACAGCTGTGATGTTTAACCTTCTATATGGCCTTTTTTTATAGCTTCTTTCAAGCTTGAAGTTTTACAAAAAAGGTTTCTCTTTCTACTTTTAGCCGTTGTTGTGTTGCCTGATAGTTAAGTTGCACTTCCTACTTTTCGTAATGGGGCATAACATTGCCGCACACAATCGTGCCCCGCTCAGGGATTTCTTGAGAAATTATAGAGTCCCTGATGCAGGGGTGTCTTTGATTTTTGCAATAGAAGTGGATCCTGCGTATCCTTTCGAAGTCTTTTACTCTTGGGTCATCTTTCCGGCAGTGGAAGAGGACGACAATCTGTTTCATGTGCACACCACCAGGGCCCTTCCGATTGCGTATCAACCCCATCGGACCCTTGAGGGTCCGCTCACAGCTTGGCAACACCGAATTTGGTTTAATGGCGCCCTTACTCACACATTCACGCCGGTCCGCTTGGGTCCTTTATCAATAGAAGGGGCTACATGGCCAGGGTTAGCTGGGTATGCACCACACCTGCGAGGGTTAATGACAGCTTCGCTCGATGAGCTGCGCGTGTTGCATACTTCTCTGATTCGAGTACATAGAGTTGTTATTCAGTTCATGTCACGTACTTTCCAGGTGGCTCCACCTGGGGTGGCTGCGCAACCTACAGGGGCTGGTGGGGTGACTATCAGTCCTGTTATGGTTAACTTGGTGATGGGTAAGAGACCGACAAATAAGTATGAATTGCCTTATTGGCTTGCCAAGAAATTTGGACAGCTGGAAGCTGTTTTCCCTAATACAAATCCTGTAGAAAACAGTGAATGAACAAGTTACTTACCTTCGGTAACGATGTATCTGTAAGAAACATTAGTTAGTTAGATTCCTCACCTTAGAATATCCCCAGGCGTCAGGCTGGATCCGGAAAGATTTTTTGTCAGCAATACCCCTTGCGCGTCGCTAGGCGTCGTCTGCGGCTCCGCGTCCGTCGTCGGCGTCATGCGCCGGAATGACGTTGTCGGAGTACTTAGACGCCGCCCTCGCGCGCTGACGTCAGTTCTTGTACATAGCTTTCCGCGCCAGGAACGCAGAGCCATGCAAGAGACCGACACTGGTGCCAAAAAAGTCTAGGGCGCTGAAAGGGATAACCTTAACCCTAGATGTCGGTTCGCAGAACGGGGAGGATGGGTGGGTCGGTGAGGAATCTAACTAACTAATGTTTCTTACAGATACATCGTTACCGAAGGTAAGTAACTTGTTCATCTGAAAGAAACACGTTAGTTAGATTCCTCACCTTAGAATAGATACCCCAGCAATACCAACCCCGGTGGTGGGTCTGCGAACCAAGAGCACACCAGAAAGTCCTGAAGAACAGAACAGCCAAAGAAGCCATATCTCCGGACTTGGCTGTCCAGGCAATAATGCGTGGCAAACGTGTGCAGCGAGGCCCACGTTGCTGCCTGACAGATGTCCTGCAAGGGGACTCCCCGACCCAAGGCAGTCGTCGCCGCCGTGGCCCGAGTGGAATGGGCCCTCAACCCAACAGGAGGTTCCTTTTTAGCTAAGGAGTAACAAGCTTTGATGCACAAAATGACCCACCGAGAGATGGTTCGCTTGTGCACCGTCCGCCCCTTCTTAGCACCCACGTAGCCAACGAAGAGTTGGCCGTCCACCCGGAACTGTTTTGTGCGGTCCAGATAGAAGGAGAGCGCACGTTTTGGGTCCAGACGGTGGAGCCGCTCTTCCTCTTTTGAGGGATGCGGAGGCGGAAAGAAGGTGGGCAGCGTAACAGACTGCCCGATGTGAAAGGCAGTCACAACCTTAGGAAGGAAGGAAGGGCGAGTGCGGAGCACAACCTTGTCCGGATGAATAGAAAGGAAAGGAGGCTAAAAAGAGAGAGCCTGGAGCTCACTCATCCTTCTAGCAGAGGTGATGGCTACCAGGAAAGCAGTCTTAAGCGTCAAGAGACGAAGAGGACAATTATGAAGTGGCTCAAAGGGAGCGCACATCAGATATGTCAAAACAAGATTCAAATCCCACTGAGGCATTACGAAAGGGACAGGAGGAAACATGTGAGTAATGCCCTTAAGGAACCGAGAAACAACAGGGGATTTGAAGAGAGAAGGCTGATCAGGAAGTCGAAGGAAGGCAGAGATAGCAGAAAGATAACCTTTAAGAGTGCCCAGAGCAGAGCCCTGCTGGGCTAAAGAAAGAAGGAAGAGGAGAACCTCAGAAAGAGGGGCGTAAAGGGCATCCACAGCCTTTGCTGTGCACCATGCCACACATTTGTTCCACCTACAGGCGTATACCGTTTTAGTGGAGGGACGCCTGGCTGCCAGAATCACATCGCAGACTTCAGGAGGCAAGTAAAATGGCATCAACTATCGCCGCTCAATCTCCATGCATAAAGGTGGAGACTGGACAGGTTCGGGTGCAGGACCGTCCCCTGCTGCTGCGACAGAAGGTCCTCCTGAAGAGGCAGTCGTATCGGGGGATCGATTGACAGACTGAGTAGCTCGGGATACCAGTACCTTCGTGCCCAATCCGGAGTCACCAAGATGACTTGGGCCCGGTCGCGCCTGATCTTCTTCAGCACTCAGGACAGAAGTGGTATAGGCGAAAGGCGTACAACAGACCGCAACTCCACTCGCGACGAAAAGCGTCCCGAGCGAGTGCCGCCTTGGAAACTCCAACGCGCAGAACTGCTGACATTGCGCGTTCTCTTCGGCGGCGAATAGGTCTAACCAAGGCTCTCCCCACTGCCGAAAGAGGCCTTGCGCCACGTCCGAGTTGAGACGCCATTCGTGATCCATCCTGCACCGGTGACTGAGTTTGTCTGCTCTGGCGTTCAGAGAGTCCGCCAGATGTTGAACCACCAGGGTGATTGTGAGAAGTTGGCCTGATATATGATGTCACTAATTCTAGTGTACACCTTGTATCAGTCCAAACAACCCTTATGGTGATTGGTTGTAAAGTCAACCTTATAGACCAGCTATCCTAGTGGTAGCATGGACAAGAGCAGTCTTAGGCTAAACTCTGAATGGCATGTGAAGCCAGCTGTTATACTAAATGTAATCCCTTGAATACCAAATGAAAGGACACCACAACAGATATATATAAAAATAGAATGTATTTATTCTAGTCAAACCCTCAGCACTCTTTATGAGATTCGAGGTAAATACAACACAGTCTTATTTAAGCATACATTAAGTCACACAGGTAAGTAATACAGTTAGGCCCTAGGGGCCACGCAAACCATATACTAAGTAAGTGGTATAAGAACCACTGTCACGAACACCGGATAGGCCTAGGCCAAGGGAATCGCTGGGGCTACACTACACTACCAAAGGTTAGGAAGTGGGAGGCCCACGGGATTCAGGTGCAGAGTGGAAACACTCACGCGTAATGCGTAAAAGTCGATAGAATAGTAAGTATTAGAATTTAACAGTTTTCGGACACTTCTGGAATAGCTAGAAAGTCGAGACTCGGAAACTAGACCCTAGGATAGTCAATACCCTTGTGAGCACCGGAGTACTCAAGTTACCTAGCCCACGGGCTGCGGGTGCATAGGTGTGAACTTGCGTCGGGTTTCGTCGTGGACTTCTATGGGTGCCTGAAGGAAAGTTGCTGACAGGCAGTCAGTGAAGAGTGTCCGGTGGATCCCAAGGATGGGATCAAGAAGGAAGGATACCTGCAAGCAGAAGGGACAGAGTCTAGGTCACCAGCCAGGAGCCGGGAAGGAACCAGGAAGGAACCAGGCGATGTCGTGAAGATGCAGGTGAATAGGTGAAGCTTGTCGCAGCAGCCACGGGTACCAGGAGACGTCGAGGACGACCAGGACCAGGAGGCGAGCTGTCCCACGAAGACTCTTGCTGTCGGCGGCGTCGATGTCGAGTCAGGACCCAACAAGCCTTGGCAAGCGGAACCCACGCAGAATGGAGGACTTGCTTCTGGTGCGGACCAGGAAGGTCTGGGGTGCTTCTCTTTCACAGAGGAGCGGGTGCCAGTCTGGAGGAGCCGGACCATCAAGAGGAAACAAAAGGTTCGTCGTCGCAGAGGCTACTAGCCAACGGGCCAGCAACCGGACAACACGTCGAGCAACTCAGGTGCAGAAGGGCCCCACGCAGAACACGTGAAGTGTGGGGAGCTGATCTTCTTTGCAGATGGTGCTCAGGATGGGGGCTTCTCAATTCCCCAAGCACAGCCTCGAGGAAGCCTCAGAAGTCGCGCTAGTCAGTTACTAGCCACTTTGCCCAAGTTGCCGGTCCCACGTCCTTCGTCGCCTCCACGGGTCTCAGCTTCGCTGGAGATGTGGATCTGGTTCAGAGGTGTCTGTAAGTCTCGGCGCTGGTCAGTCTCTGCAGTCGTCCCTCGTAGGATCAGTCGCAAAGCAAGCAGCGGTCGCTGGATGGTGCCTGGTTGCCCAGGGTGGTCACTCCTTGGCCACAAGGGAGATTTCTTCAGTCTTCTTCCTGAGGTCGAATGTCGAAGGTCCAGAGTTTCTGTTCAAGTTGCAGATTCAGGTTAATCTAATTTAGCAGGGCTCAGCTACCTACTGAAATACTGGGCTAGTGGGCTGGGCTACCTGCAAGGTCCCTCCTATGGGTGCGACCAGGAAGGGGAGTGGTTACACCCCCTTTCCTTTGTCCATTTTCGCGCCAGAGCTGGGGCTGGAGTGCCCCAGCGCCGGTTTGAACTGGACTATGCATGGGACACCTTGTGTGCCCCAGGCAGTGTCTAGTTTCTTTCATCCCTCCCTGCCCCAATACACTAAGTCCTGTCTGGGGTGGTGCTCGCACCTCCCAAGGCAGGAAACCTATTGTCCAAGCCTCCCCTGCTGGAAGGACTCCCAGCAGCAGGAGGTCAGACTTGCGTCTGTGGCAGCAGCATCCATTTTGTGATGCTGGGGCTCTGGTTAACTTTAACCGGGTAAGTAGGATTTTAACATGTCTCTCCCTCTAGAAGGGAGGAATAATATCCTCATCACCAGAAATGGTATGGGGGTATTATTCCAAAGTGTTAGACACCTTACACGACATGTTTTGATAAAACCAAACCATAGTTACCATAACCGTTTAAGATTATAAGGTACTTTAAGAGTATATGGTAGGCTATATCATAGAACAGCTATAAGGACATGGTTTCGAAAGCTGCAGACAGCCTCAGCTCATGCTAGAGCACCATCGCACATGTTACCAAGCACTCTGCCTCCAGGATTGTTAAGGCCTGCCATAGGAGTGACTGAAAGGTACACATGTGTCTATATGTAAGTTAGGTATAGGAATACTACACCTAAGCAAGGGGTGATTACACGACCTTGCCCCAGCTGAGTGATCAGCCAGTTGTGTCATAATGGAAGGCCAGGCCAGGGGTGGCAGAATACATGCTGCAGCCCCTGGTAGGCCTAGGGTACACCTATGCCCTGGGTATCTAGGGTACACTGTATAGGGTCCAATAAGGTGATCCTTACCAATTGGGTATGTACCTAGGGTACATGGAGTCCATTTTAAAGAGAGAGCAGACAGCCTGAGACCCTGAATGGCAGGATCTCAGGCCAACTAAGTCAAAAAAGTTGGGGGTAACCATAGTCAGATATTCACCTTCCTACACAACCCCCCCTCCCCCAAACGAAAGGAGATAAGGCTGTCCTTGACAAGGTAAGCCTATATTGCCTAAGCGGCCATATAAGGAAGAACCAGCACTGGCATGGTTACCCCCTGTCTCATGGTCCACTAAGCAATCCCTCACCCTAAAGGTATCATAGGGTCTCCACCATAGGGATTCTCTACTGTTGGTGTGTCTTTGCAAAGTAAAAGGCTGGTGTTGAGATGGAGTACTGAAGTGAGTGTCCTCAAAGTGAGGCCTCAGCTTACTTTACTCCAATCATCCTCCACCATGGATGCCTTTCTTTCTTTCACTGAGTTGCACTGTGCTCTCAGGGTCAGCCTCTGGCTACCTAAAGCTGGAGGCTGGGTCCCTTTTGTGGACTTACTGGAGGGACAGGTCAGGTTTGGGGCCCTAAGGTCCCATGTTTGCCTGTGCCCAACAGAATCCCTCTGGGGGAGGTCCCTAACTACCTGTAAAGGAGATCCCTCAGGAATGTTTTTAACCATCACCTGGCTAGGGCTACTAGCCAGGCAATCCTCATTCTTGTGGACAGGGGCCCTCATTCTTGTGGACAGGGGCCCTCTTGGGGTCCACTGGCCTCCCTGACCTCTGCAGCCCTGGGCTGACTGAGGCAGGGTAGAGAGAGGCAGGCTACCTGCACCAGACTGGGTCCCACCTTGGAAGGGTTCACTGACATCAGAGGCTCTGCCAGGCTAGGCCTGGCTACCTCTGGGGCAGTTCCTTCACAAGGGGTGAGGTCAGATCCCTGAGGAGGCTGACATTTTCCTAATGTCTGGGGAGAGGGAGACTTTTCTTCCTCCCTACTACTCTCTGTTTGTGTGGAGTGATCCATAGTTTCAGGCTTCACTACACCTATGTCAGTCTGAGTATGGACTGAGACAATTACAGTCCTGCCAACCTTTTCAGAGAGGCACTCAGTTTGGGTTTGAGCTGTGACTGTCACAGCTCTGCCAATCTCTACAGGGAAGTCTGTCTTTGCCTGGGCTGTGGCTACCACTGCCCTTCCAACCTTTTCAGGGAGGAAATCTACTTGGACAGGGGTTGTGGCTGGCACAACCCCACTACCCTTTTGTGAAAGGCCTACCATTTTGGAATGGGTCTGTTGTTCAACTCCAGCCCAAGCTGAGAGTTCTAAGTCATTCCCCAGTAAGCAGTCTACAGGCAAGGTTGGGGACACTGCCACCCTCTTAGGGCCAATGACACCTCCCCAGCTGAGACATACCTCTGCCATGGGATGACTGTTCTGTTTGCCATCAATGTTAGTTACCTGGTATGAGAAACCAGGCAAAAGCTCCTCAGAGGGACCTAGCCTGTGGGCCACCATAGTGATGCTAGCTCCAGTGTCTCTGTAGGCCTCAGCTTTTCTACCATTGATGTAGGGCTCCTGTCTGTACCTACCCAAAGTGTTGGGACAGGCAGTGAAGTTGGCAAACCCCATGCCACCATCACAGACAAGAGTAGCTGCTGTAGGGGACTTGGCTAAGCCAGGGTCCCCCTGTGTTCCCCAAGAAAACCCAACCAAATTTTTGGGGGCACTCCCACCACCTGGGGGATTACTGCTGACAGTAATAGGTGGTGTGACAGGAGTAATTGGAGGAACAGTCTTGTTTTTAGCCTTTGGGCAACTGCTGTCAGTTTTCCAATGCCCAGGAATTTTACATTCATGGCAGTAAGGCTTTTTAACTGTGGTAGAGGAGGGAGCTTGGGACCCACCACCCTGTGTGGAGTTTTGGGGCCCTGACGAAGATTTCTCTTTTGTTTTATCCCCACCCTTCTCTTGAGGCTTGGTGGTATCTTTCTTTTGGTCACCACCCTGATTTTTAGGCCTAATCCTGGTCCTGACCCATTTATCTGCCCTCTTTCCCAATTCTTGGGGAGAGGTCAAATCTGAGTCTACCAGGTGTTGATGGATAAGCTGGTTCTGACAATTACTAAGGATCTGCTCCCTCATAATCAAGTTGTACAATCCTGTATAGTCCTGCACCTTGCTGCCAGTTAACCAACCCTCCAAAGCCTTAGTGGCACAATCCACAAAATCAGACCAGTCCTGTGTCTGTGTCTTCTGGGTGTCTCTGAACAACAACCTATATTGCTCAGTGGTTAGGCCAAACCCATCTATCAGAGCACTCTTCAGGACTTTGTAATTGTTAGCATCCTCATCGCTAACTGTAAGGAGCTTGTCTCTGCCTTTGTCAGAAAAGGAGAGCCACAAGATAGCTGCCCACTGACTCTGGGGTACCTGCTGTACTTTGCAGGCCCTCTCCAAAGCAGTCATCCACTTGTGGATGTCATCCCCATTCTGATATGGGGGAACTATCTTGCTTAGGTTTCTATGGTCATAAGACCTATCCCTATCTCTAGGAATGTTGCTGCCACCAGTGGGTTCTGACCCACACAATTTTTGCTCTCTGGCCAGAGCAAGCTTCTCTTTGGCAAGGGCAAGTTCTTCCCTTTCAATCCTCAGTTTGGCTTCCTTCATTCTGGCCTTATGCTCTCTCCTCTGGGGGGAAGTCATCCCCCTGTGGGATGAAGCATTAGAGCTTCTTGAGTGATAGGAGTGGAGAGAGTCCCCTGAGGGAGATCTACCCCTTCTATCTCTCTTTTTAAGATTACTTGGGGGCCTGTACGGGAAGCTCCCATGCAAGCTCCCATGTAAGCTTAAGTTAGCCTGACTAAGTCTTCTGACTGGGGTCTTGCTACCTCCCTCTTCCTCTGAGGTCTCTTCTGACTCATCTGTATCAGTTAAGTCAAGGGTCTCTTCTGTGGAGGGGAGGCCCTTATCTACAGCTATGGCACCATACTTGGCAGCTCTTTCAGCATCATAGGCCTCCAGAAGCTCCACTAGCTGTCTACGGGTAGGGTTGGAACCCTGTTTTAATCTCCTAGAGGTACACAGTTGTCTCATCTCCTGGAAAGTGAATGCATCATATCTAGAGGGAATCTGTCTAGGATTCTCCTCTCCTGAGGGAGTATCAGTGTGATCTCCATACAGGGACATGATTCTAGCGAGGGTGTGGTGTGTGCACCTACCTACACTAGTTGTATCTACTAAGCCTCTCTAGTAGTTGTAGTCTGGGTGTGCTAGGCCCTTCAACCTACAACCAATAAGTCCAGTAGGACTTAAGTATTTATAATCTATGTTATATGTACCTAACAATATCTATGTGATCTTTCAATTTAGTATCTCAAGATTACAATGGTATTACAACAGCAAGCTCAGATCCCAACCGCTGCTCACCAATGTGAGAAGTTGGCCTGATATATGATGTCACTAATTCTAGTGTACACCTTGTATCAGTCCAAACAACCCTTATGGTGATTGGTTGTAAAGTCAACCTTATAGACCAGCTATCCTAGTGGTAGCATGGACAAGAGCAGTCTTAGGCTAAACTCTGTATGTCATGTGAAGCCAGCTGTTATACCATATGTAATCCCTTGAATACCAAATGAAAGGACACCACAACAGATATATATAAAAATAGAATGTATTTATTCTAGTCAAACCCTCAGCACTCTTTATGAGATTCGAGGCAAGTACAACACAGTCTTATTTAAGCATACATTAAGTCACACAGGTAAGTAATACAGTTAGGCCCTAGGGGCCACGCAAACCATATACTAAGTGAGTGGTATAAGAACCACTGTCACGAACACAGGATAGGCCTAGGCCTAGAGAATCGCTGGGGCTACACTATACTACCAAAGGTTGGGAAGTGGGAGGCCCACGGCATTCAGGTGCAGAGTGGAAACACTCACGCGTAATGCGTAAAAGTCGATAGAAATAGTAGTTATTAGAATTTAACAGTTTTAGGACACTTCTGGAATAGCTAGAAAGTCGAGATTTGGAAACTAGACCCTAGGATAGTCAATACCCTTGTGAGCACCGGAGTACTCATGTTACCTAGCCCACGGGCTGCGGGTGCATAGGTGTGAACTTGCGTCGGGTTTCGTCGTGGACTCCTATGGATGCCTGAAGGAAAGTTGCTGACAGGCAGTCAGTGAAGAGTGTCCAGTGGATCCCAAGGATGGAATCAAGAAGGAAGGATACCTGCAAGCAGAAGGGACAGAGTCTAGGTCACCAGCCAGGAGCTGGGAAGGAACCAGGAAGGAACCAGGCGACGTCGTGAAGATGCAGGTGAAGAGGTGAAGCTTGTCGCAGCAGCCACGGGTACCAGGAGGCATCGAGGATGGCCAGGACCAGGAGGTGAGCTGTCCCACGAAGGCTCTTGCTGTCGGCGGCGTCGAAGTCGAGTTAGGACCCAACAAGCCTTGGCAAGCAGAACCCACGCAGGATGGAGGACTTGCTTCTGGTGCAGACCAGGAAGGTCTGGGGTGCTTCTCTTTCACAGAGGAGCGGGTGCCAGTCTGGAGGAGCCGTACCAGCCAGATTAAAACAAAGGTTCGTCGTCGCAGAGGTCACTAGCCAACGGGCCAGCAACCGGACAACACGTTGAGCAACTCAGGTGCAGAAGGGCCCCACGCAGAGCACGTGAAATGTGGGGAGCTGATCTTCTTTGCAGATGGTGCTCGGGATGGGGGCTTCTCAATTCCCCAAGCACAACCTCGAGGAAGCCTCAGAAGTCGCGCTAGTCAGTTACTAGCCACTTTTCCCAAGTTGCCGGTCCCACGTCCCTCGTCGCCTCCACGGGTCTCAGCTTCGCTGTAGATGTGGATCTGGTTCAGATGTGTCTGGAAGTCTCAGCGCTGGTCAGTCTCTGCAGTCGTCCCTCGTAGGATCAGTCGCAAAGCAAGCAGCAGTCGCTGGATGGTGCCTGGTTGCACAGGGTGGTCACTCCTTGGCCACAAGGGAGATTTCTTCAGTCTTCTTCCTGAGGTCGAATGTCGAAGGTCCAGAGTTTCTGTTCAAGTTGCAGATTCAGGTTAATCTAATTTAGCAGGGCTCAGCTACCTACTGATATACTGGGCTGGGCTACCTGCAAGGTCCCTCCTATGGGTGGGACCAGGAATGGAAGTGGTTACACCCCCTTTCCTTTGTCCAGTTTCGCGCCAGAGCTGGGGCTGGAGTGCCCCAGCGCCGGTTTGAACTGGACTATGCATGGGACACCTTGTGTGCCCCCGGCAGTGTCTAGTTTCTTTCATCCCTCCCTGCTCCAATACACTAAGTCCTGTCTGGGGTGGTGCTCGCACCTCCCAAGGCAGGAAACCTATTGTTCAAGCCTCCCTCGCTGGAAGGACTCCCAGCAGCAGGAGGTCAGACTTGTGTCTGTGGCAGCAGCATCCATTTTGTGATTCTGGGGCTCTGGTTAACTTTAACCGGGTAAGTAGGATTTTAACATGTCTCTCCCTCTAGAAGGGAGGAATAATATCCTCATCACCAGAAATGGTATGGGGGTATTATTCCAAAGTGTTAGACACCTTACACGACATGTTTTGATAAAGCCAAACCATAGTTACCATAACCGTTTAAGATTATAAGGTACTTTAAGAGTATATGGTAGGCTATATCATGGAACAGCTATAAGGACATGGTTTCGAAAGTTGCAGACAGGCTCAGCTCATGCTAGAGCACCATCTCACATGTTACCAAGCACTCTGCCTCCAGGATTGTTAAGGCCTGCCATAGGAGTGGCTGATAGGTACACATGTGTCTATATATAAGGTAGGTATAGGAATACTACACCTAAGCAAGGGGTGATTTACACGACCTTGCCAAAGCTGAGTGATCAGCCAGTTATGTCATAATGGAAGGCTAGGCCAGGGGTGGCAGAATACATGCTGCAGCCCCTGGTAGGCCTAGGGTACACCTATGCCCATGGTACCTAGGGTACACTGTACAGGGTCCAATAAGGTGATCCAAACCAATTGGGTATGTACCTAGGGTACATGGAGTCCATTTTAAAGAGAGAGCAGACAGCCTGAGACCCTGAATGGCAGGATCTCAGGCCAACTAAGTCAAAAAACCAGCTAGACACTAGGCAAAAAGTTGGGGGTAACCATAGTCAGATATTCACCTTCCTACAGTGATGCCCTGATGTTCCAGCCATGTCCAGAGGTGCAGAGCCTCCTGACAAAGGGTCCACGACCCCACCCCGCCCTGTTTGTTGCAATACCACATGGCGGTGGTGTTGTCCGTGAACACCTGTACCACACTTCCCCGGACAACGGGAAGGAATGCCTTCCGTGCAAGTCGGATCGCTCTCAGCTCCAAAAGGTTGATATGGAGCCGAGACTCCGTCGGAGACCTGCGTCCTCTGATCTCCGCCTCCCCCATGTGGCCCCCCCATCCCAGGAGGGACGCATCCGTCACTACTACGTGCTCCGGGTGGGGTAGGGAGAGGGATCTGCCGCTGACCAAATCGCGGTTCGTGAGCCACCACTGCAACAGATTTGCAGTGCCCTCCGAGATCAAGACATGGTCGGACAGGTTGCCCCGATGCTGGGCCCACTGAAACTTCACGTCCCACTGCAGAGCCCGCATTCGCCACCTGGCGTGATGCACTAACAGGATGCAGGAGGCCATCAGACCCAGAAGCCGCAGCACCAACCTGACCGAAACCCGGGATAGAGGCTGAAAGATGGGAATCAGAGCCTGAATACCCCGGACCCGCTGCTCCGGAGGATAAGCCCGGAACTGCGCCGAGTCCAGAACCGTCCCGATGAAAAGGAGCTTCTGGAAGAGACTCAGATGCGACTTCGGCACGTTGATGGAGAACCCCAGCAAATGCAGGAGGTCGGCCGTAGTCTGGAGGTGGGAGACAACCTGCTGGTACGAGCCCGCCTTCAACAGCCAGTCGTCGAGATAGGGGAAGACTGGCACCCCTGATCTGCACAGATGAGCTGCGACCACCGCCATCACTTTCGTGAACACCCGAGGGGCACTGGTGTGGCCGAAGGGGAGCACCATGAACTGGAAATGCTCCTGACCCACCGTGAACCGCAGGTAACCCCGGTTGGCCGGCGGGACGGGAATGTGAAAATAAGCATCCTGCAAGTCCAACGCTACCATTCAGTCTCCTGGATCCAGGGCAGCCAGAACCTGAGATAGGGTAAGCATCTTGAACCTCTCCTTCCGGAGGAAGGCATTGACGCTCCTGAGGTCCAAGATAGGGCGTAGGCCCCCTTTGCCCTTTTTGGGAACCAGAAAGTAGTGGGAATAGCCACTATGACCTACTTCTGGACCAGGAACGCACTCGACGGCCCCCTTGGCCAAGAGGGCTGCAACTTCCTCCTGTAGAAGATTCAAGTGATCCCCGACATGCGGTGGCACTGCGGTGGCATGGCTGGAGGGGTCGTCTCGAAGGGGAGGGAGTAGCCCCTTCGGACGATTTGCAGCACCCACCTGTCCGACGTGATGGAACGCCAGTGGAGCAGGTGATGGCGAACTCTGCCTCCCACTGGCATGGGATGGGGCTGAAAGCACGGACTAGGAGGCCTTTGAGGCGGATGCTGCCGGGGTGGATGTGGACTGACCGGCACGTTGACCCCCGGTACCACCTCGGCGGAATCCACGTCTGTAACCGCCTGCAGGTTGGGTCTGCGGCCGGTGGCTAGGCGGACGTGAGGGGGCACCCCTTCCTTGGCCACGAAAGGGCCGAAAGGCAGAAGTTTGCGGTCGCGGCCCCGAGAGGCCCAAGGACTTGGCCGTAGCCCGGGAGTCCTTGAAACGCACCAGCACACTATCCGCCTTCTCGCCAAAAAGGCGAGTGCCGTCAAAGGGCATATCCATGAGGGTGCCCTGAGAAAGGCGTGGACCGCAGCCAGGCATGGCGGCGGAGCGCCACCGTGGTTGACATCGCCCTACCCAGCGAGTCCGTAGTGTCTAGTCCACATCGAATAGCATGTCGTGCTGCATCCCGCCCGTCGGCAAGAGCCTGGGCGAGCCGCGTCCGGGCCTCCTCCGGACACTGGGGCAGCACGCCCTTCACCGTATCCCACAGAGAGTGGGAATAACGGTCCAAGAGGCAAGCGGTGTTCAAGGACCGCAGTCCCAAACTAAGGGAAGAGAACAGCTTCTTACCGAACTGCTCTAGCCTCTTGGATTCCCGATCTGGGGGAGCGGACAGGAAGGAGGATTGGGAAGTAGAGGCCTGGATAACCAGGCTCTCGGGCGTGGGGTGTTGGGACAGAAAACTGGGGTCGCCCGGAGCAGGGCGGTGGCGCCGGGCCACGTTCCGATCCACAGGAGGTACTGTGGAGGGCTTTGACCAGGTGCCCTTCAGAACGTCCACAAGTGCCTCATTGAACTGCAGCAGAGGCTCCGAGGAGCTTGCTGATGGTTGAAGCACTTCAGTGAGGAGGTTAGTCCTCACGGCCACAGCAGGCAATTCCAGCCCAAGGGCTTCGGCCGCCTTGCACAGCACCACTGAAAAAGCAGCCCCCTCCTCCGAGGCCACAGTCGGAGGAGAGATGAAACCAGCGTCCAGGGAGGTGTCCAGACCACTGGCATCCCCCAGTTTGTCTGCCCAGCATGGGCGTCCACAGGGGGGGGGGGCAAGGAGTGGCGCTTGCCCCCCCCCCCTGGAGTGCCCCTCCTTGCCCCCCACTGCAGACGCCCTTGCTTTTGCAGACGCTGTTTGTCTGTAATTCTGGGCCCTGCAGGGAGCAGAGCTGTTCTCTGCCAGAGGCCTCAACTCCCTGATGGGGCGCCTCGCACTCCTCCTCGCAGCCCCTCCCGCCCATTGTCATTCTGTCTGTGGCTGATTATCACATACAGAATGACAATGGCCAGTTTGGGCTGCTAAGGCATACTTCCCACCCTGGAACCTCTATAGCCCTTAGCTTCAAACAGAGGTATTCAAACGGTGGGGCGCGCCCCCCTGGGAGTCCATGGCTGCATTCCCACGGGGGCGCGAATGCGTCTTCAACTAGTTGTTATTTTTCACAAAGTGTGTGGAGCGCTTTGCTTGGGAGAACCTGATTTTAAGTTAGCACGACAGAGTGCCCCCCCTATAAACGGAATGGCAGTGTGTGTGTCCTTCAGTGCGACCCCCAGTCGGGGGAGCCACAGCATTAAACAGTCCTAGAGTTGAGTGCCACTTGGAGGCACCATCCCTCTGTATGCAAAATTGCCATCAGCCACTAAAGAACCACCCCTTGCAAGGCCGCTCCTAAACTAAGCTGCCTTGCTAACAACCTGCTCTCTGTCTAAGTGTGTGGGTCGATCCAGCCGATCGTGACGAGGCTTGAAAGCTCGCCCTCCTGCACTCACAATACTGGTGTTTGAGCGCCGAAACTCAGGCCATGAAGGAGGAGCAGTGCTATCTCCACTGCCGTCCTGCAACCTCGGAAGGCTGCATTACAATACCGCAGTCGAGCACCAGAGTCCCTGAGAAACACTGCCAAACTCATCTCCAAGGTATCGGGAGTGGTATGGGCCCAGAGGGTGATTGTGGCACGTTCAATACAGCTGAAGCCCTTGATTTTATGAGATGCAACACGAGCGGTCTTCACTGTATTATGCAGCGCCTCATGTTCTGTGCTCTGTTCACCTGGATTGGGATTGGAAAGGTGAGCAGTAGGGGATGTGAAAGAACAGTAGTGTGCACGTGTGCGCTGTCCGCGGGGTTTCCCACCCTTCACACCACCAATTATGAAAGATAGATCAGTAAAAGGATGGATTGATGAGTGAAAGGGTGGATGATGGGCTAGTGAATGGGTGGATGGATGACAGAAATGATGGATGGATTGATGAATTAATAAGTGAAAGGATGAATGAATGGATGGATGGATGACTGGATGGATGGGTGAAAGAGTGGATGGATGAGCGAAAGGGTGGCTTGGGTGAAAAGGTAAATGGCTGGATGGATGAGTGAATAGAATTCATGAGTGGAAGAGTGGGTGGATGAGTGAGAGGATGGATTGGGTAAAAGGGTGGATGGGTGATGGATGAGTGAAAGGATGGATTGGGTGAAAGGGTGGATGGTTGATGGATGGATAAGTAAAATGGTGGCTGGAGGGGTGGTAATTTTAGGGTTCAGGGTGGGTATGGGTTTTGGGGTGCAAGGGGGGGACATTTTAGGGTTCAGGGCGGGTATGGGTTTTGGGGTGCCAGGAGGACAATTTTAGGGGTCAGGGCGGGTATGGGTTATGGGTTTTGGGGTGCCAGGGGGACAATTTTAGGGATCAGGGAATGTATGAGTTTTAAGGGGCAAGGGGGTAATTTTAGGGTTGATGTGTGCTCTAATTGTTGTCCAGTTTCAAATGCAGAATTCACTTCTTTTTTTTCTCAGCTTGGCCTGAGCATTACCCGATCCTGATTGTCTGCCATTTTAGCCCCGCCCCTATTGATTAACATTAGCCACGCCCCTTCATTTGCCAAGTTAGCGCCCCCCTGGAAAAATTTCTGCGGACGCCCATGCTGCCCAGTCCTGTGAAAGTTCGGCCTGCGTGGCCATAGGGTCCTCAGACCCCTCCCAGTCGCCCCCGTCATCCGATTCCTGATAAACAGGGGGAATAACCGGAGCCGGGCCGGTAGATGAGATGCTCATCCATCGGCGTTGGATGCGGGGTCGAGCGGCGCCGGGCCCGGACATGGGCTAAACCGGGGAACGACGTCGTCCGGAGACGGCGCCGGAGGTGGAACCAGTGTCGGCGCCGGCGGAGGAGGCGTCGTGTGATGTCGACCAGCGCCGGCAGAGATCCAGGCCTGGATCCCTCGGGGACCTGCGGTGTCGGGACAGAAGTCGTCGACGGAGGCGGGGCCGGAGCCGCCGGCTCACGAGGTCGCCCAGTCGAGCCCGCGGGGCCCGAAGGCGCGCTGGCAGGCGTTGATGGCGGAGCCAGGCCCCTCATGGCCGAGAGGAAGGCACTGACCTCCGCCGGAGTCGCGTCAGTCCCAGGGACCGTGGGTATGAGGACGGACACGGCTCCTGTGGCTCCGACGGAGCCGCGGGTGTGGGACCACCCTGACCCTCGGCCGAGTCGCGCGACCGGCGAGGGGAGTCCGAAGAGCGGTGTCGCCTCTTGGACTTCTTTGATCGCTTCGACTTACCCGAAGACTTCGAGCCCGAGGAGCGATGATGGTGGCTGCGGCTCCGCGACCGGTCCTTGGACCTCCTCCTGGACTGGGACCGTGAGCTGCGCTGAGCCGAGTGCCGAAGCTCGAGAAGCTTACGGGACTGCTCCCGCCTAGCCTTCGAGGTCAAGGCCTGACAATCGGGGCACGACTCCGTGTCGTGGTCGGCCCCCAGGCAGTAAAGGCACCGGCGATGGTGGTCCGTCACCGACATCAGTCGATGACAGGAGTCACAGGCTTTAAACCCAGGCATCGTACCGGCACCAGAGTCGAGTCGACAGAAGACCAAAAACAGTCAAAAAAGTTTAGTCAAAAATTGACTAAGGGGTAAGCTCTTCCCGGATTGGCGCTGTCTGGCGCGGAAAAAAGAAGAACTGACGTCAACGCGGAGGGCGACGTCTAAGTACTCCGACGACGTCATTCCGGCGCACGACGCCAACGACGGACGCGGAGCCACAGACGACACCTAGCGACGCGCAAGGGGTATTGCTACAAAAATCTTTCCGGATCCAGCCTGACGCCTGGGGATATTCTAAGGTGAGGAATCTAACTAACGTGTTTCTTTCAGATAGATGTCCATCACTGGCTCTATGAGGCCTGGTACCAAGGGAAGCAGAGGCTTAGATGCTGCTTTGGTGTAGAGTCTCAAAGATCACAGAGGACTTGCTTTGACGAGTTGGTATAGGGATACCCAGCTTTACCGCCGCTCTGCCAAGAATGTCTTGAAAAGTGTAGATGTCGTCCACTGGAGAGACCCTCGACGGTGGACTGTCGGTCAAAGTAGGTGAGTAGTCTCTGTGGGACGCACGAGTGGAAGAAGAGGACGGAGTCGGGGATCTGTGCGCTCTCCTCCTGCTTCTTGATCTAGATCTCCTTCTGTGCGAGTGCACAGGGGTGCGGCTACGAGCTCTGGCTCTTGAAGAAGATTGTTCTTTATCCACTGCTTGTATTAGACGAGCCAACAGAGATCTGTGCCGAGGGCTCGAGTAATGCTGCTCCGCCGTGACCTTGTCAGTGGCCCAGTGATGCAACGGCCTGTACCATCGTGGTGACAAATGGATGGAAGGCGATCTGTGCCTCTCTCTTCCCTCAGGGGACTGTGCAGGATGGGGGGAGTTCACCTCTTCATGTGCAGACCTGTTTGGGGAATCTTGGTGTCCCCCTGACACTGGACTGCTGGACGTCAAGATAACCACCTCTGGGGATCTTGACGTTGACCCTCGGTGAGAACTGTGGGAGCCTGAAGGTGACGATGATAGGCTCACTGGAGTTGAGGCGTCTCTGTTATGCCACCTTGGCGTTGATCTGGAGCGTCTGTGCGTCGACTGTCGTTTCAACGGAGACGTATGCCTCGACGTTGACTTTCTTCTCTTAGAAGGTGGACTTGATCTTGCAGCAGAAAGTCCTCTCGATGTCGAACGTCTCTGTTTCGATGTTCTCTGCCCCCTCTCAGAAGACTGCTGCCTTGACGTCGACCAGCGTTGGGCTGCCGGCGACGGTGACCTCTATCTCGACGCCGAAGATCCTTGTACCGATCTCGGCGGCATTTTCTGTTTCGACGTCAATAATGGAGTATGACGGATCGCCGTCGAAGAGCTTTGTCCTGACTTCAACGGTGACTTCTGCTTCAACGCCGAAGGAGGTGTCCTGTGTCTCGACATCGAAGATTGTTGGACTGTTCTCTACGGAGACCTGCGCCTCGACGTCTATCGCCGATGATGAGGCGACGACTGAGTGATGTGCCTCGACGTCGATCGGCGATGATGAGGCGACGGCGGAGCGATGTGCCTCGACGTCGATCGCCGATGCGACGACGGAGAGATGTGCCTCGACGTCAAACGCCCAGCCGGCGCTGACGGAGACTTGTCTCTCGACGTTGAGTGTCGCCTGGTTGAGGTCAACGGAGGCCCTGTCGACGATGATTTAGTTGTCGATTGATGATGCGCCGGAGTCACAGTAGTCTTCGACGCCGATTTCTTCATCGTCGCCAGCTTTGACGTCGATCCCGACAGAGAACAGGTCGGGACTTTTCCTCTCTACGTCGACTGAGTTCTCTTCTTCTGCTGCCTCACAGGAGACCTACCTCTTTCAGACAGGCCATAAAGTCGAATCCTCTCGCTGTGCTTGATGGTCCTTCTCGACAAATTCTTACAATGATGGCAGCTGTTAGAAGAGTGAGACTCAGGGATTTAGAGAATACACACAGGGTGTGTATCTGTTCTGGCCTTCTTTTTTGCCACAGGGAGGGCAAGGATCGAATAAAGAAGGCATTTTTAAAGAAAATTAACCTTTTCTGGAACACAAAAAGGGTGTTACTTGCACTCTAAGACCATAAGACGTCGAGTGAAAGCAGAAAAACTAGATTTCTATAAGATATTTTTGACAGAAAGTCAAAAAAAGGAAGAGCTGAAAATCCAGGGTCCTGATTGAAGGAGCCGGAAAGAACAACTGACCTAACTGTCACCCCTGAGGCATGATGGGAGGCTAGGGGTCATGGCTGCCTTAAAGGTTTTTGTTGAAAATGCTTTCATTTTCTATGCTATTTGTTTACAATGCAGCCTGTAGGCTAACAATGTCTACTTTATGTGCAGTTTGCTATTTATGAGTACTTTGCTCAGTAAAAAACAGAGTTCAAGTGCTACTTGCCCTCTTGTGTTTTTATATATATTGGCAAATACAGTCTTTATATGTGTAATTACAATGTTTAGCCTCCTAGATGGGAGCTGCATTGATATGAGAAAAAATATATATATGTATATATATATATAGAGCTGTATATATATGTTTTTCATATATAATTTTATTCTTTCTGGGGTCCCCGCACATGGGCGGGAATATTCAGTGCTTATGACTATTGATGAGGATCCCCTGGAAGAGAAGAGCGGCTTCTGGTGAGCAGTGTGAAGAGCTGCTTCTGGTGAGCAGCATGAGGAACTTGCACTGGTGGGCTGTAAGAGGAGCTTTCTCTGGTGAGAAATAAGAGGAGCTGGTATTTGTGAGCAGTGTGAGAAGCTGCAACTGGTGAGTAACCTTAGGCGCTAACACAAGAACTTTACAGACATCATACAAAGTCACTCTTGTGCACGATCCAAAAGATCTCTTATACATACCAGAAGATGGGGCTCTCTCCCCGCTCTCGCACCACGTAGTACTCTTTGTCCTGGGGCAGGATCTTGGCCAAACCGAAATCTCCGATTTTGACGTGGTTATGACTTTGCACTAAGATGTTCCGGACAGCCAGGTCTCTGTGCACATAGCGCTGCGTGCCCAGGTATTCCATGCCCTGTGGATACATATAGCACATTCAGGATACACAACATGTAGCTCTGTATGCCCAGGTACTCTATGCCCCATGGATACATACAGCATACTCAGAAGAAACACACAATGTAGCGCTACGTGCCCGCGTACTACATGCCCTACGGAAATAGCACACTCAGAAGACACACACAATATAGCGCTGTGAGCGCAGGTACTCCATGCCCCATGTATACATATAGCACACTCAGAGGACACACACAATGTAGTTCTGCGAGCACACGTACTTCATGCCCTATGGAGATATAAAACCCGCACAAAAGACAGACACAGCGTTGAGCTGTGAGAGCCAGGCCATAAATACCTCAGGGATGCATGCTAAACACCCAGTGGACTCAGAGCCCAAAAAAGTGTAGAGAATCAAGATAGTCCCAGGCCTTTGGAGCCAACCAGAGCCCCAGAGGCCTCACACGCAATGTAGCGCTTGCAAGGCCTGGTTGTTCCAAGGGCTCCACTGAAATTGTGCACTATGGTTATAGACAGACGGTGGATGTGTAAAGTCACACAGTCATTCATTTTGATAAAGGAGAGGATATGAGACCAGGGCTGGGGGAGCTTGTTCTGACTGCTACTCCCTGTGCTGTATTTATTCTATGTGAGGGAAGATTGCCCTACTGCTGGTCTGTCTGCACCTGTTTTGGGTGTGAGGGAAGTGTATCCTGTTGCCACTTACGCTGTATTTGTTCTGTGTGGGAGAATTTCACACTTCGGTCATCTTTGCTGTACCAGCTAGTAAGGGAAGCTTTCACTGTTGCTATCTGTGCAATACCTTGTTAATGATTGTGTGTGGGAGTAAAGCTTTCACTGTTGCTGTCTGTGCTACACCTTAATCTGTGTATGTTTGTGTGTGCATGCATGTGTGTTTGTGGAAGTGAAGCTTGCACTATTGCTGTCAGTGCTTAACCTTAATATGTGTGTGTAGCTTGCACTATTCCTGCCCGTGCTACACCCTCTTAATGTGTGTGTGTGTGTGTTTGTGTGTTGCAGTAGAGTATTTCACCTACCCTGCTTGTCAGAAATTATGAACTTTACCTAACCAAGCCTTCTGGTTATCCAAAGTTCAAACTGTAATAAAACTATAATGTTATTGATCTTGTGAATGTGATCTGAATGGCTATAAACCATAAAGGTGTGGAAGACCACATAGAAGTACTTGTTGTTTGCAGGTCCCTGATTTCTTCAGATAACCCCAGCTTGCACAAATGTTTACAGCTGTACAAAGGTTCCTTCAGGACTTGTTTCCCTGCCCCTTGCAGGCATCAGGGTCACAGGGTTTCCTGTGGTCTCCCCACTGGAGATGTTATTGCGTCCACATCAACCAGGGATTAGTGTGGGTTTGCTGCTGGGACCCCGTTACGTACTAGAGACATGACTCAGGTATGGTGACAACAAAGCGGCTCTGTTTGAAAAATTGCGTCCGTGTACGGAAGGCAGACCTGGGGTTGTGTACACACATCTACCAGCCACATATGAACTATCCCTTCTGGTTCCTCAGGTCATGTCTGGGACACTCTATCCATTTCTGGAGCCCACTTTGAGTGCTGTGCCCATTAGAAGTCAAACCTGAAGTGTCGTCAGTTTTAGTAGAATCATCTGAGTGCTGTGTCAAGTTCTGGAGCCAAGTTTGAGTGTTAAAGAAGGTAAAAATTGAGTATTATCTTCCGTTTTAGTAGAGTCGTCTGAGTACAGTGTCTTCTCCTGGAGGCCTTATCTAGAGCCTTCTTCTGGAGTGTTCAGTTCTTTAAACCTCACCTACAGCACCGAGTCCAGCCCTAAGACTTGGTTTGAATGCCCGGTCAAGAACATTGTGCCCTGTTTGAAGGGCACTGGGCCACGACAGCAGTTCTAGATACTTGACATAAGGAATCAGATCCATCCTCAGGCTCTAAACAAGTGGGGGGTGTGACTATGAATGGAGTGGAAGTTTCTGATGAATATGACTGTCCATTGCTGAGTACACCCCAGCGTTCTTTCCAAAGTGATGAGGAATCAACTTCTCAGAGACATAATTAATCTTCTCCACATAACAGTAATAGAGTCAGGTTCAGAAGATTTAATAAAAGGATTGTCAAACACACAAAATACAAAGATTTAATTTGTGCTTAAGATCACAGTTGGTCAGGTGTCGGGCCAGCATGTTAGGAGACGGTGCTAGCCTTGGGCTCACATGGGTGATGGTGAAGTTCTGCTACCATGGGATACAGATAACACATGACCAGCGGTTGCAGTATGAATTAAATATGGGCCGGGTTGTGGTCGGTCTCACTCCCTCCCTAACATTTTGGTACACCATGCTGATGTCTGTCATGGGCAGAGTGGCTCTCAGCAAAATGGTACTGTTGCCCAGGTTTCTCTATATTATGCAAAATTCTTTTTGTGTCCTGCTGGTCTCCCTATTCAAGCAGCTTAACGGGTTGCTGGTGTCCATAGTCTGGGCGGGTAAGTGTAGCAGAGTCTGGCCGGAGGTCCTTACATTGAATCAAGCATAGGGCGGATTGGGGCTCCCGGATCTCCAGCGGTAGTACCTGGCTGGACTCCTTCAGTGTGCAGCACTGCGGTGCACTGATGGCCCTAATTGGGAGAAGAAGCTACTGGAAGGCCTAGTCTCAATGGAGGATATCCCAAAACTCCTTATTGGGGGGGGGGGGGGGGGGGGGGCGGGGGGGGGGGGTACCGGTGGACACTCCTTTTATAGAGACCTATGTTGCACACACCCTTCTTGGGTATCCACGCCTCCATGGATGTCATGCGGTGGGTGGATGGAGGTAAGGGACCTTTTTTGAGAGGGTCTGGGGCTATTTCTGCAATATGTGGGTTTGTCCCGTTCAGCATGTGAAATTTGGACAAGTTTCCCCAAGGAACCTGGCGACTCCCTGATGCTGATGGTGCTGCTGGATCTAGGCACTAGCAGGGGTCTTATTTCTCGGTTGTGTACTGCCTTGAAGGGTGACAGACAGACGGACATAATGTCTGCACGTGGTAACTGGGATGGGAACCTTGGCGATCTGCTTGCCGATGGCAAATAGAGGTGCGCTAGAGCTCAGGTGCAGGAAAAGGCTAGTAACGCTAGATTTAAGCTGACACAATTCTATTATCTTTGTAGGGCTTACCTGATGCCGTAAAAGCTGCATAGGGTTTACCTGACATTATATGCTGGCAGTACTTGTCCAAAAGCACAACGGCGGACCTTAAAGACCTGCACCGCAAACTAGTTCCAATAGGTATATTCCCTGCGCAATCACAACCCCAGCGCCCGCCGTTAAATAGCGCTGCTGTGTTCCAGATCAAACAGAAATTTCCTTAAAGGTGGGGGTGCGCAGATCATAAAGTCCAAAACATCAGATAGTGAAGTATAACATTTCTTTAATTTTCAATTTGTAAAATTCAGCAAACAGACTTCAGCCAACGCGTTTCATTCCATCCCTGGAATTTCATCAGGGCAGTCCAATGGTAAGAACAATTGTTACTTACCTGTAAACAGGTGGTTCTCCAGTATTGGTGTCTTTCATAGATTCACATGCTTGAATATTCCCCGTCGTCGGAGTGGGAGTCCCACGGTAAATAATATAGCAATATATACAGTGATAATATATATATATATATATACCTATACATACGTAATCATATAAAAACAGAGATATAAGCATATAATAACCTCAAGAATGTCCCTATTTGAAATTTCCATAGAGATACATGGAAAGAGAAAAAAGACATTCGAAGTCTATCTCTGTCATTATGTTAGTCCGAACTCCGGCCAATCAGGCGCCAGCTCCTCTCTAGAACCTTCTCCTCAGAGCTCCTCACCTCAGATTTTCGTAGCACCATAGTGACTCAGAGTGTATGAGGAGAAGAGAGCCTCTGAAGGGAGGAGGGAGGGTCGCATGTGAATCTCTGAAAGACACCAATACTGGAGAACCACCTGTTTACAGGTAAGTAACAATTGTTCTTCTCCAGTATTGGGGTGTCTTTCATAGATTCACATGCTTGAATATAGAATAGCTAGCAGTAACAATATCATTGTTTCCATGATCACACAGCTTCGAAATTGTAATGACAATCAATCTTCTTATGCATATGACAGTACTGAATAACTGTAAAGTATAAATGCATCATTATGTCAATTATAAATGGAAACAATATGGAGGAGGGAAGGAAGAGGCTCATCTTATTTAAAAAGATTGCGAAGCACTGCCTGCCCAACTGCAGCATCCTCCTCGTTTAAAGTTGTCAAGCAATAGTGTCTTGTAAACGTGTGTCTGCTCGACCACGTAGCTGCTCTGCAGCTCTGATGCAAAGGCACTCCAGCAAATAAAGCAGTTGAGGAAGACATTGCTCTGGTGGAGTGAGCCCTCACTGGTGACTGCAATGGCTTGTTTGCCTTTTGATGGCAGAAGACGATGGCAGCTGAAAACTTAACGTGCAATAGTTGGTTTCGTCACTGGACGACCCTTGTGAAAGCGTCCATAAGCTATGAATAGTTGATCAGTGTGAGAAGTTGGCCTGATGTATGATGTCACTAGTTCTAGTGTACACCTTATATCAGTCCAAATACCCTTATGGTGATTGGTTGTAAAGTCAACCTTATAGACCAGCTATCCTAGTTGTAGCATGGACAAGAGCAGTCTTAGGCTAAACTCTGAATGGCATGTGAAGCCAGCTGTGATACCATATATAATCCCTTGAATACCAAATGAAAGGACACCACAACAGATATATATATAAAATAAAGTGTATTTATTCTAGTCAAACCCTCAGCACTCTTTATGAGATTAGAGGTAAGTACAACACAGTCTTATTTAAGCATACATGAAGTCACACAGGTAGGTAATACAGTTAGGCCCCAGGGGCCACGCAAACCATATACTAAGTAAGTGGTATAAGGACCACTGTCACGGAAATAGAATAGGCCTAGGCCTAGGGAATCGCTGGGGCTACACTACACTAGCGTTAGTTAGGAAGTGGGAGGCCCACGGGATTCGTGTGCAGAGTGGAAACACTCACGCGTAATGCGTAAAAGTCAATAGCAATAGTACAGTTTAGAAAACGGTAGATTTAGGACACTTCCGGAGTAGCTAGGAAGTTGAGACTTGAAAACTAGACACTAGGATAGTCACTATCCTGATGAGCACCGGAGTACCCAAGTTACCTAGCCCACAGGCTGCGGGTGCATAGGGGTGATGATGCGTCGGTTTTCGTCGTCGACTCCTATGGATGCCTGAAGAAAGATGCTGACAGGCAGTCAGTGAAGAGTGTCCGGTGGATCCCAAGGCTGGGATCAAGAAGAGAGGAAACCTGCAAGCAGAAGGGACAGAGTCAAGGTCACTAGCCAGTGACCACGTGGAACCAGGAAGGAACCAGGCGATGTTGTGAAGATTGCAGGTGAAGGTGAAGCTTGTCGCTGCAGCCAGGAGGACCAGGAAGCGTCGAGGATGACCCGGACCAGGAGGCGAGCTGTCCCACGAAGGCTCTTGCTGTCGGCGGCGTCGAAGTTGGACTAGGACTCACCAAGCCTTGGCAAGCGGAACCCACGAAGAATGGAGGACTTGCTTCTGGTGCAGACCAGGAAGGTCTGGGGTGCTTCTTCTTTGCAGAGAAGCGGGAGCCAGTCTGGAGGAGCCAAACCAGCGCAGAAGATTTCAGGGTGCGTCGTCACAAAGGCCACTAGCCAGCGGGCAAGCAACCGGACAGACGTGGCAAGCAGGAAAATGCAGAAGGGCCCCACGCAGGACTCGTGGAGTGTGGGGGGCTGATCTTCGGTGCAGATGGTGCTTGGGGTTGGGGCTTCTCAATCCCCGGTGCACAACTTCGAGGGTGCCTCAGAAGCTGCGCTTTAAGTTACTAGCCACTTTTCCCAGGTAGCCGGTCCCACGTCGCTCGTCGCCTCCACGGATCTCAGCTTTGCTGTGGATGTGGATCAGGGTCGGAGAAGTCTGGAAGTCAAGGCTCTGGTCGGGCTCTGCAGTCGGTTCCTCGTAGAACGTGGGCAAAGCAAAGGGTAGTCTCTTGATGGTGCCTGTTTGCACAGGGTAGCCACTCCTTGGCTACAAGGGAGATTCTTCAGTCTTCTTCTTTCGTCGAATGTCGAAGGTCCAGAGTTTCTGTTCAAGTTTGCAGGTTCAGGATAATCTAAAGTCTTGAGGCCCAACTCCCACTCTTATACTAATCTGGGGGGCTGGGATACCTGCTAGGTCACGCCTTATGGGTGGGACCTGGGAGGGGGTGGTTACACCCACTTCCCTTTGTCCAGTTTCGCGCCAGAGCTGGGGCTGGAGTGCCCCAGCGCCGGTTTGAACTGGACTATGCAAGGAACACCTTGTGTGCCCCAGGCATGTCTCCTTCCTTTCAGCCCACCCTGCCCCAATACACTAAAGGCTGTCTGGGGAGGTGCTAGCACCTCCCCTAGCAGGAAACCTATTGTCCAGGCCTCCCTGGCTGGGATCACTCCCAGCAGCAGGAGGTCAGACTTGTGTCTGTGGCAGCAGCATCCATTTTGTGATGCTGAGGCTTTGGTTAGAGTTAAACAGCAAAATAGGATTTTAACATGTCTCTCCCTCTAGAAGGGAGGAATAATATCCTCATCACCAGAAATGGTATGGGGGTATTATTCCAAAGTGTTAGACACCTTACACGACATGTTTTGATAAAGCCAAACCATAGTTACCATAACCGTTTAAGATTATAAGGCACTTTAAGAGTATATGGTAGGCTATATCATAGAACAGCTATAAGGACATGGTTCCGAAAGCTGCAGAAAGGCTCAGCTCATGCTAGAGCACCATCTCACATGTTACCAAGCACTCTGCCTCCAGGATTATTAAGGCCTGCCATAGGAGTGACTGATAGGTACACATGTGTCTATATATAAGGGTAGATATAGGCATACTATATCTAAGCAAGGGGTGATTACACGACCTTGCCCCGGCTGAGTGATCAGCCAGTTGTGTCTGATTGGAAGGCCAGACCAGGGGTGGCATAATACATGCTGCAGCCCCTGGGAGGCCTAGGGTACACCTATGCCCTGGGTACCTAGGGTACACTGTACAGGGTCCAATAAGGTGATCCTTACCAATTGGTTATGTACCTAGGGTACATGGAGTCCATTTTAAAGAGAGAGCAGACAGCCTGAGACCCTGAATGGCAGGATCTCAGGCCAACTAAGTCGAAAAACCAGCTAGACACTAGGCAAAAAGTTGGGGGTAACCATAGTCAGATATCCACCTTCCTACAATCAGTCCTTCGTAAAGCAGCCCTTCTGCTGATGTAGAATGTTAAACATCGTTTCACATCCAGGGAATGTAATCTCTGCTCCGCAGGAGTTTGCGGATAGCAAAGAAAGTTCTTAAAATCACTGGTTCGTTAATATGACAGTCTGAAGGCACCTTCAGCAAGAAAATTGGATTTGTACGCAATACTACAGAATCTGTTTTGAACTGTAGGAAAAAAGGTGGATTTATTGTAAATGCATGAATGTCACGGACGCGACGTGAAGACGTTAGCGCCCGAAGAAAAGCCACCTTCCATGTTAGATACTACAACTTGACCTTGTGAATCGGTTCGTACGGTGGGCTCATTAGTTGAACCAATACGATGTTCAGATGCCACAATGGAGGAGGGCGTCTAACAGGAGGAAATTTGCAAAATAACCCCTAGACGAATTGATGGATAATCCTTGAAGAACAAAGGGAAGTTGAACCATCCTGACGGAAACGGAAAATTGCCGCCAGAAAAAACCCCTAAAGGTTGCATTAGAGAACCCGGAGTTAGCTAAATGCAAGAAGAACGGTAACAATTGTTCTGGTGTGGAGTGAAAACGGGTGCACCCCATTAGATGCACACCAGTGGAGAACCCTTTTCCACTTTAATTTGTACGTTTTCACCGTAGAAGGAGCCCTCGCCTGAGCTAAAAATGTCTCTACAGTCCTGTGGAATATCCAAATGGGCAAATTCACAGTGCTCAGGTTCCAAGCTGATAAGCTCAGTGAGGAGGGATTCGGATGACAAATTTTCCCCTTGTCCATCGTGAGAAGATCTGCACGAGGATGTAGAATGATTGGTTCGCATTGAGACAGTAGGAGTAGTTCTGAGAACCATGCCTGCAGAGGTCAACGGGGGGCTATAGAAGTAGATGGCAAGGTTGCCTCCGCATCTTCCACAGAAACTCGAGGTACGAGTGGGATTGGGGGAAGAAAAAACGTAGTCAAACAGATCGTACCAGTCCATCAAAAAGGCATTGCCCAGAGATCTTTTGTGGGGATGCCAGCTTGTGTAATCTCGGCATTTCCGGTTCTCTAGTGTGGCAAAGAGATCCAGCTGTGGGCTACCCCATCGTTGAAATATCCTCTCTAGAGTTGGTTGATGCAACTCCCATTCGTGGGTCGATGAGGAGGACCTGGTCAGGGAATCCGCCAGGATATTGGATACCCCCGGTCGATTAACTGCTGCATATCGTGATGCGATGGTTGACAGACCAATCCCAAATCGACTGAGCTAGTCGAGACAGTTTCGGAGATTTTATCCTGCCCTGCTTGTTTATATAGTGCATGCAGGTTGTATAGTCTGTCTGTATCAGGACTGATTCTCCTTGGATTAAAGGATGAAAAGCTTTGAGAGCCAGCAATATATAGCCATGAGATCCAACCTGTAGAAGTGCCAGGTTTCTTGACATATTGACCATTTTCCCTTTATTGATAAATCCTCCAAATGAGCACCCCCTCCTTCCAGAGAGGCGTCTGTTATTGTCATGTCTGGTACCATTGTCAGAAAAGAAATGCCTTCCGTTAGATTTAACGGTTGCGTGCACTACCTTTGCGCCAACTTCATCCGATCTGTGACGTTTACAACATCATTTAAAGAACCTGTAACCTGGCGTTCTTGGACATCCAGTACTCCTTGGATGGGGCGTGTCTGTAATCTGTAATGAGGGATCAATGCAATGCATGATGACGCCATTTTCAGAAAAGGACTTCAATATTCTTACAGAAACGGGTCTTTTTGATCTGATAAGGGTTACCAGTCGGAGAATTTTTTTTTTTTTTTTTTTTTTTGAAGACGGTCTTGGGAGAGAAGTGCCCTTGCTGACACTGTCTAAAGTTGCTCCCAGAAAATCCGTGCGATAAGAAGGCTGTAGATGGGACTTTGTGGTATTTATGGAGAGCCCTAAGGCGCGAAAACACCTCCTGTCAAAGATGTGTGTGTTGTAGAAGTTGAACTTTCGATTGTGATTTTAGGAGATAGTCGTCCAGAAATGGAAAGATCTGAATACCCTGGAACGTAGGACGCTAGCACAGGGGCTAGCACCCTTGTAAACACTCGAGGGGCCGAGCGTAGTCCGAATGGTAAACTTTGAACTGGAAAAACCCCTCGACCCACTCGAAAACGAAGGAATTTCCGATGTTGTCGTAGTATGGAGATATGTAAATATGCATCTTGGAGGTCGATTGTTTCCATGAAATCTCCTTGTGAAAATAATCGCAAGATCTCTACATGCGTTCGCCTACGAAAAGAATGTTTCTTTAGATACCTGCTGAGAGCCCTCAGATCTAGAATGGGCTTCCATTCCCCCTTCCTTTTAGTGATAAGGAAGAATCGGGAATAAATCCTTTCCCTCTTTTGAGATCTTGGTACTACTCCTATGGCTCCCTTGTGTTATAGAAATTGAACTTGTTGTAACAGTTCTTCGATATGAGCCTGTGGCAGTCCGGTAGGTGGTGTGGGTGGAGGGAATTCGATGAACTCCAAAGTGTGACCTCTTTCTAAAATTTCCAAAACCCAACGGTTCCTTGTATGGAGGACCATTGAAAATAGTACCGATAGATTCGATCTCCAATTTTCTGGGACTGATGAAAGTCATGTCTCTTAGGAGTGTAACCCTTGTAAGAGGATTTTCCTCTGTAAGCCTTGGAAGACTGCTGTCGAGAAGTTTGCTGTTGGTTAGAGGAATATCGGTTTGAACCCTGGTTATAAGGTCGATATTGATTGATTCCTCTTCGAAAATTAGAGGAGGTGCCGCGTCCGCGTGCACCCCGAAAGGGTTGTTTTCAAAATTGCAATGTGCCCAGAGAGCGAGCAGTATTTGTATCTTTCTTTATCGATTGGAGAGCTTCATCCACCTGATCTCCGAATAAACCTCTTCTTCGTCATATGCCATGGTCTTTGACGGTTCCGGCAGTTGCTCAACTAGTGTTGACATATCCGCCCATACTTGACGGTCCTAACGACCCAGGATGGCCAAAGCATTAGCTGCTCTCACCATGGTGGAAGCCATCGAAGAGAATTTTCACCCTATGGCATCCAAACGACATCCACCACGATCAGGTGGTGCAGTGATCGTAGATGCAGGGCTTCTAGCCCGGCGTTGCGCTGCCTGTGTGACTACAGAATCTGGCTTCGCTTGACCAGTGAGGCACGCTGGTGCTCCTAATGGTGATTTGTACCTTTTTCTCCAATCTAGGCACCCGTGCTGGAAGACTATGAGGCCTCCATAATCCTTTTTGCCTTCCTCCCCAATAAATTCGATTATAGGGATTGTATGTGTTTGTTTAACAGGCTGATCTTCGAAATCGTACAGGAAATAATCCTTCGTTAATTTGAACGTTAGTGCTGTCCTATCCCTTAACTGGTGGAACTTGCATATCAACAGGTGGTGAGTCACCAGGTAGCACCGGAGAGGGAGATGGTGTTTGGGCATGATAGTTATCCCACTCCGCCATACCATCATCATCAGCATCGCCACCATCATCGAGAATCTCACCATCCTCCCTGTCCTGAGGAACTTCTTCTTCTTCAGTATCATGAGGAGGTACTGTCCGAGTTGAAGAATGTTTCAGCGGTACTGTAGGTATTACCACAGAAAGTATTGGAGCCGGTACCGGTTCCGATATAGTTGTTGGCACCACTGGAGTAAGCGGAACCACAGACACTTGTGGTGATAAAGGAAAAACCGCCGATTATAGTTGTCACAACTGATTCAGCTAAACTTTCTTCTGAATCTTGATCTGAGTCAGTGGTAAAACAATGGTGAAGGAAGGCGGGAATCCTCCACCGATATAACCTCACCCGACATATCTTGTCAAGTACTCGGTGGTAATGGTAATAAAGGAACAGCAGCAAAGGACGAAGTAGTCGCTGTATATTCACCGATGAGACTGCAGTCGACGGGCTCTGAGGCATAGAAGGCTATTGAAGAGATCTTCGTAGACGGAATCGTCGACGGAACCATCGTCGACGGAACCACCATCGAAAGATTCATTGCCGACAGAACCACCGTAGACGGAACCACCGTAGACGGAACCACCGTAGACGGAACCACCGTCGACGGAAACATCGTCGACGGAATCATCGTCGACGGAATCATCGTCGACGGAGCCATCGTAGACGGAGCCATCGTCGACGGAGCCATCGTCGACGGAATCATCGTCGACGGAATCATCGTTGACGGAATCATCGTCGACGGAGCCATCGTCGACGGAGCCATCGTAGACGGAGCCACCGTCGACGGAGCCACCGTAGACGGAGCCACCGTAGACGGAGCCATCGTAGACGGAGCCATCGTAGACGGAGCCATCGTAGACGGAGCCATCGTAGACGATGAAGCCATCTTTGAGAAACTGGAAAGTTGAAAACCTCACTAGCCTGAGAACTATGTCTCGTGGGCGACAGCAGTATTCAAAGAAGAAGAAGTGGCAGATGTCATAGTCAGAGACATTTTCTTCTTTTTAAGGAAAGGAGTAGGTAACTCCTGTACACTACTGCGTTTTGAGGCTGTGTGGGAAAACGGCCAGAAGTAAAGTTTTCTACCTCAGAAAATTACTTCATCTTTATCCTTAAGTCTCTGGAGCCACAACAAGAGACGGCCTTCCCTGTCTTTCAGAGATTTTTGTAGAAAAATTCTACAGAATTTACATTCACCCACTTCATGGTTAGGGTAAAGACAGTAAATACACTTACTGTGTGGATCTTCTGAGAATAACGTAGCTTTCCACAAAAGAACAAGGTCTAAACAAAGACTTCTACTTGAAGTCATCCTGAAGAGAAAAAAGTGAGCAGAGCTCAGGGAGACTCCCTTTCACACGACGTGCGGTAGAAAATCTGAGGTGAGGAGCTCTGAGGAGAAGGTTCTAGAGAGGAGCTGGCGCCTGATTGGCCGGAGTTCGGACTAACATAATGACAGAGATAGACTGCGAATGTCTTTTTTCTCTTTCCATGTATCTCTATGGAAATTTCATATAGGGACATTATTGAGGTTATTATATGCTTATATCTCTGTTTTTATATGATTACGTATGTATAGGTATATATATATATATATTATCACTGTATATATTGCTATATTATTTACCGTGGGACTCCCACTCCGACGACGGGGAATATTCAAGCATGTGAATCTATGAAAGACACCCCAATACTGGAGAACAGTTGTATGAGACCCTCTCATGCGGGCCAAAATCGACATTCAATCTGATCAAGATGTGCCCCAAAGGTAATATTCTTCAAAAGAAAAAACCCTCTTAATCCGAGGATTTCTTAATCATTAGTTTGTTAGATGGTCCAGACCCGTGCATTGCACTGTGGCCAGTAGGAAGGTCAGCAGGTATAATAACTCCTGTCATAAAGAATCTGGACGCCGTGTGTGCGATCCTCCTCCATGGAGTTTCCATAACTCACCTCTCTGAATATTTTTGTATACAGAGTCTGATATTCCATATAAAGAGCAAATTCTAAGAATTAAATTCCATGATCTTCTCCAAAAAAACTTCTAAAAACAAATTGCCATAGTAGCCTTTGGCACTGAAAGGAACTACTTTGTATGTGGATGTGCTCCGTGTGAAAGAGAAAAAATGCCGCCACTCACATTGAAGTTAACCAATTGCTGACGTGGGCTGACCCACTGTCCCTTGCTGTATTATAAAGAGGGTGGGAGGAAAATGTAAATGAAACAATGGATAAGAGGGCTGACTTAGAGATCCTATAACTAAGGATTTTATATATATAATTTTAATGAAATCAAAAGGTCTTGACTAATACCAATTCTTTAAAAAAAAACACAAGTCCCCCTTAAGTCTGCTGTGGAAAGATCCAGTTTACCCAATCAGAATACGGTGAGACTAAAATGCTTCAGGGTGGTACAGACACAAGAACAGGAGCAGGGGGGAGGAGGCATTGAATCACAGTAGTAGCAGATATAGAGAACTGTGTGGCAAGTCATCCTAGCAGAGACACAAGACCAGGGAAGCCTGTCAATGTGAGAAACAAGACCTGCATGGCTAATGAACACCGGGAGCATTAGAAAGACCAAATGTCACCTGAGCCTGCGCAACATATAAAAAAGAAAATAAATCAAATATAATTTCTCCATTCACAGTGTAATGCTAAAGAAAACAAAGGGATATTGTACGGCACACAATAAGAGAGAGGACAGAAAAAATAAAAGACTAGCTGTCTTAGAACAGCAAACAACGATAAAGCATACCACAGTGAAAAAGGATTCTTTCTGTATACAAGTATGCTATAAAGAAGTGAATGTGACAAAGGTGTGAGGATTCAGTGTACTTTTCAGATGTAACGATAGTTCCTCATGCATTGCAATGACACGCTCTTGAGGAGGCATGATGATACACCGAACAGCCAACAGCACGAGGCGAGGGAAAAATGCTCCAATAGGCTCAGGCTGGATGTGGCTGACAAAGTCTCAAGCAAGTGGCTGAAGGAGCCGAAGACAAAAAAAAACAATAGATAAAGTGGGCTGACCCAAAGCTGACTCTTTATATTGAAACCAGCTGCGCTGTCAACTAAAAGCTAAAATTGAGGACATAATTAAAACCTAAACTACAGAAGTGACTACATGGCTCTCCTGTTTCAAGCCTTAGCCCTGGAATGGCTTGTAGTCACCCTCTGTATCAATTGCCTCCTTCGTTCAGTGCTTCCACCGAGATCTGCAGCACTGACTATGCAGGGTGGCAAAATCATCTTCGAGGGCATAAGGACACCTTTTGTAATGACACCCAATCGCCTGGTTCCATTCACTCACTGAGAAGACAGTTCACTCTCACTTAAAAGTACCTGAGGAGCACACAGAAGGGGAAGCCCTCAGCCCTCAGCCCTGTCCCCCCTGCGAGGGTGGGTACCTTGCAGATCTGAGAGGCGAACAGCAAGAGATTCCAGGATTTCAGCTGCCCCCGATTATTCTGAAGATACTCCCGTAAGCTCCCATTTGGCAGGTATTCCATGACGAGCCGAAGGTTCTTCCGGCCTGTATGGATAATGACAAGAGTAAAGAAGATAGTAAGGTGGGCGTTGTTTAAAAAAAAGATCACTGATGCAACCAAAGTACACAAAGAGAACCTAGAAGACAGGAGGAGAATGGAAGAACAGCAGCTTATTGGATGTAGGGAAAGCAGGGAACCAAAATAATAAAACATAACAACTTGTATGACTGTAGGGAAGCCTTGACTCCAGGGACAAATCCCGAGATATGTGATAGGCTCCAGTAATGAGCATCAAGGGAGCAACAGAGGGTTTTAGAGGGAGCGCTCAAGTTTCTTGGCCGTGGGAGACCACGATAGCTTAAAGAATTGAGGAATAAACAATGAGGGAGGAACAGCTGTGTGTGGGAGGAAAAGAAATGTCTCCAAGGAGCAGGCAATCAAGATAGGTAAAAGAATCCAGGAGTGAGCAGCAAAGGGATGGAGCAAGAGCAGAATCTGGGGAGAAACATGTCTCCAGGGAACGAGTGACCAGGATAGGTAAAAGAATCCAGGAGTGAGCAGCGAGGGATGGAGCAAGAGCAGACTCTGGGGTGAAACATGTCTCCAAGGAATGAGTGACCAGGATAGGAAAAGAATCTAGGAGTGAGCAGCGAGGGATGGAGCAAGAGCAGAATCTGGGGTGAAACATGTGTGAGAAGTTGGCCTGATATATGATGTCACTAATTCTAGTGTACACCCTGTATCAGTCCAAACAACCCTTATGGTGATTGGTTGTAAAGTCAACCTTATAGACCAGCTATCCTAGTGGTAGCATGGACAAGAGCAGTCTTAGGCTAAACTCTGTATGGCATGTGAAGCCAGCTGTTATACCATTTGTAATCCCTTGAATACCAAATGAAAGGACACCGCAACAGATATATATAAAAATAGAATGTATTTATTCTAGTCAAACCCTCAGCACTCTTTATGAGATTCGAGGTAAGTACAACACAGTCTTATTTAAGCATACATAAGTCACACAGGTAAGTAATACAGTTAGGCCCTAGGGGCCACGCAAACCATATACTAAGTAAGTGGTATAAGAACCACTGTCACGAACACAGGATAGGCCTAGGGAATCGCTGGGGCTACACTATACTACCAAAGGTTAGGAGGTGGAAGGCCCACGGGATTCAGGTGCAGAGTGGAAACATTCACGCGTAATGCGTAAAAGTCAATAGAATTTACTAGCAGTTAGAAATTAACAGTTTTAGGACACTTCTGGTATAGCTAGAAAGTCGAGACTCGGAAACTAGACCCTAGGATAGTCAATACCCTTGTGAGCACCGAAGTACTCAGCCCACGGGCTGCGGGTGCATAGGTGTGAACTTGCGTCGGGTTTCGTCGTTGACTTCTATGGATGCCTGAAGGAAAGTTGCTGACAGGCAGTCAGTGAAGAGTGTCCAGTGGATCCCAAGGTGGGGATCAAGAAGGAAGGAACCTGAAAGCAGAAGGGACAGAGTCTAGGTCACCAGCCAGGAGCCGGGAAGGAACCAGGAAGGAACCAGGTGATGTCGTGAAGATGCAGGTGAAGAGGTGAAGCTTGTCGCAGCAGCCACGGGTAACAGGAGACGTCGAGGACGACCAGGACCAGGAGGTGAGCTGTCCCACGAAGGCTCTTGCTGTCGGCGGCGTCGAAGTCGAGTCAGGACCCAACAAGCCTTGGCAAGCGACCCACGCAGGATGGAGGACTTGCTTCTGGTGCAGACCAGGAAGGTCTGGGGACTTCTCTTTCACAGAGGAGCGGGTGCCAGTCTGGAGGAGCCAGACCAGCAAGATGAAAGTAAAGGTTTGTCGTCGCAGAGGCTACTAGCCAACGGGCCAGCAACCGGACAACAGGTCGAGCAACACAGGTGAAGAAGGGCCCCACGCAGAACACGTGAAGTGTGGGGAGCTGGTCTTCTTTGCAGATGGTGCTCGGGAGTGGGGCTTCTCAATTCCCCAAGCACAGCCTCGAGGGAGCCTCGGAGGTCGCGCTAGTCAGTTACTAGCCACTTTTCCCAAGTCGGCGGTCCCACGTCCCTCGTCGCCTCCACGGGTCTCAGCTTCGCTGGAGATGTGGATCTGGTTCAGAGGTGTCTGGAAGTCTCGGCGCTGGTCAGTCTCTGCAGTCGTCCCTCGTAGGATTCAGTCGCAAAGCAAGCAGCGGTCGCTGGATGGTGCCTGGTTGCCCAGGGTGGTCACTCCTTGGCCACAAGGGAGATTTCAGGTCCAGAGTTTCTGTTCAAGTTGCAGATTCAGGTTAATCTAATTTAGCAGGGCTCAGCTACCTACTGATATACTGGGCTAGTGGGCTGGGCTACCTGAAAGGTCCCTCCTATGGGTGGGACCAGGAAGGGGAGTGGCTACACCCCCTTTCCTTTGTCCAGTTTCGCGCCAGAGCTGGGGCTGGAGTGCCCCAGCACGGGTTTGAACTGGACTATGCATGGAGCACCTTGTGTGCCCCAGGCATGTCTCATTCCTTTCAGCCCTCCCTGCCCCAATACACTCAAGTCTGTCTGGGGAGGTGCTAGCACCTCCCCAAGCAGGAAACCTATTGTCCAGGCCTCCCTGGCTGGGAGGGCTCCCAGCTGCAGGAGGTCAGACTTGTGTCTGTGGCAGCAGCATCCATTTTGTGATGCTTCGGCTTTGGTGAGAGTTAAACAGCAAAGTAGGATTTTAACATGTCTCTCCCTCTAGAAGGGAGGAATAATATCCTCATCACCAGAAATGGTATGGGGGTATTATTCCAAAGTGTTAGACACCTTACACGACATGTTTTGATAAAGCCAAACCATAGTTACCATAACCGTTTAAGATTATAAGGTACTTTAAGAGTATATGGTAGGCTATATCATAGAACAGCTATAAGGACATGGTTCCGAAAGCTGCAGACAGGCTCAGCTCATGCTAGAGCACCATCTCACATGTTACCAAGCACTCTGCCTCCCGGATTGTTAAGGCCTGCCATAGGAGTGGCTGATAGGTACACATGTGTCTATATATAAGGTAGGTATAGGAATACTACACCTAAGCAAGGGGTGATTACACGACCTTGCCCCAGCTGAGTGATCAGCCAGTTGTGTCATAATGGAAGGCCAGGCCAGGGGTGGCATAATACATGCTGCAGCCCCTGGTAGGCCTAGGGTACACCTATGCCCTGGGTACCTAGGGTACACTGTACAGGGTCCAATAAGGTGATCCTTACCAATTGGGTATGTACCTAGGGTACATGGAGTCTATTTTAGAGAGAGAGCAGACAGCCTGAGACCCTGAATGGCAGGATCTCAGGCCAACTAAGTCGAAAAACCAGCTAAACACTAGGCAAAAAGTTGGGGGTAACCATAGTCAGATATTCACCTTCCTACAACATGTCTCCGAGGAATGAGTGACCAGGATAGGTTAAAGAATCCAGGTGTGAGCAGTGAGGGATGGAGCAAGAGCAGACTCTGGGGTGAAACATGTCTCCGAGGAATGAGTGACCAGGATAGGTAAAAGAATCCAGGAGTGAGCAGCGAGGGATGGAGCAAGAGCAGAATATGGGGTGAAACATGTCTCCAAGGAACGAGTGACCAGGATAGGTAAAAGAATCCAGGAGTGAGCAGCGAGGGATGGAGCAAGAGCAGAATCTGGGGTGAAACATGTCTCCAAGGAATGAGTGACCAGGATAGGTTAAAGAATCCAGGAGTGAGCAGCGAGGAAAGAAGGGAGAACAGAGTATGCATAAAAATACATTTCCAAAGAGCAGGCAACAAGGATATCCACAAGAATCTTGGCGTGAGCAGCATGGGAGTCAGGGAGCAAGAAAGCCCATGGTGAAAGGACGTTTCCACAGAGCGAAGACCAGGTTAGAAGAATCCAGGTGTGAGCTGTAAGGGAGGATGTAAGAGCAGAGTGTGCAGTGCAAGGGCATGCCGGAGAGGGACAGAGGAACATCTGAGTCTGGGATGAAGGACATGTCTCCAAGGACCTGGAAACTGGAATATGAAAAATAATTCAGGAGTGAGCAGCAAGAGAGGGAGGAAGGGACATCACAGTGTGGGTGAAAGGACCTTCATTGATGAAAGGCGGTGGTGTGTGAAACTAACACACACAAACTTATTGTGGGTGATCCTATCTTTGGTCTAATGGATTTATGTTAGATTTTCAGGATATCTACTTAACATAATTGTGCATACGTTAACTCTATTTGGAACTCATTTCGTTAGGGTGTTCTTAAATATCTGGCGCGCAGCCTGATCACCCGTGGACACTTTAAACAACCCTGCCAGAGCCCTTCGCTTCTGAAATGGTTTATCAGTCTCTCTCACAGTGGCCACATCCCCCTCCCATTGTATGTAAGACTATTCATAATAAACCTTTCATCTGTCATAAATATTGTAGCCTAAATATAATTTACAAACATTTTGGGTGAAGATATTGCAGTACTGTTTCCAAATGGGCAACATTATTGTAAACATTTGTTAGGACACTGTGGGATTGATTAGGGTTTGGCGATTTTACCTCTTTCCGTCAGGGTGGCGGAGGACATAACACCACCCGTCCTGACTGACAGAAGACCGTGATGTTTAGAGATCATCATATCCCAGCGATGATGTCTGGACCTTCAAGAGGTGGGAAACCAGGATAGAAAAAAGTCCCAGTTGGGGAGTGGACAGGGATGGACGGATGACTGTGGGAGGGAGTTGAAATACCAAGTATACACTAAGGCACAAGTTTGAAGGCTAGCAAGGGACTGAGGACTCATAGAAGTAAGCGGGGGCTGCTCACAGACACACATTTCCAAAGCTGAGCATCATTTTTAGGATCTTCTCAAAGCAATCAAGGTTTTTCACGACAATCATGACAAAGGCTTTCTTGTAGGATAACGTACACATGACTTCTCCCACTGAAGATCTGTCTAATAGCCCATCTGGACACAAATAGAATCACGGATGCAAGAAAGTTGCCTTCTGAGGGTCACCTTAATTATTAGCTGACCGTAGTAAGGTAACCCTAGCATCCAAAACAACCACTCTCAATCAGGCACAGTTGCATTTGCTGTTTCAAACGCAAATCGTTATTTCACTGTTACTATTTGGTCATGTGCTTCCCACGCACACAGAGGACTGGCCGCATACGATCCACAAAAGCGCAAGCTGCGGTCAGTAACAGAACAAATACCCCTCAGGCAGCAGCTTCAGTGCAAGCTTCTCTCGCTAACAGACCCACACATTGACACTAGGCACAGTATAGGCAGCAGCATCACCTACTCCTCTAGGCCACTCATCTGCCCTTTGGTTTCCTGTCCGGCCTCTTAACTGCCATCCAGGCCTCTGGAGTCCTCTTATCTGTCCCTCTGAATACCTCTATGATTTCTCATCAGCCCCTACATGTCCCTACAGGCCTCTCCCCTACCCCTATTGGTCCTTGTAGGTCCCTTACTTGCACCTACGGCTCCGTGACAGTCTAGCACCTGCCTTCCTGTTCTCTACATTCCTCTCACTTGCCCCTGTGGATTGCTCCTCAGCCCATCCATGTGCCTACTCAGCCTCTCACCTGCCCCGTAGCATACACCTTTATACTTGACGATAAAGTCGTTGCTTAGTGCCTGGAGGATCTCGCTCTCCTGCTGGAAGCTGCGTAGGTGCTCAGCTGTGTTGTGCTGCAGCATTTTCACTGCCACCAAGTCCCCGGTGTTGTCTTCTAGTGGGTCGTACCGGCACAGCTCCACACTGCCAAAGTTACCCTGAAACCAACAAAAAGTCTCATTAAACTGCCGGAGATCCCACCCTCTAAATCCAGACACTTTTTACAAGGCATACAGTTTGAACTCTCTAAACATCTGGTCCAACTCTTAACATCAGATCTCTTCCAGGGAGGCGTATAGAGTGCCCTTCCATTGCAAGATGGCTAACCCCCCAGCAGAGGCCAACCCCCAATGTGCACACCCACAGCACCAAATCACAAAAAGCAAGGTTTCTGAGTCAAGTTCTAACTTTTTTGTCAAATGTGGTGTAATTCTGTTCAGCCATTTATTTCCTTGTCGAGGGTCAGCTAATGAGAGGAGGACATTCCTTATCCCGTCACAGAGTGGCTTGGGGTCACCTACTCTGTGACAAATGTCACTGCTGACAACTCTGCCCTTGGCAGCAAGGCTTAAAACTAAAGCATCCAGGTTCGAGTCTATCAGCGATACTTCCTCTCGACATGAGAGGGAAGCTCATAGAAGACTGCCAGGCTGGGAGGACACGCCCATCTGGCTGTGAAAGTTTCAGCCCATCATATTTTGGCTCAGGCAGCAAGTGCCTGCACATTTAGTGCATGCACAGGCCTTTCAGCCTGACCAGATAATGAAGAGTGTCTGTCAGACTGACCTTTGCTCAGCCTGACACTGTTCCAGCGTCAGAAAGGGATGGAGATGTGGGGCCCCTCCACCCTTAACGTCGGGCAAACTTTTCACAAAGGAGCCAAGGTGGATGAACTATTATTTTAGTGACAATTAGCCAAACCGTGCTAAAGTTATTAGCAAAACAAAAAACACTTTTTCTTATGAAAACTCTGAGCTAACTATAACTACACAGTGGCAATTTTCACTATGTAATAAAATATGTTTAAATAGAATAGCTACTCCTGCATACAGAATAGCTGCTTCCCACACACAGCATGCCTCTTCTGCTTATGTCACTTCAGGTGATGCTGCAAGAGGGTGAAAAGTCATGCCTTATGGTTCAACACCCCTCTTAGAGCTAATGAGGTGAAGACAGAGTAGAGATAAACTGCCCCAGTTCCAAGGAAGTTAGATTCCAACCGATCCCCTTCTTTCTTCTGGGACCTGGGAAAGATGAGGAAGGATGCATCTTGATGCAGGGTGAAGCACTGTCATCTGAAATCCACCCATGCAGGATATGTCTTCTACCACTGAGAGGCTACTATGGTACCAGATTATAATCGTCTAAATTTCACCTGCCAAAAATATAGGGCCTGATTTAAAGTTTAGCAGACAAGGTGCTACATCACTAAATGACGGAGTACCCTGTCCACACACCCATCCATCCACCATATCTAATTTGAGTTGGTTGAATAGTCATTTTTGTGATGCCCATGCCCCCTTTGACTCCGCCGTCGGAAAGCTTATCTGACAGGCCGAGTGCTGGCGTTATTTAGGGTGAACGGTCTATTGACCTTTTTTTCTGTCCATTACTGTCAGGATAAACCTGGCAGGGATTAACAGAAACATTTACATAATTACCCCAAGAAAAACTGGGAAAAAGCTCCCTTGGTGTGTGGGTCACTAGTTATTTTGTTTCAAAAACATTCTTCCGCTTTGGGAGTTTGTTTTTGAAAAACAAAACTTTAGATGGGTCACTGATACAACCATCGGTGGACGTCCACCAAACATTTGGTATCTCCAGATGAACCACCTTGAAGGTGGTTTCTCTGAAGGTACAGACATCATCGCTGGGATATGATGATCTCTAAACATCACGGTCTTCTGTCAGTCAGGACGGGTGGTGTTATGTCCTCCGCCACCCTGACGGAAAGAGGTAAAATCGCCAAACCCTAATCCATCCCACAGTGTCCTAACAAATGTTTACAATAATGTTGCCCATTTGGAAACAGTACTGCAATATCTTCACCCACAATGTTTGTAAATTATATTTAGGCTACAATATTTATGACAGATGAAAGGTTTATTATGAATAGTCTTACATACAATGGGAGGGGGATGTGGCCACTGTGAGAGAGACTGATAAACCATTTCAGAAGCGAAGTGCTCTGGCAGGGTTGTTTAAAGTGTCCACGGGGTGATCAGGCTGCGCGCCAGATATTTAAGAACACCCTAACGAAATGAGTTCCAAATAGAGTTAACGTATGCACAATTATGTTAAGTAGATATCCTGAAAATCTAACATAAATCCATTAGACCAAGGATAGGATCACCCACAATAAGTTTGTGTGTGTTAGTTTCACACACCACCGCCTTTCATCAATGAGTACAGTAAATGGAGGGTTAATGCATGGTGAGTATAAAACAAGTTACTGACCTGTACACTGTGGATCTCCTGTATTGATATCTTTTATAGATTCACATGCTTGAATCTTCCCCATCGTCATGGTTGGTGTCCCACGGTAACAGTACAAATAGCAGTATTAAAGACATTACCATAGACTGCCATCGAAAATAAAACACAATTTAGCAACCTTTCAACCTCGTTTTATAACATCCAAAGTTCAGCCAATCACAGCAGAGACCTCAGAGTAACCTTTTCCTACAGAGCCATCGTACCTCAGATTTTGATCACATGTGTATATAAAGATTACTCAGAGGTAAAAAGGTGAACCTGCACGGAGAGGAGGGAAGGTCGATGGGAATCTATCAAAGATATAATTACTGGAGAACCACAGTGTACAGGTAAGTAACTTGTTTTTTCTCCAATATTGTATCTTTTATGGATTCACATACTTGAATCCGACTAGTTAGCATTATATAAGCAATAAAACAAAATAATGGTGTTGAGAAGGCGAACTATCCCACCATGATGTCAAAGAGAAACACCCTAAGGCAAGAATAGAAACATGAAACCATTTGCATAAATACCTATACGCATAGTGTAAGTAAAAAACATAAATATATATAAAGGGAGGCTAATAGCCACATACCTTAGGCAAAGAGGTGACAAAGTGCAGCTTGTTCAAAAGCTATATATGCCTTCTTCCAACCATCAAGGCAGTAATGGTTCGTGAATGTGTGTGCATTCACCCACATCGATGCCCTGCATATGTCAGATGGAGATGCTCCCGCAAACAGGGCTGAAGAAGTTGCCACCTTCCTCACTGAATGAGCCTGCGTCTTTGCAGGCAGTGGGTGACCAGCCTTTTCATGGCAGAAGACATTCTTTGAAGTGACCCATCAAGAAATGCTGGCCCTGGTCAAGGCCTGTCCTTTTCTAGGTGCAAAGAAAGATATGAGCAATTGAGAGGATTTATGGAAAATCCTACTTCTTCGCAGATAAAATTTCAAGCAGCATTTAATATCCAATGAATTGAGAGCTCTCTCCATTGCCAAAGACGGATTAGGAAAGAACGTAAGGAGGATTATGAGCTCATTGAGGAGGTAAGATGAAGCCACTTTTGGTATGAAAGAAGGATTAGTATGCAGTATAACCCGGTCTGGCAGGAACTGGAGATATGGTTTGTTTATAGTGAATGCCTTGATTTCGCTGATACATCTTGCTGGCGTAATGGCCAAGAGAAAAGCCACCTACCAAGAGAGAAACTTTAGCTCACATTTGTGCACTGGTTTGAATGGAGGTCGCATAAGCTGCAACAGAACTGTATTCAGCTGCCACAGTACTAGAGGAGGTGTAACCGGTGAATAGAACCTAAAGAGACCTTTCATAAATTATTTGATGAGTCTATTGAACCACAAGGAAGATTGATCCGAGTGCCTTCTATATCTGGATATTGAAGCATGGTGAACTTTGGCTAGGGGCAAGAGATAAGGCAACACTTGCTCCGGTGAAGATGAAAGCGCATGCAATGAATGGATAACACACCATGCACAAAATCTCTTCCATTTTGCAGTGTAGCATTTGAGCGTGGAAGGAGCTTGAGAGTTCTGCAGTATTGTGCTGCAATCTTCAGGTAGGCTCAAATTTCCAAAGTCAGCGTGGTGAGAAGCCAAGCCGACAAATGAATAGAGGGAATTTGCGGATGAACTACTTGGCCCTGGTTCATGTAGCGAAGATCCTCCTTTGGAGGAAAGAGAATTGGAGCACACTCTGATAGGCAATGCAGCTCGGTGTACCAGTATTGTCTTGCCCACCCGGGAGTAATGAGAATCAGTCGACACGCTCCTACTTCATTTTCTGAAGGACTTGAGGGATGAGAGGAAATGGAGGGTTGGTGTACGCAAACATCCCCGCCAAAGAAAACAGAAAGGCATCTTCCCACGATTCTGGCTGAGGATTCCTGCTTGAGAAGAAGGTGCACTTTTTGTTGAGGTATGTAGCGAACAGCTCTAATGTTGGATAACCCCAGGACTGGAAGACTACCTGCAGCTGCAGGTCATTCAGTTCCCATTTGTGGCATTGGCTGGATACCCTACTGAGAGAGTCGTTCCAATCATGGACACATGGCACATGCTCCAACCGCAATGAGAAGTGATTGGCAAGAAGCCACTACTAAATCTGTTGAGCTTGGCGGGAAAGCACTCGAGATCTTGTGCCGCCTTGCTTTCAAAGGTAGAACATGGTGGTAGTATTGTCCGTCCGGACAAAGAACTGAAGAGTCCTGAATTCGAGGTAAGTAGGCTTTCAGGCCCAGGAATACTGCCCTGAGCTCTAGAAGGTTTATGTGGCATTTCGACTCCTGCTGGGACTATTTGCCGTGAACTTGCAAGTCTTGGAGGTGAGCCCCCCACCCTACACCGATGCATCCGAGGTCATCACCAACTGTTGGCACAGTGTGAATGAAGGAGAGGCCCTGTGTAAGATTCTCTTTGGTCCTCCACCAAGACATCACATTTCTCATAGGAGCCGAAATGTGAATCATGTCATTGAGCGACCCTTGAGATTAAATTCATTGAGTATCCAGCTGCTTCTGAAGCGGCCGCATGCGTAGACGGTAATTGGGGATCAACGTGATGCACTAGGACATCATCCCCATCATGAACTTGTATATTCTCACAGAAACTGACTTTTTGGATGAGATAAGCTGTGTTATTTCTTGAATGCATGATACTCTTTGTTGAGTGAGAAAGGCTTCACTGAGATCCATGTCGAGGCATGCCCCCAGAAAAAACAGAGATGTGGAAGGAATAAAGAACAATTTTTCCAAATTGAGATGAAGCCCTAGAGACTGGAAGAGATTCTGGCAAGCTTGAGGGGACTTTTCGGCCACCTGGAATGTAGGAGCCCTTATTACCAGTCGTCCAAGCAGGGAAACACTTGGTGTCCTGAATGTCTTAGAAAGTCTGCTATCGGGGCCATGCATTTGGTGAAAACCCTCGCTGCCGATTAAAAACCAAAAGGGAGCACCTTGAACTGATAATGGTGCCCTGACACTTCCAGCTTGAGAAATTTCTGATGCTTTGTGTGAATGGTAATGTGAAAATAAGCATTGAGGAGATCGAGAGAAGACAGCTAATCCCCTTTTTCCATGAGAAGAAGGATTTCCTGTATAGAGAGCATCCTGAAGGATTGTTTTTGATGAACTTGTTCAGCAATCAGAGGTCCATGACCTGTCTCCATTTCCCTGTTTTCTTCTTGATGAGAAAGAAGTGAGAATAGAATCCCTGATTGCGTTGTTTGAGGGGTACCTCTTCTATGGTGTGTTTGGAAAGGAGTGGTTTTATTTCCTTCTTGAGGTCTGAAAGATGACGAAGCAGAACTTTCCGTGGTTGGGCATTTGGAGGGTGCTGAACGAATTCCAGGGTGTGATCGTGCTGGAAGATGTCTAACACCCATTTGTCCGTGAGAAGGACTTCCATTTTTGCAAGAATTTTGAGAAGGTGGGTTCAGATTGCTGTGGGACTGTAATGGCAGGGGCCTGGTGATGCTCCTTGTCTCCTGTTAAGAGTCCTGGTACCTTCCCGAAGATTGCTGCCTCTTATGTCTGTAGGTCTTGTGTAGGACTGCGCAGCATTGGATCGAAAGGATTGATTGTATGGTTGGTAGGTATTCTGTGAGTAAGTCTGGAACCGCTGTTGGAATTGCGGTTGAGATGTATATTGCCCCAAAACTCTACCTCGAAAGGACTGGAAGTGTCATTGCTGATGAGTGGCTAGAGGTTTTGCAGTTTCCGTGTCTGCTTTTATGGACTGTAGTGCCTCATCAATGTGCTTGCCGAACAAGCACTCCCCATCAAAGGGCATATCAAGTACTTTGGCCTGTACCTCAGGATGAAAGGTGGTTGCTCTCAGCCAACCCTGACAATGCAGCACCGCTGATCCTGCCATCTGGCAAAAGGCGGTAGATGACAAGTCCATGGTAATCTCGATAAGCTCTGAAGATGCTCTTTCACCTTTAGACAGAATGTCTTTCGCCTCCTTCTTTTTATCCTCCAGAAGAAACTCCTACAATGAGGACATATCCGACCACATCTGCCGATCACATTGTCCTAAGATAGCTATCACATTGGAGGCCCTAATAGAGGTGGCCTTCAGAGCAGAAAACATTTTACCTATGTCATCGAGCCGGCAACTTTCCTTATCCGGGGGAGCGGAGCACGGGGACAATGGATTTTTGGCCCTTTGTTGTGCAGCCTCATAATAACAGAGTCGGGTCTAGGATGACCAATGAGGCATGTGGGCGAGTTGTCAGGGCCTTGTACTTTATGTAAAGCTTTAGAATCCCTGCTTCAATAGAAGCCGGTGTTTTCATTAGCTTGAGGCCCTCCTGCCACAAAAAATCCACGATGTGGATAGCCCTAATGGAACTCTGAGAGCCTGGCTTGAAAGCGTACAAAAAACATTCAGTCAGCTTACCCACATTGGAAGATCGAAATGCTTGGAGGCACACTTCAACAGATCGTGAAAGCCACCAATGTCTGCAGGTGGAGAATCTGCAGCAGGGTGGGTAGGAGATAGTGGCATGGGAGCTATATAGTCATTAAACAAAAGAAAATACGAAGTTCCTCCATGGATACCAAAAAGAGATATTTGAGTCAATTTTGCTTTTCTAAGTGGAGATAAAGAGGCAGGTCGTGCTTAAGGAGGAGGGTAATTCCTCCTTGTGGAACTAGGGCCCTCACACACCCAGCAAGCTAGGTGTCATGCTTCATCATATGGGCCTGCTCCTCGTCGGGTCGGCGCTGCAATACCCGACGGGCTCCCATAAAGAGGCTCTTTATCGGAGATCTTTTGTTCCGGCCGTAAGGGTGCTGTGGGGGGAAGGGGCCTAGTGTGTGTAGATGTATGTGAAAAAGTTAAAACAGATGAGGGAATCCTGGGATGAAATTTTATTCTGGTAGGACCCCAGTCTGATTAAAAGAAAAGCAGGGGTAGGCGACTGGCAAGCTACAATGAGTCAAGAGGCGCTCTACTCCTAGAGGGTCAACATGTTTCACACCTAGATTAGTCAAGGTGATCTAGTGGCGATTCATCAGGACCTATGGAGGTTACTATCTACACAAGTGGTATGGTGGGACCTACCTACCACTGTACGATGGGTCGGTATTAGTACCCGTCTGTTTTATGGCATAACCTAACTAATATGAGGATTGCGCTTCATCAACTGCAGCGGAATCCAGACATCTGAACTGGGATGTCAGCTCCTTGCAGAAGCGTCGTGCTGGACCTACCCCGTTAATCTACATCTACATCTACATCCTGGGTTTCCTTCATGATGATAATCGGTGGAGGTTGACTATACAGCCATCTGTGGCACCGTCGGTGCGCTGTGTACGACCTTCGTCTTTGGAGCTGCCATCAGAGTCATCAACGGGGCAATGGCCGACTGTGACATCCCCGTCGACAGTGAAGGTCTCATCGACGATGCTGTCGTCAACATAGTTGCGGACCTGACGACGGTGCTGCCATCGACGTTTTGACCATCTTCATCCTGGCCGTCGTCGATGAGATGTTCGACGGTGTAGCGACAACAGCTTTTCTTGTGGTGGTGAGAGTCTTCGACGACGAGGCCGTTGACGGTAGAGATGAATGGTCTCTGATAGGAATCAGTGAAGCAGAAGCTGGTGCTGAGGACTATTTTGAGGCCACCAACTGAGGTCTTTTGTGATGTTTTACCTCAGATTTGTCTTGCTCCCGGGACTTGGACCTTTTTGAGTCCCCAAGATGAGAAGAGGAGCTGTCTTCCTTTCTTTTCCTAGAGGAAGAGTTTGGCTTTTCCCTCAGGTTCAGATTCTGAGTCAGAAGTAGCCTTCCCCTTTTGGAGCCAGAGGAGTAGCCTATACTCTCTATCTTTGAGAGTTTTGGGGGAGAAGGATTAGTTACTTACCTGTAATCCTAGTTCTCTTCCAGGGGTATACTCATCAAAGTCATAAGCACTGAATAATCCCCGCCCACGTGCGGGATCCCGGAGCATATAAAAAATATATATGTGTATGTTGGGGGCACAAGCGTCTAGCACTTCCGCGACATACATATATACATGTATATAAATACATAAATATGCAGCCTAACATAGTTCCAATGGGTCAAAATGCCAAAACTACATAGGTTGTTCTTGTACAAAAATAATCTCCTACATACACCTTGTAATAGAGAACATACACTATAATAGTGTCATACAAGAAAACCTTTATTTTCAACACAGAAAACAGGTAAAGGCAGGCAGTTGGCCCATAGGCTGCATAGATGAATAAACATCACAGTACAGTAAAAAACTGGCACCTTGCCTTTAAGGCTTCCAGGACCCTGGACACCGTGCCTTTAAGGCCTCCAGGAGCTCCTCTGCTCCCATCATCCACCACAGGTGACAGTTAGGTCAGTTCTTTTTTACGGTTTACTAACTTGAAATAACTTGAGTATAAGATGCAAACACCACATTAACGTATTACAACTGCTCGTCCAGGGAGGCGGGAGGGTTGCTTATGACTTTGATGAGTATACCCCTGGAAGAGAACTAGGATTACAGGTAAGTAACTAATCCTTCTCTTCCAGGGGATACTCATCAATAGTCATAAGCACTAAATAGAGTAGCAAGCCCATACCCACTACCTTGCGGTAACAGCGCATCTTAAAAATACATCAAGCAAATACATTTCTGAGTGAGGCTTGCCCAACTTGGGCACCCGCCTGTGTATCCGAGTCTAAGCAGTAATGGCGAGTGAAAGTATGAACCGAGCGCCAAGTTGCTGCTTTACAAATTTCTGTCATAGGAACATTTCTAAGGAGGGCAGTGGTAGAGGCTTTCCCCCTGGTAGAATGTGCTTTGGGTTTGCCCTGAAGAACCTTGTTAGCTATTTGATAGGACAAAGATATGCACAAAGCTATCCATCTAGAGATGGATCTTTTAGAAGCTGCCGAACCGGTATTTATGACACCATAGTTAACAAACAACTGGTCCGTCTTCCTCAAGGACTTGGTTTTGTCTAGATAAAATTTCAGTACCCTCATGAGGTCCAAAGAATGAAGGGACCTCTCCGGAGGAGTAGCGTAATTGGGGAAAAAAGTGGGAAAGATTGATGTGGAAATCCAAGACCACCTTAGGTAGAAAGCTCGGATGTGTTCTCAAAACCACCCTGTTTGCATGAAAAACAGTATAAGGCTCTCTACAACACAAGGCCTGGATTTTACTAACCCTGCAGGCAGAAGTGATGGTGACTAAAAAGGCAGCTTTCCATGATAAATGCTGCAGAGAAGCCTTGTGAATCGGCTCAAAAGGAGCACCCATAAGTTTTGTAAGGACTATGTTGAGCTCCCAAGAAGGAGATGGAGATCTCACTGGGGGTTAAACCTTTTTTATCCCTTCAAGGAAATCTTTTACCACTGGCATTTGGAAAAAAGGGTAAGTTACTTACCTGTAATCCTAGTTCTCTTCCAGGGGTATCCTCATCAAAGTCATAAGCACTGAATATTCCCGCCCATGTGCGGGGACCCCGGAAATAATAAAATTATATATGTAAAAACATACATATATACAGCTATGTATATATATAAACATATATCATTTTTTCCAAGCAAATGCAGCTCCCATAAAAGGCTAGGCAATGTAAATATACACATCCAATAACACACATATATATATATATATATATATATAAAGGTATAACAATACACCTAAATCTCTTTTTATTATTTTTTTTTTTTTTTAATGAGGTAAACACTCATGAGAAAGCAAAAAATAAAGAGAACAAACTGTGGAAAAACACAGATGTACAACACATTGCCAGCCTGCAGGCTGCATTGCAATATAATACCATAGAGACTAAAAAGCCCTGTACAGGTAAAAACTGGCACCGTGCCTTTAAGGCAGCCCTGACTTCCATATCCCATCATGCCTCAGGGGTGACAGTTAGGTCAGTTGTTCTTTGCGGGACCGTAGTCCTAAACACAAAGATATATCCTTTCCATAGTGAATAATACACTTCTTCTCATTTGCCTGGGGAGGTGGGTGGGTTGCTTATGACTTTGATGAGGATACCCCTGGAAGAGAACTAGGATTACAGGTAAGTAACTTACCCTTCTCTTCCAGGGGATCCTCATCAATAGTCATAAGCACTGAATAGAGTAGCAAGCTCCCCTTCCACCTGCAGGCAAATGAAACTAAGGTTGTATCACCCATGGAGAAAGAGAATCATGAAAATGATTAAGCATGGAACAGATTCCTCAAGGAGGCTTGTCCTACTTGAGTGTCTGCTCTGGTGTCCGAATCCAGACAATAATGCCTGGTAAAAGTGTGGACAGATCTCCAAGTGGCTGCCTTGCAGATCTCGGAGAGTGGGACATTATTGAGAAAAGCCGCGGTAGCCGCTTTTCCTCTTGTCGAATGCGCTTTAGGGCGCGCCCCCAATGGTTTCTGAGCCAGTTGGTAGGCCAATGTAATACTTGAAACAATCCACCTAGCAATGGAACGTTTGGATGCAGCAAAGCCCATACGGACAACCCCATAGTTCACAAACAATTGATCAGATTTCCTGACATTCTTAGTCCTATCTAGGTAGAATTTTAGGACCCTTTTGACATCTAGAGAATGCAACGCCCTCTCTGCCGGAGAGGAGGGGTTGGGAAAACAGGTTGGTAAGGAGATGGCTTGGTTTACATGAAACTCCGATACCACCTTGGGTAGGAACGAAGGATGAGTTCTCATCACCACCCTATTTTGATGAAAAATAGTGTAGGGCTCTTTAGAACAGAGGGCCTGTATCTCACTGACCCTCCGTGCTGAAGTGATGGCTATTAAAAATGCTGTCTTCCATGTGAGGTGCTGTAGGGTAGCCTTATGAATAGGCTCAAAAGGAGAACCCATGAGCTTTGACAGAACCAAGTTTAGCTCCCAGGAAGGAGAGGGAGGTCTAACAGGGGGATAGACTTTCTTGAGTCCTTGCAAGAAATCCTTCACTACCTGCACTTTAAAAAATGACTGCTGTGAAGGCGAACGCCTGTATGCTGTTATGGCTGCTAGGTGAACCTTTATGGATGAAAATTTCAACCCTGCCCTCGCTAAATATAGAAGATAGGGCAAAATTACATCCTCCTGGCATTTAGTGGGATCATAATGATGCTGAGCACACCATATATAAAATCTTTTCCACTTACAGAAGTAGGAGTGTCTTGTCGAAGGCCTCCTGGCTTCCTTCAGTATGGACATACACTCTTGAGGGAGGTTCAGATGGCCATACTGGAGGACTTCAGGAGCCATGCTGTTAAGCTCAGCGAGGGAAGGCTGGGATGGTAAATCTTCCCCTGCATCTTGGATAACAAGTCCGGCCTGCACGGCAGCCGCTTGTGGGGTCGGATCGACATGTGTAGGAGATCCGTGTACCACCACTGCCTCGGCCAGTCCGGTGCTATGAGGATCATCTTGGCAGATGAATTCTGCAACTTGGTCACCACCTTGGGGATTAGTGGGAGAGGCGGAAAAGCGTACACAAATGTCATTGACCAATTGATCAAAAGGGCATTCCCTAGGGATCCTGGTCGATGGTATCTTGAGGCGAAGCCTCGGCATTTTGTGTTTTGCTCGTCCGCGAAAAGGTCCACTTGCGGACGCCCCCATTCCCCGAAGATGTCTTCTAACACCTCGTCGTTGATTACCCAGTCCTCTGGCTCTTGAAAATGCCGACTGAGTAAGTCTGCTTGCACGTTGAGTTCTCCTGGTAGGTGCACCGCTTTCAATGAGATGTTCCTTGCTAGGATCCAGTGCCACAGGGACTGAGCTTCCAGCGAGAGCGTTCTGGATCGAGTACCCCCCTGCTTGTTCAGGTAGTACATTGTGGTGGTATTGTCCGTCTGCACTAGAATGGTACTCGTCGTGATCGCAGGCAGGAACGCTTTGAGGGCTAGGTGGACTGCCCTGAGCTCCAGCATGTTGATGTGGTACAACTGCTCGCTGCTGGACCACTGTCCCTGAGTTTGCAGAGTCCCAAAATGCGCACCCCATCCCTGAAGGGAAGCGTCGGTGATTAAGGTCTGAGTTGGGGGCTCTTGATGGAAGGGGATCCCCACTTGTAGATTCCTTGGTTTCAGCCACCACTTGACTGACTGTTTGGCTGCAGAGGAGAGGCAAACCTTTTCTTCCCACAGGGAGTTCCTTTGATCCCATTTGTCCTCGAGATCTTGCTGAAGAGGACGCATCCTTAGCCTGGCATTGGGCACTAGGAAGATGCAGGATGCCATGGCCCCTAGTAGAGAAGAGATTTGCCTTGCCGACGACAGATTGTTGGTTATAATCTGTCTGCCTTTTAGCATAATGGATGACTGTCTTTCCTCCGAAGGAAACACTTTTCCTACTACGGAGTCTATAGTTGCACCCAGGTAGTGGATCCTCTGCGTTGGTGTAAAATTGGACTTTTTGGCATTCACTCTGAGACCCAACTTGCAACATAAGTTCAGGCATAGCGACAGCTGTGACCGCACATTCTGTGGTGATGAGCCCTTTATTAGCCAGTCGTCTAGGTAGGGATAGACGAAGACTCCTGCGCGCCTCAGAGCAGCCGCTACTACTGCCACGCATTTTGTGAATACTCGAGGAGCTGACTTCAGGCCAAATGGGAGGACTTTGAACTGATAGTGAGAGTTGCCTACCACAAACCTGAGAAATTTTCGATGATTCCTTAGGATGGGAATATGGAAATATGCATCCTGAAGGTCCAATGAACACATCCAATCGCCCATCCGGAGAAGAGGATATATTTGGTGGAGCGCCAGCATGCGAAATTTTTCCTTTCTTATGTGTTTGTTCAGTATCCGTAGGTCTAAAATGGGTCTGAACTCTACCTTCACACTCCTCTTTTGTATGAGAAAGTATCTGGAGTAAACTCCCTTTCCTCTTTGGTTTATGGGCACTTTCTCTATTGCAGATTTGAGTAGAAGCGTCGCTACCTCTTCTCTGAGCTGCTTTAGATGCTGGGATGAATTGACAGGAGGAATCGATGGGGGGTGACTTCTGAAACGAAGCGAGTACCCATGACGCAGTATATTCAGTACCCACTTGTCCTTTGTGATGGACTGCCACTCTGGAAGATGATTTGCAACACTTCCTCCCACCGGAGCGGTGGACAGCATCGGAGGAAGCGGCTTCTCATTGCTTCCCCGGAGCTTTGTTTCCAGCATTAGACTGCCTGTTGTTACCCCGTCCCCTGGATGGTTTGCGGGACTGGTATTGCTGTTTCTTTTGACCTTGCTGGTCCTGGTTCTTTTGCCAATGAGGGGTTTGAACCCTCTGTTGGTAATTGCGCCTGTCATTTCCCTTGCGGCGTCGAAACTCTTTTCTCTTTTCAAGCCCGACGGCTTTCATGGTCTCCAGCTCTGCCTTCATACGGGCCATTTCCTCATCTGCATGGGACCCAAAAAGAGAACTACCGGAGAAAGGCAGATTTAATATTCTTGCCTGCGCTTCCGCTTTCAAGGCCGTCAATCTAAGCCAAGATGATCTTCTGGCTGTGACTCCGTGTGCATATTCATGCGCTGCCAGTGTTGCCCCGTCCGCCGCTGCACTTATGATCTGGTTAGAAACCAGACTCCCCTCATGCAAAATCTCTTCAAAGTCCCGTCTGTCCTCTGATGGAACTTTGTCAATGAACCTCTGCAGAGAGTCCCATAATGACCTATCATAGCGCCCCAGAAGCGCCGAGGCACTCGCCACCTTTAAGCTTGAGGATGCTGAGCCGCAAACTTTCCTCCCCCAGGAGTCTTGTGTCTTACTGTCCTTATCTGGTGGTACCGTTGAAGACCCAGCTACTGCATGTGTCTTCCTGGCAGCGGCGGTGATGACAGAGTCCGGTGGAGGATCTGATTTAAGAAATAGAGGATCCTCCGGAGCTGGACGGTACTTTTTTAGAATTCTCGCCGGCGCCGTTTTGGTGGTTGCTGGTGTGAGAAAGATATCCATTACCGGTTGTAACAAACCGGGGACTAATGGCAATAACGGGCGTTACACTGTGCGTTCATGAAGAGTTTCAAAGATTATGGATGAAGTGGTCTCCTGAACCGGCATAGGGATATTTAATTTTGTAGCTCCTCTACACAACACTTCCTGAAACGTAGAAATATCATCTACCGGAGATACCCTAGAGGGTGGCGTCTCCGAGAGTGTCGGTGAATAATCCCTTTTGGATGATCTGGAAGAAGGGGAGGTAGAAGGTGTTCTACGGCGCCTTTTCTCTGATCTGGTCGACCCTCTTCTGCGGGAGGGAGACCTGGATCGCCTTCTTGGTGCTCGAGAGTGACTTCGGGATTCTCTTTCTCGAGATCTTGGTCTGATCGGTGTCGCTGGGAATACCACGCCCCTTATTCTTGTTAGTGATGCCTTTATTGCGTCTGGCATAGCAGGGTCCTGAGGCATCTCCCTTACGGGACTTTGAGGTACCGCATTGTCCTCCTCCTGCGAACTTTCTCTTGCAGGTACTGGAGATTGATGCACATGCTCTGGTGATTCGGATCTTGAACCTGAGCCCTCTGATCCTGAAGGCGAGATAGATATGAGACGCGGTGACTCAGGAGTTGTATATATCAGTCTATGAGGAGATTTTCGCCTTGAGACTGGTCGAATCGTGAGGCGAACATGTGACACCTCCTGCGTACCCTCAACAGAGGGCTGCCTCGACGGTGATAGGCCTATCACCGGAGATCTTTGACTCGAATCTTCGAGGCTCCGAGCTTCTTGTCTCGACGTCGAGATTATCTTCGACGGAGGCTTCATGTACCTCACCAAAGCTTTGGAGACCTGTGAGGACGGAGGCATCTGCCTCGACGTCGACTCCGACGGAGGCACCTGCCTCGACGTCGACTCCGACGGAGGCCTCTGCCTCGACGTCGACTCCGACGGAGGCCTCTGCCTCGACGTCGACTCCGACGGAGGCCTCTGCCTCGACGTCGACTCCGACGGAGGCTCCTGCCTCGACGTCGGCCCTGACGGAGGCGTCTGCCTCGACGTCACTCCTGACGGAGACTTCTGTCTCGACGTCGAATGCTCCGACGACGTCGAAAGCCTCTTCGCCGTCGAACGATGTTTCCTCGACGGCGATCTTGATCTTGACGGCGATCTTGGTCTCGACGTCGACTGTACTTCTTGCGACGTCGACTGATGTCTCGCCGACCTCGACGTCGAACGATGTCTTTCCTTCGACGACGAACGATATCTTTGTGCAGACGTCGATCGATCTTCTCTTGACGTCGACAGATGCTTTTTCGACGTTGAACTGTGGCGCCGAGTCCTCGACGCCGAGCCTTTAGACGCCGTCGACGTCGAACGCATCCGCTTCGACGCTGAATCTAAAGTCGACGATGATTTTCTCTTTGCAGCATGACTTCCCCTTGACTCCTCACCTCTCAGCAACGATCCCGCCGCTGGAGTCTTCGACGCCGAGCCCGACGTCGATGGGGAGCAAACAGGGACCAACTGCTTCGACGTCGACCGTTCTGCTAGGCCGTACAGCCTAATCCTCTCTCTCTCCTTTAAAGTCCTTTTGGAAAGGTCTTCACAATGATGGCATGTTGCTGGAGAGTGAGAGTCCGGCAGACAGATAATACACACCTCATGTGTGTCTGAAGCAGCCTTCTTTTTTCCACAAGATGGACATGGAACAAATAAAGAAGGCATTTTTCTGACAAAATAGCAAAAAAAATCAGTCAGAAAAACACAGGATACTAACTTCCTCTCAGATGTTATAAGAAGAAGTCCAAAAAATCTTAAAGTTGTAATAATTCTTGACTAAAGAGTCAAAAATGAAGAGAGCTGAATTCCAGGGTCCTGACTGAAGGAGCCGGAAAGAACAACTGACCTAACTGTCACCCCTGAGGCATGATGGGATATGGAAGTCAGGGCTGCCTTAAAGGCACGGTGCCAGTTTTTACCTGTACAGGGCTTTTTAGTCTCTATGGTATTATATTGCAATGCAGCCTGCAGGCTGGCAATGTGTTGTACATCTGTGTTTTTCCACAGTTTGTTCTCTTTATTTTTTGCTTTCTCATGAGTGTTTACCTCATTAAAAAAAAAAAAAAAAAAAAGAGATTTAGGTGTATTGTTATACCTTTATATATATATATATATATATATGTGTTATTGGATGTGTATATTTACATTGCCTAGCCTTTTATGGGAGCTGCATTTGCTTGGAAAAAATGATATATGTTTATATATATACAGAGCTGTATATATGTATGTTTTTACATATATAATTTTATTATTTCCGGGGTCCCCGCACATGGGCGGGAATATTCAGTGCTTATGACTATTGATGAGGATCCCCTGGAAGAGAAGAGACTTGTGTAGGTGACTTTCTGTATGCAGTGATGGCTGCTAGATGCAATCTAATCGAAGAGAACTGCAGCCCAGACTTGGCCAAATGTAATAAGTATGGTAAAAGTAAATGCTCTTGACCCTGCACTGGACCATGAGCATTGTCTCTATACGACAAATAGAACCGCTTCCATTTGAAAGCATAAGATCTTCTGGTGGAAGGTCTCTTGGCTTCCTTCAGGATAGTCATACAGTCCACTGGTAAGTCTAAGTGTCCGTATTGAAGGACCTCAGGAGGGATGTATGTCGTTACAACGCACACTTTTAAAACGCATGCACTTACAACGCATTTTTTACAACGCAAAATCCATTACAACGCATTCCATTACATAGCATGACACTACAACGCATTTTTAAAAACTACCTTTACAACGCATTCCATTACAACGCATACTACCTTTACAACGCATACCATTACAACGCATAATATTAAATTGCATTTAAGGTAAGTATTAGATAGTATAGGGGTAAAAATTACTTTTCTAACTCCAGGGGGTGCAACAGTAGGGTAAGTGTTGGATAGTATAGGGGTAAAAATTACTATTCTAACTCCAGGGGGTGCAACAGTAGGGAAAGTGTTGGATAGTATAGGGGTAAAAATTACTATTCTAACTCCAGGGGGTGCAACAGTAGGGTAAGTGTTGGATAGTATAGGGGTAAAAATTACTATTCTAACTCCAGGGGGTGCAACAGTAGGGTAAGTGTTGGATAGTATAGGGGTAAAAATTACTATTCTAACTCCAGGGGGTGCAACAGTAGGGTAAGTGTTGGATAGTATAGGGGTAAAAATTACTATTCTAACTCCAGGGGGTGCAACAGTAGGGTAAGTGTTGGATAGTATAGGGGTAAAAATTACTATTCTAACTCCAGGGGGTGCAACAGTAGGGTAAGTGTTGGATAGTGTAGTGTAATATTATGCGTTGTAATGGTATGCGTTCTAAAGGTAGTATGCGATGTAATGGAATGCGTTGTAAAGGTAGTTTTTAAAAATGCGTTGTAGTGTCATGCTATGTAATGGAATGCGTTGTAATGATGTTGCGTTGTAAAAAATGCGTTGTAAGTGTAGTGCGTTGTAAAAGTTGCGTTGTAAAGGTTGTTCCCCCCTCAGGAGCCATGCTGTCAATCTGAGGGATGAGAGATTGGGACGAAACACTCTCCCCTCGTTCTTGGACAACAGGTCTGGAAGGCAAGACAACCTCCGGTGTGGCACCTCGGATAATTGTAGAAGGTCCGGGAACCACCACTGATGTGGCCACTCCGGAGCTATCAGGATCATTCTGGTGTTGGCCCTGTAAAATGTGTTGATCACTGCAGGGATCAGCAGAAGAGGAGGAAAGGCATACATACAGTAATGTCTGAGACCAGTTTATCAAAAGGGCATTCCCTCGTGATCCTGGTTGGGGAAACCTGGACGCTAAGACGAGGCATTTGGTGTTGGCCACTTCTGTGAAGAGGTCGATGTCTGGCACTCCCCATTGTTGAAAGATGTTTTGCGTGACTTCGCTGTTTAGCACCCAGTCGTGCACTTCTACGGAGTTTCTGCTTAGCGAGTCTGCTTGAACGTTCATTGACCCCGGAAGGTGAATGGCCACAATGCTTAGGTTCCTTGCGATAAGCAACTTCCAGATGATCTGTGACTCCAGAGAGAGAGTTCTCAACCTGGTGCCCCCCCTGCTTGTTCAGATTATACATCGTTGTGCTGTTGTTTGTCTGAACCAAGAGGGAGCTGGACTGGAGAGAAGGGTACAGCGACTTGAGAGCCATATGAACAGCTCTCAACTCCATGAAGTTGATGTGATACCCTCGTTCTGCCTCTGACCAGAGACCTTGTACTTGAAGAGGGCCCATGTGCGCTCCCCAACCCCGCAGGGAAGCATCCGTGACTATAGTCTGAATGGGGATGTCTTGGTGGAATGGAACTCCCTTTAGAAGGTGTGACCGTTTCATCCACCATCTGATGGAGTCTTTGCCCGATTGAGGTAGAGTCACACAGTCTTCCCAACGACCTGAGACTTGCACCCACTGGATTTACAGAGCCTGCTGTAGCGGACTCATGTTCAATCTGGCATTGGGAATGATAAAGACGCAAGAGGCCATGGAGCCCAACAGAGACAAAACCTGTCTGACTGTGGGATGACGGGCGCTGAGGAGATCGCGACATTTGTCTCTGATTGACGATAACATCTCCGCCGAAGGACACATGCTTGCCATTGCGATATCCAGTGAAGAGCCCAGGTAATGGATTCTCTGTGTCGGATTGAAGGCGGACTACTTGAAGTTGACTTGAAGACCCAGTGTGTTCAACAGCCGGAGACAGTAGTTGAGGTGATTCTAAAGCAGAGAAGGTGTGGCACTCTTCAGGAGCCAATCGTCCAGATAGGGGTAAATGAAGATTTTGCATTTGCGTAGAAATGCTGCCACCACCTCCATGCACTTCGAGAACGTTCGGGGGGGCTGATTTGAACCCAAACGGTAGAACTCGGAATTGAAAATGTTGATGGGATACCTGAAAGCGTAGAAATTTTAGATGTGTTTTGGACACCGGGATATGGAAATAGGCGTCCAGCAAGTCTATAGCACACATCCAGTCTCCCTGATGTAGATGAGGGAAGATCTGGTGCAGAGCCAACATCCAAAATTTTTCCTTGCGGATGAATTTGTTTAGGAGCCGCAGATCGAGAATTGGTCTGTATTCTCTGGTCTGTCCTCTTTTTTCGACCAGGAAGTAACAAGAGTAAATGCCTTGTCCTTGCTGTTGTTTTGGAACATACTCTACGGCGTTTTTCTGTAGAAGACTGTCCACCTCTTTTTGCAACAGGAGGTGATGTTGGTTGGATCTTCTTTGAGGAGGAACTGAAGGAGGAGGAGCCTTGAACCTCAGCAAGTAGCAATTTTTCACAATATTCAGCACCCATTTGTAGTTTGTTATTGATCTCCACTCTTCCAGATGACAAGTGATACTCCCTCCTACTGGAGTGGCGAACGGGCACGGAGGAAGCCTCTGCTCATTGCTTGGCTGGTTGCTTAGCAGTTGAAGCCTGCTGTCTGTTGTTTCCTCTACCTCTACCAGGTCGCCTTTGGTGAAATTGTGACCTCTGCTACTGCTGATTTTGGGATGATCACTGACGGGTTTGAACCCTCTGTTGGAAAGAGCACCTGTCGTAGGGGCGGGACCTTTTGTGGAATTCTTTTCGCTTTTCTAGGCCAACAGCCTTCACCGTGTCCAATTCAGGTTTCATTTTGGCCATCTCATCATCTGCGTGAGATCCAAACAGTGAAGACCCATTGAACGGAAGGTTGACAATCTTCTGTTGAGCATCTGGTTTCAGGCCTGTGAGACGCAGCCAGGCCGAGCGTCTGGAACAGATGCCGTGCAAATAGCCATGTGCAGCCAGATCCGCTAAGTCTGCAGCTGCACTTATCACTTGATTTGCCACCAAGCCCCCTTCTTGCAGTATCTCCTGAAAGTCCTGTTGATCTTCTTTCGGGAGTTTGTCTGTGAATCTGGCAAGGGAATCCCAAAGAGACCTATCGTACCTTCCTAGGAGAGCTGAGGCGCTGGCCACTGTCATAACGGAGGAAGAGGTATTACACATCCTCTTGCCCAGTGAGTCCATATTTTTGCTGTCTTTCTCGGGAGGGACTGACGAGGAAGAAGTAACAGAATGTGACTTCCTGGCTGCCGCCACAATGACCGAGTCTGGTGAGGGATCAGAGCGTAGATAAAGCGGGTCCTGATCCGGGGCTTTATATTTCTTGGCAATGCGAGATGGTACTGCGCTCACAGTGGAAGGAGTTAAGAAAGTCTGCATAGCAGTTGACAGGCCCAACAAAGATAGCGGTACGTGTGTGGCATGCTGCTAATGCTGCGATGGGTTGGAAGGACCGCCTGACTCGAGCGACTCCACTGTATGCTTCAGAAAGGCTGGGCTGTTTGTGGAAAACTAAAGGATTTGAGAAATGGGATATGATTGGCATATGTAAGGTGAGTGATCTTTGGGTGAAAGGGAAGTTTAAGACGTTTGAAATGCTGAAAGCGGAATATAAGCTGAACGATAGGGAGTACTTCTGGTATGCTCAGGTTCGTCATGCGTTGTGCTCGGTTTTCCCTGATGCTACTGCTATCCCGGAAAATTCCCCACTGGAGGACAGGGTGCTCGATGGCTACGTGCCTGACAGCACAATCTCCTTGATCTATAAAAAGCTTATCAACGACCGGGCAGACCTGTTGACCCACTTGAGGGAGATCTGGGTGGCTGACGGTTTGGAATTAGATGATGAGGACTGGGTCTCGGCAATAGCCTCCCCGAGGGAGGTGGCAATTCCGGCCCGCCTTCGGTTCGTACAACTAAAGATACTCCATAGAGTGTATGTCACTGGTCCCCGCCTGATGCGCATGGGTTTCTCCGTGGATGGGATGTGTAAGCGTGGCTGTGGTTCGTTGGGTACTTTCCTTCACATTATATGGGAATGCCCTGAGGTGGCTCGCTTTTGGCGTCGGGTGCATGCCGTAATGGAAGAGGTCACTCATGTTGCTCTGTTTCCAGAAGCTAGGAGATGCCTGCTGAACATGTGGGAGCCAAACGATTATAATGTGGCACAGACGCAGTGGGCGACTTTGGGAAATATGGTGGCTAAACGCAACATTGCACAGTTATGGGGTTCCCAGAGGCCGCCCACGGTCTTGGTGTGGAAGGAGAATATGGATTGGTGCATGGTCAGAGAAAAGACGGTGTATGTAGCGAGAGGCAAGCCTAGGAAATGGACTGGGGTGTGGGGGCCGTGGAATTCTTATCGCGGAGACATCTGTGCCCCTCCTCTGGCTATTGTATTGGATGTCCCTTTGTCCCCCTAGCTGCACATTCCTCATCTATTAGGTTATGAGTAGGTTACAGTTTGATTTTTCCTCTGTTCCCGGGCCCCCCTCCCTTCTCGGCCGCAGGTCATTGATTTCCTACCCCGGGGAGCGCGTCCTGATATTCACAATGTCTTTTGCCTTGTTTGTGTGTAATGTTAATTAGTTTTAAATTGAAAACTGAAACCGTATTTAGTATTGTCACTCAACTACTGCTTCTGCCTACACTGGGAGTGTTAATGGACTGACTGGGATCCTCTGATTGACCAATCTGTATAGCGGTGAAATGACACGTCTCATGCTAATTAGCGGCCGGCCCAAGGGGTTGTAGGCCCATGTCTGTAACTCTTTGAAGTCAAATAAAGGTTTCTTTTAAAAAATAAAAAAAATAAAGTCTGCATAGCAGGCTCTAGGAATCCTGGGACTAGAGGCAGTAGAGACCTGGTTGACGATCGATGGTGTAAGGTCTCAAAGATAACGGATGTGGAGACCGTCGGGACTGACATACTGATGTTGAGTTTTTTGGCCCCTCTGCAGAGAACGTCAGTGAAGGTTCCGATGTCGTCAATCGGAGACACTCTGGATGGTGGTGTTGCCGACAGAGTTGGTGAATAATCCTTGATCGACGATCTGGTGGATCTGGAACATGTTGGTGATCTTCGTCTCCTCCTCTTGGGAGAGGAAACATGATGCGAGCGAGACCGCTCCCGTGATCTCCTGTGGCGGGAGGATGGTGACCTTGACCTTCTCAGGGTTCTGGATGATGCCTTTGGAGGAGGACCCCTGCAAACTCTCGAGGGAGAGTAGGTGAGTAGGTGCGAGAATACTCGGAATCAGACTTCCCTGATCAGCACCGGTACCTTCCAGCCTTCTTGGTGAAAGATTGAAAGGATGAGACTTCTTCGCCGCAACCGGAGAGCCCTCTGGCGAAATCTGGACAATGTTAATGCCCGGGGATGATGAAGTTCTTCTCGACATCGAACGTCTTGACCTCGACGTCGACCTCGCCCTCTCCGTCACCTCCTCTGAGACGACTGCAGGATTTATGTCTCTCGACGTCGACCGATGCCTCGACGATCACACCAACTGTGCCGTCTCCAACGTCGATCTCATTGGCGTTGAGATAGTGGCAGATCCTCGTCCTCACGAAGATCTCAACGGTATCCTCGACGTCGAACGCCCACGCAGGCGAGTGGGAGGTTTCGACGTCGATCGTCTCTAGCGCTTCTTTGACGTCAACTTTTTCGACGGTGAGCACCTCGACAGTGACAGTGATCTCGACATCATCAGTCGGTAAGCTCTCGGCAGAGTCTTCGCTGGCGAACCCCTCGACGCTGACCTCCGAGAAGGCGGCGGAGTGTTCCTTGCCGTTGACAGATGTTTCGACGTCGACGGGTGCTTGTCAGGTCTCTCGGGACCAGTATACTTCGAGCCCGAAGTATGTCTCGATGTCGACTTACTTTTGTGCGACGATCTGTCCCTCGACGCTGAAGAGTGTTGTGTCTGCTTCTTCGACAGCGATCTCGATACCGATGGCCAACAGTCAGGGATCTGTTTCATTCTGGAGAATGGAGAGGTAGAGCTTCGCCTTTTTCGATGTTCATGATGAGAGGAGGGTTCTTGTGAGCCCCCAAGACCACTTTTGTGATGGTTTTTACCTCTCTCCAGCAAGGCATGGAGCCTATTCTTCACCCTGTCATGAAGAGTCCTTTAGAAAAACGCTGACAATAATTACACGTATCAGGTAGGTGTGAAGATGGCAAACACACGATGCACACATAGTGCAGGTCCGATTTTGCCATCTTTTTACCACATGAAGGACATTTGTTAAATAATGCTGTCATTCTGAGTATGGTAAATTGTCAGAAATTTTAAGAAAAGACACCCAGCAGTAAAAAATGTCCAAAAAACAAGAGAAAAAAACAATTTCTTATTAATGATAATCAAAAACTGTCGAGCACAAGCTCCAGGATCCTCACAGAAGGAGCCGGAAAAAAGAACTGACCTAACTGTCACCTGTGGTGCCTGATGGGAGCAGAGGAGCTCCTGTAGGTCTTAAAGGCACGGTGTCCAGGGTCCTGGAAGCCTTAAAGGCAAGGTGCCAGTTTTTTACTGTACTGTGATGTTTATTCATCTATGCAGCCTATGGGCAACTGCCTGCCTTTACCTATTTTCTGTGTTGAAAATAAAGGTTTTCTTGTATGACACTATTATAGTGTATGTTCTCTATTACAAGGTGTATGTAGGAGATTATTTTTGTACAAGAAAAACCTATGTAGTTTTGGAATTTTCCCCCATTGGAACTATGTTAGGCTGCATATTTATGTACATGTATATATGTATGTCGTGGAAGTGCTAGACGCTTGTGCCCCCAACATACACATATATATGTATATTTTTTATATCCTCTGGGCGCCGGCACGTGGGCGGGGATTATTCAGTGCTTATGACTATTGATGAGTATCCCCTGGAAGAGAAAGTGCTGCAATATTTGCATTCCCTGGGTTTGTGATCAGGGTAGAGACAATAAAGGCACTGCTTGTGGGGGTTTTCAGAAAACAGCCTACACTTCTCACAAGTCTTACCGGGCCTGAAAAACCTATTTTATGCTCTGGTATCTTGAAAATGAGAGGTAAAGACACAAAACAGTAGTACCTTGAATGTAGCTGAAAGATGGAGGTCAAAGGATGAAGAGAATAACTGTCACTGAGCAGAACTCAGAGAGACTCCCTGTCAAACAATATGCTGTAAGAAATATGAGGTATGGTGGCGCAATCAATCAATCAGCGTTGGTAAAGTGCACCTACTGACCCGTGAGGGGCTCCAGGTACTAGGGGTAGGGGAGCGGCTCCGTAGTGTGCTGGGGTCACCTGAAGAGCCAGGTCTTGAGATATTTCCTGAGCTGGGGCAACGTGGGAGATTGCTGGAGGTGTATGGGTAGGGTGTTCCAGGCTTTGGATGCGAGGTAGGCGAAGGACTTTCCTCCCATTCTAGTCTTGCTGATATGAGGGACGCAGTGGCGTAACGAAAGTTGAAAGGGCCCCCTGCAAGGTACACAGAGGGGCCCCCGCTCCGGAATTAATCCGGAGCTCTCCGGTGTGAGTACAGCGCTGAGGGGGCCCCCTGCAGCTCGGGCCCCCCCCGCACAGCGGGGAATGCGGGGGCCTGTGTTACGCCCCTGGAGGGACGGTGGCCAGAGTGCTGGGCTGATCGTAGGTGTCTTTTGGGTGCGTGGAAGGAAAGGCGACTGTTCAGGTATGCGGGTGCGGTGTTGTGAAGGGCCGTGTATGCTTGGATGAGGAGTTTGAAGGTCATTCTTCTTTCGACTGGAAGCCAGTGGAGATCGCGCAGATGTTGGGTGATGTGACTGTGACGGGGGATGTCAAGGATCAGTCTGGCAGCGACGTTCTGGACAGTCTGGAGTTTGCAAAGGAGTTTCTTGTTGATTCCGGTGTAGAGAGCATTGCCATAGTCCAGTCTGCTGCTAATGAGTGTGTGTGTGACAGTTTTTCTGGATTCGGATGGGATCCATCTGAAAGTCTTTCGGAGCCTGCGGAAGATGTTGAAGCAGGTCGAGGATACAGGGTTGATCTGGCGGCTCATTGTAAGTGATGAATCTAGTATGATGCCGAGGTTTCGAGCGTGGTCTGACGGGGTGGGGGGAATTTCGGGGGCGTAGGGCCACCAGGAGTTGTTCCCTACGTAGGGGGTGGAGCCAAAGATGAGGACTTCTGTCATTTCTGAGCTGAGTTTCAGGCAGCTGTTCTTCATGCAGGTGGCAACGGTTTTCATCCATTTTTGAAAGTTGTGTTTGGTGATGTTGCCTTTGTTGGTGAGGGAGAGGATCAGCTGGGTGTCGTCGGCGTAAAAGACGATTTTGAGCCCGTGGTTCCTGACTATGGTTGTGAGGGGGGTCATGTAGACATTGAAGAGGGTGAGGCTGAGGGAGGAGCCCTGGGGCACTCTGCAGTTGGTCTATGACCGTTAGAGGTAGGGAAAGGCTCTGTAGGGGAAGGTTGCTCTGAGATCTCTACTGTGATTGGCTGAACTTTGGATGTTATAAAATGAGGTTGAAAGGTTGTTAAATTGTGCTTTTCTTTTCTATGGAGGTCTATGGTAATGTCTTCAATGCTGCTATTTGTACTGTTGCAGTAGGACTCCCGCCATGGCAATGGGGAAGATTCAAGTAAGTATAAAAGATAAAATACTGGAAAATCCTGATTGCACCCTGTTACGTCATTTTTATTGTTTGTGGCTTAACAGCTTTTTTGCATGTAATCATTTTATTACACAAACACTGCTTTTAACTAATACTTTCTGTCTTTACTAAAAGAAGCCTAATTTGGTAAATTACTTTGTGGGACAGAGCACAGCCCTGTTTTGCGTCCCTGAGAATGAGATAACAGTAACACTGAAGTGTTTGTGATTCCTTGGTGCACTGGATACACCAAGGCGGCCATCTTGGGCAGGAAAAGTCAGAACTAGCTGGTTCTGAGGTCATTAAAAGGAGGGAGCATGCAGTTAAGTCATCACACTGCCTCACAGGGTTGATGTATGTGGTGCCAATGTCTTTTTGAGTATTGAAGCCCGATGTTAAATTTAATTTTCTGAGCATGGAACTCCAGTCCAGTCGGGCTTCTGTAGCCTTTCCTCACAGAGGGGAAACATAGCAAACTATTCTACTGCTAAACATGAGGGATGAGTGCTGATGCTCGCAGGTATTCAAAATTTACAAAAACTTCAAGCATGTGGGAGTTAGGGTGCTGGTTCCTCTAGTCCATGCCGCTGAAAGACATTGATGCAGACATCAGGTGTAGGCAGCCTGGGCACAGAGCTTTCTACTCTGGGTTCCTTACCTTTCCGAGCATGGATATGTATTTCAAATGGCGTTCCTCGAAGAGCGTGGGGTCTTCATAACCCACAAGGCTCGTGGAGGGCCACAGACTTTCTTTTGCTTGTTGATCCCTTGCAGGCAGGTCTGCCAGAAGCTCATAATCTGAAACAAGATGAGAGGTTTGGATGTCAAGCAACAGTGAGGTTACTAGTGAGTTACACTGATAGAGCACAGTATTGGGGCTATAGAGTGTGATAGAGACCTCCTTGGACTCCTGAGAATGCCTGTCACATAGACCCTGGCACTGGGAAGTGTCAGTGTCATACATAACCTGCACTGGGCATAATATGAGTGATTTGTACCTGGCCCTCGAAACAAGAGATGTATTATAGACCTCAAGAACTGGAAGCAATAGGTGTGAGAAGGACCCCGAACAAGTGTTCCAGTGTATGTGATATGGAGCCTGACACTGGATACAAGAAGTGTGATATGGTTTCTGGAAATGCAAATAAAAGGCGTAATACAGACTCTAGACCTGTAAACAATACGTATAATATTGATGGCAGAACTTAAAAAACATATAATATGGACTTTAGAACAATAGATGTATTTTAGGATCTAGAAATGGATACAAAATGTGTGATATGGACTCTAGAACTAGAAACTACTGATGTAATTTGGGCTCTGGTAGCCTATAAAATGTATATTATGGACTCTGAAGCTGGATGCAAGCAGTGTAATATGGACTCTGGCACCGGATACAATATTTGTAATATTGACTTTGGCACTTGATACACAGGTATATTATTAACTCTGGCATTCTATACAAGTGTTGTAATATGTACTCTAGAACAAGATACAATATATTTATTATAGGCTATAGAACTGGCTACAAAATGTGTAATATGGACTCTAGAACTTCAAACTACTGATGTAATATGGAATTTGGCAGCCTGAATAAAAGATGTAATATGGACTGTAGAACTGTAAACAAGCAATGTAATATGGACTGTGGCTGTGGGAAAGTATGATCTTTCTGGCATAGATACTCCCACTTTTTGCCTGGTGTTAATGTGTTTTATCTGTAGTTCACTGGGATCCTGCTAAGCAGGACCCCACTGGCAGTGCTCTCTCCTCTAAATTCTCTGGTAAGTACTTTGTCCACCCCACAATTGATATACTGGGGTATCATTATCAGTCCCTAGCAAATGGTACTGAGGTATCCAGGGCATTGGTGCAGCAGAGGTCTCCTATGGTCTACAGCATGTATTATTGCCACCCATAATGGCCCATGCAAACTGTGTCTGCAGAGCTGCCATTGCAGTCTGTCTGAAATAGTGCTTGCACCCTTCACTTTGGATATAAAGTTTCCCGTATATGCCTGTCACTGCACATCTAACCTATAAGTCACTCCTAAGGCAGACCCTTCAGGCCCAAAACGGGATGCATATTTCTAAGTGTGTGGTTACCCCTGCATGAGCAGAGGTATCCCTACAAACCCCAGACTCCATTTTCTGGGCTTTGTAAGTGTGGGACAGCCATTATAAGGTATGTAGTGGACCCTGGCAAGTCGAGATGTCTAACTACATAATGGTTGCTGGGAAACTTGGTCATGTTTGGTATCAAACATGTTGGAATCATGTGACTACATAGATTACAGAGTTAGTTGCTTGATACCATGTACTGGGCGGCTCCTTAGAGGACCCCCAATACATACCTGTGTAGCCTTACAGAGTCTACATGCCAGCCTGCGCTGCTGCTGACCCTGGAGAGTGTTCTGACCCCCTGCAGATGAGCTTAACTCGGCCAGGGGAAGCTGAACAAAGGATTTTCTGCAGAGAGGTGTGACCACCTCTCCTTTAGAATTAGGTAGGGTGGGGGCACTTCCGAGCGCCACCAGACTGCCCAGAAGGGCACATTTGGTACCCTCCAGGCATAAACCAGTTTTGCCCAGTTCAGGAGCCCTTGGAGTGACCGCCCTCTGTCCAGCTCCTCCCTAGGGAGGTTCCCAGAGCTTCTCCAGGTGACCACTTGATTCTGCCATGTTGGATCTTGGCCCCTGGGAGAATCTGACTGGCCAGGACAGCTGAGTAGCGTCCCTCACCCCGTCTGATAGGCAGGTCACCAGAGAAGAGGTCCTTCCCCTTTTTAGGGTTACTTAGGGCTGTTCGAAGGGTGGGTCCTTAGATTAGTCCCGACAACAACTTCTAGAACCAACTGCCATCACCTGAAGATTGTTCAGAGACTCTTCTGCTGGTGGACACTGGAACTCTGCTGTTCTTCAAGCCAGGACTGACGACAAGACTGCTCTCCGTAGGAAGAATCCAGCCTCTTCAAGTTCAGCAACGCCATGGCAGTGCATCCTTCGAGTCACCAAGAACCCAGCCTGCGTCCAAGCCTTAAGGAATCTCCCTTGAAGTAAAGGAATCACTTCCTGGCATCTGCAGGCACCTCAATGACCGGTTTGCGGATCCTCTTGTCCAACGGGCATGACCCGGCTCTGCATCACAGGTGGTAGTTTGTTGGTTCTTTAGAGGCCTGACCAGCCTTCTCTGCAAGTTGGGAGACTGTAATCCCTCTCCAGTCAACGTGGACGCCTCCCTGTGCACCGCCTGTTTGGCGTTACCAAGGCTTGCTGGCTCTCTTCACGGAAGACCTTCAAGCTTTAAGGAGCCCCTGCCTCCAGCACTGACCAGTGCTAAGCACGTCATCCTGTCTGCATCCTTTGCATCGTGGGCCTTCATCTCCTGTCGTCGGCTGAGGCTTCCTTGTGACTTTCTGTGCCTGCTGTCAGAGAGTCCTCAAGGGGGCTCAACCAATTCCTGCTGATTCTCCATCATGCTGAGGGCTGGTCCTGACTTACCCTTGCTGGGTTAGTCCCTCGGACCTCGCTGGTCTGCAACCAAGCATCTTCTCCTACGAACTGCTGTTTGCGTTTGGCAAAGCCACTGACCTTCCTGCACTAGTCCACCAGCGTGGAGCAACTTGTGAGAGGCTCCTGGGTTCCTGTAACGTCGCCTTGTCTCCACAGCTGCTGTTTCTTCGACTTTGTGCTACACCAAGAACCTTCAACTAGGGCTGGTACTGTGCTCCTGTGCCTCCTGGTCACCTCCGGGTGGTTTGGACTCTGTCCCCTCTGCTTTACGGTTCTTCTCATCTGGATTCTTTGTCCTGGTTCCACCATCCTGGTCCATGAGACACTGTAGCACCTGTACTACCACAACCCTCCACTGGCACCTACGGAGGTTTCTGACACCATTTCACCCCTATGCACCCGAGCTCCCTGGTGCAGGTATCCGTATCTTTTGGGTTTCTACAGGTGGGGTGACTCTTCAGCATTCCTTGATTCAAGTGGTTCTTTTGGGGTCCTTTGGGAAGGGCCCTAGAACTCCAAATTTTCAACCACAGCTTACCCTGTGTTGTCCTCTGGAAGTCTGACCCTGTGTAACCACTCAGCACCTGGGAGCATTGGGTTATTGACTACTCACCTTGGGTAGTTCCTTGCTTCCGCTGGGGTCCCCCAACCTTTGGTACTAGTTCTATTTTGGTATTCACCTCTCATCCCACTATCTTAGTATACGGTTTGGCTCCCCGGTTGGCCTCTATGTGTTTTCCTTTGCTATTTATCTCTTTTCTAAGTATTCTTTGTGTGTAATTGATATTTCGAGGTAGGAGATATACCAAGTTAGTGTCTAATGTGTAGTAATAAAAATAAAGTATTTTTATATTCACCTGGTTCTTTCTTGTGTTAAAAGCTTACTGGCCGACTACAGTAGCACATGCAACTGCTTTACACCCTCCAGAATAAGCCTTAGCTGCTCTCCACAGCTACCCATTGAGAGCTTTGGTTTTCAGGGATCTAAACATTATCACAAAGGGTTGCCTGGACTCAGTGCACAGTGCCTCACCATAGGTGGACACTATATACTGAGCCAGCCTCCTACAGTGGCACTGGATGGAATAAGTGTAAATGGACTCTGGGACAGAATCCTGCAGCAATGGGTAACCCAGATCCTGGCCAATGCCCAGGCAGCGGCAGAATATGCTTACCATCCACCTTGAGCAAGCTCAGTGAGTAACAAGAGTCAGGGCGTGCAGTTTCTCCTCCTAGCCAGACCGAGTTCAGCCCTCACCTGAAGTGATGAGACTGTTCAAGTCGCGGATGATGGCCCGGAAGGATGGACGCAGCTCAGGGCGGTAGTTGGTACACTGGGTGATGAGAGTAGACAGTTCCATCCACTTGGGAGCTGGCAGCTGGAGCTGCTTCTGGAAAAACTGCAGCTTCTGTGGAAATGCAAAGGAGAGGAGACAAGCAGGGGGTAAGAAGTGTGCCACCTGCCACAAGGCCTGTCGCTAATGTCAAAAGCAGAGTAAGTACCTTGAAGAGAATAGGTCTAAATGTGTGTGCGCGGGCGGATGTGTGTGTGTGCACGTGTGTGTGTATATGTGAGGCCCATTTCATACTCATTATTATTAATACGTGATATTCTCAGTATTTGCGATATATTTTACTTTTCTTGGTTTAATAATTTTCGATTTTATGTATGGCTTCACTTACAGACGTTTCTTTCCAAGCTCTGTTTTTTTTCACGTTTTCCGCATTAACGGGCAGAAAAGCTGTTGAATTGAGAAGGGGACGGAGCGCAACTAAGGGGAATATTTACAAGCTGGCGAAAAAAATTATCGCCGCTTTTGCGTCCGTTTTCGGCCGAAAAGCGGCGATAATTTTATCGCCTAATTAGCAAGCTCACGCTAACGCGTGAAACCTTGCTTTAGCGTGGGGATTCCTAACGCCCAGCTTTGCATCTCTAATGAGATGCAAAGTGGGCGTTCCTGACCTGACATGACAGGAGAAATGCCCCACGCTATGAAGCATAGCGTCAGGAAAAGTAGCGATAACCCCTATTATCGCTACTTTCCTTATGCCTGCTTCAGGACTGACTTAGCCATGATATGGAAGGTGGATATCATGGCTAAGTTTGTGAGTCCCTATAAGCAAGCTAACGCCACACTACGTGAGATTATCGCTGGGTTTCCAGCGATAATCTCACGTTAGGAAGTTAGCGTGAGGATTTCTATCGCTGAGGAGATAAGCGTTGCTAATAGCACACTATCTCAGCGATGAAAATTCATGCTACCCGGCGATAATTATCCTCACTCTAAGAGCGCTGAGCGATAATTATCGCCAGTTGTTGCTGATATGCCCCTTAGTGCCTCCAGGCAGAGGGAGTCGTCAGGTGAGCACAGTCCCTGATGGTATTCAACACAACCAGGAACCTTATTTTATACAAGTGATACGAGGGGTTTTTTTTAGAATGGGGGGGGGGGGGAAGGGCTGTCTCAGAGAAGAGGTCCCAGGAAGCACCAGGAGGCCCCTCGAAGTAGCAGCTCTAGGCTTCTTCCTACAATGGCCGCTTCCTCACACCTGGCCAATAAACCTGGATTGCTCGGTGGTAGTCGTTCTTGAAGAAGTTTGAACTCCCTCCTGTTGAAACCACAGAAGTTTAAAAAACAGAAAACTTGCAAGGGCCCCTTCTGCGGTCTAGCCCCAAGAGTTTGGAACGCACTTCCACCTGAGATCAGAAAAAGACCCTCGGATCCCGCATTCAAAAAAGAAGTTACATCTCTTCTGTCGCACAGACTCCTATTTTAGCAACGACCGATTACTCGTTACTCAGTGCCAGGTTACTCAGCCTCTTCACGATCCTGTGGGCACCTTCGTATTCTGACTCTACTACGCCGAGGGTTTTATTGTATCTATGTTGCTGTTTCGCCTATTCCTTATTGTATTTTTCCCTGCAAGTGTTACTTGTTTAATATTTTGTACAGCGCTCTGATGCCCAGATGGGTCATGTTCGCGCTATATAAAACTCCTCAAATAATATAAATAAATAAACAAACTCAAGTCAGCCTACAGCTGTGTAGGAAAGTTCACTCAACAAACAAACACCTGAGCGTGAGGTAACTCACAACTTGGACAATCCGGAGTGCCAAGAAGCTATTCAGGTGTAAACCATGAGCTGTGCGAATACTAATACCATGACAATAGGCACAAAGAGAATGAAGTAACTGTAGGTGAGGCATTTAAAGCACGCGCAATAACGTGGCTTAACACTACAATTTTGCTGGAAAATATTTCGAGAAACTATTTCTGGAACATGAGTGTGAGCGGATTTAGGAGTACTTCCGTATGGACATGGACGCTCTCTCACAAGTGGCTGTATCATGATTGATACCAGGAAGTAACCATATGTGATTAGAATCAGAAGCCGCGCCGCGCAAACATGCACCTTTTTTCCCCTGAGGGAAACATTTTTCTGATAAAGAAGGAACTCCCCCCCCCCCCCCCCCCTACATGCATGAGTGATCCGCCCCCCTGCCTCCCTGTAAGGGGTCTTTAGCCAGCTCTTGGCTACAGAGAAACCTCTGACAATTTCCAAGGTAGGGAAAGGGTGAGGGTTTTGAATCCCACAAACGTACACGTGATGTGAACATTCTGAGCCGTACAATGCAAACCACGCTGCGTGCGGCCGACTCCCCGCCCATTGAATGGACTGCGCTCGAGGCAAACAAATCCACAGCAGTAGAACCAGTTGCACCTGACAGTGGCGGCTCCTCTGCTAAGGCGGAGCGGCGTCGCCTCACTGCTTTCTAGCTGTGAAATAAAGGAAAAATAAAATCATAACAACTAGACCTTATTATGATTTCATTTGCTCCTGGTCTGGCTGCTTTGCAGGGCGGCTCCGCTGACAGAGGAGCAGGAGCAGTGGTTTGCCCACTCCCGGCCGCGTCTGGGTCCGGCCAAACATTCATGCGCACTTTACATGCTCTCTACCCACGCTGCCTGGGTGGAGAACATGCCCAGGCTCCCACTCCCTGGCTTAGAGCCGAGCCATGGCGCTCAGACCAATCCGCTGTAAGGTAGGTGGTTTTTTTCTTATTATTTTTAGATACATCCCCATAGCCGCCCGCCCCCCCCCCCACCCACCGCACCACTCCCAAGCCGTGCCGGCCGCCACTGGTCTGGAGCCCTGTTGTAAGTCCCCATCAAGTGTAATGTAGCTTTTTTGGCCCATTAACCAGTGTTTATGGACAACAATGTCTTTGTGAATCAGGCGCTGTGCGATGAGGAAGCAGGGATTGAGTATGATTCAGGTTACTACAATTATTTCATTCTGAGGGCAAGTATCGAGTAAGTTATATATAATGGTTATAATAATAATGATATTACTACTACAACTGCTGCTGCTGCTACTACAGCTGCGACTGCTGCTACTATCACTGCTGATGCTACTACTACGGATGCTACAAGTGATGCTACAACTACTGCTGCTACTACTCCCGCTACTGCTCTTACAACTGCTACTCCTACTATTACTACTACTACAACTACTGCTCTTACAACTGCTACTGCTGTTATAACTGCTACTTCAACTGCTGGTACTACTACAACTGCTGCTCCTACTACTGATACTGCTACAACTACTTCTACTGCTGCTACTACTACTGCTAATTATAAGTGCTAATTCAGCACGAATAAGAATAATGTATCAACAATAACAAGATTCATCATCGGAGCAGCATGAGTGCCAGGGCGCCGCGGCTGGCTGCAGGAGGCTGCAATGGTTGTTACCCTGAACCTAGCGTAAGGGAGAGGGTTTTCAATAACCGTTATTGCCTGAGTCAAAAGGGCTATAAGGCTATTAGATCATTCCACCCACTAAAGTAGGTGAATTATATTTTAAAGAGTGAAAATAAAACTCAGATATTGGAATGATAGAGCAGAAGTCCTACACCAGTCCTTACTGGCCCTGAGGCACTTCATGAGCTTCAATGCTCTTGATATCCTAATGTTCTAATAATAATATTAGTAACTAGTGTTCATATTTTTAATCCTCCCATGTACATGGCATATATTACCGCCAAGGGTTCCAGGGCACTCAGGGGGGTGCTGCCGCCGCTGAAGATTGCCCACACCGTGATGCCAAAGCTCCACTTGTCTGATTCCAGGGCCACGTTGGCGGGGTCCTCAATGCACTCTGGGGCCACCCAAGGAATGCGTTCTACCAGCACTGGAAAGAAAGCACAAGAGAGTGAGTTGGGGTCTCGTGCACACGGGGCACGGAGCCAGCACAATATTCGGAAATATAGTCCTTAAGGGCTGGGGGATCCATTGTTAATTCTCAAATATCAAGTGTCACTAACATACTGGGGTTGTTTCCCTAAAGACGCTATAATCACTTTTGCGTGATAGTCTGCCTTTCGGTGAGGACTTTTATGGAGCTACTTTCACCAGACAGGGTGTGGATCACTCACTTTACATCGGACAGTTTGCGTTTCCTCCTCAAACTGGTGGGTGGATGGTGTTCCCATGCATGGAATTTTGGACTATATGTCAGATTGCATCTTATATTTTTGGTCTCCCCCTTCCCTATCAGCAGGTTCTTTTTGAGTCCATGTCTTGTAGTCTTGCATCCTCTTGTGGTCATTTGTCTTGGCGCTGTAAGGCAGTTGCCTGCTTTGTCCTTAGGCGGATGCTGAAGCCAGGGGCAAGTAGGTGCTGCTGGAGTCATGGATGGAGGAAATGTTACTTTAGCAGAGGATTCACCTTTCCCACCTACCTAGAAATCAAGTAATCAGTTTATTTGAGGGTTGAAAGCCTAAGCTATGATCTTTTAGAGGAAGTCGTTGTGGCTAGGAAAAGAGGGTGTACTTGCCTAATTTGAGCCTGTGGTTTCTGGTGCTCGGCACCGGCACTTAATTGGTTTCCGGTACTCAGCACTGTCACTTAAATGTCAACACCACACTCATGACAGTCTACCACATGGCGGCGCTGCTACTCTAATTTAGAGATGAGCAGAACAAAGGTTGTTTATGAATACAATATGTGAGAAGTTGGCCTGATGTATGATGTCACTAGTTCTAGTGTACACCTTATATCAGTCCAAATACCCTTATGGTGATTGGTTGTAAAGTCAACCTTATAGACCAGCTATCCTAGTGGTAGCATGGACAAGAGCAGTCTTAGGCTAAACTCTGAATGGCATGTGAAGCCAGCTGTGATACCATATATAATCCCTTGAATACCAAATGAAAGGACACCACAACAGATATATATAAAAATAGAATGTATTTATTCTAGTCAAAATACCCTCAGCACTCTTTATGAGATTCGAGGTAAGTACAACACAGTCTTATTTAAGCATACATAAGTCACACAGGTAAGTAATACAGTTAGGCCCTAGGGGCCACGCAAACCATATACTAAGTAAGTGGTATAAGGACCACTGTCACGAACACAGGTTAGGCCTAGGCCTAGGGAATCGCTGGGGCTACACTATACTACTTGAAAACTAGACACTAGGATAGTCACTATCCTGATGAGCACCGGAGTACCCAAGTTACCTAGCCCACAGGCTGCGGGTGCATAGGGGTGAAGATGCGTCGTTTTCGTCGTCGACTCCTATGGATGCCTGAAGAAAGATGCTGACAGGCAGTCAGTGAAGAGTGTCCGGTGGATCCCAAGGCTGGGATCAAGAAGAGAGGAAACCTGCAAGCAGAAGGGACAGAGTCAAGGTCACTAGCCAGTGACCACGTGGAACCAGGAAGGAACCAGGCGATGTCGTGAAGATTGCAGGTGAAGGTGAAGCTTGTCGCTGCAGCCAGGAGGACCAGGAAGCGTCGAGGACGACCAGGACCAGGAGGCGAGCTGTCCCACGAAGGCTCTTGCTGTCGGCGGCGTCGAAGTTGGACTAGGACTCACCAAGCCTTGGCAAGCGGAACCCACGAAGAACGGAGGACTTGCTTCTGGTGCAGACCAGGAAGGTCTGGGGTGCTTCTTCTTTGCAGAGAAGCGGGAGCCAGTCTGGAGGAGCCGAACCAGCGCAGAAGATTTCAGGGTGCGTCGTCACAAAGGCCACTAGCCAGCGGGCAAGCAACCGGACAGACGCGGCAAGCAGGAAAATGCAGAAGGGCCCCACGCAGGACTCGTGGAGTGTGGGGGGGCTGATCTTCGGTGCAGATGGTGCTTGGGGTTAGGGCTTCTCAATCCCCGGTGCACAACTTCGAGGGTGCCTCAGAAGCTGCGCTTTAAGTTACTAGCCACTTTTCCCCAGGTAGCCGGTCCCACGTCGCTCGTCGCCTCCACGGATCTCAGCTTGCTGTCGATGTGGATCAGGGTCGGAGAAATCTGGAAGTCAAGGCTCTGGTCGGGCTCTGCAGTCGGTTCCTCGTAGAACGTGGGCAAAGCAAAGGGTAGTCTCTTGATGGTGCCTGTTTGCACAGGGTAGCCACTCCTTGGCTACAAGGGAGATTCTTCAGTCTTCTTCTTTCGTCGAATGTCGAAGGTCCAGAGTTTCTGTTCAAGTTTGCAGGTTCAGGATAATCTAAAGTCTTGAGGCCCAACTCCCACTCTTATACTAATCTGGGGGGCTGGGATACCTGCTAGGTCACGCCTTATGGGTGGGACCTGGGAGGGGGTGGTTACACCCACTTCCCTTTGTCCAGTTTCGCGCCAGAGCTGGGGCTGGAGTGCCCCAGCGCCGGTTTGAACTGGACTATGCAAGGAACACCTTGTGTGCCCCAGGCATGTCTCATTCCTTTCAGCCCACCCTGCCCCAATACACTAAAGGCTGTCTGGGGAGGTGCTAGCACCTCCCCAAGCAGGAAACCTATTGTCCAGGCCTCCCTGGCTGGGATCACTCCCAGCAGCAGGAGGTCAGACTTGTGTCTGTGGCAGCAGCATCCATTTTGTGAGGCTTTGGTCAGAGTTAAACAGCAAAGTAGGATTTTAACATGTCTCTCCCTCTAGAAGGGAGGAATAATATCCTCATCACCAGAAATGGTATGGGGGTATTATTCCAAAGTGTTAGACACCTTACACGACATGTTTTGATAAAGCCAAACCATAGTTACCATAACCGTTTAAGATTATAAGGCACTTTAAGAGTATATGGTAGGCTATATCATAGAACAGCTATAAGGACTTAGTTCCGAAAGCTGCAGACAGGCTCAGCTCATGCTAGAGCACCATCTCACATGTTACCAAGCACTCTGCCTCCAGGATTGTTAAGGCCTGCCATAGGAGTGACTGATAGGTACACATGTGTCTATATGTAAGTTAGGTATAGGAATACTACACCTAAGCAAGGGGTGATTACACGACCTTGCCCCAGCTGAGTGTTCAGCCAGTTGTGTCAGAATGGAAGGCCAGGCCAGGGGTGGCATAATACATGCTGCAGCCCCTGGTAGGCCTAGGGTACACCTATGCCCTGGGTACCTAGGGTACACTGTACAGGGGCCAATAAGGTGATCCTTACCAATTGGGAATGTACCTAGGGTACATGGAGTCCATTTTAAAGAGAGAGAAGACAGCCTGAGACCCTGAATGGCAGGATCTCAGGCCAACTAAGTCGAAAAACCAGCTAGACACTAGGCAAAAAGTTGGGGGTAACCATAGTCAGATATCCACCTTCCTACACAATATACATTGAAAAATGACTATTACCTGCCTCCCAACCATGCTTTTAGCTTTGGGTACCTGGAACGATCTGAACTGTCGCACTTACAGGCGAGAGAAATGGTTAGTAGTTGGTTTGGTGCTGTCATTGGCAGCGATGACGGGGTAACGGGTGGTGTAAGCTGCAGTGGCCAACTGGTCATGGCCTGGCACTTATTATTTTACAAATTAAGCACGGGTGGGAACATCGAATCCCAGATATGGACGCAACACAATACCAATACCACAGTATCGAGGGACAAGATATCAAAAGATAAGTTTCCATACATTCTCCATACCTAACTCCACACATACCTAAATCCTTACCTCCCCGTGCACTTAGCTTTCGATATCTTGTCCATCAATATTGTGGTCTCGATTTTCTGCTCCGTTGATATTTGGGGTTAGATATTACCTGCTACAATTAGAAAAGAGGGGTGCATGGAATATAAGTACTTCTCAGGAAGCCGTGCAAAGTAGTTGACAACAGTTGCAGTTCACTAAATTGCAAAGCCTGCCAAAATTGTAAAATTTTGAATACTTGGAAAAAAAAAAGCAAGACGATTTTCAAATAAAATCATGATTTTTCTTATGAATTCTTCTTTAATAGGCCTTTTGTCCTGCACAACCCACTTGTCTGAAAATACCAAAAATAAAGAAAAAAATCACAAAATTTGGATAAGGGGTGTTTTACTTTATTGCACACCCATAGTAAAGATTTAATGGCTTTTGTGATCACTTGTCAAATGTGCAACTTTAGCTGCAACGCTTCTCTGCATGTTTCCAGAATTGGAAGTTCAAAAGATTCACAGAGGAATCTACGCTGAGAGGTTTGCATGAGTGTAGCTTTCTCATTTCAGAAACTTGCAAAAGTTATCTAGGTTAAATCTGGAAACATGTGATAGTCACAGCTTCGCGGGGCAATCCTCAAAAAGTCTGGAGAATTCCCTTTTCTCTCTTTGGTGGTGGCCTTTCTTGAGTGGGAATGGGTCAGCGTGTAATTTGTGAATACCCACCGGCTCTAAAGTTTGTGAGGATTAAACTTTCCATGCATGCAGGAACCAGGAATGTTACCTCCCGACAGAATGGGATTTACTCATGGATAGTTTCACTCAACCATGGAGTATTTCTGCAGTTGTTTTTTCAAAAGCAAATTCACCTTTGGTGTATTTCTTGCAGGCATCAGTCTGGCCATTTTCTGATTAACAAGTCCCAGTTAAACATACAATCGGATTTGTGAGTCGGACCCGCTGTCCCTATTCGACCTAGAGTCAGTGATTGTAAGAGGTATACTCCCTGAAGAGAGATACTGTTTGCATAAAACCTTTCATGTCCTTTGAAGCATGTACATAGTTGACTTGGCGAGTAGCAGCCAAGGGCAGTGCTCCTTAACCTCATGACCTCTGTGGCCCCCCACGGAATCATTACTAGAAGCTGGGGCCCCCTAGGCTAAGCAATTTATATGATTGGAAACTCAAATCAATATACAAAAATACAAAACACTCGCAAGTGTTCAAATATTGAATATTTTTGTTTAATCCACAATAAAATATAGAAAAACTTTTCACATTTCTATTGTTACTTCTTTATTTGTAAATACTTTATGGATTTTAATTTATTAGTTTGCATATTATTTAATAAATAAATAAATTAGTCGCCGATCACCCGAGTTCGCCTCACGGACTCCCAGGGGTCCTCGGACCACAGATTAAGAACCACTGGTACTCACCTTCCTGAGTCAGGGTGCTGATCCCAACTCCAGGGTCACTGAGCTTGATGAAGGGGGCACTTCCAGAGGAGGCATCGCCCTCCCGGGCTAGTAGCACCTTCTTGGCTGAAACATTGCCATGAATGATATTCTTATCTTCCTGTTAATTTAAAGACAATTGGGCAGAGAGATCGTGAGAACAGAGTTACTGAACAAATCTGATGGACAGTCTAAATTGTTCTATTCCTTAAAGAAATATTTTACTGCACTCAAGAACGTTCTATATAATCTACATAATCTTCATGTGCAAACTTTTTCTCTGAAATAGTGTCCCCTCAACTTCTTTTTTTTTTTGGGCTGTGCGATAGGTCTCACACAAAACATCACACGTTTTGTCAATAGATTTGGAAACTCCCTGAAGCTCAACATATTTTAAAACAATCTTTCTGAGTTTGACTGAAGCACAGTTTGAGATTATATATATATATATATATATATATATATTAATTATCTACTGGCTGTCGCCTGTAGATAGTTATAGTTAGAACCTAGTTTCCATAGAAAAAGCATTTTTTGATTTGCTTATAACTTTGGCGTCGTTTGACAAAACAAATCTTTACGAAATTTTCCAAAAAGTTCCTCTTTTTAGGTCAGCTCTTATCCTGAAAGTTTGGGGGTGATTGGTCAAGGGGGGAGCTGAGAAAAAAGGGGGTCCCAAAACGTGTTTTCTCCATGCAATTTCCATAGGAAACTTTAGACAAAGCTACAGGTCAAACTGCTGAACGGAATAACGCCACATTTGGCAGGGAGAAAGGTCTTGGTACAGAAAGCACGCTTTTGTTGAAATGGTGTAAATCCGTTCAGTAGTTTTTGAGATATTAAAGGAAAAATATATATATATATATATATATATCTGGGCGGAGCCTAACTCCAAAGCACAAGCTTGCCTCTTATTGGCTGCTAACACTTCAAACCAGGAAGTGTTAGCAGCCGTCTTGTGCCCCGCATCGAGTGAAAATAAAACAAAGGTCCCGGGGGTAATTTAATATACCGGAGCTCTGTCTGTGCGAGATACCCCTCGCTCCCTTTCCCCACATCACCAGCTCGCAGCTATGTCTTTAGAAGCCAGTCCATCGTCTCGCAGCTCTCTACCTCTGCAAGCCAGTACGCTGCTGCGTCAGCTCACAGCTCTCTACCTCTGCGAGCCAGTACGCTGCTGTACCTTTGCGAGTGGACGGCCCGTAGCTCTCACTCTGCGAGTCGAGCCCACGGGCCGCAGCTCTCCCCCACTGCGAACCTGGTGCGAACTGTTGAAACTAGGAACTGTTAGCAGCCATTTTGTGATTCAGTCCATGTCAGCTCACATCTCTCCGTCTACAAGACATCGAGTCTGTAGTTCTACTTCTGCAAAGCAATTCTGATAACATACCGGAGCTCTGTCCGTGCGAGATACCCCTTTCACGCTCCCTCTCCCCACATCACCAGCTAGCAGCTATGCCTTAGAAGCTAGTCCGTTGGCTCGCAGCTCTGCGTCTGTGAGCCGTCGGGCCCGTAGCTCTACCTCTGCGTGCCAGCCCATTAGCTTGTGTCTGCTAGCAGGCCCATCGAGTGCGAGTTAGACCACAGCTCTCTGAAGCATAGCCCCCAACAACCTTCTCGGGCCCGCAACTCTCCCTCTGCGAACCACCGGTCGGCTCGCAGCTCTTCGTGTGCGAGTTCTCGGGCCCGCAGTCGTATCTCTGAAGCCAAGACTGGAAATATACCGCAGCTCTCTCTCTGCGAGATTGCCCCTTCACGGTCCCTCTCCCCACATCACTGTCCCGCAGTTATCCCTTTGCAAGCCGACGGCCCGCAGCTTTCCCTATACCAGTCGGCCCGCAGCTGTTCCTTTGCGAGCTGACGAGCCGCAGCTCTCCCTCTACGAGCCAGCCAGTCGGCTCGTAGCTCTTCCTCTGCGAGCCAGCACGCCGGCTCGCAAGTCTCTGTCTGCGAAGCACCGGTCGGCTCTCAGCTCTTCGTCTGCGAGCCAGCCCATTAGCTCATAGTTGTGTATCTGCTAGCAGGCCCGTTGGCCCGTTGCTCTCCCTCTGTGAGTCAGACCATAGCTCTTTGAAGTATAGCTCCCAACAACCTTCTCGGGCCTGCAGCTCTACCTCTGTGAGCCAGCCCATTAGCTCATAGCTGTGTGTCTGCTAGCAAGCCCATCGGCCCGTTGCTCTCCCTGTGCGAGTCAGACCACAACTCTCTGAAGCATAGCCCCCAACTACTTTCTCACACATAAGCCCCCAAAAGAAAGAGAATAGACAACAACCATACACATCCACTCCCTTTCCACACACAAAAAGAGGTGCAAAAGAGAACACACCACAACAAAACCCATAGTCAACGCGGGACAAAGACCGATGCTGTAAGAGAAGCAGGAAAGGTAGGAGAAAAACACAATAAAATGCTCAGCAGAAACGCAAAAGCTGAAGGTGAAGCGACATTCACCTACCAAGCACACAAAAGTGGTAGATACGAGTGACTCAAAAACATAGTCAACTCTAACCAACGCCCACAAGGGAGCTCAATTTTGTGTTGGAAACTGTTGAGAAGGCACACTCTACCTGAGAACACTTCAGGGTAGTCTTTGTGTAGGGTGCTTTTGCATGTATCATCGATGGACATAACAGGGTCAACGCTGTTTGGGTTGATAATGATTCCTAGGTCAGCCTGATCACTCCAACCCAAAACAGAAGGACCTTTTTTAGCCACAAAGAGTTTGTAGAACGCCTTCCTGTTTTTGAATTCAAATTCCAGTTCACGAGTGCCTAAGAATTCAATATTATCCCAGTATAACTTCTAGCAATTACATTGGATTTTTCAAAGGAAGCACCGATTTTACCTACAAAATGCTATTTCCACACATTTTCGTTAACAATTGTGAATGGGAAGCCAGAGCCAGCAATTATGTTCATAGGCACCCCACCCATTCTAATTTCACAAATAGGTTTCTTGATTCTAGTGGGAGCAAGTTCCAGTATGTTATATTTGATTGAGAACACATAGTTAATCTTGTCAGACTCCTAGTCATCTGAATCCTCCGACTTGGAGTCATTCTCATCTTGAATGTGTCACTGGCTTGCTATGTCTGAAGGATTTTCTATTGCATACTTTTGCGAAGTGCCCCGTCAAACCACACGACGTGCACTTTTGAAATCTGCCAGGGCACCTTTTGAAGTCTGCGAAGTGGAACGAAGACCCACAACGATAGCATCTTCGTTCAGTGTCATCATTGTATTTCTTGGCGTGTACCTTCTTGTGGTCGTGCTTTTTCTTGCTGGGCTCACTTTTCTTGTAACCCTCACTTGGATTTTGGCGAGAACTTTCCTTGGACCTGAGTTTGTTAGCATTGGATGAGTTGACTGCTTTTACCACATAGGGCTCATCTAGGACAGCTTTGGCACATCTTCCCGTAAGTTCTGCTTTTTTAACCAAGGCAACCACCTCTTTTAAAGGTGACTCACCATTTACCCAAAGTTTGTCTTGGATGTTGGGGTTACTAGTGTGCATTATTATCTGGTCACGTATGAATTCTTCTTGTAATTGCTCAAATCTGCATGTTAGGCTAAAGTATTTAAAGCGGAGACATATTCATCGATGCTCTCATCTTTACCCTGTTTTCTCCTTGAAAATTTGTAGCGGTCCACAGCAACGCATACAATCGGTGAAAAATGAGCATCCAAGTCATCCAAAGCGTGCTGAAAAACATCATCACCCTCCCTGACTTTCTTCTCAATTCTGTTGTATGTTTTTAAGCCTCCTGGACCCAAGCAATACAATAATACTTTCGTTTTCTTTATAGGAGTGAAATCTTCATCCTCATCTGTTTCGATGTAGTTACAGAAATATTCCTTCAACTCCTTCCATGGCATGCATGGTTCACCTTTCAGTGGAAGAAAGGCTTGTGGCTGGGAGAGATTCAATGAGCTTAAGACACACATTGTGAACAAATATGTAAAGGATGCGCTATAATATGTGGTACCTGAAGAAAGTGTGCGTGTCACTGTGAGTGGAAACGCACTGTAGACATGAAAAGTGTGCGTATCACTGAGACAGGTGACACTCAGAAAGGTACAGAAGTCAAGAAAAAAAATTATGTTCTGCACTTTATACTTTATTTGACCAATTGAGAACTGACAGAAGTAAGATCCATACTGCTTCTGGTATTCGCCAACTTTTGGATACATGTACTGGATCTTTAACGTTCAGCCCTAATATACAACAAGATGCACAAGAGTTTCTGATGGTTATGCTTGGAGTATTAAAAGATTAAGGAATCCGGATTGATAGTTTATTTGGACTCAGTTACAAATGTGAACAGTGTTCATTAACTTCAAGCACTATAGTTGACAGAGAACGATTTGTATATTTAACAATACCTGACTGCAAATCTGTACCTTTTCTGAAATTAGTAAAAGAAGCAAATCATGATATGAAATGTTCTCGTTGTCAATCAGAAATGTTATCTACATTATGCCTACAAAGATATGGAAAGTATCTAATTTTAATGCTACAACACAGTAGACCAAATGGAAGAAAAGTGGAAACGAAAATTAAAAATGTTGTTGCTAGTCAAGTATCTATTTCTGTAAGAACTTTCGCAACACTGGCTATTGTATTCCATACTAAAGCTACTACCACATGTGGACATTATACTGTATATTTAAAATGCAATAATGGTTGGAGTCACTGCAACGATATACACTTGGAAATAAAACCGAGATGGCCTTATGAATTACCCAACTCATACTTGATATTTCTTCAACAAAAATATTAGATACATTATTCGGCCAAGAAGGAAAATGGGGAGATGCTTTAAGGAATTCATACTGGATGATTTCGAGAAAAAAAAAATCGACACAATATTGGGCCTTGATGAAAAAGGTGAACAGAAACTACAGAGTAAAGGTAAGATTTAAAAATGGGAAATAGTATTGAATGTGTTATTTGTGTTGATTTCGTATTGTGGTTGCAACTGCAAGAATTAGTCATTTGTGTTATTTTAACAATCTAGTTGATTGTTTTTTTTTTCCAACTGTTTATGATGATACTACACTGACATCACTGTGAATAGTGAAGTTAAGTAGAATCTGAAAACAGCAGAAAAAGGGAGAAAAATATGTTTTCAAACTGTTAAATTATGTTGTATTATTTGATAAGTAACACTGTAATGTCTGAAATATATTACATTACACAACAGTTTTACAGTTTATTTTCTTTTCTGTAGTGGAAAAGTTAGAAAAAACAGTACTAATGACAAATAGCAGAATAGTAGTTTAATATTTAAAAAACCTATGGAATTTACTGAAAAACCCATAGGTTTTACAGACGTTATAGTTAGAAAAGAGTATTTAAAAAATCTTTGAAATTCACTGAAAAAACCATAGGTTTTACAGACGTTATAGTTAGAAATTAGCATTTAAAAAACCTTTGAAATTCACTGAAAAAACCATAGGTTTCAGGGACGTTATAGTTAGTTGGACATTTCACTCATACAAAACCAGAGAAATTCCACCGTTATAGTTAGTTCAGCTAACTATAACTTGCGCCCCCGCAATGCACTGCTGATGACGTCACATATTACATCATTCATGACATGGTCAGTGACATCAACGATGACATCACTGATGACATCATCCACATGAAAATCTGATGCACCTCCTCAAACCTGAATATAACCTTTGATACACCCACTCTAAAATACAGAGTACCATTTTCGAAAAAATAGAAACATCAATACCAGTTACTAAATACGCACTGACTGGTTCGTAGGTCTACACACACATCCACTCATTCACCCATACAGTCACTCATATATGCAGTCACTCATCAATACAACACTATCATATGCACTCATACACCTATACAGATACTCACACACTGCCACATATTCTGAGTTACTCACACAGCTAGTCAGTCATGCAAAGAATCAATCATACTTCCATTTACTCACCTATACAGTTATAAAGACACCAGCTCACTTATTCATACAGATACTAACACATAATTACTCTGTTATAGAATCACTGAAACAAATACACACTCATCCATGCAGCCACTCTAACAATTACTGACTCTCACATATAGTTATTTATATACACCATCACTCACATATACTGCCTTTTATATATGTAGTTACTTGCACATGTACCACTGAAACGTCCATTCACTCACCAACACACCCATACACACACTCACTCACCCATACAGTTGTTTCCACATACACTCATGAACCCATACACCCAGTGAATCAACCACTCACACGTCTATGCACAGAGTCACACACCTCCCCCCCCCCACACACACACACTCAGGCAGCCATACAAATACTCAGGCAAGCAATCAATAACTCATATAGACACTCATGCAGCTACTCACAAACCCATGCAGCAGCTTACACAACAACAGACAGACTGATACAGACTTTCACACAGTTTAGTCACTAACCCATGCATTTAGTAAGACACGGTTAAACACTCACTTATACAGTCAGTCACGTACCTAGTAAATCCTCCATACAGACACTTATACAACCACTCATTCTTCAATGCAGCTTGGCATATATATAAAACAATCTAAACTTTACAGAAACACACAGTCACTGGATGATGTCATCAGTGATGTCATCAGTGATGTCATTTGAGATGTCATCAGTGATGTCACTGACCATGTCATGAATGATGTAATATGTGACGTTATGAGCAGTGCATTGCGGGGGCGCGAGTTATAGTTAGCTGAACTAACTATAACAGTGGAATTTCTCTGGTTTTGTATGAGTGAAATGTCTAACTAACTATAACGTCCCTGAAACCTATGGTTTTTTCAGTGAATTTCAAAGGTTTTTTCAATGCTAATTTCTAACTATAACGTCTGTAAAACCTATGGTTTTTTCAGTGAAAAAAAATAAATATACATATATGTGACTCACTCCAAGCATATTTAAATGGTGAATCCGTTGTATTGCGCATCATGTGACCAAGGCCTGTGACGGGCTGAAACGCGTAATGGCAGCGGTGGTGTCTACTATATTTAATAAATAATTAATTTTCACCGCACCTTGGGTTTGCTTCGGTTTCTTGAAGGAGAGATCTTCAGTTCACGAAACGGAGTTTTGTTGTATGCAGTGCCGGAGGAGCTTTACCGGCATCAGCAAACCCCTCCTCCACGAAGGGCCGAGTGGGAAAAGAGCTCATTTCCGGGTTCCGGAAACAACCGCAAAGGATTCCGTTTGGAAGACGCCCGAGGCCCCCGAGCAGCAAGAGAAATCCTTATCGCAACAAAGGGAGACGAGAAACCAGGTCGGAGGACCAGTTGACGTTGAAACCCCAGGCGAGTAAAAGGCATTGCATAGACTCGGCGGAGGAGTTGCCACATTGATTGCGTACGGGAGCGCCCGAGGTAATCTAGAGTGGTAGCGGGAATAAGTAATTTTGACACCATGTTTGCCGATGCGCTACGAGGCAGGGAAGCGGCAGCATGCACAATGTTCGATGATTCTCCCAATAAAGAAACTGATTCACCAGCAAACTCTGGTGTAATTAGGGAGGAATGTAACAACTTAAAAGAACATTTCAGGAAGTTGGAGAAAATAAGGCGCGCCGAACAGGCGAAATGGTGGGAGCACAAGTCACTATCTCGTTACTTGGAGGTTGGAAGAATCCCAAGGGGGTTAAGAATCATGCTGGCCCCAAGTTATGAAAAACCTGACCCCGCAATGTTAACGGAATGGGCCACTGTTAATTTGGACTCTTCCAGACGGTTAGTGGAAGTCCTGGTTAAATATGCTATAAGTGACCAAGCTGCCTTACAAAAAGAAATAGAGGACATGGAAAAAATTATTGCGGAAGCAGAGGATACACCCGAAAAAATCAAATATAGGGATGAAATGATAGCACGCCTGCGCAGGGATGAAGACGTGATAAAGAAACGCAAAACCTTTAAGTTCCAAAGGGACAAAGCTGATTATGAGCAGGGGCGTGTATTTACTTTTGCCAAGAAATATGATGCAGTCAAAGCAGGAGTATTGGCAAAGGGTCCCAGAATCCAACCGCGAGCGGATGAGGAATTAGCATCTTCGTCAACAACGGACCTCAGCTCAGTGGTTGACAGTGAGTCTGAAAATGAACAACACAAGTCAAATTCTGGATTGGGGTTTCAAAGAGCGTCGCTTGCTCAAGAAATCAGTTGCATGCGACAGGATCGGAAGCAAACCCTGAGACCCCGAACCCCAGCAGCTCAAATTACGCAAGTGGTAGACGCAGGAAAAACAAAAAGCGCAGGGCGAGGCGCCGGCAAAACCACAAACGCAAACGATGGCTACAGCAAGAAATCAAACAGAGGATGGAGACGGAAATAATCAATTCCGATCAGGCATCGAGCAAGACTGTGGTTAATTTAACTGATATCATCCTGTCTAAGGAGGAGACTAATATCCTTGCATTAGGATTAACATACAGTCCTAAAATGGATTTTAAATACGCAGAGACAAGGATAGATATCTATAAATTTGTACGCAAACTCAAGTTGCGCAAATTCTTTGCCCTTCAAGGCTCTAGAAGTACACCAGAGGCACACCTTCATGATATGGTAGTTGAAGAGGATTTGCATAGTGACCTTGTCTCTGGCGATGTGGATTTACTTAGGGACCTACAACAGCTCCAGTATGAGCAAACAGGAGCTTTGGAACATGTAAGCTGTACACCACCAAATCAACCAGCAAAAAAGACTCCTTTCAAACCTAAATCCACCTTCTACCCCCTTATGTTGAAGGATAATTTTGATTCATTTAGTGAGAAGGTAGCAGTTGACCTAAAGAATCTGTACTCTTCAACGACAAGGGCACCTAAGAAATACAACAAACAGGATAACCAGTATGTCCAGCTCATGCAAAAACTAAAAATGAATGACAACATCATAGTGCGGCAATCGGATAAAGGGGGAAATGTGGTGCTTTGGCCCAGGAACCAGTACATGGAAGAAGCCCTTATCCATCTCAACAATCGTAACTGCTACAAATTGAGCACGCCCCTATTGATGAACGCAGCACGACAGGATTGCTACAACAAGTTGTTAGCCTGGAAATCTGCTGGTTTAATTTCTATGGATGAATTTAAATTCCTCAAGGTAGACCATCCTGTCTCACCGGTTATCTATTTCATACCGAAAATCCACAAAAGGAAGGACAAGCCTCCTGGTAGGCCTATCATCTCAGCCAGGGGCAGTTTGTTGGAAAATATTTCCAAATATGTGGATTATTTTCTTCAGGAGCACATGAAAGGTCTTCCATCTTATATACAAGACACTGGGGACTTTTTGAGGAAATTGATCGAAGTCCCATGGAATTCTGAGATGATGCTTATCTCCATGGACGTTACATCCCTCTATACAAGCATTCATAACATGGATGGGGTCAGGGCTTGTGAATATTATCTTAATCGAAGACCTATGGGAATGTATTCCCACAACAAAATGTTGCTTGCCATGATAGCCATGTGTTTGGAGAACAATTTCTTTTTGTTTCAGCATCAGGTATACCAGCAGACGCGGGGTGTGGCCATGGGGGCATGTTTTTCTCCCAGTTACGCATGTTTGCACATGGGTTACTGGGAGGAGATGGTCCTCATGGCCGGACACCGCGCTGTCATAGAATCAAATATCATTTGCTGGTATAGATTTATTGATGACTTGTTTTTGATATGGCGGGGGGATGAATTCAGTGCCAAACAATTTCTTGAAGCAATCAACAGCAATGATTTAAACCTGCAGTTTACTTATCAAATGAGCAAGAGATCGGTCTTTTTCCTTGATGTAGAAATATTTGTTTGTAATAACCAACTACAGACTAGACTACACAGGAAAGACACTGCGGGCAACACGGTGCTACATGCACTTAGTCACCATCCACAACATCTGATCAACAGCATTCCCTTTGGGGAGATGCTTAGGATGCGTCGAATTTGCAGCACAGAAGACGATTTCCTCACAGCTCAAAATGATTGCAGGGAACGCTTCAGGGAGAGAGGGTATGCAGAATCCATACTCTCCAAGGCTGTGTTAAAAGTTAACAACATCACAAGAGCTATGGCACTGACACCTAAAACAGCCCCAACAAAGAACCTAACAGTCATCAGTACTGAGGATACACTAATCATTTTGACCTTTAGTACACAGCATAAAGCGGTACGTAAAGTTATTAATAACCATTGGTCATTGGTTCGAGCTGATCCAGTATTGTGCAATTCAATTTCTAGGAAACCTAAGATAGCTTTTCGAAAAGCACGCTCAATGAGCAATGTGCTCGTGAGCAGCAGCCCGGAATTGACCCAATCCAAATCATGGTTAGCGGCTAGAAAAGGGTTTTATCGCTGCAATGTATGTAAAGCATGTAGATATGGAGTCAACACAAAGAAATATTCAACCCCATTCCTTCCTGAACCAGTTCCAATCTCCAAATACCTTCACTGCAAAACAGATTTTGCAGTGTATGTGCTGGAGTGCTCCTGTGGCCTGCGTTATGTTGGCAGCACCAAGCTGCAGGTTCACAAGCGGGTACTCCAGCATATGCGGGCAATAACTAACAAGGACTTGACCTACCCGGTGGCACGTCATTTTAAGGAGCACCATGCCAGTAAGTTGGAGGCTTTCAACTACTGGGTGGTAGACTCAATCCCTATTCAAAGAAGGGGTGGGAACCGGGAGGTCCTGTTAAGGAGATTGGAAACCAAATATATTTTAGAGTTGGACAGTAAGAACCCCAGAGGATTGAATGCAAGTGAGGATTTTTATACTCACTTGTAATTTGGAGATCCATCTTCTTTTGGGAAAAACAGGATGTTATTTTAATCAACTCTAAAGTATACTGCTATGTCCCTGTCTCGTCAAAGTTTACAAATTTTTAAGTGAGAAATATTTATTTTTACACTCTTTTGCTCAATGGGTTCATACTATTTTAGAGATAATATTTATGGGGAAAAATGTTTTACAAATTTGGCATATTGTATATTTATTTGTTATCAGGTGTCACGGACGTGGATCTGTACAGTAGATGTATATACTTGCACGAATTTGCACTAATTTGCACAGTCACTTTATTGCAACAGGTGGTTTCATGGCGGGGCCCACTTGGGCCGTATTAAGGAAACAACATTGTTGAAAACATGCCATTTGGGTGTTTTTAAATTATTTAAATTGTAATTATTTATGGTTTTAATGAAGTAATCAGCAATTAGCGGATCTGTGACAAAATGCAGTATTTTTATTGTAAAAACGATGTATTTTACAGCTATTGCTTGATGTGATTGGCATTGTTTAGTGAAAATTAACTGACAATGTAAATGTTACGGAAACTTCTATGTCCATGATTTGTTCCCGCCTGCACATGTGACTCACTCCAAGCATATTTAAATGGTGAATCCGTTGTATTGCGCATCATGTGACCAAGGCCTGTGACGGGCTGAAACGCGTAATGGCAGCGGTGGTGTCTACTATATTTAATAAATAATTAATTTTCACCGCACCTTGGGTTTGCTTCGGTTTCTTGAAGGAGAGATCTTCAGTTCACGAAACGGAGTTTTGTTATATATATATATATATATATATATATATATATTATCTACTGGCGGTCGCCAGTAGATAGTTATAGTTAGGACCGTGTTTCCATAGGAAATCCGCAACATTCTATTTGGAATAACTTTGGCGCCGGTTGACGAATCCTTGCGAATTTTTCAAAACTAATGGGGCGCTACGCTCCGCTCCTACCCTGAAAGTCTCGGGGGGATTCGTCAAGCGGGGGCTGAGAAAAAAGGGGGGTCCCAAAATGCGTTTTCCCCATGCATTTTCCCATAGGACCTTTAGTCCGAGCTACAGCCCGAACGGCTGAACAGAATTACTTGAAATTGGGCAGAGAGGTAGTCCTCAGGTCAGGGATGTGCCTTTTGCAGGTCTGGTGTAAATCTGTTCAGTAGGTCCTGAGAAAATAGCATTTAAATCAATATATATATCTGTAAGCGTGCTCCGTGCGCTTACGGTAAGCTTACCGTACGCGTACGGTGCCGTGCGCGAGCTCAATTCTGATTGGTGGTTACATGACTGTAAATATTCGAATCGGTCGAAATCAGAAAGTATCGGCCGCCATTTTCTGTCTCTCGCACTGAAAAACAAAGGTTGATAACATGAAAAGGGGGCAACGAAGAGAGTTGCAGACCCCCTAGCGTTCGTCAGGGGGTTCACGAAGGACCAAAAAGTATGAAAAATAAATTTAATAATTTAAAAAAAAAAACGCGGAGTGCGCGTACGGTAAGCTTACCATACGCGTACGGTAAAAAAAAAAAAAAAAAAAAAGAAATTAACAATCACATTTAATATATAAATCTAAGGACCCCCAAGGGAGAAAAAAACAATTGATATTTTGTAAAAAATGGCGAGGCGTGCACTGTACGAAATGCGCACAAAAATTACAAATAAATACATAACTTAGCATTTAAAAAAACGTACAAATTCACTGAAAAAACCATAGGTTTCACACACGTTATAGTTAGGAATTAGCATTTAAAAAACCTTGCAAATTCACTTAAAAAACCATAGGTTTCACACAAGTTATAGTTAGCTGTACATTTCACTCGTAAAAAAACAATGAAATTCCACGTTATAGTTAGATCAGGTAACTATAACTTGCGCGACCGCAATGCACAATGTGTCATTTCAGATGTCATCATTGATGTCATGAGTGATGTCACTGACCATGTCATAAGTGATGTAATATGTGACGTCATCATCAGTTTATTGTGGGCGCGCAAGTTATAGTTACCTGATCTAACTATAACGTGGAATTTCATTGGTTTTTTACGAGTGAAATGTACAGCTAACTATAACTTGTGTGAAACCTATGGTTTTTTAAGTGAATATATATATGCATTGGGTCTTTCTATATGGGAATGAGAACTCTATTTGTTTTCTATTAAAGCACATTTGTTATGCTGATATTTTTGCGTGGCTCCCTCCATTCCAGGTTTTCAATTTTTGTTCCCGGAAGACATTCCAGGTTCTCAATTTTTGTTCCCGGAAGAGGAAGTGAAGCTGTAGGGGCTGGACAGGACGTGACGGAACCGAGTCCAGCAACAGAGCACTGAGGAGGGTGGAGCACAGAGGAGGCGGTGAGGGGTACTTATGAGAGAGGAAGGCACCACAGACAGATGGTAGAAGGGAACAAGGACAGACTTTTACCAATTGGGTGCCATTCTCATGTCTAGAAGCACAGTCTCGTGTGAGGCAAGAAAAATGCTACTTACCAGTATGCATCTGTTCTTGGCATGTAGAGCTGTAGATTTGTATACTTGTGCATAGATCGCCATCTGGTGTTGGGCTCGGATGTTTGCACTTTGTTTTTGTCTTGGAAGAAATCTTTGTAGTCACAAGGTAGGTGACTCCTCCTTAGGACGATAGTGCGCATGGGCATCGACTCCATCTCCAGATTGTTTTTGCCATGAAGGGTTATGATGGAGTTAGTAAGAAATAGGAAGAAATGTCCATGTGTAATGTATCTAAGTAAGATAGTACTGGAACAGATAGAGGTACCCGGGGTGGGGGCTGGGCGTATACAAATCTACAGCTCTACATGCCAAGAACAGATGCATACTGGTAAGTAGCATTTTCCATTCGAGGCATATGAGCTGTAGATTGTATACTTGTGCATAGACTATACAGCAGTTACCTCCTTAGCGGTGGCTATCTGTATCTGTTGCAGTAGTTTGAAAAAGTGTTCTTAATACAGCCTGGCCACACTAGCTTGATGTTTTGCTTGCATATCTACACAGTAGTGTTTTGTGAAAATGTGCGGTGTAGCCCAAGTTGTTGCTTTGCAGATGTCATCTAGGGGAATGTTCTCTAAGAATGCCATAGAAGCCCCTAGTTTGCATGTGGAATGAGCTCTAGGGGAAATGGTTAATGTGCGTTTGGCTTTAAGATAGCACATTTGGATGCATTTAACAATCCACCTTGAAATCCCTGCTTTTGAAATGGGATTGCCCTTATGAGGTGGGGAGAAAGCCACAAAGAGTTGTTTAGTTTTCCTAAAGGATTTTGTTCTTTCAATGTAATAAAGTATTGCTCTTTTAACGTCTAGCGTGTGCAAAGCCCATTCTGCCACTGAGTCTGGTTGAGCGAAAAAAACAGGGAGTTCAACAGACTGGTTAAGATGGAAGGCAGAAACGACTTTAGGTTAAAATCTTGGGTTAGGTCTAAAAACCACTTTGTTATGATGGATTTGCAAAAATGGTTCTTGTATGGTTAATGCCTGGAGTTCACGAACTCTTCTAAGAGATGTGATAGCGACTAGGAAGGCTACTTTCCAAGTTAAGAACTGTAGTTCGCATTTGTGCAGAGGTTCAAATGGGGGACCCATGAGCCTGGTAAGAACAATATTTAAATTCCATACTGGAGAGGGTGGAGCTCTGGGTGGAATTATTCTTTTAAGTCCTTCCATAAATGCTTTGATAGTGTTGTCTGTTTTGGAGGTAAGCTGCTATTGCACCAAGATGTAATCTTATGGATGTATATGCTAGGTTACATTGTTGTAGGTGTAAGAGATCACACATAATGTTTTGAATAGAAGCATCTAGTGGATTGATTTTGTTATTTGTACATTAGATTACAAATCGTTTCCACTTTGCGGCTTAACCTGCTCTGGTGGTAGGACTTCAAGCCTCTTTAATGATGTTCATGCAGTCTGGCGGGAGATCGAGGTAGCCAAACTCTAAGACTTCAGGAGCCAGATCGCAGGGTTGAGTTGATTGGGATCTGGATGCCTTATATCTCCATGGTTCTGAGTGAGAAGCTTGGGTGAGAGGCGTAGCTTTTGATGAGGAACTACTGATAGTTCCAAGAGGGTTGTGAACCATGGTTGTCGGGCACATGTTGGAGCAACCAGGATCATTGTGAGGGAATGCTGTTTGAGCTTCCGAACCACTAATAGAATTAGTGGGAGAGGCGTAAAAGCGTAAGCAAATTCGCCTGACCAGTTCATCTATAGCGCATTGCCTTTGGACAATGGGTGTGGATACCTGGACGCAAAGCTTGGGCATTTTGCATTTTTGATGTGTGGCGAACAGATCTATTTCAGGGGGGGCCCACATGTGAAAGAATGGAAGAAGAACTTGAGGATGAAGTTCCCATTTGTGGATCTGCTGTGTTTGACGACTGAGCAGATGTGCAATCTGATTGTGTACTCCTGGGAGGTGTTCCGCAAGGAGATATATGTTTGCGGAATGGCCAATCTCCACATGCTTTGAGCTAGGTGTGAAAGCTGTAGAGAGTGTGTCCCCCCCCTGTTTCTCTATGTAGTACATTGCTGTCATGTTGTCTGTACGGACCAGGACAGCTTTGCCTACCAGATGGAGTTGAAAAGATTTTAATACAGGAACAATTGCCAGTAGTTCTACACAATTTATGTGGTGTTGTTTTTGCTGAGGGGTCCATATGCCCTGAATGGTATGGTTTTGAAGATGAGCTCCCCAGCCGGTGAGCAATGCATCTGCTGTTAGCACTATCTGTGGAACCGGGTCGAGGAACGGCCGCCCTTTGGAAAGGTTTTGTGTGTTCCACCACTGCAGAGAGTGATATGTGCGGCTGTCTACCAACACCACATCTGTTAACTGACCTTGAGCCTGGTTCCACTGACGTGCCAGACACTCCTGTAAGGGACACATTTGGAGTCTTGCATAAGAGACGATGAGAATGCAAGAGGCCATCATCCTGACCAACTGCATGAACACTCCAGCTGGTAATCGATCAATCAATCAATTACAGGTTTATTAAGTGCGACTACTCACCCGTAAGGGTCTCAAGGCGCTGGGGGGGAGGGGAGGTGCGGCTTCCAGTTCATTCGGGCCTGTCAAAGAGCCAGGTTTTGAGGCTTCTTGTAAAGATGGGGAGTGGTGTGGTCTGCCTGAGGTGGAGCGGTAGGGCGTTCCATGCTCTGGCTGCGAGGAAGTTGACTGTTGAGCCTGAAATTTGGATATTAGAGCTTGCATAGTGCTTATGCTAAAGATTTTGAAGTGTTTATCGTAGCTTCTAGGTATTGTTGTGTCTTGGACGGATGGAGGTGGGATTTGGTGAGATTCACCCAAGTCGTGAAGCTGCTGGATTGTTTTGTGTGTGTGTGTGTTGTACACAGCTGCTGTGTGACTTGGCTTTTATGAGCCAGTCGTCCAGATAAGGGAACACGTGAATGTGTTATCTTCGTAAGTGGGCCGCCACTACTGCGAGGCACTTGGTGAAGACTCTGGGTGCTGTAGTCACCTCGAATGGGAGGACTTTGAATTGGTAGTGCTGACCGTCCACCACAAACCTGAGATATTTTCTGTGAGCGGGGTGAATGGGAATATGAAAGTAGGAGTCCTTTAGATCTAGCGTGGAGAGAAAGTCGCCTTGTTGAAGCAGTGGGAGCACCTGTTGGAGAGTTTAACGGTCTGAGGTCCAGTATTGGCCTGAGAGAGCCGTCCTTTTTTGGGAATAGAAAGTAGAGGGAGTTAACCCATGTACCTTGATGAGGTAAAGAGATTGGTTCTATGGCATGTTTTTCTAATAGAAAGAGAACCTCTTGTTTTAGAAGAGTCAGATGTTCTGAGGACATTGGACATTGTCTGGGAGGGATATTTGGGGGAGTGGAGGTGAGTTCCAGGCAATAACCATACTGGGTAAGCTGTCTTACCCACTTATCTGTTGTGATGGAATTCCAGACAGGTAGGAACTGTGAGAGGCATCCCCCAACAGGAGTGGGATGATCGGGGGGAAGTGAAGGGAAGTCACTGTTAGGTGGTAGGGGAGTTGCGGGTATTGTTACCGCGACCTTTTCCCTTACCATTGTTGCCTCTATATTCTCCACGAAAGTATCCTCTGGAGGAATTAGTTTGATTGGGGCTTTTATAGGAAGAAGAGGGGTGCTCCAAGTCAATAGTTTTGGAGCCAGCCCTGTAAAAGGAGCGACAAAATGAACCTCTAGGGGAAGATAATTGCAAGGCCCCCATTGACTTGGTATCCTTTTTCATCTTCTCTAAATATGTATCGACTATGGGCCCGAAAAGATGCTCTTGGTCAAAAGGCTGATTGAGAATAGTGGACTGCACCTCCTGTTTGAATCTGGAGATTCAGAGCCAAGGGTGCCTGCGTAGCAAAACACTGATATTAATAGCCTGAGATGCCGCATCAGCTGCATCAAGCGCACATATAATAGATGTATTTGTAATGAATTTTTCCTCCTGTATAAGGTCATTAGCTTTATCTTTATATTGGTCAGGAAGATGTTGCATAAGCTTTTCAAGCTCATCGTAGTGAGCTCTGTCATTACTGGCCAACAAAGCTTGGGCATTGGCAATCAACCAATGATTTGCAGCCTGTGATGCGATACGTTTTCCAGATGTGTCTATAAGCTTGAATTTCTTATTGGAAGGAGGGGTGTTGCCTGTGCTTTGTGAATTTTCCCTCTTGCGTGCATTAGACACCACAAGAGAATCTAAGGGGACCTGACCTTTAATGTACACTGGGTCATTGGGTGCTGCTTTATACTTTTTGTCTACCCTGGTGTTAAGGGTCCTGGCTCTGACAGGGTCCTTAAAAACTTCTGGTGCATGTTTTGGCATGCCTTTTAACATTGGCAGGGTGTGTGTAGACTTTTGTGTGGGTGCCAAAGTTTCCAATAAAAAGCTTTCCTCTAAAGGATCAGAGTGTAACTGTACCCCGTGGTATTGAGCAGCTCTATTTATTAGTTGAGCAAACCCAATATTGTCATCTGGTGGTGATGGCCTAGAGGGATAGAGGTCTGGGTCATTGTGTGGGTCGGGATCTGTGTTATAATCATCCCAAGGATCTGTATTGTGTGGGATGGTATGTGCGTCATCATCCCTATCTGGATCTCCATCCCCACCCTCATCATAATCATCTTCATCATCCTGTGGTTGAGGTGAAAATGTAAATTGTGGGGAATGTGCTGGAGAAATTAGGAGATTTGGGTCGACTGGAGAGGGAGAGAGAGGTGGAGAAGTATTAGTGCCTATCTCTTTCCGCTTCATAGTATTTCAGGATCTTCTGAAGTGTCCAATTTTCTCTTTTTAGGAGGCTTGGCAACAACTTTACTAGTTTCTGGGTCAATGTATAGAGTTTTTTGCTTTGGATCTGAAAATTCTAGTAGGGCCTGTTGTGTGGGTACAATGTCCTTTGTTGGTGCCGAAGACTTAGGGTCAGAATGCTGTTTAGACAGTGTCTCTGAAGCTCTTTGTGGGGTCTTGGAATCTTTTGGTTTTGGCGTAGGAGTTTGTGGCTCTGAGACCCTTTTTGGCTCCGAAGATTATTTCGGCTCCGAAGATTTTTCGGCTCCGGCTGCTTGTCCTTCGATCCCGAGCCGGAAGGCTTTTCTTTTGGTTTCATAGCCCGGCCCGAGGGCGGGACATCTGAAATTTGTTGCCGGTGTCGACCTGAGCCCGAAGGCGAAGGTGTTACCGAAGCCTTAGGTGTGGTTTTAGTTGGGAAATGGGTTTCAGTACTCAAGGACAGCTGTGCCTGGGTGACTATCTCATCTTCGACGTCAGAGTCATCAGCTTCGGAGACGGAGATGTCTCCTTCATCAGCTTGTTGATCCGGCTGGAGATTCGAATCTGCTCCGAACATGTCCGGAATCGAGCTGCCATTTTGTGACGTCGAGCCTGATGGTCACGGATGGTTTTCTTTGACCTGAAAGATAAACAGGCCTTACAGTTCTTGTCTTCATGCTCCGGGGAGAGGCAGAGGTTACAAACCTCGTGTAAATCTGTGTGTGGGAACTAAGCAACACATCTGGGGCATTTTTTTAAAGGAGTCCTTTCTATTGACTGCAGGCGTGGTCGGCGCGGTTAGGCCCAATGGCCCGCGTCGAAGATCGAGGTCGAGGATTTTGTATTTCCTGAAGATACGCGTCGAAAAGGAAATGCAATCGAGACAATAACCTTGAGTGGTGAGGGATTGCGCACCGAAGGGGGTTAGAAAACGACACCGACATGGAGCGCAGCAAATCACTCCCGAACCCGATGGTGCAAAAAAACCAATCTGGAGATGGAGTCGATGTCCATGCGCACTATAGTCCTGAGGTGGAGTCACCTACCTCGTGACTACAAAGACTTCTTCCAAGAGAAAAAGAAAGTGCAAACATCTGAGCCCAACACCAGATGGTGATCTATGCACAAGTATACAATCTACAGCTCATATGCCTCGAACTTTTCATTTCTTGCAGCACTCATTGTTTGTAAGTTTCATATCTTGGGCCATGCTGTCTTTGATTTGATCTAATTTCATCCATTTGAGTGGTCTCATTCCCTGAGAATTAGTTTAACGTCTTGGAATACAATGTCATTCACTCGCTCATCAGGTGCACTTCTCACGCTTTGGTGTCATTCACAGGGTGGAGGTTGCCCACCTGTGAGCTTGGTCTCTTTGGTGTGAATCCAACTTTCATAATGATATTAACAGAGTTGTGCACAATATATTTTGGTCCAAACCACTTAGATCTTGCAGAGGGCACATTTGGCCATGAATTCACCAAGAGAGCAGGGAGGTCTATCAGGGAAAGGCCTGGGGTCAGTTCAGCAGAGCACCAGGAGCCATCAGTGCAGATGCTGATAGAATATGTGTTTCCACACCTTTTGCCAGTGTTCTGCTTCAGGGAGCATGTGGGTGGGGAATGCAAGGAGACCGCAGGGAAACAAAGAAAGGGTTGGGAAATAGGGAGACAGCCCCAAAACACAAATGATGGCTGTGATATGAAGGAAGGAGCTGTGACAATGTATGTTGGGGCCACAAGTGGGTGGGGATACATGGGGAGAGGTGGGTGGATAGGGGGAAAATGTATGACCGCCCACGCAGAATGTCTTCCTTGGTCAGAAGGTGCAGGGACAATCTAAGTTGAGGTTACATGGGGAAGAAAGAGGGATGAAGAGAGATGGGGAATGGGTGGCATGAAAAGTATAATATACCCACTGTCACATGTTGGCCTTGATGAAAAGCTCGGGCAGGGAAAGGAACAGCTAGAACTCTCCTACTGCCAACACAAGAAGGGGGCACTTTGAGTTGAACTGAAACAGGACACAGAAAAAACTACAACCACCTACACAACATGGCGTCTGCTGCAGCAGCAAAACAAAACAGCAAACAAGGGGCCACGGCAGGTGCCAGATCTCTGGGCGGTATAGCAAGCAGGGCCCCTGGGGAGCTGGGGCAGGGGGTTTCAGCTGGTGGTGGTCTGGGTTAACACTATCATGCATGATGCAAGTGACATTGAGCTAAGCTTCTAGTTTTCCATGTTGTGAGTCGCAGATTTTGTTTGAGAACTTCACAGCTGTATTTCAGTGAAGGGAATTATTCTGGGTTCTTTAGTTTAGAATTCATTTTGGCTTTTATTTGGAGAAACTGATTTTAGCAAAAGAAGTGTCAGGAGACCTTTGTAGGCACTTTACTAATCCTATGGTGTAGCTACAATTCTCAAAGTATTTGAATATTTAGTAGAAGACCAGTGTCCTAACATCTCAGGTAGGGTTTGGGTGTTTATCAATTTTTGGGGTGATTCAGATAGACTATGAGGAACAGAGGTGCTCGTTTGACTTCAGGTAGGTTAACGCTTTCTGTGTTCCCCGGTGGGTGGACTATGAGCGGTCTCAGACACTCACCAGGAAGTTGAGGGCGTAGGCTAGCTGCTTGACCACCTCGAGCTTCCAGCTGGTCGTCACCTTCCCGCTGGCCTTGTGCTTCTTCAGGTAGATATCAAGGGCCCCGTGCTTCACGTACTCTTGTACCATGATACCTGTGCGCCAGCAACACAAAGAACAGCGACTGTGGACATCTCTAAAGCACAACACCAGCTGACGAATACTACCTTCTCTGAGGTTCAAACTTTGTAGGACGATCTACACTTTCGACTTGAAAGTAACATAAATACATATTTTTTTCCATTCCATGCAAGCATCTAGTAACTCAAGAAAGAGGATTGACAAATATTTGTAGTCACCAACAATCACAGAACATGTGTCAATTTACTGCTAAAAAACAGCTGTTCTTTTAGTAATTCTCAAAACATTTGTTTACGTTTGGGTTCAAAGATCTCCCAATTATAAAGGGCTTCTGTATGTTTTGTGGCACATGTGTTATGATGGAACTGGGTCCTGTAGAGATCCTCTGTTCTGTTACCTGCCAGAGCTGGTCTTTCAGTAGCAAATGCTAAGTAAGAGCAAACATACTAATATGTAAAGAAAGATGGTGAGACGATAGCAAGCAATCAAGAAAAAAGAGCAATATTGTATATACTCAAGATTGAAAGAGCGAAGGGGCATATTATCAAGCACGGCGTTAAAATTATCGCCGCTTTAGCGGCAGAAAACTGCAGCTAAAGCGGCGATAATGGGCTTGATAATATGCCGCAGAGAATTCCAATAGAAGCCCATGTTGACACCAGAACATGGGTGTAGGAAGGTGGAATCTGACTATATGGTTGCCCCCACTTTTCTCCTGGTGTTTGAATGGTTTTTGACTAGTCTGGCTGGGATACTGCTATCCCGGACCCCAGCCTATCTGCTTACTCCCTTAAATGATTGGTGTGCATATTAAATGCACTAGTGATTGGATACTGTGGTGCCTTATGAGCCCCTAGTATATGGTACCTTAGGTACCTAGGGCATTGGTACTCCACAGGCCTACCAGGGGCTGCAGCATGTATTATGCCACCCCTGGGAAGCATTCACACTCTGACACCACAGGCCTGCTACTGCAGCCTGTGTGAGGTAGTGTTAGCACTCCTCACAGAGGTATAGATTCCTATATCTCACCATACACACACATATAAACCTATCAGTCACCCCTCTTGCAGGCCCTAACAATCCTGAGGGCAGGGTGCTTTGTTTACTATGTGAGGGGGTGCTTCTGCATGAGCAGGACCCCCCTGCAGCTGGCAGAGTCTATTCTCTGCCGCTGTTTGTGGATGCGGTTAAACCATATACTCTTAAGTGCATTATAACCTCGCGGTAAATGCTAACTTTGGAATGACCGCTTCAAAACATATTGTGTTTGGTGTCAAACAACTTGGAATCATACCCCCACACCAGTAACTGGTGTGGGAGTATGATCCCACCCTTCTAGAGGGGACGACATGTACCCACTGTACTAAACGGTACAAATCTTCTAGAGCCCTGGGATCACAAAATGGATGCTGTTGCCACAGACACAAGTCTGACCTCCTGCTGCTGGGAGTCCTTCCAGTGAGGGAGGCTTGGACAATAGGTTTCCTGCCTTGGGAGGTGCTAGCACCACCCTAGACAGGACTTAGTGTATTGGGGCAGGGAGGGATGAAAGAAACGAGACACTGCCTGGGGCACACAAGGTGTCCTATGCATAGTCCGGTTCAAACCGGTGCTGGGGCACTCCAGCCCCAGTCCTGGCACGAAACTGGACAAAGGGAAGGGGGTGTAACCACCCCCCTCCCTGGTCCCACCCATAGGAGGGACCTAGCAGGTAACCTAGCCCCCAGATTAGTATAAGAGTGGGAGCTGAGTCCCTAGGACTTTGGATTATCTTGATAACTGAAACTTGAACAGAAACTCTGGACCTTCGACATTCGACTACGGAAGAAGACTGAAGAATCTCCCTTGTGGCCAAGGAGTGGCCACCCTGTGCAAACAGGCACCATCAAGCGACCTGCCATTTGCTTTGCCCAAGTTCTACGAGGAACCGACTGCAGAGCCCAACCAGCGCCTTGACTTCCAGACTTCTCCGACCCTGATCCACATCCACAGCAAAGCTGAGATCTGTGGAGGCGACGAGAGACGTGGGACCGGCTACCAGGGAAAATTGGCTACTAGCTTCCAGCGCAGCTTCTGAGGCACCCTCGAAGTTGTGCTCTGGGGATTGAGAAGCCCCAACCCCGAGCACCATTTGCACTGAAGATCAGCCCTCCATACTCCACGAGTTCTGCGTGGGGCCCTTCTGCATTTTCCTGCTTGACGCGTCTGTCCGGTTACTTGCCCGTTGACTAGTAACCTTTGCGACGACAAACCCTTAACTTTCCACTGCTGGTTTGGCTCCTCCAGACTGGTCCTTGCTTCCCTGAGAAAGAGAAGCACCTCAGGCCTTCCTGGTCTGCAACAGAAGCGAATCTTTCATCCTGTGTCGGTTGCGCTTGCCAAGGCTTGTTGGGTCCGAACTCGACGCCGCCAACAGCAAGAGCCTTCATGGGGCAGCTCAGCTCCTGGTTCTGGTCGTCATCGACGCCTCCTGGTACCCGTGGCTGCTGCGACAAGCTTCACCTCTTCACCTGCATCTTCACGACATCGCCTGGTTCCTTCCTGGCTCCTTCCCGGCTCCTGGCTGGTGACCTAGACTCTGTCCCCTCTGCTTGCAGGTATCCTCCTTCTTGATTCCATCCTTTGAATCCACCGGACACTCTTCACTGACTGCCTGTCAGCATCTTTTCTTCAGGCATCTATAGGAGTCGACGACGAAACCCGACGCAAGTTCACACCTATGCACCCGCAGCCCGTGGGCTAGGTAAACTGAGTACTCCGGTGCTCACAAGGGTATTGACTATCCTAGGGTCTAGTTTCCAAGTCACTAACTCCTAGCTCCTTCCGAAGTGTCCTAAAACTCTTTAATTCTAAACACTACTATTTCTATCGACTTTTAAGCATTACGCGTGAGTGTTTCCACTCTGCACCTGAATCTCGTGGGCCTCCCACTTCCTAGCAATTGGTAGTATAGTGTAGCCCCAGCGATTCCCTAGGCCTAGGCCTAACCTGTGTTCGTGACAGTGGTCCTTATACCACTTACTTAGTATATGGTTTGCGTGGCCCCTAGGGCCTAACTGTATTACTTACCTGTGTGACTTATGTATGCTTAAATAAGACTGTGTTGTACTTACCTCGAATCTCATAAAGAGTGCTGAGGGTATTTTGACTAGAATAAATACATTCTATTTTTATATATATCTGTTGTGGTGTCCTTTCATTTGGTATTCAAGGGATTGCAAATGGTATAACAGCTGGCTTCACATGCGATACAGAGTTTAGCCTAAGACTGCTCTTGTCCATGCTACCACTTGGATAGCTGGTCTATAAGGTTGACTTTACAACCAATCACCATAAGGGTTGTTTGGACTGATACAAGGTGTACACTAGAACTAGTGACATCATATATCAGGCCAACTTCTCACAATGGGCTTTTATGGGAATTCTCAAGGGCATATTATCAAGCCCATTATCGCCGCTTTAGTGGCAGTTTTCTGCCCCTAAAGCGCCATAATGGGCTTGATAATATGCCGCAGAGAATTCCAATAGAAACCCATGTTGACACCAGAACATGGGCTTCTATGCGCATTCTCAAGGGCATATTATCAAGCCCAGTATCGCCACTTTAGCAGCAGTTTTCTGCCGCTAAAGTGGCGATAATTTTAATGCCGTTTCTTGATAATATGCCCCGAAATATGTTAAGTATGGACAGGAGACAAGTGTGTAAATTTAAGATTAGTTAGGAAATAAACAAAAAATGATACAATCAGTGTGGAGAAGTGTTTCTAGAGGAAAAAAAGAAACAAAGAAAGAAAGAAAAATAAAATGAACAAAATAATAATGAATTTGAAATAAAAGGAGAGCATTTGTGAAGATTACAGATCGAAACTGAAATAAAAAAGAAGCGCAAATTCACCAAATAAAAAGACGATAGAAGTTAAACATATCCACAGATCTATGGTGAGCTGCCACTAACGTTTGAATCTCAGGCCTCTTCCAGTTCTGTGTAACTGCTCCTCGCAATCGGATTCTTCCCACTCCAAATGGCTTGGCTTGCGATTGCAAGATCTCCTGTTGAATAGGCAAAGGGTGATGTTCGACAAGATTTACTTGAAGCTTCGACTAAGTCGATCATTTACAGCTCGCAGAGTAGGAGCATCCACCTGCTAAATATGTGTTTCTCTCACCCCCTCTAGAGGTGGGGGAGCGGCCAGGTCTCCAACAGTGGATTCCCAACAGCCTTTTTCATCACAACCCTTTACCGCTGAGTCACAGTGACGGTAACCTCACCGTAATGAGGTTCAGGGTCCAGTCTCCTGAATGGTAGGGTTACTTCAAAATACCTGCTCAGGAGGCCTCAGATTCCTCTGGTATGAAAGGAAACAGCTGAGTCTGCAGCCCTTTTATACCCAAGGGGTCAAGTGTTTTAATATGGGCTCGTATAGCGCCTGGTAAATGGTCCACCAGCCCATGACATTTAGATGTCCTTATATGCCTGGCGAGGATCTCTGTAATGTAAAAACATCTGCCACACTGAATTAACTTTCATCACAGATACATGGCTGCCATGACATGTTTTTTCCACTCAGCATCTTGTTTTAGTTTTCAGAAACAAACCCCAACGCAGGAGTTTGTTGAGAGAAAAAAATTGGTGGCCTTGAATTGCGAGGAATTTTCTCCCTGTGTGCTGTGGCCATTGTTTCTTTTCCCTGCCTCTGTCTGACAGGTCTCGCAGGGTGGACCTCGGTGAGGTAGTTAGTGACAGTGAGGGACAGGGTGGTTGTGAGGCTTGCAACCCCTGCCAACCTTCGGCACTGTGATGTACTGCTGTGCTAGGTGTCTCCGGCGGGGGACTGAAAAGAGACTCTATCATCAGAAACCTTCTGGTCTTCCACAAATAAATGAGCCAGGAAATGCAAATATACTGGGCAGGACGTACCCCAGTTTGATGCACAACTCTCTCCTCCACCAAACTCTAAATGACTCCATAAGCATTGGCCATTTTGTGTTTTTAATACGTGCGTTGTGCTTACTGTCTTTCCCGACACAGACGCCATAGAGCAGGAGCAGGTGCTTGTGGGAGATCTGGCTCATCAAGCTGGCGGCTTCAAGGAAAGACTATCCATGCAAAAGAGAAGAAGAAAAACAGGTTAAATGATGCATGTACCACTACAGGAGAAGACCTCTAGTGAGGGCTATCTCTACAAAGCAGAAACAGAAAGGGCCCACGTGCCATCGCAGAAGAAACCATCCAGTGAGGGCTATCCCTGCAAAGAAGAAAGAAAAAGGGAACATGTGCCATCACAGAATAAACACTCTAGTGAGGGGTACCATAGAAAGAATAAACAGAAAGGGGACATGTGCCATCACAGAAGAAACCCACCAGTGAGGGCTACCATGGCAAGAATAAACAGAAAGGGCACATGTGCCATCACAGAAGAAACCCACCAGTGAGGGCTACCATGGAAAGAATAAACAGAAAGGGGACATGTGCCATTACAGAAGAACCCACCAGTGAGGGATATCCATGGAAAGAATAAACAGAAAGGGCACATGTGCCATCACAGAAGAAACCATCCAGTGACGGCTATCCCTGCAAAGAAGAAAGAAAAAGGGAACATGTGCCATCACAGAAGGAACACTCTAGTGAGGGGTATCTTTGGAAAGAATAAACAGAAAGGAGACATGTGCCATCAAAGGAGAAACCATCCAGTGAGGGCTATCCCTGCAAAGAAGAAAGAAAAAGGGAACATGTGCCATCACAGAAGGAACACTCTAGTGAGGGGTATCAATGGAAAGAATAAACAGAAAGGGCACATGTGCCATCACAGAAGAAACCCATCAGTGAGGGATATCCATTGACAGAATAAACAGAAAGGGCACATGTGCCATCACAGAAGAAACCCACCAGTGAGGGCTACCATGGAAAGAATTAACAGAAAGGGGGCATGTGCCATCACAGAAGAAACCCACCAGTGAGGGCTACCATGGAAAGAATAAACAGAAAGGGCACATGTGCCATCACAGAAGAAACCCACCAGTGAGGGCAACCATGGAAAGAATAAACAGAAAGGGGACATGTGCCATCACAGAAGAAACCCACCAGTGAGGGCTACCATGGAAAGAATAAACAGAAAGGGTACATGTGCCATCACAGAGGAAACCATCTAGTGATGCCTATCCCTGCAAAGAAGAAAGAAAAAGGGAACATGTGCCATCACAGAAGAAACCCACCAGTGAGGGCTACCATGGAAAGAATAAACAGAAAGGGCACGTGCCATCACAGAAGAAGCCCACCAGTGAGGGATGTCCATGGAAAGAATAAACTGAAAAGGGGCATGAGCCATCACAGAAGAAACCCACCAGTGAGGGCTACCATGGAAAGAAAAACAGAAAGGGGACATGTGCCATCACAGAAGAAACCCACTAGTGAGGGCTATCAGTGGAAAGAATAAACAGAAAGGGGACAAGTGCCACCACAGAAGTAACCCACCAGTGAGGGCTACTATGGAGAGAATAAACAGAAAGGGCACATGTGCCATCACAGAAGAAACCCACCAGTGAGGAATATCCATGGAAAGAATAAACAGAAATGGGACATGTGCCATCACAGAAGAAACCCAACATTGCGGGCTACCATGGAAAGAATAAACAGAAAGGGGACATGTGCCATCGCAGAAGAAACCCTACCCGTGAGGGCTACCATGGACAGAATAAACGGAAAGGGCACATGTGCCATCACAGAAGAAACCCACCAGTGAGGGATATCCATGGAAAGAATACACAGAAAGGGGACATGTGCCATCACAGAAGAAACCCACCAGTGAGGGCTATCAGTGGAAAGAATAAACAGAAAAGGGGCATGTGCCATCCCAGAAGAAACCCACCAGTGAGGGCTACCATGGAGAGTAAAACAGAAAAGGGGCATGTGCCATCACAGAAGAAACCCACCAGTGAGGGCTACCATGGAAAGTAAAACAGGAATGGGACATGTGCCATCACAGAAGAAACCCACCAGTGGGGGCTATCAGTGGAAACAATAAACAGAAAGGGGGCATGTGCCATCACAGAAGAAACCCTGTAGTGAGGGCTACCATGGAAAGATTAAACAGAAAGGGGACATGTACCATCACAGGAGAACCCCTGTAGCGAGGGATATCCATGGAAAGAAGAAAGAAAAAGGGGACATGTGCCATCACAGAAGAAACCCCCTGGTTTGTCGCTATCCCTGCGAAGAAGAACCAGAAAGGGGGCATGTGTCATCACATAAGAAACACTGTTGTGAGGGTTATCCATGCAAAGAAGAAACAGAAAGGGCATGTGTGGCATCGGAGGAGAACCCCTCTCACGAAGGCTATCTCTGCAAAGAACCATCATTGAAGAAACCCTCTAACAAGGGCTATCCCTGCAAAGAAGAACAAATGAGACAAGTACCATCACAGGAGAAACATTCTAGAGAGAACTGTCGATGTAAAGAAGAAACAGAAAGGCGTCATGGGCCATCACAGAAGAAACCCTGTAGGGAAGGATATCCCTAGAAAGAAGAAAGAAAAGGGGGCTGAAGGGGTCATGTACCACCACAAAAGATGCCTTCTAGTGAGGATGATGCTAGCAAAATAGAAGGAGGAACAGGTTAAAGGGAGCATGTTCCACCACAGAAGGCCTCCAGTGAGGACTGTCTCTGCAAGGAGAAATAAAATTAGATGAAAGGGACCATGTACCACCAAAGAAGACTTTAACGGAGGAAAGTCCAGAAAAACATTAGGAGAAAGGTTACGGGGTAAGTCAGGGAAGACGGGGAAGACGGGGGTATCCCAGGAGGACTACAGGGGCAATAAGGAGGAGAGGTTAAGGGGAACCCTAGTAGGATGAAGGATTCTAGAAATGGTTATAAAGAGACATATAAGTAGAAAAAGAGAAGCGTGACCATGGAAGGATACAGGCTTATGTCGTGTATTAAAAAATAAAAACCAAGGGGGTATTAAAAAGGTCCGCAATCAGTGTGCATCTAAAGCCATTCACGCTGCCAGACTCACACGTATACACACTCACATTGAAACGCAGTCACACAGGCTCCCACCCTCCAGGTTTTGGCTGAATAATAACGCAGAGATGAAGGAGTCGCCTGCACCCTCTCACCGTACTATGGGCCCACTAGATCTGTCCGACTGTACGCCATAATCAACATCCATCATTATGTATTAGTATGTCCCATCTATCATCACGTTAGGGGTGATGAGTTACAAGGCTTTATTGCCTGGGGCAGAGATGGCGCCGATTACTTGAATAATCAATTGATGACGCCATATGGGGGTTGCGGCACCGCGTTAGTGGTATCATGAGCTCTTGGAGCTACCCCTGCAGACAGAGACTCACTGACACACATTGTGGGACCGACCCTAGATTACTTCCGGTTCATGGTCGCTCAGCAGGGTGTTTAAAATGCACTGGCCCGATAAACCATACATGCCAATAGAACCAATTCAAGTGGGAGAATCTTGATTTGTGAAGACAAAAATGGCTTTATTTTGGCTGTCTTCTGCCTGAAATGTACTCTGCTTCAATAGAAGTCAATGGCGGAAAAAGATTCTCCCAATTATTCTTCTTTAAATCTCCCACTTTCTTCTTCTGATATGTTAGCATTTGTCTGGGTGTCACTGCACACTGTGCTTTAGGAAAGAATTTAGCCTATGCCATCAAGCCATTGGCCTGTAGGTGGCAGTGCTGTACTAGTGTCTGCCTGCTCCTCACAGGCCTCAGCCAACGCCATGCTATCTGGCTAGAAGGTGTCACTGCAAACTGTGCTCTGCTCAGTGGTTCCTGACCTTTGACTTATATGGTGGACTCCCACCTAATCATTACTGGAACCTGGGGACCCCACTTAATCATTACTGGAACCTGGGGACCCGCAAGTAATCATTACTGGGACCCGGGGACCCCCACATAATCATTACTGGAACCCGGGGACCCCCACTTAATCATTACTGGAACCCGGGCACCCCCACTTTATCATTGCTGGAACCCGGGCACCCCCACTTTATCATTACTGGAACCTGGGGACCCGCAAGTAATCATTACTGGAACCTGGGGACCCCACTTAATCATCACTGGAACCTGGGGACCCCACTTAATCATTACTGGAACCTGGGGACCCGCAAGTAATCATTACTGGGACCCGGGGACCCCCACATAATCATTACTGGAACCCGGGGACCCCCACTTAATCATTACTGGAACCCGGGCACCCCCACTTTATCATTGCTGGAACCCGTGGACCCCCGCTTAATCATTACTGGAACCTGGGGACCCCCACATAACCATTACTGGAATTACTGGAACCCGTGCACCCCCACTTAATCATTGCTGGAACCCGGGGAACCCCACTCAATCATTGCTGGAACCCCGGGGACCCAAGCTAAAGCTAGTTCGATAAGTTGAACTGCAAAACAATACGGAAACAAGCATGCATCAAACAAATACACAATCGATGACATATTTTATTTAATTCAGAAACCAATGTAAATAAATCTAAATTTTCCTTTTTTAATGTGACCGTTGGAGCTTTTCTAAATTCATTCATGGCCACTCATTGTCCTACTATATTTTGTTTGATGCGCCTGCACTGCCCCCAGCAATCAATCTGAAGAAACCTACTTAATTTTTAGTCCCCAATTTCAAATTCCTTCACATTTACAGAATTGTTTTTAAAAATTCAATTTTAATTCTGCTTCCTTATTTATATACACTTTATTAACCTGGTAATAATTAATTTTCTGAGAACCACTGCACCGGGCTACAGCTCAGTCTATGCCAACATGTCCTGGGCCAGTAGGTGGCGCTGTTGCACCAAAGTCATCAGATGCTGCACCCGAGGGCGCAGGTCTTGCTCCACACCCGAGAATAAACATAGACATGATTCCCAAACCCAGTGGAAAGAGCCGCGCGCGCTGCGCTGTCCTCGCCTGGAGTTTGTCAAGGCAATCTCAGCAGGGGTCTTTAATCACACTTGGTCCGAAACCTTCCATGCTTCACTCACAAACAGGCTAGTGGCTTCTTCGAGGAAATAAGATGAGATTTCACCTTTCTGCTGTGAATCACCTTGGCTTCTCATAGAAGCGAGAACTGTCGTCAAGCTCTGTTGCTTACCCTACAAGGCCCTACATACCAACCCCCTCTCATCCCTGGCCGCCCTTTCCCCATCTCAGCAGGACGAAGAACCTAAAGCGGTCACAATGGTCCCTGGCTGGACTCCTAAGCGTCCAAAGCCTCCTGGCCACAAAACAACGATCCTTCTCTGAGCAGCAGCTGCTGCATGGACCTCTGACCCGACAAATGTCAGAACCCAGCCTACTCTGCCTCCATTCAAGAAACATCTGAAACACCACCTCTTCCGCCTGTTCATTCGCTGGCGCCCGTCCTCCCTAAAAGTCCCATCCAGGAGCGGCCTCCACTGAACCCCACCTGACCCCTACAGCGAGTACTGACCGCTACGTCCCTTCTCGCCTGCTCTAGTTTCTCTCGGCTTCCTCCTGTCTTGTCCTGCCTCCTTCTCTCCACCGCTTGCAGCGCATTTGTCCAGGTGTTTGTAGTTCTCATTACTGTGGCCTGTTTTGTCTGTATGTTCTCTGGCTGCAACTTGCTTAATTTGCCATAGCGTTATTACGCATAATTACAGAAAAATGATGTGAGATTACGCAGAATTACTCAAGTGTGTATTCCAGAATTTACTGCAAAATGCACCCTTGGTCAAAAATGGGCCTGAGGACTCATTCTGCGCTAAGAAAATAGCCCTCAGTACAACAGACATGAACACTCGCAGGGCGGCTCACGCCCGCTTAGTTAATTGTTTCTGTGATGCTGCGGTAGGGCTCGCGCTAAAACAGTCAAAATGATGTGAGCAAGCTTCAAAAGAGTAACACCATCACCAAACTACAAAAATTACTCCAGCGTAATTCAAATTTCACCCAGCCTGGTTGAGTTGAAAAGGACCTAAGAGCCCACAGGTGCTAGAGTACTACTACATAAAAAAACAAAAGAAATCAAAAATAAATAAAGTCTGTCTTCTCACTCCAGAGCATTGGCCAATATCACACTGGCCCTCACGAGGCTACTACAGCTTCCGACGTCTTCAGCTCACACTAGCGCCAAGTTACTTTGAGAGGTCACTAAGTGAGACTGATGTAGGACTTTCGACCTGATCCCTGAGGATCATGCCAAAGCCATAAAGACTGGCTACCAGTGGCAGCCGCCATAAACAGAGGGTGGTGGGCCAGTGGGGTCTCACAGGATGCGTCCTGCAGGGCTGCATGGGGTGAAAAATACAATTAAAAAAATAAACGTACCTTTTGCTGCCGGCCGCCTCCAGCGTGACATTTCATTGCGCCGCCTCTCCTCTTCCTGCCTTGTCCCAGCAGCCCCTGGGACAGACTCGCTGTCCAATGCCTGCACTGCAGAGTAGCGCTGGGATTGGTCTGAGCAGGCAGGAAAGACACCCTGCTCTGACCAGGGAGTCTGTGGGTTTCTCCAGTCATGCTGCACAAAGCAGCTGGGCGGGAGAAAACCTAAGTGCGCCTGTGTCTTTTGTTCGGCCTAAGATGACTTGCCAAACACACATGAGCACTTAGGGAGCACTCCTCCTCCCCCCTCCCATACCTAGGCCTCGCCCCTCCCAACACCGCTGGCCAGGAGCCGGCAAATGTAAAATAAAATGATGCAAGTACATCCTTTTATTTTACATTTGCTGGCGCTGAGCAAGGCAGTGGGGTGATGCTCCTCCGCCATTGAGGAGGAGCCGCCACTGCTGGCTGCTGCACTCTGGTTTAAAGTGGCCCGGTCCTGATGAGGCCCTCAAGGTGGAGCATTGCAGAACTACAGATGCCCCCTACGTGTGCAACTGTGGGTGCAACATGAGTGCCCTGATACTCTGAAGCGCTTGTAATGAGGGCCTAGGAGATGAAGGCTCCCGCCCTCTGAACCTCGACAATACAACACTCCAGGCCACCACTGGGTGTCGCTGCTGCACAGGACCACAGATCATATCATTAACCCCCTGGGTTGGCACACAGAGGCTGGTGAAGGCCGCCAGCCAAGTGCATGAGACATTTCACACGTACGACTAATTCATGCAAACGGAAGAGCACTCGGACAACATCTGAACTACAGAGGTGAATCCGAACAACCGAAATCAAGACCGGGGTGTAACGGAAACCGAACTCGGATTCAGTGGCGGCTGGTGCTAAGGGGCGAGATGGGCGTCGCCCCGCCACCCTGGGGGGATTAAAAAATGCAAGATGGAACACCGAGCAGCTAACAATAAATTGTGCTGGCTGCTCGGTGAATAAACATGTGTAAATCTGGGTATTTTCTTTGAGGGTGCGGCGGAGGATGGCCCTTGGATCTGCTGTGCATGCTTTTCTGGCTGGGCGAAGATTTCTTCGACCTTCAGCCAGAAAGCAGGACAGTGACGACACACAGGTGGGCGCAGTCTATTTTTCATTGCCAGAATAGGGTTTGATTTTGGGCGTTATTCACACGGCCCAGGGAGGAGTCAGAAACCCTCCATTCATTTCAATAGCTGGGGGCAGGGCAGTCCGGTTAAAACAGTGTAGGCGTGGGGGCGTGTCAGTCACTTCTGTCTCGTCCTTCCAGTTGCTTATTTTTTAAATGATTGGTGGGCTGGGGGAGGAGTTAGAATCCAGCACTTTCCAGTTCCGGCTTCGCCATGCTGTCTGCAGACACGAGGAGCCTGGGCGCGAGAACGTTCCATAGGTGAGTTAGTTATAATACTCATAAAAAAGAAAAAAGACGATTTTCAGTAAAAGCCTTCGAGAGTAATGACTGAGCACTCGCTAAGGCTTATATTCTCCAACTGCTCTTTATCTGTTTTCGGAGCGGAGGTAATGTTTGTTGTAAGCGTGGCCTTTCGTTTAAATCATGTGACCTTTGTGGCTTCTGGCGTGGAATCGTTTTCTCTGCATCACCTCATTTAAATGCTAAGTGATGTTGCTGGCATTGACTACACGTTTGTCCTGGCTCGACCGTTTGAAATAGGTAGTTCCGTTTGTTTTTAGAACTTTCATATGAAGGTAACAAAGGTCTCGATAATCCGTTCTTGATCGTAAGGATATGCATTTATTCGGATGTTTATCCTGAGAGTGGCCCTGGGTCAACTCTGACGAGACTCTTGTGTGGATGGGATTCACTAGCTACTTAAATTTACGTCCCAAAGTTAAAGTAAAGTCACTTTTTGCAAAATGAAGCCATTGCAGAAGGCGAACACCTAGAAAGGAGAGGCGTGAAGGGAATTTAGATACCGAAGCAAACTGCTTTAGATCGAAACGCAATCTTTTTAAGGTAAAAAAAAATGGCAGGTTAACTCAACAGCAGAGCGCAATTGAAAGCTAGGCTTTGCGCAGAGTTTTTGACGGTGTTGAAATAAGTTTTGATTTTTTTGTCGCCGCATGCTGGAACATTTCGCTAAATGTTAAAAAAACAAACTGTGGAAACGTACTGAAATACTTATGCAGTGAAGGGTGGGCTCAGTTAACACTCTGTACACATCGTCCGCATTCAGAATTTCCCATTCTCCTCCTCACTAGGTCATATTTTAACATGCCCTTCACATTACAGCTCGGATTTCTAGCAGCAAATACCGTGAATGCCAAATTGAATGTGACGAAAAACAGAGGCAGAACAGTCACATATAAAATGACTCATTGTTTATAATACGCCTCTTGCTTGCTCTGGATGCACCAGGCCCTTTCCAGAAGCACTCGACCCCCCTGGGCCTAGCCTTGATTGATAAACTGTTTTAATAGAAGCACAATCACTCTTGCTACCAAAACGGGATTGTGCTTCTTTTAAAACTGTTTGTGTTGTTCACCAAATTTGGCACTGCCACGGCGCATCATATTACTAGAAAAACAAATTTGGTGAACATAATAAACTGTTTTAAAAGAAGCACAATCACTCTCGCTTCCAAAACGGGATGTACTTAATTTACATTCCGTTTTGGATACAAGAGTGGCGTGCTTCTTTCAAAACAGTTTATTACGTTCACCAAAATTGTTTTTCCAGTATTATGATGCGCAGTGCCTGCCTCGCGCATGAAGGTTGGCTTCTGCCTCAGTCGGGTTACATCCAGTTGGTACCTATCTAGTTGGACAGTTTACATTTGGTATAATTTGCGAGCCTTGACTGCTATTACATTATGTATTTGCGGTGAAGTATCAGCATAGTAGTAAGAAGAGGAATAAGCAAGAAAAGAAAGGAGTAAGAAGTGTAGGACTAATTAGAAGTAAGATTTGGTGTAAATAGGACTGAGTAGGTGCAAATTTGTGTAAGTATGAGTAAGTAGAAGTTTCTGTAGGACTAAGAGTAAATAGAGATGTGAAATAGGATTAAGCGCAAGTAGGATTAAGTGCAGGGTTAAAGGTAGGAGTAAGAGTGATGACGGAAAGAATGAAAGATAATGAGGGAGAAGATGAAAGGTGCGAATATATAGAATGGTTTATTAACATTCTTGCTTTCTGAAATGTGCCTGAAAATGCACCATTTTCACTTTCTTTAAAGAAAATTCTTCATAGGGTAGATCTCGCTCGCTACGCTCGCTTGCCACACTGCACTGCCCGGCACTTTTACGCCCCACCTCTTTCAAACGTCACCAGCCGCCCCTGCTCTGATAGCGCTGAGAGGCCAGACTACAACATAGCGTAGCACAGGATAACATGATTGTGTCCCCTGCTCCAGCCGCCTGTGTCACGGTTATTCTGACCGATGCAATAATGTTACTAGCCGCGTGGTGTCGCTCGTGCACCGCTGTCCTTCCATCCTTCCTGACTCCTATCAGACATCCTTGGCTCGCCATCTGATACCGCAGGCACTGTTTGCACCCACAGAGGGTCAAGTCCCGCTGCCCTGCCGATGCCACCCACAGATACAGAGCCGCCTGGCGCCCGTCTGCGCAAATGACGCGTTGAATGAGCGCCCCCGCGTCGTAACCTGGAAGACGCGTCCTCGGTTGTACGAGGGGAGAGGGCAGAGCTGTCATCACGCCTGTGAGCGCCTGTAACGCTGCAGCTTCTGCCGACATGTTTGTCGCCAGTGTGTGCTTCTGCTCTTCCGGGCCCATGCCTCTCAAGTGATGAAACGGTTTCACGAGCTGTCCTGAGACGCCAGAGCACGCACTGCCGGAGCTGCGCGGGCTGCTCCCGCGCGGGGCCTCGGTGTGCAGCGGGTTCGCCTCCTTCTAGAGTTCACAGGGCTCGCACTGGTGGTTGCTGCCCGGCCACAAGAAAACTAAGAACAGAACATGCACAGATTACAGACAGCCCCGGCGCACAACCCCCTCCACAGGCGAAGGACTGACTGTGTCAGAGCGCTGAGAGGCGACCTCACAGACATGCAGCACTAAACACCTGCACCCAGTGCTTTAAATTGAAAAAACGAAGTGCAGGTACTCATTAAAATGAGCTAGAGGTGTAGCGAGGGGGCGGGGCTAAGGGTAAGACATGATGATACTTAACAACTTCTATAGCACACACCAAAACACATGAGAAATGTGTTTATATAAACAAAGCAGGTTAACTCAGTACACAAAATGAAAGAGAAATGCGGTAATATGTTAACTTCCTTTTTTTGCAATGGTTGCACCTTCTTAATGTCATACTGTTAATTGCTGTCTGCCACAATACTATATATTTTTGCGCACGCGAGTAGGAAGAAACTGAAAATACTCCCACGTCGCACCAAAGCTCTTATGGCACCAAGCAAATGAAGCAACTCATCATGACCCTCCACAGAAGAAATCTCTTGTCTCTTCCATCGATCTATCCATTCATCCTTTCATCCTACCATTTACCTGCTGATGGCCGCCATTTAACCTTTATATTCTAACCTTTATTCAATCTTTCATCAATCATTCAGTTTTTCACCATTCCGTCTATCCACCCTTCATATCTGAACCTATCCATCTCCAAACCTATCCATTCATCCTTTCACTCATCCATCTTTTTATCCACCCTTTCCCTCATCCATCAATCCTTTCACTCATCCATCCATCAACCCTTTCACTCCTTTATTCCATCCACCCTTTCACTCAATCCCTCCTTTCACTCATCCATCATCCACCCTTTCATCCATCCTCCCTACCTTTCATTCATCCATCCATCCTATCTTTCACTTATCCACCCATCATCCGCCCTTTTATCCAATCATCCACCCTCTTTCACCCATGCATGCTTTCACTCATCCATCCATCTATACATCCACCCTTGCTCACTCATCCATCCACTCACTCATCCACTCACTCACTCACTCAACCACCCACCCTCCCTTTTACGTTATTAATGAATCTTTGTCGCCGAGCAAACATGTACAAACAAAGTGCCATCCATTTTCTTTAAAATACCTCCTGAGAGTGTCTGGATTCTCTCTCTTTATCTCACTATTTTCTTACAAAAACAGGAAACCACACAGACATAAACAGACACACAAAATACTAGGGTATGATTAAAGCCATGCTATACTGTTCACCTACCATGGCTTTTTAATTGCCACCAGGGTCGGACTGGCCGTAGCCTAATGGCCACTGCCAGGGCACTGACATGATTCCTGTGCTTGCACAAACACACAGGATAGTGTGAATGTGATTGACAGCACAGGGCCTGAATGGACCCTGCTCTGTCAAGCACAGCTTGATGGTGAGTATCCGAACATTATTCAAATGAGTCTTGCTGAATAGCTCAGCTGGGGCTCAGATGGAGGGGGGGGGGGGGGGCTGCAGAAGCGGCGCCTTGGCTGCCAGAGACACGTTCCACTCCTGCTCACCAGCACAGGCAATGAGTCTTACTTTTCATGAGTACCAGTACTCTCCACGGAAGTGGAGAAGTGCCGGTACTCTGAACGATAAATCTAAGAAGTGTCGGTACTCAGTACCGGTGAGTACCGGCCCATTTAAAGCACTGCGTGCATCCCAAATGCAATACCTGCAGATTGTGGCGCGACAGGGGGACATGAAGGGGCACATTTATCACTGTAGTGGCGCAGGGCAGCACAGCGCAGCAAGTTACCTTGGCGCGCTGCCCTGCGTCACAAGGAAAGGGCAGGAAAGTGCCGTATTTACGCAATAAACATCCATGCAGCACCCATGGAAATGCCTTCCTGGCACAGGCTAATGCGAGGCAGCGATTTGCGCTGCATTACATTACTTGAGTGTTATGAAGCCATGCAGGGCCATGCAAAGTAGCCTTGTATGGCTTCATAAATCTCATTTGCGTCGCACCACGTTGCATGGTGCAAGAGCAAAGCAGAGGGTTCATAAACATGCCCCAAAGTATCTTCATCACCGCACACACTTGTACCTCACTGAAGCTCTTGTGAGCGCTGTCCAGCACTTTGAGAAGGACGTCACTCCTGTGGACTTCATCGGCGTCGACAGCGTCCCGTTTGACTCCTCGGAAGATCTTGGTGAAGGAGCCCTGGCCCAGGCTTTCTCCCTGCCAGAAATATGAGCAGAGAAGGGTTATCAGGGCGGCTGTGCAGGGCACCAGCCAGCTGTTGTTTAAGGCGCAGGGCGCAGCTGCAAACACCTTCAGCATCAGAGGAGGGGACAGTCCAGGCATCACATGGGCACTACTCATCATTTGAAAGGCGACATGTGTCATAAATGAACTTTTAAAGAATTCAAGAGAAATGTTGTACAGGGTGAAAACATTTGGTGCAGACATCTGGCCAAGACTTAACAATGCACATTTCAAAGATAGAATTAAAAAAAGAAAAGATTTAATCAAGATGTGATGTCCAAACTGTCTTTTTAGCCTTTGTGAAATAAAACAAGCAATAGGTCTCGCATATGGGGCACAGAACAAAAATAATATACATTGTCCCCTGTGTTTACGCATAGCCGAACCAATTATCACAGTACAGACACGCTCCAACTGCAGCTGATCCCTGTGTTTAAAAAATTGCTCTGTGCCTATATATATATAAACACACTAGGGCACAGCTTTCAAAACTTTTCACGTTGGTGACACACTTTTTGGAGATGCATCATTTTGGGACACAGTAAGGCAGTGTAGCGAGCGAGCGTAGCAAGCAAGTCCGAACCACTTAAGTGGGTTCGGGGGGGGGGGGGGTGGGTATGTTCCCCCTGGAAGAACATTTTGAAATAAAAGTGGGCAAATGGTGCATTTTCCAGCAAATTTGAGACCATGAGGTTGAACACAGGCCCCTGCAGCGGATGCCTTCGTCCACTGAGCCACCAGACCCGGCATACTCACATCTCTCTCTCTCTCTCTCTCTCTCTCTCTCTCTCCATCCCTCTCTCTCTCTATCTATCTCTCTCTGTCTCTCTCTCCCTCCCTCTCTCCCTCTCTCTCCCTCCCTCTCTCTGTCTCCCTCTGTCTCACTCACTCTGTCTGTCTCCCTCTCTCTCTCTAACTGTCTTCCTTTCTCTGTCTCCCTCCCTCCTCTGTCTCCCTCTGTCTCCTTCCCTCTACCTCCCTCCCTCTGTCTCCCTCCCTCTATCGCCCTCCTCCCTCTGTCTGTCTCCCTCTGTCTCTCTCCCTCCCTCTGTCTCCCTCCCTCTGTCTCCCTCCCTCCATCTGTCTCCTCTATCTGTCTCCCTCCCACTGTCTCCATCCCTCTGTCGCCTCCTCCCTCTATCTGTCTCTCTCTGTCAGTCTGTCTCCCTCCCTCTCTCTATCTCAGTCTCTCTGTCCCTCTGTCTCCGTCCCTCTGTCTCCATCCCTCTGTCTCCCTCCCTCTGTCTCCCTCCCTCTGTCTCTCTCCCTCTGTCTCCCTCCCTCTGTCTCCCTCCCTCTACCTGTTTCCCTCTGTCTCCCTTCCTCTGTCTCCCTCTCTCTCTCCCACATTTTCCCTCCCTCTGTCTGTCTCCCTCCCTCTGTCTCCCTATATCTGTCTCCCTCCCTCCCTCTGTCTGTCTCCCTCCCTCTGTCGCCCTCCTACCTTTGTCTGTCTCCCATTGTCTGTCGCCCTCTGTCTCTGTCCCTCTGTCTCCCTCCCTCTCTCCCTCCCTCTGTCTCCCTCCCTCTGTCTCCCTCCCTCTGTCTCCCTCTCTCTCTGTCTCCCTCTCTCTTTGTCTCCCTCCCTTTGTCTCCCTCCCTCTGTTTTCCTCCCTCTATCTCCCTCTGTCTGTCACCCTCTGTCTGTCACCCTCTATCACCTCACCCCAGCTTCCCGGGCACACACACAGCTGCACCAGAGTACTTCGCAGGTCTTTGAAAGACCATTTACTGGGAGACGTTATGCAATAGATGAGGCATAGTGAGAACAAAGCTTTCAAAGGAATGCCTCTTAATTAGCAGCAGTTATGTGCTATCTGCATCCCTCTATCTGTCTCCCTCTCCCTCCCTCTGTCTACCCTAGACTCCCTCCCTCTGTCTCCCTCCGTCTCCCTCTCTCTCTGTCTCCCACATTTTCCCTCCCTCTGTCTGTCTCCCTCTGTCTGTCTCCCTCCCTCTGTCTCCCTATATCTGTCTCCCTCCCTCCCTCTGTCTGTCTCCCTCCCTCTGTCGCCCTCCTCCCTCTGTCTGTCTCCCACTGTCTGTCGCCCTCTGTCTCCGTCCCTCTGTCTCCCTCTCTCTCTCCCTTCCTCTGTCTCCCTCCCTCTGTCTCCCTCCCTCTGTCTCCCTCCCTCTGTCTCCCTCTCTCTCTGTCTCCCTCTCTCTTTGTCTCCCTCCCTCTGTCTCCCTCCCTCTGTTTTCCTCCCTCTATCTCCCTCTGTCCGTCACATGCGCTGCCTAGGCTCGACATAAAAAGAATGGTGGGGTGACCCAGAAGATGTTTAGATGGTGAACCATCACAATTTTCATGTCACAAATAATGTTTTGGATTAATTTGTTATGGAAGTAAAAAAAAAACAGTTCATTATCTTTGAATTGTATTTAGATTACACTAATGTTGCTGCAATGTGAAATATACAACAGATTATAAAGCATCAGACAAGCTAATGGACATTGAAAACAAAGAAAAAGCTGCACAATGTCAAATCGTTAATCTATCTACTTATTTTTGCACAAACATCCTAGTAATCGTAGTGGACAACTTCTGGACTCCCTCCTTTTATTTTTCATCATATCCCCCATCTTTGACCCTGCCCCAGCCCAACCAGTTTGTTGTTCACCTACCCATGTGATGTCGTTGAGCTGGATGTTTTGGAAGGACATCTGGTTGAGGGTTCGCCGCTGCGCGCCAGGAGAAGACAACATCGGAGAGCAGCATCCACGAACAATCACAAGGTTGGACTTTTCTTCGTGGGATCAAAAAAATGAAAGAAAGTACAGTAAATAACCGATAGTACTGACAGAGCACCGACTCAACGTGAAGACGGGGAGGGGGGGCGGGGTTTCTGGGCATCACTACTGGGAATGTTGAGTGTCCTCAATGTTTTATGAAGTTGACAAACGGCTGATTTTGTGAAGATGCCGAACGGGCCTCCCTGTGAGTGAAAATTCTTGCGAAAAAATAAGTCATTGAAATATTTCAAGATAATTCTGGGGTAATTATTTTAAAGAAACTTCACAAACTTTGTGAAGTAACATTTTCCCAACTGTGCACACTATTCCTGTGTCATCTCACAGCCTCTTCCGGGCCTGGAGATTGAATTTTATTTACACAGCACTTACTACCCCTGGCGGGAGTTCCTCTCCGGCGGCTGAAGGGCCTGGAAAGTGAAAGGCGCTGCATCCGTGAGCCCACTCAGGCCTAGGGCTGACACGCTCTCCTCATCGATCCAGCCAGCTGCATAAGCGATGGACTGTACCTCCCTATGCCACAATGAGCCAGATCTAGAGGAGACAGTCTCAGGCTTGACACAGAGCTTAGCAGAGAGAGTGCCCTGCCTCACACGTGCTGGAGTATCTGGTCTACAACCTGGCGATCCTCCCACGCTACTGAGAGCCGCGCAGACCGCCATGTTCCTGATGGTAGTGTCTGAGGGAGGGCAGGACAACCACCACACTCTACATCCATGAGCCCCTCAGAGCCCTCCTGCCAGTCCCTGATCCGTGCCCACTACAAGCCTCCAGGGTACCTTTGGGTCTAGGCGGGCAGCGCCTTCGCAGCTGGATGAGCGCCCCGCTGGCCTGCAGGCTGCAGCCCTCGTAGTATTCCAGGAGGTTCCTCAAGCTGCCGAAGCACCGCTCCACTCCCAGGAAGGAGTACCCCCGCTCGGCCCTGGTGACCAGGCAGTCTTTGCACTCCGCTCCTAGAGGCGTCTGGGAGGAGAAGGAGCAGGGGGGAGAGGAGCATGTCAATTGGTGACAGATTATGTGCCTACTTTCTGTAGTTCTACAACAGGAGCAGGTTACGGTATCACAAGGAGGGCAGAGCCAGGGCCGGGCACAGTGTGAAAGCAGAGAGCGCAGTATTAAGATGGGGGAACAATGTTACAAGTGGGAGCAGGGTGTTACAATAGGGGTAGAGTGTTACAATGGAGAACACTGTGTTACAACAGGGAGCACAGCATTATGAGAGAGGCTATTCTATGACAGGGAGCACCCAATCAGGGTAGGGAGCATAGTATTATACTAGGGACACCATGTTACAACAGGGAGCACAGTATTACAATGGGGAGCTGGGTGTTACAAGCGTGAGCACAGCATGATGATAAAGATTACTCTACAAGGAGGGCCATGTCAGGGCAGGGAGGACAGGGTTACAACAGGGAGCACAGTGTTAGAAGGCAATGTACAGCATTATGATAGCGGCTACTCCATTTCAAGGACGGTTGTGTCAGTGCAGGAAATACAGTGTTAAAGCACTGAGCACAATATTAGAACAGGTGAATAATGTTACAAGTAGGAGCTCAGTGTTAGAATGGAGTAAAATGTTACAATGAAGTGCACAGTGTTTCAGCAGGGGATTACAATGTCACAATAGAGGTAGAGTGTTACAATGAAGAGCACAGTGTTACAACATGGGAGCACAACATTTTGCTAGAGGTTACTGTATTAGAGGGAGGATTGTGCCAAGACAGAGCACATTATATTACAATGGGCAGAACAGTGTTACATGCAGGAGCACAGTCTTACAATGGGGTAAAGTGTTACAATGGGAAGCACAGTGTTACAACAGGAAGCACAGTGTTATGATACAGATTAATCTATCACAGGAAGGGCTATGTCAGGGTTGGGGGAAGTGTTACAATAGAGAGCACAGTGTTATAATAGGGAGCACAGTATTACAACAGGAAGCAGCACTGTAGTAGAAAGAGTTGCACAATGTCAGTGACAACATCCTGACCTCCACACAGACCGTAAGGATGAACTGGTCAAAGTCCTGCAGGGAGCAGCGAAGTATGTAGTTCCCAGGGTGAAAGTTACTCGTCTTCTTCAACTTATAGACAGCAAACTCCGAACTGAAAGTAGAGGGAGAAACTCTTACTCATCAGTGACACCTGTAGTACCCCTTATCACAAGTCTTCAAAGTACTATGGAAACCAGAACCAGGCAAAGGTGACCCAATGCCAAAACAAGCGCTCTCGCCTCCCTCTTCAAATCTGTGGGTAACGGCTCTGCAAGAATGGTGTCCATGCTGTGCTTGCACTTTTTCATGGTGCTAGTACGTGTATGGATAATGTTACTTTCCCAGTAAGCATCTGCTCTTGCATGTAGAACTGTAGATTCACATGCTTTGTATACTCCTGCCATCTAGTGTTGGGTCTGGATGTTTGCAAGTTGTTTTTCTTCTAAGACGTTTTTTCCAGTCAGGAGGTAGGTAACTCCTCCTTTCGGTGATAGTGCGCATGGGCATCGACTCCATCGTTAGATTGTTTTCCCGCAGAGGGTGAGGATGGAGTTAGTAAATGTAGAATAGAGATGTCCATGTGTATGTATATAAAGTAAGAAAACTACAACACGTATAGGTACCCAGGGAGGCGGGTGGGCGCATGTGAATCTACAGCTCTACATGCCAAGAACAGATGCTTACTAGGGAAGTAACATTATCCGTTCGAGGCATGTGAGCTGTAGATCACTTGCTTTGCATACACTATACAGCAGTATTCTCCCAGAGCGGGGGCTAACCTGTAGCTGTTGGAGTTGTTTGAAAAAGTGTTTTAAGTACTGCCTGGCCCACATTAGCTTGTTGCCTCGCTAACACATCTACACAATAGCGCTTGGTGAATGTGTGCGGTGTAGACCATGTTGCAGCTTTAAAAATGTCAACTATGGGGATGTTGCCTAAGAAAGCCATAGTAGCCCCTATTTTGCAAGTGGAATGCGCTCTTGGGGGTATTGTTAACGTTCTTTTTGCTTTTGCATAACAATTTTGAATGCATTTAATAATCCACGTGGCAATACCTGACTTGGATATGGGATTGCCATTGTGTGGTGGTGCAGAAGCAACAAAAAGTTGTTTGGTTTTGTGAAATGATTTTGTTCTTTCAATGTAATATAAAGGGCTCTTCTGACATTTAAGGCGTGTAGAGCTCTTTCTGCCACTGAATCAGGTTGATGAAAGAACACTGGTAATTCGACCGACTGATTGATATGAAAGGCAGAAACTACCTTAGGTAGAAACTTGGGGTTAGTACGAAGAGCCATTTTGTCTCCATGGAGTTTGAAAAAAGGTTCTTCTATGGTTAGTGCCTGTAGTTCACCCACACTCCTCAGTGAAGTGATTGCGATGAGGAAAGCCGTCTTCCAGGAGAGAAACTGTGGCTCACATTTATGCAAGAGTTCAAAAGGTGGGCCCATTAATCTTGTGAGGACTTTGATAAGATTCCACACTGGGGCAGGTGGAAGTCTTGGTGATATAACTCTTCTAAGTCCTTCCATAAAAGCTTTGATTACTGGCACTTTGAAAAGCGAGAAATGTTGCCTATTTTGTAAATATGCAGCTATTGCAGCGAGATGTAGTCGGATAGAAGTGCAAGCTAATCCTGACTGCTGCAAGTGTAACAGATAACAAATTATATTTTCTATTGAAGCATCAAGAGGATTGTTGTTGTTGTTATTGCAAAAGACAAAACAAGTTTCCATTTAGCTGCATAACAGGCTCTTGTAGTAGGCCTTCTGGCCTCTCTGATGATGTTCATACAGTCTGGTGGAAGACCAGACACCCTGGAAGACACCCTACTGGGAGACCTCAACTTCCACCTCGACAACCAACAGGACCCCAGCCCGACATCCCTCCTGGACAACCTCCACAACATTGGACTCCGCCAGCTCGTGACCGAACCCACGCACTCAGCAGGTCACACCCTCGACCCCCTCTTCACAACAGGAAACTCCATCACCTTCAGCCACACCACTGAAATCCCATGGACTGACCATCGATGCGTCCACTTCATCTTCAGAACTCTTCAGCATCATCAAGGAGTTTGGCCAACACACCAGCGAGTCCACCGACATCCCTCCCTCACAAGACCTATGCGACAAACTCAGCACATGTTTCCACCACAAAATCAAGAGCATCTACGACAACTTCGATGAAGACAACCAACACACTGAACCCTCACCAACCACCCCGACACCCTGAAGCCAGCGATCGACAACTGGACAGCCCTCATCACCGAAGACACACTGAAGACGATGAGGTCAATCCACTCCGGGGCCCCCACCACATTTTCAACAGAGCCGCCGTCACCATTGCACCCATGCTCTGCCACACCATCAACCGCTCCCTGGCAACCGCCTCGTTACCTGACGACTGGAAACATGCTGAGACCAACCCCCTCCTGAGGAAACCCTCAGCGGACCCCAGTGACCTAAAAAATTACAGATCCATCTCCCTGCTCCCGTTCCCAGCGAAAGTCATCGAGAAAGCCATCAACAGCCAACTCGCCACATTCATCAAAGAGCACAACATCCTCAACTCCTCCCAATCCGTCTTCAGAAAAAACCACAGTGCGAAAACCGCCCTCCTCGCCGCAACAGACGACATCCGTACCTTACTGGACAAAGAAGAAACAGCAGACCTCTCAGCGGCGTTCGACACAGTCTCTCACCGCACCCTAATACACAGACTCCATGACGCAGGGATCCAAGACAAGGCCCTCGACTGGATCTGCTCCTTCCTCTCCGGCAGAACGCAGTGGGTCAGACTCCCCCCTTTCCTCTCGGACCCTACACCTACCACCTGCGGAGTCCCCCAGGGGTCCTCCCTCAGCCCTATGCTCTTCAATGTCTACATGGCTCTGCTCGCCTCCATCGTCAGAACCTACGGACTCAACATTGTGTCATACGCAGACGACACCCAACTCATCCTCTCCCTATCCAACGAACCCAACATCGCCAGACACAACTTTCGAGAAGGCATGGAAGCTGTCGCCAAATGGATGAAAAACAGCTGCCTACAACTAAACACCAACAAAACGGAAGTACTCATCATGGGCCCAAACCCCGATGCCTAGAACGACACCTGGTGGCCCCCCGCCCTCCGAAGCCCGCCCACCCCCATGGACCACGCACGCAACCTGGGAATCATCCTGGACTCAGAGCTCAAAATGGACCGCCAGATCAACTCCGTCTCATCCTCCTGCTTCCACACCCTCCGCCTCCTACGTAAGACCTTCAAATGGATCCCCCTCGAACACAGAAAGACCCGTCACTCATGCCCTGGTCACCAGCAGGCTCGACTACGGCAACGCACTCTATGCCGGAATAAACAAAAACTTCCCCCGCAAGCTACAGAACATCCAAAACGCTGCCGCAAGACTGGTCCTCAACCTGCCAAGACACTGCCACATCTCCCAGCACCTGCACACACTCCACTGGCTCCCCATCGAAGCTAGAGTCACCTTCAAGATGCTAACCCACGCTCACAAGGCCCTCCATGACATCGGACCAGCATACCTGAATAGCCAACTCAAATTCCACGCACCCCAAAGGACCCTGCGATCAGCCCAGCTCTCCTACGCTGTGGTCCCCCGCACCAGAAAAACCAGATCGGGAGGCAGCTCCTTCTCCTTCTGCACGGCCAGAGCCTGGAACGACCTTCCGCTCCACCTTAAACAGATAACATCGCTCCCCATCTTTGCAAGAGACCTCAAAACCTGGCTCTTCGACAGACCCCCTCCTTGATGGACTGAAACCTGTGACCCCACCCACACCCCCCAGCGCCTTGAGACCCTTACGTGAGCAGTCGCGCTTAACAAACACCTGATTTGATTTGATTTTAAGGTTCAGATAACCAAACTCTAGGATTTCAGGAGCCAGATTGCAAGGTTCAGTTGTTTGGGATCTGGGTGTCTGATTTCTCCTTGTCTCTGTGTGAGGAGACTGGATGTGAGGTGTAGCTTTTGATGTGGAACTAAGGACAGCTCCAACAGGATTGTGAACCACGGTTAACAGGCCCATGTGGGAGCTACTACGATCAGTGTGAGGTATGTTTGTCTGAGTTTCCGAACCACTAATGGAATGAGTAGGAGAGGTGGAAAAGCGTAATATCCCTGACCAGTTCATCCATAGTGCATTGCCTTTGGAGAGCGGGTATGGGTATCTGGAGGCGAAGTTTGGGCATTTTGCGTTTTGGTGTGTGGCATAAAGATCTAGTAACTTTGAAAGTATGGGAGGAGAACTTGAGGGTGAAGTTCCATTCGTGTATTTGCTGTCTCTGGCTGCTGAGAAGATCGTCAATCTGGTTGTTCACTCCTGGGAGGTGTTCCACTAGGAGATGGATTATGTGGTGAATGGCACACTTCCAAATGTCTTGGGCAAAGTGCGACAGTTGGAGAGAGTGTGTCCCCTCTTGTTTTTGTATGTAATACATAGCTGTCATGTTGTCGGTATGTACTAGGACAGCTTTGCCGACCAAGTGAGTCTGAAATGCTTTGAGCGCTAGAAACACTGCTAGCAGCTCTAGATGGTTTATGTAAAGAGTTGTTTGCTGTTGACTCCCCAGGCCTTGTACTGTGTGGTGTTGAAGAAGAGCCCAACCAGTTAGGGACGCGTCCGCTGTTAACATTTTCTGTGGAATGGGGTCGATGAAGGGCCGTCCTTTTGATACATTTTGATACATTTTGTGTGTTCCAACACTGCAGAGAGTGATGAGTATGGCCGCTTACCTACACTAGATCAGTTAACAGACCCAGCAATTGGTTCCACTGACTTGCAAAGCATTCCGTTAGGGGATGCATGTGAAGCCTGGCATGGGGAATGATCATTATGCACAATGCCATAATTCCCAGTAGCTGCATATACACTCGAGGTGGAAGTAAGTGATTGGACTGAAACTGGAGAACTAGCGCCTGAATGCTGCACATTATGGCTGCATTGGGAAAGGCCAGAGCCTTTTGAGTATCTAAAGTGGCTCCTAGGTAATTTTGAGTGTTGGAAGGTTGGAGATGTGATTTCAACAGATTGACTGTGAACCCCAGTTGTTGCAGTAACCATAGTGTCCTAAGAGTATGTTGGAGGCACTTTGGATACGTACTGGGTTTGATGAGCCAGTCGTCCAAGAAGGGGAAGACATGAATGTGCTGTCCTCTTAGATGTGCAGCAACTACTGCCAGACACTTTGAAAAGACTCTGGGAGCAGTGGTGACTCCGAAGGGGAGTACCTTGAACTGGTAATGTTGGCCCGCTACCACAAATCTGAGAAATTTGCGATGAGAGGGATGTATTGAAATATGCAAGTTGGCGTCCTTTAAGTCAAGAGTAGACAGAAAGATGCCCTGTTGCAGGAGTGGGAGCACTTGTTGAAGTGTTACCATGTGGAAATGGTTTGACTGTATGTAAAGATTTAATTCTCAGAGGTCCAAGATTGGTCTGAGAGAACCGTCCTTTTTGGGTATGAGAAAGTAAAAGGAGTAAATGCCTGAACCGTGGTATTGTAGTGGTACGGCCTCTATAGCACCTTTTAAAGGGAGAGACTGAACCTCTTGTTTGAGGAGGTGTAAGTGATCCGGTGACAGTTTGTGTGAACGTGGAGGAATGTTTGGAGGATTGTTGGCAAACTCTAGGCAATAACCAGAATAGATACTTTTCAGTACCCATTTCTCTGTAGTGATCAACTGCCAGACGGGTAGGAAATGTGAAAGACTCCCCCTAACAGGTGTTAAATGGTCGGGAGTGTAGGCAAGTCACTGTTTGGTATTAGAGGGGGAGGCGCGTGTGTTGGAACCTCTACCTCTACCTTTGTCATAGTTGCCTCCGTAACCCCATCTGAAGAAACCCTTAGAGGCAGAGGGCTGATTGTTGTCTTTATAGGTGGTGGTGGCCGTATCTGAGGAGGTATTTTTGGACCCTCCTCGGTAGAAAGAGTGCCGAAAGAAACCACGTCCTGCAGTTAATTGGAGTGCTCCCATAGATTTGGCCACCTCTGTGTCCTTCTTCACTTTTTCTAATGAGGAATCTACCACAGGACCAAAGAGGTTTTCCTTATCAAATGGTGTGTTGAGGATGGAAGTTTGAACCTCTAGTTTGAAACCTGAAATACGTAACCAGGCATGCCTTCTTAAAAGGATACTGGTTTACAGCTCTGGCTGCAGTGTCTGCAGCATCTAGGGTGCACCTGATTGTATTATTGGATATGAGCTGTCCATGCCACACTAGGTCTTGCGCCTTGGACTTGTGCTCATCAGGTAGAAATTGGAGCAACTGCTCCATTTCATCCCAATACGCCCTGTCGTACCTAGCTAAAAGTGCTTGGGTATTGGATATGCGCCAAAAGTTTGCAGCCTGGGAGGCTCTAGCAGCTTAGATTCTTTGTCTGGGGTTGGAGCATCTCATGTGGGTTGGGAATTGGCCTTTTTGAGTGCTTTGGAAACTACCAAGGAATCCAATGGGAACTGCCTCCTTATTTATGTCGGATCTGATGGTGCCCGCTTATACTTCTTGTCTACCCTAGGAGTGAGAATACGTGTCATCCACGTGTCTGATCATACCATTGAGCATGGGGAATGTGTGCAAGGATTTTTGGGTACTACTGAGCATTTCGAAAAGGAAATCCTCTTCCAGGGATTCCTTATGCAACTGAACCCCATGGTAGTTAGAAGTTCCACGCAACAGTTCTATGTATCCTACACTGTTGTCAGGTGGAGAAGGCTTGGTAGGGTACAGATCAGGATCATCCCCTGTGGGCGAATTGGTGTTGTAATCTGTCAAGGGGTCTGTAGGTGTTGGCTCATTGTCCCTAGCCCCATCATCCTGATCATCAGGTATATCTGTTTGTTTCGGTGCCGGTGTTTTGGGTGCCTGTGTTTTAGATGAGGAGGATTTCGGATACAAAGGTGTTTTTGGCGTTGAAGGAGGTGGGGCCGAGCCTGACTTTGACTTCGATCCCGAAGGTTTTGGCTCGGTGCCCGATTTAGAACGGCTCTGTTCGGAGCCGGAAGGCTTTGGGGTATGTTTCGGTGCTGAGCTGGAAGGTGGGCCGTCGGAAACATGGTCTAAGTGCCGACCGTGGCCCAGAGGCGGGGGTTGGACCGCAGCCTTTTTCTTGGTCTGAGGTGGACTTTGGGACAAGGGAGGATCGGTACTCACGGAATGCTACCCTTGCGGGATGTCTTCATCCCTCTCTGAGCAGTAGTCAGAGATGGAGATGGGGTCTTGTTCTTCCTCGGCTCCCATGGCGTCTGCAGTCTCTTGTTCCGAATCTTCTCCGAAGAGGTCCGGAATGGAACCAGCGTGTTGGCTCTGCATGTCGAAACGTCGAGCCCGGCAGTTGCGAAGCATTTACTTGGATCGGAAAGTCTTACATGCATCGCAGTTCTGTTTTCTGTGCTCCGGACACAAGCACAGGTTGCACACTTCGTGTGAATCGGTGCACAGGAATTTCGCGTGGCACCGAGGGCAGAATTTGAATGGAGTCTGTTCCATCGACTGCGAGGCGGACTGACACGGGGAGGCCCGACAGCATTCCACGAGCTACCCGTTCGAAAGAGGGATTTTTCAGTAAATACAATACGCGGAGAATTGAGTTACGCGATCGAAAACAATACTGTCGAGGGTGAGTGTATTGCACACCGAGGGGAACCGAAGAAGCTGTGTCAAACCGGAGCGCAGCAATTCACGTCCGAATTCGATGGTGGAAAAAAAATATCTAACAATGGAGTCGATGCCCATGCGCACTATCATCGAAAGGAGGAGTCATCTACCTCGTGACTGGAAATTACTTCTTCGAAGAAAAACAACTTGCAAACATCTGGACCCAACACTAGATGGCAGAAGTATGCAAAGCATGTGATCTACAGCTCACATGCCTCAAACATGTGTGTTACTCGCACACTCCTCTGTATTACTTTCTTATCTCTGTCTAAAAGTGCACAGCCCTTGTGCAGTATGGTGACATTTCTTTGAAACACTACTTCTGTGATATTTTCAGCAGGGGTCTATATGCACCCACCCATCCATTTCCAGGTTTAGAACTAAAGAGCTGTACAGAGGAAGGAAGCCTGTTGATCTACCACTGTTCTGAGGCACAAGAAGAAAATGAGTTACTTACCTGTAACTACGGTTCTCCAGTATTGGTATCTTTCATAGATTCACATGTTTGAATCATCCCTGTCGTCATAGTGGGAGTCCCACGGTATACATATAAAAGCAGTAGATAAAATTACCATAGGCTACCATGCAATGAAAAGTCAGTGCAATAGCCTATCTACCTTCTTTTGTTAGGACCATAACAGTTGGCAATCGTAACAGAGTCTCTACCCAGTCTCCCCCACACAATAATCTATCTGCCTTGCGTATCTTCTATCACCCCTGCCTGCTCGAATCAAACTTGTTTTTTGAAGAGGATTGCTGTCCCACAGGCATATGAGGAATATGAGGAGAACAAACGACACCCTGCCCATTTACACGCAAAATGATTTTGGGCCCTCGGGTCCAGATGAGTTTCTTGTAGTAATGCCATGTGTATCTGCTGCCTATCTAGATAAGCTAGGATTTGTCTCAGTTTTCTCTAATGCCCAAGGCCCGTGACATTCCAAGACAGCACTCTTAGCGTATTCCTATCCTCCTGTGTCATTATATCCTTTCATATTCAACTGCGCTGTGTTCTGCAAGCTTGTACGCTGCGGCATGTGTATACTCAGAAAACCTCTCATACGAAAAACATCCTGTGCCTGTGGTTCACTGTACTTTTGAAACTCCCATCCCTTTACCTCCCCCACCCACTGAAGCGTCCCAAACATGCCAGAATTAGATAACCCTCCCAAACACCCATCAGCTTCTCCTGTCTAACTGTTAGACCAACTTCTTCCCATTTTCAAACTCGAGAAGTCAATATAGAAAAGCCTAAAACAATGAAAAACAATAATAGGGTATTCCCCGGTGGGGCAATACATCTGGGTGGCTCACGAATACCTCTAGTCAGTCCAGGTAAAGCAACCCTCTCCGCTAGTCCCTGGGTAGTTTTCGAGGGTGGCCAGCTGCATCGTCGCGTTTTACTCCTCCCTCGGCATGCTGCCTTGGTAAGGCCTCATTCCCCGGTCGCAGCGATGTTCATCCCATTCTTACATACTGTGTTCCAAGCGCTGCCATGTCCATGCGCCTCAATGCAAGCCACTGTCACTATTCATCACTGTCTGCAGCGTTGGTCAGTCCATTTTGATCCCTCCAGCTGCGATGTCGATCTACTCTGCCTGCGAAGTTGCTTTAAGAAATCTTCCACCTGTTGGGGTTTGGTGAAGAACGTTTGCGTTCCTTAATGGGTCACTCGGAGTCTAGCCGGGTATAAAAGGGCGTAGTCAATCCCAGCCTGCCTTAATTTCTGTTTCACTGCCGGAAATCGGCGTCGCTCCTCCTGCACATGTAGCGTAAAATCCGGGTACATGGTGAAAGATATTCCTCCGTAATTCAATTGCTTTTTCTCCCTGGCCACCCGCAATGCAACATCTCTGTCCCTGTAGTTTAACAGGCGAGCGATGATAGGCATGGGGGTGCTTCCAGGAGGCGGTTGTGGCCCAAGGGATCGATGAGCTGGCTCCACTATAAATTGAGAGGAGAGTAAGTCCTTGCCCACCACAGCTATCAAGAGCTTTTCAATATATTCTTCCAGCTTGCCCCTGTTTGTGCTCTCCGGTATTCCCAGCACGTGTATGTTGTTTCTTCGACTACGCGCCTCTATGTCCTCATTTTTAGCTGCTATGACTTTAAGCAACTTATCAAGCTGCACCGTTGTTTTTTGCACATGATCAGTGGTGTTCTCGACAGTGGAAATACGTTGCTCTGCTTCCTTCAATCGTGTCTCGTGACCTTCTAGTTTCCGGGCTATCGCGCCCATACGCGTTGTCATTGTGTCCATTTTACCTGCGATTACCGCGAAGTCTTGCCGCATCTCCAGCAAAATTGTTTTCAAGACTTCCTCTGTCTCAGTCTCTTGCTTTTGCTGTGAGGATTCTACTCCTGGGTCCACGTCCACCTGTTGGTGTCTTGCAGGCTTTTTGGTGTCAAATGTTCACCTTGGTTGACAAGCGTCTGTCTTCCCCATCTTGAGTCTGGTTTTTTTTTGGGGGGTGGGGGGGGGGGGGGGGTTGTTTCCTCTCTGACCTGTAATCACACCTGACTGGGCCAGAGGTATGTACCAGCGCTGCTCCAAATTTTACCAGTAGCCGACTATTTTTCCTGTCGTTCGACAGAACTATCTGCCGTGTCGTTGCCCCTGGTTGCGAAAATACCCCGCACTCAATTCTGCAGTTGTAAAGGCGGTTACTCAGCTGGGGCACGGCGCCCTATACAGACAGTACTTATGATTAATGCCCCACAGCATCTGCTCATTCGTGTCCTCCTTTGTGCAGTGAGTGCTGCGCTCACCATACACCTCCTTACGCGTCTGGCACTCAGGCAACGAGTGTGATCTGGCATACTCTTCCATACACCAGTCTCTTTTACAGGTATGGGATCTTCCAGCGCATCGCACCCAGCTTAGTGCACAACAAACTGACCCATCTCCTGTGTGTCCTGCTGCGTTGCACTAAACCGCCGCTCACAGGGTCCCCCTCTGCTTCCTCACCCTCGGTCGGAATGACACTGCTGCAGGTATCGCTTGAATAGGGGACAGTGATAACTCTCCGGTGCGTGTTACGATACCCCCGGTGCCTATAAGGCGATGACTCTAAGTGCGCGCCTCTGCTCCGCGCTTCCCACCTTCAGGCTTCTGGTAATAATCAATGCACCACACCAGCTCCACAGTGCTCTATTAGATTGGGTACAGGTGTGCCTCAAGAATCCACCTCCGCTGTATGGACGGGTAGCAGTCTCAACGTATGCGACCCCTCTCTCTGTGTTCGAGCAGACCGGCTCTACGTCTTCCAGTGTCCGCCCGCAGTATGAGCCTTTCCGGAGGCCACTGTGGCGTATCAAAGCTCCGGTGCAATGCTTTCCTCCCATGCCGCACCAGCTATTAGCTGCGCTCCGCCTACCTTTCTTGCCGTGTCTATAGGCGTTGTCACGGCAGCCTCCGTTAGTGGGTAGTTTTGCCGAAGATGCGCCCAGCGCGATGTTTTCTTCGCCACCGTTGCACGGCGGCCTTTCCGCCTCGTGGAGACCACGCTGCTCTCGTAGTCAGCACTGCCACTCCGCGACTCCAGGACGATAGTCGCTGTCTCCGGTTGGCAATATCGACTGCTGTTATCTGGCGCCAAATAATATGAAATGCCCATCACTGCACACCGCCGAGTCTCCGAGTATATGAGGACCTCTCCTCACGCCTTTTCATACTTTATACCCCGAGTGGAGCAGGAAAAATTACGGATTTTGAAGCCAGCCTGCGGGAGCCTCACTCAAGTGCGGCCATTCCGCTCGTGCACCACCTAGCGCCCCACGTCTGCCAGATTGTTTTTTATACCTGGGAGATGCTCTGCCTTGATAGTTATATGATGCTGTAAAGTCCATTCCCATATATTCTGGGCTTCCCAAGAAAGGATCTGAGATCTCGTTCCCCCCTGCTTTTTCAGATAATGCGTGCAGGTGGTGTTGTCTGTGCGTATGAGGACTGAGAATGCTCTTATTCTTGGGAGGAATCACTGGAGGGCTAGAGAAATTGCTTGAAGTTCCAGAAAATTGATATGAATATTGGAGAGAGAGAGAGACTCAATTTTCCACTTATTTGGAGGTCTTGTAGATGTACTCCCCAATCTTCCAAAGATGCATCTGTTATTAGAACAAACTCTGGAAGAGGAGGAAGGAATGACATTCCCAGAGGGAGATTGTGAGGAGATTGCCACCAAAGGAGTGCATCCTTCATGACCAGAGTTATTCGAACTATGTTGTCGAATGATCCTGATATTTGAAGCTATTGGGCGTCCAACTGCTCTTGAATTGGTCTCATTCTTAGTCGAGCGTGAGGTACCATGAAAATGGTTGAAGAAAACATCATCCCGAAAAGGATTTGAGGAGACGTATAGAAGTGCACTTTCTTCCGTAAAGGTCGTGAGCCAGAGATAAGATGGTGTTCAGCCTTTCTGTTGACAAGTATACCTTGTCTTGTAGAGTGTCTAGTAGAACACCCAGAAACGTTAGCTGATGAGAAGGGGCTTGAATGGATTTTCTAAGATTGACTGCCAGTGCCAGAGAGCGGAATAGCTGCAGGCAGAAAGAGAGGTTTTCTGAAGCATGACGAAGAGAAGGGGCTTTTACCAGCCAATCGTCGAGGTATGATATGATCTGTAGGCCTTTCGGCCATAGGAACGCTGCCACGGGAGCAAGGCACTTAGTGAAAACCCGTGGAGCTGAGCAAAAGCTGAAGGGAAGGACCTTGAACTGATAATGCGCACCTGCTACAGACAAACGTAGAAAATGTCGATGTTTGGGGTGTAGGGATATGGAAGTATGCGTCTTCCAATTCCAGGCCTGCAAAAAAATCCGAATGGTTCAGAAGTTGTAAAATCTCCTGAAGAGTGACCATGCAAAAGGATTTCTTCAGCAGGTATTTGTTGAGTTTTCTGAGGTCTAAAATGGGACGCCATTCTCCCAACTTCTTTTTTATCTTGAAAAAGCGAGAGTAGAAACCTTTTCTTGTCTGAAAGCATGGAACACGTTCTATTGCTCCTTTTTAAAGCACTATCAAGGCTTTCTTTCTTTAATAACTGAAGATGGGGTGGTGTTAATCTTTGAGGCAGGTGATGAGGTGGTGTTGAGGTGAACTCTAAGGTATGGCCATACCTTATTATATCTAGGACCCATGTGTCTGATGTTATTTGATTCCATTGATGCAGAAAACGTGAGAGAGGGGTTTTCTTCAGGGAAGACAGAGGAGCGGCAGGCGGCGAAGTGTCGTCACTGTTTACGACCTGAATCTCTGGGCTGCCCCTGCTGTTTTCGTCTAGGTTGTCTGGAGTAGGCAGCCTGTGGTGGTGCAAGATATTGCTGTTGTTGCTGGTAGGATGGCCGGTAAGAGGTGTAGGTTTGAGGCTGGTACCTTTGATAACCTCCTCAAAACAAATAATTCCCCTGCCTCGTGCTCCACGAAAGCGTTCCTAGAGCTTTAGCCTTGTCCGTATCTGTTTTGATGGTTTGCAAGGCGTCATCGATATGTTTGCCAAAGAGTGTTTCACCATCAAACGGCATATCCAATATCTTGCTTTGTACATCAGGGCGGAACATCGTTGCTTTCAGCCAACCCTGGCATCTAAGGACTGCGGCTAAAGAAGCAATATCCATGAAAGCATCAATAATTTTGGATGCTGACCTTTCTCCTTCCAACAGGATCTTTCTAGCTTCCATCTTCTTGTCATCTGGGAGGAGATCCTAAAGCGGGGCAATGTCTGACCACATTTGTCGATCGTACCCCTGGCTAAGATCGCAAGAGCGTTGGCAGCTCAAAACAGCTGCTCCAGATATTGTTGTGAACCTTTTCCCAATATTATCCAAGCGCTCCCTTCCCTATAAGGTGGTGCAGTGATGGGCGCTAGAGGGTTCCTCTATCTCCGTTGTGCGGCCTGTGAGATGACGGAATCAGGCTTAGGATGACTTATTAGACATGCTTGAGCATCGTCTGGAGTTTAATACTTTTTATCAATTTTGGGCAAGACAGGTATAACTGTGGCTGGTGTCCTCATTACCTTTAATCTTTCTTCCCATATGTGGTCAACAATAGGAATAGACCTAACCGATTTCCTAGATATGTCTTTAAAATCAAAAAGAAAGCAGTCTGATTGCTTTACTGTCAGGGATAATTGAAAACGGGATGCTGCTCTCTCAATTAAAGCATAAAAGCCACCTATGTCCTCTGGCGGAGATTCTATCATCTGAGGCCCCATATGGTGTGTTAGCCCATGGGTGGGCTAATTGTGCTGGGCTGAGTGAGAATTGGAGTGTGTTTAGGTGTGTTTTGTAAAAAGTGTCTATAATAATTTGCTACGTTAAGCAGAAAGGGCTGGATCCCTTTCAAGTGTTTATTAAGAAAAGCATGAGAAATATGTTCAGCTGCAGAGTGAATTTGAGACAGGGGAAAAATAGTTGGAAGCCAAAAATATGATCTGATCAGAAATTGACATCGGAAAAGTGCAAAATTAGAAAAATGTAGAGTGAAATGCATATTTAAATTGAGACAATGTTATGTATCTTTGTGTTCAAAAAGTCATGTATTTTAAAAGTGCATGCAGGAATGTGCTCTCCCCTTCTATGAGGTGAGGAGGGAAAGGCTGTTTATCGTCTCAGACATGAAATGCGTTCTGGGAGTGGGTGTCACGTAGAAATCTGGAGCAAGGGAAGAAATGAAATACACTGTTCGTGCCTCATTGACAGCGTCTTTGAGATAAATGTTTGGGAGGCTTGCAAATAGGCACAGTTTCCCTCCTCCCCTCTGCAAAATAAAAGGTAGGAGTTGAGAGGACAGAGCAGAAAGGAGAGGATTTTGTCACTGACAGGCTTGCACTGGCTCTTTGACCTTGACCATAAGCTAATGAAATTCCGAAGGAGGGGGCCAGAGCAGACAGAGAGGCATGAACGTTTTTTTTTTTTGAGATACGTGGTTGGAAGGAAATGAAAATGAGGAAAATTAACAGACCAGTTGTTTTTTTTTAGATTCAATGATCACTGTTCGTAGTTATAACTTAGACATATTGATGAATAATGAATCTTGCTTTACAGGGAGGAATGTTATTTTAGAAACTGAAATGTAGTCAATTCAGGAATGTGCAGTGTGTTATTTATAGTTTTTGTACTGTACAGGGAAAGGAAAATATACAATGTGATTTCTCAGGTCCTAATGAAAAGTCCAGGGGTGGAAATTGATATATAGGATTTAACCGAAGTGTCAGTTATTGTACATGACAGAACATTTAATTTCCTTACAGATGAAAAGGCTAACAGAGGTGGTGATACAGGATTCAAATTTGGTGTGCATGATTAATTTCAAGCACCTAGGAGATAAAGACCATACAAATAGGTGGGCAGACTATGAAGGGATGTATATCCCCCTAGATTTTCTCTGATTTGTGATTCTTATGTGTCAGAATGCACAAGCCAGACAAGTCCCACAAAAGGTGAAGGGCTAAAGGAAAATTAACAGAGCAGATGGAGTGCCTTGGGCTGCTGCCAATTGATAAAGGGAGCACTTATACAGTAGTGAGTGAAAAGAATAGTCAGGAAAGTGACTGCCCCAGCCCTTCTTGCTGTGCAGGGAAAAAGTGAGTTTCATTTCAATACCAAGGATTCAGAGACTAAAGCATGGGTAGAATTCTCGGACAATTCCCCAGAGCCAGCTGAGAGCTATGCAGACAGGAATAAAAATATTGTACTTTCAAGATAGGGATAGGAAAAAATGTGTGATTTTTGAAAAATGTTCTTTGCAAGAAGAGTGATGCTTGTTTCTTTTTCAGGTCATGATACTGCGACGTGTTGGATGCGTGATGCCCAGTCCCGGTGTGAGTGGGACCCCCTCCCTTCCCCTCCCCTCCCCCCCTCAAGCCTGGAGTGATCACCGGATGCTGGAAGCTGATGTCTTGTGGCTGAACAGACCAGGCGGGGTCCTCCTTTGCCGAGCAAAATATGGAGATGACGCAAACTGCAAGAAGGCTGTGTGCCTTTCACACAGATGGACTGCTGCTCTTCAAGCGAAGAGGGATCAGCAAAGTGTGCTACAATTTGAACTGTTTTATTCATATGAGGTTGAAGTTAAAATGCATGAGGGCTGTGTGTCTTTCACACAGAAGGACTATTGGTTTAAAAAAAAGAAGGTGAACAACTGAGACGTTTTGCTGCAATTTGAGCAGATATTTTCTGAGCTAGAGACTCTAAAAACTGTTGCTGTTGCTTTTAGCAAAATATATATGAGTTTGGCTGTTTTAGAAGTAGAGGTTCCAGTTTAACCATCAGAGACATTAGGGGCATTCATATGCTTGCATCATTTATTTTGTGTGTCTATTCAACATGTATCCAGGTACATACAAGCTATTTCTGTGCTTTTCGTTTAGCACAAGAGATGCTGCTTCAACATGTATTTAGGGAATGTAGTTCTTTACTCACAGTTGTGTTTCTTCAGTTTTAGAATGTAGTCTTTCAAACATAGTTGCGTTTTCAGTGAAGATTTGCTTTTAATTTTATGTTTTTATCCAGTCACTTCAGCACAAGAGTTGCTGTTTCAACATGTCCTTTATTAATAGTTGTGTTTTTGATTGTGTAATGAGGTTTTTTCCCTTGTAGGTATGTTTTCAATTACGAAATGCGGGTTTGTGTCTTTCAATTAAGTAATGTCGTTTTTAAATAGTTGTGTTTTTCAGTTAAGAGATAAAGTGCTTCGATCATAGGTGTGTTTTCAGTTAGGACTTGCTTTGTAGTAATTATCATATGTTTTTATGCTTTCAGTATTTTTCAAACATAGTTGTGCCTTTGGTTAGAAGGTTTAATTTTTGATATATGTGAATGGTGATGGTCGCAGGTCATGGGGTGGAATGTAGTGAAAGAGCCACTCTTGTAGTCTTGTACCCTATGATGACCTCCGACTGGCACCAATTTAACTGACTTTAGTGTGTTATATTACCCTAGCCTTAATGTAGGATGGTCCTGCATATACTTGCTTCTCCTCTATCCTGTAATCTTGCTGTCTTTCTTTGACATGGCCTCATGTCATCCTGCTTTCTGACTATACCTTGCTTCAAACTTTTCTGTGTGCACAGTGGTGCTTGTAAGTTGTAAGGATGAGAATTGTAGGTGCTGACTATTGCCTTTGGCAGGGCTTCATGTCTGACTCTGCCTTGCTGCTGCGTGTACAGCAGTGCTTGCAAGTTGTTTGGGTTATTCACATTCAAGGTCTTGCTGTTTTCCTGAGCGATTGTTTTGGTTTAGTGTACTCTGGGAGGCCTTGTGTGAGCTTCGTCAAGATAGAGGCTGGAAGAAGTGCGAATGGAGGAAGAGACTTGAGAGCTCCTTACTGCCATGAAGACGCTTGCTTGGAACTTGGCCAGTTCTGCTAAAATTTATCTGGTGGTGGGAGGAGGTCTTTTGCGAATCTTCTAGTGTGTATAAAGCTGAGGGCTGCAAGCTGAGAAACTGGGAGTTTGGATTCCGAGCGAGGGCAGACGTGTCTATCTCGGATTGAACCCTGGCTTGCTGAGCTCTGATCCCCGGCTGTGATTCCCCCAGTCAGAAGTGGGCAGTGTATGCAACAGGTGATGTATTTAGTTGTGTGGTTCTTTGATTATTTGAGGTATTTTCTTTGTGGGTTGGGAGGTGCACATCCAGAGTGATCCTCTACTGTGTGTGTATATATATATATATATATATATATATATATATATATATATATATATATATATATATATATATATATATATATATATATATGTATCTTTCTGATCTCTTGCAGGACGTCCAGTGTATCTTATCTTATATCAGTTATTGCTTGTTTATTAATCAGTATAATTATTGATTCATGCCATTTAGATTATAGTTTGCTCAGTTATTGATTCATGCCTTTAGATTAAAAAGTTTGCTACATATATTTGAATCTTGTGCATTTGGTATCTGAGACAGCCTTTGTTTAGAGAGCATTATGTAATAAACCCCAAGCCTTATTCTAAAAGAGAGAGAGACCCTACATTTTATTTTACTTGTTGATTTAAAACTGTTTGATTGGCCTACCGTTCATTAATACATTTGTGTGTGTGTTACTTTACCTACATTTGTGTTTGTTTTCTTGCCTTGCCTAAAGGAAGTGCTGTTCAAAGTGTATTTTTAAAGGTGCAGTGGTATATTTGACTCCCAGGTGGGAGTGCAGAGGTTGGGTGTGGCTTATTGGTGAGAAGCCACATCCATTACAAGTATAACAGTGCTCTTTTGACATCAAGTGTGTGTAGAGCCTTTTCTGCTACCAAATCAGGTTGAGGGAAGAATACAGGTAACCCAACTGATTGGTTAATATGAAAAGCAGAAACTACTTTTGGAAGGAATTTTGGGTTTGTACGAAGAACCACTCTATATTCATGAAGTTGAAAGAAAGGTTCTTCTAAGGTTAATCCCTGTGGCTCACCAACACACCTTAATGAAGTGATAGTGCAACCTCCCATGAAAGAAATTGTGATGAACAATTGTGTAATGGCTCAAAAGCAGTAGCGGTCCGTGGAGGGAGTGTGGTGGGGCAGTGAGGTGGGGCGGGGGAGGGGCAGAGTGGGGAAATGTAAACACCGGAATATGGATGAACGGAGGTAAGTACACATTTAAATAAATAAAACGAATTTCGTTGCGCGCGCTGCATCGCATTTTGCGATGCAGCGCAGGCAAAGGAATTTGTTTTATTTATTTAAATGTGTACTTACCTCCGTTCATCCATAGTCCGGTGTTTACATTTCCCCACTCTGCCCCTCCCCCGCCCCACCTCACTGCCCCACCGAACTCCCTCCACGGACCGCTACTGCTCAAAAGGTGGACCCATGAGCCTTGTGAGAACAATGTTAAGGTTCCAGGCAGGTGCAGGTGGTACCCTGTGTAGTATTACTCTGTTAAGGCCTTCTATGAACGCTTTAAGTACTGAATAAGGATTACTGAATAAGTATAAATGTTGTCTGTTTTGCAGATATGCAGCTACTGCCGCACGGTGCAGTCGAATAGATGCATAGGCTAAGCCAATTAGCTATAGATGCAAAAGATAGGAAATAATGATTTGCATAGAGGCATCTAGTGGATTAATTGTGTTATTATTACAATATATAACAAACCTTTTCCACTTTGCTGCATACCATGCTCTAGTTGTAGGTGCCCTTGCTTCTTTAAGAATTGTCATACAATACTGGTGGTAGGTTTAGGTAGCCAGATCGCTAGGTTGAGCTCCTTGGGGTTTGGATGTCTGATTTCTCCATGGTTCTGTATGAGAAGGTTGGAAGTGAGGTGTAGTTTTTGGTGTGGAACCACTGACAGTTCTAGTAGTGTTGTGAACCATGGTTGACGAGCTTATGAGTGAGCCACTCGAATCAGTGTAAGTGATGTCTGTCTGAGTTTCCGAACCAGAAATGGAAGGAGAGGAAGAGGCAGAAAAGCATAAGCAAATATCCCTGACCAGTTCATCCATATGGCATTGCCTTTAGATAGATGGTGTGGGAACCGGAGGTGAAGTTTGGGCATTTTGAATTCTCTGCCTTGGCAAAGAGGTATATCAATGGAAATCCCCATTTATGGAAGTATGGAAGGAGAACCTGGGTATGAAGTTCCCATTCGTGTATTCGTTGCCGCATCCTGCTGAGGAGGTCAGCAAATTGGTCATGCAAGCCTGGAAGGTGTTCGGCTAGAAGATTAATTTTGTAATGTATTGCCCAACGCCAAATGGTCGGAGAGAGGTATGACAACTATAGAGACTGTGTCCCCCCTGTTTTTGTATACAGTACATTGTTGTCAATTTGTCCATCTGGACTAGGACAACATTCCCAATGAGGTGAGGCTGAAAAGCTTTTAGTGCTAGATGAACAGCTAGAAGCTCCAAATAATTGATGTGGAGCCTTTTGTGTTTGGTGTCCCATAAGCCCTTAATTCATAGATGCTGGGCATGGGCACCCCAACCTGTGAGAGATGCATCCACTGTTGGTACGATTTGTGGAATGGTGTCGATGAAGGGCCGTACTTCTGCAGAGAGCGATCAGTGCAGCTGTCTACCAACACTAGATCTGTTAATTGACCCTGTGATTGATTTCACTGACGTGCTAAGCATTCCCGTAGGGGACGCCCAGTGTAACTTGCATGAGGCACTATTGCGATGCATGATACTATCATCCCTAATAGTTGCATGAAAGCCTTGACTGTTAGGTATTGGTTGTTTTGAAACTGTAGTATTACATTTTGAAAGTTTTGAATTCTGACAGTATTGGGAGAGGCTAGAGCTGTGTGAGTGTTTAGCGTTGCTCTCAGATATGTTTGCAGTTGTGAGGGTTGAAGATGGGACTTTTGAGCATTGACTGTAAATCCCAATCCATGGAAAAGATTTATGGTAACATGAGTGAGCAGTAAACACTTTTTCTGTGTGTTGGCTTTGATGGGCCAATATTCCAGATATGGGAAGACATGAATTTGTTGTCTTCTTAGATAAGCTGCTACTACTGCTAGGCATTTTGTGAATACTCTGGGTGCAGCAGTCACTCAGAATGAGAGCACTTTGAATTGATAGTGATTTCCCGCTATCACAAATCTGAGATATTTGCAATGTGCTGGATGGACAGGTATATGTAAGTATGCGCCCTTTAAGTCTAGAGTGGACATAAAGTTGCCATGTTGTAGAAGTGGAAGCACTTGTTGAAGGGTTACCATTTGAAAGTGTTCTGACAGTATGTATAGGTTTAATGGTCTGAGGTCTAAGATTGGTCGAAGAGACCTACCCTTCTTGGGGATTAGTAAGTAAAGTAAGTAAACTCCTGATCCTTGATGTTGTAATGAAACTGGTTCTATAGCTCCTTTTGTTAGAAGAGCTTGTACTTCTTGTTTGAGGAGCTGTTGGTTTTGTAGTGAGAGTTTGTGAGTGTGAGGTAGAATATAGGGAGGATTGCCGATAAGCTCCAGGTAATAACCATGTTGCATAATGTCTAATACCCATTTGTCTGATGTTACTGATTGCCAAATGAGAAAGAATTGTTGAAGTCTTCCCCCGAAAGGTGTAAAATGGGGGGCAAGTCACTGTTTGTTGGGAGATGGAGAGGTACGTGTTGGTGTGCCTTTGCCTCTGCCTTTGAAATTGTTTCTTCAGTACCCACCTTTATTGAAATCTCTTGATGGTGAGAGTTGTGTGTTTGACCTGTATGAGGACCCATTTGGATCCGAGGAATTACCTTTGGATCTTCCTCTGTAAAATGAGCAGTGAAAGGAGCCTCTATTGGAGGGTGACTGAAGGGCTTCCATTGATTTGCCACCTCTATGACTTTTTTCATTTTCTCAAGTGACTCATCTACTTGAGGTCCAAAGAGATATAGGGCCATATTATCAAGGAACGGCGATAACATTATCGCCGCTTTAGCGGCAGGAAACTGCCGCTTAAGCGGCGATAATGGGCTTGAGAACATGCCGCAGAGAATTCCCATAGAAGCCCAGGTTCTGGTGTGAACCTGGGCTTCTATGGGAATTCACAAGGGCATATTATCAAGCCCATTATCGCCGCTTTAGCTGCAGTTTCCTGCCACTAAAGCGGCGATAATGTTATCGCCGTTCCTTGATAATATGGCCCTCTGTTTGTCAAAGGGAGTATTAAGAATCGTTTGTTGAACCTCTGGTTTAAAAACAGCGATTCCACGCCATGCATGCCTTCTAAGGATAATACAGGTGTTAATGCCTCTTGCTGCAGTATCAGCAGCATTTAGTGTACATCTAATAGAGGAATTAGATATCAGTTTCCCCTCCTGCACTAATTCTTGCCCTTTTTTCTTGTGTTTGTCTGGGAAATATTGAAGTAACAGCTCTATTTCATCCCAGTGAGCCCTGTCATGTCTAGCTAATAGACCTTGTGTATTAGCTATATGTCAGTGGTTGGCGGATTGTGCAGATACCTGTTTCCTTGATGCATCTATTAGCTTAGACTCCTTGTCAGGGGGTGGTACATCCACTGTAGTTTGGGAATTTGTCCTTTTCCGAGCATTTAACACAACTAGGAAATTCAAGGGCAACTGTCCTCTAATAAAAATTGGATGAGTTGGTGGAGGTTTGTATTTTTTGTCAACCCTAGATGTTAGAATAGGAGCCCATACAGGGCAGGGATGTGGAATTCCTATAGCCCGACGCATATTGTTTGGGGTCAAGGGCAACACATTTTCATGTGTATTTTGTCCTTGGGACAAGTAGGCCCGACCCCCTACAGCACAAACCCTTTGGCTACTAGTGTATAGTACCACATTATGGATCATGGAAGGGCATTGTCTGCAGTTAAGGTAATATGTGTGTCCATGTGTTAACACTGTTCAAACCTCTATTTATGGTTCAATAATGCAAAGCCTTTATTATTAGTGTGAGCACTAAAAGTAAATGTTGTAAGCTCAGCCTGCACTACTGACGGTGTTTCCAGTATAAACGTGTACACACGTTTTCAAAGTTTAGTAATATGAGGCTATGTGTAATGCTCCCAGAATGCTCTCTGATCATATGCAAATATTTGCAGAAGCTTGAGAGCAACAGTGATGATTCTTTGCTTTCAAAATAAAATGTTCACAAAAAATGCAAGTAGGATAACACATTTTGCTAAACTACTGTAAGATTTTAGGTACCATATCTTTGCAGCATCATTTAGTAACATGTTGTTGTATGCTTGTATTTCCCAAAAATATTCATAATGGAAAATCAGTGTAACCAGTTAAAATACGATTGTGGGAAACAAAAATAAACAAGCATTGGCAAAGCCAGTAGGTCTGAAGTTGGCAGACAGGCCTTTGGTTTTGTCAATGTGTGACTTGTTTTGGCATGGTTTTTATAAAACCATATCGGTGTGGGAGCTGCAGGGCCCTCACCATTCTAACAAGCATTGGCAAAAAAAAAATTGGTTTTGGTCTCAAAAAGCACACATTGCCACAGCAGTTCCAAGAACTGAACAAAACTACTTTGTGTGCCAATATGCTCCTTGTAAAAGAGCAGAATAATGTAGCCAGCTGATAGACCGAGAGAAGGAGAGAGAGAGAGAGAGAATTTTATTAAACACAAAAGGTCATGGTTAACGCCAGGCTTAATTAGAGGCCTAATTATTAAAGAAAGTCTCAAAAGTGCATCCATGGTATATGTCCTTGCATTAAGTGCATATATACAGTTTCTGTGAATTCACAAGAATTTAGAGAAGTAGGCCAAGAAATAGTACTACCAGAAAATATTTGTGAACTGCATTTTAGCATGAGCAAAAGTGCATGTGTAGTTTGCTCATGTGAAAATCTGAATGTTTCAAGTTCACTTTCCCTCCACCCAGTTTTTTCCCAACACCGGAAGAAGTTTTACGTCTGCCTCTGTCGGGAGTACATTTCCAACTTTTTTCAGTATGGGAAAAGATTAGAAAGGAGTTGGTAAAAAATACCTTAAAACATGCAAGTTAGTAGGTTTGCTCAGACTCAAAAGGGCATTCCAATCTTTGAACTATTGCTTTCCACTATCTTCAGCCCCAGTATATAGACCTGCAGAAACGTAGCAACATAAGGGAATTGCTAGTATTCAAACCCTACTATGGTACGAGCCCTGGCATAATTAGCGAGGCTTTATCAGAACTCTTACATAATGAGATTGCTGCCTTAATTTGTCGCCGCATTACATGGCACAAAAGGGACAAGATAATTTTGTTACAGGACAAGTAGATTTATGAAGCAACCTGCCCCATGGACAAGTAGATATTTTATTAAATTCCACACCCCTGCAGGGTCTTAAAAAATCTCATCAGCATTGCGCATCATGCCGTTTAACATAGGTAAAGATTGTGTTGTCCTATGTGATGTTCCTAAGGTCTCAAATAGAAAAACATCCTCTAAGGATTCCTTATGAAGTGTGACCTCACAGTATGATGCTGCTCTGGAAATTAGCTCTTGATATGCTGTGTTGTCATCAGGAGGTGATGGCTTTGTAGGGTACAAGTCAGGATCATTATCCATTGTAGGATCAATGTTATAATCGTTCCATGGATCTATAGGTGGTGGACTATCTTCACTTGTGTAATCAATATCAGGCTGTGTATGTGGTGAACCCTGTGATGTATTATCTAAAGGGTATGAGCCTGGTGGTGGCGAAGATGGTGGAGGGGTCTGAGGAACAAGGTGGATAGGACTTGTAGCTATATCCTTCTTCTTCAGAGAGATTTTGTAACTTAAATCCTCTGAAGAAATGTTCCTTTTAGAAGGTGTAACATGTTTAGTTAATATGTGTCCAGTGTCTGGATTAATGTAGATCTTTTTCTGCTTAGGATACAACTTTTCTTGAATAACCTATAGGATTGGTTCCAGAGGCTTATGATGTGCATCGTTTACTTTCAGTGGCAACATTTTTGGAGCCAAGCTAGATTTGTCCATTTTCTCCTTTGGAGCAGAAGATTTCAGTGTCAAAGGGAGTTTTTCACCGCTCGGTCCCGAGCCGGAAGGCTTGACTGTCTGTTGCAGTGCCGACCCCGAAGGCGGGCATTGGAAGCAGTGTCTCGGTGCCAACCATGGCTAGAAGGCAGTGGTGGCCCAGAGCCTCATGTTTGGTGGAAGAAATATTGAGGGGCAAAGGGGCTTTGTTACTCACTGCACCCTGTCCCGCAGGAACATCTTCGGACTTGAGTTAAAGTTTTACTTTGGAATCCGGTTCTTGGATAGACAATGCCTCCTCCTCCTCTTCTGCTGCCAACGCCTCCATTTCCTCGGGCTGGGTATCTTCTCTGAAGATATCCAGGGTGTTATCGATATTCTGCCTCTGCATGTCCATTTGTCTTGCCCGACGGTCCAGAAAAGTCTTTTTCGAGCAGAACGATCAACAAGCGTCACAATCCTCTTCCTTGTGCTCCGATGAGAGGCAAAAGTTGCAGACTTTATGCAGGTCAGTGCGTGGGTACTTGGAGTGGCACCGAGGACAAAATGGAAATGGAGTCCATTCCATCTGCAGAAGACTGCATACTACGAAACAGAGTGTAAGTAGACTGATGCAGCTAGACCCAAATGGCCGCCAACTATGTCTTCTATACCGAATATAGAGTGTTTTCCTATTTTTTCGACAGGCGGAGAATGGTGAAACGCATACGAAACAACAGTGGTGGTCCGTCCATTGGGGGCGTTGGGGCGTTGCCCCCCCGCCCGCGCCCGCAGCTTCCTCGGCGTCTCTGAACTTAAGTAAACTCTCAGTTTACTTAAGTTCAGAGAGACGCTGAGGGAGAACTGTCAGTCAGTAATATGACGTTGGACCGCCCACCCCCTTCAGAGTCTGAAGGGGGTGGGCGCTCTGGCATCATGTTGACTGACAGGCAGCCAGCAGCACACAAGTGCGCATGAGTGGGGACGGAGGGCGATTTTTGCACCGTGCCCAGTCATGCGCACTAGTGTTTCCAAAGGCTGGCGCATGCCCATTAGGAGAGTGAGGGTTGAGCCAAGGCTCAAACCTCGGTCTCCTAATGGGTAGGCGGGCGGAGCGTAAGCCTGCTCTAAGCCAATCCTGGTGCTGCTCAGCACCAGGATTGGCTGAGAGGGGTCTTGCAATGCCAGCACTGATGGGCTGTTGTTCCAATGAGTGAGTGTGTAGGCGGCGGCGCCAGAAGTAACGGACCCGAGGCGGCGCGGACCCGGACCTGCTCAGGACAGGTAGGATTTTATTTTAAAAACCCCACCCCCGCGCGACACCCCCCCCCCACACGACATGAGCCGCGACAGCTGGCTAAGTGCATGTTTTATCTGACCCCAAAATATTCACTCTTAATTTATTTGAACGGAAAGTTTAACTTTGACCAGCATTTTAAGACATGGAATATCGTACTGCATGGAAGCGGACATGGAGTGGTGTAGAGACAAGGGGCGGGCATGGACTGCTGTGCCAGGGAGGAGGTAGGACATGAGTGCTATAGAGACAAGGCAGTGCTGGGCGGGGGCTAGGGGTACAGAGCACGGAGAGCTTGTGCCTCGAGGAACAAGCGCGGGCCCCAGGCACACCGCAGACTGAGCGATGGAAGGCATAACAAATAGCGGCAGCCAAGCAGCACTCTGCAGGAGAGGAGAGGGCCAGCATTGGAGGCCAGTCGGTGCTGCCTGGAGAGGGAAAGGACGCCGAGTGCTGTCCTACGAGGGGAGGCCAGATATAAAATCAAGACATGGGTATGGCCGGTCTTAGAGCGCTAAACATGGAGGGACAGAAAGTAAACCAAGAAGTGGCAACCACGGAGTGATTGATCGGGGGGATGCGGAGGTCAGTGTCGTGTGGAAATGTGGCACCCTTTCCCGCATCTTACCAGCCCTGGCCTGGGGTGATTTACTGTGTAGGGTCCTGGCAATGATGAGGATGCACTCTGGCCCATTCTAAAGATCCTGCAACTAGTCTGATGCTTGTATATGAAGAGTTGTCTAGCAAAATCTTGAAAACTGGCTTGCCTTAAGTTATGTCTGTCTTGGAGTAGGTGAACAAAGATGTCATAAAAGATGCATTTTGAGATTTTATTTCCGTTTCAGTACACATGGTCAACTTGAGTACATGCCACAGTCGAGTCTCCTTGGACTGCAAAGAGTATCTTGCCTAAAATGTAATAAAGCGGTTTGCACCTGGGAACAGTCTGTTTCGATCAAGTGCCGTGGAGGGCACCTCTCTTCTGTTTAATATCTGTAGAAGGAGCATGAAGTGCTTTCGTGCCAAGGCTTGTGCAACAGATTGCATTAGAAATACGCTTTTGTAGCTTAGCATGTGTTCTGCTGATTAAGAAAATTCACTTTGTTCAGTCTATTAAAATGTGTGCCATCATTCTCACACATTTTCTCCTCTCTTACTTGCATCATGAATCAGTGGCTCCTCCAGTGATTTGTTACTTCATTGTGATGTACTATTATTTGAAGAAGTATGTCTTCAAATCTTTCATACATTGCAGGAGTGTTGGGGTGAAGTTGATGGATATGAGGATGTTGTTACAGATCCTGTCATAATACTTTCGCAAGTGCTTTATCAAACTTTTTGCTTGAAAATGCTCCATTTATCCAGTCTTTTTTGCAAAACTTTCTCCCCGAACGTATGTTGTTTGGGCTCGCTCGCTCGCCACAGTGCAGTACCACGATAACTTTACGCTCACCACTTTAAATGTCACCAGCCGCCACTGCGAAACAATACCGACGAGGGTACAGTGTTTTGTGCACCGAGAGGATAGCAAAGAACGGTGTTGAACCAGAGCACCGCAAACCACATCTGAACCGGATGGTGGAAAGAAAACAATCTAACTATTGAGTCTATGCCCATGCGCACTATCACCGAAAGGAGAAGTAACCTTACCTCGTTACTTGAAAAGACTTCCTCAAAGAAAAACAACTTGCAAACATCCGATCCAACACCAGATGGCAGGAGTATGCCAAGTATGTGTATCTACAGCACACATGCCTTGAACATTGGAGTTTTCAACCAAAAACAGGATTATCAGCCTACTAGTCTTGTGCTTTAGTGAAAGTGAGTGCACACCCATAGGTGCCTAGAAGTCTTCACGAGCTGATAGTGTCACCTATGTGTGCAACAGAGAAATAAGATTCCTAAAATACCCCCCCAACCAACACACATATGGTTATCCATGGTGCTGTCCTAGGACTCACGTGATTGGCCCGTGGCACTGGTTCTGGATGTTCCACAGCAGGCTGGGGGGTGCCACCTCTTTGCAGAAGTAGTGATGCGAGTCTGTAGTAAGCCGGTAGTAGCCATCGATGAGCGCCACGAAAGAGAGTGCCTTCTCCAGGGAGGGGAACTCGGACTCCTGTGGGGAGCATATAAAAAGGAGTCTGTGAGAGAGAAATTATCTTACACCCCAAGGCTGCTAGGTCCTCCATTTGTAAAGTCCTTTTTTTGTTTTACTATTGTGCAATTTTACATATAAACCTTAGGAGCTGGAGGCAATTACTAAGGCATTAGATTTTCATAGCCAACACTAGTCTCTTAGTTTTCAGAGTTAAGTATCGAAAACTGTTTTGAATTTGATGCTTCTCATTGTAGTATAATTGCATTTATATAGCGCCTACCATCCTTGACGAGGCGTTGAAGTGCTTTACGCTGGGGAGCACGCAGATCATCAAGGTGAGAGGGAGGACTGGCAGCTAGATACCAGGTGACAGCATCCCTCCCCCCCGCCTCTAGGCTCCTGACATCGGTGGGGAGCAACCCTTGACCCTGTGTTCAGGCAGGTCGCTTCCCAAGCCGCACAGCTAGCTCCACCTGTCTGTGCCTGTGCCCTCCGCCCGCTGCTGCCGCGAGTTCGAGCCTCTTGTGGCCGCTCTCATTTTTCACTACTTGCTCTCTGTAATTTTGCCCGCACCTCTGGGCTACTGTGTTGCCTTTTGTTGGTATTGTATTTTGTGTTGCCTTTTCAGTTGGTATTTAATTTTGTGTTTCCATGAAGCTCCCCTGGTTCCCTCATCCCCCGCTGCACACTGATTTTTCCCCCCAGCTGCTCCTCCCTCGCACCTCCCCTTCTTAATGGCGCCCGCTGCGCGGTGAGGAAAGCGACCCTTGAACCTGTGTTCAGGTAGGTCGCTCCCCACGCCGCACAGCTAGCTCCACCTGTCTGTGCCTGTGCCCTCCGCCCCCTGGTTCCCTCTCCCCCACTGCACTCCAATTTTTCTAGCCGCTGCGTCCCCTGCGGCCCCTCTCCCCGCTCGCCCATTCGCCCATTTGCCAGAGGCGCGCCTGTCTGCGCCAGACCGTGCCTGGACAGCGCCCAGCGCCAGACCCCCTGGCCCCCGCGAGCGCCACGACACCCATCACCGCTACGACGCCAACCTCTTCCACGCATCAACACCGGCCATTCATCTACCTGCTTCCAGGCCACCCCGAAGCACACCCACGGACCCTTCACCTGCCGAAACTGCAGCTTCCCCAGCCAGCGTACACCAGCACGACCTGCCCCTCCCAACAGGGCAGGCCACAACCATCTCAGATGCATACTACTCAACAACCGCTCCGTCCACAGGCACACCGTCGAACTCTGGGACCTGCTTGACTCATCCTCCCCGGACGTCGCCTTCCTGACGGAGACCTGGATGAGCACCTCATCGGCACCTGACATTGCCATAGCCATCCCGGATGGCTACATGATCACCCGCAGGGACCGCATCAACAGACCGGGAGGAGTAATCGCCATCGTCCACAAGAACACCCTCAGAATATCGACCAGCACCGAAGACACCCTCAGCTCCGCCGAACACCTGCACTTCCAGATCCACATCGATCCCAACACCACCCTCAGAAGAACCCTCCTCTACAGACCCCCTGGACCCCAGCCACAGTTCAGCGACTCCATCACCGACATCGTCAACTCGCACGCCTTGGCCTTCACAGACTGCATCCTCCTCGGAGACCTGAACTCCCACATCGAGAACGCCAACGACAGCAACTCCACTACCCTGCTCGCCAACCTCGCCAACCTCAGACTCAAACAGCTCATCACGACACCCACACACTCCGACGGACACACGCTCGACCCCATCTTTTCCGCCAGCAACCACATCACCTTCAGCCACACCGCCCAACTCCACTGGACCGACCACCCCTGCATCCACTTCTCCTTCAAGAAAAACACCGCACACAACGACCCGCAACAAATCTCCCACTGCAGCTGGAACAAGGTCACCGAAAACTAGCTAATCACCACCCTCGCCCGAGACCTACCAATCGACCACACCGACACAGCCATCCGTAACCTCAGGCAGTGGATCAACGACTGCGCCAACACCCTCGCCCCGATCAAGAAACCCTCAAACAGACGCACCAACAGAAGGGCCATCTGGTTCACCACTGACCTCCAGGCATCTAAGCAGACCTGCCGAAGACTCGAGAAGAAGTGGTGCCACGAACAGACACCAGACAACCATACAGCCCTCAAGAACGGCAGCCGCAGGCACCACCAACTCATTTGAACCGCCAAAAGAGCCTCCTTCAAAGAAGGCACCAACAACGCACACAACAGCAAAGAGCTCTTCAACATCGTGAACAAACTCGCCAACCCCAGCTCCAGCTCTAAGGACATTCCCCCATCCCAAGACCTCTGCAACTCCCTTGCCACCTTCTTCCACCGCAAGATCATAGACATCCACGACAGCTTCAACGCTCAGACCCCCCCGACAGCTGATGACACCTCAGACCCACCGCCCCCCAGCCACACCGGCCTCCTCTCCTGGAACCACGTCAACGACGAAGACACCATCAAAACCATGAACACCATCCACCCTGGCTCACCGTCAGACCCCAGCCCTCACCACATCTTCAACAAAGCGAGCTCCATCATCGCACCCCAACTCCGGAACATCTTCAACAGCTCCTTCGAGATCGACACCTTCCCGGAGAGCTGGAAACACGCCGAGATCAACGCCCTATTCAAGAAACCCAAGGCAGACCCAAAGGACCTCAAAAACTTCCGGCCCATCTCCCTGCTCCCGCTCTCGGCGAAAGTCATGGAGAAGATCGTCAATAGACAACTGACCCGCTTCCTTGAAGAGAACAACACCCTGGACTCATACCAATCCAAATTCCGCAGCAACCACAGCACCGAAACTGCCCTCATCGCCGCCACCGACGACATCAGGACCCTGCTGGACAACAGCGAAACCGCGGCCCTCATCCTCCTAGACCTCTCAGCCACCTTCGACACCGTCTGCCATCACACCCTATGCACACGCCTCCACAACGCAGGAAACCGCGACCAAGCCCTGGACTGGATCATCTCCTTCCTCACCGACAGAACTCAAAGAGTTTGCCTCCCTCCATTCCGATCTCAAGCCACTAAAATCACCTGTGGCGTACCCCAAGGATCATCCCTCAGCCCGACCCTTTTCAACATCTACATGACACCACTCGCCAACATCGTCCGATCACACATCCTCAACATCGTCTCATACGCCGATGAAACCCAGCTGATCCTCTCCCTCACCAAGGACCCCACCACAGCCAAAAACAACTTCCATAAAGGCTGTCACTGAATGGATGAAGAACAGCCGCCTGAAACTGAACTCGGACAAGACGGAGGTCCTCATCCTCGTCTCCACCCCCTCTGCCTGGGAAGACTCCTGGTGGCCGGCCTCGCTGGGAGCTGCACTGACAACCACCGACCAGGCACGCAACCTGGGGTTCATCCTGAACTCAGCACTGTCTATGACCCAGCAAGTCAATGCCGTCTTCTCCTCCTGCTTCAACACTCTCCGCATGCTTCACAAGATCTACAGATGGATCCCCACCGGAACAAGAAGGACGGTCACCTAGGCCCTCGTCACCATCAGGCTGGACTATGGCAACGCCCTCTATGCGGGAATTACGGCCAAACTCCAGAAAAGACTTCAACGCATACAGAACGCGTCCGCACGCTTCATCCTTGACATCCCCCGCCACAGCTACATCACTGCCCACCTGAGGGATCTGCACTGGCTCCCCATCAACAAGAGGTTCACCTTCATGCCCCTCACCTACGCTCACAAAGCACTCCACGATGCCGGACCAGCATACCTCAACAAACGACTCACCTTCTACACCCCCAACCACCAGCTACGCTCCGCTGACCTCGCCCTCGCCACCGTCCCATTCATCCACCAAATGACCACCGGCAGCAGATCCTTCTCCCACCTCGCCGCCAAGGCATGGAACACCCTCCCCATCCACCTGCGTCAGACCCAGGACCTGCTGACCTTCAGGAGACTTCTCAAGACCTGGCCATTCAAGCAGTAGCAGCCCCCCCCCCCCCCCACTTAGCGCCTTGAGACCCTCGCGGGTGAGTAGTGCGCTCTACAAATGCTTGATTGATTGATTGATTCAGGGCTCCGGAGGGAAGGCCGGCTTTGCTCGGGCCTGAAGCAAGAACATGTGTAGGTTTCACTGTGGGATATAGCATTAGCACAACTGTTGCACAAAAGTCGCACAAGTGTTGCACAAGTGTCACACGAGTGTTTCCAGAGGATTATGGTTTCGAAAATGCTGAATCATTTACTTGGGGACTTTCGTACCTTTAACCTTTATGTCAGCCATTTAGACAATGTCGAAATTAAGCCAATACACCACTTTACGCAGTTACGTGCCATTTGCAGCAAAAATATACTGCAAAATGCACCACATGCTATAAAAATATACAGAGGACACAAACAACAGAACACGAGTGGCTGCAGGTGGGGGCGATTTTGTTTAATGCGTTCTGACGCTAAAAATTGTTGCGGGGATGCAGTTCAAGCTAAAACGGAGTGCGAAATGACACACTGCATTTTGCGTAATTACGCACGAAAGCAAATTATGCGGATTCAACCTACCCCTAGTACAGATGCCACTGCGGACTGATATATGTGCCTCACCAGAGGGATTACTCGGCCCGGGAGCTATTGAAGATTCCATGGTGAGCTCGGGGGCCTCTGCGCCTTTGGGGTCACTTCGTGCCGCGGATAAACTTCCGGAGAGCGGCGGACCCGTCTCCTGGTTAACCAAATGCTTCATCTCTTAGACAAGGTGGCCTGTCTGGAATTATTTTCCACCCAAAGTGCTCCTGTTGTGGCTTTCATAAAAAAATGCACCACCATGGCATTGGAGAGAGTGGCATAACGCAGGCAGACTGTGATCTTGTGCTCTGAATAACCCAAGCATATGGATCATTTCACAGTTGATTCGTAGCGCTATAGTGATGATGGATCGTGGTGCACAGATGGCAGCCATGTGCGACTGTATGTGGAGATGGTCCTTGTGCACAAAAGAAGGTGCAAACAGAAGCTCCTGAAAAACTTGGAAAATCACGTGGGATACTGACATTATGAACAGTGCCAAAGGAATTATGCAATTTTACGGCTGGGGCATTTTCCGCATAACTATGGATTGGCTGAATTTGCCACATAATCCATCATCTGCTGCATAATCTGCAGATTTCAGCAACAAAAAAATGTTTCTAGGATCATAATTTACTATAAATGCGGTAACAAGTTTGACTGCTCACCTTTCAGTTGCTTATTTCTGTATTTAGGTATCAGAGTGGTACTGATGAGGGGAAACCTTTGCCTAAAAAGTCATATTATTTGTTAAAATACAACGACATTTTCTACTTGCCCTAATCGCCTGAGGGGACATAAAGCGTGCAAAATGTAATATTATGTCAAATGGAGAATATGTAATACTTTTCACGTAACACAAAAATCTGGACTTGCAGCAGCTGCCCGTGCTCAGGAGGGGCTCTTCTGGCATTCGAGGGTATCTACACAGCTGCAGCAGAAGATGTTCGCCTGGGCGCAGCTGAAAGATCATCAGAGCATCTCACAGCCACATGGACCCACGATGACACGCTGAATGTCAACAAGCAGTGGACAGGTCTCGAGCTCTGCATATGCTCATGTGTATGGAGCTATCAGGACGCACATTGCTGTGGCCAGCAGAGATTCACGCTGCAGCCACATGGACTTCAGTCCATGCCAGTGAGCAGCGCATCTGTGGCCAAGGTCTCCTAGCAACATAGCATGTTGACTTCAGAGCTCTTCTCTGCCCCCTGATTGGCCATTTCCAGGCCTTTTCTTGTAAATTGTTATGATCTGGTGGTGCCCAAAGGCACATTAGAACTGGCCCGAGGCTGGATCGTACAGTTGGGAGACTGGCAATCATGCCTGCCTCGTACTCCGGCTAGGGAGGCGAGTGCGACTGGCTTTTGAGATGTTACCCAGGCCAGTGGCCATGGCACTAAAGAAAGTGTGATACTCAAGAGGCTGCCGGTGTCTTTGCACCATCTTGGACTATTCCAGTCCTTGGCAGACCAGCGCTTCTCACTTGTGCCATATTTAACCCTTAGGTCTAGAATCTTCATGCTCCCAGAATGCCTTGCAACCACTGCATGTTAATGACGTGCCACGTGCTTCCTAGTGCCAGCTTCCTCCTCCCCTTGTTTTCTTCTCCACACTTCTTCTAGAGGTGTGACACTCCAGCGAGTGCATAAGAAGTCAACATACAAGTTGAGAGGGCGGAACGTACCTTCAACTGCACCAAGATTGTGGCCATTACCAAGAACTACCAACGCTGAGAGAGCATCTGAGACCCAGCACCGCACGAGTCAAAAAGGTGACATCAATTGGATAAAACACTACACAAGAGTGCAATCAACCATGGAGGACAACGCACGCAGGTTCTTCTAGGTCAGGATATCAGTGCTTAAAGGCAATGCACACAAGTCAACAAGGAAGCATTTGAGAAAGACAAGAGGATTCAAGATAGCAGCTATTAGTAAGAACCACAAAGCACACACCAGGGTCACCAACAAGCCTAGAAGTAGCAGTTACCAGGAATCTCACAATGATGGTGGCACTTCATGAAGACAACACAAGCCAGGATCACACACGTCATGATATTGGCCCTTATCAGGAACCTCTTGGGTCAAGGCTGTAACACTTAGAAGGGATGCAGAAGTCAAGAGAGCGGCACTTTATACCGGAAAAAATAAGCCAAGATTGAGGCACTTAATAGGATCCACCCAAGTCATGACAGTGGATTGTACTGTTTGACAAAAAATCAAAATTAGTAGCACTGAACCACAAAAGTCAAGATTACAGCACCTATCATGGACCACACAAATCAGTATGATGCACATACTGCAGAGCACAAACAGCACACTTTTTGCAACCCACAAAAGCCAAGGAAGTGGCACGTACCAAGATCCTGTTGTCCCGCTTGGTGATGGTGACGACTCGACTCTCCACCGGCGCAGTCTCACAGCTGTCTTGCTTGATGCTGATGTCGACGATCTCCGCGAAGTCACAAAAGAGCTGCCACTTCTGCAGAGAGAGCAGAACTTGGTGTTTGAGGGGTGAGAACAAGGTTGAAAACTGAAGTGTCACAGATAGGGAATGCTTCCGTTTGACCCAGACTTGTGATTCCTCCCAGGAAGTTGCGGGGAAATTGGGTCTGGTGGTCTGGTAACCACTTCACAGGATTGACTGCCTCAGCCCACAAAGCCCTACCATGATTAGGACACATTAGTGCACCCTGCACTGCTTTCCACCTTTTGCTCTTGCTCCCTGCAACAGTTAAGCGGGTGGTTGTCACCCTGTCTACACCACCGTACTTTACCCTACAGAACTCCTGGTTACCCGTCCACAAGGGTTGGTGTTCACACTCAACCACCATCCATTTGCAACCACAAGCAGACTCGAACAACCTTGATCCTTTCATGCTCTTTGCAGGTGCCCAAGTCCTAAAGCCCGCCCTGTATACAACATCATCAGCCACCCTAGATCCGGACCTCACACCACCAATGAGCAAGCCAACAGACCCTGGTGCTGAGAGTAGGGGTACATTTCTAGGCTAGAACTGTTCAAGGGTCTGTGACCTTGGCACCCATGGAGGCACTGCACAAAGGTGTTTGTGCATGCCCAGTTCTTACCAGGTACATGAAATACACACCTGTTCATTCATATTTCTTTGTTCCAGGTTGATTGGCAGTGATAAATATAGATTATACATTTGCCATTGAATATAGGCTGGAACTGCATTTTCTTCTACGCACCGTGGGTGGTGAGTCTAGTTCCATCACAATTTGTGTAATCCAGAGTCTGTAAAACTCACAGTGAGGCATAGTCGCCTACTATGAGCGGCACACGGAGGTGGTCAACTCATTACCACCTCACTCGGAGATACCTAAACTGGACCTTCTCCACCCATGCCGGGTTGTGGTTACTAACTCTGCACTGGACACCCGGAGAGAGGAGAGGAAATGGTAAAGTCTTGTTCACATTTCAGTACAAGGTTATCCCCATAGCCTACATCTTGCACCGATGGTGTCAAGTCTCACTGTGCCCCATACATCAATCACTGATACATGCTTTCTCTGGTCTTTCATTTTTTCTCTTTCCCTCCCCTTCCCTCCCCTCCTCTCTCTTTTCTCTCCCCTTTCTATCCCTCTCACTCTCTTTTTATCTCTTTTTTCTCGCTTTATGTCTTCCTTTATTTCCCTCATTTTCTCCCCTTTCTCAGACTACACAGAGCCCTTCTCCCTGTGTCTTGTGGGACATTTTCTCACCCATGTGGCCCTTCCTCACCCCCTCTGCCCATCCTCCCCTTCAACTGGTTAATCCTCTGCTCCCGGAATGTCCAGCCATGGAGCCCAGGTAAAGAGCGAAAGGTTAATGGCATCTGCCCGTGGCCCGTCATTGATTGAACCAGCTAGGGCCTCAGGCCAGAAACCCCATCTTTTCCTCTTCCTACCTCTCTCTGAACCCCTCCTCACTAGATCTTGCGTGAACACAATCATTATTCCTATGGTGGTTTATTGGTGACGGCAAATTACCACTCCACTGTGGCTAATCTAGCGCCTGGATACACTCTGTATAATACTCCTTGGTGGTTTAACCGTGCCTCCACGGTGTGGCTTCTCTGTCACTCGTGAGCTGCTCCTTTGTCGCTCATAGTAAACTCTGTATAATACTCCATGGTGGTTTAACAGTGCCTCCATGAAGTAGCTTCTCTGTCTCTCCTGAGCTGCTCCTCTGTTGCTCCTAGTAGACTCCGTATAATTCTACTTGGTTTAAAAGTGCCTCCACAAAGTTTCTTCTCTGTCGCTCGTGAGCTGCTCCTCTGTATCTCCTTGTAGACTCCGTATAATACTCCTTGGTGGTTTAACAGTGCCTGCACGAAGTGGCTTCTCTGTCGCTCCTGAACTGCTCCTCTGTCGCTCCTAGTAGGCTCCATATAATACTCCTTGGTGGTTTAATAGTACCTCCATGGAGTAGCTTCTCTGTCGCTCGTGAGCTGCTCCTCTGTCGCTCCTAGTAGACTCTGTATAATACTCTGTGGTGGTTTAACAGTGCCTCCATGGAGTAGCTCCTCTGTCACTCGGGAGCTGCTCCTCTGTCACTCCTAGTAGACTCTTTATAATAATCTGTGGTGGTGTAACAGTGCCTCCACGGAGTAGCTTCTCTGTCGCTCCTGAGCTGCTCCTCTGTCGCTCCTAGTAGACTCCGTATAATACTCCTTGGTGGTTCATCAGTGCCTCCACGGAGTAGCTTCTCTGTCGCTCCTGAGCTGCTCCTCTGTCGCTCCTAGTAGACTCTGTATAATACTACTTGGTGGGTTAACAGTGCCTCCATGCAGTGGCTTCTCTGTCGCTCCTGAGCTGCTCCTCTGTCGCTCATAGTTAGCCCCATATAATACTCCTTGGTGGTTTAACAGTGCCTTCACGGAGTAGCTTCTCTGTCGCTGCTGAGCTGCTCCTCTGTCATTCCTAGTAGACTCTGCATAATACTACTTGGTGGTTTAACAGTGCGTTCATGGAGTAGCTCCTCTGTCACTCGTGAGCTGCTCCTCTGTCGCTCCTAGTAGGCTCCGTCTGATACTCCTTGGTGGTTTAACAATGCCTCCACGGAGTAGCTTCTCTGTCGCTCCTGAGCTGCTCCTCTGTCGCTCCTAGTAGGCTCCGTCTGATACTCCTTGGTGGTTTAACAATGCCTCCACGGAGTAGCTTCTCTGTCACTCGTGAGCTGCTCCTCTGTCGCTCATAGTAGACTCCGTATAATACTCCTTGGTGGTTTAACAGAGCCTTCACGGAGTAGCTTCTCTTTCGCTGCTGAGCTGCTCCTCTGTCGCTCCTAGTAGGCTCCGTCTGATACTCCTTGGTGGTTTAACAATGCCTTCACGGAGTAGCTTCTTTGTCGCTCCTGAGCTGCTCCTCTGTCGCTACTAATAGACGCCATATAATACTTCTTTGTGGTTTATCAGTGCCTCCAATGGGTTGCTCCTCTGTCGCTCCTGAGCTGCTCCTCTGTCGCTCCTAGTAGACTCCATATAATACTCCTTGGTGGTTTAACAGTGCCTCCACGGAGTAGCTTCTCTGTCGCTCCTGAGCTGCTCCTCTATTGCTCCTAGTAGACTGTATAATACTCCTTGGTGGTTTAACAGTGCCTCCTCTGAGTAGCTTCTCTGTCGCTCGTGAGCTGCTCCTCTGTCGCTCCTAGTTGGCTCTGTATAATACTCCGTGGTGGTTTAACAGTGCCTCCGCGGAGTAGCTTCTCTGTCGCTCCTGAGCTGCTCCTCTGTCGCTCCTAGTAGGCTCCATATAATACTCCTTGGTGGTGTAACAGAACCTCCATGGAGTGGGTTCCTTGTCGCTCCTGTGCTGCTCCTCTGTCGCTCCTAGTAGACTCCTTATAATAATCCTCAGTGGTTTAACAGCGCCTCCACAAAGTAGCTTCTCTGTCGCTCCTGTGCTGCTCCTCTGTCGCTCCTAGTAGACTCCTTATAATAATCCTCAGTGGTTTAACAGCGCCTCCAATGGTTGCTCCTCTAAGGTCTGATGATGCCCACACCACACAGTGGTAAGTACCTGCATGCACAGCTCTGTCTGTCCTCACACTCTCTGCTACACAAATGCTTGTGCCCAGCAGCTGTCAGGGTACTGTGCTTCCACCAAGTTACCAAACTCCATTCACCTAAGTAACATGTCCCACATAATCCACGCCACAAACAAAAACATTTACACCATACACTCTGAAGAGTGCCTAGGAACCAGGTGCAAATCAGAGCACTACATGACCATGCCAGGGTTTGAAGCATTATAAAAATAATGAAACCGGGCCACCAAGTAAAGTGGTACGGCCCTCCAAAGGGGCATTGAATGTCATATATAAATACCAACACGATCCATTACACTTCCTGCCTTCTGTCCGAGTGGTGAAGCTGTACAACCATCCCAGAGGCACTGTCTACTTCCCACACACTGCTGGCAGCAGATGGCACTAATATCTGTAGCTACTAAACCCTTTGCAGGGAAATGTGAGTCAGTCTCTTGCTGGTTCTAACCTGCTAAACTCTTAAGCCAAAATAACCCTTCTCAGTACTTACTGGATACTAATCTACAAACCACCGTCCTATGCAGAGAGACGTGTAATACTTCAAGACAGCGTCAGCGGCCCTCATTTTAAGTGCTACCTTCCTTGTTTAAATGGCTGTACCACTGACTCTCTACACATACCTCAGTCTCCCCACTGCTCAGGGAGATACCGGTCTCACCGGAGACCCGGATGAGGGTTTCCACCATATTACGTCCCCCTTGGGAGCCCAGGATGCTCCTGACCAGGAACGTCTCCTTGGACAAGGTCTTCTCCATCTGCTCCAGGTCGATGAGGTACTTTAGCTTCAGGTAGGAGCTTGTGGTGTTGCATGCCCCGATTCTCTTGAATGACCTGCAGAACTTCCTGCGGATTCTCCTGCGTGTCACGATATGCAGCTGTTGTATCTGGTTTCGGAAGTTCTCAGGGATGCAGGCCTTGTAGCTACAACAAGGAGGAAAGGGGCCACTGGGTTACCACCATTGTAGAGACCACGGCAGATTGTGGAAGGAGGAAGCACAAGGACTGTTCAGGAGACAGAAGGCGTGCAGAGCAGAAGGGCTGATAGCATGAGGGACAGAGGACAGAGGAGAGAGAGAGAGAAAGAAAAAGAGAGAGAAAAGGGGGAAAGAGTGAGAGATAGTGATAGAGAGAGAGAGAGAGCAAGAGAGAGAGAGAGAGAGAGAGCGATAGAGAAGAGTGAGAGCTAGAGAGATGGGGACAGTGAGAGATCATGAGAGAGAGAAAAAAGACAGAGAGTAGTGAGAGAGAAAGACGTAGGGGGGAGTGAGAAGGAGATGGGAAATACTTATAAACATATAAGTCATGCCAGTAAAGAACAAGTTACTGACCTTCGGTAATGCCTTATCTGGTAGAGACAGGATCTAGCTACAAATTCCTTATGTGTAGTATCCTCCCCAGGTGCGAGACTCGATCTGGAAACGTTTTCCATAGCCCATCTTTGCATCAGAAGAAGGCCCCGCATGACTCCGTGTGGATGTCATCACGCAATATGATGTAGGAGCCCATATAACCCCCTTGCCAAAGTGCTAACATCAGTTCCTTTTGTGACTATTTTCTGTGTTCATAACATAGAACCACATATCGAAACTGCCTATTGAAACAGTGTGGAAAAATGAAAGACATCATTGTGTCAAAAAAGGGACTGAACATAATTCAGCATGTGAATATAATAATGAAAATATAGAGATGAAGAGGACTCAGTATCAATAAAGACTAAGGGGCATATTATCAAGCACTGCGTTAAAATTATCGCCGCTTTAGCGGCAGAAAACTGCTGCTAAAGCGGCGATAATGGGCTTGATAATATGCCGCAGAGAATTCCAATAGAAGCCCATGTTGACACCAGAACATGGGCTTCTATAGGAATTCTCCAGGGCATATTATCAAGCTCATTATCTCCGCTTTAGCTGCAGTTTTCTGCCGCTAAAGCGGCAATAATTTTAACGCTGTTTGTTGATAATATGCCCCTGAGTTCTTAGTTCAGTATGTGAAGTCGCATAATGAAAGTAAAGAGACCAAAGAGGACTCAGTTCACAGGTCAGGGAGTATGGGAGGGGGTAGGAATCAGTGGCTAGATCCTGACTCTACCAGATAAGCATTACAGAAGGTAAGTAACTTGTTCATCTGATAGAGACATCTAGCCGCAAATTCCTTACTTGTATAATCAAATACCAAAGCATACCATCCCAGGGGGAAGGTCTGCAATCTGAGACCACCAAAAGTTGCTAACTATAGCCAAAGCTGTCTATAACCAGAGAAAAAGACCAGACCTCCACAATAATGTAGGTGAGCAATAACATACTTTACACGTGAAAAAACCCATGGAAGAACCACAGATAAGGAAAGTCACAAGACATTAAAGAAGGAAAGTATCTATGTTAGCATGAAAACTATGATAGAAGCCAACCAAGAAGAACAGAAAACTACTCACATCCTAAAGGGGTTCCGAACCCATGCATGCTCACCGCATAAACACTGTAAAAGGAACCGCAGTGGGAAAGGCCATAAAGACATAGAAGGCATGGGAAGAACATTACCCATGATAGTAGGACAACTTGCCAAATAATGCTATAAAGTAAAGCTATTGTCGCACATTTCCAGACTCGAACACCTTGTTTGATACTTGTGAGACACAGAACAGCAGGCGAAGTCGCCGAGGAAAACCTTCCTGCAATAGGAGTCCTACCAGAGCCAGACCTGCACCAAAGCAGCAAGAGAGATCCATCACCTGTGGGAAAGGATAACAAAAGCTCTATAAAAAAGAGTCAAAGACAACATACATAACATGTGGAGTTGTAAAGGGCATGCTAACCTCAAGGGTATTGGGGCGCTGAATAACAGATGTAAAAAGTTACTCAACTGAATGGTAACAAAGTTATCGACCTCAGAATGAAGAAAAACTGAGCCGGCGAGATATGAACCCGTGACCAAAAGGTAAAGCACATGCCCCTACAGTGCACACATAGTCCGCTAAACCACCAGACCCGACAATAGCAACTGGGGCATAGAAGCAGTCATACCCCTATCAAGATGATACAAAGACTGCTAGCACATCTGCAAGAAAAACACTGACACAGGAGTAAATAAATAACCACCTATGTATAGATAAGAGTAAATCTAACATGTAGAACTAAAGTAAAGCCGAATAATCAGCCAGACAATGTGGACATAATTGTATGGAAACCTTAAAGGCCATCATACCATGTAGGAAAGCAACAGCCATCCAAAACTTCAGCGTACTGTAAATTGCCTGAGACAGCATTAGCAAACAACAGAGTATAAAGCGGAATAAGATATAAAGTATGATAAGAAGAAACCTTGAAGCTTAGCAAAACTCAAGGTTGGTACGTAATCTTACAATATGAATCGAGACCCATGTATAGATGATGCAGAAAACAATTCCCTCATACTGAAACTGGGGAATTTGAAAGAATTCCATAATAGATGAATCTGAGCGATCTATAACACAAACATCAATATGCATATGCCATCTAGGGACCACACGTCGCAAAGTTAACTAGAACAACTAGAGAGGAGAGGAGTTGGCCTAACGGCTAGGACGGTCAACCTTGAATCTGGGGACCTGGGTTAGAGTCTCGCCAATGACGCTGAACATCCTGTGATTCTGGGCAAATCACTTAATCTCCCCGTGCCCTACAAAAAGGAATGTGTCCTCATGTAATGCAACTGGTGCTATGTAAAGCGCTCTGATTCCCGATTCAGGTCAAATTTGCGCCATATAAAACTCTGTAAAAATAAAATAAAAAAAATAAACAACTAGAGTTAGGTAAATGATGAAAAGAGTTGTCCCCTAGAAGAGCAACAAACTAGTAAGAGAAGACTAAAAGCCATCTACAAAAAGTAGAAGCTATGAGGCAAACATATAGTCATTCCATGGCCATGTTTAGGAATACCTTCAGAGAGAAGAAAAGGTACATCATTATAGGGAAATGACCTTCAAACAGAAGAAATCTTAGTAATAACGCAAAGCGTTATAACAACTCCTATCGGAATTTTTTTTATTTATTTAAATGTGTACTTACCTCCGTTCATCCATATTCCGGTATTTACATTTCCCCACTCTGCCCCTCCCCCGCCCCGCCTCACTGCCCCACCGAACTCCCTCCACGGACCGCTACTGGTGGACTCTGAAGAGCGCCCTACAACTGCAGGTTGGGCGTCAGTGTCAGATACTAACTTACGTTTTGGTATGTTTTGGTTTTGGTACTTCAAAGCCTTCCTCGACGTCGATGGAGATGGCCCCTAACCCAAACCGCTCCTCGACCAGTCGCTGGGCTTCGACGAGGACAGATGACGACGTAGTGTCTCCTATATTCTGGCCACCAGCATTTTATTCCATGCTCTCTCAACACCTTCGACCAAAGACACTGACAGGAAACGCACTCCTCTGATTCATGGTGGTCTCCCAGACACCACAGGTGGTATCAGGATCTGTGACCAAATCTGTCTGTCACAAGATTCACAGGTTTTAAACCCTGAAGGCATTACACAAAGCACACTGTTTCTCACACAAAATGTGGAGATGGGCAAAAAAACGGCGCTTAACCACTCTAGGTCAGCGTTGCAAGAGCGGAAAAGAAGGAACGGACGTCAGCGCATCGGCGAGGGGGGTTATATGGACTACGCAGTGCTTAATTTGTGCCGGTGCTTTCCGGTGCTTAGCACCGGCACTTATTTCTCAGGGCCGGGTCTATTACGTTTTCTCAAGGACACTGGTTGTGCTTGCCAATGCTTGATGGCAGCTAGTTACACTGTTTTTATTATGGTCTGTTTTCTATTTCTAACATCCCACTTAATTATCTCTGCCTCAGAACGAAAGCGAAAGTTTAGTTAACTTGCAATTGAACCAAGGGGTGAAGAGGAGTTCTGATGCTTGGTGACAGGGCACGCTTACTAGAAAGGGAGAGCAAAAAAACATTGTACAGTTTCATTGCTATGTTTTGGATGGTAGGAGAGGGGGAAGAGGCACACCGTGATTGAGGTGGGTGTGATTTGCCTCCTTGCGCTGTGAGCTCTTGTTTCAAAAGTGGGAACCGCCACTTTTATTATGTGACGCAGTACAATATACTACAGATCTTGTGTACACAATAGTACAGAGCCAGTGTACAGAATACTATTGAACGAGTGCATCAAGTATTATTCCACTTGTGTATTGAATATTACGGAGCAGTTTGTCTGCAGAGGCTAAAGATCACGGGAAATCAATTTGCTTAATTTTTCTGCTTTCCTAATCAAGATACATATCAACCAGTAATTGCACCAGGACAACTATGGCCACGTGTTTTTTTTGCTATGCTTGCGTAGTTATGTTCAACTTTTAAATGTGAACGATTGACTATGTTCGAAGCAAACTCAGGTTGTTTTTTTAATTATAAAAGTAGCAAATTCACTGCAATATCACTTTAATCCTGGTTTAAGGAATGGGTTCTTCATTGGCTTTGGTTATCTTGATAAAATCTCTCCAACCTGGACATATCTAAAGCAGATTAATTTTTGCATTGCCGCAAGAAAATGTCTTTGATATAGACAGGAGCACATTTTTTTACAATTCCTTATGAAGCAGTAACATTATTTGCACTGACATTTTCACATGAGTGCTGTTTATCCAATATGACCCAATGTGCAAAATGTTTGAGTTTTAATTTGGTTTGTCAAAAAATGGAACTAGTATTTCGATGTGGAAATGAATTGCATTCTTAAATTCGCGGGTAGTCCTGTGGACCGAACCCCACCAGACTGCAGGAAAAACTGGTAGCATCCGGATAGGCCTCTTGCAGAGAACATAGAAAAAGGACTTTCTTCATCACACGAAGCCAGGTGACTGCAGAAGAATGCGATGGGATGGGCTATGGCCGCGGCAGAGCTCCCAAGTTACAGAGGTCCATCATGCAGGGCCGGCCTTTAGCATGGGCAAACCGAGCACAGGCCCAGGGCGCCGACATGTAGAGGGGCGCCTGGAGCTGCCTGTGTACAGGTTATGCAGCAGCCTCTCATTTAAACAGTTTAGCTGCAGCCTGCCAGTGCTTGTTTATCCTGCAGCTCTGCACTAAAGTCTCTATAAGTGAGGGAGTTGTATGACAGTTTCACATGCCAAAGAAGTAGAGGGTACGAGCAATATTTTCAGCAAAAGTTGTGTGGGGGCATCTAAGTGGGTTGCGTCCGGGGTGCTAGTGAAGCAAAGGCCTGCCCTGGGCCCATGTGTGAGCAGCTCAGTAAGTCCAGGTATTTTTTGTTTTGCATTGTGGAACTGGAGGTCCTGACTTTTCAAAGGGATAAAAGTGACTACAAATTTCACAATGGAAGGAAACAACTTGCTCTGTACACCCATGGATTCACTGAGGAAGTATGCAGTTTTATTTCTGGCATTAGGGCCCACGTACTATTTCTTTTCTAGGCGTCTCTATTTCCAACTGTGAGCTAACTACGCACTTTTCCAAATCCCCGTTTCCTTGTTTACCTGGACTTGGCTGAAAGATAACGCTGCATTGTCCGAATGCTTTGCGCGCACCTATAAATCTGTAACCACCGAGACCAGCTCCTACCTTGTTGAGATCCCAAGAACTGAAGGCTTGTTTGCATATACCAACCAAAGTGGACAATGAGGCCTTGTTTGTTATACGAAGCTGTTCTGCACATGACGAGTTCTCCATATACCATGAACTGAAGTGAGACTGAATAAAATAGCTCAGGAAGTAAATGCACCCTCTGCAGAAATCAGTGTGCAAATTGTAGGTAAACAAAAGTTGAATGCCAGAAAGGGCCGCTTAACTTTTCATCCATTTGAGGCCGATATATTGAGTATCATAATACTTGTTTTTACAGTGCTACAACGCAAAATCTGTGCTGTTTAGAGCTATATAAGAAAGCAAGTTCTAATTCAAGCAGTTAGCTCCTTCAGCAGAAATGCCTAGCTCTAACGAGTAAATTGGTCTAAGTGGCTGATACGGTTTCAAAAGTTCAGTTAGCATAATCACAGTGCAGCATTTTTTTTTCTTATGCACCTGTGACTGACACATGTAGTGTGACTTCAAGAGTCTTTTACATTAAAGGCACATTCTTCACAAAGGAGAAATTCACCTTCAGCTCAGGCTCCTTTTTAGCCACCGAGTCGAAAGAGAGTTTTTAAGATTAAGCAGAGCCAATGGCTCAAGAATATAAACTGCTGAGAGTTAGACATTGTTTGTTACAAGACAGGTAGGACTGATGTGAATTTTGCGAAGGCAAAATGATATTTTTCTGTTTGGGGTGCTCCCTCTCCCATAACCACAAATCTGTTTTTGTGACCGTTTATTGTAATCTGGCACCCTCTTGCGGCCATTTCTGTTGGCACTGTAATGCAGTAGCCAATAGTGGCCTTATTGCAGCACCAGCCTTGATGGCAGGGGTTCCTGGCACAACTTCAGGAGACCTGGGTGCATGCCAAATTATTAGGATAACCACTATGTAAATGAGTTCCAGGTAGATGCATATGATATATATTTATACTATGTCAATATCTTCAGTATCTGCCCTTCCTTGACACCCTATTGTAAGGCTCCTTAGCTCAAGGACAGTGCTTAATTTGAGCCAGTGGTTTCCGGTGTTTAGCACCGGCACTCAATTGTCAACACCGGGCCTGGTACAGACTGCCACAAGGTAGCGCTGTCTGGTTAATTTAGAGATGGCCACAACAACAGTTAATATTTAATTATATATACATTAAAAATGGCTATTACTTGCCGCCCAAGCCATTCTCATAGCTTTGGGGGCCTGAAATAGTCCTAAGTGTCACACTTGTAGGAGTGCGATGGTTAGTAGTTGTGTTGGTACTATCATTGGCAGCATGACAGGGGTAATGTGTGGTGGAAGCTGCAGTGGCCTTCTGACGAGAGCCCCAACACTAGCAGGCGGCTGACCCTGTGGCAGGGGGTCCGCGCCTGTAGCTAAAGGAAGCTGCACTACCTGACTTGTTTCCCAGGAAGAGACGCTGTTTTAACTAGCGCTCCTGTATAAAGCGCAGAGGCGCGCTTTTAATCTTCTCTGCTCATCTCTTCCCCCACGGAAATCCTGACGCTCACCTTCCACTCCTTCTGAGTGCATCGGCACGGCACAGCGCTGAACACAGCGGCGGCTCGCAGCAGCTGGGGCCGACATCTTGGATTGGGCTGCTCGGGTGAGGCGAGGCCACGGTCATCTTGGCCACACCCCCACGAGTACCGCCCCTACTTAGGAGCACTGTTCATTGCAATCCTTTGGCACTAGCAGGCGGCTGACCCTGTGGCAGGGGGTCCGCGCCTGTAGCTAAAGGAAGCTGCACTACCTGACTTGTTTCCCAGGAAGAGACGCTGTTTTAACTAGCGCTCCTGTATAAAGCGCAGAGGCGCGCTTTTAATCTTCTCTGCTCATCTCTTCCCCCACGGAAATCCTGACGCTCACCTTCCACTCCTTCTGAGTGCATCGGCACGGCACAGCGCTGAACACAGCGGCGGCTCGCAGCAGCTGGGGCCGACATCTTGGATTGGGCTGCTCGGGTGAGGCGAGGCCACGGTCATCTTGGCCACACCCCCACGAGTACCGCCCCTACTTAGGAGCACTGTTCATTGCAATCCTTTGGCACTAGCAGGCGGCTGACCCTGTGGCAGGGGGTCCGCGCCTGTAGCTAAAGGAAGCTGCACTACCTGACTTGTTTCCCAGGAAGAGACGCTGTTTTAACTAGCGCTCCTGTATAAAGCGCAGAGGCGCGCTTTTAATCTTCTCTGCTCATCTCTTCCCCCACGGAAATCCTGACGCTCACCTTCCACTCCTTCTGAGTGCATCGGCACGGCACAGCGCTGAACACAGCGGCGGCTCGCAGCAGCTGGGGCCGACATCTTGGATTGGGCTGCTCGGGTGAGGCGAGGCCACGGTCATCTTGGCCACACCCCCACGAGTACCGCCCCTACTTAGGAGCACTGTTCATTGCAATCCTTTGGCACTAGCAGGCGGCTGACCCTGTGGCAGGGGGTCCGCGCCTGTAGCTAAAGGAAGCTGCACTACCTGACTTGTTTCCCAGGAAGAGACGCTGTTTTAACTAGCGCTCCTGTATAAAGCGCAGAGGCGCGCTTTTAATCTTCTCTGCTCATCTCTTCCCCCACGGAAATCCTGACGCTCACCTTCCACTCCTTCTGAGTGCATCGGCACGGCACAGCGCTGAACACAGCGGCGGCTCGCAGCAGCTGGGGCCGACATCTTGGATTGGGCTGCTCGGGTGAGGCGAGGCCACGGTCATCTTGGCCACACCCCCACGAGTACCGCCCCTACTTAAACGGGCCATCATGTGTCAGCGCAGCGGACGAGCGCAGCGGGCGCGACGGAGGCGCGCCGGAGTTGCGCCTGAGTTAAGCCCGTCTGCGCCCGTCCGCGGCCGACCGGGACCCGAGCCCACTCCTCCTGGCCATTTTTATAAATACTCATCTCAGGAACTCCTGCTTTTACGCCCTCACAATCCTGATGGTCCCTGTAAGCACTCCCTAGCCCCACGCACATTGACTTGCATTCAAAGCCTAGGGCTTTCCTCTTCCATCAATGCTGTGCCTCATGCTCAGCCTTTAAAACAACCTTTTCCTGAGCCTCAAACTGCACCCTCTGTAAAACACAGCTTGCGCTGCTACTACCTCAATACTCGGTCCCTGGTCAAAAACCAGATAGACATTTTTCTTTTCCTGAAGGAGGTAAAACCTGACATCTTCTTATTAGCTGAAACTTGGCTAACCCCTCACTCCCTCCCCGACGTACTCGTGGCTCTTCCTGCAGAATACTATATTCTGACGGCCAACCGTACACCTGGGAAGGCCGGAGGTGGAGTAGCAGCTATAATCTTGAAATCCCTTCAGGTCAGGCAACTGCCTTCTTTGATCCTTCCGGACACTGAGAACTTGGTGATTAATCTCGACACTGAAAGTGGGTCCCTCATTCTGGTCCTGATTTACCGACCCCCCCAATACATGGCCAAATATCCATCCATTCTGGCAGAGCAGCTGGCTTCATATGTAGTCAGCTACTCTAAAATCATCCTTATTGGGGACCTAAATTACTGGTTTGATAGCATAGGCACAGATACTCAAGCTGCTGAATTGATAGATTTGCTAACAGACCTGAATCTAAATCAGCACATCCATGTACCCACTCACCAGAAAGGTCACAGCTTGGACCAGATATGGACGCATAATCTATCTTTATCCAATCCAGTCATCAGCCCATGTATCTGGTCGGATCATTTCATCATCTATTTCACACTAGAAGTAGGCGGAAATGTCAAACCCAAGCCATGCAAGAGCAAAGAATTCCGCAAATGGAAATCTATGGACCTTCCGGGATTTATTGACATTTTAAACAAAACCGTACCACCACCGTACGATGATCTGGACACTAGCGAGAGAGCGCTGTCTAACTGGTTACTTAACGCAGCTGACCTCTCAGCCCCCTTAGTACGGGTCCCTAATGTTAGAGGAAATGAAGCACACAAATGGTTCTCCCAAGAACTGAAAGATCTTAAACTGGGAGTTCGACAGAAGGAACGGAAATGGAGACATAGCTACTCCCCTCAAGCCAGGACAGTGTTCTGTACCGCAAGAAAGGAGTTCCAAAAAATCTTGCTCCAACATAAATCTGACTATTTTTCTCAAAAAATTTTAAATTCCTCAAATAAAACTAAAGATATTTTTAACATAGTCAACGAGCTCTGTGACGATGATAGGACAGCCCCATCAATAGCCCCTACCCAGAAGTTGTGTGACTCTCTGAATGATTTTTTCAGAGAGAAAATTGTAAATATAAAACGCAACATTGCTAGCTCTCCTAAATCGTCTCCTTTAGATGATATTTTTAATAACCCCACTACATTAGACACCCTTCCTGCTATAGATGCTAAAACTTTTTCAACTCTCCTGGCACGGGTTAAGTCTGGATCACCCGATGACATCTGCCCACCCCACATTTTTACAGAGATTGGGCACTCTATCCCTCACGGGATCCTCTCTCTGCTTAACGACTCACTTAACCAGGGAAAGGTACCGGCAGGATTTAAGCATGCTCTATTGATTCCCCTGATCAAAAAACCCAGTCTTGATTCTCACGATCCATCTAATTACCGCCCGATATCCCTGCTGCCATTCCTATCAAAAATCCTGGAGGCACACGTTGCTAGCTGCCTTTCTAGCTTCGTTGAAACCACTGGATATCTGGAGCATAACCAAGCTGGGTTTCGACCAGGGCATTCAACCGAGATGGTGACACTGGCGGTCCAGAATGTACTAAGAAGCAATGCAGATAGGGACATTCACCAAGCATTGGTACTTCTCGACCTATCGGCCGCATTCGACACGGTCGACCACACCATCTTGGTCGACCGTGTCGAACAGGCTGGCCTGAGAGGCTCGGCACTTAGATGGCTGAAGTCATTTATCTCGGAGCGTACCCAGGCAGTGAGATTGGGAACTTTTACAGCGCCCAAAATCAAAAATGAATGTGGAGTCCCCCAGGGCTCGTCCCTGTCCCCACTTTTGTTTAATTTGTACTTACGACCCTTGTTATTTTCATTAAAAAAGTTTAGCGCCTTAATTTTTAACTATGCAGATGATCTGCAACTGATCTTCTGTCTGGACTCCCCTGGCGCTGCCACCGAATTTCGGGAGGTCATGGTTCACATTCAGAGATGGATGGGCCTAAATCATCTGAAACTCAACCCAGGCAAAACTGAATTGATTTTGCCTGGGAAGAGTGAACTGCATTGGGGACCACACTTCTGGCCTCCAGAAATGGGAGATCCTCCAGCTAAATCCCAAACAGTTAAGAGCTTAGGTATCACTTTTAATGAAGATCTTTCGCTCAAAAGCCAGGTAGGGACTGTGGTATCTGCAAGTTTCTTCCAACTTCGCAAGATTAAGAAGATCGCCCACCTTTTAATCCACCCTGCTCTGATTCAGGTCATCATTGCTCTTGTGCTGTCCCGTTTGGATTATTCCAATAGTTTATATCTGGGCCTACCGGCGGGGCAGCTCAAGAGACTCCAACTGGTTCAGAACCAAGCGGCCAGGTTGATCTGTAAAATTCCTAAGTGGCAGTCTATTAGACCTGGACTGGCCAGTCTCCACTGGCTGCCTGTAGCGCAGAGAGCAGCATTTAAAGCGGGATGCATTATCTTCAGGGCTCTACAAGGTAAGGGCCCTGGATTCATTAGCTGCCTGCTGGTCAGTTACACTCCCTCCCGTGCTCTCCGTTCTGGCCAAAAGAATTTGTTAGTCGTGCCCCGGATCAGGAAACAACGCCAGGGAGGAGGATCTTTCCACTTCCTAGCTTCCTCCCTGTGGAACTCCTTGCCACTGCCACTAAGACTCCACGAAGATCTGTTAGCCTTTAGACAGGCTTTTAAGACTTGGCTCTTTAAGCAAGCTTATCCTTAGTTAAATTTTCTTTCTTTCTGTCACATGTTATGTTTTGCTAGTCTTCCACAGCGCCATGAAGCCTACGGGCGTACGTGCGCTTAATAAATTTAATTTAACATAACATAACATAACACTTATTTTTTTACAAATTAAGCACTGGCATCGGGACTTCTCTCTGTGGTAAGAGAACAATGAAATAGACGGCGTTTGCGACGGGCAGAGCTGGAAAGGGCGAGAAAATGAGTCTTGAGCTCAATACTAACCAATTGCCCTTATTTTAAAACGGCTTGCATATTCGCAATGCTTTTAGTTGCAGGCTGGGTTCTCGTAGCGCTACACATAGGTCACATTCCCCACTGCACCATGATTAAATTATGTTTCTCTGTCATTACACACACACGCACATTCACATACACACACACACACGCCCCCTGATGCTTGGTAATTGGCAAGGCTGTCTGTTGTATTTGGCAGACTTGCTGTACTTTCTAGAAAGCGCATCATAGACAAAAAACTAAAAAGAAAGTAATGAAGCATGTGCAATCCATGTTGACTAATATAGGTGTTTTACATAAATGCCAATGTTCAGGGTTCGGGTTCAGGCAACCTGGCGGGTGGAGCCAGTGGGTGGAGTTGGTAAAATGGACGTGGCCTCCTACAAAAATTTGAGCACCTGAACTTCATATTTTACAAATTAAGTACTGGGACTACGGCGACGTCACATCCTGTGATGACGCCAATATGGAGTTACACTGCTCCCTCTTCCGATGACTGGGCGTGCTATGAAAAATGTTTCGGATCCAGTGTTGTGCCTGGGGAGGATTATACAAGTAAGGTATCTGTGGCTAGATGTCTCTGTCAGATGCAAGTATTACTGAGAGCGACAGAGAGAGAGAGACAAAGAAGAGAGGTGAGTAGGAATGTCTGAAATGAGAGTGGAGAGACAAAGGGGTGCAGATGGGGAGAAGAAGAGAGAACAGAATCTGCTGTTAAGCAGAGAGAAAAAAATAACGGGGAAAAGAGTTAGTGAGAAAGAAGACAGAATAAGAGAAACACCGGAGAGAAGAAAGGAGAGTAAAAACTTAGAATGAGGCGGCGCTCTTTGTTTGTCTTAAGCACGGGTGCGCGCTGCCTAGGAACGAGCTCTTGCCCCGCAAGGGTGCAGCGCCCCCCAGAGCTGAGCGCGTGCTCTATTCTGCCATCCTCCTCCTGTCCGTGGACCCCCTCAAGTCCATACCCTCTAATAACTGGATCGAGATCCATCTGTACCCTGGCAACAGTCAACTTTACCAGGAAATCTTCTCTTCCAGTGACATTGAACGACTTGAAAACTATCTCAAGTGAATCCAATCATCAATCTCAAGCACCTGCCTTCAGACCAATCTGGCGAAGACGGAAACGCTCTTGCTCGGCCGGGCTGCGCGCCTGCAGCAGCGTCAAGCCTGGACTTCCACCAGAGGGCTTGACAGCTGCCCCAGCCGCTCTCAGACACTGAAGAATCCCCTGGATCCACTCTCAGTACTGACCTGACAGCCAAAGAGCAAATCACCAGGAAAGACAAGGAAGCTTGGTACCAGCTCTCCCCCATCATGGAAGTGAAATACAGTCTTCCAGTAACCGACTTCAGGACCACAGGGCAAGCCACGGCCCTCCCACCTGGAAGGAGGGAACCCTTTAGTCAACAGTTTCCCAAACGCCTCCCAGGCACCCTCCAGGCCATCCTAAGTGCTGGGGCAGGTCCTTTAAAAGGCCTGCAGATGCTCTAACACATCACCCTACACTCAAGGATCTATGCCTAGTTGCCCTCTGGGTGCACATCCTCTTCTCGTCCAGGTGCCTCGCCTTACCAGGCCTGAATATTCCACCCCGCTCGGCCCCGAAAGCATCTTGGGTGGACAATGACACACCAGGAGCTAGGTCATGGCAAATCTCTCTCCCCACAGGCATGCGCTACAACCTTACCACAAGGTGGGCTCTTCCAGCTACTCACTCAAATATATGCACAGTGTGTGCTGCTCCCTCACAGGCGTAAAATGCTCATGATCTTACCCACACCAGTGCACTATCTTCTTACCTCACAAGCACACACCTCCCTTTTTCTTACCCGCAGGTGTTCACTGTCTATTCGTTTACCAAGAGCGTGCACTGTTGGTGTTCACATACCCATAGCTGTGCTCCCCGGGTGTGTGTTGTCCTTCCTCTAACCCTGGCTTGTGGTGCACACAGATGAGCCCTGTCTTTCCACTGACCCTGTTAGTCATTCTGGTGTGTGCTCCTGCCCCTTAGTTGTGCCCACCTTGTAAGGTAAGTTAAGTTAAATTAAGTTATGTTGTGTACTCACCTGACGCAATCCAGGATCTCCTGTGGAGACTTCCGGCTCTCCTTGGCGATGCACAGCATATCCAAGACTGCTAGGGCCAGGAATTCTTCCTGCATCTCCAGACTAATCTCCCCCTCCCGGCCCCTACTGATGAAGTCACTGCGACACTGAGGAGGAGAAAAGTCACCAAGAGGGTCAAAGACATGAACAGCAACCGGCGACCAAGATATGACACCACTGTCATGGACTAACTCCAAACTCGATCATGCGAGAGCTGTAGCTGGGTTGAACAGGGTGTTAGGGCCTTTGTAACATAACTTCTGTATTTGTTCACCCCAGGAGGGGCTATCATGGAGCTGACTAAAATAACAGACGCTTATTATTACCCAAATCAATGGTATTCATTTTGAAGACGTCTGGAAGATGAGAGGGTGAGTGGACAATGCGGTCAAGTACAGATTCCTACAGTGGATGCATTAGTCTACTTACTGCCTTTTCTTCTTGACTCTGCACTCACCTGTGCGAACAAATAGTCGATAACCGCACAGTTCAGTACAGCGCTGCCCTCGCTTCTCCTCAGTCCACAGCGCATGGACTTGGGGTTTCCAAGTCCAAACCAGTTGGCAAAGAAAAATCTGTCAAATTCACAAGAGTAATAAGGTGTGTGAGATTAAAAACAAAAAATGGAAAGTATTGCTGTCCTTAAAAATGCATTAACACTGAAAGCCGGTGTGGCCTTTGTAAAAGAAAGACCCTTAAAGAGAAACCAGCCCATAGCCTGTGTGTGACCCCAGTAAGAGGAGGCAATGGTGTGAGAAGGTGGCCTGGTATATGCTGCCCACTAGTTCTAGTGGGCACCTTGTTTCAGTCCAAACAACCCCTTATGGTGAATGGTTAAAGACAACCTTTATTGAAAGCTATCCTAGTGGTAGCTATGGAGAGCAGCCTTCAGGCTAAGTCTTGAAGGAATGTAAAGCAGCTTGTTTTACCAGTCTATAATCTCTTGAATGATCAAATGAAAGGAGAACCACACCAGGTATATATTCAAAATATATGTATTTAAGATAAAACACACCCCTGTAGTCTTTTTATGAGACTTGAGTTCGAAGTACTTTGTTTACAAGTTAGCAATTATCAGTAATAGCACAAATACACGTTTGGGCCCTAGGGGCGTACCAAACCATATACCAAAAAAGTGATATAAGAACCACGACTGAACTAGACACAAGGCCTAGAGCCTGTAGAATCGCTGGGACCCCAAGGAACCACCCAAGGTAGTGACACAGGGGACCCACGGGGACTGTATGCAGTGTGTAAACACAACCGCTGGTTCCCATTATCTTCTATGGGCAATGTCACGGTTGGAAATGTAAAAATTAGGGACACTTCTAATCGAGTCAGGACAAAACCCTTTTGGACTTAAGAAGTTCTAGGGCCAGCACCCATGGGAGCACCGGAGTACTCGAGTTACCTCACCAAGGGAAGCTGGGTGCATAGGTGTCTTTTGGTGTCGGGTCGCGTCGTCGATTGCAATGGAAGCCTGCAAAGAACTGCTGCTGCCGTGAAGAGGAGAGGTGTCCGAAGAGATCCAAGCCTGGATCTAGGATGTGAGGAACCTGAAAGCAGAGGGGACAGAGTCTGGGTCACTAGCCAGTGACCGAGGGCAGGATGGACCATTGGCCACAGATGTCGGGTGCTTCAGGTGAGTTGATGGGTGTCTTGACTCTTCAGCCACGAGGTCAAGGAGGTGTCGACGAAGTCCATGAGCCGAATTCGAGCTGTTCCACGAAGTTTGTCGAGTGCTGCTGTGTCAGCGATCATATTGGACCCAACAAGCCTTGGCAACAGCAAGTCACAGGGATTCAGAGAAAGGACTGCGGTGCAGACCAGCAAGGTCTGAGGGACTCACCCAGCGAGGGTAAGTCAGGGCACGTCTGGAGCAACCAGGAAAGCCCAAGCAGAAAAGGAGTTGCCTTCGTGGGGACCTGTTAGCCAACGGGCTAGTGATCGCGTAGGAGCCTCGAGCGGTCGCACTTGAAACTGGCCCACAGGTCACTCGTGGAGTGGAGGCCAGCAATCTTCGGTGCAGGAGGTGCTCAAGGCTGGGGCTACTCGAAGCCCAAAGCACAACTTCGAGAAGGACCAGGAAGATGCTGTTGCTGCAAAAGATCACGGTATCCAGGGGTCATGGTTCCACATCACCCGCGATAGCCACGGGCCTCAGCTTTGTTGTGGACTCAGGGTAGCCTCTGGGAAGTCTGGAAATCTACCTCTGGTGATGCAAAGACTTCGGCGTCCGGCGGGAGCTTCAGCGATGAAGACCAGTCAGTTGCTTCTTTGGTGCCTGCCAAGCAGGGGAGTCACTCCTTGACCCCAAGGGAGATTTCTTCCATCTTCTAGTCGTGATAGAAAGTCGAAGGTTCAGGATATATGTTGCAGAGTTTTGTCCAGGGTAATCTAAAGTCCTAGGGACTGGATTCCTATACTTATAGTAAGTTTAGGGGATGGACTAACTCTAAGGCCCCACCTATGGGTGGGCTTGGAAAGAGGGGTGGTTACACCCATTTCCTTTGTCCAGTTTCATGCCAGAGCAGGGGCAGGTAGCTTTGAACTGGACTATGCACAGGGACACCAAGTGTGCCCCCAGTGCAGGACTTCAAAGCACCAGGGAGGGCTCCCACCCAGCCCCAATACACATCTGCCTTTCTGGGGAGGTGGTTACACCTCCCTTCGACAGGAAACCTATTATCCAGGCCTCCCCTGCCAGAGTTTGGTGAGCAGCAGGAAAGTCCTACCAGGTTTAGCCAGTGTGAACATGTCTCTCCCTCTAGAAGGGTGGAATGGCACCCCCGCCGCCAGAACTGGGGGTGGGGGGGGGGGGGGTGGTTGGGTAGTATTCCAAAGCATTTGACACCAAACACGACATGTTTTGATACAGCCATTCCAAAGTTAGCATTTACGGCGAGGTTATAATGCACTTAAGAGTATATGGTATGGCTGTATCACAGAACAGATATAAAGAAGTATTTCCAAAAGCTGCAGAGGGGCTCAGCTCATGCTTGGGCACCCTCTCACACAAAACCAAGCACTCTGCCTTCAGGATTGTTAAGGCCTGCCATAGGAGTGACTTATAGGTTTATATGTGTCTGTATATATATATGTGGATATAGGTAGCCTATACCACTGTAAGGGGTGCAAGCACACCCTTACCTAGGCTGCAGTAGCAGACCTGTGGTGCCATTTTGGAGTGCTTCCCAGGGGTGGCATAATACATGCTTCAGCCCCTGGTTGGCCTCTGAGGTACCTATGCCCTAGGTACATAGTATACCATATACTAGGGGCTTATAAGGCACTCCAGAATCCAATTAGATATGTACCTAATGTACATGCAAACCATTTTAGAGAGGAAGCAGCTAGGCTGTGGTCCTGATTAGCAGGGCCACAGCCAGACTAAGGTCGAAAACAGTGAAACACCAGCAAAACGTGGGGGTACCCATGTGAAGCAGATCCTACTCTCCTACAAATGGTTTCTGTTAGAAATGGGATTTCTGGTTGGCTAGGGCTTGCGCCAAAGCCAGACAGAAACCACCACTCTAGTCAGGGCTGGGGAGTTACACGCCAAAGATAACCCCTGCTCACCCCCTTGGTAGCTTGGCACGAGCAGTCAGGCTTATCCCTGAGGCGATGTGTAAAGCGTTTGCGCGCGCACCCAGCAACAACACCCAAGGCCCACCACAAAGGAAACTCCACACAAGGTATTCTATAAAAATAGCCTTTGTATTATACACAACACATTAGATAAAAACACACACTCTACAATGTGCCAACAGGCACGGGCAGAATTTACAAGGGAGTATATATACAGGGGACAGGGCCACCTGGACCACTGTCAGGAATTAGCACTTTTTAGAACATAGGAATAATACTGTAGTACAAAATAACATATGTAGCACACAACCAGTAACTACTGGTATCAGGTAAGTACCACCTACGCAACCCTAACCCCCTTAGGAAAATATTGCGCAGGGAATCAGGACCTCACTAGCACCACCTGTACTAGGGAGAAAACAACCACCTAAGTATCACAATACCTGTAGGGGTAAACGCACATTACACATGATGCATCACATTCAGCGGTGTAAGAACAGGGCACATGACGCATAAAAACACATTCAGAGGTGCAGGTAGGAACAACTGCGCAAAAACCCACATAAAGCCACCACCTGTGGCAGTCCCTAGGCCAACTGGCCTTGAAGGGCAAGGACGCCCTGTGTCCAGAAAGTCAGGGCGCGCCGGCGCAGGCTGCGCAAACCAGCGCGCACAAAGCACCACCTAAACGTGGCAGTTGCCCACTAAGTGCTGGGCAACTGGAGAAATGCTGGGGCCAACGTTGGAGCCTCCCAGGGCTCTGAGCAACTGAAATGCCCCCTAGAGCCTCGCAGGCTCTAAATAATAATGGCCCGACGTTGTAGCCTCGATGGGCTTGAGCAAACACTCATGGCCCCCTGAGCCCCTCTGGGCTCCACAACAAGAAATGCCCCCTGAGCCTCGCAGGCTCTACAACAAGAATGCGCCCCTTCGTTGGAGCCTGTACTCGGGGCTCTGTACACCACTGCCACGCGTTGGAGCCTCGGTGGGCCCTAGGACACCTCTGGGGCAACGTTGGAGCGGCCCGCTGCCTTCCGGGGCCGCTCTTCTCATTCCAGGAATACCCCCTCTCAAAGCGGCCCGCAACTGCGGCGCCGCTGTGGGGGACAGGGGGGCAGAGGCGGGAACCACGCGGAGTCCCGTTAGAGCGCACTGGTGCTTGGAGCAACAATACAGCAAAACCCACTACCCCGGCCTGCCCTCTTCACTCACCGGCGGTAGGGTCTGCTCCGGGCACTCACCGGGACTCCAGCGTCGGTTCTGGACACTCCGGCGGCAGGGCTCCCTCCTCCGGTTGCGAGAGCGGGGTGGGCTCCCGCCTCTCTTCTGTGCTGTCTCGGGTCTCCCTCAGCTTACGGGAGGCCCGACTACGTCCGGGGCACGTCACAAGCCCCGCCCGCAACCAAGGGTTTCCTGACTCCTTCCGGGTCGCTGCAGGCAGCGCGGCGGCCCAGGGTTTCTCGGTACGGTGGCAATGAGGGGTAGGCTCCCTCTTCCTTCAGCATACGAGCGGGGTGGGCACCCGCTCGAGGTCGCAACAATGCGGGGTGGGCACCTGCTCGCCAATGAAACTGCAATAAATCGAGGTGGGCACTCGATATGGGTGGCAAGGTCCCTGGCAGGGTGGGCACCTGCCAGGGGACGTTAGAATCGGAAAAGACGGGGCAAACGCCGGGTGGGCACCGGCTTGCAGCAACAAAGCGCTCCTGAGCGCTGAAGGAAAATAAAAGCGCTTCCAGGCGCTTAGGGATGCAAATAAAGGGCTCCCAGCGCTTTAAGAAGGATAATAACGAAGTCCAGCAAAGTTCTTCCCTGCATGCAGCAGGGCAGGGGTGGGGGGCAAGGCTAGACCCAGAGTCAGCTCACTGGGCCTCCAGGCAGGGAGGTAGTCCAAGTGGCGGTCCTCTGGTCCAGCAGCAGCAGCAGCCCCCCTCAGGTAAGATCCTGGCAGAGAACAGATTCTGTGGGGACACAGCCCCATTTTTATACAGTCAAACCCTTTGTTCTGGGTTCAGGGTGAGGGGGAAAACCAGTCGCAGCTGGTTGGGGAGCACCCTTGATGTGCTCAGCCCCTCACTCTATTCACTGGCAGGGCTAGGGTCGTCAGTCGCACCACAGGGGGCGGGGCCAGCATTGTGTGTGGAAAACCCTGTCCTATTCAGGACCCAGGTGTACTCCTCCCACCCATCTAGCTGCTGATCTCCCCATTCACCACTGGGTGACTCATCCTGACTCTGGGGAATCCCTAGCCCGTCACATGACATGACCAGCCAATCACGCGACAGACACACTGCACACAGAAGTGCCCACCTCTAGAAGTGGCACTTCCACACTAGGTACATGCACGCCGCACACATCATCGCGCAGCATTCACTCCCACGAGTCCGCACATACCAAACTTGGGCCTGCACACCCCACGCATCAGGAACTACTAGGGACACATACACTCCCCATGCATTCCTATGGGAGGGCAGGCCTATCTCACCACATGCACTCAGAGCACGCACGCACTTTACCCTGGGACACAGGGAAAGTGCGCAGAAACCAAAAAAATTACCACACCAAGTCACCAATAAAAAGCCAAAAAGTCCAGGGGTGAACCTGCCAGAAGGCCCAAGTCCAACACAACCCCCTTCCAGCCAAAACGCAGGGCAGACCAATCACCACCGTGATGGACTTCCCTGCTTGGGGCGATAGAACACGGACGCGGGCCCGCAACTGCAGGGACACCCTCCGGTTCTACGCCACGGTGAACTCATGGAATTCTTTCTAACACCACTGTCTGGACCAACTGGGCTACCCCACTGGTACTCCCAAGCTGTCCGCGGCCAAGACCAGGCCCTAGGCCACCCAGGTGCCACCGGTCTTTGCCTAATCACAGAGTGGGGGGTAGTAACCCCTGGCACATAGCGGCCATTCTCCACTCTTCCTCTCTGAAAGACAGGACTAGACTGCCACTGGTTCTCCAGCCTAGGGTCTACACCCTCAGGCGGACCAGGAGTCTCAGGGAAGGTTCTCCTCCCCCTACCTCTTCTCCTAGGGTTCCACCTCCTCTGGCGAGGGGTACATCTAGAACGCCATTCCAACCCAGGGTTTAACCCCTCAGGTTGTACCGGGGGCAGAGGTGGGCTCTCCCACCCTCTGCACCCCCTTCCAGATCCCTGCTCCCTACCAACTGGGGCGGTACCTCTGGAAGAAGAACTGGTCGGGACGCTGGTTACAGACGTCCCACCCTTCAGGTCAGGCTGATCCTGAACCTGGCCTCCCAACCTCCGGCCTAGAACCTTTGGTGGAATAATTGCCTGGCACTCCAGGACTTCTGGGGATTTCCACTCCATCCCCCTGAGGCTATCAAAGGACACATATGTCGAGCGACTGTCTGTCTGGCGCTGATCTCCCGTCCCCTGTCCACCTGACAGTGCGCGGAGATCCCCCAGAACAGAAGTGGTGCCACCCTGGTCACTACACGGGATCCTAGCCCAACTGGGTAGTCCCTGACCCACAGGCTCTTCCACTGGGAAACTCATTCCCCAATCACTCCTCACACTGGACTCCTGTACCCTCCCTACCGGAGCGGTACTGCCAGACTCTAGAACCACAGGAGCCCTGGTTACAGGTGCTCCAGGTCCTCTACTCACCAGGAGATCTCCCTCAAATGGGCTAACAGGACAGCCTAGGTCCCCAACTTGGTGTTCCCTCATGGAACCATCCAAGTCCTGAGGCAGGGTTTCGTACGTCCGGGGACCCTCGGTCACCCTCTCACTCCTGCTCCACTGAGCCAGGCAGTGAGCCCCTACACCCTCCTCGCTATCCTGGGACCTAGCTGGGCTACACTGAGCCTCTTCCACCACGCTGGGCTGGAAGATACCTGACCCACTACTTTTGGAGTCACTCCCTAATGACTCTAGAGAACCTCTAGCCCTTTCCCAGCGGTCTGCTTCCTCTGCAAGTTCCCATGGACAAACAGAGCCATACCTCAACAGGTGTTGGCGCAACCCTGGCGAACAACTACGGAGCATCTGCTCTTTCATAACCAGAGTATACAGTTTACCAAAATCATCTTCTGCGGTAACTCTTACCCAATCAAACAGTGCATCATCGCATTCCCCCAAAAACTCCTCCCAAGAATGGTGAGACAATTTCCTACTGCCCCTGAATTTTAACCTTAACTCCTCCTCCTGGGGAACAGGTACCAGACTGGGGGAACTGGGACTGGGATCTCCTACACTGAAATCTACATCGCTACTACCACTGGACTCAACCCTCCCTGGGGAGCCCAGAAAATTAAAACTGCGCGCAGGGGATAGTCTACCCTCCAGAGCTATTTTGCCTCTGGTGGAGGCCCTCTCAGCCTCCTCTACCCTCTCCCGCGCCAAGACCCACTCAGTCTCTCGCTGTTGCTTCCTGGCCTCCAGCTGCGCCATAGCCTGAGCATGCTCTAACCTGAGCTTCTCTAACGCCAGCTGGTGCTCCCTTTCTTTCCTCCTATCTTCCCACTCCTCTGGGGACAGGGAAAGGGATGAGGCGCTGCCTCCTACGCTGGACCCAGCAAGGGACGCCCTACCTATGGGGTCCTCACTCTCTACTGGCGTCCAGGTATTGTCATCCTCTACCTCCTCTTCTGAATCTTCAGGGCTCCCCCCAGACCCACCACCCTCCAGGTGTGAGGCCCGGGCCCTTTCCATACTGTGCTCAAGATCCCATGGACCCTTTTGCCATAGGACCAGGTGGTCCTGAAGTTCGTACAGGGTGTCGGACTCTCCCTCTGTACAGTACCTTTCTAACTCCTGCCTCTGGCGCCAAGCTAGCTCATAGGGATCACAAGCAGGCTCCATTCTGGCGGACGTTATGGTAAAAATTATACAGGGAACCTAGGGGTCTGAGTTTCACACAGGAGCACACAATTCACAAAAAGATTCAGCAAGCTCTCTAACCCAGAGAACTCACACTCACTTGCCTAGTGCCACTCACCACTCATCCACACACAACCCTCCCCTCGGACTGGTAAGGCAGTTTCTACTACCCCTGATTCCTCAACCTGACCACCACGTGACACAGGTACCAACTATGGGCGCAGGGCGGTGGACAAATGTACAGGACACTATTACGCTGCCACCACTGGATCCCACCCTCTGGTGAATCCAGAAACACAATGCACTAAGGGGGATGATCTACCCTCCCGAGCTAGGGACACCTAACTCACAGTGCACAAAACCACATTTCCAAAGAAATGACAATTAAAAACAAACTTAGAACAATAATCCCTATACCATGTGATTTATCTAAATGCAGAGTTTTGTAGTGCGGCCAGTTGCCGCTGCGGTACAGCGCAAACGCAAGTCCAAATCCCACCGCTGATCACCAATGTTAGAAATGGGATTTCTGGTTGGCTAGGGCTTGCGCCAAAGCCAGACAGAAACCACCACTCTAGTCAGGGCTGGGGAGTTACACGCCAAAGATAACCCCTGCTCACCCCCTTGGTAGCTTGGCACGAGCAGTCAGGCTTATCCCTGAGGCGATGTGTAAAGCGTTTGCGCGCGCACCCAGCAACAACACCCAAGGCCCACCACAAAGGAAACTCCACACAAGGTATTCTATAAAAATAGCCTTTGTATTATACACAACACATTAGATAAAAACACACACTCTACAATGTGCCAACAGGCACGGGCAGAATTTACAAGGGAGTATATATACAGGGGACAGGGCCACCTGGACCACTGTCAGGAATTAGCACTTTTTAGAACATAGGAATAATACTGTAGTACAAAATAACATATGTAGCACACAACCAGTAACTACTGGTATCAGGTAAGTACCACCTACGCAACCCTAACCCCCTTAGGAAAATATTGCGCAGGGAATCAGGACCTCACTAGCACCACCTGTACTAGGGAGAAAACAACCACCTAAGTATCACAATACCTGTAGGGGTAAACGCACATTACACATGATGCATCACATTCAGCGGTGTAAGAACAGGGCACATGACGCATAAAAACACATTCAGAGGTGCAGGTAGGAACAACTGCGCAAAAACCCACATAAAGCCACCACCTGTGGCAGTCCCTAGGCCAACTGGCCTTGAAGGGCAAGGACGCCCTGTGTCCAGAAAGTCAGGGCGCGCCGGCGCAGGCTGCGCAAACCAGCGCGCACAAAGCACCACCTAAACGTGGCAGTTGCCCACTAAGTGCTGGGCAACTGGAGAAATGCTGGGGCCAACGTTGGAGCCTCCCAGGGCTCTGAGCAACTGAAATGCCCCCTAGAGCCTCGCAGGCTCTAAATAATAATGGCCCGACGTTGTAGCCTCGATGGGCTTGAGCAAACACTCATGGCCCCCTGAGCCCCTCTGGGCTCCACAACAAGAAATGCCCCCTGAGCCTCGCAGGCTCTACAACAAGAATGCGCCCCTTCGTTGGAGCCTGTACTCGGGGCTCTGTACACCACTGCCACGCGTTGGAGCCTCGGTGGGCCCTAGGACACCTCTGGGGCAACGTTGGAGCGGCCCGCTGCCTTCCGGGGCCGCTCTTCTCATTCCAGGAATACCCCCTCTCGAAGCGGCCCGCAACTGCGGCGCCGCTGTGGGGGACAGGGGGGCAGAGGCGGGAACCACGCGGAGTCCCGTTAGAGCGCACTGGTGCTTGGAGCAACAATACAGCAAAACCCACTACCCCGGCCTGCCCTCTTCACTCACCGGCGGTAGGGTCTGCTCCGGGCACTCACCGGGACTCCAGCGTCGGTTCTGGACACTCCGGCGGCAGGGCTCCCTCCTCCGGTTGCGAGAGCGGGGTGGGCTCCCGCCTCTCTTCTGTGCTGACTCGGGTCTCCCTCAGCTTACGGGAGGCCCGACTACGTCCGGGGCACGTCACAAGCCCCGCCCGCAACCAAGGGTTTCCTGACTCCTTCCGGGTCGCCGCAGGCAGCGCGGCGGCCCAGGGTTTCTCGGTACGGTGGTAATGAGGGGTAGGCTCCCTCTTCCTTCAGCATACGAGCGGGGTGGGCACCCGCTCGAGGTCGCAACAATGCGGGGTGGGCACCCGCTCGCCAATGAAACTGCAATAAATCGAGGTGGGCACTCGATATGGGTGGCAAGGTCCCTGGCAGGGTGGGCACCTGCCAGGGGACGTTAGAATCGGAAAAGACGGGGCAAACGCCGGGTGGGCACCGGCTTGCAGCAACAAAGCGCTCCTGAGCACTGAAGGAAAATAAAAGCGCTTCCAGGCGCTTAGGGATGCAAATAAAGGGCTCCCAGCGCTTTAAGAAGGATAATAACGAAGTCCAGCAAAGTTCTTCCCTGCATGCAGCAGGGCAGGGGTGGGGGGCAAGGCTAGACCCAGAGCCAGCTCACTGGGCCTCCAGGCAGGGAGGTAGTCCAAGTGGCGGTCCTCTGGTCCAGCAGCAGCAGCAGCCCCCCTCAGGTAAGATCCTGGCAGAGAACAGATTCTGTGGGGACACAGCCCCATTTTTATACAGTCAAACCCTTTGTTCTGGGTTCAGGGTGAGGGGGAAAACCAGTCGCAGCTGGTTGGGGAGCACCCTTGATGTGCTCAGCCCCTCACTCTATTCACTGGCAGGGCTAGGGTCGTCAGTCGCACCACAGGGGGCGGGGCCAGCATTGTGTGTGGAAAACCCTGTCCTATTCAGGACCCAGGTGTACTCCTCCCACCCATCTAGCTGCTGATCTCCCCATTCACCACTGGGTGACTCATCCTGACTCTGGGGAATCCCTAGCCCGTCACATGACATGACCAGCAAATCACGCGACAGACACACTGCACACAGAAGTGCCCACCTCTAGAAGTGGCACTTCCACACTAGGTACATGCACGCCGCACACATCATCGCGCAGCATTCACTCCCACGAGTCCGCACATACCAAACTTGGGCCTGCACACCCCACGCATCAGGAACTACTAGGGACACATACACTCCCCATGCATTCCTATGGGAGGGCAGGCCTATCTCACCACATGCACTCAGAGCACGCACGCACTTTACCCTGGGACACAGGGAAAGTGCGCAGAAACCAAAAAAATTACCACACCAAGTCACCAATAAAAAGCCAAAAAGTCCAGGGGTGAACCTGCCAGAAGGCCCAAGTCCAACAGTTTCACAGGGAGGAGCTGCATAAGTCCAGAGAGTGACGTGTTTGTGTTTTCACTTGGAAAAAATGTATGAACGTAACAGGCACTGATGCTAAACTGTTTACTACTGAGACATGTATTAATTGCTGTACCACATATGTGGTATAAATCTTCCTGTTGTGCATGGATAGCACAATCCACCAGCTTACAGTGAGTACTTCTGAACTCATATGAGCCCTCAGGAGGAGAGAGGAAGCTACGCAGTTGTTGCTCACATAAAAACCTGTCATACTTGCGATTACAGCACTCATACAGTTGTAGGAATCTGTGCACAACATTGATTCTAATGAGGTGATAATGCTGAGACAACTGGAATCCAATATTATGATTATATGTACTACTTTGACACCATTGGGCTTGAACATAGATGATGAACTGTGCTACTTTGTGTAGAAATTAGGCACAGTCGCATTTGTGGCATGTTTTCCTCACCCTATAAATATTGTGTTCAAATTGTACCTTTCTTAAACTGTTTTAGGAAACCCATCCTGCTGCAGCAATTTAGCAAGTAGCAATCTGTGAAAGCTCTCACAATTGTCTTCTTCTCTGATTTCATACAATTTAAATATTCAGTATCCCTTGAGGATGGGATGATGATTATCAATGACATATGAATGTATATTGGTATATTATATATTAATTACATATATATCTGATTCTGTAAACTACAATAGTGTGCCTTAATTGATAAACGACAATACGATTGTGCTCATTATTGTGTTTACACTAACACAGTGATGTATTTTACTCTACACAGCAGTACGCTCTGAGGTAGGGGAGATGGATGGTACGACATAGCACTAAAAGGTGTGGTGTTCTGTACAACACAGCACACTGGAGTGCTTTATTCTCGCCACTAGCCCACACTGGTGCCATTTATTCTTTACATCATAGCACACTTGAATGCTTGATTCTGTACACCACAACACAAAGGTTTGCTTTACTCTACACATAACGCAGGAATATATTTTGTCACAACAACACAATGATCTTTCGAATTCTGTAGAACTTCTGACACTAAATTAGTTACCATATTGCAACACAGGGCAATGAGGTCATTTATTCACTATGAGACGGCACCCTGGGGCACTTTATCCTTGCACGTTTACATACATTGTTCTATACAATACAGCACAGTAAGCACCTTAGTCTACACACAGCACACTAGTATAATTCATTATGTACACTGCAACAGAGTGATTTGACGTTTTCAGAAGGACCTCGTGCACGTGACTTGCGTGGTAAAACACACCATAATACAGTACTTTACTCCAGACAACAACACACGATGAGGAAGGCACTTTCGGGGGTACAACACATCACAATGCAGTACTTTTTGCTATCTTTCATCACACAGTGATGCAGGTACTTTGTAGCATACAACACAATCTGGTACCTGACTCCGTATCACCTCATATTAAGGAGTGCACTTTCTAGAGTGCAACCTAACACAACTTTATTGTATACCAATACCAGACCACACATTCAGGCTGATGCTTTGTATAGTATAACATAACACAATGTGACACTTGCCACCACAATTAATACAGGCACTTTACATAGTACAATACAGCACAAGGTGGCACCTGATTCTATCCCACACCACACATTCTGGGAGATACTTTATGCTGTACAATATAACAGAAGGTGGCACCTGATTCTGTACATTACGACTTGACATGTCGCTTCGTCCGCGGTGAAGATGTGGTTTGGAGGGTACCACGTGGCAAGGTCATGTGACGCCAGGGCAAAGAGGGTGTGATACACGGGCAGGATACCTGGGTGAGGACAGATAATACTGACCATTAACATTACTGACGAGCGCAGACCACAAAACCACCTACACCGTGGTCTGCAGGTTCTAGTTTTTAGGATTACCCACTTCGGGGTCCATAATTTATTCACACTGAGTCGACCTTGCGCCATTACAAACAGGTTAGTAAAACCTTTGTAGGGGACCCCCATCCAACTAAGATACCTTACTGACAGATAACAAGCCTGGATTGTGAACCATGAAGTAATCTGTTTTTAACTAATAACAGATGCTGGTTAGGCGTATGCAACAAAACCTCATGGAGCGAGGTGTTCCAGTGACGTCACTGCTGAGACTGGCCCTAAAAGATGTGACCTGAGTTGGCAATTATCCAAACATGGCAGAACTAACTGAAAACCACCCCCACCCCTACCTCCCCACATACAAACCTGAAATACAAAAGCCCACCCAGGCACTGCCAGCCCAACCCTTCCCACCACTGAAGACACCAACCTCCTCTCCCGCTCACAACCCTAAGTCCTATCCCAGGGGTAGGCTGCCCAAAATACACACTGTTGTATTGTGATTCTTTTAAAGAAACTTTTTCCGGACAAACTTTCTCTACAAAACTATTTCCTTGAATTTCACCACATGAATGATGCTCCTAGGATAGTGAATCCTTTCTGGTTAATACAATTCATATAAAACAAGCATTGGTTAAGCCAATAGGTCTAGATTTGGGTCCTATCCATTAAAGTTTATCAATGCATGTTTTTTTCTATATAGTGTTTTGTTGGGGGAAATACTAGGCCCTCACCAATACAAAATAAAAGCACTGGAAAAAACCAAAATAATGTTGGGTTCAAAAAGCACACATTGCCTTAGTAATCCCAGGCACTTAAAGGTAATACTTTCTGTGAAGATGAACACCTCGTGAAAGAGCAAAATACAGTCAGTTACACGGAAGTAATCCAATGGCTGAAGTGGGCTGACCCACTGCCCATGCTGTATGCTGTAGTGGGCAGAAAAAAATGTGAATGACAAAACAAGAGGCCAATGGATGAAGAGGGCAGGCGGAAACCCTCTGTAAATAACTAAATAATATATATAATTCTAGTAAAATGAAAAATGTTTAGCAAACACCATATCTATATGGATTCCTGCAATCCTGGTTCTTTCCATGATCCCATAGACCCTTTGTTTCTCTTCGGTGAGGTCAATCCTGCCCACATAATCTCCTTCGTCTCCCTCTTTGCCATATGGGTCTATTTTCTTTTACTTTCCTCTCTCCTCCACTTTCCCTATACTGTAGCCAGTCCCTTTTCAGTCTCCTCCTTACCTCTGGCCTCTACTCCTTAATTTTAACCATAGTATCTCTAACTTTATGTATACCATAATTCCTCAGTCCACTTGTAGCTGAGCACCATACAAGCACCTCTTCACTTACCTATACCAGTACTTAATTTGAGATGGTGGCTTTCGGTGTGCGACACTGGCACTTAATTGTCAACACCGGCACCATTACAGTCTGCCACATGGTGGCGCTGTTTGTCTTATTTAGACATAAGCACAACACCAGTTGTTTATTAATTCAATGCACATTAACATTAACTAATACCTGACGCCCAAGCCATTCTTTTAGCCTTTGGGGCCCAGAATAGTTCATATTATGGTCAGTGGTTGTGTTTGTACTGTCACTGGCAGCACTGGCAGGGTAAATGGGTGGTACGAGCTGAAGTGCCCCCCTGACGAGGACCCTGGCACTTACTTTGATACAAATAAAGCACTGACTTATACCATCATAGTTTTGTCCACTTGTACCCCATTGCCATACCCTTACCTACACTCAAACACCTCTGCACTCACCGATACAGCAGAACTGAAATCCACTTGTCCTTGAGTAATGATACTACCCTTACCCATACTTAAACTGCGACCTGCAATCTACTCATACTCAAGTACTCATAACCCTCCCTACACCCAAGCAACTCTACACTCACCAATACCATAGTACTGCAATCCACTTGCAATTGAGTACTCATACCCCTACTTACACCCACGCAAATCTACCCTTACCTATACTTATACCAGGCACAGCAGCTTGGTGGTAGTGAGGCCTGCGTTCTTCATTTTAGAATTCCTCAAACCCGATGTATTGCTGGGACGTGTATCGATTCCTATTCAAGATGCCAGAATCTCGAAACATAAACTAAAGGACTTCATTTCCTCTTAACAATGCTACCGCGACAACTTTAAGGATCTTCTTTCTCTTACCATAAACTGGTGTGGTTAGTCTCTTGTGTGACATCACTTCCTTTATGCAAGAAGGAAGTGATGTCACATCAAGGAAATTATATCTCCTTCAGGTATTGTACCAGAATTTCATGGACTAAATATGGTCTTACAAACATATTGTATTTTAAGTATTGTTTACAAAATGTTTTCCCTTTTGGTGTTCATAATAGAAAATCTACACACAATTGTACAGTATCTTTGTAAACGATATTTAAGACACAATACATATGTCTGACGTTATTTTTGTCAGCAATGTTGTGACATACAAGTCACTTTGGGCACAGATACTATATGTATAGACAACTCCGAATGAGTTCAGAGTGGCCAGACCCCATTGAGTACTGGGATCGTTTGCTTCTTACCACTGGCTTTGGCAGCAGCCATGCATAGCTCCTCCGCGGTGCACGCGCCGAAGGTAAACGTCAGGACAGAATCCGCAGCTGATGTCAGTGGCTCGCGACGGTGGTACAGGAAGACTTGCAGCCCACCCTGCTCACAGGAGGAGAGGCTGCAGGATCGCACCCCTCCCAAAAGGGGTTGGTCCTCTGCCACTGGAACCATGGTGGTGACTGCGGCTACACCTGGTGGAAGAGGGAGAGGTGCCAGAGCAGTGGAATATCAGTACACAAGCCCTGTTTTTTAATTGAATGCATAGTAAATGCAGTTGGATGAAGTTTGGTTTCAGAGTAGAAGCACAGCCACAGTGTATTTCCAATTTTAATTTAGAATATGCAAGCATTTGCACTCAGCAAAAAAAAATACCTGCATGCATTTATGTGTATAATTTAAATTCAGAAGAAAACGTAGAACATTGTTAAAGCAATTGTAAACATGCATTAGCAATGCCAATAGGTCTCGCTTAAGAATACACTGAACTAAAAATCCATGGACCTTAACAACTGCCCACCTCCCACCTGTGCAGCTGCCAGAGAAAAGTGCCACAAATTACCTAGTTATCTAAGACACTTTAATAGTTTACCAATTTCACGTGTGTGCCCCTGAACCAAGATCAGGCAGTTGAATAAATAAACCAAATGATCACCGCTGTGTGGAGGGCAAGCACTTTTTTTTATGGAAGCACACAATTTCTGCCCAATCAAAACATGTACACCTGACTCCCAACATGCGGGCAGAGCCACAGCCCCTCTCCTGGTAATTCTCACATAATTGTCTGGAGACAGCTGCGCTGAGATCCTAGAGCTTTCATTATATAGTTCTGAATCCAAGCCCTAATGTACAATGACAAAATGTACAATCAACTACCTACTGAGAGTAATTTGTACCTTGACTGTCAAAACCAATAGCTGCTAAACAACAGCCTGTCTACGACCCGGGGCCTTTATACTCCTTTTTTTGGAGCCTGCAGATAGATATTAATTAGAAGTGGTGAGAGACAGACTCCTCAGCATACCACACTCAACTGACATCGGTTTAGCAGACGTCTGCCCTACTACTGGTGTTCCATTTCACCAAGAAGGACTGAAACCAGATAACACCAACTCAGACACACCTACAATGCTATTCAGTCTCTTAAACATATGGCACAGTGTAAAGTGACCAGAGCAGCTGACAAGTCCAGCAATGCAGCATCGCAGGGTCTCCAGCACCTGCTATCTTGTAAATGCTTGATTGGACCACAACAAAGGTGGCCTCAATACTTGTACTGCACCAGAATCCACACTGCCTATGACCCAGGGTAGGAATCTGTACAGTGGATGCATTAATCCAGTCCAGTGCTTAATTTGTAAAAAAAACATAAGCACCACAGCTCTCGTCGGGAGGCAACTGCAGCTTACACCACACAGTGCCCCTGCCAGCACTGCCAATGACAGTACCAACACAACTACTAACCATCACACTCCTACAAGTGTAACAATTCAGACTATTTCAGGCCCCAAAGCTATAAGAATGGGTTGGACAGCAGGTAATAGTCACTTAAATGTATATTGTATTAATAATTAACTGTTGTTGTGGTCATCTCTAAATTAGACAGAGAGCGCCACCTTGTGGCCCAGCACCAGAAACCACTGGCTCAAGTTAAGCACTGACCTGGTGAACTTTCTGGAAATATAAAGTATACTTCAAGGCACACTCCGGCAATCCAACAAAATATTGAGTACAAAATATTGTGGGGAGCAAATATTGAAGACTAAATATTGAGAATCAAAATATGAAGGTAAGTTTATAGTGGTAAGTGCAGGTCAATGGTTAACTTGTAAGTTAATGACAGTCCGGCCCAAAGTTTTTGCCTATTGAACTGTCCAATCCTTTCTACCAGAAAGTGGCTTCAGAACTCTTGTTCAAGTACTTGCACGCCAGGATCGTTATCAGTGTGTAATTTGAGCCGGCGGTTTCCGGTGCTCAGCACCAGCACTTAATCATCAACGCCGGAGTTTTTCATGATCACCAGTTAAGGACACATTCATTTATGGTAGGCACGGGGAGATTACGTGATTTTCCCAGAATCACAATATGTGGAACCGATGCCAAGACGCGAACCTGGTTACCCCAGCTCCGAAGTCAGCAGGTCTGGCCATTACGCCACATCCTCTTCTCACTTTCATGGTTAGTGGTTGGTTCTGTTTTAGGGGGTGCTAACAGGAGGAATGGGATGGTGCACGCTGCCTCCTGACGAGGCACTTATTTTTTTTATAAATTAGCCACTGATTGGGATGGTGGTCATGGCCTACACCATGGCCTCCCAAACTACACACTGGCACCCCTTAGGGGGATCCTACACACCGCAGCACATCCCATCCATGGCCTAAAGAAATGTGATCAGATGAACTCCATCCTGCCAGAACTCCAGGGGCTCCCGGTGCTGGGCTGAGCCATCTTCAAAACCAGCTGCATCATTTACAAAGCCATCACCACCAGCATCCCCGCTTGTCTCGAGGGTTGGGGTCCAAAGCAGGGGTGAGGATGCCATTGGAGCACAGAGCAGATGGCAGGGCCCCAAGGGGGCAGGACTGGTGGGCTCATAAGGAGCACAGAGCTGAGGGCAGGGCCCGAAGGAGTTAGGAATGGTGGGCCCATAGGGAGCACAGAGCTGAGGGCAGTGCCCCAAGGGTGCAGGAATAGTGGGCCCATAGGGAGCAAGCAGCTGAGGGCAGGGCCCCAAGGGGGCAGGAATGGTGGGCGCATAAGGAGCACAGAGCTGAGGGCAGGGCCCGAAGGAGTTAGGAATGGTGGGCCCATAGGGAGCACAGAGCTGAGGGCAGTGCCCCAAGGGTGCAGGAATAGTGGGCCCATAGGGAGCAAGCAGCTGAGGGCAGGGCCCCAAGGGGGCAGGAATGGTGGGCGCATAAGGAGCACAGAGCTGAGGGCAGGGCCCGAAGGAGTTAGGAATGGTGGGCCCATAGGGAGCACAGAGCTGAGGGCAGTGCCCCAAGGGTGCAGGAATAGTGGGCCCATAGGGAGCAAGCAGCTGAGGGCAGGGCCCCAAGGGGGCAGGAATGGTGGGCGCATAGGGAGCTCAGAGCTGAGGGGAGGGCCTCAAGGGGGCAGAAACGGTGGGCCCATAGGAAGCACAGAGCTGAAGTCAGATCCCCAAGGGGTCATGAATGATGGACCCATAAGGAACACAAAGCTGAGGGTAGGGTCTCTAGAGGGCAGGAATGGTGAGCCCATAGCGAGCACATAGCTGAACTCAGGGCCCCAAGGGGGCAGGAATGGTGGGTCAATAGGGAGCACAGAGCTGAAGGCAGGGCCCCAAGGGGGCAGAAATGGTGGGCCCATGGGGAGCACAGAGCTGAAGTCAGGGCCCAAAGGTGGCAGGAATGGTGGGTCCATAGGGAGCACAGAGCTGAGGGAAGGGCCCCAAGGAGTTAGGAATGATGGACCCATAGGTAGCACAGAGCTGAGGGCAGAGCCCCAAGGGGGGCAGGAATGGTGGGCACATAGGGAGTATGGAGCTGAGGGCAAGACCCCAAGGGGGCAGAAATGGCGGGCCCATAGTGAGCACAGAGCTGAAGTCAGGGCCCCAAGGTGGCAGGAATGGCGGGTCCATAGGGAGCACAGAGCTGAGGGCAGGGCCCCAAGGAGTTAGGAACGGTGGGCCCATAGGAGCACAGAGCTGAGGGCAGAGCCCCAGGGGGGCAGGAATGGTGGACCCATAGAGAGCACAGAGATGAGGGCAGCATCTCTAGGGGGCAGGAATGGTGGACCTATAGGAAGAACAGAGCTGAGGGCAGGGCCCCAAGGGGGCAGGAATGATGGACCATAGGAAGCACAGAGCCCAGGACATGCCCCCAAGGGGGCAGGAATGGTGGGTCCACAGGGAGCACAGAGCTGAGGGCAGGGTCTCTAGGGGGCAGGAATGGTGGGTCCATAGGGAGCACAGAGCTGAGGGCAGGGTCTTTAAGGGACAGGAATGGTGGACCCATAGGGAGTACAGAGCTGAGGGCAGGGTCTCTAGGGGGCAGGAATGGTGGACCCATAGGGAGCACAGAGCTGAGGGCAGGGTCTTTAAGGGACAGGAATGGTGGACCCATAGGGAGCACAGAGCTGAGGGCAGGGTCTCTAGGGGGCAGAAATGTTGGGTCCACAGGGAGCACAGAGCTGAGGGCAGGGTCTATAGGGGGCAGGAATGGTGGACCCATAGGGAGCACAGAGCTGAGGGCAGGGTCTCTAGGGGGCAGGAATGGTGGGCCCATAGGGAGCACAGAGCTGAGGACAGGGCCCCAAGAGGGCAGGAATGGTGGGCCCACAGGGAGCACAGAGCTGAGGGCAGGGTCTCTAGGGGGCAGGAATGGTGGACCCATAGGGAGCACAGAGCTGAGGGCAGGGTCTCTATGGGGCAGGAATGGTGGACCCATAGGGAGCACAGAGCTGAGGGCAGGGTCTCTAGGGGGCAGGAATGGTGGACCCATAGGGAGCACAGAGCTGAGGGCAGGGCCCCAAGGGGGCAGGAATGGTGAGTCCACAGGGAGCACAGAGCTGAGGGCAGGGTCCCTAGGGGCAGGAATGGTGGGACCATAGGAAGAACAGAGCTCATGACATGGCCCCAATGGGGCAGGAATGGTGGGTCCATAGGGAGCAGTGGTGAGGGCAGGGTCTCTAGGGGGCAGGAATGGTGGGTCCACAGGGAGCACCAAGCTGAGGGCAGGGTCTTTAGGGGGCGGGAATGGTGGACCCATAAGGAGCACAGAGCTGAGGGCAGGGTCTCTAGGGGGCAGGAATGGTGGGTCCACAGGTAGCACAGAGTTGAGGGCAGGGTCTTTAGGGGGCAGGAATGGAGAACCCATAGGGAGCACAGAGCTGAGGGCAGGGTCTCTAGGGGCAGGAATGGTGAGACCATAGGAAGCACAGAGCTCAGGACACGGCCCCAAGGGGGCAGGAATGGTGGCTCCATAGGGAGCACAGTGCTGAGAGCAGGGTCTCTAGGGGGCAGGAATGGTGGACCCATAGGGAGCACAGAGCTGGGGCAGGGTCTCTAGGAGGCAGGAATGGTGGACCCGTAGGGAGCACAGAGCTGAGGGCAGGATCTCTAGGGGGCAGGAATGGTGGCTCCATAGGGAGCACAGTGCTGAGAGCAGGGTCTCTAGGGGGCAGGAATGGTGGACCCATAGGGAGCACAGAGCTGGGGCAGGGTCTCTAGGAGGCAGGAATGGTGGACCCGTAGGGAGCACAGAGCTGAGGGCAGGATCTCTAGGGGGCAGGAATGGTGGACCCATAGGGAGCACAGGACTGAGGGCAGGGTCTCTAGGGGGCAGGAATGGTGGACCCATAGGGAGCAGAGTGCTGAGAGCAGGGTCTCTAGGGGGCAGGAATGGTGGACTCATAGGGAGCACAGAGCTGAGGGCAGGGTCTCTATGGGGCAGGAATGGTGGACCCATATGGAGCACAGAGCTGAGGGAAGGGGCTCTAGGGGGCAGGAATGGTGGACCATAGGAAGCACAGAGCTGAGGGCAGGGTCTCTAGGGGGCAGGAATGGTGGACCCATAGGGAGCACAGAGCTGAGGGCAGGGTCTCTAGGGGGCAGGAATGGTGGACCCATAGGGAGCACAGAGCTGAGGGCAGGGTCTTTAAGGGACAGGAATGGTGGACCCATAGGGAGCACAGAGCTGAGGGCAGGGTCTCTAGGGGGCAGAAATGTTGGGTCCACAGGGAGCACAGAGCTGAGGGCAGGGTCTTTAAGGGACAGGAATGGTGGGACCATAGGGAGCACAGAGCTGAGGGCAGGGTCCCTAGGGGCAGGAATGGTGGGACCATAGGAAGAACAGAGCTCATGACATGGCCCCAATGGGGCAGGAATGGTGGGTCCATAGGGAGCAGTGCTGAGGGCAGGGTCTTTAAGGGACAGGAATGGTGGACCCATAGGGAGCACAGAGCTGAGGGCAGGGTCTCTAGGGGGCAGAAATGTTGGGTCCACAGGGAGCACAGAGCTGAGGGCAGGGTCCCTAGGGGCAGGAATGGTGGGACCATAGGAAGAACAGAGCTCATGACATGGCCCCAATGGGGCAGGAATGGTGAGACCATAGGAAGCACAGAGCTCAGGACACTGCCCCAAGGGGGCAGGAATGGTGGCTCCATAGGGAGCACAGTGCTGAGAGCAGGGTCTCTAGGGGGCAGGAATGGTGGACCCATAGGGAGCACAGAGCTGGGGCCGGGTCTCTAGGAAGCAGGAATGGTGGACCCATAGGGAGCACCGAGCTGAGGGCAGGATCTCTAGGGGGCAGGAATGGTGGACCCATAGGGAGCACAGGACTGAGGACAGGGTCTCTAGGGGGCAGGATTGGTGGACCCATAGGGAGAACAGAGCTGAGGGCAGGGTCTCTAGGGGGCAGGAATGGTGGACTCATAGGGAGCACAGAGCTGAGGGCAGGGTCTCTAGGGGGCAGGAATGGTGGACCCATAGGGAGCAGAGTGCTGAGAGCAGGGTCTCTAGGGGGCAGGAATGGTGGACTCATAGGGAGCACAGAGCTGAGGGCAGGGTCTCTATGGGGCAGGAATGGTGGACCCATATGGAGCACAGAGCTGAGGGAAGGGGCTCTAGGGGGCAGGAATGGTGGACCATAGGAAGCACAGAGCTGAGGGCAGGGTCTCTAGGGGGCAGGAATGGTGGACCCATAGGGAGCACAGAGCTGAGGGCAGGGTCTCTAGGGGGCAGGAATGGTGGACCCATAGGGAGCACAGAGCTGAGGGCAGGGTCTTTAAGGGACAGGAATGGTGGACCCATAGGGAGCACAGAGCTGAGGGCAGGGTCTCTAGGGGGCAGAAATGTTGGGTCCACAGGGAGCACAGAGCTGAGGGCAGGGACTTTAAGGGGCAGGAATGGTGGGACCATAGGGAGCACAGAGCTGGGGCAGGTTCTCTAGGAGGCAGGAATGGTGGACCCATAGGGAGCACAGAGCTGAGGGCAGGGTCTCTAGGGGGCAGGAATGGTGGACCCATAGGGAGCACAGGACTGATGGCAGGGTCTCTAGGGGGCAGGATTGGTGGACCCATAGGGAGCACAGAGCTGAGGGCAGGGTCTCTAGGGGGAAGGAATGGTGGACTCATAGGGAGCACAGAGCTGAGGGCAGGGTCTCTAGGGGGCAGGAATGGTGGACCCATAGGGAGAAGAGTGCTGAGAGCAGGGTCTCTAGGGGGCAGGAATGGTGGACTCATAGGGAGCACAGAGCTGAGGGCAGGGTCTCTATGGGGCAGGAATGGTGGACCCATATGGAGCACAGTGCTGAGGGCAGGGTCTCTAGGGGGCAGGAATGGTGGACCATAGGAAGCACAGAGCTGAGGGCAGGGTCTCTAGGGGGCAGGAATGGTGGACCCATAGGGAGCACAGAGCTGAGGGCAGGGTCTCTAGGGGGCAGGAACGGTGGACCCATAGGGAGCACAGAGCTGAGGGCAGGGTCTTTAAGGGACAGGAATGGTGGACCCATAGGGAGCACAGAGCTGAGGGCAGGGTCTCTAGTGGGCAGAAATGTTGGGTCCACAGGGAGCACAGAGCTGAGGGCAGGGTCTTTAAGGGACAGGAATGGTGGGACCATAAGAAGCACAGTGCTGAGGGCAGGGTCTATAGGGAGCAGGAATGGTGGACCCATAGGGAGCACCGAACTGAGGGCAGGGTCTCTAGGGGGCAGGAATGGTGGACCCATAGGGAGCACAGAGCTAAGGGCAGGGTCTCTAGGGGGCAGGAATGGTGGACCCATAGGGAGCACCGAGCTGAGGGCAGGGTCTCTAGGGGGCAGGAATGGTGGACCCATAGGGAGCACCGAGCTGAGGGCAGGGTCTCTAGGGGGCAGGAATGGTGGACCCATAGGGAGCACCGAGCTGAGGGCAGGGTCTCTAGGGGGCGGGGATGGTGGACCCATAGGGAGCACAGAGCTGAGGGCAGGGTCTCTAGGGGCAGGAATGGTGGACCCATAGGGAGCACAGAGCTGAGGGCAGGGCCCCAAGGGGGCAGGAATGGTGGGTCCACAGGGAGCACAGAGCTGAGAGCAGGGCCTCTAGGGGCAGGAATGGTGAGACCATAGGGAGCAGTGCTGAGGGCAGGGTCTCTAGGGGGCAGGAATGGTGGGTCCACAGGGAGCACAGAGCTGAGGGCAGGGTCTTTAAGGGGCAGGAATGATGGACCCATAGGGAGCACAGAGCTGAGGGCAGGGTCTCTAGGGGGCAGGAATGGTGGGTCCACAGGGAGCACAGAGCTGAGGGCAGGGTCTTTAGGGGGCAGGAATAGACAACCCATACGGAGCACAGAGCTGAGGGCAGGGTCTCTAGGGGCAGGAATGGTGAGACCATAGGAAGCACAGAGCTCAGGACACGGCCCCAAGGGGGCAGGAATGGTGGCTGCATAGGGAGCACAGTGCTGAGAGCAGGGTCTCTAGGGGGCAGGAATGGTGGACCCATAGGGAGCACAGAGCTGGGGCAGGGTCTCTAGGAGGCAGGAATGGTGCACCCATAGGGAGCACAGAGCTGAGGGCAGGGTCTATAGGGGGCAGGAATGGTGGACCCATAGGGAGCACAGAACTGAGGGCAGGGTCTCTAGGGGGCAGGATTGGTGGACCCATAGGGAGCACAGAGCTGAGGGCAGAGTCCCTAGGGGGCAGGAATGGTGGACTCATAGGGAGCACAGATCTGAGGGCAGGGTCTCTAGGGGGCAGGAATGGTGGACCCATAGGGAGCAGAGTGCTGAGAGCAAGGTCTCTAGGGGGCAGGAATGGTGGACTCATAGGGAGCACAGAGCTGAGGGCAGGGTCTCTATGGGGCAGGAATGATGGACCCATAGGGAGCACAGAGCTGAGGGCAGGGTCTCTAGGGGGCAGGAATGGTGGACCATAGGAATCACAGAGCTGAGGGCAGGGTCTCTAGGGGGCAGGAATGGTGGATGCATTGGGAGCACAGAGCTGAGGGCAGGGTCTCTAGGGGGCAGGAATGGTGGACCCATAGGGAGCACAGAGCTGAGGGCAGGGTCTCTAGGGGGCAGAAATGTTGGGTCCACAGGGAGCACAGAGCTGAGGGCAGGGTCTTTAAGGGACAGGAATGGTGGGACCATAGGAAGCACAGTGCTGAGGGCAGGGTCCATAGGGAGCAGGAATGGTGGACCCATAGGGAGAACCGAACTGAGGGCAGGGTCTCTAGGGGGCAGGAATGGTGGACCCATAGCGAGAACAGAGCTGAGGGCAGGGTCTCTAGGGGCAGGAATGGTGGACCCATAGGGAGCACCGAGCTGAGGGCAGGGTCTCTAGGGGGCAGGAATGGAGGACCCATAGGGAGCACCGAGCTGAGGGCAGGGTCTCTAGGGGGCGTGAATGGTGGACCCATAGGGAGCACAGAGCTGAGGGCAGGGTCTCTAGGGGCAGGAATGGTGGACCCATAGGGAGCACAGAGCTGAGGGCAGGGCCCCAAGGGGGCAGGAATGGTGGGTCCACAGGGAGCACAGAGCTGAGGGCAGGGCCTCTAGGGGCAGGAATGGTGAGACCATAGGGAGCAGTGCTGAGGGCAGGGTCTCTAGGGGGCAGGAATGGTGGGTCCACAGGGAGCACAGAGCTGAGGGCAGGGTCTTTAGGGGGCAGGAATGATGGACCCATAGGGAGCACAGAGCTGAGGGCAGGGTCTCTAGGGGGCAGGAATGGTGGGTCCACAGGGAGCACAGAGCAGCTGAGGGCAGGGTCTTTAGGGGGCAGGAATAGAGAACCCATAGGGAGCACAGAGCTGAGGGCAGGGTCTCTAGGGGCAGGAATGGTGAGACCATAGGAAGCACAGAGCTCAGGACACGGCCCCAAGGGGGCAGGAATGGTGGCTCCATAGGGAGCACAGTGCTGAGAGCAGGGTCTCTAGGGGGCAGGAATGGTGGTCCCATAGGGAGCACAGAGCTGGGGCAGGGTCTCTAGGAAGCAGGAATGGTGGACCCATAGGGAGCACAGAGCTGAGGGCAGGGTCTCTAGGGGGCAGGAATGGTGGACCCATAGGGAGCACAGAACTGAGGGCAGGGTCTCTAGGGGGCAGAATTGGTGGACCCATAGGGAGCACAGAGCTGAGGGCAGAGTCCCTAGGGGGCAGGAATGGTGGACTCACAGGGAGCACAGATCTGAGGGCAGGGTCTCTAGGGGGCAGGAATGGTGGACCCATAGGGAGCAGAGTGCTGAGAGCAAGGTCTCTAGGGGGCAGGAATGGTGGACTCATAGGGAGCACAGAGCTGAGGGCAGGGTCTCTATGCGGCAGGAATGATGGACCCATAGGGAGCACAGAGCTGAGGGCAGGGTCTCTAGGGGGCAGGAATGGTGGACCATAGGAATCACAGAGCTGAGGGCAGGGTCTCTAGGGGGCAGGAATGGTGGATGCATTGGGAGCACAGAGCTGAGGGCAGGGTCTCTAGGGGGCAGAAATGTTGGGTCCACAGGGAGCACAGAGCTGAGGGCAGGGTCTTTAAGGGACAGGAATGGTAGGACCATAGGAAGCACAGTGCAAAGGGCAGGGTCTATAGGGAGCAGGAATGGTGGACCCATAGGGAGCACCAAACTGAGGGCAGGGTCTCTAGGGGGCAGGAATGGTGGACCCATAGGGAGAACAGAGCTGAGGGCAGGGTCTCTAGGGGCAGGAATGGTGGACCCATAGGGAGCACAGAGCTGAGGGCAGGGCCCCAAGGGGGCAGGAATGGTGGGTCCACATGGAGCACAGAGCTGAGGGCAGGGTCTCTAGGGGCAGGAATGGTGAGACCATAGGGAGCAGTGCTGAGGGCAGGGTCTCTAGGGGCAGGAATGGTGGACCCATAGGGAACACAGAGCTGAGGGCAGGGCCCCAAGAGGGCAGGAATGGTGGGTCCACAGGGAGCACAGATATGAGGGCAGGGTCTCTAGGGGGCAGGAATGGTGGGTCCACAGGGAGCACAGAGCTGAGGGCAGGGTCTTTAGGGGGCAGGAATGGTGGACCCATAGGGAGCACAGAGCTGAGGGCAGGGTCTCTAGGGGGCAGGAATGGTGGGTCCACAGGGAGCACAGAGCTGCAGGCAGGGTCTTTAGGGGGCAGGAATGGAGAACCCATAGGGATCACAGAGCTGAGGGCAGGGTCTCTAGGGGCAGGAATGGTGGCTCCATAGGGAGCACAGTGCTGAGGGCAGGGTCTCTAGGGGACAGGAATGGTGGACCCATAGGGAGCACAGAGCTGAGGGCAGGGTCTCTAGGGGGCAGGACTGGTGGCTCCATAGGGAGCACCGTGCTGAGGGCAGGGTCTCCAGGGGGCAGGAATGGTGGACCCATAGGGAGCACAGAGCTGAGGGCAGGGTCTCTAGGGGGCAGGAATGGTGGGTCCACAGGGAGCACAGAGCTGAGGGCAGGGTCTCTAGGGCGCAGGAATGGTGGACCATTAGGGAGCACAGAACTGACGGCATGGCCTCTAGGGGGCAGGACTGGTGGCTCCATAGGGAGCACAGTGCTGAGGGCAGGGTCTTTAGGGGGCAGGAATGGAGAACCCATTGAGATCACAGAGCCGAGGGCAGGGTCTCTAGGGGCAGGAATGGTGGACCATAGGAAGCACAGAGCTGAGGGCAGGGTCTCTAGGGGGCAGGAATGGTGGACCCATATGGAGCACAGTGCTGAGGGCAGGGTCTCTAGGGGGCAGGAATGGTGGACCATAGGAAGCACAGAGCTGAGGGCAGGGTCTCTAGGGGGCAGGAATGGTGGACCCATAGGGAGCACAGAGCTGAGGGCAGGGTCTCTAGGGGGCAGGAACGGTGGACCCATAGGGAGCACAGAGCTGAGGGCAGGGTCTTTAAGGGACAGGAATGGTGGACCCATAGGGAGCACAGAGCTGAGGGCAGGGTCTCTAGTGGGCAGAAATGTTGGGTCCACAGGGAGCACAGAGCTGAGGGCAGGGTCTTTAAGGGACAGGAATGGTGGGACCATAAGAAGCACAGTGCTGAGGGCAGGGTCTATAGGGAGCAGGAATGGTGGACCCATAGGGAGCACCGAACTGAGGGCAGGGTCTCTAGGGGGCAGGAATGGTGGACCCATAGGGAGCACAGAGCTAAGGGCAGGGTCTCTAGGGGGCAGGAATGGTGGACCCATAGGGAGCACCGAGCTGAGGGCAGGGTCTCTAGGGGGCAGGAATGGTGGACCCATAGGGAGCACCGAGCTGAGGGCAGGGTCTCTAGGGGGCAGGAATGGTGGACCCATAGGGAGCACCGAGCTGAGGGCAGGGTCTCTAGGGGGCGGGGATGGTGGACCCATAGGGAGCACAGAGCTGAGGGCAGGGTCTCTAGGGGCAGGAATGGTGGACCCATAGGGAGCACAGAGCTGAGGGCAGGGCCCCAAGGGGGCAGGAATGGTGGGTCCACAGGGAGCACAGAGCTGAGAGCAGGGCCTCTAGGGGCAGGAATGGTGAGACCATAGGGAGCAGTGCTGAGGGCAGGGTCTCTAGGGGGCAGGAATGGTGGGTCCACAGGGAGCACAGAGCTGAGGGCAGGGTCTTTAAGGGGCAGGAATGATGGACCCATAGGGAGCACAGAGCTGAGGGCAGGGTCTCTAGGGGGCAGGAATGGTGGGTCCACAGGGAGCACAGAGCTGAGGGCAGGGTCTTTAGGGGGCAGGAATAGACAACCCATACGGAGCACAGAGCTGAGGGCAGGGTCTCTAGGGGCAGGAATGGTGAGACCATAGGAAGCACAGAGCTCAGGACACGGCCCCAAGGGGGCAGGAATGGTGGCTGCATAGGGAGCACAGTGCTGAGAGCAGGGTCTCTAGGGGGCAGGAATGGTGGACCCATAGGGAGCACAGAGCTGGGGCAGGGTCTCTAGGAGGCAGGAATGGTGCACCCATAGGGAGCACAGAGCTGAGGGCAGGGTCTATAGGGGGCAGGAATGGTGGACCCATAGGGAGCACAGAACTGAGGGCAGGGTCTCTAGGGGGCAGGATTGGTGGACCCATAGGGAGCACAGAGCTGAGGGCAGAGTCCCTAGGGGGCAGGAATGGTGGACTCATAGGGAGCACAGATCTGAGGGCAGGGTCTCTAGGGGGCAGGAATGGTGGACCCATAGGGAGCAGAGTGCTGAGAGCAAGGTCTCTAGGGGGCAGGAATGGTGGACTCATAGGGAGCACAGAGCTGAGGGCAGGGTCTCTATGGGGCAGGAATGATGGACCCATAGGGAGCACAGAGCTGAGGGCAGGGTCTCTAGGGGGCAGGAATGGTGGACCATAGGAATCACAGAGCTGAGGGCAGGGTCTCTAGGGGGCAGGAATGGTGGATGCATTGGGAGCACAGAGCTGAGGGCAGGGTCTCTAGGGGGCAGGAATGGTGGACCCATAGGGAGCACAGAGCTGAGGGCAGGGTCTCTAGGGGGCAGAAATGTTGGGTCCACAGGGAGCACAGAGCTGAGGGCAGGGTCTTTAAGGGACAGGAATGGTGGGACCATAGGAAGCACAGTGCTGAGGGCAGGGTCCATAGGGAGCAGGAATGGTGGACCCATAGGGAGAACCGAACTGAGGGCAGGGTCTCTAGGGGGCAGGAATGGTGGACCCATAGCGAGAACAGAGCTGAGGGCAGGGTCTCTAGGGGCAGGAATGGTGGACCCATAGGGAGCACCGAGCTGAGGGCAGGGTCTCTAGGGGGCAGGAATGGAGGACCCATAGGGAGCACCGAGCTGAGGGCAGGGTCTCTAGGGGGCGTGAATGGTGGACCCATAGGGAGCACAGAGCTGAGGGCAGGGTCTCTAGGGGCAGGAATGGTGGACCCATAGGGAGCACAGAGCTGAGGGCAGGGCCCCAAGGGGGCAGGAATGGTGGGTCCACAGGGAGCACAGAGCTGAGGGCAGGGCCTCTAGGGGCAGGAATGGTGAGACCATAGGGAGCAGTGCTGAGGGCAGGGTCTCTAGGGGGCAGGAATGGTGGGTCCACAGGGAGCACAGAGCTGAGGGCAGGGTCTTTAGGGGGCAGGAATGATGGACCCATAGGGAGCACAGAGCTGAGGGCAGGGTCTCTAGGGGGCAGGAATGGTGGGTCCACAGGGAGCACAGAGCAGCTGAGGGCAGGGTCTTTAGGGGGCAGGAATAGAGAACCCATAGGGAGCACAGAGCTGAGGGCAGGGTCTCTAGGGGCAGGAATGGTGAGACCATAGGAAGCACAGAGCTCAGGACACGGCCCCAAGGGGGCAGGAATGGTGGCTCCATAGGGAGCACAGTGCTGAGAGCAGGGTCTCTAGGGGGCAGGAATGGTGGTCCCATAGGGAGCACAGAGCTGGGGCAGGGTCTCTAGGAAGCAGGAATGGTGGACCCATAGGGAGCACAGAGCTGAGGGCAGGGTCTCTAGGGGGCAGGAATGGTGGACCCATAGGGAGCACAGAACTGAGGGCAGGGTCTCTAGGGGGCAGAATTGGTGGACCCATAGGGAGCACAGAGCTGAGGGCAGAGTCCCTAGGGGGCAGGAATGGTGGACTCACAGGGAGCACAGATCTGAGGGCAGGGTCTCTAGGGGGCAGGAATGGTGGACCCATAGGGAGCAGAGTGCTGAGAGCAAGGTCTCTAGGGGGCAGGAATGGTGGACTCATAGGGAGCACAGAGCTGAGGGCAGGGTCTCTATGCGGCAGGAATGATGGACCCATAGGGAGCACAGAGCTGAGGGCAGGGTCTCTAGGGGGCAGGAATGGTGGACCATAGGAATCACAGAGCTGAGGGCAGGGTCTCTAGGGGGCAGGAATGGTGGATGCATTGGGAGCACAGAGCTGAGGGCAGGGTCTCTAGGGGGCAGAAATGTTGGGTCCACAGGGAGCACAGAGCTGAGGGCAGGGTCTTTAAGGGACAGGAATGGTAGGACCATAGGAAGCACAGTGCAAAGGGCAGGGTCTATAGGGAGCAGGAATGGTGGACCCATAGGGAGCACCAAACTGAGGGCAGGGTCTCTAGGGGGCAGGAATGGTGGACCCATAGGGAGAACAGAGCTGAGGGCAGGGTCTCTAGGGGCAGGAATGGTGGACCCATAGGGAGCACAGAGCTGAGGGCAGGGCCCCAAGGGGGCAGGAATGGTGGGTCCACATGGAGCACAGAGCTGAGGGCAGGGTCTCTAGGGGCAGGAATGGTGAGACCATAGGGAGCAGTGCTGAGGGCAGGGTCTCTAGGGGCAGGAATGGTGGACCCATAGGGAACACAGAGCTGAGGGCAGGGCCCCAAGAGGGCAGGAATGGTGGGTCCACAGGGAGCACAGATATGAGGGCAGGGTCTCTAGGGGGCAGGAATGGTGGGTCCACAGGGAGCACAGAGCTGAGGGCAGGGTCTTTAGGGGGCAGGAATGGTGGACCCATAGGGAGCACAGAGCTGAGGGCAGGGTCTCTAGGGGGCAGGAATGGTGGGTCCACAGGGAGCACAGAGCTGCAGGCAGGGTCTTTAGGGGGCAGGAATGGAGAACCCATAGGGATCACAGAGCTGAGGGCAGGGTCTCTAGGGGCAGGAATGGTGGCTCCATAGGGAGCACAGTGCTGAGGGCAGGGTCTCTAGGGGACAGGAATGGTGGACCCATAGGGAGCACAGAGCTGAGGGCAGGGTCTCTAGGGGGCAGGACTGGTGGCTCCATAGGGAGCACCGTGCTGAGGGCAGGGTCTCTAGGGGGCAGGAATGGTGGACCCATAGGGAGCACAGAGCTGAGGGCAGGGTCTCTAGGGGGCAGGAATGGTGGGTCCACAGGGAGCACAGAGCTGAGGGCAGGGTCTCTAGGGCGCAGGAATGGTGGACCATTAGGGAGCACAGAACTGACGGCATGGCCTCTAGGGGGCAGGACTGGTGGCTCCATAGGGAGCACAGTGCTGAGGGCAGGGTCTTTAGGGGGCAGGAATGGAGAACCCATTGAGATCACAGAGCCGAGGGCAGGGTCTCTAGGGGCAGGAATGGTGGCTCCATAGGGAGCAAGGTGCTGAGGGCAGGGTCTCTAGGGGGCAGGAATGGTGGACCCATAGGGAGCACAGAGCTGAGGGCAGGGTCTCTAGGGGGCAGGGATGGTGGGTCCACAGGGAGCACAGAGCTAGGGGCAGGAATGGTGGACCCATAGGGAGCACAGAGCTGAGGGCAGGGTCTCTAGGGGGCAGGAATGGTGGGCCACAGGGAGCACAGAGCTGCGGGCAGGGTCTTTAGGGGGCAGGAATGGAGAACCCATTGGGATCACAGAGCCGAGGGCAGGGTCTCTAGGGGCAGGAATGGTGGCTCCATAGGGAGCAAGGTGCTGAGGGCAGGGTCTCTAGGGGGCAGGAATGGTGGACCCATAGGGAGCACAGAGCTGAGGGCATGGTCTCTAGGGGGCAGGGATGGTGGGTCCACATGGAGCACAGAGCTAGGGGCAGGAATGGTGGACCCATAGGGAGCACAGAGCTGAGGGCAGGGTCTCTAGGGGGCAGGAATGGTGGGTCCACAGGGAGCACAGAGCTGAGGGCAGGGTCTTTAGGGGGCAGGAATGGTGGACCCATAGGGAGCACAGAGCTGAGGGCATGGCCTCTAGGGGCATGGATGGTGGGACCACAGGGAGCACAAAGCTCAGGGCAGGACCCCAAATGCCAGACATGGGAAACCTTAGGGGGAGCAAAGCACTGAGGACAGGGGCACGAGGGCAAGCCGTGGCAGACAGTCAGGAGGGGTCTGTGAGGGCGGGGCGGCTGAGAGGCAGGCATGAGGGGCCCACGGGGAGCAAGGGGCTCAGGGAAGGGGCATTTGTGGCCCAGAGAGAGCAAAGAGCTGGGGCAGAGGTCCACGGGGCAAGCACGAGAACCCGGGCACTAACACCTGAGAGCTAGGGCCCCATGTCATCCACCACCATGAGTGCCAGAGACCTCAGAGCGGTGACATGCTCCGGGCCCCTGTGTGAACTTTGGGACGTTTGTGTGCCGGAAATGACGGCGGCCCGGCCTGGTTTCAGAAAGGGCTCAAACGTATCCCCAGCACTTTACTAATCTCCCCCTCAAGATCCGGGAAGTACAGCCCACAAACTTACCACGCCTCATACAATGTCTACGTAGCAGGCCTAAACAAACTGGGAGCACGTACGACTAGAGACAGTCTGGCTAACGGGTCTTCAAGGCCACTGGCCTGTCGGGAAACCCCAAACTGTCCTTAGAGCAACTCCCGGCGCCCATGACGGCGCAGGAGGACACACATACCCTTGCGCAGCCGCCTCCAGACCCGTTCGCCTTCTTATCACCGGGGTCGTTACCTCGGATGAGCCAGGGTGGTCCTAGCCACTCCGATGATGGGACCCACGTCCAGTGCCGGAGTTCACACAGAGCGTGTGCGGACCTCCACTGCTCCCTCTCTGCAGATCACATCTTATGTGTGGGCCGAAGAGGCGCGCAGCTTCCTGTCTGCAGCGGTGGCAGGCTGTGGGCGGGAGGGGCCTTCCTGGAAACGCACAAGTGCGCGCACAAACAACATCAAGTGGGGAGCAGTGAAGAGTGACTGCTGTATCACGCACTCGCACGCACACTCTCAATTATCCAGTGCAACATGAACAAAAAGTGTGCACGCGCTCTCTATACACGTGCTCACCGTCTCCCGCGCTTCCCTCTCCTTGTCTCTCCCTCTCCACATATTTTCTTCTCTCTCTCACCCTCTATCCACATCTCATGCATTACAATTATACAGCGCCTACCACCCCTATGAGGGGCGCTGAAGCGCTTGCCTACGAGAGTAGCATGCCTCGGCATCTCAGGAGTGTGTGAGGCCTGGAGTCTACAGTGTTTCCCCGCACTAGAACGGTGTTGTCACAGAACCCTGATGCACCACAAAATCCTGGTGCACCATTCTCTTAATGTCACTAGAACGAGTGAGAATATCTAATAATGAGACTCACTCTTTGGGAGTGAAACCGCGCTCCTAGAAGTGAGACCCACGCTTTGGGAGTGAAACCGCGCTCCTAGAAGTGAGACCCACGCTTTGGGAGTGAAACCGCGCTCCTAGAAGTGAGACTCACGCTTTGGGAGTGAAACTGCGCTCCTAGAAGTGAGACTCAAACTTTGGGAGTGAGACTGTGCTCGCAGAAGTAAGACCCACCCTTTGGGACTAAAATCACACTCCTAGAAGTGAGACCCACGCTTTTGGAGTGAAACAGAGCTCCAAGAAGTGACACCCATGCATTGGGAGTGAAACTGCGTCCCTAGAAGTGAGACTCACACTTTGGGAGTGAAACTCCGCTCCTAGAAGTGAGACTCACACTTTGGGAGTGAGACTGTATTACAAGAAGTGAGATCCACGCTTTGGGAGCAGGCCCGGCTCCAGGAATTTTTAGTTGGGTTGGCCAAGGGTGCATTTGGGTGTGCCACTGCGGCGCCAATTTGTCGCTTCTTGTGGTAGCCTACAAGCCCTAGATTACATTATATCCACTTGCAAACAGTCACCATGATACAACAGATCAATTCTGTGTGTATACAGAGCATGTGGAGAGTTATTAGAAAGTAAGAGCGATGTGTGGACCTAAGTGCAAACCCTCAAATTCCAACTGGGTTTCAACACAAGTACTTCCAGGCCCGATTATCCACTTTTCTACCATCCCCCTCCTGTGCACCTTATCTCACAGCTGACCTTGGGCCACAGACCCATATCAGCCACCATCCAGCTCTACTATCATTATTCCCGTAAATAACATTAGTAGAATCACCTTCAAACTTGAAACATTGAATATAGCAGTAAGTATAATTAGCACGCACTTTAAAATATGTTCCACAGTTGCCCTAATGACCGCCGGCTTTAGCACTGTTGCAAAAGTCTTTTTTGGCGCCTCACCAATGACCCCTTTTTCGGCAGATAACATTGCTATCACTCTCCAACAGTGCACTTCATCTCTCTGTAGCTCCCTCTCATATGCATTTCATTTGTTGTATAGCGCTACTCATATCAGTGTAGGGTGTCACAGTACTTTACATCATGCACACATTATACATAGACAATGAATCAAACAAGTATGTAATTCAGTCTATAGGGAATGACACATGAGACAATGAGGATTACAAGGTGTAGGAGTACATGTCATCTATACTGATGGGCAGTACATTTTAAGAGGGTTTGGGCTGGGGAAGCACAAACTCAGGATTTAAAACATACCCCAGTGGTTGAGGGTTGGCTTTACTAATAAAAATGTATATCGGCCCAAACTCTTTTAAGCAACATTAAAATAATGAAAGACTGGGGAATTTCTAACTATATAGTAACACAAAAGAGTGAAGTTCTAACTATACCATTCATGTTTGTATGCAGCTCTTTGGTGACAGTTCGTTGGTCACTGTCCTATGTTAGGATTGTAACTTCTGAACTGCAAGTAACACAAGAATCTCTGTGACAAAGGCAGTAACCCACTGAGCAATCCAAATAAAAATACAGCTTATCTGCATTTCAAAACTACCCCACAGGGAAAGGACTGCTCTCCAGCAGGATAATTAATCACCAGTTCTCTGGACATTTTTTATTGTTGTCTTGCATCCATGGCCATGATAATGATAAAAACAATTTAAAGTATGTGCCTTTCAGGGCCTGTGCAGATTTTTAAAAATAAAAACAAATAGTAACACATTCTCTTACCTTCTCCTTGTGTCACAGCCTAATCTGATAAGCAACTGCAGGAGTCAGGAAAGGTAAATCTGAATAAACAAACTTCTTTTCTCAAATGCTGAATAGAAATGGAAATATCCACTCAGCAACAGGATGGTAGGCAAAAGTTAGTCGGTGTCAAATAAAGAATTTGTTCCCTTCTCCATGCCCTTATTGTACTTGCACGATACAGCCCACCTGAGCCCAGGTCCAATAACACATCTCTCCGAATATGAAGAAATACAACGTTCGGAGGAACGTTTTAAATGAAAGTGAACATTTTCTATTGGCCTTCATGTCCTCACTGCGAGGGCCAGGGCTCATATTTGGGTGGGCCAGGCTCATGTTTGGGTGGGCCTGGCCCACCCGGCCCACCCTCTAGAACCGGGCCTGTTTGGGAGTGAGACTGTGCTCCTAGAAGAGAGACCCACGCCTTGGGAGTGAAACAGCGCTCCTAGAAGTGAGACTCACACTTTTAGAGTGAGACTGTGTTCGTAGAAGTGAGATTCACGCTTTGGGAGTGAGCCTGTCTTACAAAAATTGAGACTCACGCTTTGGGAGTGAGATTGTGTTCCAAGAAGTGAGACCCACGCTTTGGGAGTTAAACTGCACTCCTAGAAGTGAGACACATGCCTTGGCAGTGAAACAGCGCTCCTAGAAGTGAGACTCGCACTTTGGGAGTGAGACTGTGCTTGTAGCAGTGAGACCCATGCTTTGGGAGTGAAACCGAGCTCCTAGAAGTGAAAACCATACTTTGGGAGTGAATCCGCGCTCCTAGAAGTGAGACTCACACTTTGGGAGTATGAATGTGCTTGTAGCAGTGAGACCCACCCTTTGGGAATGAAACCGCGCTCCTAGAAGTGAGACTCACACTTTGGGAGTGAGACTGTATTCCAAAAAGTGAGATCCACGCTTTGGGAGTGAGACTGTGCTCCTAGAAGAGAGACCCACTCCTTGGGAGTGAAACCGCGCTCCTAGAAGTGAGACTTACACTTTGAGAGTAAGACTGTGTTCGTAGAAGTGAGATTCACGCTTTGGGAGTGTGCCTGTGTTACAAGAAGTGAGACTCACACTTTGGGAGTGACACTGTGTTCATAGAAGTGAGACCCACATTTTGGGAGTGAAACCGCACTCTTAGAAGTGAGACTCACACTTTGGGAGTGAAAGCGCGCTCCAAGAAGTGAGACCCACGCTTTAGGAGTGAGACTGTGTTCCAAGAAGTGAGATCCGCGCTTTGGGAGTGAGACTGAGTTCGTAGCAGTGAGACTCATGCTTTGGGAGTGAGATTGTGTTCCAAGAAGTGAGACCCACGCTTTGGGAGTTAAACCGCACTCCTAGAAGTGAGACCCACGCTTTGGGAGTGAAACCGTGCTCCTAGAAGTTAGACTCACACTTTGGGAGTGAGACTGTGCCTGAAGAAGTGAGACTAGCGCTTTGGGAGTGAAACTGCGCTCCTAGAAGTGAGACTCACACTTTGGGAGTGAGACTGTCCTTGTAGAAGTGAGACTCACACTTTAGGAGTGAAACCGCTCTCCTAGAAGTGAGACTCACACTTTGGGAGTGAGACTGTCCTCGTAGAAGTGAGACCAAGGCTTTGGGAGTGAAACCGGGCTCCTAGAAGTGAGACTCACACTTTGGGAGTGAGAATGTGCTCGTAGAAGTGAAACTCAAGCTTTGGAAGTGAGCCTGTGTTACAAAAAGTGAGACTCACGCTTTGGGAATGAAACAGCACTCCTAGAAGTGAGAATCACGCTTTGGGAGTGAACCGGGCTCCTAGAAGGGAGACTCACACTTTGGGAGTGAGACTGTGCTCGCAGAAGTAAGACCCACCCTTTGGGAGTAAAATCACACTCCTAGAAGTGAGACCCAGGCTTTCGGAGTGAAACAGCGCTCCAAGAAGTGACACCCATGCATTAGGAGTGAAACTACGTCCCTAGAAGTGAGACTCACACTTTGGGAGTGAAACCCCGCTCCTAGAAGTGAGACTCACACTTTGGGAGTGAAACTGTGCTCCTAGAAGTGAGACTCACACTTTGGGAGTGAGACTGTATTCCAAGAAGTGAGATCCACGCTTTGGGAGTGAGACTGTGCTCCTAGAAGAGAGACCCACGCCTTGGGAGTGCAACAGCGCTCCTAGAAGTGAGACTCACACTTTTAGAGTGAGACTGTGTGAGAAGTTGGCCTGGCATATGCTGTTCCTAGTTATAGGGACACCTTGCACCAGTCCAATTCGACTCTTATTGATGATAGGTTTAAGACAACCTTTAAAGAAAGCTATCCTAGTGGTAGCTGTGGAGAGCAGCCTTCAGGCTAAGTCTTGAAGGAGTGTTAAGCTTATTGTTTTACCATAATAACCTCTTGAATAACCAAATGAAAGAGTAGCCCACACAGGTATATATATATAAAATAGATGTATTTATTCTAGACAGAATCCCACAGTCACTTTATGTGGCTAGTGGCAAAGTTACACTTCAAACAAGCATTTATAAACACAATAAATAGCACAGAAATCAATGGGCCCCAGGGGGGGACCAAACCATATACTAAAATAGTAGTATAAGAACCACGACAATTCTACAGGCAATGCCTAGGGCATTCAGGATCGCTTGCCCCTTCAGAATCCACCCACAGTTATGAGGAAGGGGACCCACGGGAGGCGTGTGCAGTGCGAGAAGCTGCTATCGGGATCGCAATGTTAGCCTACGGAGAATGTCGCGGTTGAATATTTAAAGGTTAAGGACACTTCTAGCAGTAGTACAAAGTTAAGGCTTGAGACTTAAGGCTTTGGAGAGCCCACCACCACGGGAGTACCGAAGTACCACTGTTACCTGCCCCAGGGAAGCTGGGTGCATAGGTCGATTCTGGTGTCGGGTCGCGGGCTGATTTTCAATGGAAAAGTAATCCAATCTGCTGCTAGCTGAAAGCGTCGCTGAAGTCGTGAAGATTAAAGATGTAGGAAATGTAGAGAAGGACCTGAAAGCAGAGGGGACAGAGTCTGGGTCACGGCACAGTGACCAGGGAGCTCACAGGAAGGAGCTCGTGGATGTCGGGTGCTTCAGGTGAGGAAGGTACAGCTGGGCTCTGCAGTCACGGGCTCCGGGAGGCTTCAAGGAAGGCCAGCTTCTGGAGGGCGACTGTCCCACGTCGGATGAGGGTCGCTGTGGTGTTAGTGTCCCGATTGGATCCACTAAGCATTGGCAACCGCAACCCACGCAAGATGTACAAAGCAGCTGCTGGTGCAGACCCACGAGGTCTGAGGGTGCTCTCCTTTGCAGGGAGCGCAGAGCAGGCCTGGAGCAACCAGGGCACACTCACAGGACTCTGGGATGCACTGGAGACCCACCTCAAGGTTGATGGAAGGCGTCGAAGTTCGTGAGAGCAGCGAAGTTCCAACTGGGTCTCTTGCAGTCTTTTAGGTGCCTGCCAAGCAGGGGGATAACTCCTTTATCCCAAGGGAGATTTCTTCAGTCAGCTGGGCAGCAGCTCGTCGAAGGTCAGTTCTGTTAAGTTCTGGACGAATCTGAGGCTCTGGGGCCATGTTATTCACTTATATCCCCAAGATTAGGGGATGGTCCCAAATGGAGCCTGCCAATCAGAGTAGAGGCGGGAAAGGGTGGCTACACCCACTCCCCTTTGTGTGTTTCCCGCCTGGGCGAGGGGCAGGATGCCCCTGAACCGGTTCCAGGCGGTGTATGCAGAATTGGGGCTCTGCAGCTGCCTACGTGCAACTCTGAAAGGACATTTGGTGCACCCACCCTGTTCCAATCCACATATCCTGTCTGGGGAGGTGCTGGCACCTCCCTGCCACAGGAGCCCTATTGTCCAGATGGCGAGGCTGGGGTTTTCCCCAGCAACAGCCAGCCAGAGTCGTGTAGGTGGCGGACAGTAGCCATTTTGTGGTACATGTGCACTTTTAAATTGGTGTCTAAATTCTACCGCTTTTCCCATATCACCCTCCTAGCAAGGGGGAATCGTACCCTCATGCCCATGGCTGGACTGGGGATATGATTCCTACATGTTTGACACCAAACACGATATGGTTCTGTGTAGCCATTCTCAAGTTATCGCGATGACGCGATTCACTTATAATGCGGTTAAGAGTATATGGTATGGCTACACTACAAACAACCCAGTAACGATTTTACGAAGGTTGCAGAGAGGTCCTACTCACGTAGGGGTCCCCCCTCACACATACCTCAGCACCCAGCCCTGTAGGATTACCAGGGCCTGCCATAGGGGTGACCTATGAGAGTATATGTGTTGTAATGGTGTGGGATATAGGGTACCTACATCCCTGTAAGGGGTGCTAGCACCACCTTACCCAGACTACAGTAGTGGTCTGGTGGTGTCAGGTTGTGTGGCTGTCCCAGGGTGGCACAATAAGTGCTGCAGCCCTGGTAGGCCTACTGGGGGACCCATGCCCTGGGTACCTAGGGTACCATCTACAAGGGACTGGTAGGGCATGCCCAGCATCCAATTAGGTTTGTACCTAGAGTACTTTACATCAGTTTTAGGGAGAAAGCAGATAGGCTGGGGTCCTGGATAGCAGGATCCCAGCCAGACTAGTCACAAAACCCCTTAAATACCAGGCAAAAAGTTGGGGGCAACCATTAGTCAGATTCCACTCTCCTACAGACTGTGTTCGTAGAAGTGAGATTCACGCTTTGGGAGTGAGCCTGTGTTACAAAAAGTGAGATCCACGCTTTGGGAGTGAGACTGTGCTCCTAGAAGAGAGACCCACTCCTTGGGAGTGAAACCGCGTTCCTAGAAGTGAGACTTACACTTTGAGAGTGAGACTGTGTTCGTAGAAGTGAGATTCACGCTTTGGGAGTGAGCCTGTGTTACAAGAAGTGAGACTCACACTTTGGGAGTGACACTGTGTTCGTAGAAGTGAGACCCACATTTTGGGAGTGAAACCGCACTCTTAGAAGTGAGACTCACACTTTGGGAGTGAAAGCGCGCTCCAAGAAGTGAGACCCACGCTTTAGGAGTGAGACTGTGTTCCAAGAAGTGAGATCTGCTCTTTGGGAGTGAGACTGAGTTCGTAGCAGTGAGACTCATGCTTTGGGAGTGAGATTGTGTTCCAAGAAGTGAGACCCACGCTTTGGGAGTTAAACCGCACTCCTAGAAGTGAGACCCACGCATTGGGAGTGAAACCGTGCTCCTAGAAGTGAGACTCACACTTTGGGAGTGAGACTGTGCTTGAAGAAGTAAGACTAGCGCTTTGGGAGTGAAACCGCGCTCCTAGAAGTGAGACTCACACTTTGGGAGTGAGACTGTCCTTGTAGAAGTGAGACTCACACTTTGGGAGTGAAACCGCGCTCCTAGAAGTGAGACTCACACTTTGGGAGTGAGACTGTCCTACTAGAAGTGATACTCACAATTTGGGAGTGAGACTGTATTCCAAGAAGTGAGATCCACGCATTGGGAGTGAGACTGTGGTCTTAGAAGAGAGACCCACGCATTGGGAGTGAAACCGCACTCTGAGAAGTGAGACTCACACTTTGGGAGTGAGACTGTGCTCGTAGAAGTGAGATTCACGCTTTGGGAGTGAGCCTGTGTTACAAGAAGTGAGACTCATGCTTTGGGAGTGAGACTGTGTTCGTAGAAGTGAGACCCACATTTTGGGAGTGAAACCACACTCCTAGAAGTGAGACTCACACTTTGGGAGTGAAAGCGCGCTCCTAGAAGTGAGACCCACGCTTTAGGAGTGAGACTGTGTTCCAAGAAGTGAGATACACGCTTTGGGAGTGAGACTGTGTTCGTAGAAGTGAGACCCACATTTTGGGAGTGAAACCGCACTCCTAGAAGTGAGACTCACACTTTGGGAGTGAAACCGCACTCCTAGAAGTGAGACTCACACTTTGGGAGTGGAAGCGTGCTTCTAGAAGTGAGACCCACGCTTTGGGAGTGAGATTGTGTTCCAAGAAGTGAAACCCACGCTTTGGGAGTGAAACTGCCCTCCTAGAAGTGAAACCCACACTTTGGGAGTGAAACCACACTCCTTGAAGTGAGACCCACGCTTTGGGAGTGAAACCGTGCTCCTAGAAGTTAGACCCACACTTTGGGAGTGAAATCACACTCCTAGAAGTGAGACCCACGCTTTGGGAGTGAAACTGTGCTCCTAGAAGTGAGACTCACACTTTGGGAGTGAGTCTGTGCTTGTAGAAGTGAGACTCACACTTTGGGAGTGAAACCCCGCTCCTAGAAGTGAGACTCACACTTTGGGAGGGATACCGTACTCCTAGAAGTGAGACTCTCACTTTGGAAGGGAAACTGAGCTCCTAGAAGTGAGACTCACACTTTAGGAGTGAGACTGTCCTCGTAGAAGTGAGATTCACACTTTGGGAGTGAAACTGAGCTCCTAGAAGTGAGACTCACACTTCGGGAGTGAGACTTTCCTTGTAGAAGTAGGACTCACACTTTGGGAGTGAAACCGCGCTCCTAGAAGTGAGACTCACACTTTGGGAGTGAGACTGTCCTCGTAGAAGTGAGACTCACGCTTTGGGAGTGAGACTGTGCTACTAGAAGAGAGACCCACGCTTTAGGACTGAAACCGCGCTCCTAGAAGTGAGACTCACACTTTGGGAGTGAAACTGAGCTCCTAGTAGTGAGACTCACACTTTGGGAGTGAGACTGTCCTCGTTGAAGTGAGACTCACACTTTGGGAGTAAAACCGCGCTCCTAGAAGTGAGACACACACTTTGGGAGTGAGACTGTGTTACAAAAAGTGAGACTCACGCTTTGGGAGTGAACCAGGCTCCTAGAAGTGAGACTCACACTTTGGGAGTGAGAATGTGCTCGTAGAAGTGAGACTCAAGCTTTGGAAGTGAGCCTGAGTTACAAAAAGTGAGACCCACGCTTTAGGAGTGAGACTGTGTTCCAAGAAGTGAGATCCGCGCTTTAAGAGTGAGACTGAGTTTGTAGCAGTGAGACTCATGCTTTGGGAGTGAGATTATGTTCCAAGAAGTGAGACCCACGCTTTAGGAGTGAAACCGCCATCCTAGAAGTGAGACCCACACTTTGGGAGTGAAACCGTGCTCCTAGAAGTGAGACTCACACTTTGGGAGTGAGACTGTGCTTGTAGAAGACTCACACTTTGGGAGTCAAACCGCACTCCTAGAAGTGAGACCCACGCTTTGGGAGTGAAACCGTGCTCCTAGAAGTGAGACTCACACTTTGAGAGTGAGACTGTGCTTGTAGAAGTGAGACTCACGCTTTGGGATGGAAACCACGCTCCTAGAAGTGAGACTCACACTTTGGGAGTGAAACTGAGCTCCTAGAAGTGAGACTCACACTTTCGGAGTGAGACTGTCCTCGTTGAAGTGAGACTCACACTTTGGGAGTAAAACCGCGCTCCTAGAAGTGAGACTCACACTTTGGGAGTGAGACGGTGTTACAAAAAGTGAGACTCACGCTTTGGGAGTGAACCAGGCTCAGAGAAGTGAGACTCACACTTTGGGAGTGAGAATGTGCTCGTAGAAGTGAGACTCAAGCTTTGGAAGTGAGCCTAAGTTACAAAAAGTGAGACTCACGCTTTGGGAGTGAAACCGCGCTCCGAGAAGTGAGACTCACACTTTGGGAGTGAGACTGTGCTCGTAGAAGTGAGATTCACGCTTTGGGAGTGAGCCTGTGTTACAAGAAGTGAGACTCATGCTTTGGGAGTGAGACTGTGCTTGTAGAAGTGAGACCCACATTTTGGGTTGGAAACCGCGCTCCTAGAAGTGAGACTCACACTTTGGGAGTGAAACTGAGCTCCTAGAAGTGAAACTCACACTTTGGGAGTGAGACTGTCCTCGTAGAAGTGAGACTCACACTTTGGGAGTAAAACCGCGCTCCTAGAAGTGAGACTCACACTTTGGGAGTGAGACTGTGTTACAAAAAGTGAGACTCACGCTTTGGGAGTGAAACAGCACTCCTAGAAGTGAGACTCACGCTTTGGAAGTGAACCGGGCTCCTAGAAGTGAGACTCACACTTTGGGAGTGAGAATGTGCTCGTAGAAATGAGACTCAAGCTTTGGAGGTGAGCCTGTGTTACAAAAAGTGAGACTCACGCTTTGGGAGTGAGAGCGTGCTTGTAGAAGTGAGATTCACGCTTTGGGAGTGAGCCTGTGTTACAAGAAGTGAGAATCATGCTTTGGGAGTGAGACTGTGTTTGCAGAAGTGAGACACACATTTTGGGAGTGAAACCACACTCCTAGAAGTGAGACTCACACTTTGGGAGTGAAAGCGCGCTCCTAGAAGTGAGACCCACGCTTTAGGAGTGAGACTGTGTTCCAAGAAGTGAGATCCACGCTTTGGGAGTGAGACTGTGCTCCTAGAAGAGAGACCCACGCTTTGGGACTGAAACCGCGCTCCGAGAAGTGAGACTCACACTTTGGGAGTGAGACTGTGCTCGTAGAAGTGAGATTCACACTTTGGGAGTGAGCCTGTGTTACAAGAAGTGAGACTCACGCTTTGGGAGTGAGACTGTGCTTGTAGAAGTGAGACCCACATTTTGGGAGTGAAACCGCACTCCTAGAAGTGAGACCCACGCTTTAGGAGGGAGACTGTGTTCCAAGAAGTGAGATCCGCGCTTTAAGAGTGAGACTGAGTTTGTAGCAGTGAGACTCATGCTTTGGGAGTGAGATTATGTTCCAAGAAGTGAGACCCACGCTTTAGGAGTGAAACCGCCATCCTAGAAGTGAGACCCACACTTTGGGAGTGAAACCGTGCTCCTAGAAGTGAGACTCACACTTTGGGAGTGAGACTGTGCTTGTAGAAGTGAGACTCACACTTTGGGAGTCAAACCGCACTCCTAGAAGTGAGACCCACGCTTTGGGAGTGAAACCGTGCTCCTAGAAGTGAGACTCACACTTTGGGAGTGAGACTGTGCTTGTAGAAGTGAGACTCACGCTTTGGGATGGAAACCACGCTCCTAGAAGTGAGACTCACACTTTGGGAATGAAACTGAGCTCCTAGAAGTGAGACTCACACTTTGGGAGTGAGACTGTCCTCGTTGAAGTGAGACTCACACTTTGGGAGTAAAACCGCGCTCCTAGAAGTGAGACTCACACTTTGGGAGTGAGACTGTGTTACAAAAAGTGAGACTCACGCTTTGGGAGTGAAACAGCACTCCTTGAAGTGAAACTCACGCTTTGGGAGTAGAACCGCGCTCCTAGAAGTGAGACTCACACTTTGGGAGTGAGACTGTGTTACAAAAAGTGAGACTCACGCTTTGGGAGTGAAACAGCACTCCTAGAAGTGAGACTCACGCTTTGGGAGTGAACAGGGGTCCTAGAAGTGAGACTCACACTTTGGGAGTGAGAATGTGCTCGTAGAAATGAGACTCAAGCTTTGGAGGTGAGCCTGTGTTACAAAAAGTGAGACTCATGCTTTGGGAGTGAAACCGCGCTCCGAGAAGTGAGACCCAAAGTTACAAGAAGTGAGACTCATGCTTTGGGAGTGAGACTGTGTTTGCAGAAGTGAGACACACATTTTGGGAGTGAAACCACACTCCTAGAAGTGAGACTCACACTTTGGGAGTGAAAGCGCGCTCCTAGAAGTGAGACCCACGCTTTAGGAGTGAGACTGTGTTCCAAGAAGTGAGATCCACGATTTGGGAGTGAGACTGTGCTCCTAGAAGAGAGACCCACGCTTTGGGACTGAAACCGCGCTCCGAGAAGTGAGACTCACACTTTGGGAGTGAGACTGTGCTCATAGAAGTGAGATTCACACTTTGGGAGTGAGCCTGTGTTACAAGAAGTGAGACTCACGCTTTGGGAGTGACACATTGTTTGTAAACGTGAGACCCACATTTTGGGAGTGAAACCGCACTCCTAGAAGTGAGATTCACACTTTGGGAGTGAAAGCGCGAACAAAGAAGTGAGACCCACGCTTTAGGAGTGAGACTGTGTTCCAAGAAGTGAGATCCGTGGTTTAGGAGTGAGACTGAGTTCTTAGCAGTGAGACTCATGCATTGGGAGTGAGATTGTGTTCCAGGAAGTGAGACCTACGCTTTAGGAGTGAAACCGCCATCCTAGAAGTGAGACCCACACTTTGGGAGTGAAACCGTGCTCCTACAAGTGAGGCTCACACTTTGGGAGTGAGACTGTCGCTTGTAGAAGTGAGGCTCACACTTTGGGAGTTAAACCGCACTCCTAGAAGTGAGACCCAAGCTTTGGGAGTGAAACCGTGCTCCTAGAAGTGAGACTCACACTTTGGGAGTGAGACTGTGCTTGTTGAAGTGAGACTCACGCTTTGGGATGGAAACCGCGCTCCTAGAAGTGAGACTCACACTTTGGGAGTGAAACTGAGCTCCTAGAAGTGAGACTCACACTTTGGGAGTGAGACTGTCCTCGTAGAAGTGAAACTCACACTTTGGGAGTGAAACCGAGTTCCTAGAAGTGAGACTTACACTTTGGGATGAGACTGTCCTCGTAGAAGTGAGACCCATGCTTAGGGAGTGAAACTGCGCTCCTAGAAGTGAGACTCACACTTTGGGAGTGAGACTGTGCTCGTAGAAGTGAGACTCACACTTTGGGAGTGAGACTGTATTCCAAGAAGTGAGATCCACACTTTGGGAGTGAGACTGTGCTCCTAGAAGAGAGACCCACCCTTTGGCAGTGAAACCGCACTCTTAGAACTGAGACCCATGCTTTAGGAGTGAAACCGTGCTCCTAAAAGTGAGACTCACACTTTGGGATTGAGACTGTCCTCGTAGAAGTGCGACCCATGCTTAGGGAGTGAAACCGCGCTCCTAGAAGTGAGACTCACACTTTGGGAGTATGACTGTCCTCGTAGAAGTGAGACCCATGCTTTGGGAATGAAATTGCACTCCTAGAAGTGAGACTCATACTTTGGGAGTGACACTGTGCTCCTAGAAGTGAGACTCACACTTTGGGAGTGAGACTGTGCTTGTTGAAGTGAGACTCACGCTTTGGGATGGAAACCGCGCTCCTAGAAGTGAGACTCACACTTTGGGAGTGAAACTGACCTCCTAGACGTGAGACTCACACTTTGGGAGTGAGACTGTCCTCGTAGAAGGTAGACTCACACTTTGGGAGTGAAACCGAGTTCCTCGAAGTGAGACTCACACTTTGGGAGTGAGACTGTCCTCGTAGAAGTGAGACCCATGCTTAGGGAGTGAAACCGCGCTCCTAGAAGTGAGACGCACACTTTGGGAGTGAGACTGTGCTCGTAGAAGTGAGACCCATGCTTTGGGAATGAATTGCACTCCTAGAAGTGAGACTCATACTTTGGGAGTGACACTGTGCTCCTAGAAGTGAGACTCACACTTTGGGAGTGAGACTGTATTCCAAGAAGTGAGATCCACGCTTTGGGAGTGAGCCTGTGCTCCTAGAAGAGAGACCCACACTTTGGGAGTGAAACCGCTCTCTTAGAACTGAGACCCATGCTTTAGGAGTGAAACCGTGCTCCTAGAAGTGAGACTCACACTTTGGGAGTGAGACTGTCCTCGTAGAAGTGCGACCCATGCTTAGGGAGTGAAACCGCGCTCCTATAAGTGAGACTCACACTTTGGGAGTATGACTGTCCTCGTAGAAGTGAGACCCATGCTTTGGGAAGGAAATTGCACTCCTAGAAGTGAGACTCATACTTTGGGAGTGACACTTTGCTCCTAGAAGTGAGACTCATAATTTGGGAGTGAGACTGTATTCCAAGAAGTGAGATCCATGCTTTGGGAGTTAGACTGTGCTCGTAGAAGTGAGACTCATGCTTTGGAGTGAAACCGCGCTCCTAGTAGTGAGACTCACACTTTGAGAGTGAAACCACGCCCCTAGAAGTGAGACCCATGCTTTGGGAGTGACACCGCGCTCCTAGAAGTGAGACTCACACTTTGGGAGTGAGACTGTGCTTATAGCAGTGAGACCCATGATTTGGGAGTGAGACCGCGCTTCTAGAAGTGAGACCCATGCTTTGAGAGTGAAACCGCTCTCCTAGAAGTGAGACTCACACTTTGGGAGTGAGACTGTGCTCCTAGAAGTGAGACTCACACTTTGGGAGTGAGCCTGTGTTCCAAGAAGTGGGACCCACGCTTTGGGAGTGAAACCGCACTTCTAGAACTGAGACGCACACTTTGGGAGTGAAAACGCGCTCATCAACAAGGAGAGGGGGGGACCGGGAGCGTAATTAGAAAATAGGTCCAGTACCCGTGCTCCCTCAGTGAAAACGCGCTCCTATAAGTGAGATCGACGTTTTGGGAGTGAAACCACGCTCCTAGAAGTAAGACTCACACTTTGTGAGTGAGACTGTGCTTGAAGAAGTGAAACCCACGCTTTTGGAATGAAACCACGCTCCTTAGAAGTTAGGCTCACACTTTGGGAGTGCGACTGTGTTCGTAGAAGTGAGACTAATGCTTTAAGAGTAAGCCTGTGTTACAAGAAGTGAGACTCACGCTTTGGTAGTGAAACCACGCTCCTAGAAGTGAGACCCATGATTTGCGAGTGAATCCGCGCTCCTACATGTGAGACTCACACTTTTGGAGTGAAACCGCGCTCCTAGAAGTGAGACCCATGCTTGAGAGTGAAATCGCACTCCTAGAAGTGAGACTCACACTTTGGGAATGAGACTGTGCTCCTAGAAGTGACACCCATGCATTGGGAGTGAAACTGCCCTCCTAGAAGTGAGACTCACACTTTGGGAGTGAAACCGTGCTCCTAGAAGTGAGACTCACACTTTGAGAGTGAAAACGTGTTCCTTGAAGTGAGACCCACACGTTGGGAATGAAACCGCGCTCCTAGAAGTGAGACTCACACTTTAGGAGTGAGACTGTGCTCCTAGAAGTGAGACACACACTTTGGGAGTGAAACTACGCTCCTAGAAGTGAGGCCCACGCTTTGGAAGTGAGACTGTGTTCCAAGAAGTGAGAGTCACGCTTTGGAAGTGAGACTGTGTTCCAAGAATTGAGAGCCACGCTTTGGGGATGAGACTGTGTTCCAAGAAGTGAGACTCACACTTTGGGAGCATGACTGTGCTTCAAAAAGCGAGGCTTACACTCGATGATTGAGACAAGGAAGCAAGGTGCAAGACTCACCTCTTATGGGTGAAACTGGAGCATGAGACTTCCACCCAAGTAATGATCTAGAACTCACTCTGTGAATGACGTAGTGCTCCATGAAGTAAGATTCCCTGTCAGTGATTGAGAGTGTTCACCAATGAGCAGCGTTCACAGGAAGTGAGTGAGACTGCGCACGCGCACCAGGGTGTGTGACTTACAGCAATAAGTGAGGCCAAGCAGGGGATTCACATCCAATTCATGAGACTGAGATCAAGACTGTAAAACTTGCACTTAGTGATACTCTTCTCCAGGAAGTGAAACTGACACCCCATGAGCGGGACTCCGCTCCAAGCCACAAGATGGACATCCTTTGAGGGAGACAGTGTACAACCACTCACATAGAATGTTCACAAAGGTGTGTGGCTCACACGCAATGAGTGACACTCTACTATTAGACATGCAATTTTATGTTCAAAAAGAAAATGTGCACCAAGGTGTGAGACACACGCCCTATCAGACTGTACACTGAGGTGGGAAACTCACACTACACAAGAGAAGTTGTGCTCCGAAAAGTGAAACTTGCAATGAGTTAGACTCTGCACCAGAAAGTAGAACTAGTGCCTTACACCCCATTACTTAAGGTGTGAAACTCACACCCTATGAAGTGAAGATGTGATTGGTCGCTTCTGCGCTTCTCACTGCCTCACTGCCCTAGTTCCCCACTGCATCCTCCCATTCTGGTGCGCTCCTACTTAGAGGTCTGCCCGACTCAAAACTGGGCATGCGGACCGAGAGTTTGGCAGACAGGGTAAACCATCGCTTAATTTGTTAAAAAAAAAATAAGTGCCTGGGCTCTCGTCAGGAGGCCACTACAACTTGCACCACACATTGCCCCTGCCATGCTGCCCATGACAGTAACAACACAACTACTAACCATCGCACTGCTACAAGTGTGACAACTCAGACTATTCCAGGCCCCCAAAGCTAAAAGAATGGCTTGGGTGGCAGGTAATAGTCATTTTAATGTATATTGTATTAAAAATCAACTGTGGTTGTGGTCATCTCTAAATTAGCCAGAACGCGCCACCTTGTGGCAGATTGTCACAGGCGCCGGTGTTGACAATTGAGTGCCGGTGCTGAGCACCAGAAATCACTGGCTCAAATTAAGCGCTGCCATCGCTGTTGTGATTGAGTACACTGTCCACCAAACTCCAACACAACCCCTTTTTCTTTAACCAAGACCCCTGATGAAAATTACACCCCGGAATGACATTGGGGAACAGGGGGAACTTTTAAATATCTTCTCATTCCAGTATTCCTTTTTATTCATCAGAAGATATTTAAAAGTTACCCCTGTTCCCCAATTGCTTCATTCTTCAAAGGCTTATATCTTAGAAGGTCCCAAAAGAAAATCTAAGATATAAGCCTTTGAAGACTGAAGCAAGGTACAAATGTACATAGAGTGGGGTGCATCAGGAGAAGTGGGTCAGCACCAGATGTGAGGTCCATGAGTTATTAATGCAATCCTGGGGAGAATGGACCACGCCCCGTCTTCATACTAAACGTTTCAAACTGATGGGCCTTAACAAGAGTTTGGTGGGTGGAGTCCTACATCACAAATGTTGCAGGTGTCCCATTGTCCGTACTACAAGTGCATTTTAGCAAACGTCTCTTGTAACAAGACGGACCGGATAGTCACCACGTTTTAAGGTCGAACCTGAGTCAGCGTGCATGCACTGCTCTGCAAGACTTGTTGTAGTGGAGTATGGAATGGAAGCCACGCCCACTCCCCGCCCATATTTTTCATTGGCTTGTGTCTTTGCCTTTCGTAACTGCTGGCTTCTGATTCCTTCATAGGCTTGTTAGTCCCTCCTTAGTACCGCATTGTCTTCATCTGTAACGTCCCATGGTGACTGGCCCCTTTACTTTGGTTGTTACATGGCAGGTGTTCTTAAGTCTGTGGGCACTACTTTCTTTAATGAGTTTTTACATGAGCGTAAAATCACCAATGGCAGTCGCCACCTGCAGCCCCCTCCCGCTGCACTTTAATTAGAGTGAATTTCTAACGTTTACACATCACATGTCCACCTTCAAGTGGTTACAGTGTAAGAGAAAAAAAAATTCTTTTTAGAACGCGCTTTATCTTTAATATGGAGCACTGGCGCCTTTCTTGTGAACCCGGCACTCAAACATTGTTTTTTTTAATTGTATTTAAATGAGCTACACGACGCGCAATCAACAATGGTGCCTGCCGCCGGCAGCCCCCTCCTGCCCACAGGCACCGCGCTTTAGGTTTCAGCACAGCGCCCGCTTTTACATTAACATGGGCCTAGAATCACCAATGGCGCCCCCGCCTGCAGCGCCCTCCCATCAGCACTTTCACTTGATGGCCATTGCCATGCCCCTAAGCCCTTCTCTGTAGCTGCCTCCCTGTTAACACCGATCAACACCAGCTATTTGCATGGTGGTCTCACAAATGCATGGTGCCTCTGTCAACCGCTGCGCATCTGGTGCCTGCTGCGGTAACCAGCATGGCCACCCACTCGTGGGCAACAGACAGTTGTCCCTAACACGCCACTAATAATGTCTGTTCCCCTCTATCCGATGCAACTGTGCTTGCCGCACTACTGCCTGACTCGTGCCCAGCTTTGGAGTGACATTACTCTTTACAGCAGTCGACAGACACCTGCCTCTGTCATCATGCCAAAGCCGACCCATTACAGGCCTCATCTGCTCTCTTTTTAGGTGGGCTCGCCTGCACAGCCCATGCGCTAGGCTCTGTCGTGAAGGCGTTTGCAATAAAGGGCTTTGAGCCTCCCTTTGCTAACCATTTTCTGACGTCGTTGTCACTCTTCTGTAGTGCCTCCTAATTAGCCAGCATATGCTTTACGTCACTTCAGTTTAATTCTGTGGCGCGCGGACCAGGTGTAGAGTGATTTGATTGGTGTGCGTCGGCAGCTCGCGATGAGGGGGAGGTCATATTTCTTTCATTGCTACCACCGTGCTCCATTTCCTTTATTTCCAATCCTGAGAATATTTTGCTGCCTCTCCCACTATTTGTTTCAGGCAATGAGTGATTTGCCCAGTTCCAAAGTCGGACTCTCTGGCCGTTACGCCACATCATCCCCCAACCTATCTTGCGAACCCTCAGAAACTCGTGCTTGAAGTTTGCAAAATGCTGCCAGGTGGTTGGGTCGCTAGGTGCAAGCCGCTTTCCAGTGGGGTTAACAGGAGTGCATTCACTTCTATTCCGTGCGTTGGGGGAGGGGGAGTGAGGGGTTAGTGAATATCCATAGGAACTGTCAGAGGTGGGTACATTTGAAACCTTCCTTCGTCATGTGCAAAATGACTAAACGTGCTGCGCAACGGTGGAGCATCCCCTGTGCTGCAGTGCACCTCCGCGTTTCTGAAGGCTTTGCCATCCGTATACAGAAGCAGGACTTGTCCTGCACGCAAATGGTGTCTTTTTAACAATGCATTTATTTTATAGCATCTCGTGTCCTCTTAAGCACCACACTACTAGACCTAGCAACGAGGACCGCGCCGCCTCTAGAGGAAGGCCTCCCAGTCCGCAGAGGGATCCCCTGGCGGACACCTCTTAGGGTCTCGTTCGTTTGTGCAGCAAAGGCAAAGCCATACTTACGGTTAAAAAGAACCTTGAGAGTTTGAGTTCTACACCTTTTTAAACCCCAGTAAGGGTGCTACAGAATATACACAGTCCGTCATGAAAAGGCAACAATAACCTTACACTCAACAGATCCAACAGGCACAGAGCTTAGAGGGCAGCGTCATCTCTAACGAGAGGCTTGCACGTGCTCACATGAAACGTTCCCCGGCCACACAGGGCACTTCCGCCGGCAACTCATTCAGTCCTGTATAAGAGCTCAGTGCAGCTCCACCAGAGCTTTTCTGGGCACACTGAATTACACTTGACTGGCCCTCAGTGACATTAAACAAGCATTGGCAAAGCCAACATGTCTCACCTATGCCGGTCCTTTTGGCTTTGCCAGTGTTTGAGCTGTGTTGTACAGCAGCACAGCGGCTCTGTATTATGGTTTAATGTAAATTAAAACAAGAGCTATGATGTGGTGAATGTTGGTCGCATCATAGTGTTTTTGGACCCCGCACTCTGCAATACAATAGGTATCGCTTTTACAAACCTTTAAGAATTAGAAAGGGTGAGCTGCTGGGCATCGGAAATGTGTGACGTCTCAGCAGCTTTTCCAACCTTAGGGAATCCTGAGAGCGCATTCGGAAAGGGTGTGGGTGTGTGTCATGCTCTAATGTTTTATTTGAGGGGTTTTAATTGCTGTATGCCACCTTTCGATTCCTTGAGAGAGCTGCAGCTGAGTGTGGAGCCTGGAGGCTGAGTGAATGGAGAGGCACTGGTCCAACGTTCTTCAATTTAAAGCCAAGACCCCCCCACACACACACACACAAAACACACAACACATCCACCCCGGTTGAGAGGAGTGCAGGTGAAAGCAGCGCGGATGTAACTCGTTATAAAAACCTCAATAGTAAAAAGCAATCCGGAAGGGTTTATTATTGCCTACATTTATTTAGGAAAAACATATTTCTAGGGCACTGGCCGGTCGGCTGTGGCCTTACATCTTCGCATGTTTCCCTAGGCTAGGGGAGGTTTTGAATGATGTCGCAGAAGAGCCCTGTTGTGTCCACACACGACGGACGGTCCGGAATTGTCCTGCCTCCAGATGTGGTCCGTCGCTGCGCTGCCGACCTTGGTGCTGGAAACCAGGGTTCGAGCCTCGGGGTCGCGTGCACATCCTGTGATTCTGGGCAAATCACTTCATCTCCCCGTGCCTGAATGTGTAATGTAAATACGGTGCTCATGTACAGCCTCCAATACCTTCGGGTCGAGTTCGTGCTATTTAAAAGATGCAAGAAAAAAAAAAAGCAGCTGAAAAAACGTCGCCCAGGTGAGGCCTCTGGTCGCCCTGATGCCCTGAGGGCCCATACCCACGGCCCCCGCCTCCCCTGTGGCTCCATCCCTACAAAAGTAGCATTTACAACCTTCACACGAGCCACAAACAGGGCCGTGTTTACCTCTAACCTTAACAATGCCGAGACCGTTGCTGGATTGGGGACTGAGTCCATTTTCACATTTCTTTTTATTATCATCTCTTATGGTAAGTGTTTTCTAAACTGCGTTTGGGAGGACACTTTCTGTGCTACCGCTCCTCCTCCTTCAAGTACCCATCTTTATACTAATGCTGAAACGTCACAGGCCCCCTGGACAGTGTATGTTCAGTTTTTAAGGTGGCTCACTCGGCATCCAGCCCGGAAAGCTTGAGGGATGGCCACCTTGGCCTTCACAAGGCTTCTCAATCTACTTCTCAATTAAAGGCGGGGGAACTGCTTATGTTGTTGACAGAATGAGTGAAGACGGCAGACTTCCCTGCATGCTGAGATAGTGGCTTCTTGTATCTGATGTCCGGTTTAACGCGCTGCGCCTGGCAGTCTTGTTTTAGCTGTGTTTGCGGCGTTATTTTTACTTTCTGTTTATCAAATGCTGCTGCTGATTTGTTGTGTTTCTTGAAGCTTGGAGTTATGCCCGCCATCATCAGGTCTGTTTTTCTCTCCATGAATGCATGGAGCGCGCGAGCTGAAGCGGGGTCAGTCGAATTCCGAAGCCATTGTCCCTGGTGTGAAACACGTACACCCGTAGTGCCCTGATCGACCTTGTCAGCGCTGAGCCCCAGGGCCTGTGATGGCGCTGGCAGTGGCAGAGTCCAGATGGCATCGTTGCCACCCCGGAGGAAAGCGGGAGGACGCAGAGCTAGAAGGAGTTACTGCACATTTAGCATATATAGTTGATTGGCAGTTTTATATAGCGCCAACTCGGCCCAAGGATATTGGAGCGCTTTACATGAATGCTAAATTACATTACGCAAGGTCGGGTTATTTTAATTTTGTTTGATCTAAATCACGCACTGGGAAGTATTGGACTGTAATGTCCTTTGTGCCCCACGCAAACACTGACTGATTTTGAAGGGAGTTTCCGTACTCCCTACCCACTACCCTCACCGGTCTCATGGGCCTTCCTCAGCAGCCACGCATCAGCCTTGTCCAGCTCGGATACAGGTGGCGCACCACCGCCTCCAGCTCCCCGAGGACCCGCCGAAGAGCTGTGCAGCCTCCCCCTGCCGCTCTGTTTAAAACCCAGCCGCAGTAAATTCCCGGCCCGCAGTAAAGCCGGTCTCCACCAGCCAGAGCCCGCCATCTTTGTGCGGAAGCGGAAAACTGCACTGCGAGCACCATAGCAACACGCCTCTGAACCAGAGCACACAGAGGGCAATGCGACTGCCAGTCAATATGTACCATGTGATCGCCAGGGCTCCAGTTGTCATGAAAAGAGGAGAAAGATAACAAACCTATGAATACAGTAATGCTTGCCATATGTGCAAGCGGTGAGAAAGCCTGGTTCACGATATTTCTCTTATCGTTATGGAAAGTGCCCCGGTAGCTTCTTGTGTATTTTAGAGGCTATATAAGCTGAATTAACCGCGGCGCCGGGTAGAATGTCAGCCTCTGGCACAGCACTGGGACAGGCTTATTTCTCGTGATGGAGGCTGCAGTCATACAGTTTTAGCGGCCGGCTCTCGCAGTAGTTCTGTGTGCATTCTGCGTCGGGGTTGCGTAACTTTTTTGACACGGACTCGACAAAAAATTCATTTTGGCAATTAAAAAGCTACGGAAATGTTACAACAAAAACAAGCACACCACTGCCTTTCTCCGAGGCGAAGCAGAAATGCCTCGGAGAAAGGCAGCGGCGGTTTCGGATTCGGGGGCGTGTTCTCCTCCTGCCATTGTCTGGAGGAGATAATGAGAAAAGTTGAAAAAAACACGCCCCCGAATCCGAAAAGGACGGGGCCTGTTCGGAGTGACTGACCTCTTCTCCAATGGCTGGCCAGCATTCAAGAGGCCAGCCAATGGAGAACAGGGGAGAAGAGGGGCGGGTTCAAGCCCCTCTTCTCCAAGTCATTATGTCTCGCGAGCGAGACTGCGCAAGCGCAGCCTTCGCTAGCCGAGACCTAAAAAGGGGTGCTGCTGGCCAAAGGGCGACCGGAACGTGTCCTTCTTCAGACCGACGTCGCTTCCTGCCTTATGAACTTGGAGGCGGATGTAATACCTAGAGTTATTCCTGCTTGAGGACTTTTCACACATCCGCCCAGATGTATTATTACTCTGCTTGAATTGAGCGTTGTGTTGAAGAGCTGTGCCGCGAAATTGCAATTTTTTTTTTTACAGAATGTGAAAAATGACGGGAACATAAGCAAAATTAGGCGAAATTTCATAGAATTCAAATTACTGTATCTCCCTTGGAAACTGAACCCGAAATTCGAACGTGGATTTAAATGTCTCACGAGACACGGCTGAGAACGCAGCTCCAGTGAGACATATTCTGTTTACACACTCACTCTCCCACATGGCGTTTTCTGCCCGAAACAAAAAAAAATGCATATGCCGAATTCATGAAATGCTGCGAATTTTCTGTAATGCAAATTTCGCTAATTTTGTAGGCATAATAAAAACTTTACATAGGGCCTGGTTTCTACAGCATCTCACTGTCACCTGTCCAACTGGGGGAGAGGATCTGGTCTCACAGCTAGACTGCCGACTTTGGAGCTGGGAAACCAAAATTCGAGCCTGAGGGTCGACTCCCCATGCGGTGATTCTGGGCAAATCACTTAGGGGTATATGTATGAACTAGCCCTTTTGCGATTCCTTAATAGCGATTTTTAGCAAATTGCTATTAAGGAATCGCAAAATGCTATGTATGTTGGAATCGCAATAATAATTGCAATTCCTTAATATTCCTTAATTGCGAATCGCAAATCGCAATTAAGGAATACCTTCCCATTCATTCCTATGGGTGTAGAGACCCATAGGAATGAATGTGAAGACATTCTCAATTTGCGATTACCAATTAGAGAATGCAATTTCAAGGTTGCAAGGGTGTCATAAGGACACCCTGATGCACCCCTGAAATGAGCATGTGTGCACATATGGCGCACATATATGCCCTAAGGTCATGTATGTGTGCCACATGGCACTTTGAAGAAAGCAAAATAGTGATCTTTTCAAAGAATTCGCAAATTACCAACAACTGTCAGTTGGTGTTAATTTGTAATTTCTTATGCCAAATTCACACAACTTAGGTGCTTTCTACATCGCATTTAAGGAATCGCAATTTAAAAGAAATTTTGCGATTCTCTAATTTGCGATACCCTTTTGGGATGATACATCTCAAAAGGCCTTTTCCCATTCGCAAACGGGCCGATTCTGAGAATCGGCCCATTTGCGAACGGGAAAAGGGCTTGATACATATGCCCCTGCATCTCCCCGTGCCTACCAAAACAAGCATGCAATAGGTCTCGCATTTGCAGGAGTTTGAGTTATTGCCATTGTAAATGACGCACAAGTTACTTACCTTCGGTAACGATATATCTGTTAGAAACATTAGTAGTGATAGATTCCTTACCTTAGAATTACTCCCATGCATCAGACTGGATCTGGAAAGTTTTCGTCAGCAGTACCCCTGAGCGTCGGTAGGCATCATCGTGCGGCTCCACGTGCGTTGTTGGCGTCATCGGCGCTGGGATGACATCGCTGGAGCTACATAGATGCGCCCACGCGCGCTGACGTCAGTTCTGTACACGACTTTTCACGCCAGGAACGCAGAGCCATGCAAGAAACTGACCACTGGTGCCATGAAACTACGGCCCTGAAAGGGATGACCTTAACCCTAGAAATCAGTTCGCAGAACGGGGAGGATGGGTGGGGCTGTAAGGAATCTATCACTACTACTGTAATGAAGGTAAGTAACTTGTGCATCTGAAAGAAACACGTAGTGATAGATTCCTTACCTTAGAATAGATACCCCAGCAATACCAACCCCGGTGGTGGGTCTGCGAACCAAGATCACACCAGAAAGTCCTGGAGAACAGAACGGCCAAAGAAGCCGTCTCTCTGGACTTGGCTGTCCAGGCAGTAATGCTTGGTAAACGTGTGCAGCGAGGCCCACAGAGCTGCCTGACAGATGTCATGCAAGGGAACTCCCCGTCCCAAAGCAGTAGTGGCTGCTGTCGCCCTGGTACAAATGACGCGGTACCCCACCGGAGGCTTTTAGCCAAAGAATAACAAGCCTTTAAGCACAGAACGACCCACCGAGAGATGGTCCGCTTGTGCACGGCCCACCCTTTCTTGGGGCCCACGTAGCCAACAAAGAGCTGGTCATCCACCCGGAACTGTTGTGTGCGGTTCAGGTAGAATGAAAGCGCACGTTTTGGGTCCAGACGGTGGAGCCTCTCTTCCTCTTTTGAGGGATGCGGAGGAGAAAAAAAGGTAGGCAAAGTGATGGTCTGCCCGATATGAAAGGCAGTGACAACCTTCGGCAGAAAAGATGGACGAGTCCTCAGAACCACTTTGTCCGGATGGACAGAGAGAAAAGGAGGTTTAGAAGAAAGAGCCTGGAGCTCACTCACTCTTCTGGCAGAGGTGATAGCCACCAGGAAAGCTGTCTTTAAAGTGAGAAGACGAAGAGGACAGTTGTGAAGTGGCTCAAAGGGAGCACACATCAGATATGTCAGAACCAGGTTCAAGTCCCACTGAGACATTATGAATGGAACAGGAGGGAAAAGATGAGTAATGCCTTTCAAGATTCTATTTACAACCGGGGACTTGAAAAGGGAAGGTTGATCTGGAAGCCGTAAAAAGGCTGAAATGGCCGAAAGATAGCCCTTGATAATGCCCAGAGCAGAGCCCTGCTGGACCAAAGAAAGGAGGAACAGAAGGACCTCTGAAAGAGGAGCAGAAAGGGGATCCACAGCCTTTGCTGTGCACCATGCCACAAACGTATTCCACCTGCAGGCGTATACCGTCTTAGTGGAGGGACGCCTGGCTGCCAAGATTACATCACAAACTTCGGGAGGCATGTCAAAAGACATCAACTACCGCCGCTCAATCTCCACACAAGGAGGTGGAGGCTGGACAGGTTTGGGTGGAGGACCGTCCCCTGCTGTTGCGACAGAAGATCCTCCCGAAGAGGCAGTCGGATCGGGGGATCAATAGCCATGCTGAGTAGCTCGGGATACCATACTCTTCGAGCCCATTCCGGAGCCACAAGAATGACTTGGGCCCGGTCGTGCTTGATCTTCTTCAGCACTCTGGGTAGAAGTGATATAGGCGGAAAGGCGTATAGTAGACCACAACTCTACTGGTGACGAACAGCGTCGTCTAGCGAGTGCCGTCTTGGAAATTCCAATGCACAGAACTGAAGACATTGCCCGTTCTCTTCGGTGGCGAATAGGTCTAACCAAGGCTCTCCCCACTGCTGAAAGAGACCTTGCTTCACGTCCGAGTTCAGACGCCATTCGTGATCCATCATGCACCGGCAGCTGAGTTCGTCCACCCTGGCCTTCAGAGAACCTGCCAAGTGTTGAACCACCCAGGAAATGCCCTGATGTGCCGGCCATGTCCAGAGGTGGAGAGCCTCCTAACATAGGGTCCACGGCCCCACCCTGCCCTGTTTGTTGCAGTACCACATAGCGGTGGTGTTGTCTGTAAACACCTGCACTACTTTACCCTTGACAGTGGGAAGGAATGTCTTCAGTGCAAGTCGGATCGCCCGAAGCTCCAGAAGGTTGATATGGAGCAGGGACTCCGCCGGAGACCAGAGTCCTCTGAGCTCCACCTCTCCCATGTGGCCGCCCCAGCCCAGAAGGGACGCGTCCGTCAGAACTGTGTGTTGTGGTTGGGGAAGGAAGAGGGATCTGCCATTGACCCAATTGCGATTCGTGAGCCACCACTGCAATTGTCGTGCAGTGCCCTCCGAGATCTGGACGTGATCGGATAGGTTGCCCTGATTCTGTGCCCACTGGAACTTCAGGTTCCACTGCAGAGCCTGCATATGCCATCTGGTATGATCCACTAACAGGATGCAGGAGGCCATCAGGCCCAGTAGCCGGAGGTTCATCCTGACTGAAACCCGGGATAGAGGCTAAAAGATCGGAATCATCGCCTGAATATCCCGGACTCGCTGCTCGGGAGGATAAACCCGAAACTGTGCCGAGTCCAGAACCGCTCCGATGAAGAGGAGCTTCTGAGAGGGAATCAGGTGCGACTTTGGCACGTTGATGGAGAACCCCAGCAAATGCAGGAGGTCGACCATAGTCTGGAGGTGGGAGATGACTGTCTGGGGCGAGCCCGCCTACGACAACCAGTCGTCGAGATAGGGGAAGACTGGAACCCCTGATCAGCGCAGATGAGCTGCGACCACCGCCATCACTTTCGTGAACACCCGAGGAGCGCTGGTAAGGCCAAAGGGGAGTAGGTGAACTGAAAGTGCTCGTGGCCTACCGTGAACCGCAGGTAATGCCGGTGGGCCGGCATGACGGGGATATAAAAGTAAGCGTCCTGCAAGTCCAACGCTACCATCCAGTCTTGCGGGTCTAGGGCAGACAAGACCAGAGCAAGTGTGAGCATCTTGAACTTCTCCTTCCAGAGGAAGCAATTGACGTTCCGGAGGTCTAAGATAAAATGCAGGCCCTTGTCCTTCTTGAGGAGCAGAAAGTACTGAGAATAACAACCACGGTATACTTCTGGCCCAGGAACGCGCTCGATGGCCCCCTTGGCCAAGAGGGCCGTGACTTCCTGTTGTAGAAGCCCAAGATGGTCCCCCGACATGCAGTGGTACTGAGGTGGCATGGCTGGAGGGGAAGTCTCAAAGGGGAGGGAATAGCCCCTTCGGACAATTTGCAGCACCCACTTGTCCGAAGTGATGTTGCGCCAGTGGGGGAGATGATGGCGAATCCTGCCGCCCACTGGCGTTTGATGGGCTTGAAAGGTCGGACTAGGACGGCTTTGCAGTGGATGCTGCGGGGGTGGAGGTGGACTTACCCGCCAGCTGGCCCCCAGAACCGCCTCGACGGTTCCCATATCCACACTGAGGATGCGCAGGCCTGTGGCTCTGAAATGAACGTGTTGGGGCACCCCTTCCGTAGCCACGAAAGGAGCGAAAAGCGGAAGGCGGAGGAGGGCGAGTGGCCGACAGACCCAAGGACTTGGCCATAGCCTGCGAGTCCTTAAAACGCTCCAACACACTATCCGCCTTTTTGCCAAAAAGGCGATTGCCATCAAAGGGCATGTCCATCAAAGTGTTCTGGACATCCCCTGAGAAGCCAGTTTTCCTCAGCCAGGCATGGTGCCGAAGCACCACCGTCATGGAAATCGCCCTGCCCAGCGAGTCCGCGGTATCAAGCCCACAACGAATAGTGAACTTTGCTGCGTCTCTCCCAGCTGCAATAGCTTGGGAGAGTACTGTCTGTGGCCTCCTCCGGACAGTTGGGCAGCACCTGTGCAACCGTATCCCACAGAGAGTGAGAATAACGGCCCAAGAGGCATGCAGTGTTCACCGACCGCAGCCCTAAGCTGGCAGGAGAAAACAGCTTCTTGCCAAGCTGCTCCAGCTTCTTGGATTCCCTATCCAGGGGTGCGGAAGAGAACGCGCTCTGAGAAGCAGAGGCTTGGACAACCAAGCTCTTGGGAGTGGGGTGTTGGGAGAAAAAGAGGGGATCGCCCGGAGCCGGGTGATGGCGGCGGGCCACGTTCCTGTCCACAGGAGCCCCGGCGTTGGGCCTGGACCAAGTGCCCAAAAGGACATCAGAAAGTGCGTCATTAAAAGGCAGCAAGGGCTCCGAAGAGGTTGCAGCCGGCTGAAGCACTTCTGTCAGGAGGTTAGTCCTGACAGCCACCGTAGGGAGTTCGAGTTGGAGGGCCTCGGCTGCCCTAAGTACTACCACTGCGTAATTGGCTCCCTCCTCCGTAGCCACGGTAGGAGGAGACAGCATGCTAAGGTCACGTGAGGTGTCAAGACCACTGGCATCCCCCAAATCCTGTGCCCAGTCTGGATCATAATCACACTGTCCTCAGACCCCTTCCAGTCCTCCCCTACCTCCGAAGTCTGCGAAACAGGCTGAAAATAAGGAGGACAGACAAAGGGGAAAACCGGCCCCATCGGCGTCAGTATCGGCTCCCAACGGCACGGATCGGGCACCGTGTCCTGTTCAGGGCTGAGACTGGGGACGACGTCATCCCCAGTAGGAGCGGGCGACGTCGGAGGTGGTGCTGGTGGTGTCGATGTCGGTGGAGGTGTTACAAGGTCAACTCAGCGTCGACCGGGGTCCGTTCCCGGATCCCGGGGGGTCCTGTGGCACCGGGGCTGGAGCCGCCGGCGATGGCAGGCCAGGACCAACGGTCGGGCCCGTGGGGCCCGTAGGCGCACCGGCAGTGCCAGACAGCCCAAAAAGTCGGGCCATGGCAGCAAGAAACTCCTGCACCTAAGCAGGCGTCGCCGACGGAACCGGAAAGGGTGGGTAGGCCGGCGACGCGTGGTGTGGCACCACCTGCACCCTCAGCCGCATCGTGCGACGGGCGAGGGGAAGTTGAGGAGCGACTTCTTTTTGGAATGCTTCGACTTACCTGACCCCGAGTGCGAAAACTTAGATCCAGAGGAACGATGATGACGGCTCTGCGACAGGTCCCTCGACCTCCCACGGGACTGGTACCTTGAGCAGCGGAGCCGACTGCCGGACTTTCAGCAACTTTCGGGACTGCTCCCGCAAAGTTTTCAGCGCCATGGCCCAGCAGTTGGGGCATGACTTTGAGATGTGGTCACGCCCCAGGCAGTAGAGACACACGCGGTTTGGGTCCGTCTCCGACATCATGCGGTGACAATCCCCACAGTTTTTAAAGCCGGGCATCCCTACCACACCAGGAGTCGATCGAGTCGAAGAAATTGAGACAAAAGGCCTCGAAAAATACTCAGATAAAAAGTGACTGGGGGTACTTGCTCTTCCCAGATCTGCAAATGCTGGCGCGGAAAAAGAAACTGACATCAGCACGTTCGGGCGCATCTAATTAGCTCCAGCGACGTCATCCCAGCGCCGACTATGCCAATGACGCACGCGGAGCCGCACGACGACGCCTACCAACGCGCAGGGGTACCGCTGACGAAAACTTTCCGGATCCAGGCTGACGCCTGAGGTAATTCTAAGGTAAGGAATCTATCACTACGTATTTCTTTCAGACAATGCATTTTATTTCTGTGTTTTGAAGACCTGGAAGCGGTGTCTAAACACGCACTTTAAGCGAATAGTCCTTGCTTACGAGAAGCACGGCTGGCAGTAAAAGAGGTGCAGTTACTGCCAGCCTAGCTTCTCCTAAGCAACAACTATATTTACAAAGTGTGTGTTTATGCACCTCTTGCAGGTTTGCAAAACACATAAATAAAAGGTATTGTCATTTACAATGCCAATAGTTCACATTTTTGCAAATGCGAGACCTATAGCATTGCAAAGGCTTGTTATATACGTCACAAGCAAGACACTTTTCTATAGCATTAGAAAACATCTATGTAGCTTCTTAGTGGGCATGGTGTAAAAAGCATGATCCACATTTTTGTATACTGACTGACAGCTACGTTATTTCTTTCCTACAGCCTCTCACCCCATGCTAGTTTAGAAGCAACCTTTATCCAACCGGGATAAGGCTTTCTCTCCACATTAAAAAAGGTACACTGCCTTTCAGTAATGTAGCGACAGGTACAGCAGATTGAGGTGTGTGCCTCCTAAGTGATTTATACATTTAAACAACGAAACAAACTTTAGGTGAGTCATTGGTGTGCTTATGTCATGAGCATTGCCTGGAATTGTTGGTGTTTTCAGAGCCCCGGGCTTACTTTTAGTGCTCCCTCTGCCTTAGCAACAGCATGTGTGAAGCCCGAGTTGAATCCTAGCACCCACTTAAGGCAGCACCATACAACACCTGCCTACTATTGCTTTAATGTGCCACATCGATGACCAGGAACAGGGGAAGGATTTTTAGCACTGCAGGCAGCATAGAAATTTCTAGACCACTTCCCAAAAACGAAGAAATGGCAATTTGTTGGTCTTTTGTATCACATTACTATCGGCAATAGGTGGTGCCTCAAGGTTGTTTCTTAACCTTTTGTTATCAAAGCCCCAACCATGTAATCTCCTTGTAGTTAACTAAAATGGGTGAAGAGGGTCCTCAGGCGCTCATACAAATTTGCATCAATAAATCTAATAAGAAACAGTTACACATATCCTGCAGTGCATTCAAAGAGGGAGAACATCCACCCGAATTCCCCTATTTTTCAATCAAAGATATAACAAAAGGTTTTACAGTTTCTGAAGCACACGCAACTTATAATAACAAAGCAGCACAATAATATGAAGGATCAAATGATTCGGTTTCTTTGGGCTTGTTCGGTTCTTTATTACACAAGATCTTCCATTTCCTTACGCCCACGCGTTTCGTCGTCTTTGGGCATGAACCCTATGACTTCCTCAGGACTGGAAGTAATACAGACAGTCTTGTTGTAATACACCAAAAATTAAATAGAAGTACATTTTACATGATGTAAGGCCACACATAACTATTGCCACCATATGACCTGGATTCGCTTGTCTATTACACAAGCGGTAAGTGTAGAATACCTTGTTAATTTGATATAAGGGTTACGATTTATTTGTTTGATTAGTGATATGGATATTGTCTTTGAGCCCCATGCTCGAGGGACCATTTGCATATATTGAGATCACTTTATAGATGTGAAGACTTAATCTATGAAAATTGGAATATTGACGGCTTTAATGTTAGATATTTGATGATACCGACGGGTAAGCACTATTATTGATATTGTGATATCAAAGGATTGCATGGAATAGGTTTTAAGAATATCTTGCGTTACCTTACAGGATCGTGATTGGGGTTTCACAATTTTTACTAAAGACTTCGAGTTACTTTATAAGGAGAACCTTTACTTGGAGTCAAGATTGAATAGAGAGGTAAGCCTTACCTTGAGAGTGTGGCGATTTGTGATCATAATATGACGTAATGAATAACTGATACCGCATGCCTTTTTTACTTTAAGCTAATTTACGCTTTTTATGTCAATTTAATCTTTGCAGAGATGTTTGTGGAGTAATATATTAAGGTACCATCCTTTTCATTTTTAATGTGTTCGTGTTGCAATGGAGCTTGCAATGCACTTGTGGTTCATCAACAGTTAATTGTACATTGAATATTCTTGTGGTTTGGTGCTGACTCACTTACACGAAGGTGACATTGTGGAATTGGATGTTTATGTAAATACTGGTTGAACATTCTGAACTTTACTAATGTATATGTATTTTGCTTACGTATTTTATTTTAACATGGAATATATGCACAATTTCTCTGTTTTTATTAGTCTCTTGACGCACAAAGGTTATGTGTGGGCTTACATCATGTAAAATGTACTTGTATTTAATTTTTGTTTTATTACAACAAGACTGTCTGTATTACTTCCAGCCCTGTGGAAGTCATAGGGTTCATGCCCAAAGATGACGAAACGCGTTGGCATAAGGGAATGGAAGATCTTGTGTAATAAAGGCCCGAACAAGCCCAAAGAAACGGAATCATTTGTTCCTTCATATTATTGTACTGCTTTGTTATTATACATTGCGTGTGCTTCGGAAACTGTAAAACATGTAATCTCCTGGCTCTGCCCCATTACAGTCCGATGCTGTGGCCCTTAAAGTTATTTTAAGGAAGTAGACGAGTGTGTTTGAAAACCAGAGCCTGTGAAAGGAGAGGGATACAGGAGTGGGTACTGGAATGAAGCAGGCTCTGCCATGTACAGCTTAGCAGCCATGCTCGTAAAGAGACTACAGAGACCCGTTGCAGCAGGAGCAGCTGCATCACAGAAAGGAATGTCGGTAGCAAGCTAGCCGGTAGAATGAAATGAACGAGCATGGTGGAGAACGGGATGAGAAGAAACCGCAGGACTGTTTGGAGGGAAGTGGGGGGGATCAAACTTTCCCCTGACAAAGCCCCTGCTAAGGTCCGCATTGTTACGTCCGAAACCTGATCAACATGGCTATCCACTCCACTCTGATCCCCGGCTGAGAATATACCCTAAACCTGTCCCTTTGCAACAAAAAAGAAAAAACAAATGTGCAGAGCTCATACCGTTTGAAGTCCCTTATTACCCTTCTCCGCGCTGGTATAAACATTGCTAATTATAAAAATAACTAGTTTGACTTTCCCCAGTGCATAAAAGACCAGTTTACCTCTTTTAAGAACCCGGAGTACAGCCAACCACTGATAACGCGCAGCGACACCCAAGGGAAGCAGAACGTTCAACATGATGAAACCAAATCGCAGGTGGAACTACAGGGTGTAGCCTGCCATTACCGGAAACAAATGATGCGCACTTCTGCAAGTTTACAAATGTACTAGCGCTACTGAATGGTTTAAACAAACTTTGTAGCAATTCTAGTGCATATTGAAGCATTCACACTTACTGACATAAACAAACCCAAAGCGCTCTGTTCTGAGGGATTCGTTTTTTTATTGGTGTGGGCAAGCAAAGAGTTGTGCGATAACATGTGAAGCCCTTCTTCCTTGTGCTCATCTTTAAAGCACTGGTAGACCCCTATGTGCCCGGCAGTGTAAGTTTAGGTGTTCCTGTCAGATTAGGCAGCCTACCTTTTAGCATGCTTTTCTATGGCAGCAGCCCATGTCGTCTCAAGCTGGAGACTGCAGTGCAGTAAGCCAGCAGGCGAGTGGTAGGTACCGATGAGCCCCCTAACGTTTTGCTGTGTTTTTGCCCTAGTAGAGCCTTCCTTTGTCCGCCTGGCTCTGCTGGTCTTAGCCCGCTGGCTGAATGAATAAGAGTGTACTTTAGCGTTTCTGAAAAGGGCAAACAATGTTTTTTTAAAGAAAGACAGTCGCTAGCATTGCGCTAACTAAAAGAAGAGACACAGGACCGGGCTCTGCACCATAGACAAAAGCACAAGCAGGATCTGGTCTGAAGACACGAGCAGCCTAAAAAACAAGGTTTGCAAATTACGCGCTGATTAACAATAAAATCAACAACAACAAAAAACTCGCCATTGCGAAAGTATCCGGCTACCAATGTAGGAAGCAGCGCCGCTGATAAGCAGTATGTGGCTGAAAGAAAATAGTGCTCACCACCTAGATATTGGGGACCGTCTAACGCCGCAAGCAAACAATTCGGGATGGGCGGGGGCAAAAGGAGACAGGGCGGGAATAAATAAGCCTCATTTTCAATCGGAGGCTAGCGTTCAGTATAAAGGATGACGGCAGCCAATGAGAATCATGGGCGGGCTTCTACTCCACTTCCGAAATCTGCTCGATTACAAAAAGCCTCGCAGAGCGAGCAGCGCATGTGCACTGCAGCGCAGGTCTGCGAGACCTAAAAATGAACATGCCTTGTGACGTAACTGGTCCAGTACCTTTGGGCTCTCCTTCTGGCCCTTCTCACCAGCCTCCTGGTCCTCCTGCTGGCCCTGGTCTTTATTATCCAGGTGGGATTGGACCTCCTTGTGGTCCTTCTCACAGCCTCCTGGTTCTCCTTGTGGTTCTCCTGCTGGCCCCGCTCCTTATTCTTCATATGGCTTTGGTCCTCCTTCTGGTCTGTCAGCATCTCAGGTAAGGGGGTCAGGATTCAGAACATTGTCGCCAGCATGACAAGGCCTGAAAATAGGGTGCATGCGACTCACGGGGAGTACCATTGAGACAATAGACAGAGGGCATGTCATTAGTAGGCCTGGGTGAAATTTTGATTACGACTTAGTAATCAAAGTAATTTCAGTTATTTCACATTACTCTTAATTTTGTGTAATTTCAGGCAGAATGCCTACCCAAGTGCACAGCAGCTGCTTCCTGTTCTGTTGCATTTAGCGCTATTTCTTAGTGCAAAATACATCACTGGGTCTATTTTGCGCTAAGACAATAGCACTAAATGCAGGGTTATGCTCCTCACATAATTCTGCATGATCTTGCATAATTTCACTGTAAATTCACGTAATTACTCTACAGCTAACCAAGTGAGATACGCCCGCCCCATGTAATTATGAAGATGTTGCAAGCGTCAGGAGCTCTCTGGTTCCTCCCTTTCTCCCTTCTCCTCGTGATCCACCCATTCATCCTCGTGTTCCATACCCTCCGGAAATTGGTCTTCCTAAACTTTCATAAAGAGTTTTATATAGCGCAAACTAGACCCGAAGACATCAGGTATCAGCGCGCTTTACATGAGCACCAGTTGCGTTACACAAGCACACATTAATTTTTGTAAGGCATAGGGAGATTAAGTGATTTGCCCAGAATCACAGGATGTTGAGCGTTGTTGCCGTGACTCGAACCTGGTTCCCCAGCTTCGAAATCGACCGCTCTAGCATTTCTTTCCTTGCTTAATTATGCATCCCTTTGGTCGGCCTGTTGATGAGGAGGAACAGCCATTTGCACCACCGAGTTTAACAAGGGGTTGGTCGATGAAGAGTAAAATTATTTGCATACTAATTGTTGTGATTACAAAAGCGACAATAGTTGAAATATCTCGGTTCCTAGAAGAGAAATATCCTGTACACTCCTTGGTAGGTACAACACCCACTCCCCTGAACACATTTCTGCCACTCTAGCCCCACACAAAGAAGCACATAGGCAATCCTACGCCTTGTCCACCTGCACCTTCTGGTCCTAATCCTCCTTGTCCACCAGGTGGTGGCAGTGTTGGCTCTGGTCCTCAAGCTCAACCTGGTTCTCTTGGTGGTCTTGTTCTTCCTGGTAATCCTGCTCCTGGTGGTGTTGTTGTTCCTCTTACTCCTGTCCCTCCTCCTCCTTCTTCACCTCCGCCTCCTTTCTCGGGCCACCTCCCAGTTCCTCTTTAAACTCATAATCCTCAACCTCCTTGTTTTCCATCTCTGAAGTTAGCCAGGCAGGATATCCTAGGATGGACAAACTGAGGCTCTTTGGTGACCCTCTCATGCCCTGCAAGTTGTGAGCTCGAGCTGTGCCGCGGTGCCCACCAGGAGGCCAGCATTTGTTTATTGGGCGAGTAGAAGGCAGGGGATACAGTGCAGGTGACGTGGTGCTACATGCAACTTTAAAAACATGGGCAGACCTTCAGGGATGCTAAGAAGAAGGGGCGTGTAGAACTGAACAGAAACTGAAAGTGGCCACATGGGAGTCTTACTCAACTAGAGGACCACCCCAAAGCATTCTAAGCCATATTACGTTAATGGTCTTCCTGCACTTCCTACATTTTTGATCATTTTTTATCCTGACAGGAGGTCCTAAAAGATGGCCGGGTAGGCCCTAAAAATGTCCAAGTACATGCCTTCATCCGTTTTTAGAGCTAGTGTTAGCTAAGACCTTTTGATTTTACTACAATTGAATGTATAATATACTTACATATCGAAGCTTTCAAGCAGCGCTTTTCATCCAGTGACCTGTTATTGTCATTCACATTTCTTTACCATCTGCTACAGCATATAGCAGGGAGCAACAAGTCATCCCACTTCACCCATTGGTTAACTTCACTCTGAATGACAGCATTGTTTGTTCACAGTGAGCACATCCCCACACAAAGTAGTTGCCTTAAGCGCTAGGTACTACTAAGGCAATTTGTAAAGGCATTCACAAATGAAGGCATTTTCGCATTTAACCTCCCCCCCCCCTTTTTTTTTACATTGAAGACGGCCTAGTAGCTTCCCTAATAATAACGTTTTGCAAAAATCATTACAAAACAAAATAAGCATTGACATAGTCAATAGGATGGAGCCCAATGCCGGAGCTATTGGCTTTAGAAATGCTTGTTTTCATAGCTGGGGTCAGCCAAGGCTCACCAGGGCTCACTTAAAGCACTGCTCTGTAACTAACATTCACTATCTGTTCCCTCATCCATGCCCTGCACAACTTCAGCCATGATGTTCACACTCTTTAGCTGTGTTGTGTGGCCTCTTGGAACACACGGTGTCTTCCTTCAGCACCTCTCCCCTCTGGCTCTACACAGGCAATGATACGCAAAAAGTCACAACTCACAATTGCGGGCCACGTTGATTGCGCCGCCCGGGGTGATTTGTGGTCCCAGTCCAGATTCTTGTCTCTCCAACCTGTAACACATTTAGCAAGAAACAGGTTTGTCGGGTTCCAGGTTTATATTGCAATCAGAACATCTTTGCGTAAGAGCAGTGTTATCATAGGAGGGAATATTGCTACAATGTGGATGGGAACATGAATATTAATGAGAAAAAAAACCCATCAGGAGAGGCTCGAGGGGAGGATAGTGTGGTGGTGCAGGGCCACTGCCTCGTAGCATAGCTGACGTGTAACAAGACCAGTCATCTGTTTACCCAGCCTGGCCTGGTATCTTAGGGTCTAATGTATACAGGGGTTTGACCCATTCTGTGTCTATGGGGAAATAGATTGTCCTAAGTGGACTAACGCAACTACTCCAGGACCTTGCGTGGAGCCACAAGTTTTCATATCAGCAGGTCCACTTACCGTTTCAAGCTTCTGATGAGGGTTAGATAAGTATGATTGTAATGGGGAACAGTAAACATCTAGTATGAAAGACTAGTGAAGGAGATGCTCCTTGAGTGAGGACGCCCCTTGGACACTGATTTTCTTCTGTCTCAACAATAAACCCAGATGTGGTGAACGTGCAGCCACCGTGTCCTTGGGTACACTTTCGTCAGAGAAAACTACTCCAGGCAGCCAGGATCTTTAGATAGAACGAGCAGACCTATGCTGTGGCCGGTTAGGGAGAGTAGGGCTAATGAGCCCTTTCATTTTCATGTGCCCAAAGAAAAGTTCCTTATCTTCGGTAATGCATTATCTGGTAGCGACATAGTCTAGCCACAGGTCCCTCTTAAATTCTCCCCAGGTGCCAGACTGGATCCGGAAATATTTCAGCAGTACCTCTGCACACCTGGGGACGGTGTCGTATTACTCCGTGAAGACGCCAACTCCAGTTGTGACGTCAGAGGATTCATATAAGTCCCATCCGGCGCGCGAACGTCAGTTTCTTCTGTGAAACCTTTAGAGTCACAACGCAGAGCCACTATCGAAACTGGAAACCTTTAGAGTCACAACGCAGAGCCACTATCGAAACTGGCTGTGGAAACAGTGTGCCAAAAAAGATAAATATCTTTGAAACATTAACTAGAAAACAGAAATGAATGGTATGGTAATATCAGGTCAAGATCCATAATGTAAGACCAAATGGTTAGTTGAATCCTACAACTGTCCTGAAAACGGCTGGACTGTGTGCTGGGTCCTGGCCGCCCAGCACTGACGGGGTGCAGCAGCCTTAACAGCAGATCCTGCTTAATGCGGCGCCATCGGAGCGGTTGGCGGTGCCCTGACAAGGTCCTGACGGTTTCCTCAAGGTATCTTGAAGGTGAGGCACCAGCGGAACCCTGGGGCGCCCCCTCAGTGGGCCTGCGACAAAGCATTGCGGTGTCCCCCCTCCCCCACCCTCCAGAGAGGTCTGGACGGGAGGAGCTGGGCGGGAACACGATTTCCCCTACAGAAGCCCGCCAGCGTTCCCTGAGCTGCAGAGCCTGTGCGGTGAGCAGTGAACCGGGAGGATAAGCTGGAGCCCCTCCCCCTCCCCCGCTCGCAGCCTGCAGTCCACAGCTCGCTGGGCGGACCTACATGCAGAACCTCGTCCCCCCCCTGAAGCTACGGAGCAGGCCCCATTGTCTGACATCTGAAGAACGCCTGGGCCTTTTGAAGCAGTTGCCGACCAGGAAAGACTCGTGGTGAGCCGGGGCCCTTGATCGAGCCTTGCAGGGAGGGGGGAGGCCCAAGGCGTCGAGCTTCTGCGGACTGTGCTCCCCCTGTGCCCTCCCCACCCCCCGGGCCCCACCGAGAGACCGATGAGTGTGACGCCTCCCCCCGCCCTGCACTTCCCAAGAGGCACCTACCATTATATTACTTAAGCGTTGCTCGCACAAGCTCTCATTCCCCCCGCCACTCTTGATCAGCAAAGAAGGGCCCTGCACGAAGCCTATACACCCCGGCGTAAGGAAGGCCAAAACATTCATCCAACTGACGGCCCTAGGTTCCAACGTCCTGCCTGACCACCCTGAAGGTGAGGCGAAACCCGACCTTCCGCTCCACATCCAGACCACCTGCGAGACCTGGCTCGCACTGGCTTCAAGTATTCCTCCCTACAGGCAGCATGGGGAAAGACCGCGGCCCGAGGCCAACAACGATGCAAACACAAACAAAGATGGACCAATTCACCAATAAAGAGCCCGGGACCGCGGAGAGGGCCTCAGGCACATCAGCCCTTCCAGAGAAAGATCCCACCATGATCCTGCAAGCCATCAGCACATCGCAGGCCTCGGTGGAGAACAAAATTGGTGAAGCCAGGATGGACACGGCCCTCATTCACCAGCGCAGACACACATCAATCCCACATACCGGAAGACAGGTCCCCGTATTGCAACTGCCGGCAGACTGGTCCGGGTCCCCTGAAGGTCTAGGCCCGAACGTTTCCCGACCCCACACAGGTGACTACCCTGGGCCTATGCAGTGTCTGGAGAGTTTGGAACCCCGTGAAACCCAGCACACCCACACCTCAGCGGCGCACCACACACACACACGTATAGACATGATCTTCATGCCTGCCCCCAACTGCGAGAGAGTGTCTAATCTTAGTATTCTTCCGGGGGGATTTAAAAAAACTCTCCTCTCTTCCTCCACTTTGTAGACCCCTCTGGCACGCTCCGCCTCATCTGGAGGCTGAACACCTGGTTCCTCCAAAATAAAGAATTTAAAAAAGCAATAGGGAAAGAACTCCGACAATACTTCGACTCTAACCAAGACTCTGTGTCCTCTCCGGGAACCCTATGGGAGGCCACTAAGGCCACTGTTCGAGGCTTCACCAAGGGCCAGCTCCGGGCACAGCAACGGTCCCAGGACAGCCGGCTGGCTATTCTCGAGGCCGAGGCGACTCGCCTGGAGAAGGGTCCCCCCGGAGGAAGACGACCCACGAGACAGGCAACTTGTGAGCTGAGGGGGGGTTGTTAATTTTACCCGCCTTGCAGACAGCAAGGCAGCTGACCTGGAGCTTCCCTTCACCCCAGAAGAAATCAACAATGCCATCTCTCTGATGGCCACTGGGAAAACGCAGGGGCCCAACGGACTCCCTCAGGAATACTATGCTTCATATCGGAACATTTTGGTGTCCCACATTCTCACACTGTTCCAAGAAGTCGCGGACACAGGGACATTCCCCCCTGAAACAGACATTGCCACTATTGTAGTCATCCCTAAGACCCAGCCACCCTCACCCGCCTTTAAGGACTACCGTCCAATCTTGCCGATCAACACCGAAATTAAGATATATGCCATGATCCTGGCCCAACGTCTATGACCGATCCTGAACAAATTGGTTCATCCGGACCAATGTGGCTTCATGCCAGCACGCAGTACAAGACATTGCCTGCGCCGTTTGTACTTGGCTCTGTTGCACCCCCAATCACTTACTCCCTACTTGGCACTCCTCCTGGTCGACTTTGAAAAGGCTTTTGACATGGTGTACTGGCAGTATCTTGACGATGTGTTGGCTGCAATGGGATTGGGCCAGTCCTTCCGCCATCTTGTCCGGGTCCTCTACTCTAAACCAAGAGCGAGGGTACTCATAAATGGGGCTCTTTCAGAGGCATTCCGGATTAAGAGGGGTACTAGACAGGGATGCCTCCTCTAACCCCTTCTGTTCACCCTAGCGAGGGAGCCTTTAGCTTGCGCCATTTGGGATGACACTCAGATCAAGGGTTGGAAGTGGGACCACGCCCACACTGACAAAATTGCACTATATGCAGACGACGTGCTTCTCTTTCTTGCAGACCCAGCCCAGTCTGGCCCCAGATGCCTCTGGGTCCTCCACACCTATGAGCAGGCCTCCAGCCTCCACTTCAATCCTGCCAAGTCGACCTTCGTGACCATCCATCTTTCACTAGAGTGCTTTGACTGGAAATCAAACATCCCCATTAGGCGACAATCATTTAAGTATCTTGAGATATGGGTGTTTCTGCTGCCCAATTTAGAATGGGCATTGAATATCACTCCACTAGTTAAGAAGGCCAAAGAGGACCTTCGGGCTGGCAAACACTCCCACTCAACCCGCTGGGCAGGGTCGCCCTTTTCAAAATGATGATCCTCCCTCGCTTCTTGTACATTATTCAAAATTCCCCCTTTCAGCTTCCACCGACTTGGTTAAAAGAATTAGACAGTATGGCCACGAACTTCCTCTGGGGGGGGCGGGGGCAAGGGGCCCCACAGAGCTCTGGTTCATAGCCGGATCCAGCCTTTCGATGGGGGCATGGGGATGACTCTACCTGTACTACTTAGCCACCGACTGCTCGTTCTACATATCCCCCCTTCAGAGAACTTGTGGTGGCCAGCTAAATTGGGAGATGCTCCCACTCCGAAGGACTCTGTCAAGAACCTGGGAGTCAGATGGGACAAAGACCTGTCCGTCGCCACCCACGTTCAACTAGTATCCACGGCCTGATTTGGCAAAATTAAAACTATTAGAAAATGTATTGATTTCTTGCCAGAGTCAGCTCGCAAAACCGTGGTCCCTGCTCTAGTCACCTCCCACCTCGACTACGCTAATCATCTGTATATGGGCATGCCGATTGGATTGATTCATAGACTCCAGATTATTCAGACTGGTCTGTAAGTGCCCGCTCCACCAACACATCTCGCCCCACCTCAGGCAACTCCATTGGCTGCCGATAGGCAAACGTATCGAATTTAGGACCCTTACATTTGCCTTCCGAGCGTATCTAGGGAAAGGGCCTAACTACCTGAGGAAGAGACTTCGCCCATATCAACAGGACAGACACTTAAGATCTAACCACAAAAGTTACCTCTCCACCCCCTGTTTTGCGAAGGCAAGAATGAGGGGTAGGACATTCGAGGTGGGAACCACCAAATGTTGGAATAACCTTCCTTCCCACCTACGCATGATGCAGTCCGAACAGGAATTCAGAAAGGCCTTGAAGAACTGGCTCTTCAGTCGTAAAGACTAGGGGCCTCATGTAGGTAGCCGAATACCGGTCGGTAACGGCCGATTTTCGGTAATTATACCGTTACCGACCGGTATTTTGGCTTTTGAGATGTAGGGGGCTCATTTCTGCATTCGGTAATTTACCGAATCGGTAATTTTACCGATTCGGTAAATTCCGAATACATAAATGAGATGTAGGGGGAGTGTGTGGGTGTGTTTTGGAGTCGGTATTTACCACCAACTATTAGTTGGTGGTAAATAATGAATGGATGTGTTTAAGCGTTTTAAAGCGCTTAGAAGTGTGCAATGTGGCAGACATACATGCCCTTAGGGCATGTATGTGTGCCACATGTGCACACATGGCCGTTTCAGGGGTGCAACAGGGTGTCAATGTGACACCCTGCCACCCTTGCATGTGTTCCCCCCATTACCGAATCGGTATTTACCGATTCGGTAATGAGGCATACCTTCCCATCAATGGGAAGGTATGCCTCATTACCGAATCGGTAAATACCGATTCGGTAATTACCGAATTATTCCGAATCGGTAATATTTACCGACCAATTACCTACATATCATTTACCACTTCATAAATACCGAATCGGTAAAATTCGGTATTTATGAAGTGGTAAATGTGTCCCTACCTACATATGGCCCTAGATATGCACTCTCCTCTACCTTGGGTACTGTCTGCATAAGCGCCGGGACACCCCATTTGGGGTAGCTGCGCACTTTATAAATGTATTTTATTTATTTATGACTAGTTTACCTGTGGCTGGTCTGATCCAGCCTACAGAGTCGGGCTAAGAGACCTGGGACTCCCGCAAATCCAGACCATGATGTATCGAGGTCCGGTGCCAAGAGCCTTGCCCCCGGTGACCCAGGGGGTTCTGCTGACGTGGCATGCAGCCTTGCGCCACACCCGGTGGGATGACAAACTGACTCTAACACACCCCTTTGGCAGGGTAATTGGCTGAGGGAGGTCCGAGCCTTGGAGGGCTTCAGAGGCTGGGACCTTATTGGAATATCACAGTTGGGGGAGGTCTGGGTGGGGGACCACATACGCTCATCTCAAGATCTGCAAGGTCGCTGCACCCTCCACCACTCACAGTTCTACGAATATTTACAGTTGTGACACGCTCTCAACACACACCAAACAACAGGTACAGCTCTTACGGAATTTAGCCCAATGGAAGCACAAATCATGATGGGAGGCCTGGGAAAGGGCGGGGTCTCGCGGATATACCGTTCCATCACCAACAAAAGCCCAACATCACTGGACTCACTAAGACACTGATGGGAGGGGTGGCTGGGTCCCATAGAGGACGAGGACTGGCGAGACGCTTTAATGGTTCCCAAGACTTTTACCACTTCAGCTAAACTTCACATATGATCCAGCTCTACTATCTCCACAATGCCGATCTAATCCCGGACCGGCTCCGTACAGCAGGCCTACAACCCTTCTATCATATGGTCTGGTCCTGTCTCCGCATCACCCCCTACTGCGCAGCAGTAGAATCTGCACTCGCGGGTGTCCTGGGATGGGAGGTACCACACAACCCCCTGAACCTCCTCCTGGGCTTCATGGATGGCTTAGATGGGTCCTGACCTGACAAGCTCTTCCTGGGAATGGCCACAATGGTGGCCAAGCAGGACATTGCCACGGCATAGATACAACCTAACCTCCCAAATATTGCTAAATGGCGTAAGGGAGTGGATTGGTGCACAGTACAGGAGAAGTCACTCTTCCAGGCTAGAGGTTGCCCAACCAAACACACAAGGGTCTGGGGTAAATGGTTGAGCTAATTGCGATGAATGTACACTCTATCTCTTTTCGGATTTTGATTGTATAAAAAGACATGCTCGCAATAAGAGCAGCAAGTATGTCTGCGCATGACCACACTGAGGCTTATTCCATTGTATTAATCAGCATGATTTACCTGCTCTAAATTGTTCTCTGTTTATCAAAAAAATTAAAAAAATTCAGAATACATTTCCTTTTTACAAACCTATATAGTCCATGCTCTGAATACCTATATACATCTATTATATATATACATACATACATACATACATACATACATATATATATATATATATATATCTATGTATATATTATCTACTGGCGGTCGCCAGTAGATAGTTATAGTTAGGACCGTGTTTCCATAAAATCTAAAAATTCTATTTTGAATAACTTTGGCGCCGGTTGACGAATCCTCGCGAAATTTTCAAAACTAATGGGGCGCTCCGCTCAGCTCCTACCCTGAAAGTCTCGGGGTGATTCGTCAAGTGGGGGCCGAGACAAAAGGGAGGGTCCCAAAACCCGTTTTCCCCATGCATTTTCCCATAGGACCTTTAGTCGAAGGTACAGCCCGAACGGCTGAACAGAATTACTTGAAATTTGGCAGAGAGGTAGTCCTCAGGTCAGGGATGTGCGTTTTGCATATATGGTGTCAATCTGTTCAGTAGTTCCTGAGAAATTTGCAGTTAAAGCACATAAATATCTATAGCCGCGCACCGTGCGCGCACCATGCGCGCACCCTAACGTACGCGAGCGTAATTCTGATTGGTGGTTACATGTCAGTCAACGTTCAAATCGGTCGAAATCTGGAAGTGTCGGCCGCCATTTTGTTTGTTGTGGGTGCGAGAGTGAAAAATAGAGGTGGCGAACGTGAAAAGGGGGCAGGGTAGAGAGTTCCTGACCCCTAGCCTTTGTCAGGGGGTCTCTAAAGGACCCCGAAGGGTGAAAAAATATTTTATTTTATTTATTTTTTAGATCGCGGGGTGCGCGCACCGTGCGCACACCGTGCACGAGGTGAAAAACCTTAAAAAGAAAAAACAATAACTTAGCATTTAAAAAACCGTACAAATTCACTTGAAAAACCATAGGTTTCACACACGTTATAGTTAGGAATTAGCATTTAAAAAACTTTGCAAATTCACTTAAAAAACCATAGGTTTCACACATGTTATAGTTAGGTGGACATTTCACTCGTAAAAAAACCAATGAAATTCCACCGTTGTAGTTAGTTCAGATAACTATAACTCGCACGACTGCCACTCTATCACAAGGATGATGTCATCAGTGATGTCATCAGTGATGCCACTGACCATGTCATGAGTGATGTAATATGTGATGTCATGAGCAGTGGATTGCGGGCGCGCGAGTTATAGTTATCTGAACTAACTATAACGGTGGAATTTCATTGGTTTTTTACGAGTGAAATGTCCACCTAACTATAACGTGTGAAACCTATGGTTTTTTAAGTAAATATATATATATATATATATATATATATATATATATATATATATATATATATTATCTACTGGCGGTCGCCAGTAGATAGTTATAGTTAGGACCGTGTTTCCATAGGAAATCCGCAACATTCTATTTGGAATAACTTTGGCGCCGATTGATGAATCCTCGCAAAATGTTCAAAATAGGTGGGGCGCTCCGCTCCGCTCCTACCCTGAAAGTCTCGGGGGGATTCGTCAAGCGGGGGCTGAGAAAAAAGGGGGTCCCAAAACGCGTTTTCCCCATGCATTTTTCCATAGGGACCTTTAGTCCAAGGTACAGCCCGAACGGCTGAACAGAATTACTTGAAATTTGGCATAGAGGTAGTCCTCAAGTCAGGGATGTGCCTTTTGGATATCTAGAGTCAATCAGTTCAGTAGTTCCTGAGAAAATTGCAGTTAAATGTACATATATATCTATAGGTGCGCACCGTGCGCGTACGGTAAGCATACCGTACGCGCACGCTGCCGTGCGCGAGCGCAATTCTGATTGGTTGTTAGATGTCAGTAAACATTCGAATCGGTCGAAATCAGGAAGTGTCAGCCGCTATTTTGTCTCTCGCAGTCTGAGGCAGTGAAAAACAAAGGTGGAGAACGTGAAAAGGGGGCAGGGTGGACAGTTCCTGACCCCCTAGCCTTTGTCAGGGTGTCACTGAAGGACCCCCCAGGGCAAAAAAAACTATTTTTATTTTTTCGAAAAACCGCGAGGTACGCGCACCGTACGCGCACGGCACGCACAACGCATCGTGGGCGTTCGGTGTGCGAAGCGCACTGAACGCACACAGCGTGCGCACGGTGCGCGAAGCGCGCGAAGCGCACCATGCGCGCACGGAGCGCACACGGTGAAAAACCTGAAAAAAAAAAAATATTAATAAATACATAACTTAGCATTTAAAAAAACGTACAAATTCTCTTAAAAACCATAGGTTTCACACACGTTATAGTTAAGAATTAGCATTTAAAAAACCTTGCAAATTCACTTAAAAAACCATAGGTTTCACACATGTTATAGTTAGCTGGACATTTCCCTCGTAAAAAAACAATGAAATTCCCCCGTTATAGTTAGTGCAGGCAACTATAACTCACGCGACCGCAATCCTCTGCTGATGATGTCAGATATTACATCACTGTATTTAGAAACCTATTTACCCATGTCTTCTTCCATTAATCTTTAGCTATACATATATTACAAATATTTATTTTTCAGAAAGACACATATGTCATCAGTGATGTAATATCTGACGTCATCAGCAGAGGATTGTGGTCGCGTGAGTTATAGTTGCCTGCACTAAGTATAACAGGGGAATTTCATTGGTTTTTTTACGAGGGAAATGTCCAGCTAACTATAACATGTGTGAAACCTATGGTTTTTTAAGTGAATATATATATAGCTCTATCCCGGAGCTGCTTTCCACCTAAACTTGAGAACTACCCAAAGTTCTCTGGTTCTTTTTTTGCATAATTTATGCCTCACTCTATGCCTGAAAGGGTATTGCTTTGACTTATACTGGGTGCTCCCTTGTGTCTGGATAAAGCTATACCTCTCTGAAGAGCTCTAATGAGAGCAAAACACGTGTCAGGGGTTGCTTTTATTCATTTCAGGTTGGCTTGGATGGTATTTTACCAATTCAAAGCTGTAATACTGTGCCTGGAGTGGTAAAAAGCTTTGGCCATTTTACAGCTTTCATGGATGGCACTATGCTTAAATACTTTGCTATAGAAATGGCAAGAGATGTTGTCCCTTTCTATCTCAGCATGGATGGCACTGTGCTAATCCTATGCTTAAAAAAAAGAAAAGCAGACATTTGAGGTGAGCAAATTTAGAGTGTTGCTGGTGTTGAGGGTGCTCTATACAGGAGCTGCTTTCCACCGAAAGAACAAGTTACTTACCTTCGGTAACGATATATCTGTAAAAGACATATATTAGTTATGGATTCCTCACTTTAGAATTACCCCCAGACATCAGACAGGATCCGGAGCAGTTTTCTTCAGCAGTACCCCTGCGCGTCGGTAGGTGGCATTGGTCGACTCCACGTTCGTCGCTGGCGTTGTGGTCACCGGAATGATGTCGAGGTATCTACTTAAATGTCGCCCCTGCCTGCTGATGTCAGTTCTTTACACGACATTCCACGCCAGAAGCGCAGAGCCATGCAAGACACTGACCACTGGTGAACAAAACTAGGGCCCTGAAAGGGAAACCCTTACCCTAGAAGTCAGTTTGCAGAATGGGGAGGATGGGTGGTGTGGTGTGATGAGGAGTCCATAACTAATATGTCTCTTACAGATATATCATTACCGAAGGTAAGTAACTTGCTCATCTGAAAGAGACTATTAGTTATGGATTCCTCACCTTAGAATAGATACCCCAGCACTACCAACCCCGGAGGTGGGTCTGCGAACTAAGTTCACACCAAAAAATCCTGGAGAACTGAACTGCCAAAGAAGCTGTCTCTCCAGACTTGGCTGTCCAGACAGTAATGTTTGGTCAAAGTGCAATAAAGCCAACGTGGCTGCCTGGCAGATGTCATGAAGAGGGACTCCACATCCCAAACCAGTAGTAGCTGCTGTCGCCCTGGTGGAATGGGTGCGCAACCCCACTTGAGGTTCCTTTTTCACTAAGGAATAGCAGATTGTGATGCAAAGAACAACCCATCAGGAGATAGTTCGTTTTTGCACAGCCCAACCGTACTTGGCGCCCACATAGCCAACAAAGAGCTGGTCATCCACCCGGAATTGTTTTGTGCGATCCAGATAGAATGAAAGCGCACATTTGGGATCCAGACTGTTGAGCCTCTCTTTATCTTTAGAAGGATGTGGGGGCGGGTAGAAGGTGGGAAAGTGATGGTTTGTCATATGTGGAAAGAGGTAACCACTTTGGGAAGGAGAGAAGGCCTAGTGCGAAGGACAACTTTGTCTGGATGAACAGCCAGGAAAGGAGGTTTGGAAGTAAGAGCCTGAAGCTCACTCATCCTGCGAGCAGAGGTGATGGCAAGCAAAGAGGCAGTTTTAAGAGTCAGAAGTCTGAGAGGACAGTTATGTAGTGGCTTGAAAGGAGCGCACATAAGATAGGTCAGAACCAGATTCAAGTCCCACTGGGGCATTACGAAAGGAATTGGAGGAAACAAGTGAATAATGCCCTTAAGGAAGCAATTTGCAATAGGGAAAGGCTGGTCAGGAAGCCAGAGGAAGGCCAAAAGATAGCATTTTAGAGTGCCCAGAGCAGAGCCCTGCTGGGCCAAAGAAAGAATGAAGAGGACAACTTCTGAAAGGGGGGCAGAAAGGGGATCTACAGCCTTTGCTGAGCACCATGCCACAAACTTGTTCCATCTACAGGTATATATTGTTTTAGTGGAGGGACGCCTGGCTGACAAGATAACATTACAGACTTCGGGAGCAAGGTCGAAAGCTGTCAGCTGTCGCCGCTCAATCTCCACGCAAGGAGGTGGAGGCTGGACAAGTTCGGGTGGAGGACTGTCCACTGCTGCTGCAACAGAAGATCCTCCCGAAGGGGCAGTCTGATCGGAGGATCAATGGTCATGTGCAAGAGCTCGGGATACCAGACTCTTTGTGCCCAGTCCCGGGCCACAAGAATGACTTGGGCCCGGTCAAGCTTGATCTTTTTCAGCACTCTGGGTAGAAGTGGTATAGGAGGAAAGGCGCATAGAAGACCGCAACTCCACTTGCAAGGAAAAGCGTCGCCGAGTGAGTGCCACCTTGTAAATTCCAACGTGCAGAACTGCTGATATTGCACGTTCTCTTCGGTGGCGAATAGATCTAACCAAGGCTCTCCCCACTGCTGAAAGAGACCTTGCACCACCTCCGAGTGAAGACACCATTCGTTATCCATCATGCACCGGTGGCTAAGTTCGTCCGCCCTGGCATTCAGTGAACCTGCCAGGTGTTGAACCACCAGGGACATGCCCTGATGTTCCAGCCACTTCCAGAGACGAAGTGCCTCCTGACATAGGGTCCACGACCCTACCCCACCCTGCTTGTTGCAGTACCACATGGCTGTGATGTTGTCCATGAACACCAGCACTACTCTTCCTTTGACAGAAGGAAGGAATGCCTTCAGTGCCAGACAGATCCCTCAAAGCTCCAGAAGGTTGATGTGGAGCCCGGACTCTGCCGGAGACCAGAGGCCTCTGATCTCTGCCTCTCCCATGTGGCTGCCCCACCCCAGAAGTGATGCATCTGTCACCACTGTGAACTCTGGCTGGGGAAAGGAGAGGGACCTGTTGTTGACCCAATCTTGGTTCATTAGCCACCACTGCAATTGATATGCAGTGGCCTCCGAGATCTGGACACAATCTGAAAGATTCCCCTGATGCTGTGCCCACTGGAACTTCAGGTCCCACTGTAGAGCCCGCATATGCCACCTGACATAGTCCACCAGCACGCTGCAGGAGGCCATGAGGCCCAGTAGCCTCAGGGTCATTCTGACCGAAACACGAGATATAGGCTGAAAGATCGGAATCATAGCCCCAATATCCCGGACTCGCTGCTCTGGAGGGAATATGGTCCATTGCAACGTGATGTATTATATCGCATGATTTTACAACGCGATTGTTACAACGAATTGCTCTAGGGGGCGCGCTGGACTTAGGAATAGTATTAATTACTATTCCTACTCCAGTTTGCGCAACAGTAGGGAAGGTGTTGGAATTAATTTCCAATACATCAGCGCCCCCTAGTGCAAGTCGTTGTAATGACTTGCGATGTAAATGCATTGCATACTAACAACGCATTCGTTGTAATGACTGCGTTGTAATGGTACAGCGATGTAATGACAGCGTTGTAAACGCTGTTTCCCCTCGAGAGGATAAGCCCGAAACTGTACAGTGTCCAGAACCGCTCCGATCAAACATAGCTTCTGAGAGGGAATCAGGTGTGACTTCGGCACGTTGATGGTGAACCCCAGCGAATGCGGTGGTCGGTCGTAGTCTGGAGGTTGGAGACAACAGCCTGGGGCGAGCCCGCCTTCAACAGCCAATCATCGAGATAGAAGAAGACTGAAACACCTGATCCGCACAGATAAGCTGCGACCACCGCCATCACTTTCGGGAACACCCGAGAGGCGCTGGTAAGGCCAAAGGGGTGCACGGTGAACTGAAAGTGCTCGTGGTCTACCGTGAAACGTAGGTAACACCTGTGAGCCAGCAGGACTGGGGATGTGAAAATAAGCATCCTGCAAGTCCAATGCTACCATCCAGTCTCCAGGGTCAGGGGCAGACAGGACCTAAGCCAATGTCAACATTTTGAACTTCTCCTTCTAGAGGAAGCGGTTGACGTTCCTGAGATCCAAGATAGGACACAGGCCCTAGTCCTTCTTGGGCACCAAAAAATAGTGGGAATAAGAACCACAACCTACTTCTGGGGCAGGACCTCGCTCAATGGCTCCCTTGGCCAAGATAGCCGCAACTTCCTGTTGGAGAAGGGCCAAGTGATCTTCTAACATGCAATGGAATTGAGGTGGCATGGATGGAGAGGTAGTCTTGAAGGGGGGGAGTAGCCCCTTCAGACTATCTGCAAAACCCACCTGTCCGACGTGATGTTGAGCCAGTGGGGGAGGTGATGGCGAATCCTGCCGCCCACTGACGAATGGTGGCCCTGAAAGGTCAGACTAGGAGGGCTTGAAGGCTGCTGCAGAGGGGGCGCTGGTGGACTGGTCTGCCCGCTGATCCCCCAGACCCACGACAGTGGGTCCCACGTCCCCGGACACGCAGAGGCTGGACAGCTAGCGCAGCCCTGTGGCTCAGGGCAGAACGTGGCGGGCATCCCTTCCGTAGCCACGAAAGGGGCAAAAAGCAGACTGCACGGTACGAGAGGTGGAAGCGAGGCCCAAGGATCTGGCTATAGCCCTGGTGTCCTTTAAGCGCTCAAGCGCTTTGTCTGCTTTGTCGCCAAACAAGCAACGGCCATCAAAGGACATGTCCAAAAGTGCAGCTTGAACATCACCCTAAAAGCCAGTGGACCTCACCCAGGCGTAGCGTCGTAGGGCTACTGATGTTGAAATCACCCAGCCCAGTGATTCGCGGGGGCCAGCCCACATCGTATGGGTAATTTCACTGTGTATCTCCCTTCAGCCACTGCATGGGAGAGCACAGCCTGGGCCTCCTCCGGGCACTGTGGCAGCACCTGCGCAACGGTGTCCCACACAGAATGGGAGTAACAGCCCAAGAGACAAGCGGTGTTCACCGACCGCAGTCCTAAGCTGGAGCAAGAAAACATTTTCTTCCCAAGATGGTCCAGCTTCTTGGATTCCCTATCAGGTGGTGCGGTAGGGAATGTGCCCTTGGAAGTCGAGGCTTGGACCACCCAGCTCTCAGGGGTGGGTTGTTGGGAGAGGAAAATGGGGGTCACCTGAGGCCGGGCAGTGGCGTCGGACAATCACCCTATCCACAGGAGCCCCTGTGTTGGGCTTGGACCAAGTGCCCAAAAGGATGTCCGTGAGAGCCTCACTGAATGGCAGCAGGGGCTCCGAAGAGGCCACTGTCGGTTGAAACACCTCGGTCAGGAGGTTAGTCCTAACCACCACCGTAGGAAGCTTGAGGTTTAAGGCCTCAGCCGCCCTACGCAACACCACTGCATATGATGCACGGTCCTCCATAGCCACAGTAGGGGGAGAAAACATGCCAAGGTCTGGAGAAGTGTCTAGACCACTGGCCTCCCCAGCTCCTCTCTCCAGTTCAGTTCCTCCAACTGGTCTTCCAGAGGGTGCACAGACCCCTCTCAGTCCTCCTCACCCAACTCTGGTAGCCACTCAGGGTGATAGGGAACACCAGGGGAGAACAGGGGTACAAAAGTACCGGTCGTCGCCGATCCAGACTAGAGGCGACGTCGACCCGGCTCTGTGTCCACATCGAGGGGAAGGCTGGGGTCGACGTCGGTTGGAGACACGGAGGGGGCGGGAGTGTCACCAATAGATTCGGCGCAAGAGGAGGTGTCACAAGGTCGACGAGCACTAATCCGGATCCAGGCCTGGATCACTGGGGACCCTGCGGCGCCGGAGCCAAAGCCGCCAGCATTGAAGGCCTAGAGCCTCCAGCCGAGTACCGAGGGCGTGCCTGCGGAGTCGGGCTGCCCAAAAATAGAGTAGAGGGCTTTGTAAAAACTACAAAGTTGGGCAGGAGTCACTCCTGCTACCGGAAAGGGAGGTAGGCTCGGAGCCAAACCAACAGGCTCTGGGGGCAGAGCCGGACGACTACCATCCGCAGCCCGCATCGCGGCGGCGGACGGACAGGGAGAACGCGAAGAGCGACGGTGCTTCTTCTACTTCTATTCATGTTTCGACTTACCCAAACACAAAGACTTTGACAAGGAGTGATGGTGATGGCTCCGTGACTGGTCCTGCGTTCTCCCTCTCGACCAGGACCTCGAACGGGGTGGAGCCGACTGCCGGGCATCCAGAAGCTTTCAGGGCCGTTCCTGCAAAGACTTTGGAGCCATGGCAAGGCAGTCGGAGCACGACTTTGGGTCATGGTCGCACTCCAGACACCAGAGGCACACAAGATGGGGGTCCATCACGACATCAGCTTGTGGCAGGAGCCATAAGGCTTGAAGCCATTCTGCCGAGATGACATCCCTGTGCACCAGGAGTCATGACGACTCGAAAAGATGTCGACAAAAAGTCGTCAAAGGAGGGTCAAAAAGTGACTCGAGGTACCATTCTCTCCGGATCTGCGCTTCCTGCACGGAAAAAGAAAGAACTGACGTCAGCGCGCAGGGGCGGCGTCTAAGTAGGTACTACAATGTCATTCCGGCGACCATGATGCCAATGACAAACACGGAGTCGACCGACGCCACCTACCGACGTGCAGGGGTACCGCTGAAGAAAAATTCTCTGGATCCAGTCTGACGCTTGGCGGTAATTCTAAGGTGAGGAAACCATAACTAATAGTTTCTTTCAGATCTTGAGAACTACCCAGAGTTCTCTGCTTCTTTTGCTGCTGGAGAAGGAGTGTACCTGGATATATATATATATATATATATATATATATATATATATATATATATATAGATAGATAGATAGATAGATAGATAGATAGATAGATAGATAGATCCACAAAGTCTATCCAAAGAAGCACACTATTAGGCGTGCAGCAGATTAAGAGAAACTTTTATCGGTTCTGTAACGCTTTTCAACTGTGAACAAGAATGTGTCAACAGTTGAAATGCGTTACAGAACAGATACAATTTTCTCTTGATCTGCTATACGCTTGTGAGGATGCTTGATTGGATGGACTGTGTGGATTGACTGTCCAGCATGTCCAGCCGGCGTATGGCGCCACCTCCCATGGGCCCAGGGTCACGGAAGGGACACTCGTTTGTGGATATATATATATATATATATATATATACACACACACACACATACATACTCACACACACACACATATAAAACCGCAACAGCCTAAAAGGATTGTAAGCCACAAAAAAAGCAAATGCTAATTGGAGGAAGAAAATGTCCCCAAGGAAACCGAGGACATCCAACTTTTGACAAGAAAGGGTAACTACACCAGCATATCAAAGTATATGGAAAGAAAAACTCAGGATGTTATTAAGGAAGAAAAGAGCCATAGAAGTGAACTTTCTCTGTAAGAAAAGAAAAACATTTCCCAGAAAATGTCAGAGATGCCATAAAAGCTAACCTCTTAGGGTTCAAATATTCTGACACTGCATCCATTAGTAAAATAATAATTCTGAAGAATACAAATTAGAGACCTTGAGTCTGCCATATTTAACTCCTCCAAGAAAGAGACATACATATCAAGGAGACAAAACCCCATGTACAGGGAAGGAACGCACAACATGGTAAGGCTGGCATAACCCCCTTAATAGAGTAGCATAACCTTTGCTGAAATCAACTAACGCAAAAGCAATCCGTCCACCACCTGAATCCAAGAAAAGTGCACTTTGCCAAAACTAGCCAAAAATACTGCAATCTAATCAAAAGAAAATGCCCTAGTGAAAACCTTGGTCAAACCAGACCCAAACTTGCACTGAAGTGAAAATTTAGGGTAGGTGCACAGAATAAGCATACTCTTTGTATTAAGGGGCTCCTATAGGCATAAGCAAGATGTCCCTATAAGAGATACTGAAAATCTCAATAATGCATACTAGCATACCAAACTGCTCCCAAAGAAGCATGAGACATAGGCAAACTTCCTAACCGGAAGAAACATCACAAGGAAATGACCTCGTGAGCATGAAGCCCATCATCAGAGGAAAAAAGGGAAGGGAAAAAACCTGTGCAATAGGTATCCTTGTATCACATAACCTGTCAAAGACAGCATTGAAACAATATCTGCTAACCGCAGAAACACCACATCAGGTGTCACCAACAGGCGGAACGTATACCAGTTTCACCTGATCTATCATAGTGTCACGTGGTTTTAGGCCACTCCCTATTTACAGTGCTAAGTTAGCTCAATCACGGTAGCTGTTAGACAGCCATCTTGCTGCTTTTGCTGCCTTTGCACCCGACACTGTTGTTACATGTTATTCATTTGAGAAATGCAGACTCGCTCTTGTCTCAAGTGAATGTTATTTATACATCCTTAACAGTTGCTAGTGCCCTTGGTCTGTACATCGAGTAAAGAACTGTTCTAGGACACTAGACGGTGCCGGCTGATTGTGTTCAGGGTGATCGTACCACTGTTTAGTCATAACATGCACGCAGCTGCAAATACCAGAAAGTCGTAGGCTTTAATATTACAGCGCAGCAGGTTTTTAGAACACATTCGATAGAAGAGCTGAAGCAGAGAACACTGAGCTGATCCTGTGATGTGATACACCTAAGCTGATCTATACGGTATGGGGTCCCATATGCAAGCCTATGAGACCTTCTAATAGTCTAATAATATTTTATTAGTTGCTAGAGAAAGGAGGGTGGTTGTTTTCCACTGTCATTATTAATATGATCGCTCCTTTCATTTTCTATGGTATTGTAACAATGCTAATGGTAATGATCTTAACCATTTGTCTGCTTATGTTAGCCAAAGTACTGTATAACAGGACTCGAGGTTTATGAATAAATTCTTTAAACTTTACTGTGTCTTAGTTATTCTGTTGTGGACTGATATATAAGTGCAAACGGGTATTTCGGGTTCCCACCATTCCTGAGAATAACTAAGTCGCATGTTCTGGGTTGTCTATACATTGGGACCGCCGAGCTAAATCTCGGATAACGAATGTGACACTAAGCTAGTCGGATAAGGGGTTCTTAGTTCTGAGGGGAGTTTCTGGTACACCACAATTCTCTAAGGTTCTGGTTTCCTGCGCATAGTTCTGTGCATACGCAGAATCCCTACAACATGGCGCACCTAACGTTTGGTCTTAATATCTGAGATGCCTTAGTAGTGCTTTTATTAGTCCACAACGCCCTCACTCTGGTTTCCGGATAACGGGAGTGACGGTTTAACCTACCTAGGTTTTAGGCTATAGGTTCTTTCAAGCTTGATAATAAAAAAGGTTACACTAATCTAAGCCCAAGTGCTACTAAAGATCTCGTTGTATCTTCTTTTTAGTCCTAATGGCGGTAGAAATTCCCGCTCATAGTAGGCTGTCTCTACGTGCTCATTTGAGGACGTATGGAGGGCCTGATGACGGGATGGCAGTGGTGTTTGTCGTTAGTGCAAATGCCACTTACCCTTATGAGTTATTTTACTCTTGGGTTACCTTTGAGGCGGTGGAAGATACAGATAAAACGTTCCACAAATACACTGCTACGCAGGTGCCTCTACATTATACCCCATATATGGCTTTAGAAATTCCTATTTCTACCTGGCAGCACACTATTTGGTTTAATGGCGCCCTCCCCCACACGGTCACCCCGGCGAGACTGGGTCCTTTGTCAATTGAAGGAGCTACTTGGCCGGTACTGGCCGGACATACACCTCATCCACGCTACCTGATGGTAGGAGTGGATAGCTTACGTATACTACACACAACCCTGATTACAGTTCATAGGGCTTTAGTGCAGTATGTGTCGCGCACTGTACAGGTGGGGGCACCTGCAGTTGCGGGACACGGGGCTGATCACCATCATGCGGTGGTGATCAGTCCTGTAATGGTAAACGCGGTTGTTGGCAAGCGCCCCCAGAATAAGGATGAGTATCCTTATTGGCTTGCAGAGAAATTCGATCAACTAGAAGCCGTGTTTCCTAACACTAGTCCTGTGGAAAAACACAGGATACTCACTATTACTTAGCCGAAAGAACTAGTCCCGGACATTGTCGATTGTGACAATTGGGGCAAGGTCTTTGCCGCGACCTATTCGAAGTGCTTCGGCACTACGTCTATGTCGGTTCTACCTTCCGTTATCAAAAAAGTCCAAGAGGATCATGGTGCGGAAGCAGCTATTGAGTTGGGAATGCGGCTTATCGACAGCTTCGATATAGTATGTTCCATGATTATGGGAAATCTCAAAGGAGATGCCATGCAGTTTCAAGTGGGAAACATGATGGCACTAATTGCGGATGAAGATAAGCCGAGGGAGTTTGCAAAAGTTATTGCGAAAGCCTATAGGATGGTTGGACGTAGTGCCCTAGGCGTGAAACCCACCATCAAAATTCCTGAAGTAGTACAGCACACTAAAGTGAGTTCGTCTACAAAAGACGATAAACCCAACTTTCGAAAACAAAATTGGCGAGCTAAGAAACAAGATAAACAGCAACAGAAACAGGATACTCGTCCTGCCTCTCCTGTTCAGGCGTATGTTGAACGCACTTATGATTTGCGTGATCGTTCTCGTATTAAGTCGCCTGATAGGTTTCAGGTTCCTGACCAGCGCTCTCCTCGTTCTTCACAGGAATCAGCGGCTTCACATTTTGGTGGCGGAGACCGTGGGAGAGGCCGGGGTGCTCAAGGTCGAGACCAGCCCCGACAGGCGGACTGAAAAGGCAAGCAAGAAGATTCTGCACGTCCGCGTCCCCCGTTTCAGAAAAAGAAAGTTGCTGCAATCTCAGCGAAGTATGCCTCAGATGGTACGGACACAGCTTCTGAACATGAAATGGGCGCTGACGCTGCTAGACAGCGCGGCGGAAGTTACAGTAGTGCGGGGAGCACTGCGTCCATTTCTGGAGGCGACAGCAACTAAAATCTATGTGACAGTAGAAACTGCTGATACTCGCGTAGCCCCCCCTGAGAGATTATTTGAAGTAGTCCTCAATATTGAGGGTGACATACAACGGAAAATTAACGCGGTATTTTGGGATAATCTGACGACCACCTATGATATACTATTGGCGGAGAAAGATTGGCCCCCGGCTTTCGTTCTAAACGCTCCAAGGGGGGAAGAAGTCATTCTCCCTTCTTTTGGACACGTGGTGCCCAAGGAGGAGTCTAGGAAGTTAGCCGAGGAGTGGGCGCGGGTGCTAGCACCTGCGTTGTATCGTAATCAGGTGGGGTGGGATAAATGTTCTACCCTACACGAAATTCCATTGCGGTCCGACTCCCAGCCACAACCCCAATACCCTATGCGTTGAGAAGCTAGGTCTCACGTCGCGGCTATCCTTGAACAATTGGAATATCAGGGAGTAATTGAAACGTGTGTGTCACCCATGAATAATCCTTTATTCACTGTGACGAAGCCTGACGGATCGTACCGCCTAGTTTTGGATTACCGGCACTTAAACTCGCACTGCCGGAATTGTGCGGTGCAAAATACACATAGTTCGGCTCTCGTCGATAGTCTTGTGAGAAAGAGGTTCAAAACCACACTCGACTTGTCCAATGGCTTTTATTGCCATAACATATCCCCTCATAGTTATGAGTGGACCGCTTTTACTTCGGGTGGTAAACAAAAAGTGTTCAAAAGGCTTCCTATGGGCTATAAAAATAGTCCTGGGGTATTTGCTGCCCGTGTGGTCTCTCTCTTAGAGATGGTAGACCCGGAGGCATACTCGTACGTTGATGACATATACTTAACAGACGACGAGTTGCTTCCACACCTTGCTCGCGTGGACAACATAATTACTATGTTTGCGGACTTTGGTTACAAGTTTAACTTTAAGAAATCCCACATTGCCGAGTACACAGTATTATTCTTGGGGTACGAACTCAACAATGAGGGCCGCGGCTTGGCTCCGCAGTTTCCTGAGAAATGCGCACGCCTTCGTATCCCTGCGACACTGAAACAACTACAATCATTGCTGGGCTTTCTGAATTTCGGTCGTACCTACATTCCTGAATATGCCCAGCGTATCAAGACACTATATGCCTTGGTACAACCAACTTTTACCAAATCTTGCTGGCTGCCAGAGCATTCAGCTGCATTGTACTCTTTGCAGTCTGACCTTCTTACTGCGAAATATTTACAAACTCGTGATAACCACACAAACCTGGTCATAAGAATTGTACCGGGTGTGGAGGGGTTCACGTACTTAACATACAATGAGGGCGACACAGTCCCCATTGCTTACAAATCTCATTTATATACTTCGGCTGAAATGCGTTTCTCCACTGTCGAGAAGGTTTTGACAGCAGTTCAGATGGCAATCCTGAAAGAATGAGCGCTATCACAGGGGAAACGCATGATGGTGGTGACACCGTTTCCTGCCCTAGAGGCAGTCACTAAAGCAAGTGTGCCGAATTCTAAAGCTTTGCATCCAAGGTGGATACAATGGGCAACCTCCTTAGCCTCGCCTGACGTCGAATACATCTTTGACGCAGGGCTACAGACTCAGGAGAGTTTGGAGTATGAATTAGTTCATCCGGCTCCACATACATTGCGCCCGTTGGAGGAGTTCCATTGTGTTATATACACTGATGGGTCCGCGCAGCCCGCAACTGCATCAAGGCACGCTTATTCAGTGGCTTGCGCAATTGTTGTTGGTACTTTCGTGAATGGAGAATTCATACAGGATGCGGTGCATACGCAGACTTTGGGTGATTGTACCGCACAATTGGCGGAGCTTCGTGCTCTGGTGCTTGCACTGGAGTTTGCTGATCATAGAGTCACAACTCTTATAGTGAGTGATTCGTACTATTGTGTTCAATCTTACAACGACAATCTGACGTTTTGGATCGCGAATGGATTTCGTGATTCAAAAGGTAGCACAGTGAAGCATAAAACGCTTTGGGCTAGGCTGGCTGAACTAAAAGACAGTCGGCCCCTTGTGAATGTTATTCACACTCTTGGTCACCAACGAGTTGGCGTCCATGCTGTCGGTAACAGTTTGGCTGACGAGGCAGCTAAAACAGCAGTGGCAACATACTTAGTAGCAGCAGTTACAAGATCCAAAAGTAAGATCGATTATGACATCTTGGCAGCCATTGCTGCTTCAGAGACTGGGACAAACTTCCCTAGAGGTTTCCCTTCTCGATACCATTATCACTTAAGTCCTGATAACGTCCCGTTAGTGAGGATTAATGATGTTGGGGATAGAGTTATTCCCAATGCAGACTGCAGGCCTGCTTTGGTGCAAGCTGCACACGAGGGTGTTGCGTCTGCGCACGCCGGAGTGTCCGCAACTGTGTCACTGTTGCAACAGCGTTATTGGTAGTACGGTTTGTACAAACATACGCGGACTTATGTCCTCAATTGTGGTATTTGCCAACAAATAAAGCCGTCTTCTGTGGCGCGTCCACCACAAACGCAGCTGCATATATCTAATCAACCACTAGCGTGTGTTTATTTAGATCACTGCGGTCCATTTTCCTCTGACACTGCGTACAAGTATATCTTGGTTGCAGTAGATTCGTGCACACGTTTTCTTTGGGTGTGGCCACACAGGAGTGCTGACGCCAGGACTGTTATCAAAGCATTGCGTGTCTTTATAGGGAGTTTTGCATGTGGAACCCTTCACTCTGATCAGGGCCCTGCGTTCGCCTCTAAGGCGTACAAAGAAGCTATGAGAAGTTTGGGGGTCCAAGTCAAATTTTCGTCTCCATACCGGCCTGAGGGCAATAGTGTTGTGGAACGAATGAACCGTGACCTAAAGCAATCATTGACAGCCAGGGTGTTAGGTACTGGCAAAAACTGGCTAGCCCATTTGTATGACGTCCAACGTGCACTTAATAATCTCCCTAGAAGGTCTCTGGGTGGGAGGACCCCGTACATGATGCTCTTCGGAGTTCGAATGTTTGTCCCGGACCTTGAGGGTCTAGACATGGCGGCGGCGGCCGCGCCTTTTGACTTAGATGACCACTGTACTGTCTTACAGAATCTTCAAGAAGCAAGAGACACTCTAGCAAAAGAGCACATATCCTCTGCGTCCGAGGCTGGACTTCAGATTCCGGTAGTCGGCTGGCTACCCAGAGTTGGTGATCTGGTCCGTGAGAAGGTGGAGAAGAAGAAGGAGTTTGGCCCCTCTTATCGTGCACCAGTGCCGGTGCTTGGAGTTGAGGGTACACGTACAGTTGTTTTGCCTCCACTTCCTGGTCACAGAGACAACAGGTACATTTCAGTTGACAATGTCAAGCTACACAGGGTGGCCAATTCTCCATAGTCTGACACCTTCAGTTTCTTGCCCTTCAATGATGCACAGTTCTGTTGTGGTGCCACCATCTGACATCGTGCCTGAAGTTGCCATTGAAATGCAAGTACTTTCTGATTCTGCTGTATCGCCTGCGGATGGTGATTTGCCTGATGATGCTGAGTATTCCTATCCTGCTGATGTTCCATTGCCCCTTTTGCATTCAACAGAATTTATCCAGTCTAATTCTTCCTTTGGAACTGAATCATTGACTTCCACTGCCCCTTCCAAATTTTCAAAAATTTTTGCCTGGTTCAAGAGACAATTTTTGGTTCCCCCCTGGATTTACGTTTGGCTGGTGCTCATTTGCATTTTTTTGTTCATGTCCATTGGCTTTGTGGTGGTGTTTTTTAGGCTTATAAATGGACACTACCTGAATGAACGTTCTACAATCAGATTAATTAATGGAACTTTGGCCCCACATTCATCGTCGCACATCATGAAGAGGGACCAGACTTTTGTGAACATCACCGCCTGGCCTGTCCGTGATGGGATAGCATGGGATGCAGTTAAATTTCAAATTCATGGGCCCACGGAAGTGATTAATGTGCCATCTGTATATCGTGTTTCTATGGGTGATGTGGTAAAACAGAACATTCGATCTGATGATTGGGATGTAAAAACTATAGAGACACTGTTTTCTGATTTGAAATACTATGCCGCATTTGATGCTGAGGATTTGTATTTGAATACTGAAAACTATGCAGAGCAGTTTTGTTATCAACATTATGGAACTCATTTTCTTCATAGGGCAAGCACATTTCGTAGTTTAGTCAACTTTACTCAGTGGGAACATTGCCCTGCCCCGATGATTGGTAGTTCGAAAACATTGGTCAACAAATTTTCATATTTTTCAGATTTCAGTGTATCCAATAATGCATCCTTTTATTTTAAACTTAGGGACGAACCTATTTCAAAGGTGCGTTTGACACACACTAAATTGTTGTTTTCTAAGTCCTTTATGGACGATTTGGCAATTGGAGGGTATGACGTTTGGAAAGATACTGTTGATCTCAAATCGGTTTGGGGAACTAAGTCTTGGCAAGTACAAGGAACAGAAGCTTTACATCGTGCCTGCCTCATCCCAAACCACATGTTATTTTTAAATTCCACAATTTTTCAAACAACCTGTTTTGGATTGGCTATTTCTAAACAATTAACTTCTCCCTCGATCCCGGATCTGAGTGCTTATCCTGGTTGGGAGAATCACACAGATCTGTCCCTTGCTATGTTGCAGTCTTTTATTTCCAATTCCACCTTCAATATTAGTGCATTTGACCCTAAAGGTTGGTTGGTATGGCAGAGAGGTTCGGATACCTGTCAAAGTAGATTTTTGGGGTTGGTTCCCGGATACATACAGGATAGAGTAGATCCTCGTTTTGTGTCCTCACACACTGTCACGACCTACTCGGTAGGTAAATTGTGCCAGACATGGCTGCAACATTCCACATTAGATTCTGTTAAAATTCACTTGTCCCGTTTACATGACAAAATAGATTTGAATGATTTTGTTAAGGGTCCCGCATTGGGAAGATCCAAAAGGAGGGTATATGCTGTTTACAACGAGGTTTGGAAGTTGTCGCAGATTGAGGCTGCTTCCAGGCTCCGTGCTATTGACCAGGCCAATATGGAAAAAGTATTGGCAGTAATAGATAATAGTATTAACACCTTATCTTCAAGAATATATACATTAGATAACATTGTTTCATCTGTTGTAGATATTGTCCAGGAGGATGTGTCTGTGTTATATCATGGTCAAAATCAATTACGCTCGATTATGCAATTTGCTTGGACTTTGCAGACGTTAAAGGCGGGGAAAGTACCTTGGGATTACATGAATGTTTCTTCTTTATTCCGCCCATTTAATCTGACAGCAAAGCAGCAATTCATGTCCATGAAAGATGCTACGTATTCACTACTGCATATAGAAAAGTTAGAACCTTTGCCTTTTTCAGTGGCTGAGTCTGATTATGCAGTGTGGCTCATCCATGGGATGGTCACTCTCCCGATTTCTATGTATAGGTTTAGTTCGTGCATGAAACATTACACCTTGGGCAGATATGAAAAACTTGGTTCTGCTTTCTTGCATGAAGTCTGGTCTCTCCCATTTACATATCGATGTGAGAGAGAAGGCAAAGAAGTTTATTTGAAGGGTGAGGAGTGTACATCTGCTCCTGATCATTCCGTAGTGTGTAGACATATCCAATTACATGGATCGTGTAATATGAATGCCCCTAATTTAGCTTGCGTGTTAAAGGGCATTCCTGTGCCAGTTATAACGCCATACTTTACGCTGCTTGCTAATGGTAGTTATCTGCTTTTAAATAGTGAGGCTTGCTGTGGGATGTTAGCTGGAATTCCCTTTATTGTTTCAGTTTCACGGAGGGTAATTTGCTGTAATAACGTGCTTTTCCCTCCCCCGCAAGGCAGACTTGATATATCCATCTGGCCGACGATTCCAACCTTGAAAGCAGAGTTCAATAGGATGAGCAGAATAAGGGCTCTTTTGTCTCAAAAGGAGGTTGCGTTGACTTCGTCCCGTGAAACATTTCTCCTTCAAGTGGCGAACACTCGCACAGAAGTTCAAGCTCTTTTGAATACTGACCTCCCCCTGCATTTTGGCACATTAATACACACTATCTTCAATGCTTCTTCCACGACTGGTCTGGTCCATTTTTTTTTAAATTGTAGGCTCTGGCCTTGTGACGTCTTTCCAGTCTATCTTTGGTATAATACCAGCTATTTTTCATTCTATTTTTTCTGGGGTTTTCGGAGGGTTTCCTCTGATTCTCGCATTAATTGCTGGCATACTCCTGTTGGTCTGCGCTCTACGCTATGGATGCACGACTTGCGCTACTCGACCACGGATTCAGCCTGTTCCATCTGCGTAGCCGGATGTGGGAATACTATGGGACTTTACCACTGGCTACCTTGAGTGTCGCTTATGGATTATCCTTCCGGTTCCTGTTTTTCACTTGTGTACAGCCTGTTTTTCACTGTCTCGAATGTCCGTTCCAATGGGCTCTTGATATGTGTTTGTCAAACTTGGTGTCACCTGACCTGGATTTTGATCGACTGATGTATCCCTTAGTGGTTCATGAGTTTGACTGTTCTGGAGTCGGGTTTATGGCCTTGGGTGCGGCGCATGGAGTCCTTGGTTTATGGGATATCGAGAAGGCAGCAGTTGACTTCCTGGCACGAAGTTACATCGAGATGCCTGCTTCTTGTCCACGTGGAGTGCTTGATACTCATTTCCCTGTGGAACACGTGTGTTCTTTTTCTTTGCTGAATTGGATGACAGACAATTTTGCGGATGACTCCAATGATTTTCTACTGGAAGCTGCGGCTGCATATGCTGCTTATACTTTCCTGGATTGACAATTGTACTCACAATGTCTGGTGGCGAATCATGTGGAGTTGCATTTTTTCACAAGCGATCGTTGGCTTCTATGGACGATGGCTTGTGTTTTTACATATTTTTTTTCTCTTTCTCTTCGAAATTTTTTTCCCTCTCATTTTCTGAAAACTCACATTTCAAGCTTTTTAGTCTGCATCGTTGATCTTGAACTCTGCGTTCTATTAAAATATACGCCCCTGGTAGTCCCGTGGTTCGTTCAAAGGGGGATGTCACGTGGTTTTAGGCCACTCCCTATTTACAGTGCTAAGTTAGCTCAATCACGGTAGCTGTTAGACAGCCATCTTGCTGCTTTTGCTGCCTTTGCACCCGACACTGTTGTTACATGTTATTCATTTGAGAAATGCAGACTCGCTCTTGTCTCAAGTGAATGTTATTTATACATCCTTAACAGTTGCTAGTGCCCTTGGTCTGTACATCGAGTGAAGAACTGTTCTAGGACACTAGACGGTGCCGGCTGATTGTGTTCAGGGTGATCATACCACTGTTTAGTCATAACATGCACGCAGCTGCAAATACCAGAAAGTCGTAGGCTTTAATATTACAGCGCAGCAGGTTTTTAGAACACATTCGATAGAAGAGCTGAAGCAGAGAACACTGAGCTGATCCTGTGATGTGATACACCTAAGCTGATCTATACGGTATGGGGTCCCATATGCAAGCCAATGAGAACTTCTAATAGTCTAATAATATTTTATTAGTTGCTAGAGAAAGGAGGGTGGTTGTTTTCCACTGTCATTATTAATATGATCGCTCCTTTCATTTTCTATGGTATTGTAACAATGCTAATGGTAATGATCTTAACCATTTGTCTGCTTATGTTAGCCAAAGTACTGTATAACAGGACTCGAGGTTTATGAATAAATTCTTTAAACTTTACTGTGTCTTAGTTATTCTGTTGTGGACTGATATATAAGTGCAAACGGGTATTTCGGGTTCCCACCATTCATGAGAATAACTAAGTCCCATGTTCTGGGTTGTCTATACATTGGGACCGCCGAGCTAAATCTCGGATAACGAATGTGACACTAAGCTAGTCGGATAAGGGGTTCTTAGTTCTGAGGGGAGTTTCTGGTACACCACAATTCTCTAAGGTTCTGGTTTCCTGCGCATAGTTCTGTGCATACGCAGAATCCCTACAACAATAGAAACGCTGTAAAGCTGAGTCAGTCTGTGCACCAAAAAGATGGGTGCCATCAAAGGGCAAATCAACCAAAGCAGCCTGGACAGCCTCTGAAAAACCTGGGGACCGTAACCAGGCATGACTGTTACCACTTTCCCTTCTCAAGCCCAGTTCATGATACTGCTTTCTGTCTCTTGCCTTTTTTTTTCTTTTCTCTCCTCTCCACTGGCATTGGTGTAGCACGTCAGGTGGTAAAGGGAGGTTGCTATTTAGGTGCCACCCATACTTGACACAGGTGCTTGGCTTTAATGCTCCAGGATTCCCAGACCCAAGAGGACACAGGAGCGTGCCTCTCTTTGACATCCAGCTCTGTCTCCAGACTCGAGATAATGCAGGAGCATGTCTCTCTTTGACTTCCAGCTCTGTCTCCAGACTCGAGAGAATGCAGGAGCGTGTCTCTCCTTTGAACCTTTTTTTTATTTTTGTCAATCCCGAGACGACGCAGGAGCGTGCCTCTCTCCCCCTCTCTTGTGCTTTTCCTGACGCGGCAGAAGCAGCGAGTGATTTCTTTAACGCTGCAGGAGCTGCGAGTGCTTTTCCTGATGTGGCTGAAGCCGCCAGTGATTTCTCTAACGCGGCAGGAGCAGCGAGCGCTTTTCCTGATGCGGCCGAAGCCGCAAGTGATTTCTTTAATGCGGCAGGAGCTGCGAGTGCTTTTCCTGAGGCGGCTGAAGCAGCGAGTGATTTCTTGGTGCCGACCGCGAGTGCAGTCGCTTGACCCTTCACCTTCCATTGAGGCGCGCGGCCGGAGTCGGCAGTCTCAGCATGTGCTACTTACACCGCGCGTGCGGTTCTTCAGTTGGAGTCCCCTAGAGGTGCACGGCAGGAGCCAGCAGCACCGCCTCCAACGCGAGTTCAACCTTGGCATTTATTTTGTTTGAATTTATATTATGGAACTAGCGCCAACAGGAGTTGCCAGCACTTTGTTTCTTAACATATCCCCTGGGGTGGAACCTTTGTCTTGGCACCCGTGTAGAGTGTGAGCAGTGACATTTCCCTTCATTTTATTCACCACTGTGCAAGAGCCTATTGCACTACTTTGTAGGGAGTTCCTTTTCCTTTCCCAATACCATCCGTCCCTTCTACGCCACTTCTATTGAGAATGACTATGCCCACTGGAAAAGTATATCTTAATTCAATGAGATTCGGCTAATGCGCTACCATGCTGTGTCAACCATGGGGAGTGTGTTTTCTTTTCTTTTCCTTCTACAACCCTTTTCCGGAAAGCGATTTTGACTAGAGTGTGGTCCCCGCCCCTTTTGTTTCCGCCCTAAAATCCTTCTATTGCTTCTGTCTTGCAGACCTAAAGCTGTTCCTACTTTCTCTGCGGCTACCCTACAGACGCTGTCTGTATATCCCTTCCTCCTGTTCATTCCACGATCTGACATCACGCCTAGTACCTTTCCCTCCATTCCCAGCACACCCGGGGTGGTGTATTTTTCTTCCCTTTCCCCTTGGGACCAATCGACCATACTGTAGAAGTCTGTGTGGAGGATTGGTCCAGAGGTGAGAGAGGTAGCTCTCTTTGTTCCTGCGGTTCCTGGTTTTCAGGTGAGTGGGGGTTGTAACAACGATGCTGTAGTGCCACAGCGGATCCCTTAGCCTGAATTACTGAATCAATAGTATCCATATCAAATCTAATAAACAACTTAGCTGCCTGTTGGCCATCCTGAACCAGCTGTTCAGGATTGGATTGGAGGTCATCTGGAAGTGATGGCAACATAGTCAGCAAGGAATCCCACAAAGCGTGAGAAAATTGCCCAAGAACAGAAAGACATGTTAGTGGACCTCAAAGCAGAAACAGTGGAGGAAAAAAAAAGTTTGCCACACAAATCTTTGTCTCCTAGAATCTCTATCCGATGGAATATTAGGTAGAGAATCCATATTCTGTGAAGCTGAAGCAGCCTGAACCACCAAACCACGAGCGGTAGGATGGCTCAGGAGATAAGCTGGATCTCAAGGAGCAGGGAGGTGCCTGTGAAATATAGCATGAGCCACTGATACTCCCCCGTATTAGGCTTAGCCCAAGTGCTCAACAATATGTCAGACAGGGCCTCACTATATGGGAGAACAGGATTCACCCCTATCTGACCTTGATAAAAGACATCAATCAGGGGATCAGTGGACCTCTCTATCGAAGAAAGAGATAATTCTAACACAGAATCCACTCTCCTTAACATATCTGCAAAAGAGGAACTTGACTCAGTAGCAAGACTAGGAAGGGAAAGGAACCCAGAGGCTGGAAAAGACTTCAGCCCACTAGCCTCACCAAGTGCAGCAACCCAACTCTTCTCTACAAGAGATGGAATAGCCTTAGAAATAGGCTGTAATAGCCCAGACTCTTCTGCATCACCACCATGAGAGGGCAGCTGAAAAACAAAATTTCTCTCAGTTGGTTATGTTGATTCCACACCAACGCCGAGAAGGCCACACCTCGCTGTCAAGAGAAAGAGGAAAAATGACTCCAATCGACGCCACCAACATCAATGTTGGAGTTGGCTGATCAAGTATTGACACTGAAGGTGGAAACTCCAAAAGGCTGTGCACCGGCGCCAAAGCGAAGTCGGCTGATGCCGACGGGTGCAGACCCAATGACTCAGATGGCCCAACTGACACCTAACGCGAACTCACTGGTATGGCTCCTCTTACCTCTATGAGGCCCGTTGGCACTCCAGTGGAAGGTGGGGGCCCAAAGATGAGATGTAGAGAATTTTAGTATTCTCTCATTTGGGTCATCAATGCCCCATCTCCTGGACAGACGGAGAGGCGCGGGGCTGAGTCGTGAACAGCCCCCTCAACCAGGAAGCTGGAAGGGCTATGGGAGACGGAATGTCCATGGGGAAAAGTCAGAGGGTGCCGTGACTTCAAACGTGTGCCCTTACATTGCGACGTCGATGGGGAACAATGTCCCAATGAATGACTCCCACTCCTAGAACGACCACTTGAAAGGGCCTCAGAATGAGAAGGCGAAGACCGAGGCTGACTTGAAGTCTCTGAAGACTGCGACAGCCATGTCCCCAGGAGTTTCATACAGCATTCTTTGAGTGCCTTCGGCTTCAGCTTCTGAAAGGAGTGGCAATCTTCAAAGTCGTGGTGTTCCCCTAAACACCACATCCAAAAGGAAAGTGGGTCTGTAACCGGCATTTGTTGAGTACAAGACCAACAAGGCTCAAAGCCTGAAGACATGAGAAAAAGCACACTCTTTCCAACCAACAAAAACTGTTGTAGTAGGTCAGAAAAACGGCCTGAGGAACCACTTCTCTGGATCCGCGTTATGGCACGGAAAAGAAGAAACTGCCGTCCGCACACCGGAGGGGACTTATATGACTCCACTGACGTCACAAACAGAGTCGATGTCATCACGGAGTCCTAAGATACTGTCCCACCGTCGCACAGAGGTACTGCTGAAAAATCACTGGATCCTTTCTGGCATTTGGGGAGAATTGAAAAGTTAAGGAATCTGCAGCTAGATATCTCTATCAGATATATAAATATATGAAATGCATGTATTTAATTCAAAGATGTAAAACCCTACTTGATGTTCACAATCTTATCTGTCCGACAACCCCCATAATGGACAGTGCACTGTTACTCCTCAGCTAGGAATGCACTATGTAAAGAGCAATATATATATATATATATATATATATATATATATATATATATATACGCGTTTCGGCAAGAGCCTCTTCCGAGTGAAAATTGAGTGCCCCAATGCCTCTAGAAATAATCCCTATAGTTTATGAAAATATGTTCCTGCATCACAGTTACATTCCGACAAAATTAATTAGCAAACTGAATTCATATTCTCAGTAAACATGCTCCACTGTATATCATATATGTATCCTCCAAAATATCAGACTGCCGTAGGTAAGAATCAATCGTAGTGCATTCTATTAATTGACCTATTGTTGTCCGAGCATTACAATAAAGTTGCATAATTCAAAACAACATGACGTGATACATTTTCGCCATATCCATTTACAAATTAAGGGGATACAAGTTATCCCTACAGCCGCAAGACATGCGGATCCCACTTCTGAACCAGTGAATTGCTCAGGAGCATGTTTCTTTCGCAAGGTGCCAGAATATTGTGATCTAAATATTGTCTTATATAAATATTGTATCTTAATTATTATTACATATTTTTCTTAGCGATGTTTTGATTCTGTCACCAAATCTTCCCCTTTGACACCCCATGGGCTTTCGATAGGATGAGTTCCTCTTAGCTGCATTATTGTCATCGTCATCAAGAAATTTTTATTCAGTTGTAAAAACAACCATAAAAGAGGATAAAAACACAACACATAAAGTCATACACGTGAGACGAGAACAATAAATACAAAGATAACATTGATTACCATACAGCTATAAAAACCAATAAAAGCCAAGTCCAAACAACAACAACACGTCCATCAGTCGGGTCTAGACAGCCTGGATCTCAGCGCAGCACGACAAACACAGAATCAGCATGCACAGCAGGGCTATTAGAACGCAGCTGCAGGCACATGCTGCAGGACATGCTTGCGTACAGGTCAGGGACTTCAACAACGGGATCATGAGCTGCCAACGGGATCATGAGCTGCTGCTGGGCACACTGACATATTTACAGAACATTCGAAAATGTAAAGTGTCCTGGGGAGACCTACTGTCACAAACACAGGGCAGCCTGGTGCCAGGATGAAGCTAGCCGCTGGGGGATGCCAGAAGATGGTGTAACAAGTTAAACCTAAACCTGGCCTGCGCAAATCTGTCCCTCCCGTTGGATACCTGACCTAAATATGGCCACGGCCCTGAACTGTTTTCAGAAGCATATGTCCCTGCGCCATGAGTTTCTTCATCTCTGCTTGCTCTCTATTCTAAAAGAGACAGCGAGTGGGAATTAAAAAAAATGTCTGCCTGGCCATCTATTCATCTTAAGACCCTCCCTGGTCCAGATTTTCATTCAGCACATCAAAGGACTCCGGGCAACAATATCAGCTAAATATCTTAATCGAAGCTCCTCGTGGACAGAGAAGGCCGGGGTGCTTTTAGAGACCTGCCCCAGTCATCTAAAAAATTGACTTTCGGCAGCCTCAATTTTGTCACTCTTCACATACCCTCATACCTCACTGCCATACAGGACCTGTGAAATACATTTGGCCAGATAGATATTGAGTAAAATACATGGCGACCAAGACCCCAACCTGCATGCAAAGTTGGCCACTGCTGTCATGGCCTTAACAAGTGTACATCTCTTAACTTCAATAAGTTATTGTTAACATCAAATAACACCCCTAAGTATGGAAAGGCCGAGACTTTAGCCAGGGTGTGATTGGCCACCTTAAATGTCTTGGAACAAGTGGGATGAGGGCCAACTACCATGACATATGGTTTAGTAAACGTTACTGCCAGATCCAGGCTACCCATAAAAGTAACAAACTTGGCCAATAATAGCTGCAGCCTCACAGCAGTGCGGGTAATGAGAACCGGATCGTCTGCATATAATATTACAGGAAAAGATCTTATTACCACCATCGGACAGTCAGCCTGGATGGAGAGAAGGGCTTCCTCGAAACCATTAATATAGAGGGTGAACAGGATGGGAGCAAAAATTAACCACTAGCAAACACCCCTACTTGTGGAAAAAAGGTTGGGTGCGACCTGCACCTTTTGAAAAGTGCACCAATGCCAAGGTGCTAGGATGCAGTGGTGATGAGAAAGCCACAACATTCAGGTGCACCCCCATCCCCAGGAGAAAGCCCACAGCTTCATGAAGTTAACCCTATCAATGGCGGAGGTGCTAGGTGGAGAGATTCCAACTGGGCGACCGTAAACTTTTTCATAAACAAGTATAAGTTCAAATATTGATCTATGTCGACCTGCTGGGACTACAGTCATAATGAACCTCTGAGAATATCTCACTTGCATCGGCCCACACCAGCAGCCTATTTAAAATTACCCTCCCAGAACCTTCACTACAGATACAATTAATGAAATTGGGCAGTAACACTGGGGGTTGTCCCTATCCACCTTCTTGAAACCCGGCATGAGGACCACTGTAGACCATGAGGGCAGCACCCTCACTCGGCAGCAGCATTCAAGACTAGGGTCCGGATTGGGCCCCAAATCTTTACTTTATTCGTGACCAAGTCCGCTGGGATACCATCAGATCCAGGAGCCTTGTTTTGCGAAAGTGAGAAAATACCCTGAGAGACTTTGTCTAATGTGAAAATCACTTTGCTCCTATTCTTTATAGCTCCTGCCCTGTCCACTCCAGCTCCATCGGACCCACAATTATAGATGCCTTTAAAAAGCTAAATCCATTGTTGCTCAGAGACATGATGACAAATCACCGCTCCAGATCCCTTCGCAAAACAAGGCCTATTTATCACCCTTCACCCTCACATACCTGTCCAACTCATCCCATGCATTTTCCTGAAAGACAGATTTATGATTGGCTAAGGCCTTTTTGTACATCAACCGACAAGAGGCAACCAAGTCTCTATTTCTGGGAACCTGCTTTAGAGCAGCCTTCAGACAACGGAGACTCCTTGAACAATCACAATCAAACCATTAAGGATCCTGCTAGTGAGCACTTGTCGCAGGAACTCTCAATAATGCTAGGGCTTTCTGAGCAGTACTTGCAAATTCTGACAGAACAGCCCTATCCGGGGTGCCTGGGTTAAAAAAAAGTGTCTAACTCCTGCTCGCGACTTGAACAAGCATTGGAAATGCAATAGGTCTCGCATTTGTTGGAGCTGGAGCTATTGGCATTGTAAATGGCAATGTTTTGTACTTTGCAGTAGGTCTTGTATTTGTTGGAGCTATTCACATTGTAAATGGCAATGTTTTTTATTTATCCTTGGGGTTTTATATAGCGCGAACTTAACAGCCTCAGTTGTGAATTTCGATTCATCAAAGTTTTGTGAGCCCTGAAATTTGCACAAGTAAAGTGCTAACAGTATAAATATGGGCACTGTTTAATAAACAAAGCCACTGCAATACAAGAGCAAAGGTGACCGAGTGACTGCTTCTGGTTTGACGGAGTTGCTAACAGTCACTGCCCGTTAAAGTTAGCTAGCCCGCTACTGTGAGCTTATCAAACTTAATGCTATGTTTTCCTATGTTATGTTATACTATGCTATGTTATGCTATGCCATGCTATGTTTTGTTATGCTACGCTATGTTTTATTTTGTGATGCTATGCTATGTTTTGTCATGCTATGCTATGTTTTGTTGTGTTTTGTTATGCTATGTTTTGTTATGCTATGCTATGTTTTGTTATGCTATGCTATGTTTTGTTGTGTTTTGTTATGCTATGCTATGTTTTGTTATGTTTAGTTATGCTATGTTTTTTGTGTTTTGTTATGCTATGCTTTGCTGTGTTTTGTTATGCTATGCTATGTTTTGTTTTGCTATGCTGTGCTTTCTTTTGTTATGCTATGCTATGCTTTGTTATGCTATGCTATGTTTTGTTATGCTATGCTATGTTTTGTGTTCTGTTATGCTATGCTATGTTTTGTTGTTGTATGCTATGTTTTGGTATGCTATGCTATGATTTGTTGTGTTTTGCTATGCTATGCTATGTTTTGTTGTTGTATGCTATGTTTTGTTATGCTATGCTATGATTTGTTGTGTTTTGCTATGCTATGCTTTGTTTTGTTATGCTAAGCTAACTAGTTAAAATACAGCATGCAAAACTACATAATATGACCTCCAACCTGAAAGACTGTACCTAGAAAACCATTTTAAAAAGTTGTGAAGAAAACTCGGATTGTTTCGAGTTGTTTCGACGTGGGCCCTAGTGGCCAATATATATAAGGCAATATGATATGGCAGAAGAGGATGTTTTTTTCAAACAGCAGTAAGAGGTTAACTTACTTGTGGATCCTCAAATGCAAAAAGATAATTGTTGGTTTATTATTGAAAACTAATCAATGAAAGAGAAGGAAAATGTCCTTCGCTATTGTTAACCAGAGAACTAGAAATGACATAGTCACGATGCTATCAATCTGAATAGATACATGACGTTGCTGCCCATGGATAGGTTCCAATTCACAGCTAAAGAACAGTACAAGTTCCACGTTTCCACTCTCCATTGCAGCAAGTCTAAGGCACAAATGGGGCACGTTGTAGAGATGACAACTGTTCATACACTTTGCGTAGGCACTGCCAGTGCTGAGTGTCAGTTCTAGAATGCAGCTGCAGAGACGGGTCTCTCTCGCCCTCATCCTCAGGGTGAACAAAGAAATATTCACTCTGCTGCAGCGCCCCCTTCCAGGGCCGTTTCTACCATTAGGCAAGACTAGGCGGCCGCCTAGGGCGGCAAAAGGGCTAGGGCGGCAAAAGGGGGAAACATTATTTTATTTGATCCTACGAACGTAAAGCTAGGCAGTTGCCTAGTCTTGCCTAATGGTAGAAACAGCCCTGCTTCTGAGGACCCTTAAGGGGGCGCAGACTGTCTCTCGCCGGATCCAGCCAGAGAGGGCGACACACGCCAAATCCCCACCCTGGGCCCTTCGTCTCTTTCTAATGTGTGCTAAAAGTGCTGGAATCCCAAACAAGCAGCGTCTGTCGGTACAAGAAACTCCTTAAAAAAACAGAACTGACCACTAGCCTAGTGTCATGTCCGATACCGTCATCCGGTAGTGACTGTTTAGGCCAACGTCAATGTCCACGCTGGGATTTTTGAGCCAGTGTTTACCCTGTTAAAAGTAAGACTACAAATCCCAGAATACAACGCACAGGTGGCCGCAAACCCAGGATTGGTTGAAGGTGTTCCACAACATGGAACCACTTGTCAACTATGGTGAAGTGTGCATTCTGCCTCGCACTGGCTCAAATTCTGGCCAGGATTACTCTCCTAGCGGTAATATGCACAAGCTTGTCAATAACTTCTATTCACAGCGCCAAGAAGCAGTTCATTCTATGTTGCACGCCAAACTTTATTAACGTTTTGCCATAGTCTCTGGTTAGCGCAGATTTGAGCATCATGAACTATAATCTCCCTGACAAGGAAATCTTTTAATTGTTGTGATCAGCCTCTATTAAATGGATACAATGGAGATGATAACTATTTCAGACGCCTCAGTGGGAAAAAAAACAAGCGTTGGCAAAACCACTAGGTCTGGCCTTGGAGGATGGTGCAAGTTACTATTTTTGTTGTTTCTGATGTTGAAAACGAGGTGCACTGACGCCTCAGTGGTATTTAAACACAAGGCTCTATTTGGCATCCGTGTACATAGTTCTGTGAGTGTATGGCTACTGTAACGGTCTGGCCTGGGCCTTTCGTGGAGGTCGTTTGCAAGACTGACTGTTGTGATCGTGTTTCCTGATAGTAAATGAGAGTAACATAGAAGGGTTCGGCAGTAGAGGGTGTGCCTCTCTAGCCTGGATGACAGAGGGAGAGAGTGATGGTAGTAAAAGGGAGGGGGTGGCATTTTTCAATTCTCGCCTAGGGCGGCAAAACACCTAGAAACGGCCCTGCCCCCTTCACTGCCTGCGATGAAACTTCAGAGAGGCTCCTTTTAGTTCTTTCACAGTCTCATCATTTCAAAACTGAAGCATTTTCAATAACATATATACAACAAAGCCATAGTTGCTTATCTTATGCAACTAACAACAGCTGACAAAGTCAATAGTCCTGCCTTGTTGTAGGTGTAATGTTAGAGACTGATTATGCACTGAAGCCTCTGCAACCTCTTATTGCTCCAAATGGGAACTCTGTAAACTACTAAAAGTGTATGGGTTAGCGCCAATAGCGCATCTGAAACCACCATCCAATCTGGCAGCTGCTACCAAACAAGCATTGTGAGAGTTTGAGTTATTGTCATTGTAAATGCCTTTTATTTATGTTTAAAAAACCAAAACATAAATGAAAGGTATTGTTGAACAAGTTACTTACCTTCGGTAACGATGTATCTGTAAGAAACATTAGTTAGTTAGATTCCTCACCTTAGAATATCCCCAGGCGTCAGACTGGATCCGGAAGATTTTTCGTCAGCAATACCCCTTGCGCGTCGCTAGGCGTCGTCTGCGACTCCGCGTCCGTCGTCGGCGTCGTGCGCCGGAATGACGTCGTCGGAGTACTTAGACGCCGCCCTCGCGCGCTGACGTCAGTTCTTGTACATAGCTTTCCGCGCCAGGAACGCAGAGCCATGCAAAGACCGACACTGGTGCCAAAAATAAAATCTAGGGGCCTGAAAAGGATAACCTTAACCCTAGATGTCAGTTCGCAGAACGGGGAGGCTGGGTGGGTCAGTGAGGAATCTAACTAACTAATGTTTCTTACAGATACATCGTTACCTAAGGTAGGTAACTTGTTCATCTGAAAGAAACACGTTAGTTAGATTCCTCACCTTAGAATAGATACCCAAGCAATACCATCCCCGGTGGTGAGTCTGCGAACCAAGATCACACCAGAAAGTCCTGGAGGACAGAACGGCCAAAGAAGCCATCCCTCCGGACTTGGCTGTCAAGGCAATAGTGCCTGGCAAACGTGTGTAGCGAAGCCCACGTCGCCGCCTGACAGATGTCCTGCAAAGGGACACCCTGTCCCAAAGCAGTAGTAGCCGCTGTGGCCCGAGTAGAATGGGCGTGAAGCCCAAAAGGAGGGTCCTTTTTTGCCAAGGAATAACAAATTTTGATGCACAAAACGACCCACCGAGAGATGGTCCGTTTGTGCACAGCTTTCCCCTTCTTAGCACCCACGTATCCAACGAAAAGTTGGTCGTCCACCCGGAACTGCTTTGTGCGGTCCAGATAAAAGGAGAGCGCACGTTTTGGGTCCAGACGGTGGAGCCTCTCTTCCTCTTTGGAAGGATGGGGAGGCGGAAAGAAGGTGGGCAAGGTGACAGACTGCCCAAGATGAAAGGGGGTCACCACTTTCGGAAGAAAGGAGGGACGAGGCCGAAGGACAACCTTGTCCGGATGAACAGAGAGAAAAGGAGGCTTTGATGATAAAGCCTGGAGCTCACTCACCCGTCTAGCCGAGGTGATGGCTACCAGAAAAGCAGTCTTAAGCGTCAGCAGACGAAGAGGACAATTATGAAGAGGCTCAAAGGGACCGCACATTAGAAATGTGAGAACAAGATTCAAGTCCCACTGAGGCATTACAAAAGGGACAGGAGGGAACGTGTGAGTAATGCCTTTTAGAAAGCGTGTAACTACAGGGGACTTGAAAAGAGAGGGCTGATCAGGAAGCCGTAAGAAGGCAGAGATGGCAGCAAGATAACCTTTCAAGGTGCCCAAGGCAGAGCCCTGCTGGGCCAAAGAAAGAAGAAAGAGGAGAACCTCAGAAAGAGGGGCGGAAAGGGGATCCACAGCCTTTGCTGTGCACCATGCCACAAATTTGTTCCACCGGCAGGCGTATACCGTCTTTGTGGAGGGACGCCTGGCTGCCAGAATGATATCACAGACTTCAGGAGGCAAGTCAAATGGCATCAACTGCCGCCGCTCAATCTCCACGCATGGAGGTGGAGGCTAGCCAGGTTCGGGTGGAGGACCGTCCCCTGCTGCTGCGACAGAAGATCCTCCCGAAGGGGCAGACGTATCGGAGGATCGGTCAACATACTGAGTAGCTCGGGATACCAGTACCTTCATGCCCAATCCGGAGCCACCAAGATGACTTGGGCCCGGTCGTGCCTGATCTTCTTCAGCACTCTGGGCAGAAGTGGTATAGGCGGAAAGGCGTACAACAGACCGCAACTTCACTCGTGACGAAAAGCGTCGCCGAGCGAGTGCCGCCTTGGAAATTCCAACGCGCAGAACTGCTGACATTGCGCGTTCTCTTCGGTGGCGAATAGATCTAACCAAGGCTCTCCCCACTGCTGAAAGAGACCTTGCGCCACTTCGGAGTTCAGACGCCATTCGTGATCCATCATGCACCGGCGGCTGAGTTCGTCTGCTCTGGCGTTCAGAGAGCCCGCCAGATGTTGAACCACTAGGGTGACGCCCTGGTGTTCCAGCCATGTCCAGAGGCGCAGAGCCTCCTGACAAAGGGTCCACGACCCCACCCCGCCCTGTTTGTTGCAATACCACATGGCGGTGGTGTTGTCCGTGAACACCTGCAAGACACTTCCCCTGACAGAGGGAAGGAAGGCTTTCAGTGCAAGTCGGATCGCTCTCAACTCCAACAGGTTGATGTGGAGACGAGACTCCGCCGGAGACCAGAGGCCTCTGATCTCCACCTCTCCCATATGGCCACCCCATCCCAGGAGGGACGCATCCGTCACTACGACATGCTCCGGTTGGGGAAGGGAGAGGCTCTTGCCCGTGACCCAATCGCGGTCCGTGAGCCACCACTGCAACTGCTGTGCAGTGCCCTCCGAGATCAAGACATGGTCGGACAGGTTGCCGTGATGCTGGGCCCACTGAAACTTCAGGTCCCACTGCAGAGCCCGCATGCGCCGCCTGGCGTGATGCACTAGTAGGATGCAGGAGGCCATCAGCCCCAGAAGCCGCAACACTAGCCTGCCCGAAACCCAGGAAAGAGGCCGAAAGATGGGAATCAGGGCCTGAATATCCCGGACCCGCAGTTCCGGCGGATAGACCCGGAACTGCGCCGAATCGAGAACCGCTCCGATGAAGAGGAGCTTCTGAGAGGGACTCAGGTGTGACTTCGGCACGTTGATGGAAAACCCCAGCAAATGCAGGAGATCCGCCGTAGTCTGGAGGTGGGAGACGACTGCCTGGGGCGAGCCCGCCCTCAACAACCAGTCGTCGAGATAGGGGAAGACTGGAACCCCCGATCTGCGCAGATGAGCTGCGACCACCGCCATCAATTTCGTGAACACCCGAGGGGCACTGGTAAGGCCGAAGGGGAGCACGGTAAACTGAAAGTGCTCTTGACCCACCGTGAACCGCAGGTAACGCCGGTGGGCCGGCAGGACGGGGATGTGGAAATATGCGTCCTGCAAGTCCAACGTTACCATCCAGTCTCCAGGGTCTAGGGCAGCTAGAACCTGAGCCAAAGTTAACATCTTGAACCTCTCCTTCCGGAGGAAGGCATTGACGTTACGGAGGTCCAAGATAGGGCGTAGACCCCCTTTGCCCTTCTTGGGAACCAGAAAGTAGTGGGAATAACAACCACGACCTACTTCTGGACTCGGAACGCGCTCGACGGCCCCATTGGCCAAGAGGGCCGAAACTTCCTCGCGGAGAAGATTCAAATGATCCCCCGCGATACGGTGGTGCTGCGGTGGCATGGCTGGAGGGGTCATCTCGAAGGGGAGGGAGTAGGCCCTTCGGACGATTTGCAGCACCCACCTGTCCGATGTGATGGACCGCCAGTGGAGCAGGTGATGGCGAACTCTGCCGCCCACTGGTGTGGAATGGGCCTGAAAGCTCGGACTAGGAAGGCTTTGAGGCGGATGCTGCCGGGGTGGATGTGGGCTGACCGCGTCGTCCTCCAGAACCGCCTCGGCGGAAACCACGTCCGCGACCGCGCGCAGGTTGGTTCAGCGGCTGGTGGCTAGGCGTACGTGAGGAGGCACCCCTTCCTTGGCCACGAAATGTTTGCGACCGCGGGGCCGAGAGGCCCAAGGACTTGGCCGTAGCCCGGGAGTCCTTAAAGCGATTCAGCGCACTGTCCGCTTTCTCACCAAAAAGGCGAGTGCCATCAAAGGGCATGTCCATGAGAGTGCTCTGGACATCACCCGAAAAGGACGTGGACCGCAGCCAGGCGTGACGTCGAAGCGCAACCGTGGTAGAAATCGCCCTACCCAGCGAGTCCGTAGTGTCAAGCCCACATCGGATAGCATGTCGTGCTGCATCCCTCCCATCGGCCAGAGCCTGGGTAAGTCGTGTCTGGACCTCCGCCGGACACAGGGGCAGCACGTCCTCCACCGTATCCCACAGAGAGTGGGAATAACGGTCCAAGAGACAGGCGGTGTTCAAGGACCGCAGGCCCAAACTAAGGGAGGAGAACAGCTTTTTGCCAAACTGTTCCAGTCTCTTGGAATTCCGGTCCGGCGGAGTGGTCGGGAAGGAGGATTGGGAGTGTTGGAGGGAGGACCACCGGGGAGTCGGGGAGACTATTCCGGGGCACCTTCCTACCGCAAAGGTATAGCCGAGCGCCGCTGAGAAGCCCCCTTCGGGGAGGTCCTTCTCCTATGATCGTACTAGGCCCAGTAACACCACCACACAGGACTCAATATCAGTTGCTTGACTTGGTTCTTTATCAGAAGTAATACGTTCAATATTTACAGTGGGATCGAGGGATCCAGTAAGAGTCTCAATGTCTGTTAGAGGGATAGGGTAGCGGGACAGTCTTAGTACCAACCAGGTACGGGAGGGCTCTGCGCCAGACCTTGAGTGCTGATCTCAGAGCGGCTCGGACGTGGGGAGCTGCGACGGCGTCTGCAGGGCTCGGGTGGTAGTTCCGCTTGGGTCGAGCCGCGACACAGTCAGCAGGGCTCCGGTGGTAGGTCCGCTTCGGTCGAGCCGCGACGAGGTCAGCTGGGCTCTGATGGTAAGGTTCAACAAGGTCGGGCCGCGACAGCGTCAGCAGGGCCCCAAAGGTTCGTGAAGGTCTTTAAGCACGGTGGAGCCGCGACGTCGTCAGCAGGGCTCAGAGTGTGGGTTCAGGATGAGTCTTCTTCCGTAGGGTCAGCCGCGATCCGATCAGCAGGGCTCTTGACTCCGGGATACAACTGTTGTCCTGTTGTCGGGTTGCCCCAGATATAGGACTGGAGCCCTTTGATGTCCGGACCCTTGCGCCCGGAGGGGCGGAGAGGCCGGGTAGGGAGCGGCCAGACGCCCAGCGGGAGAGGCGCCAGGCCCCAGAGAGCTGTGGGGCGATCGCACCTAGGTGTGGAAGGACGGTTGGGGGTCCCATCGATACTGCCCTCCGCCGGGAGTGGGAAGGGTTCACGTGGTATCCCCCGGGCCAGGGGTTGGCGCCTCGATGTCGGGCCTCGCTGGGACAGAGGCCGGGTGAAGCGGGGTCACGCAGGTGGTCACGTGGAGTGACGTATAATCCAAAATGGAGGAGCCCCGAGGTGCATGGGACCTCGTGCGGCTTAGCGAGGGGGAACAGGACCACGCCACGAGGCCGGCTCCCACATGCGTCCCCCCCAGCTGAAGGTAGGGAGAGTCACCCATCTCCTTGGGGGTTCTCCTCGCCGAGGCGGAAGAATCTGGACAGGCCGTCAGCATTGGCGTGGTCGTTGCCGGGCCGGTGTTCCACAGTGAAGTCCATCCCTTGCAGCGAGATGGACCATCGCAGCAACTTGGGGTTCTCGCCCCGCATTTGCATGAGCCACCGCAAGGGCCGGTGGTCAGTTTGAACCCTGAAGTGGGTGCTGAAAAGGTAGGGCCGGAGCTTCTTGAGGGCCCATACCACGGCGAAGGCCTCCCGCTCGATGGTGCTCCACCTCTGTTCTCGCGGCAGCAGTCGGCGGCTGATAAAGGCCACAGGTCGGTCGAGGCCCTCGGTGTCCATCTGGGAGAGGACCGCCCCGACCCCGTACTCCGAGGCCTCGGTCTGGACTACAAATTCCTTGCTGTAGTCAGGGGCCTGTAGCACAGGGGCAGCGCACATGGCCGCCTTGAGGGCCTCAAAAGCGGTTTGACAGCGGGGCGTCCAGTGCACCGCCTTGGGCTGTTTCTTGGAAGTGAGCTCCGTAAGGGGCCCCACAATGCTGCCATAATCCTTAATGAAGCGTCGGTAGTAGCCTGTGAGGCCTAAGAAGGCCCGGACAGCGGTTTGGGTTGCGGGGGGCTCCCACGCCTGGATGGCGTCGACCTTCAACTGGAGGGGCGCCACCTGGCCACTCCCCACCTGGTGGCCCAGATAGGTCACAGATCCTTGACCGATCTGGCATTTACTGGCCTTGATTGTGAGCCCGGCTTTTTGGAGAGCGGCCAGGACTTCCCCGAGGTGTCCTAGGTGCGCGGCCCAGTGGTCGCTGAAGACTGCAATGTCGTCGAGGTAGGCCGCGCTGAAGGCTTCTAGTCCGGCCAGGACCTTGTTCACTAGCCGCTGAAAGGTCACTGGGGCGTTCTTCATACCGAAGGGCATTACCCGAAAGTGGTAGTGCCCATCGGGGGTGGAAAAGGCGGATCGTTCCTGGGCGCCGGGAGTGAGCTTGATCTGCCCGTACCCAGCGGTGAGATCAAAGGTGCTTAGGTAGCGGGCGGCCCCTAAGCGATCGATCAGCTCGTCTGCTCGTGGCAAGGGGTGGGCATCGGTCTTGGTGACTGCGTTCAGGCCCCGGTATTCGACACAAAATCTGAGTTCCGGGGCAGTGCCGGGGGTGGCGGCCTTCGGCACCAAGACTACCGGGCTGGCCCACGGGCTGTCTGATGGCTCGATGACTCCGAGGGCGAGCATCTTGGAGACCTCGGTCTGTATGCAGGCTCGGACTCGGTCAGGTACTCTGTAAGCGCGGTGTCGCACAGGGGGGCTGTCCCCAGTATCCACGTCGTGGACGCACCAGGGGGTCACCCCGGGCGTGAGAGAGAAGAGGGCAGCGAAGGGTTGCAGCAGCTTCTGGCAGTCATGGCGCTGTTCTGGTGTCAGGGTGGCGGATAGGCGGACGCCCTCCAAGGAGCCGTCTTGGCCCGAGGACCCCAGGAGGTCTGGTAGGGGCTCGGAGTCACTTTCGCCCCCATCGTCGGTAGCCAGCAGCAGGCTTAGTTCAGTTCGGGCAAAGTGGGGCTTGAGCCGGTTGGCATGCAGGACCCGGAGGGGGTTCCTCGGGGACTCCATGTCGACCAGGTACGTGACGGGGCTCTTCCTCTCAACTACCTTGAAGGGCCCGGTCCACTTGTCCTGCAGGGCGCAGGGGTCCACGGGTGACATGACCCAGACTTGCTGGCCCGGCTCGAACTCGATGGTCGAGGCATTTTCGTCATACCAGCGTTTCATGTCTTCTTGGCTGGCTTCGAGGTTGACTTCTGCCAGGGCCCGGAACTTCCGAGTCTGGTTCCGCAGGGTCAGGAGGTACCGGTAGACGTCGGGAGGGGCATCTTGGACTTGCGCCTCCCAGCCCTCCTTGACCAGGCTGAGGGGCCCTCGGACGGGGTGCCCATACAATAGTTCGAAGGGGCTGAAGCCCAGGGATTTCTGTGGTACCTCCCGATAGGCGAACAGGAGGCAGGGTAGCAGGACATCCCATCTCCTCCTCAGGGGCTCTTCCAGGCCCTTGATCATCCCCTTCAGGGTTCTGTTGAACCGCTCGACCAGCCCGTTCCCCTGGGGGTGGTAAGGGGTGGTGAACTTATAGGTGACCCCACATTGTTGCCAGAGGGATCTCATGTACTTGGAAATAAAGTTCGTACCCCTGTCGCTCACCACTTCTCAGGGGAACCCCACCCTGGAGAAGATGCCCATCAGGGCCCGGCCCACCACTGGAGCTGTCACGGTGCGGAGTGGGATGGCCTCGGGGTATCGGGTGGCGTGGTCGACCAGTACTAGGATGAAGCGGTGTCCCAGGGCGGTTCGGGGGTCGAGGGGCCCCACGATATCGATCCCCACTCGTTCGAACGGGGTGTGGACGGCTGGAAATGGTTGTAGGGGGGCTTTCACTCGACCCCCAGTCTTCCCGCTAGCCTGGCAGGTCGGGCAGGACCGGCAGTGATGGTCCACGTCTCTTCTCATTCGGGGCCAATAGAAATGGGTCACTAGGCGGCTGTAAGTTTTGTCCCGCCCGAGGTGTCCGGCGAGGGGCACGTCATGTGCAAGGTTCAGGAGGAACTCTCGAAATCGGAGGGGGACCACCAGCACCCGGCCGGCCCCTAGTTCGGCGACTTTCTGCTCGCTATACAATAAGTCATTGTCCCAATAGACCCAGTGGGTTCCTGTGGGGTCCCCCGCAGCCTGGGCAGCCGCTTGCTGTCGGGCCCCCTCGAGGGACGGGCAGGCCTTCTGCTCTTGCTGGAATTGTTCGCGGGTGGGGCCCCCGTCGGGGCGCCACTGGGCCAGCTCGGGGATCTCGCTGAGGGAGGCTGCCTCGTCGGGAGAAAGTTCGGATGGCCCGGCCTCCTCATCAGGTTCCTCCGTGCCGGAGGAGGGTGATAGTTCGGGGCCCGTCGGCTTGTCGGGGGCCGTGGCAGCGGCTGGTTGGGCGGTCATGGACCGGGTGGTGGCGCAGGCCCACTCGGGCAGTCCTAGCATCCCCAGATGCTCTCGGCGTTCCACCTGGCCCCAGGGTGAGCTCTCTAGGTCATTCCCCAGGAGGCAGTCCACTGGGGCGTCGTCGCGGACAGTTACTTTTAGGGTGCCGGACACTCCTCCCCACTCGAAGGGGATCCTGGCCATCCGGCACATGCTCTCGGTGTTGTCCGCGGTCCGGACAGGGCATAGGACATGCGGCAGGATTTGTTCGGGGGTCACCAGGTGGCAGCGGACAGCGGTCACACTGGCCCCAGTGTCCCGGAGGGCCTCGGCCCGTCGTCCATTGATGGTGACCCACTGTTGGTACTTCTGGGTGTTGCTTGGGATGGCAGCTCGGGGCACCATTTCTCGGGAGCCCAGGCATACAAGCGACATGGCAGCTGGTTCCCACTCGGGGGACCCGTCGTCATGGTTTTCCTCCGCGTCTTCTCCCTCCCCCAGGGCTGCGGCGGCTATTTGTCGGGGAGGGGGCCCAGCGGTCCCGTTCCGTCGGTTCACGGGGCAGGCCGGGTCGCTCGCATAGTGGCCGGTCTGCTGACAGCCGAAGCAGGTCACTGTCGGTCGTGGTCCAGGCCGTGCGATAGGAGTCCCCCTTCGGCCCAGGGTCGGGGAAGTGTGGTTGGTGGCTTGGCCTCGTGGCGGGCTTCTGGGCGGCCCGGCCGGGAATTCTCGACTGCGGTGGGACCCCCCTCCTCCGCCTCGCTGGCGGGGAGGTCCCGCGGTACTCCGTTGGTAGTCCCCCACTGGGTTCCGGGGGACCCGGGTGTTGACCCATCGATCTGCTTCGGCGGCGAGTTTCCGGGGCTCGGTCAGTTTACTGTCCAGGAGGTGTTGCCTTAGTTCAACAAAGCAGTTGTTGGCGAGGTTTTCCCAGACAATGAGGTCGAACAGTTCGTTGTATGAGGTGACCTTGCTTCCTTTTATCCATCCTTCCAACGCTCGGCTGAAGAAGTCCACGTATTCGACCCATGTGGTACCGGGGAGCTTCTTGCAGTCCCGGAAGCGCTGCCGGTACATCTCGGCTGATAGTCCGTAGCGTGTGAGTAGGGCTTCTTTCATGTGGTCGTATGATGTCATCACCGCGTCGGGGAGCTGCAGCAGGGTATCCGGGCCCTCGCTGAGGAACCTCCCCCATAGGCCGGCACCCCAATCCTTCCGGGGTACCCGATGGGAGGTCATGGCTACTTCGTACGCTCGGAACCATTGCTGGGTGTCGTCATTTTTATAGTACTCCTTGACGACATCCTTGGGGATGTGAACCTTTGGCTCGGTCAGGGGCAGAGCGTCCCGGGCTCCGGGGTTGCTGGTCTCCCCCGTTTTAGCTTTTAGTTCAAGTTCTTTAAGGCTCCTCTCGTGCTCGAGGGTTAGCCGTCTCTCCTCTAGTTCCCGATGCCGTTTTTTTTCCTCGATTTCCTCTTGCAGCCGTAGTTGCTCCAAGGCTATTTTCTTCTCCGCCAGTAGGAGCTCACCGTCCAGCCGGAGTCGGGCGAGGTCCATTTCGTGTGTCCGGACCCTCTCCCGTTCTCGCATTTCTTCGTGGGAAAGGCTGGTTTCTGGGACGGTTCGCCCCCCATCTGTCGGGGTTGGGGTCGGCAGGTTTCCGTCCCGGGCCGAGGTCCCTTCGGCTCGGGGTGGAGTGGTTTCGGGTTCTGTCCAGGCTTTCAGGGCTTTCTGCATTTCTTCCTTGGTGCCCAATCCTGTGGTTGGGATCCCTTTGTCCTTGCAGAATTGTTTCAGTTCTTTGTGGGTGTATTCTTTCAACCTTTCCGGCTGGAAGGTTGCGGCCACGGTTGCCTCTTGGCCTTCCATGGTTCCCTTTTCTTTTCCGTCTGGTTAGGTAGTGGGTGCGTTACTTGCCTGTACGATTGCGTCTGGCTCGGATCCCGTCGCTGGCCACCAAATGTTGGAGGGAGGACCACCGGGGAGTCGGGGAGACTATTCCGGGGCACCTTCCTACCGCAAAGGTATAGCCGAGCGCCGTTGAGAAGCCCCCTTCGGGGAGGTCCTTCTCCTATGATCGTACTAGGCCCAGTAACACCACCACACAGGACTCAATATCAGTTGCTTGACTTGGTTCTTTATCAGAAGTAATACGTTCAATATTTACAGTGGGATCGAGGGATCCAGTAAGAGTCTCAATGTCTGTTAGAGGGATAGAGTAGCGGGACAGTCTTAGTACCAACCAGGTACGGGAGGGCTCTGCGCCAGACCTTGAGTGCTGATCTCAGAGCGGCTCGGACGTGGGGAGCCGCGACGGCGTCTGCAGGGCTCGGGTGGTAGTTCCGCTTGGGTCGAGCCGCGACACAGTCAGCAGGGCTCCGGTGGTAGGTCCGCTTCGGTCGAGCCGCGACGAGGTCAGCTGGGCTCTGATGGTAAGGTTCAACAAGGTCGGGCCGCGTCAGCGTCAGCAGGGCCTCAAAGGTTCGTGAAGGTCTTTAAGCACGGTGGAGCCGCGACGTCGTCAGCAGGGCTCAGAGTGTGGGTTCAGGATGAGTCTTCTTCCGTAGGGTCAGCCGCGATCCGATCAGCAGGGCTCTTGACCCTGGGATACAACTGTTGTCCTGTTGTCGGGTCGCCCCAGATATAGGACTGGAGCCCTTTGATGTCCAGACCCTTGCGCCCGGAGGGGCGGAGAGGCCGGGTAGGGAGCGGCCAGACGCCCAGCGGGAGAGGCGCCAGGCCCCAGAGAGCTGTGGGGCGATCGCACCTAGGTGTGGAAGGATGGTTGGGGGTCCCATCGATACTGCCCTCTGCCGGGAGTGGGAAGGGTTCACGTGGTATCCCCCGGGCCAGGGGTTGGCGCCTCGATGTCGGGCCTCGCTGGGACAGAGGCCGGGTGAAGCGGGGTCACGCAGGTGGTCACGTGGAGTGAAGTATAATCCAAAATGGAGGAGCCCCGAGGTGCATGGGACCTCGTGCGGCTTAGCGAGGGGGAACAGGACCACGCCACGAGGCCGGCTCCCACAGGGAGGTAGAAGCCTGGATAACCAGGCTCTCAGGGGTAGGGTGTTGGGACAGAAAACTGGGGTCGCCCGGAGCAGGGCGGTGGCGCCTGGCGATGTTCCTGTCCACAGGAGGGACTGTGGAGGGCTTGGACCAGGTGCCCTGCAGAACGTCAATGAGGGCCTCATTGAATTGCAGCAGAGGCTCAGTGGAGCTTGCTGCAGACTGAAGCACCTTAGTGAGGACGTTAGTCCTCACAGCCACGGCAGGTAGCTCGAGCCCAAGGGCTGCGGCCGCTTTGCGCAGCACCACAGAGAAAGCAGCACCCTCCTCCGAAGCCACAGTCGGAGGAGAGATGAATCCAGTGTCTGGAGAGGTATCCAGACCACTGGCCTCCCCCAGTTCATCTGCCCAGTCCTGTGACAGCTGAGCCTGAACGGCCATAGGATCCTCGGATCCCTCCCATTCGCCCCCGTCATCCGATTCCTGATATGCAGGAGGAAGGATCGGAGCCGGACGATAGACATAATGTGTCTCTAACGGCGCCGTACGTGGCGTCCATCGACGCCGTAACGGCGCCGGACCCGGAGCGGGGCTGAACTGGGGCTCGACGCCGAGCGGAGCCGGCGTCGGAGGTGGTACCGGTGTTGACGCCTGTTGACGGTTTGTATTCCCACCCCAAAGAGTGCAACTGTAGGGAAAGTGTTGGATAGCGGGGGTACAAATTACAATTCTGACTCCAAAAAGTGCAACAGTAAGGAAAGTGTTGGATAGCGGAAGGGTAAAAATGACTATTCCAACCCCACTGAGTGCAACAGTAGGATAAGTGTTAGATAGCTGAGGGGTAAAAATTACTATTCCCACTCCACTGAGTGCAACAGTATGGAAAGTGTTGGAAAGCGAAGGGGTAAGAATTACTATTCCAACTCCAGTGAGTGCAATAGTAGGGAAAGTGTTAGATAGCAGCGGGGTGACATTTACTATTCCCACTCCAATGGAATGTACAGAGCCCTCCCAGTCCTCCAGGCTCAGGTTTCACGTGGCATCCTTCACCTTTGACGCTCACTTTGCATTCACCTGGTCCTGAAGAAAGCCCTTTTAATATCCTTCACGGGCTGAAACATGTAGACCGCCACACATAGCCAACTGAACGGTAATAGCTCCAGATTAGTTGCATCACTCATTTTGGTTTTAAACATATCCTGAGCCGCCAACATTAAAATTTAGGACAAGGATTCTCAGAGATATTTTTAACTGTAAAATATCACCTCACATCACACCTTATGCACCACACCAGCTCTGCTGTAATCAGGCGTCGTAGCACAACCGAGGGGCATTCGGCCACCCGGTTGGGACCCCAATGATGAAGCATGACACCAACCAGGTTGGTGTGTGAGGGGGTCATTTAAAAGCACCTAATGGGTCCATGTCCACACTACATACAGTGATTAATTTACACACACATAGTGGATCCGTCCACATTCTTTAAGTTTAATATCTATTTGGGGAACAGGATGCACCCTCTGCCCTATCCCTTGCTCTCCCCTTGATTTCTTCTAGTATTTTTGTCGGCATATTTCAGCCTAATGCCCTCCTCCAGAGGTGTAGCAGCTTCCTTCTGGGCCTACTTGTAAGTGCTACTGCTCGATGTGCTGAAAAGTGTAAAGAAGGTGAAAGAGTTGGTTCCTCAAATGTTACGAACAACTCTTTGGCGCACACTCGAAAAGACGGTGAGGGTACATCTCTGGATGTGACAGGGGAAGGAGCCCTACACCACAGAAAATTAATAACGGCTTAAGACAGTATCTGCCCTAGGACAGTGTCTACCTCTCAGCAGCACCTTTAACAGAACAGCTTTAGTTCTTCCCTGCAAGCATCAACACCTCACAGCAGCACTTTCAACAGTTTCTATACTTCACTGCAACCTTTTCAATAGAACGGTTTCTGTTCTTCACTGCAGCCCTCTCAACAGTATCTATACTTCACTTCAAACCTTTCAACAGTATCTATACTTCACTGAAGCCCTTTCAATAGAACAGTAGCTTTACTTCACTGGAATAATTTCAATAGAACAGTATCTTTACTTCATTTCAACCATTTCAACAGTATCTTTACTTCACTGCAACCATTTCAACAGTAGCTATACTTCACTGCAACCCTTTCAACAGAATCTATACTTCATAGCAACCCTTTCAATAGTATCTATACTTCACTGCAACCCATTCAACAGTATCTATACTTCACTGCAACCCTTTCAATAGAACAGTATCTGTTCTTCACTGCAACCCTTTCAACAGTAGCTATACTTCACTGCAACCCTTTCAACAGTATCTATACTTCACTGTAAACCCTTTCAACTATGTATACTTCACTGCAACACTTACAACAGTTCAGTATCAGTGGTTCACTGCAAGCTCTCAACTGTATCAACACTTCATTGCAGCCCTTTCAACAGTAGCTATACTTCACTGCAACCCTTTCAACAGCATCGTTACTTCACTGCAACCCTTTCAATAGAACAGTAGCTATACTTCACTGTAACCCTTTCAACAGTATCTTTACTTCACAGCAACCCTTTCAATAATATCTATATCTCACTGCAACCCACTCAACAGTATCTATACTTCACTGCAAGCCTTTAAATACAACAGTATCTGTTCTTCACTACAACCCTTTTAACAGTAGCTATACTTCACTGGAACCCTTTCAACAGTATCTATACTTCACTGTAAACCTTTTCAACAATCTATACTTCACTGCAACACTAACAACTGTTCAGTATTGGTGCTTCACTGCAAGCTTTCAACGGTATCAACACTTCATTGCAGTCCTTTCAACAGTATCTATACTTCACTGCAACCCTTTCAATACAACAGTAGCGATACTTCACTGCAACCCTTTCAACAGTATCTATACTTCACATCAACCCTCTCAATAGTATCAATACTTCACTGCAACCAATTCAACAGTATCTATACTTCACTGGAATAATTTCAATAGAACAGTATCTGTTCTTCACTGCAACCCTTTCAACAGTAGCTATACTTCACTGCAACCCTTTCAACAGTACCTATACTTCATAGCAACCCTTTCAGTAGTATCTATACTTCACTGCAACACTTACAACAGTTCAGTATCGGTGTTTCACTGCAAGCTTTCAATGGTATCAAAACTTCATTGCAGCCCTTTCAACAGTATCTATACTTTTCTGTAAACCCTTTCAACAGTATCTGTACTTCACTGCCACACTTACAACAGTTCAGTATCGGTCCTTCCCTAAAACCTTTCAACAGTATCAACACTTCACAGCAGCACTTTCAACAGAATCTATACTTCACTGCACTCCTTTCAATAGAACAGTAGCTATACTTCACTGCAACCCTTTCAACAGTATCTATACTTCACTGCAACCCATTCAACAGTATCTATACTTCACTGCAACCCTTTCAATACAACAGTATCTGTTCTTCACTGCAACCCTTTCAACAGTAGCTATACTTCACTGTAAACCCATTCAACTATCTATACTTCACTGCAACACTTAGAACAGTTCAGTATCAGTGCTTCACTGCAAGCTTTCAACTGTATCAACACTTCACTGCAACCCGTTCAACAGTATATTTACTTCACTGCAACCCTTTCAATAGAACAGTAGCTATACTTCACTGGAACCCTTTCAACAGTATCTATATCTCACAGAAACCCTTTCAATAGTATCTATACTTCACTGCAACCCATTCAACAGTATCTATACTTCACTGCAATCCTTTCAATATAACAGTATCTGTTCTTCACTGCAACCCTTTCAACAGTAGCTATTCTTGTGGGATTGGATCAAATCCTTCTTGGCAAATAGAACACAGCAAGTGTGGCTGCCGCCATTCTCTTCCACACAGAGAAGCATGACCACGAGCGTCCCTCAGGGCTCAGCCCTGAGCCCCCCACTTTTTAACGTCTATGTGACGCCGCTAATCTATCGCAAAAATAACAATTGATGGACAGAATGCAGAACAATGTCATACATTCACCCCAGTACAGAGATCTGGGCCTAAATCCATCGTTTTTTTGCTCACCATGCCATTCCAGTTTGAACCCAGCCATATGCAAATCAGTCTTGACCCTGTGCCCCATGGGAACAGTCCAGCCCGAACTGCCAAGCCAGGTCCTCCCTGGACTGGAAACAAGCATCCTAGGACCGGTTTCGGGCTTTCAGCCCTCATCAGCCAGGATAGCCTGATTCCAGTGGCATGGAGAGCAAGGGACTCACGTCTGAGCATACCCTTCCCACTCGGGGTGACAAATGCAAAAATAACAATTGATGGACAGAATGCAGAACAATGTCATACATTCACCCCAGTACAGAGATCTGGGCCTAAATCCATCGTTTTTTTGCTCACCATGCCATTCCAGTTTGAACCCAGCCATATGCAAATCAGTCTTGACCCTGTGCCCCATGGGAACAGTCCAGCCCGAACTGCCAAGCCAGGTCCTCCCTGGACTGGAAACAAGCATCCTAGGACCGGTTTCGGGCTTTCAGCCCTCATCAGCCAGGATAGCCTGATTCCAGTGGCATGGAGAGCAAGGGACTCACGTCTGAGCATACCCTTCCCACTCGGGGTGACAAATGCAAAAATAACAATTGATGGACAGAATGCAGAACAATGTCATACATTCACCCCAGTACAGAGATCTGGGCCTAAATCCATCGTTTTTCTGCTCACCATGCCATTCCAGTTTGAACCCAGCCATATGCAAATCAGTCTTGACCCTGTGCCCCATGGGAACAGTCCAGCCCGAACTGCCAAGCCAGGTCCTCCCTGGACTGGAAACAAGCATCCTAGGACCGGTTTCGGGCTTTCAGCCCTCATCAGCCAGGATAGCCTGATTCCAGTGGCATGGAGAGCAAGGGACTCACGTCTAAGCATACCCTTCCCACTCGGGGTGACAAATGCAAAAATAACAATTGATGGACAGAATGCAGAACAATGTCATACATTCACCCCAGTACAGAGATCTGGGCCTAAATCCATCGTTTTTTTGCTCACCATGCCATTCCAGTTTGAACCCAGCCATATGCAAATCAGTCTTGACCCTGTGCCCCATGGGAACAGTCCAGCCCGAACTGCCAAGCCAGGTCCTCCCTGGACTGGAAACAAGCATCCTAGGACCGGTTTCGGGCTTTCAGCCCTCATCAGCCAGGATAGCCTGATTCCAGTGGCATGGAGAGCAAGGGACTCACGTCTGAGCATACCCTTCCCACTCGGGGTGACAAATGCAAAAATAACAATTGATGGACAGAATGCAGAACAATGTCATACATTCACCCCAGTACAGAGATCTGGGCCTAAATCCATCGTTTTTTTGCTCACCATGCCATTCCAGTTTGAACCCAGCCATATGCAAATCAGTCTTGACCCTGTGCCCCATGGGAACAGTCCAGCCCGAACTGCCAAGCCAGGTCCTCCCTGGACTGGAAACAAGCATCCTAGGACCGGTTTCGGGCTTTCAGCCCTCATCAGCCAGGATAGCCTGATTCCAGTGGCATGGAGAGCAAGGGACTCACGTCTGAGCATACCCTTCCCACTCGGGGTGACAAATGCAAAAATAACAATTGATGGACAGAATGCAGAACAATGTCATACATTCACCCCAGTACAGAGATCTGGGCCTAAATCCATCGTTTTTTTGCTCACCATGCCATTCCAGTTTGAACCCAGCCATATGCAAATCAGTCTTGACCCTGTGCCCCATGGGAACAGTCCAGCCCGAACTGCCAAGCCAGGTCCTCCCTGGACTGGAAACAAGCATCCTAGGACCGGTTTCGGGCTTTCAGCCCTCATCAGCCAGGATAGCCTGATTCCAGTGGCATGGAGAGCAAGGGACTCACGTCTGAGCATACCCTTCCCACTCGGGGTGACAAATGCAAAAATAACAATTGATGGACAGAATGCAGAACAATGTCATACATTCACCCCAGTACAGAGATCTGGGCCTAAATCCATCGTTTTTTTGCTCACCATGCCATTCCAGTTTGAACCCAGCCATATGCAAATCAGTCTTGACCCTGTGCCCCATGGGAACAGTCCAGCCCGAACTGCCAAGCCAGGTCCTCCCTGGACTGGAAACAAGCATCCTAGGACCGGTTTCGGGCTTTCAGCCCTCATCAGCCAGGATAGCCTGATTCCAGTGGCATGGAGAGCAAGGGACTCACGTCTGAGCATACCCTTCCCACTCGGGGTGACAAATGCAAAAATAACAATTGATGGACAGAATGCAGAACAATGTCATACATTCACCCCAGTACAGAGATCTGGGCCTAAATCCATCGTTTTTTTGCTCACCATGCCATTCCAGTTTGAACCCAGCCATATGCAAATCAGTCTTGACCCTGTGCCCCATGGGAACAGTCCAGCCCGAACTGCCAAGCCAGGTCCTCCCTGGACTGGAAACAAGCATCCTAGGACCGGTTTCGGGCTTTCAGCCCTCATCAGCCAGGATAGCCTGATTCCACAGGAACACAGGGTCAAGACTGATTTGCATATGGCCATGTCTAAACTGGGGTGGTGTAGTGGGCAAAAGAACGATGGATTTAACCCAGATCTTTTGACTGGGGGAGAATGTATGCATTGTCAGCATTCCGTCCATCATTTGTTTGTTGTAACGCTTTTCGCCCTAAGTGGGATGGGTATTCCCAGACGTGGGACCCGTGCTCACTACGCCACTGGAGTCAAGCTATCCTGGCTGATGACGGCTGATAGCCAGAAACCGGTCCTAGGATGCTTGATTCCGGTCCAGGGAAGACATGGCTTGGCAGTTCGGGCTGGACTGTTCCCATGAGGCACAGGGTCAAGACTGATTTGCATATGGCCATGTCTAAACTGGGGTGGTGTAGTGGGCAAAAGAACGATGGATTTAACCCAGATCTTTTGACTGGGGGAGAATGTATGCATTGTCAGCATTCCGTCCATCATTTGTTTGTTGTAACGCTTTTCGCCCTAAGTGGGATGGGTATTCCCAGACGTGGGACCCGTGCTCACTACGCCACTGGAGTCAAGCTATCCTGGCTGATGACGGCTGATAGCCAGAAACCGGTCCTAGGATGCTTGATTCCGGTCCAGGGAAGACATGGCTTGGCAGTTCGGGCTGGACTGTTCCCATGAGGCACAGGGTCAAGACTGATTTGCATATGGCCATGTCTAAACTGGGGTGGTGTAGTGGGCAAAAGAACGATGGATTTAACCCAGATCTTTTGACTGGGGGAGAATGTATGCATTGTCAGCATTCCGTCCATCATTTGTTTGTTGTAACGCTTTTCGCCCTAAGTGGGATGGGTATTCCCAGACGTGGGACCCGTGCTCACTACGCCACTGGAGTCAAGCTATCCTGGCTGATGACGGCTGATAGCCAGAAACCGGTCCTAGGATGCTTGATTCCGGTCCAGGGAAGACATGGCTTGGCAGTTCGGGCTGGACTGTTCCCATGAGGCACAGGGTCAAGACTGATTTGCATATGGCCATGTGTAAACTGGGGTGGTGTAGTGGGCAAAAGAACGATGGATTTAACCCAGATCTTTTGACTGGGGGAGAATGTATGCATTGTCAGCATTCCGTCCATCATTTGTTTGTTGTAACGCTTTTCGCCCTAAGTGGGATGGGTATTCCCAGACGTGGGACCCGTGCTCACTACGCCACTGGAGTCAAGCTATCCTGGCTGATGACGGCTGATAGCCAGAAACCGGTCCTAGGATGCTTGATTCCGGTCCAGGGAAGACATGGCTTGGCAGTTCGGGCTGGACTGTTCCCATGAGGCACAGGGTCAAGACTGATTTGCATATGGCCATGTCTAAACTGGGGTGGTGTAGTGGGCAAAAGAACGATGGATTTAACCCAGATCTTTTGACTGGGGGAGAATGTATGCATTGTCAGCATTCCGTCCATCATTTGTTTGTTGTAACGCTAATCTATCTGGCAGAAGGGTTGGGTGCTAAAATCACAGCATATGCTGATGATATCCAGCTTCTCTTCACATGGAAGAAAAATGATGTATCCCCTGATTTAGTTAAAAACTGCCTGACTGAAGTTTTGAAATGGTTAGCGCTGGCCCAACTCAAATGCAATGAGGATAAGTCTGAGGTACTCCTCTACAGATCCTTCCCGCTGCATTTTTGGGATGACCTGTGGCCTGAGGGTTATGCCAATGCCAAAGTCTATGGGAAGTCCAGTTAAACACTTGGGGGTCTGGTTCAGTGAGGACCTCAGATTCCTACCACAGATTAATAAACTGGCGGGAGTGTGCTTCGGCACACTGAAACTCCTCAATACATTTTTGCCACTACTGCCTAAAGTTTCAAAAGAAATGGTGACCCGTGCTCTCATTCTCTCGCGGTTAGAATATGTCAATGCCCTTTACATCGGTCTTCCTGGCTACCAGCTAAAAAAGCTACAGACCGTCCAGAATGCGGCCGCTAGAATGCTACTGGGTATTCCGGGTAGGCCCAGCACTAAGCAACTTCTCCGAGATTTGCACTGGCTTACGGTTGACCAGCGTGTTCTGTTTAAGGCTCTTACCATTGCTCACGGTGGCCTTTACAAATCAGGGCCCATGTATCTCAGGAGACGCTTTGACTTCTATGTACCACCCAGACACCTATGCTCCACGGGGCAATGCCTTGCTGTTATTCCTCGTTACCGCCTCGTTAGAATGGGAGATAGCTCCCTCTCTGTCAGGGCGGCTAAGGCCTGGAACAGTCTGCCCTTTGAGCTTAGGAACAACTATGACCTTAGGCTGTTTAAAAAGCAGTTACAAACCTTGCTTTTTAATTAATCATCCAGTCGTGGCATTCACCACCCTGTCTCCTCTGAATTGGCTTTTGCGCCAGGACACTTCCGAGTATCCGTGCGCGCTACAAATGGTGGATAACATATACTTCACTGGAACCCTTTCAACAGTATCTATTCTTTACTGTAAACCCTTTCAACTATCTATACTTCACTGCAACACTTACAATAGTTCAGTATTGGTGCTTCACTGCAAGCTTTCAACTGTATCAACACTTCATTGCAGCCCTTTCAACAGTATCTATACTTCACTGAAACCCTTCAATAGAACAGTAAGAACAATTGTTACTTACCTCTAAACAGGTGGTTCTCCAGTATTGGTGTCTTTCATAGATTCACATGCTTGAATATTCCCCGTCGTCGGAGTGGGAGTCCCACGGTAAATAATATAGCAATATATAGAGCCATAATATATATATATATACATATACATAAGTAATCATATAAAACAGAGATATAAGTAAGTAATAACATCAAAAATGTCCCTATATGAAATTTCCATAGAGATACATGGAAAGAGAAAAAAGACATTCGTAGTCTATCTCTGTCATTATGTTAGTCCAAACTACGGCCAATCAGGCGCCAGCTCCTCTCTAGAACCTTCTCCTCAGAGCTTCTCACCTCAGATTTTCGCAGCACCAAAGTGACTTTAGAGTGTATGAGGAGAAGAGAGCCTCTGAAGGGGAGGAGGGAGGGTCGAATGTGAATCTATGAAAGACACCAATACTGGAGAACCACCTGTTTACAGGTAAGTAACAATTGTTCTTCTCCAGTATTGGGGTGTCTTTCATGGATTCACATGCTTGAATATAGAATAGCTAGCAGTAACAATCATCATTGTTTCCATGATCACAGAGCCTTGAAATTATAATGACAATAAATCTTCTCATGCATATGACAGTACTGAATAACTGTAATTGTATAAATGCATCATATGTCAATTATAAATGGAAACAATATGGAGGCGGGAGGAAGAGGCTCACCTTATTTAAAAAGATTGCGTAGCACTGCCTGTCCTACTGCAGCGTCCTCTTCGCTTAAAGTTGCCAAGCAGTAGTGCTTAGTAAACGTGTGTCTGGTCGACCACGTAGCTGCTCTGCAGATGTGTTGCAAAGGTACTCCAGCAAATAAGGCAGTCGATGATGATACTGCCCTAGTGGAGTGCGCTCTCACTGAAGACTGTAGGGGTTTGTTTGCCTTTTGGTGGCAGAAAGCAATAGCTGCCGAAATCCATCGAGCAATGGTCGGCTTAGTAACCTGACGTCCCTTATGACAACGTCCATATGCTATAAAAAGTTGATCGGACTTTCGAAACGAACTTGTCCTACTGATGTAGAATTTTAGGCATCGCTTCACGTCCAAAGAGTGCAATCTTTGCTCTGCAGGTGTCTGAGGGTTGGCAAAGAAGGTCTTTAATATTACTGGTTCATTAATATGAAAATCAGTAGGCACCTTGGGTAGGAATGATGGATTGGTGCGTAACACTACAGCATCCGGTTTGAACTGCAGGAACGGAGGTTTGACGGTAAACGCATGAATGTCACTGACACGACGTGAAGACGTTAATGCCAGAAGTAGTGCGACCTTCCAAGTTAGATATTTTAGGTCGGCCTTGTGAATGGGCTCGAACGGAGGTCTCATCAATTGCGCCAACACAACGTTAAGATGCTACAACGGAGGAGGGCGTCGAATTGGCGGGAATTTCCGAAACAAACCCTTAAAAAATTGGCGGATTATTCTTGAGCAACAAAGGGAATTTGAGCCATCCTGCCGAAAACGAGAAATTGCTGCCAAGAAAACCCGTAGGGTTGCGTGAGACAAACCAGAATTAGCTAGGTGCAAGAAGAAAGGTATTAATTGGTGCGCCGTGGAGTGTATCGGGTGGACTCCGTTAGCAGCACACCAGTGGCAGAATCTTTTCCATTTGAACTTGTACGTCCTGATTGTAGAGGGTGCTCTTGCTTGGGCCAAAATATCCCTACAATCCTGCGGGATGTCTAGATGGGCGAACTCATGGTGTTCAGGTTCCAGGCCGATAAGCTCAGTGAGGAGGGATTTGGATGACAAATTCTCCCTTCGCTCATCGTGAGCAGATCTGTCCGCTGTTGCAGGAGGATTGGTTGACATTGGGACATCAGAAGCAGTTCTGAGAACCACGGTTGTCGGGGCCAGCGTGGGGCTATTAGAATCAGGTGGCAAGGCTGTCTCTTCATTTTCCAAAGGATCCGAGGTATGAGGGGAATTGGAGGAAAGGCGTACGCAAATAGATTGCACCAGTCTATCAAAAGGGCATTCCCCTGCGAGCCCTTGTGGGGATGCCAGCTTGCATAATTCCGGCATTTCCGGTTCTCCGGCGTAGCAAAAAGATCCAGTTGTGGACGACCCCATATTTGGAATATCCTCTCTAGAGTGGGTTGGTGTAATTCCCACTCGTGGGTCGACGAGGAGGACCTGCTTAGGGAATCCGCTAGGATATTGGCTACTCCTGGTAGATGTACTGCTGTAATCATGATTTGATGACTGAGAGACCAGTCCCAAATTCTTTGAGCTAACCTGGACAGACTTGGGGATTTTGTTCCGCCTTGTTTGTTGACATAGTGCATACAGGTTGTGTTGTCTGTTTGTATTAGCACTGATTCTCCCTGGATCAAGGGCAGAAATGACTTGAGAGCAAGATAAATTGCCATCAACTCCAACCTGTTGATGTGCCAAGTTCTTTGCTGTGCTGACCATCTTCCTTTTACGGAGAGATCTTCCAAATGTGCACCCCATCCCTCTAATGAGGCGTCTGTCGTGATTGTCCTGTCCGGCGGCACCGACAGAAAAGACATGCCTTCTGTGAGGTTGGCTGGATTTGCCCACCATGCGAGCGCTGACCTCATTAGATCTGTGACACGTACCATATCGTGGAACAAACCCGTGACTTGACGCCACTGAACGTCCAGTGCTTCCTGAATAGGACGTGTTCTCAGCCTGCAATGAGGAACTAAGGCAATGGAGGATGACGCCATCCCCAGAAATGATTTTAACAATCTCACAGAAACTGACTCTTTTGATCTGATTAACACCACCAGTCGTAGAATCTTTTGCAGACGCTCTTGGGAAAGAAACGCTCTTGCTGATACCGTTTCCAGAGTTGCTCCCAGAAAATCCCTTTGTTGAGCAGGATGAGGTTGGGATTTTGCTGCATTTATCGACAGACCTAGTGAGCGAAACACGTTCTGGCACAGAAGTATGTGTTGTTCTAGGTGAGTGCTTGACTGGGATTTTAGGAGAAAATCGTCCAGATATGGAAAAATCTGCACTCCCTGAAGTCGCAGAAACGCTATCACTGGAGCTAGTACCTTCGTGAACACACGAGGGGCCGAGCGCAGACCAAACGGTAACACCTTGAATTGGTAATCGTGTTGACCCACTCGAAAACGCAGGAACCTTCGATGCCTTTGTAATATCGGAATATGAAAATAGGCATCCTGGAGATCTATAGTTGCCAAGAAATCTTCCTGCGAGAGTAGACGCAAGATGTCTACTAGCGTCATCATACGAAAGGATTGGCTCTTTAGGTATTTGTTTAGTGCCCTTAAATCGAGGATGGGCCTCCACTCCCCGTTCTTCTTTGTGATCAGAAAGAAACGGGAATAAAAACCCTTTCCCCTTTGCGATACTGGCACCATTTCTACAGCTCTCTTCTGCTGTAGAAGTCGAACTTGATGTAAAAGTTCTTTCATGTGAGCAGGTGGTGGTCCGGAGGGTGGTGTGGAAGGAGGGAATTTGGTGAATTCTAAGGCGTGTCCTTTCTTCACAATGTCCAAAACCCAACGGTCCCTTGTGATGGAGGACCATTGAGAAAAGAACAGAGAGATTCGACCTCCAACCATGCATGTCCGGAAAGAGTCACTGTCTCTTAGATGCGTTTCCTCTGTATGAGGATTTCCCTCTATACGACTTTGAAGCCTGCTGTCGGGAAGATTGCTGTTGCTGGGTATTGGAATATCGGTTGGATCCTTAATTCTAGGGTCTGTATTGATTATTACCCCTTCGAAAATTGGAGGAGGAGGAGGTGCCGCGTCCGCGTGCACCACGAAAATTCTGCCTTTGAAATTGAAGGTTTCCTAAAGATCTAGCTGTCTCAGTTTCCTTCTTTATGGATTGAAGTGCCTCATCTACGTGAGTTCCAAGCAACGCTTCGCCGTCATAAGCCATGTTAAGAATCATGGATTGTACTTCCTGACGAAAGGATGTCGATTTTAACCATCCTTGCCTGCGCAGAACAGCCGCTCCGGCAAGCTGACGGAATCCCGTGCAGGCGATGTCTACTGCACAATCAATTATCTCCGTCGATGCTGCTTCTCCTTCTTGAAGCAACTTCATTGCTTCCCCCTTAGAAGGCTCCGGTAACTGTTGCAGTACTTCTGAAATGTCAGCCCACACCTGTCGGTCATAGCGACCCAATATGGCCAAGGCATTAGCTGCTCTTACCACAGTAGAGGCCATTGAAGAGAACTTACGCCCTATGGCATCCATTCGACGTCCGTCACGGTCCGGTGGTGCGGTGACAGTCGACGTCGGATTCTTTGCCTTACGTTGCGCTGCCTGCGTAACGACTGATTCGGGTTTAACTTGTCCCGTGAGGCATGCTGGGGTTCCTATTGGTGCCTTATATTTTTTCTCTAATCGAGGCACCTGTGCCGGCAAGGTATTCGGTGCTTGCATCAACTTCTTGCCTTCCTCCCAAATAAATTCCACAATAGGAATAGCATGAGTCTGTTTAAACGGCTGACTCTTGAAATCATAGAGGAAACAATCTTCCTCTCTGCGCTCAGTTGTTAGTTTAAAACGTTGCGCCGCCCTCTCCATTAATTGATGGAAATTTGCTATGTCCACTGGAGGTGAATCCCCTGTGACTATCTGAGAGAGGGATGGTGTCTGTACTTGGTAATTGTCCCACTCCGCCATATCCTCATCATCGTCATCCACATCCCCATCATCATCTGGGAGTTCACCTTCTTCTGTTTCTTCCTGCGGAGGCTGATATTGAGGCAACAACCTCTCTGGGACCTGTCTTGGTGGTGCAGACGGCAGCAGAGGTACAGGATTCTCTATTGGTATCGGTGGTATAGTTGGAACCACAGGAGTTGACGGGACCTCAGAACCTTGTGGAGGTAGCGGAAAGCGTTGATTATAGTCATCCAACATGCGTTGGAGATTAGTTATAAGCGACAAAGGAAGAGTCGCCTTTGGCTGTTTCGCAGGCACCTGTTGTATGTACACTGGATCTTCATCCTCACTGCTGTCCTGGCATTTAATTATGAGGTCGGATGGGCTTTGCGCCGTTCCAAAGGACTCTGGCAGACCCTCGGACTCCTGATCCGAATCCGTAGCAAATAAAGGCGATGGAGGCTGCGCCTCTGAAAGCGATGCTGAAGATGCGTGAGGTAGCTGTTCCCTCCTTGACTCTTGGGCAGACGCTACTTTTTTCAACTTTATCCTTATGAAAGAACTTGCCGTTGACTGCTGTATGGTAGACACTGTGGATGTCTTCGGAGAAGGCCTCGTCGACGGAGCTGTCGTAAATGGAACGATTGTCGACGGAATATGCGTTGGTGAACCTTGCGCCTTTGAAATCGACGTCGACGGAACCGTCGTCGACGGAATCGTCGTCGGAATCATCGTCGACGGAGCCGCCGTCGACGGAGTCATCGTCGTCGACGGAGCCGCCGTCGACGGAGTTGTCGTCGTCGAGGTCTTGGTCGACGAAGTCGCCGTCGACGATCCCGTCGACGGGATCTTTTTCTTCTTCGACGACGGAGTGGGCGTCGACGAGTTCGACGACGCCTTCGTCGACGACACAGGTAGCGTCGACGGTACCTTTGCCTTCTTCGTCGTCGACGATGTAATGGGCAAAATTGAAGTCACAGCCCTTGTACTAGTGATGGTCCCCGTCGACGAGGATAACGTCGACAGAACGCTCGTCGACGACGAAGCCGCTGATGTCGTCGTCATTGTAGGAGAGTAGGGTCTGCTTTCTATGTTCACCCCCACTTTTTGCTTTTGCTTTACTGGTTTTCGACTTAGATGTGGCTGTGGGCCTGCTAATCAGACCCACAGCCCTGCTGTTCTCTCTCTAAATTACTACTATGTACTTTAGGTGCATAACCCATTTGGATAGGATCACCTTATTGGCCCCTGTACAGTGTACCCTAGGTACCCAGGGCATAGGTGTACCCTAGGCCTACCAGGGGCTGCAGCATGTATTGTGCCACCCCTGGCCTGGCCTTCCATTTTGACACAACTGGCTGATCACTCAGCTGGGGCAAGGTCGTGTAATCACCCCTTGCTTAGGTGTAGTATTCCTATACCTAACTTACATATAGACACATGTGTACCTATCAGTCACTCCTATGGCAGGCCTTGACAATCCTGGAGGCAGAGTGCTTGGTAACATGTGAGATGGTGCTCTAGCATGAGCTGAGCCTGTCTGCAGCTTTCGGAACCATGTCCTTATAGCTGTTCTATGATATAGCCTACCATATACTCTTAAAGTGCCTTATAATCTTAGACGGTTATGGTAACTATGGTTTGGCTTTATCAAAACATGTCGTGTAAGGTGTCTAACACTCGGGAATAATACCCCCATGCCATTTCTGGACATGAGAATATTATTCCCCCCTTCTAGAGGGAAAGACATGTTAAAATCATACTTCAACTGTTAGCCTCTGACCAAAGCCTCAGCATCACAAAATGGATGCTGCTGCCACGACACAAGTCTGACCTCCTGCAGCTGGGAGTGATCCCAGCCAGGGAGGCCTGGACAATAGGTTTCCTGCTTGGGGAGGTGCTAGCACCTCCCCAGACAGCCTTTAGTGTATTGGGGCAGGGTGGGCTGAAAGGAATGAGACATGCCTGGGGCACACAAGGTGTTCCTTGCATAGTCCAGTTCAAACCGGCGCTGGGGCACTCCAGCCCCAGCTCTGGTGCGAAACTGGACAAAGGGAAGTGGGTGTAACCACCCCCTCCCAGGTCCCACCCATAAGGCGTGACCTAGCAGGTATCCCAGCCCCCCAGATTAGTATAAGAGTGGGAGTTGGGCCTCAAGACTTTAGATTATCCTGAACCTGCAAAACTGAACAGAAACTCTGGACCTTCGACATTCGACGAAAGAAGAAGACTGAAGAATCTCCCTTGTAGCCAAGGAGTGGCTACCCTGTGCAAACAGGCACCATCAAGTGACTACCCTTTGCTTTGTAAAACGTTCGACGAGGAACCGACTGCAGAGCCCGACCAGAGCCTTGATTTCCAGACTTCTCCGACCCTCATCCACATCTGCAGCAGAGCTGAGATCCGTGGAGGCGACGAGCGACGTGGGACCGGCTACCTGGGAAAAGTGGCTAGTAACTTACAGCGCAGCTTCTGAGGTACCCTCGAAGTTGTGCACCGGGGATTGAGAAGCCCCAACCCCAAGCACCATCTGCACCGAAGACCAGCCCCCCACACTCCACGAGTCCTGCGTGGGGCCCTTCAGCATTTTCCTGCTTGCCGCGTCTGTCCGGTTGCTTGCCCGCTGGCTAGTGGCCTTTGTGACGACGCTCCCTGAAATCTTCTGCGCTGGTTTGGCTCCTCCAGACTGGCTCCCGCTTCTCTGCAAAGAAGAAGCACCCCAGACCTTCCTGGTCTGCACCAGAAGCAAGTCCCTTGTTCTTCGTGGGTTCCGCTTGCCAAGGCTTGGTGAGTCCTAGTCCAACTTCGACGCCGCCGACAGCAAGAGCCTTCGTGGGACAGCTCGCCTCCTGGTCCTGGTCGTCCTCGACGCTTCCTGGTCCTCCTGGCTGCAGCGACAAGCTTCACCTTCACCTGCAACTCTTCACGACATCGCCTGGTTCCTTCCTGGTTCCACGTGGTCACTGGCTAGTGACCTTGACTCTGTCCCTTCTGCTTGCAGGTCTCTTCTCTTCTTGATCCCAGCCTTGGGATCCACCGGACACTCTTCACTGACTGCCTGTCAGCATCTTTCTTCAGGCATCCATAGGAGTCGACGACGAAAACGACGCATCTTCACCCCTATGCACCCGCAGCCTGTGGGCTAGGTAACTTGGGTACTCCGGTGCTCATCAGGATAGTGACTATCCTAGTGTCTAGTTTTCAAGTCTCAACTTCCTAGCTACTCCGGAAGTGTCCTAAATCTATCTATTTCTAAACTGTAACATTGCTATTGACTTTTACGCATTACGCGTGAGTGTTTCCACTCTGCACACGAATCCCGTGGGCCTCCCACTTCCTAACTAACGCTAGTGTAGTGTAGCCCCAGCGATTCCCTAGGCCTAGGCCTATTCTATTTCCGTGACAGTGGTTCTTATACCACTTCTTTAGTATATGGTTTGCGTGGCCCCTAGGGCCTAACTGTATTACTTACCTGTGTGACTTACTGTATGCATTAATAAGACTGTGTTGTACTTACCTCTAAACTCATAAAGAGTGCTGAGGGTTTGCTTAGAATAAATACACTTTATTTTATATATATATCTGTTGTGGTGTCCTTTCATTTGGTATTCAAGGGATTATATATGGTATCACAGCTGGCTTCACATGCCATTCAGAGTTTAGCCTAAGACTGCTCTTGTCCATGCTACCACTAGGATAGCTGGTCTATAAGGTTGACTTTACAACCAATCACCATAAGGGTATTTGGACTGATATAAGGTGTACACTATAACTAGTGACATCATACATCAGGCCAACTTCTCACATTGGTGAGCAGCGGTTGGGATCTGAGCTTGCTGTTGTAATACCATTGTAATCTTGAGATACTAAATTGAAAGATCACACAGATATTGTCTAGGTACATATAACATAGATTATTATACTTAAGTCCTACTGGACTTTGTAGTTGTAGGTTGAAGGGAATAACACACCCTGACTACAACTACTAGAAAGGTTTAGTAGATACAACTAGTGTAGGTAGGTGCACACACCACACCCTCACTAGATCATGCCTCTGGGAGGAGATCAAGTAGATGCTCTCTCAGGAGGGGCAGGTCTGCAGAAGACCCCCTCTGGGTATGATACCTTAACATTCCAGGAGATGAGACAATTGTGTACCTCCAGAGGAATAAAACAGGGTGCAAACCCTACCCTCCTTCAGTTAAGACAACTCCTAGAGGAGTATGATGCTCAGAGGGCATCTCAGGAAGGTGCCCTAGGCACAGAGGAGGGTCTACCCACCACAGAGGAGTCAGATGGGGCTTCAGATGGGGAGGTAGACAGCCAGAGCCAAGTAAAGAGACTTAGCCAGGCTAACTTAAGTTTACATGGGAGTTTGCATGGGGTCCCCCCATACAGACCCACAAGTAGACATTCACAGAGAAACAGGAGGGACAGATCCCCTTCAAGGGAATCCATCCACTCCCATGTCTCTAACATCTCTAATGCTTCCTCTCACAGGGGAATGACTTCACCTGAGAGAAAGGAGCATGCAGCCAGAATGAGGGAGGCTAATCTGAGGATTCAGAGGGAAGAACTTGCCCTTGCCAAAGAAAAGCTTGCTCTGGCTAGAGAACAAAAGTTAAGTGGGTTAGAACCCACTGGTGGCAGCAACATTCCTAGAGATAGAGACAGGCACTATGATAATAGAAACCTGAGCAAGATTGTCCCTCCCTACAAGTGTGGGGATGACATCCACAAATGGATAACTGCTTTGGAGAGAGCTTGCAAAGTACAGCAGGTACCCCAAAGTCAGTGGGCAGCTATCTTGTGGCTCTCCTTCTCTGAGAAAGGAAGAGACAAGCTCCTCACAGTTAGTGATGAGGATGCAGATAATTACACTGTCCTGAAGAGTGCTCTGATTGATGGGTTTGGCCTAACCACTGAACAATACAGGTTGTTGTTCAGGGATACCCAGAAGACACAGACTCAGGACTGGACTGACTTTGTAGATTGTGCCACTAAGGCTCTGGAAGGCTGGCTATTGGGAAGTAAGGTTAAGGACTATACAGGATTGTATAATTTGATCATGAGAGAACAAATACTTAACAACTGTCAAAACCAGCTATTGCATCAACACCTGATTGATTCTGATCTGACTTCTCCCCAAGAATTGGGAAAGAAGGCAGATAGATGGGTCAGGACTAGAGTTAAGCAGAAAAACCAGAACCAGGGCGGTGATCAGAAAAAGGCAGACCAGAAGGGTAATGATCAGAAACAAAAAGACCAGAAGTCTTCACCAGGCCCCCAAAAGGCTCAGGGGGAGGGTGGTTCCAAAAAGGATAAGAAGAAAGAAGGCCAAAAGAAACCATGGTGCAACTATTGTAAGTCTACCTCACATTGGTTTAGTGAGTGCACCAAAAAGGATAAGCCCCCAGCCACCATTGCCCCTAAGGCAACTGTACCCCCTAGTTCAGCTGTAAGTGGTGGTTCCCAGCAAAAGGGTGTAGTAGGGTTAACCCTGGGAACTGAGGAGGATTCTGGCCTAGTCAGAGTACCTACTCAGGCTGTCCTGATCTGTGATGGGGACTTAGCTTTGTCCTCTACTGTAGGCCCCAGTAACCTGGGCAAGTACAGACAGACACCTTTTATCAACCAAAGAATGGCTCAGGCCTACAGGGACACTGGGGCTAGTGTCACAATGGTGACACCTGCTTTTGTGGACCCTGGACAGATCATACTAGGTGAGAATTACCTAGTGACCAACGCTAGCAATGCCACTACCTCCCATAGTGTGGCTATTGTTAACTTCTCCTGGGGAGGGGTAACTGGCCTCAAGAAAGTTGTTGTTAGTTCAGACCTTCCTGTAGAGTGTTTACTGGGCAATGATCTTGAAACTTCAGTTTGGTCTGAAGTGGAGTATAGGACCCATGCAGAAATGCTGGGGATAGATGCACATGTCCTTGCTGTGACCAGGTCACAGGCCAAAAAGTGCAACACTGAACAAGTGCTGGATCCTGAAACTATGGACCAGTCACAATCCAAGAGAAAGAGCAGTAGGGTTAAGGCTGTGCCTTCCCCCCTGCCTCAGGTGATGGATCAGCCCTCCCAGGAGGATGATTCTGAGAGCCCTGAAGGAACTGTCCTAGAAGAACTTGAACCTGATCAGGTTGAGTTTCTTGGGACAGGGGGACCTTCAAGGGCAGATCTGAGGCAGGCTCAATTAGACTGCCCCTCTCTTGAACCCCTCAGACAGCTGGCTGCTGCTGAGGCTGCAGGGAATGCTCAAGGTACCCATAGAGTGTATTGGGATGAAGGGCTACTGTACTCAGAGGCTAGAGACCCCAAGCCTGGTGCATCCAGGAGGTTGGTCATACCACTGAAGTTCAGAGGCTTCCTTCTAACCTTGGCCCATGATATTCCCCTTGCAGGACATTTAGGCCAGAACAAGACTTGGGACAGGCTTGTCCCTCACTTTCACTGGCCCCATATGTCAGAAGATACTAAGGAGTTTTGTCGCTCCTGTGTCACCTGCCAAGCCAGTGGCAAATCAGGTGGCACCACAAAGGCCCCCCTCATACCACTACCTGTGGTGGGGGTCCCCTTTGAAAGAGTGGGCATAGATATTGTAGGACCAATGGACCCACAAACAGCATCTGGGCACAGATTCATACTGGTGATAGTGGACCATGCCACCAGGTACCCAGAAGCAATTCCCCTGAGGACCACAACAGCTCCTGTTGTGGCAAGGGCCCTGCTTGGAGTGTTCTCCAGAGTGGGCTTTCCAAAGGAGGTCATTTCTGACAGAGGTGCCAACTTTATGTCAGGATACTTGACTGCAATGTGGAAGGAGTGTGGTGTTAACTATAAGTTCACCACACCCTATCACCCACAGTGCAATGGGCTTGTTGAGAGATTCAACAAGACCCTAAAGGGAATGATAAAAGGATTACCAGACAAGCTTAGGCGAAGATGGGACATCCTTTTACCCTGCCTTCTGTTTGCTTACAGAGAGGTCCCACAAAAGGGGGTTGGCTACAGCCCTTTTGAGCTTTTGTTTGGGCATCCTGTAAGAGGACCCCTGTGTTTGGTGAAGGAAGGATGGGAGAGACCTCTCAGACAACCCAAACTAGACATAGTGGATTATGTACTTGGTCTCCGCTCCAGGATGGCAGAGTATATGAAGAAGGCTTCTAAAAACCTGGAGGCAAGCCAAGAACTCCAAAAAGCTTGGCATGACCAAAAGGCTGTGCTGACTGTTTACCAGCCAGGGCAGAAAGTGTGGGTGTTGGAGCCAGTGGCCCCAGCAGCACTCCAAGACAAATGGTCTGGACCCCACACTATTGTTGAGAAAAAGGGAGAAGTCACCTACTTGGTGGACCTTGGGACTCCCAGAAGCCCCCACAGGGTGCTTCATGTCAACAGATTGAAGGCATATGTTGACAGGGCAGACATGGGGCTACTCATGGCTACAGATGAGGGGCAGGAGGAAGAGAGTGACCCTCTCCCAGACCTGTTGACTCAGAACCCTGATGATGGCTCAGTTGATGGTGTGGTCTTTTCTGACAGCCTCACTGTCCATCAGCAACAGGACTGCAGACAAGTTCTGCAGGCCTACAGGCATATGTTCTCTCTGACCCCAAGTCAGACAAACTGGTGCACCCATGAGGTGGACACTGGTGACAGTCTGCCTGTGAAGAGTAAGATCTACAGGCAACCTGACCATGTCAGGGACTGCATAAAAGTTGAGGTACAAAAGATGTTGGAGCTGGGAGTCATTGAACCTTCAGAGAGCCCTTGGGCTAGTCCTGTAGTCCTTGTGCCAAAACCTCACACCCAAGATGGTAAGAGAGAGATGAGGTTTTGCGTGGATTACAGAGGTCTCAATGCTGTCACTAGGACAGATGCCCACCCAATACCTAGGGCAGATGAGCTCATTGACAGACTGGCAGCTGCTAAGTGTTTGAGCACATTTGACCTAACAGCAGGCTACTGGCAAATCAGACTAGCTGAGAGTGCAAAGGCCAAAACTGCTTTCTCGACCCCAGGAGGACATTATCAATTTGTGGTAATGCCCTTTGGTTTGAAGAATGCACCTGCCACTTTCCAAAGGCTGGTGAATCAAGTCCTTACTGGGTTGGATGATTATTGTGCAGCTTATCTTGATGATATTGCTGTCTTTAGCTCCACCTGGGAGGATCACCTGGTCCACCTGAGGAATGTTTTAGAGGCCCTGCAAAAGGCAGGCCTCACTATCAAGGCCACTAAGTGCCAGATAGGGCAGAGCAAGGTTGTATACCTGGGCCACCTAGTTGGTGGGGGTCAGGTTCAACCACTGGAGAGCAAGATCCAGACCATAAAGGACTGGGCTCCTCCAACTACCCAGACTCAGGTCAGAGCTTTCTTGGGCCTGTCTGGGTACTACAGAAAGTTTGTTAAGAACTATGGGTCCATAGTGACACCACTTAATGACTTGACCTCCAAGAAGATGCCAAAGAAAGTTCAGTGGACAGCAAGCTGTCAAAAAGCATTTGATGACCTGAAGCAGGCCATGTGCAGTGCACCTATTCTGAAAAGTCCAGACTACTCCAAAGAGTTCATTGTCCAGACAGATGCTTCTGAGTTAGGTGTGGGAGCTGTTCTTTCACAACTGAATGTAGATGGTCAAGACCAGCCCATTGCTTTTATAAGTAGAAGGCTGACCCCTAGAGAGAAACGTTGGTCAGCTATTGAGAGGGAGGCCTTTGCTGTGGTTTGGGCCCTGAAGAAGCTGAGGCCATACTTGTTTGGCACTCACTTCAAGATTCAGACAGACCATAAGCCCCTCTTGTGGCTAAATCAGATGAAGGGTGAAAATCCCAAACTTCTTAGGTGGTCCATTTCCCTACAGGGGATGGACTTCACAGTGGAACATAGACCTGGGACTGACCATGCCAATGCAGATGGACTCTCCAGATATTTCCACTTAGAACATGAAGACTCAACTGGTCAAGGTTAGTTTAATGTCCCTAAGTTTGGGGGGGGGTTGTGTAGGAGAGTAGGGTCTGCTTTCTATGTTCACCCCCACTTTTTGCTTTTGCTTTACTGGTTTTCGACTTAGATGTGGCTGTGGGCCTGCTAATCAGACCCACAGCCCTGCTGTTCTCTCTCTAAATGACTACTATGTACTTTAGGTGCATAACCCATTTGGATAGGATCACCTTATTGGCCCCTGTACAGTGTACCCTAGGTACCCAGGGCATAGGTGTACCCTAGGCCTACCAGGGGCTGCAGCATGTATTGTGCCACCCCTGGCCTGGCCTTCCATTTTGACACAACTGGCTGATCACTCAGCTGGGGCAAGGTCGTGTAATCACCCCTTGCTTAGGTGTAGTATTCCTATACCTAACTTACATATAGACACATGTGTACCTATCAGTCACTCCTATGGCAGGCCTTGACAATCCTGGAGGCAGAGTGCTTGGTAACATGTGAGATGGTGCTCTAGCATGAGCTGAGCCTGTCTGCAGCTTTCGGAACCATGTCCTTATAGCTGTTCTATGATATAGCCTACCATATACTCTTAAAGTGCCTTATAATCTTAGACGGTTATGGTAACTATGGTTTGGCTTTATCAAAACATGTCGTGTAAGGTGTCTAACACTCGGGAATAATACCCCCATGCCATTTCTGGACATGAGAATATTATTCCCCCCTTCTAGAGGGAAAGACATGTTAAAATCATACTTCAACTGTTAGCCTCTGACCAAAGCCTCAGCATCACAAAATGGATGCTGCTGCCACGACACAAGTCTGACCTCCTGCAGCTGGGAGTGATCCCAGCCAGGGAGGCCTGGACAATAGGTTTCCTGCTTGGGGAGGTGCTAGCACCTCCCCAGACAGCCTTTAGTGTATTGGGGCAGGGTGGGCTGAAAGGAATGAGACATGCCTGGGGCACACAAGGTGTTCCTTGCATAGTCCAGTTCAAACCGGCGCTGGGGCACTCCAGCCCCAGCTCTGGCGCGAAACTGGACAAAGGGAAGTGGGTGTAACCACCCCCTCCCAGGTCCCACCCATAAGGCGTGACCTAGCAGGTATCCCAGCCCCCCAGATTAGTATAAGAGTGGGAGTTGGGCCTCAAGACTTTAGATTATCCTGAACCTGCAAAACTGAACAGAAACTCTGGACCTTCGACATTCGACGAAAGAAGAAGACTGAAGAATCTCCCTTGTAGCCAAGGACTGGCTACCCTGTGCAAACAGGCACCATCAAGTGACTACCCTTTGCTTTGTAAAACGTTCGACGAGGAACCGACTGCAGAGCCCGACCAGAGCCTTGATTTCCAGACTTCTCCGACCCTCATCCACATCTGCAGCAGAGCTGATATCCGTGGAGGCGACGAGCGACGTGGGACCGGCTACCTGGGAAAAGTGGCTAGTAACTTACAGCGCAGCTTCTGAGGTACCCTCGAAGTTGTGCACTGGGGATTGAGAAGCCCCAACCCCAAGCACCATCTGCACCGAAGACCAGCCCCCCACACTCCACGAGTCCTGCGTGGGGCCCTTCAGCATTTTCCTGCTTGCCGCGTCTGTCCGGTTGCTTGCCCGCTGGCTAGTGGCCTTTGTGACGACGCTCCCTGAAATCTTCTGCGCTGGTTTGGCTCCTCCAGACTGGCTCCCGCTTCTCTGCAAAGAAGAAGCACCCCAGACCTTCCTGGTCTGCACCAGAAGCAAGTCCCTTGTTCTTCGTGGGTTCCGCTTGCCAAGGCTTGGTGAGTCCTAGTCCAACTTCGACGCCGCCGACAGCAAGAGCCTTCGTGGGACAGCTCGCCTCCTGGTCCTGGTCGTCCTCGACGCTTCCTGGTCCTCCTGGCTGCAGCGACAAGCTTCACCTTCACCTGCAACTCTTCACGACATCGCCTGGTTCCTTCCTGGTTCCACGTGGTCACTGGCTAGTGACCTTGACTCTGTCCCTTCTGCTTGCAGGTCTCTTCTCTTCTTGATCCCAGCCTTGGGATCCACCGGACACTCTTCACTGACTGCCTGTCAGCATCTTTCTTCAGGCATCCATAGGAGTCGACGACGAAAACGACGCATCTTCACCCCTATGCACCCGCAGCCTGTGGGCTAGGTAACTTGGGTACTCCGGTGCTCATCAGGATAGTGACTATCCTAGTGTCTAGTTTTCAAGTCTCAACTTCCTAGCTACTCCGGAAGTGTCCTAAATCTATCTATTTCTAAACTGTAACATTGCTATTGACTTTTACGCATTACGCGTGAGTGTTTCCACTCTGCACACGAATCCCGTGGGCCTCCCACTTCCTAACTAACGCTAGTGTAGTGTAGCCCCAGCGATTCCCTAGGCCTAGGCCTATTCTATTTCCGTGACAGTGGTTCTTATACCACTTCTTTAGTATATGGTTTGCGTGGCCCCTAGGGCCTAACTGTATTACTTACCTGTGTGACTTACTGTATGCATTAATAAGACTGTGTTGTACTTACCTCTAAACTCATAAAGAGTGCTGAGGGTTTGCTTAGAATAAATACACTTTATTTTATATATATATCTGTTGTGGTGTCCTTTCATTTGGTATTCAAGGGATTATATATGGTATCACAGCTGGCTTCACATGCCATTCAGAGTTTAGCCTAAGACTGCTCTTGTCCATGCTACCACTAGGATAGCTGGTCTATAAGGTTGACTTTACAACCAATCACCATAAGGGTATTTGGACTGATATAAGGTGTACACTATAACTAGTGACATCATACATCAGGCCAACTTCTCACAGTCATAGTCACCGTCGACGAGCCAGATATCGCCGATCTCGTCGTCGGCAGCATCGTCGACGAGGCGGACAGTCTTTTTCCTGAGGACTGTGAAGTAGACGCCTCTTCAGCCTGAGAACTGTGTCTCTTAGGTGACAAAACAGTAGGTGCGACAGCAGAAGTGGTAGCTGTCAGAGTCAAAGAAAGCTTCTTTTTCTTGAGGAAAGGAGATGGTAACTCCTGCACACTACTGCGCTTAGAGGCTGGTAGAGAACGGCCAGAATACATACTTTCCACATCAGAAACTGGGTTGTCCTTATCCTTCAGTCTCTGTAGCCATATTAACAGGCGGCCTTCTCTATCCTTTAAAGTCTTTGTAGAAAAGGTTCTACAAATTTTACATTTTGCCACCTCATGGTCTGGGTACAAACGGTAAATACACTTACTGTGTGGGTCTTCAGAAAATAGACGCAGCTTTCCACATGAAGAACATGGTCTAAACAAAGATTTCTTACTGGAAGACATTCTGACTGAAAAAACTGAGCAGAGCTCAGGGAGACTCCCTGTCACACGACGTGCGGTAGAAAATCTGAGGTGAGAAGCTCTGAGGAGAAGGTTCTAGAGAGGAGCTGGCGCCTGATTGGCCGTAGTTTGGACTAACATAATGACAGAGATAGACTACGAATGTCTTTTTTCTCTTTCCATGTATCTCTATGGAAATTTCATATAGGGACATTTTTGATGTTATTACTTACTTATATCTCTGTTTTATATGATTACTTATGTATATGTATACATATATATATATTATGGCTCTATATATTGCTATATTATTTACCGTGGGACTCCCACTCCGACGACGGGGAATATTCAAGCATGTGAATCTATGAAAGACACCCCAATACTGGAGAACTATACTTCACTGCAACTCTTTTAACAGTATCTATACTTCACAACAACCCTTTCAATAGTATATATACTTCGCTGCAACCAATTCAACAGTATCTATACTTCACTGCAACCCTTTCAATAGAACAGTATCTGTTCTTCACTGCAACCCTTTCAACAGTAGCTATACTTCACTGCAACCAATTCAACAGTATCTATACTTCACTGCAACCCTTTCAATAGAACAGTATCTGTTCTTCACTGCAACCCTTTCAACAGTAGCTATACTTCACTGCAACCCTTTTAATGGAACAGTATCTGCTCCTCACTGCAACCCTTTTAACGGTAGCTATACTTCACTGCAACCCTTTCAACAGTATCTATACTTCATAGCAACCCTTTCAACAGTATCTATACTTCACTGCAACACTTACAACAGTTCAGTATCAGTGCTTCACTGCAAGTTTTCAACGGTATTAACTCTTCATTGCAGCCCTTTCAACAGTATTTATACTTCACTGCAACCCTTTCAACAGTATCAATACTTCACAGCAACCCTTTCAACAGTATTTATACTTCATGGCAACCCTTTCAGCAGTATCTATACTTCACTACAACCCTTTCAACAGTAGCTATACTTCACTGCCACACTTACAACAGTTCAGTGTCGGTGCTTCACTACAAGCTTTCAATGGTATCAACACTTCAGTGCAGCACTTTCAACAGTATTTATACTTCACTACAACCCTTTCAACAGTATCAATACTTCACAGCAACCCTTTCAACAGTATTTATACTTCATGGCAACCCTTTCAGCAGTATCTATACTTCACTGCAACCCTTTCAACAGTATTTATACTTCATGCAACCCTTTCAGCAGCATCTATACTTCACTGCAACCCTTTCAACAGTAGCTATACTTCACTGCAACCCGTTTGCATGTATTTATACTTCACTGCAGCCCTTTTAACAGTGTCCATAGTTCACAGCAACCCTTTCAACAGTATCTATACTTCACTGCCACACTTACATCAGTTCAGTGTCGGTGCTTCACTACAAGCTTTCAATGGTATCAACACTTCAGTGCAGCACTTTCAACAGTATTTATACTTCACTGCAACCCTTTCAACAGCATCAATACTTCACAGCAACCCTTTCAATAGTATATATACTTCGCTGCAACCCTTTCAACAGTGTCTCTACTTCACTGCAACCCTTTTGCATGTATGTATACTTCACAGCAGCCCTTTCAACAGTATCTATACTTCACAGCAGCCCTTTCAACAGTATCTATACTTCACTGCAACCCTTTCAACAGTGTCTATACTTCACTGCAGCCATTTCAACAGTACGGTATCTGTGTCTCACTGTTCAGTAGCACTTTTTTTATGAGAGTACCAGCCTCAGTAGTAACTTCCAGCTGCCCTCGTCAGTACCCCTTTCAAAGGGGCAGTGAAAGCCCCACTGTTCATCACTTTTGAATGGGCAGTGCCAGCCTCACCGTTGATCACTATGGAAGGGGGGGTGCCAGCCTCACTGTTCATCACTGTGGAAGGGGCAGTGCCGGCCCCACTGTTCAGTATCACTTTTGAAGGGGCAGTGCCATCCCCACTGTTCATCACTTTGGAAGGGGCAGTGTCAGCCCCACTGCTCATCACCTTGCAAGGGGCAGTGCCAGCCTCACTGTTCATTGTGAGAAGTTGGCCTGATGTATGATGTCACTAGTTCTAATGTACACCTTATATCAGTCCAAATACCCTTATGGTGATTGGTTGTAAAGTCAACCTTATAGACCAGCTATCCTAGTGGTAGCATGGACAAGAGCAGTCTTAGGCTAAACTCTGAATGGCATGTGAAGCCAGCTGTGATACCATATATAATCCCTTGAATACCAAATGAAAGGACACCACAACAGATATATATAAAAATAAAGTGTATTTATTCTAGTCAAACCCTCAGCACTCTTTATGAGATTAGAGGTAAGTACAACACAGTCTTATTTAAGCATACATTAAGTCACACAGGTAAGTAATACAGTTAGGCCCTAGGGGCCACGCAAACCATATACTAAGTAAGTAGTATAAGGACCACTGTCACGGAAATAGAATAGGCCTAGGCCTAGGGAATCGCTGGGGCTACACTACACTAGCGTTAGTTAGGAAGTGGGAGGCCCACGGGATTCGTGTGCAGAGTGGAAACACTCACGCGTAATGCGTAAAAGTCACTAGCAATAGTACAGTTTAGAAAACGATAGATTTAGGACACTTCCGGAGTAGCTAGGAAGTCGAGACTGGAAAACTAGACACTAGGATAGTCACTATCCTGATGAGCACCGGAGTACCCAAGTTACCTAGCCCACAGGCTGCGGGTGCATAGGGGTGAAGTTGTGTCGGTTTTCGTCGTCGACTCCTATGGATGCCTGAAGAAAGATGCTGACAGGCAGTCAGTGAAGAGTGTCCGGTGGATCCCAAGGCTGGGATCAAGAAGAGAGGAGACCTGCAAGCAGAAGGGACAGAGTCAAGGTCACTAGCCAGTGACCACGTGGAACCAGGAAGGAACCAGGCGATGTCGTGAAAATTGCAGGTGAAGGTGAAGCTTGTCGCTGCAGCCAGGAGGACCAGGAAGCGTCGAGGATGACCAGGACCAGGAGGCGAGCTGTCCCACAAAGGCTCTTGCTGTCGGCGGCGTCGAAGTTGGACTAGGACTCACCAAGCCTTGGCAAGCGGAACCCACGAAGAACGGAGGACTTGCTTCTGGTGCAGACCAGGAAGGTCTGGGGTGCTTCTAATTTGCAGAGAAGCGGGAGCCAGTCTGGAGGAGCCAAACCAGCGCAGAAGATTTCAGGGTGCGTCGTCACAAAGGCCACTAGCCAGCGGGCAAGCAACCGGACAGACGCGGCAAGCAGGAAAATGCAGAAGGGCCCCACGCAGGACTCGTGGAGTGTGGAGGGCTGATCTTCGGTGCAGATGATGCTTGGGGTTGGGGCTTCTCAATCCCCGGTGCACAACTTCGAGGGTGCCTCAGAAGCTGCGCTTGAAGTTACTAGCCACTTTTCCCAGGTAGCCGGTCCCACGTTGCTCGTCGCCTCCACGGATCTCAGCTCTGCTGTGGATGTGGATCAGGGTCGGAGAAGTCTGGAAGTCAAGGCTCTGGTCGGGCTCTGCAGTGGGTTCCTCGTAGAACGTGGGCAAAGCAAAGGGTAGTCTCTTAATGGTGCCTGTTTGCACAGGGTGGCCACTCCTTGGCCACAAGGGAGATTCTTCAGTCTTCTTCTTTCGCCGAATGTCGAAGGTCCAGAGTTTCTGTTCAAGTTTGCAGGTTCAGGATAATCTAAAGTCTTGAGGCCCAACTCCCACTCTTATACTAATCTGGGGGGCTGGGATACCTGCTAGGTCACGCCTTATGGGTGGGACCTGGGAGGGGGTGGTTACACCCACTTCCCTTTGTCCAGTTTCGCGCCAGAGCTGGGGCTGGAGTGCCCCAGCGCCGGTTTGAACTGGACTATGCAAGGAACCCCTTGTGTGCCCCAGGCATGTCTCATTCCTTTCAGCCCACCCTGCCCCAATACACTAAAGGCTGTCTGGGGAGGTGCTAGCACCTCCCCAAGCAGGAAACCTATTGTCCAGGCCTCCCTGGCTGGGATCACTCCCAGCTGCAGGAGGTCAGACTTGTGTCGTGGCAGCAGCATCCATTTTGTGATGCTGAGGCTTTGGTCAGAGGCTAACAGTGAAGTATGATTTTAACATGTCTTTCCCTCTAGAAGGGGGGAATAATATCCTCATGTCCAGAAATGGCATGGGGGTATTATTCCACAGTGTTAGACACCTTACACGACATGTTTCGATAAAGCCAAACCATAGTTACCATAACCGTCTAAGATTATAAGGCACTTTAAGAGTATATGGTAGGCTATATCATAGAACAGCTATAAGGACATGGTTCCGAAAGCTGCAGACAGGCTCAGCTCATGCTAGAGCACCATCTCACATGTTACCAAGCACTCTGCCTCCAGGATTGGTAAGGCCTGCCATAGGAGTGACTGATAGGTACACATGTGTCTATATGTAAGTTAGGTATAGGAATACTACACCTAAGCAAGGGGTGATTACACGACCTTGCCCCAGCTGAGTGATCAGCCAGTTGTGTCAAAATGGAAGGCCAGGCCAGGGGTGGCATAATACATGCTGCAGCCCCTGGTAGGCCTAGGGTACACCTATGCCCTGGGTACCTAGGGTACACTGTACAGGGGCCAATAAGGTGATCCTATCCAAATGGTATATGCACCTAAAGTACATAGTATTAATTTAGGGAGAGAACAGCAGGGCTGTGGGTCTGATTAGCAGGCCCACAGCCACATCTAAGTCGAAAACCAGTAAAGCAAAAGCAAAAAGTGGGGGTGAACATAGAAAGCAGATCCTACTCTCCTACACACATCACTTTGGAAGGGGCAGTGCCAGCCTCACTGTTCATCACTCTGGAAGGGGCAGTGCCAAGCCCCACTGTGAATCACTTTGAAGGGGCAGTGCCAGCCCCATTGTTCAGTATCACTTTTGAAGGGGCAGTGCCAGCCCCACTGTTCAGTATCACTTTTGAAGGGGCAGTGCCATCCCCGCTGTTCATCACTTTGGAAGGGGCAGTGCCAGCCCCACTGTTCATCCCTTTTGAGGCGGCAGTGCCAGCCCAACTGTTCATCACTTTGTAAGGGACAGTGCCAGCCCCACTGTTCATCACTATGGAAGGGGCAGTGCCAGCCCCACTGTTCATCACTATGGAAGGGGCAGTGCCAGCCCCACTGTTCATCACTATGGAAGGGGCAGTGCCACTGTTCATCACTTTTGAAGGGGCAGTGCCAGCCTCAGTGGTCATCACTTTTAAAGGGCATTGCCAGCCCCACTGTTCAGTAGCACTTTTGATAGGGCAGTGCCAGCCAGGGACGGCTTTTGGGCGGTGCGACCGGTGCCACCGCACCGGGTGCTGGCTTCCTGGGGGCGCCGTGTTTGCAAGTTTATTATGCTTTTGAAGCACCTGCTGCAGCGTTTCTTTCGCCGGCAATTACCAGGCCTCACATAAATGTCAAGAAAACTCGTGTGATTAATTATCTTCTTGGAGAGAGATTAGTGTTTTGTAAAGTTGAGGTTTTGACTTAGGTGAAGTTAGTGCAGAGGGTTAATATGCCTGCTGCAAAGAACGTGTACCAAGTAGATTACAGAGTGCGTATGATGTAAACAGATCAGCAGATTACTGCTTTCAAAAGAGTCATCCTTTTGTTACTTGCAATTTATAACTTAAAGTTCTAATAGAGAATAGTGAGCTATTAACTTTCATCCCAGAACTGCATGCACACTGCAAAGTATACATTATTAGAACATTGATTAATGTTGCAAAAAGGGTTAATTTGGCTAAAAATCGATTTTTATTATTAAAGAAAACTCCCAACTATGCTGTTTCTTTTTCGACTCTGCGTTTGTGCATCTCCACACCAAGCACTCTTAAACTATACTGCCTACCAGTATGGATGACATGTGACTCCTACACTTTCAGTCCTTTGGCTTATGTAACATTTCCTATACACTGATTTGCACACGTATGAATGATTGTCTCTGTGTAATGTGGGTGTGATGCAAAGTGCTCGGACACCCTGCACTGGTATGAGTGGCGCTATATAACTAATTCAATGCATCTGAGAGAGTGTGGTTATGGAGACTTGGTCACTGTTAAAAGGTGCTAGTGAGAGAATCCGTGGTGGAGGTGGTCATTGGGAGGGCCCCAACAAACATTGGCGCACAGGGCGCCACCAGCACTAAAGCCGGCCCTGGTGCCAGCACTTCTTTCGAAGCAGTAATAAATGGGGGAGACACAATCCTCGGGTAGTGTGCGCCCCAAATGGGACCGAGAAAGAGCGGGGCAGGTGGAGGAGGCTGCTTTCTTTCCATCAGGTGTCTTCAATGTTGCGAGCAAGACCAACGCTTTGGAAAAAAAACGCAGCCCTCTCCAGTCCCCACCCCTCGAGAAAGCCCTACCTGGTGCCAGGGCCGCCGCCTTAAAAGCCCCGGGGGAGCCGCGGAGCGGACAGACTCCTCCAGAGAGAGGCAGGTGGAGGTGTAAAGGGCATCAGGTGTGTGAGAGAGCCCTCTGCTGCCCCCACCCTCGGATCCTACCTGCCCCGGGGCCGGAGCCCCCACCTGAGCCGGATCACAGCAGGTATGCGAGAGAGGGGTCCAGGGCAGGGCCGCGCAGGACAGGGTTCAAAGGCCGCGATGGAAGGTTCCGCAGGGAGGCTGACAAGTGTTGTGATCTTGCGCGTGAGCTCTGGTTGCACGCAGCCAGGTGTGTGGGGCGGGGTGGGCGTGAGGGAGAGTGCTTGTTGTGTTGTCAGAAATAATGCTGCCCCTCAGTGCCACTATCCCTCGTCCTCACGCCCCTGTGCACTGAGGTTGGCCTCAAAGGCGACCAGCTTCCCTGAGGCTGCAGAAGAACACGCGCACCCGAATGGTGAACTTCACAACATACTTATGAAAAAGAGGGGCGAGTAAGTGGCCTCACGGCCAGAGATGCAGACCTTGGAGCTGGGGACCCCCGTTCGGGCCTCGGCCCAACATGCGGTGATTCTAGGAAATAATCTCCCCGCGCCTACCAAAATATGAATGTGTCCTCGTGTAACGTAACTGGTGCTCGGGTAAAGCGCCCCGATACCTTCGGGTCGAGTTCGCGCTATATAAATCGGCAAAAAAAGAACCATCTGTTGACAGAGCTCAGAAAGTCACAGAGTGTCGTAATTCAGATATATCGGGAAGATTTTAGATATTAGCAACAAAATCCGTCATAAAAGAAGTCAGCCTTGTGTGTGTGGCAGCTATGTGCCTAATTCAAAACAGATACTTGCTGCGTCTGTGTAGAACAGCGGGGCGCCGTGTCCGGTCCTGTGAAACCCTTCTCGGGGTTATCGTAATTCCAGAGACAACTGTGAACCAATGAAAACCTTACAAACCCACCTCTACGTGCAATACACCAAACCCGGCAGCGGTGCCCTCGCCTTCCAAGGCTGTTGTGACAGTCTGCGGCGCGGGCGAGGTGAGAGGCCAAACAGTGCCTTGGAAACGTCACTAGATCCACCAGATAGCATTGACGTGTGCCATGTATGTATCATCGGCACTACATTGTCCATATTGTATTCAAGGTTCGCTTTACCATGACGGATAAATAGTAATTTCTATCTGCATAGCGCCCACTCTGCCCTGTGCAGGTCCTCGTGGCGCTGTGCGGTGCTCCAGGAATCAGATATCGCTTTCTATTTATGTCCATCCCAGACCGGAGTTAGGTTGGTGTTTGTGGAGCAAAAGGGTCAGAGCAGTGTATTTGTCGGTTTTAATGAGGTGTGAGGTGTTTTCTGTGGATAATGCTAGCACAATTATTTATTTGGCAGTAGTGAAAGGAAAAGAAAAGGAAATTCGCTAATATGAATCAGCGCAGCGTGTAGATTTTTAAAATAAAATCTCACTGACCGGCGTGCACTGGGTACACAGAGTGAACTCTGCAAAATAATCACAGAAAATACATAAACTCAACCTCAACTCACACTCATTGTGTGTGCAGTGCCCTGACCGGCGTGCACTGGGTAACAGAAATGTTCACAAACATAAATGTTGTTGCGCAGCAGTGCAACTATAGGCGAGGTTACATTCGAAGTTTCAGAGGGCGTTTTGCAGTTTGTTTGCCAACGTTCGCCCTTGTTTTCTCCAATGTTCATCGATAATTTCGATTTCCCAAGAGTGGGCTTGTGTGAATTGGATGGACATTGGTCAAAGATTTCATAGTTTTAAAGTGTATTGACTCACTTATACCACAGGAAGAGACATCACAAGAGGTGATATCATGCATTTATGTTATCCTCACATAAACATGTCCAGCACTTATTTTACAAAAACACAAATGAACATAATCACAAAGAAATGTGAAAACAAGATTTTCCGCAAACAGCATGTAATTACGAAAATAGGCAAAGCAGCGTACTATACCCAACGGAGCTGGAAAAAAATAAATGTTTTGAGGCACAACTCGGCATTGCACCGCACTTCATTCACGCACTGTCTTTCATTTAAAAAGGAAATTAACTGAAAAGACAAGTTTTCAATTTGAGTTGAGAATATAGAAAAGTTTGTATATCTTTGTAACATGACGCATATGCAGAGTATGGCGATTTTTATATAGCGCGAACTAGACCCGAAGATACCAGGTATCAGAGCGCTTTACATGAGCACCAGTTTCGTTACAGATGGACACATTCATTAGGTCTCGCCTGACCCAGTGCATGCGCTGGTCTGGCGAGACTTTTTGAGAGGGCTCCAAAAAGTGCTACCAGGCCAGCCTAGAGCTACAGTGCATGTGCGCAGGCGCGCGCGCCGCTTTTACCGCGATTACTTTCACGGCCCCACGGCCGCTGGCGCTTTGATGTTTGATCGCGATCGCGATCACTTTCGCGGCCGCAGGGCCGCTTGGCATAGCCAATAGGTCTCACTTTTGGGACCTTATAAGTATCTAGGGGCATATTATCAAGAAACGGTGTTAAAATTATCGCCGCTTTAGCGGCAGAAAACTGCCGCTAAAGCGGAGATAATGGGCTTGATAATATGCCGCAGAGAATTCCCATAGAAGCCCAGGTTCTGGTGTCAACATGGGTTTCTATTGGAATTCTCTGCGGCATATTATCAAGCCCATTATCACCGCTTTAGCTGCAGTTTTCTGACGCTAAAGCAGTGATAATTTTAACGCCGTGCTTGATAATATGCCCCTTAGATATGCAACTGTTGCATGGCTAAACACTTAAAAGGTCCAAAAGGCGAGAACTATTGGCTATGCCAATGCTTGTTTTTTAGGTCTCGCCTGACCCAGCGCATGCGCTGGTCTGGCGAGACTTATTGAGAGGGCTCCAAAAAGTGCTACCAGGCCAGCCTAGAGCTACAGTGCATGTGCGCGGGCGCGCGCGCTGTGTTTTACCGCAATTACTTTCACTTTCGCGACCGCAACGCCGCTTTGATGTTGATCACGATCGCAATCGTGATCACTTTCACTTTCGCAGCCGCAAGGCCGCTTGGCATAGCCAATAGGTCTCGATTTTGGGACCTTATAAGTATTTCGTTACGCAACTGTTGCATGGCTAAACACTTATAAGGTCCCAAAGGCGAGACCTATTGGCTATGCCAATGCTTGTTTTGCTAGGCACGGGGAGATTAAGTAATTTGTTCAGAATCACAGGATGGTGAGCGTTGTTGCCGAGACTCGACCCCGGATCCCCTATGGCTCTAGCCGCAAGGGGGTTGAACCATAGGTGTAGCATGGGATTGCCATGCAACCACCCAAGGTTTCTCCGGCTAAACCCAATTTACTAAATAAAGTAGACAGGGTTTAACAGCAGAAAACTGCGCAGTTTTGAAGTAAGCGTACGGAAGGAGAAATGCTTTAATTTCTCTGTCCTTTTCCAGCTTTGTAAGTGTGCTGCACTCTACCGCACACAAACACAGAGGAAACATGGTTTGAGTCAGTGTATGTATAGTATTTTGTTCTGAAAGGGTCCCCTGTCAGTACAAAACCTATGCTAGACTCACTGAGACACTCTTGCACCATGGCGCAGAGGTGTCTCCGCAGTGCCTGGCAACTGATTTCAGCGCCGGCGCTAGGGAGAGGGGAGGAGAGTGCCATATTTCAGTAAACTTGGCGCTCTCCTCCTCTCTCCTTCTCACGCAGCGCAGCATTTGTGGCGGCTGCTGCACTGTGCTGCGTGAAAAAGTAGTAACCTGCCCCTCAGTAGTTTTTCCTATGCTACTTTTATAATGTATTGTCACATATGAAATTGATTCATGAATGAATGCAGCAATGTGATAACAGCTATTAAATGTTTTGAACGGGCATTTGCCAATTGTTATGGACAACACTTTAGTTTCTGCAGTTAAAGGAGTAAGTGCAATGAATGAAGGACTACCTACAAACCACTGTCCTTGTAGGAATCAGGGTTTCCCAGTTGCAGGAGTAAGCCGAAATGTATTGGCATCCTGGTGTTTGCTGTATTAACAGAAAATAAAGAATTATAAAGCATCCCGCTGTTGTTGTGCAGTCCGTGTGGAATTCTGCTGATGAGCTGCGTCTGACTCGCTAATGAGAGAGATATTAGGTGGAATATATTATTATTATTTTGAGCTTTATATAGCGCTAGCTAAACCTGAAGGTATCAGAACGCTTTACATGTTATGTGATAACATTTACAAGTTGGTGCTTGAGGAAATTCATAAGAGTCGCAGTTGAATAATACAGCATTAAGTGATTATGAAGTCAAGCAAATATATATATATATACTATCCCGCAGCATTCCGATGCAGCTTCAAAGTTGTATGTAGTCTGCTTCGGCAGAGGCCCTATCGCCAGCGAGTTTCAGTGCACACGCGCTCCTTGCTCATGCCCAAGGTGCGAGTGTGCATCGAAACGCATCGGCGGCAGTGCCTGGCTTGACCAAGGTATGTGTGTGCGCCGAAAAGCGCGGGCGATGGGGCCTCTGCTGACACAGACTAAATAAAACTTTGAAACTGCATCGGAGTGCTGCAGGATCCTTTGTTTTGACAAGAACGGGTTTATGGTATATTTAAACTGCGCGCGGGAAAGAGCTGTAATCGCTGCACCGCTGGCGGCCGGGACTCCAGAGGGAAACCGGCTGAGCCCAGCGGGAATACACTGTTACACAGTGTGAAGGAACAGAAATATTTAAAAATGCTGAGAGGTGCAGCCATTTCTTAAAACCCCAAGCCAAGGGCAATAACAGCGCCTCCAAACTTTATTACTGTTCCTTCACGCTTTTTACAAGCCTTAAAACTGAAGGCGAACATCAATATGCTGGAAGGAGTGACAGGCTGGTGGCCACTTGATCTGACTAACCAACACAACAAAGACAAAGTGGTGGGTACAGCCGTTGGTGCAGCATGTGTAGTGACGCGTCTTCGCACTTCTTACTGCTGTACTCCAAGATGCAGATAAGAATTTTTATTTTGCGGTTCTTGTTTATTTGGGAGCACTAGGGGTGGCACACTGGGGGTGAACAACAAGCAAAGTAACCTAGAAGCATCTTCCGTAAGATAATACTTAGTGACTCTTTCTGGGCATGCCACATTTTTTCCCTGCACAGAGACAGGATGAATACACTTCTAAGACATGACACAGTCATAGCCTGCCCTACATGCAACCCAATGCCAGGCATACCCAAAATACAACATCCCACTATCAGGGGGTCCAATCATGGCTTTAAAACGCAATGATAATAGAAGTCCTTAGTTGTTTCTCACTAACAAGGGGATATTGTGGACATATATGGGTAATCCATTTAGCTACCGCTAAGTGGAATACAACACGTTGCGCCCATTTCCACCAATTGGGTCTCTACCATAATACGGCAACGATACAACCGAGTCCTGTGTATCAATACAGTACACACGGACATATGAATAACTCTGTGAGCAGATATGGTAAACTACCGGTACCACAATGCTTTGCTGGAAACAACGTAACACGCCAGATTTATTTTTGCATTATTTATTACATTAAATGGGATGTATGTCGTTACAACGCACACTTTTACAACGCATGCACTTACAACGCATTTTTTACAATGCACAATCCATTACAACGCATGACATTACAACGCAGGACACTACAACGCATTTTTAAAAACTACCTTTACAACGCATTTCCATTACAACGCATACTACCTTTACAACGCATACCATTACAACGCATAATATTAAATTGCATTTAAGGTAAGTATTAGATAGTATAGGGGTAAAAATTACTATTCTAACTCCAGGGGGTGCAACAGTAGGGTAAGTGTTGGATAGTATAGGGTTAAAAATTACTATTCTAACTCCAGGGGGTGCAACAGTAGGGTAAATGTTGGATAGTATAGGGGTAAAAATTACTATTCTAACTCCAGGGGGTGCAACAGTAGGGAAAGTGTTGGATAGTATAGGGGTAAAAATTACTATTCTAACTCCAGGGGGTGCAACAGTAGGGTAAGTGTTGGATAGTATAGGGGTAAAAATTACTATTCTAACTCCAGGGGGTGCAACAGTAGGGTAAGTGTTGGATAGTATAGGGGTAAAAATTACTATTCTAACTCCAGGGGGTGCAACAGTAGAGTAAGTGTTGGATAGTATAGGGGTAAAAATTACTATTCTAACTCCAGGGGGTGCAACAGTAGGGTAAGTGTTGGATAGTATAGGGGTAAAAATTACTATTCTAACTCCAGGGGGTGCAACAGTAGAGTAAGTGTTGGATAGTATAGGGGTAAAAATTACTATTCTAACTCCAGGGGGTGCAACAGTAGGGTAAGTGTTGGATAGTATAGGGGTAAAAATTACTATTCTAACTCCAGGGGGTGCAACAGTAGAGTAAATGTTGGATAGTATAGGGGTAAAAAATACTATTCTAACTCCAGGGGGTGCAATAGTAGGGTAAGTGTTGGATAGTATAGGGGTAAAAATTACTATATTATGCGTTGTAATGGTATGCGTTGTAATGGTAGTATGCGTTGTAATGGAATGCGTTGTAAAGGTAGTTTTTAAAAATGCGTTGTAGTGTCCTGCGTTGTAATGTCATGCGTTGTAATGGATTGTGCGTTGTAAAAAATGCGTTGTAAGTGTAGTGCGTTGTAAAAGTTGCGTTGTAAAGGTTGTTCCCCCATTAAATGCAATGCGCTCTCACCGTATTGCGCACACATACTTTATTGAATACTGAGGATAGATTCAATATTCAAAGTCTCAGCATACATTCATGAAATTCGTTAATACATTGTGCATGAAAAACGGAGATACGGACTGTAATGTACATTGGATGAATCGTGTTAATATACAATGAATCACTGGCATTAGGCACACAGGATTAATGTGATTGTGCTTTGTTTTTGAGTCTATAAGCACTAGTCTTGTAACATTATAACATGGCGCTCAATTTAACTGACATGAGACACTGATAGAGTCTGTTAGTCCTTTCACACTGTTTACGGCTACACCAGGAAGAGTATGTAATGCTTTGCAACGTGTAACATCGCTGTGTGAACAAGCCGTTTTGAGGGTGAAATGCGTCACGGCGGGTTTATGACTTGAATAAACCCCCTTTTTTTGTCAAAACTCTTGTGGAATCCTGATGATTTGATGGTCTGAGTGAGCGAGTGGAACTCCGTTCTAAACTTGATATATATATATATTACCTACTGGCGGTCGCCAGTAGGTAGATATAGTTACGACCTATTTTGCATAGGAAATCCGCAACATTCTATTTGGAATAACCTTGGCGCCGATTGACGAATCTTCGCAAAATTTTCAAGACTTTTGGCCAGCTCCGGTCCGCTCCTATCCTGAAAGTTTCACGGTGATTCGTCAAGCGGGGGCCGAGAAAAAAGGGGGGTCCCAAAACGCATTTTCCCCATGCAATTACCCATAGGACCTTTAGCCGCAGCTACAGCCCGAACTGCTGAACGGAATTACACCAAATTTGGCAAAGAGGTAGTCCTTAGTTCAGACTCGTGCCTTTTGCTTAAATGGTGTAAATCCGTTCAGTAGTTCCTGAGAAAATGACATTTAAAATTACATATATATCTATGGCCTCGGAGGGTCCGCGTAAACTAAGCGCAGCCTAAGCGCACACTGCCGTGCACGAGCTGAATTCTAATTGGCTGTCAACACTCCAAATCAGGAAGTGTTGGCAGCCATCTTGTGCCTCGGTAGAACCGAGGCACAAGAGATCAGCAAAAGAAACGCGAAAAACGCAAAAAGGGGGCAGGGTAGAAACACCCTGACCCCCCAGGCCTGCTCAGGGGGTCCCACAAGGACCCCCAGGGCCCAAAAAAGCATTAAAAAAAAAAAATCGGCGAGATTCGCGCACACAGCGCGAATTTTGGCCGGAAAATTTTAAAAAATGAAGCGCGGGCTCCAGCGCTTCTTTGGTAATTGGCTCCCGGGGGGGCCAAATCCCGGGGGCATTTTCAAAAAATAGTGGGGGGGTCCCAATCCCCCCCACACTGCCCCGGGACCACCACCCCCGGGGCATATTAATATTGGGTGGGGGGGCTCTTAGGCCCTCCCAGCCCCGGGGACCGACACCCCCGGGGCTTATTAAAATTGGGTGGGGGGCTCTCAGGCCCCCCAGCCCCGGGGACCGCCACCCCCCTGGGCTTCTTCAAAATGTGGGAGGGGGGCCACGCAGCCCCCCTCCTGGAGCCTTGTCTAGGCCCTTGGGACCGCCACCCCCCAGGGCCGGCTCCTGCAGTGTCCCGGGGTGCCCACACCCGGGACACTGTAGTTTGCAATGACAGGGCGGCCTGCTCTCTCTTCCAAATAGGAAAGCAGATTGCTTTTCCACAGGGGGAGCAGCATGTTAGCTGCTCCCCATGTGGAAAAGCAATGCCGGCTCCCGCAGGACGCGAGGAGCCGGCTGGGACCGTGGGGGGATTGCGGACCCCCCATGGCCCCCAACAAAGAGGGCCAGCCCCGCGGGATGGGGTCCCCAGGGCCAATAAATTAGAAAAAGAAGGGGGGGGCTACACAGCCCCCCGTCTTCAAAAAAAAAAACAAAAAAAAACGGGATTGGGCCAGAGCCCACGCCCCCTGCTTGCATCACTCTGCAAACGCGCTCCCTGGCGCGTTTGCAGAGGGGGAACAAATTCCCCTTGGATACTGGGGGTCCCTGGGGGCCAACTAGCCCACCAGGAACCTCCAGTATGCACCAGGGGGCTGCGTTGCAGAGAGGTGTAATGAGGCCACGCCCATTTTTACACCTCTCCGCAGCTCCGTGGCGCTTACTGGAGGTACCTGGTGGGCTAGTTGGCTGCCAGAGGACCTCAGGATTCAAGGGGACTTAATCCCCCAACTTAAAACGTGCCATGGTGCACGTTTGCACAGTGGTGAAGGTAGGGGGCGGGGTCTGAGGTGATATGTGTGCAAACACGCCCTGTGGCGCGTTTTAAGTTGGGGAATTCATTCCTCTTCAATCTAGAGGTCCCCTAGGGGCCAACTAGCCCACCAGGTACCTCCACTAAGCGCCACGGAGCTGCGGTACAACATCGAGTCCAATCCCACTTCAAAGAAACGGGTCCGACACATGCTCAGTGGAGAAGATGGGTTTATTGCAAAGGTTTCCCAGTTCAAAGTCCTGTTAAAATGGTAAAACGCTGGGCTTGAAAATGGAGATGACATCATTGCACCCTGTCTTGACCGCCGGAGGATGATTGCAACACGCAGCCAGCAATGGGACACCACCTGGTGTATGAAAAAGCAGTTCACTGTATCTGCAATCACAGCGTGGGACATGAAAACCCGAGACGGATCACAGCAGGAGTGGCGGAGTCAAAGGCTGAGAGAGGCGGGGTCAAGAGCAATATGCTCCAATGAGGGAAGTACTATCTACCTTCAAATACAAGCCCCCAGGCAGGACACTATCAAAGTGAAGCGGGCACTGAGGAAAGCCGCAAGGCTGAAACGCGTCTGCCGAGCGTTTCACCATTTTAACAGGACTTTGAACTGGGAAACCTTTGCAATAAACCCATCTTCTCCACTGAGCATGTGTCGGACCCGTTTCTTTGAAGTGGGATTGGACTCGATGTTGTACCGGTAGCAGGCACCGTTTACCGACACGCCTTCTCGGTCAGGAGCACGCGCTCGGCTTGCATCAGTTTGGTTAGGTGTTTGGAAGACACAAGCGCGTGCCCCCCCAGCTGCTTTCAGATACTCACCTGAGCAAGGGACCATACGGGGAGAGAAGAAGTAGCAGTATGCTGCTTTAAGGTGGTTGAAAATGGAGATGACATCATTGCACCCTGCCTTGACCGCCGGAGGATGATTGCAACACGCAGCCAGCAATGGGACACCACCTGGTGTATGAAAAAGCAGTTCACTGTATCTGCAATCACAGCGTGGGACATGAACACCCAAGACGGATCACAGCAGGAGTGGCGGAGTCAAAGGCTGAGAGAGGCGGGGTCAAGAGCAATATGCTCCAATGAGGGAAGTACTTTCTACCTTCAAATACAAGCCCCCAGGCAGGACACTATCAAAGTGAAGCGGGCACTGAGGAAAGCCGCAAGGCTGAAACGCGTCTGCCCAGCGTTTCACCATTTTAACAGGACTTTGAACTGGGAAACCTTTGCAATAAACCCATCTTCTCCACTGAGCATGTGTCGGACCCATTTCTTTGAAGTGGGATTGGACTCGATGTTGTACCGGTAGCAGGCACTGTTTACTGACACGCCTTCTCGGTTAGGAGCACACGCTCAGCTTGCATCAGTTTGGTTAGGTGTTTGGAAGACACAAGCGCGTGCCCCCCCAGCTGGTTTCAGATACTCACCTGAGCAAGGGACCATACGGGGAGAGAAGAAGTAGCAGTATGCTGCTTTAAGGTGGTTGAAAATGGAGATGACATCATTGCACCCTGCCTTGACCACCGGAGGATGATTGCAACACGCAGCCAGCAATGGGACACCACCTGGTGTATGAAAAAGCAGTTCACTGTATCTGCAATCACAGCGTGGGACATGAAAACCCGAGACGGATCACAGCAGGAGTGGCGGAGTCAAAGGCTGAGAGAGGCGGGGTCAAGAGCAATATGCTCCAATGAGGGAAGTACTTTCTACCTTCAAATGCAAGCCCCCAGGCAGGACACTATCAAAGTGAAGCGGGCACTGAGGAAAGCCGCAAGGCAGAAACGCGTCTGCCCAGCGTTTCACCATTTTAACAGGACTTTGAACTGGGAAACCTTTGCAATAAACCCATCTTCTCCACTGAGCATGTGTCGGACCCGTTTCTTTGAAGTGGGATTGGACTCGATGTTGTACCGGTAGCAGGCACCGTTTACCGACACGCCTTCTCGGTCAGGAGCACGCGCTCGGCTTGCATCAGTTTGGTTAGGTGTTTGGAAGACACAAGCGCGTGCCCCCCCAGCTGGTTTCAGATACTCACCTGAGCAAGGGACCATACGGGGAGAGAAAAAGTAGCAGTATGCTGCTTTAAGGTGGTTGAAAATGGAGATGACATCATTGCACCCTGCCTTGACCGCCGGAGGATGATTGCAACACGCAGCCAGCAATGGGACACCACCTGGTGTATGAAAAAGCAGTTCACTGTATCTGCAATCACAGCGTGGGACATGAAAACCCGAGACGGGTCACAGCAGGAGTGGCGGAGTCAAAGGCTGAGAGAGGCGGGGTCAAGAGCAATATGCTCCAATGAGGGAAGTACTTTCTACCTTCAAATACAAGCCCCCAGGCAGGACACTATCAAAGTGAAGCGGGCACTGAGGAAAGCCGCAAGGCTGAAACGCGTCTGCCCAGAGTTTCACCATTTTAACAGGACTTTGAACTGGGAAACCTTTGCAATAAACCCATCTTCTCCACTGAGCATGTGTCGGACCCGTTTCTTTGAAGTGGGATTGGACTCGATGTTGTACCGGTAGCAGGCACCGTTTACCGACAAGCCTTCTCGGTCAGGAGCACGCGCTCGGCTTGCATCAGTTTGGTTAGGTGTTTGGAAGACACAAGCGCGTGCCCCCCCAGCTGGTTTCAGATACTCACCTGAGCAAGGGACCATACGGGGAGAGAAGAAGTAGCAGTATGCTGCTTTAAGGTGGTTGAAAATGGAGATGACATCATTGCACCCTGCCTTGACCGCCGGAGGATGATTGCAACACGCAGCCAGCAATGGGACACCACCTGGTGTATGAAAAAGCAGTTCACTGTATCTGCAATCACAGCGTGGGACATGAACACCCGAGACGGATCACAGCAGGAGTGGCGGAGTCAAAGGCTGAGAGAGGCGGGGTCAAGAGCAATATGCTCCAATGAGGGAAGTACTTTCTACCTTCAAATACAAGCCCCCAGGCAGGACACTATCAAAGTGAAGCGGGCACTGAGGAAAGCCGCAAGGCTGAAACGCGTCTGCCCAGCGTTTCACCATTTTAACAGGACTTTGAACTGGGAAACCTTTGCAATAAACCCATCTTCTCCACTGAGCATGTGTCGGGCCCGTTTCTTTGAAGTGGGATTGGACTCGATGTTGTACCGGTAGCAGGCACTGTTTACTGACACGCCTTCTCGGTTAGGAGCACACGCTCAGCTTGCATCAGTTTGGTTAGGTGTTTGGAAGACACAAGCGCGTGCCCCCCCAGCTGGTTTCAGATACTCACCTGAGCAAGGGACCATACGGGGAGAGAAGAAGTAGCAGTATGCTGCTTTAAGGTGGTTGAAAATGGAGATGACATCATTGCACCCTGCCTTGACCACCGGAGGATGATTGCAACACGCAGCCAGCAATGGGACACCACCTGGTGTATGAAAAAGCAGTTCACTGTATCTGCAATCACAGCGTGAGACATGAAAACCCGAGACGGATCACAGCAGGAGTGGCGGAGTCAAAGGCTGAGAGAGGCGGGGTCAAGAGCAATATGCTCCAATGAGGGAAGTACTTTCTACCTTCAAATGCAAGCCCCCAGGCAGGACACTATCAAAGTGAAGCAGGCACTGAGGAAAGCCGCAAGGCTGAAACGCGTCTGCCCAGCGTTTCACCATTTTAACAGGACTTTGAACTGGGAAACCTTTGCAATAAACCCATCTTCTCCACTGAGCATGTGTCGGACCCGTTTCTTTGAAGTGGGATTGGACTCGATGTTGTACCGGTAGCAGGCACCGTTTACCGACACGCCTTCTCGGTCAGGAGCACGCGCTCGGCTTGCATCAGTTTGGTTAGGTGTTTGGAAGACACAAGCGCGTGCCCCCCCAGCTGGTTTCAGATACTCACCTGAGCAAGGGACCATATGGGGAGAGAAGAAGTAGCAGTATGCTGCTTTAAGGTGGTTGAAAATGGAGATGACATCATTGCACCCTGCCTTGACCACCGGAGGATGATTGCAACACGCAGCCAGCAATGGGATACCACCTGGTGTATGAAAAAGCAGTTCACTGTATCTGCAATCACAGCGTGGGACATGAAAACCCGAGACGGATCACAGCAGGAGTGGCGGAGTCAAAGGCTGAGAGAGGCGGGGTCAAGAGCAATATGCTCCAATGAGGGAAGTACTATCTACCTTCAAATACAAGCCCCCAGGCAGGACACTATCAAAGTGAAGCGGGCACTGAGGAAAGCCGCAAGGCTGAAACGCGTCTGCCCAGCGTTTCACCATTTTAACAGGACTTTGAACTGGGAAACCTTTGCAATATATATATATATATATATATATATATATATATATATATATATATATATATATATATATACACACACATAAATATGTATAAAAACGATATTTTGTACAGCTATATTTGTGACATCAATATTTTTTTTCTCTGTATTTTTGTACTTACCATTATAAATATTAGATGTGGATATTTTTGACATCGATATTTATAACTCGATATTGTGGTATGGGGATATTTTAGGTGTCTATATTATGTCAGTGAACCCCTTGCAATGCTACAGGGTACTGCCCTCCCTGCAAGGACTCAGAGAGAAAGTATACAGCCAGCAAGAGTATACTTTCTGCACAACCCCTTCTACAGTCCGGCCACACAAATCTCCATTTCTTGCCTGCTTGACACTGTCCCTACCCCATCTTCCTTAAAGTAACAATATTGGGCTACTTTGGTCTTTTTTTGGTTGGCTTTGGTCTAGAGAATGCTCTAAACATCTGGGAACACAGCGAGTAAGGATTGATGAACCCAGTGCAGACTCCACTTCCCCCAGAGTCTGTACAACACCTTGAGTGAGACCGTGTGTCTAGCAGTGAAATTTACATCCAAAGCGAGAAACTGTTTCTCAACAAGTGAAACTTGCTCCAAGTGCGAGAATCATTGTGCACCCAGGCCTAAGATTAACACCAAATGGGAGAAAGTGCACCAGTGTGTAATACTCACACCAAATGAGAGAGACAATGCACCTAGGCATGGTATTCACACCAAAGGGAGAAACTGTGCATCACTGTGGAACTCGCAGCTGATGAGGGAGACAGTGCACCAAGGTGTGGGACTCACACCAAAGGGAGAAACTGTGCATCACTGTGTGGGACTCACACTAAATGAGGGAGACGGTGCACCCAGGTGTGGGACTCACACCAAAAGGAAGAAACTGTGTATCACTGTGTGGTACTCACACTAAATGAGGAAGAAGGTGTGCCCAGGTGTGGGTCTCATACCAAAGGGAAGAAACTGTGCATCACCGTGTGGGACTCACACTAAATGAGAGAGACGGTGCACCCAAGTGTGGGACTCACACCAAAGAGAGAAACTGTGCATCACTGTGTGGGACTCGCACCTAATGAAGAATACGGTGCACCCAGGCATGGGACTCACAACAAAACGTAAGAAACTGTGCATCACTGTGTGGGACTCACACCAAATGAGAGAGACGGTGCACCCAAATGTGGGACTCACACCAAAGGGAGAAACTGTGCATCACTGTGTGGGACTCATACCTAATAAGGGAGACAGTGCACCCAGGCATGGGACTCACAACAAAACGTAAAAAACTGTGCATCACTGTGTGGGACTCAGAAGTACTGAGAAAGACGGTGCACCCAGCCAAGAGAGTCACAGCAAAGGGGACAAAGTGCACCAATGTGTAATACTAACACCAAATGAGGGAAATGGTGCACCAGGCGTGGGATTCACAACAAAACGTAAGAAACGGTGCATCACTGTGTGGGACTCACACGTACTGAGAGTGACTGTGCACCCAGGTGTGGAATTCACACTAAATTAGATAAATGTGCATCAAGGCTTGAAATTTGTAATAGATGGGAGAAACTGTGCATCCAGACATGGGACTCGCGCCATATGAAAGAGCCTCTTCACACATGTGTGGGATTTGCAGCAAAGCAGATAGATTGTGCTCCAAAATCTAGAATTCGCACCAAATGAGACCTGTGCACTAAAGTGTGACAGTCTCACCAAACGAGAGGAATTGTGATCCACTGTGTGGGACTAGCACCACACGATGTTAGGTTAACTGTGCACCAAGGTATGGTACTCACATCAAAAGAGAGGGGCAGTGCACTACTGTGAGAGACTCACACTGAATGAGAGAGGCTGACTCACACTAAATAAGAGAACCTGTGCACCACTGTGTGGGACTCACACTGAACGAGAGAGGCTGTGCACCACTGTGTGGGACTCACACTGAATCAGCGAGGCTGTGCACCACTGTGGGGGACTCACACTGAATGAGAGAGGCCGACTCACACTGAATGAGAGAACCTGTGCACCACTTGTGGGACTCACACTGAATTAGAGAGGCTGTGCACCACTGTGTGAGACTCACACTGAATGAGAGAGGCTGTGCATCACTGTGTGGGAGTCACACTGAATGAGAGAGGCTGACTCACACTGAATGAGAGAACCTGTGCACCACTGTGTGGGACTCACACTGAATGAGAGAGGCTTTGCACCACTGTGTGGGACTCACACTGAATGAGAGAGGCTGACACACTGAATAAGAGAAACCTGTGCACCACTGTGTGGGTCTCACACTGAATGAGAGAGGTTGTGCACCACTGTGTGGGACTCACACTGAATCAGAGAGGCCGTGCACAATTGTGGGAGACTCACACTGAATGAGAGAGGCTATGCATCACTGTATGGGACTCACACTGAATAAGAGAGGCTGCGCACCACTGTGTGGGACTCACACTGGATGAGAGAGGTTGTGCATTAGGGTGTGGTACTTACACTGAATGAGAGATGTTGTGTATCACTGTGTGGGACTCACACTGAATGAGAGAGGCTTTGTATCACTGTGAGGGGCATGACACATTTCTGTGTGTTATGCCTGCAACCCACTGTCTATGGTATAGGTAAGACACCCCCCTATCTGGGTGCACTATACCACTGGTGAGGGCACAGTTGTATGAGCAATTTACTCCTACCGTGTCTAAGTCCATTCTTAGACATTGTAAGTGCAGTAAAGGCATAAAGAGCATATGGTCTGGGAGTTTGTCATTCTGAATTCCACAGCACCATAATGGCATGGCTGAATTCTGGTTAATTCTGGGAAGTTTGGTAGCACAATTCTCAGCATAATAAACCCTCACTGATGCCAGGGTGGGATGTATTATACCGTGCACTCAGAGGGCATCATAGAGATGCCCCCTGAAAAACGACCAGCCTCTGGTGGGATCCCTGACTGGTAAACACTAGCCTGCCACCATGAGACATTTTTCCGGACACCTGGGGTGGGAGCCTTCGCTCCCTGAGCCCAGAAACAAAGCCTTTCCTGGGCAGAGGTGGTCACACCACCCCCAGGTCAGGAAGAGCCATCAGTGGCAGGCCAGCTTCAAAGGCCTTGCCGCCTTTGTAACGCGGCCCCCAGCCTCTCCTGCTATCAGGTGGGGGAGGCGAGATAAAGCCACTCTTCAGTGCCCACCATCTTCCAGATGGCAGGCACTCTCCAATTAGGATTAGGGATTTTGCCCACTCCCCCAAGTGGGGTGAGCACACCGAGGGTGCAGTCACCCTCAGGTCAGTAGCCCACTGGCTACTGACCTCGAAACCCCTAAGACGCCCTGTAAATACAGTATTTAGGGGGCAGACCTTAACTAAGAATACAGATTCCCGCAACCTACGAAGAAGAAGAACAAAAGATGATGCCAAACAGAGGAGACTGCCGAGGACTGACTTTGCCCCAGCTCTAACGGCCCGTCTGCAGTTTCAAGACATCCTGGGCCAAAAGTCACCTTGTCCTGCAGCCAATGACCTACAGAACCCTTGGGAGGACTGACTGTCTTAAACAAAGACCGGATCTCCTGTGAACAGCAGCTCTGTTCAAAAGAATACCCAAATAAAGTCTGCTGGGGACAAAGAAAACTGACACCTGGAACCAACACTGCACCGGACGTCTATGCCCCATGTCGGAGTGGCCCACCGGTCCCAGCGAGGTCCCCCAATGCTCCAGAGTTCAAGTCCACCATGGGGTGACCCCTCCAGGACTCCCCGATGTCGCCTGCAGCCTCTGCATGGAGAGCCCCTTGCCCTCCTCCCCCAACGGCGAATGGCCCAGTAAGGTGAAATCTGAACTCAAAAGACACCCCAGCATCCAGCCGCCCTGTGCCCTGGAGAAGAGGACCTGAGGTGCACCTACATCCCGAGCCCTCCAAGTTATCTGCCCAGCTGTCGGTCCCTCCCGGAAGACTTCCAGCACCAAGCCTGCAGCCAAAATCCAAACCCGGCAACTCCCTTTGTAAACAATAGGGCATACGACGACAAAACAGCACCCTGCACCCGGCCACCCCAGTGCTGCTGTGGGTGCACTTTGTGTGCTAACTTGAATCCCCCTTTGTCCTGAGCTTAAGTCCATGAGCTTTGCTCCCAGAACCTTGTGGCCTGCTTGTGGGCAGCCACCAACCGGAGGCCCTCTATCCCACATTGGATAACATTGGGCCTCAGCACTCTGCACCCGGCTGCCCTAGTGACACTGAGGGTGCTTTGAGAGTGCATCCTTGACACTGAGGGAAGCCTTGTTCTTACCCCAGGAACCTAACTCTCAAAACCAAGTACTTACCTTCAAACCAATAACTTCATTTCCTGCGATAGAATAGCATTGAATGCTTTTCTGTGAAAAATGTTAAGTTACAAAATTGTATGAAACCTTAAGAAACTGTATATTACAAAAACTGATTTACTCATCTTTTATCTAGGAAATGTCCCAGTTTGATATCTAGACATATCACACTGAGTAGAAAAAGTAACTTAAAATGTAACCTGAAAACTAATTTACAAAGTAATCTCAATAATAACTGAAAAGTAATTCCAAATGTTTTATGAACAAGTGACTTACCTGTAACCAATACAAATTGCAATCAACTGCATTCAAACTGTATTTAACTGCATTATTCTTGCAAAGTTCTATTACGCTTACCAGTACCAGGCCTGGCTTGGTTCTGGAAATGAAATAGAACTAAATAATATTTTTATACAAAACAAATTGGTTAGAGTTCAGTATTTGAGTGTGTGACATCATTTCTGCCTGAATGTGTACAATAAATGCTTAACACTACCCTCTGATAAAGCCTTACTGCTCGCCCACACTACCACAGAGAGTGAGGTGCTATCTACTCTAGACTCTGCCTATCTTTGGAGATCCACTGGACTCTGTGCACACTATACCTCACTTTGGTATTGTATATAAAAAACCAACTTCCTACAGCTGTGCACCACTGTGTAGGACTCAAATTAAATGAAAGAGGCTGTGCATTAGGATGTGAGATTCACATTGAATAAGAATGGCTGTGCATCACTGTGGGGGACTCACACTGAATGAGAGAGGCTTTGCATCACTCTGGGGGACTCACAATGAATCAGAGAGGCTTTGTGTCACTGTGGGGGACTCACACTGAATGAGAGAGGCTGTGGATAAGGGCGTAGGACTCACACTGAATGAGAGAGACTTTGTGTCACTGTGAGGGACTCACACTTAATGAGAGGCTGCGCATCACTGTGAGGTACTCACACTGAAAGGGAGAGGCTGTGAACCACTGTGAGGTATTCACACTGAAGGAGAGAGGCTGTGCGTCACTGTGGGGAACTCACACTGAATGAGAGAGGCTGTACATCACTGTGAGAGACTCACACTGAATGAGAGAGGCTGCGCATCACTGTGAGAGACTCCCACTGAATGCGAAAGGCTGTGCATCACTGTGAGGGACTCCCACTAAATGAGAGAGGCTCTGCACCACTGTGAGGTACTCACACTGAATGAGCGAGGATGTGCATCTCTCTGGGGAACTTGTTCCAAATGAGTAAGGCTTAAATAAAAAAGATAATCAGTGAGTGATATTATGCTTCAACAAGTAAAGCACAAGTTACTTACCTTCGGTAACGATATATCTGTAAGAAACATTAGTTAGTTATAGATTCCTTACCTTAGAATTACCCCCAGGCGTCAGACTGGATCCGGAATGATTTTTCATCAGCAGTTCCTCTGCGCATGGGAAGGTGGTGTCGGTCGGCTCTGCGTTCTTCGTCGGAGTCATGGTCGCTGGGATGATGTTGCGGCAGCTACTTAGACGACGCCCTAGTGCGCTGACGTCAGTTCTGTACACGACTTTCGGCGCCAGAAATGAAGAGCCATGCAAGACACTGACCATTGGTGCACCAGACTAGGGCCCTGAAAGGATGTCGTTAACCCTAGAAATCAGTTCGCAGAACGGGGAGGATGGGTGGGGCGGTAAGGAATCTATAACTAACTAATATTTCTTACAGATATATCGTTACCGAAGGTAACTTGGGCATCTGAAAGAAACACGTTAGTTATAGATTCCTTACCTTAGAATAGATACCCCAGCAATACCAACCCCGGTGGTGAGTCGGCGAACCAAGATCACACCAGAAAGTCCTGGAGAACAGAACAGCCAAAGAAGCCATCTCTCCTGACTTGGCTGTCCAGGCAGTAGTGTTTTGTGAACGTGTGCAGTGATGCCCACGTAGCCGCCTGACAGATGTCATTTAGAGGCCCTCCTCTTCCCAAGGCAGTAGTGACTGCCGTCGCCCTGGTGGAGTGAGTGAGTAGCCCGACTGGAGGCTCCTTTTTTGCCAGAGTGTAACAAGCCTTAATACACAACACAACCCATCTAGAAATGGTGCATTTGAGTACGGCCGACCCTTCTTTGCAGCCACGTAACCAACAAAAAGTTGATCATCCACCCAGAACTGTTTTGTGCGATCCAGATAGAAGGAGAGCACACGTTTTGGGTCCAGACAGTGGAGCCTCTCTTTCCCCTTTGAAGGATGCGGAGGCGGAAAGAAGGTGGGCAAAATAATGGTCTACCCGATGTGGAAGGCAGTGACGGGCCCTGAGAACCACCTTGTCCGGATAAACAGACAAGAAAGGAGGTTTTGAAGAAAGAGCCTGGAGTTCACTCACCCTTCTAGCGGTAGTGATGGCTATCAGGAAAGTAGTCTTAAGAGTTAAGAGACGTAAAGGACAGTTATGAAGCGGCTCAAAAGGAGCGCACATCAAATAAGTCAGTACAAGATTCAAGTCCTACTGAGGCATAATGAATGGAATTGGAGGAAAAAGATGTGTTAAGCCTTTCAAGAAACGGTTAACTACCGGGGAGGTGAAAAGAGAAGGCTGATCTGGCAGCTGAAGGAAGGCAGAGATGGCAGAAAGGTAGCCCTTGATAGTGCCCAGAGCAGAGCCCTGCTGGGCTAAAGAGAGAAGGAACAAGAGTACTTCAGAAAGAGGGGCAGAAAGGGGATCTACAGCCTTTGCTGTGCACCATGCCACAAATTTGTTCCACTTGCAGGCGTATACCGTCTTTGTGGAGGGACGCCTGGCTGACAAGATTACGTCACAAACTTCAGGAGGCAGGTCAAAAGATGTCAACTGCCGCCGCTCAATCTCCATGCAAGGAGGTGGAGACTGGAGAGGTTCGGGTGGAGGACCGTCCCCTGCTGCGGCGACAGAAGATCCTCCCGAAGAGGCAGGCGGATTGGAGGATCGATGGGCATGTTGAGCAGCTCGGGATACCAGACTCTTCGTGCCCAATCCGAAGCCACAGGAATGACTTAGGCCCGGTCGCGTCTGATCTTCTTCAGCACTCTGGGCAGAAGTGGTATAGGCGGAAAGGCGTACACCAGACCGCAACTCCACTTGCGACGAAAAGCATTGCCGAGCGAGTGTCGCCTTGGAAATTCCAGCGTGCAGAATTGCTGACATTGCACATTCTCTTCGGTGGCAAATAGATCTAACCAAGGCTCTCCCCTTGTACCACCTCCGAGTGAAGACGCCATTCGTGATCCATCATGCACCTGAGTTTGTCCGCTCTGGCGTTCAGCGAACCTGCCAAGTGTTGAACCACCAAGGAAATGCCTTGATGTTCCAGCCATGTCCAGAGGCAAAGAGCCTCCTGACATAGGGTCCACGACCCCACCCTGCCCTGTTTGTTGCAATACCACATGGCGGTGGTGTTGTCCGTGAACACCTGCCCTATTCTTCCCTGGACAGAGGAAAGGAATGCCTTCAGTGCAAGACAAATTGCCCGGAGCTCCAGAAGGTTGATGTGAAGCCCGGACTAGCCCGGAGACCAGAGGCCTCTGATCTCCACCTCTCCCATGTGGCCATCCCATCCCAGAAGGGAGGCATCCGTCACCAAAGTGTGATCTGGTTGGGGAAGGGAGAGGGATCTGCCATTGACCCAATCCTGGTTCATAAGCCACCACTGCAGTTGTTGAGCAGTGCCCTGCGAGATCTGGATGCAATCGGACAGATTGCCCTGATGCTGTGCCCACTGGAACTTCACGTCCAACTGCAGAGCCCGCATATGCCACCTGGCATGATCAATCAGCAGGATGCAGGAGGCCATGAGGCCCAGCAGCCTCAGGGTCATTATGACCAAAACCCAGGACAGAGGATGAAAGATCGGAATCATAGCCCGAATATCCCGGACTAGCTGTTCGAGAGGATAGACCCAAAACTGCATCGTGTCCAGAACTGCTCCGATGAAGAGGAGCTTCTGAGAGGGAATCAGATGCGACTTCGGCACATTCATGGAGAACCCCAGCATATGCAGGAGGTCGGCCGTAGTCTGTAGGTGGGAGATGACTGTCTGAGGCGACCCCGCCTTCAACAACCAGTCGTTGAGATAGGGGAAGACTGAAACCCCTGATCTGCGCAGATAAGATGCAACCACCGCCATCACTTTCGTGAACACCCGAGGGGCGCTGGTAAGGCCAAAGGGGAGCACGCTGAACTGAAAGTGCTCGTGGCCTACCGTGAACCGCAGGTAACGCCGGTGGGCCGGCAGGACGGGGATGTGAAAATAGGCATCCTGCAAGTCCAACGCTACCATCTAGTCTTGCGGGTCAAGGGCAGACAAGGCCTGAGCAAGCGTCAACATCTTGAACTTTTCCTTCCGGAGGAAACGATTGACGTCCCTGAGGTCCAACATAGGACGCAGGCCCTTGTCCTTCTTGGAAACCAGAAAGTAGTGGGAGTAGCAACCACGGCCTACTTCTGTGACAGGAACGCGCTCCATGGCTCTCTTGGCCAAGAGAGCCGTAACTTCCTGTTGGAGAAGGGCCAGATGATCCTCCGACATGTGGTGGTATCATGGAGGCATGGCTGGAGGGCTAGTATTGAAGGGGAGGGAGTAGCCCCTTCGGACTATTTGCAAAACCCACCTGTCCGAAGTGATGGTGCATCAGTGGGGGGGGGTGGTAAAGGTGAATCCTGCCTCCCACTGGCGTCTGATGGGCCTGAAAGGTCGAGCTAGGAGGGTTTGGAGGCTGCTGCAGAGGGGGGGGGTTAGTGGACTGGCCTGCCCACTGGCCACCGGAACCATGACGTTGGTTCCCACGTCCCCGCCGCGCGAAGGTTAGGTAACTTGCTGCGGCCTGTGACCCTGGGTGGGACGTAGCGGGGCACCCCTTCCCTAGCCACAAAATGGTCAAAAAGCAGACTGCGCCAGACGGGAGGAGAGGCCCAAGGACTTGGCTGTAGCCCGTGAGTCCTTGAAGCGCTCTAGGGCGTTGTCTGCTTTGTCGCCAAAAAGGCGACGGCCATCAAAGGGCATGTCCATCAAGGTGTTCAGGACACCCCCTGAAAAGCCAGTGGACCTCATCCAGGCATAGCGGCGCAGCGCTACAGACGTTGAAATGGTCCTGCCCAGAGAGTGGGCGGTGTCCAGCCCACAACGGATCGTAAACTTGGCTGCATCTCTCCCAGTGGCGACAGCCTGGGAGAGCACTGTCCGGGCTTCCTCCGGACACTGAGGCAGCACTTGCACCACCGTATCCCACACTGAGTGCGAATAACGGCCCAAGAGACCTGCGGTGTTTACGGACCACAGTCCTAAGCTAGCAGAAGAGAAAATTTTCTTCCCAAGATGGTCCAGCTTCTTGGATTCCCTTTCCGGTGGAGTGGTAGGGAAGGCGCTTTTGGAGGTGGAGGCTTGGACCACCAAGCTCTCCGGGGTGGGGTGTTGGGAAAGGAAAGTGGGGTCGCCCAGAGCTAGGAGGTGGTGTCGGGCCATCATAATGTCCACAGAAGCCCCCGTGTTGGGCCTGGACCAAGTGCGCAAAAGGACGTCGGTGAGGGCCTCATTAAACGGAAGCAAGGGCTCTGAAGAGCTCGCTGCCGGTTAAAGCACCTCAGTCAGGAGGTTAGTCCTGACCGCCACCGTAGGAAGGTCGAGGTTGAGAGCCTCGGCCCCCGTGGGCAACACCACAGCATATGACGCTCCCTCCTCCTTAACCACGGTAGGAGACAACATGCCAAGGTCGGGTGAAGTGTCAAGACCACTGGCATCCCCAGTTTCTCTCTCCAGTCCTGCTCAGGCTCAAGCTGGTCAGTTAAAGGGTCACCTGACCCCTCCCAGTCCTCCTCATCTTTCTCTGGGTGCCACTGTGGTTGGAAAGGGATCCCAGGAGTGAACAGGGGCATGAAAACCCAACCCAGCACCGGATTCGGCATCGGGCGATGCTGGTCCGGCTCCGTGTCCATGTTGGGAAGGAGGCTGGGGTCGGCACCGGCCGGGGGGCTGACCGGCGTCAGGCACGGTAGTGGTGCCGTCAGAAGCGGTGCCAGTGGAGGTGTAATAAGGTCAACCGGCTACGATCCGTATCCAGGTGTGGATCTAAGGGGGGCCTGCAGCACCGGGGCTGGAGCCTCTGGCAGCAAAGACCTAGGCCCCCTAACCGAGTCCGCGGGGCCCGAAGGTGCGCCGGCGGGGTCAGTCCGCCCAAAGATGGCAAGCATCGCCTCGTAGAACGTACGAAGCTGGGCGGGGGTCACTCCGGGTCCCGGAAAGGGAAGGAAGCTCGGAGTCGACCCTTCGGGTTCTGCGTGCGGCGATGCAGGAGTGGCGCGCCTTGTCGGTTTGGCCGACCGCCGAGGAGAAGTTGAAGAGCGACGATGCTTCTTCGACTTCTTCTTATGCTTCAACTTACCCGACCCGAGTGCAAAGACTTTGATGACTTTGAGCCGGAATGGCGATGGCTCCGCGAATGGTCCCTCGAACTCCCTCTTGACCGTGACCTCGAACGGAGCGGAGCTGACTGCCTGTGTTAAAGCAGCTTTCGGGACCGCTCCCGCAAAGCCTTCGGTGTCAACAACTGGCAGTCCGAGCTCGACTTGGGGTCGTGGTCACGCTCCAGGCAAAAAAGACACACACGGTGCAGATCCGTCACCGACATCATGCGGTGGCACGAACCGCAGGCCTTGAACCCAGGCATCCCTTGTGCACCTTACGGATTTGAAGACTCGAGAAAGACATCGACAAATTCGAGAAAAAGTTAGTCAAAAAATGACTGAGGTACCGCTCTTCCTGGATCTGTGCTGGCTGGCGCGCAAAAGAAAGAACTGACGTAAGCGTGCGAGGGCGGCGTCTAAGTACCTGCTGCGACGTCATCCCGGCGACCACGACACCAACGACGAACTTGGAGCCGACCGACGCCACAAAATCCGACGCACAGAGGTACTGCTGACGAAAAATCTTTCCGGATCCAGTCTGAAGCCTGGGGGTAATTCTAAAATAAGGAATCTATAACTAACCTGTTTCTTTCAGATCTTAGAAGCAATAAGTGAGACTATGCTCCTCTTTCTCACAGGGTGAGACCGTACGTCAACAGCTGCCACTTAATTAACCAGTATTGTTCCCCTCTCTCGTCCCTTTGGTTCCTTCCTTTCCTCTGTGATTACTCTCCGGTGCACTCTGATATTCTCTGTGCTCACTCAAGTGTCATTTTAGGTCCTGCCTACCAGACAGCATTTAGCTGCGAAAGACCATTTGTGGGCTACCACGAGAACTTTCAGTATGCTCCCTTCTTCCATCGCTTGGCTTTATTGTCCTTCGTATTTGCTTCCTTCTTATTCAGTGGCTTTCCTTCCTTTCTCGTCTTTTGTTTGTTCCTCTCCTGCAAAAAAGCCTCTTTTCAATTCTTTTGATTGGCTGGCTTGTATCCTTCTACTGCTTACTTTTAGGGAGCTCCTTTTTTTGTTTAGCACTCCATGAGAGTGTATGTGTTTTTAGCTCTCCTCCTCATGTGTCTTTCGCCCCGCAACATTGTTGCTCTCTCCAAGCCGGCGGTCCTGGGGTTGTCTTAGCCTTTCACAATCTGCCGACTCATCAAACTTTCCCCTAGACCCTTCCCAATTGATGCTTGTGATGCAGTTTTTATTTTGAGCGGCCTCCAAGTCTTTTTCTGCTTTTGTCAATTTTGCTTGAAGAATATGTTCTTCGGTCACACCCTTTTTCACACCGTATTCCATTTACTACCATTTATAAACATTTCCACTTTTATGGTTGTGAGAAGTTGGCCTGATGTATGATGTCACTAGTTCTAGTGTACACCTTATATCAGTCCAAATACCCTTATGGTGATTGGTTGTAAAGTCAACCTTATAGACCAGCTATCCTAGTGGTAGCATGGACAAGAGCAGTCTTAGGCTAAACTCTGAATGGCATGTGAAGCCAGCTGTGATACCATTTATAATCCCTTGAATACCAAATGAAAGGACACCACAACAGATATATATATAAAATAAAGTGTATTTATTCTAGTCAAACCCTCAGCACTCTTTATGAGATTCGAGGTAAGTACAACACAGTCTTATTTAAGCATACATTAAGTCACACCGGTAAGTAATACAGTTAGGCCCTAGGGGCCACGCAAACCATATACTAAGTAAGTGGTATAAGGACCACTGTCACGGAAATAGGATAGGCCTATGCCTAGGGAATCGCTGGGGCTACACTACACTAGCAACAGTTAGGAAGTGGGAGGCCCACGGGATTCAGGTGCAGAGTGGAAACACTCACGCGTAATGCGTAAAAGTCGATAGAAATAGTAGTTGTTAGCAATTAACAGTTTAAGGACACTCCTAAAGTAGCTAGAGAGTCGAGACTCGGAAACTAGACCCTAGGATAGTCACTACCCTTGTGAGCACCGAAGTACCCAAGTTACCTAGCCCACAGGCTGCGGGTGCATAGGTGTGAACTTGCGTCGGGTTTCGTCGTGGACTTCTATGGATGCCTGAAGGAAAGTTGCTGACAGGCAGTCAGTGAAGAGTGTCCGGTGGATCCCAAGGCTGGGATCAAGAAGAAAGGAGACCTGCAAGCAGAAGGGACAGAGTCAAGGTCAATAGCCAGTGACCACGTGGAACCAGGAAGGAACCAGGCGATGTCGTGAAGATTGCAGGTGAAGGTGAAGCTTGTCGCTGCAGCCACGAGGACCAGGGAACGTCGAGGATGACCAGGACCAGGAGGCGAGCTGTCCCACGAAGGCTCTTGCTGTCGGCGGCGTCGAAGTTGGACTAGGACTCACCAAGCCTTGGCAAGCGGAACCCACGAAGAACGGAGGACTTGCTTCTGGTGCAGACCAGGAAGGTCTGGGGTGCTTCTCTTTTGCAAGGAAGCGGGAGCCAGTCTGGAGGAGCCAAACCAGCAGTGAAGATTTCGGGATGCGTCGTCACAGAGGCCACTAGCCAACGGGCAAGCAACCGGACAGGCGCGGCAAGCAGGAAAATGCAGAAGGGCCCCACGCAGGACTCGTGGAGTGTGGGGGGCTGATCTTCAGTGCAGATGGTGCTTGGGGTTGGGGCTTCTCAATCCCCGGTGCACAACTTCGAGGGTGCCTCAGAAGCTGCGCTGAAAGATACTAGCCACTTTTCCCAGGTAGCCGGTCCCACGTCTCTCGTCGCCTCCACGGATCTCAGCTCGGCTGTGGATGTGGATCAGGGTCGGAGAAGTCTGGAAGTCAAGGCTCTGGTCGGGCTCTGCAGTCGGTCCCTCGTAGAACTTTAGCAAAGCAAAGGGTAGTCTCTTGATGGTGCCTGTTTGCACAGGGTAGCCACTCCTTGGCCACAAGGGAGATTCTTCAGTCTTCTTCTTTCGTCGAATGTCGAAGGTCCAGAGTTTCTGTTCAAGTTGCAGGTTCAGGATAATCTAATCTCCTGGGGCCCAGCTACCACTCTTATACTAATCTGGGGGGCTGGGTTACCTGCTAGGTCACGCCTTATGGGTGGGACCTGGGAGGGGGGTGGTTATACCCCCTTCCCTTTGTCCAGTTTCGCGCCAGGACTGGGGCTGGAGTGCCCCAGCACCGGTTTGAACTGGACTATGCACGGGACACCTTGTGTGCCCCAGGCATGTCTCATTCTTTTCATCCCTCCCTGCCCCAATACACTAAGGCCTGTCTGGGGTGGTGCTCGCACCTCCCAAGGCAGGAACCCTATTGTCCAAGCCTCCCTTGCCGGGATCACTCCCAGCAGCAGGAGGTCAGACTCGTGTCTGTGGCAGCAGCATCCATTTTGTGATGCTGGGGCTCTGGTTAACTTTAACCGGGTAAGTAGGTTACAACATGTCTTCTCCCTCTAGAAGGGAGGGATAATATCCTCATCCCCAGAAATGGGATGGGGGTATTATTCCAAAGTGTTAGACACCTTACACGACATGTTTTGATAAAGCCAAACCATAGTTACCATAACCGTTTAAGATTATAAGGCACTTTAAGAGTATATGGTAGGCTATATCATAGAACAGCTATAAGGACATGGTTCCGAAAGCTGCAGACAGGCTCAGCTCATGCTAGAGCACCATCTCACATGTTACCAAGCACTCTGCCTCCAGGATTGTTAAGGCCTGCCATAGGAGTGGCTGATAGGTACACGTGTCTATATGTAAGTTAGGTATAGGAATACTACACCTAAGCAAGGAGTGATTACACAACCTTGCCCCAGCTGAGTGATCAGCCAGTTGTGTCATAATGGAAGGCCAGGCCAGGGGTGGCACAATACATGCTGCAGCCCCTGGTAGGCCTAGGATACACCTATGCCCTGGGTACCTAAGGTACACTGTACAGGGGCCAATAAGGTGATCCTATCCAAATGGGTTATGCACCTAAAGTACATAGTATCAATTTAGAGAGAGAACAGCAGGGCTGTGGGTCTGGTTAGCAGGCCCACAGCCACATCTAAGTCGAAAACCAGTAAAGCAAAAGCAAAAAGTGGGGGTGAACATAGAAAGCAGACCCTACTCTCCTACAATGGTTTCTAAATATTTTCTCTTGTCTTGCTGGAACCTTGAGGGCCTATGCATTCTAGTGTGTTCAATATGTTGTCTCTTTCAGTGTTTGAATGGCCGGGTTGGTCTTGGTAGGTCTCAGTGTTAATTGTCCCCGGTGACTGGATCATTGCCAGGTTGATTCTGGGGAGGCAAGAGCTCAGACAAGGTGGACCTTATTTATAAAGTTTTGTATAGCGCGAACATGACCTCGAAAGGTATCAGAGCGCTTCACGTAATGGAAGGGAAGAACATAGTAAAAGGGGAGATTACAAGGGGGTAACAGAGAATAACATAATTAAATAATAACAATGTACCAGGATGAGAACAAACAATGCTTAATAGAGTATAACAGACAACCCTGTGCTTTTACAATTGTTAGGTCAAAAGGAGTGTAGTAGGGGTCATTGAGAAAGCAGACGATCTATGACCATTTAAGGCAAGAACTTGTTCATTAGGATTCTTTTTACTTCAGGCTTGAAGGCAGCTGAGTGAGGGATTCTGCGAACTTCCGGTGGGAGGGAGTTCCAGATCTTCGGTGCCGAGCCAGAGAAAGCTTTGTGCCTTGTTCTCTTTTTGCTAAAGGTCTGAGGTTATAAAAGGAGAGAATTCACACTTCTTGATGATCTACCACCTCCTGATAGTTCAAGCTTTTGAGCCAGGTAACCAGGGGTTTTGAAGTGGAGGGCTTTATATGTCAAGCAAGCAATCTTTAGCTGTATTCTTGCTTCGTAGGGTTTCCAATTTAGAGATCTTAGTGCTGGGGATATGTGTCAATAGACATTTCATTGTTAGTTAATTCCTGGAGGGTACGTGGTCTACAGAGGGTACGCCTGATAAGTACGGGACCTGGAGGAGGGACAACATTGCTTATGTCATGATACGCCACACCATACTAGGCTATGATGGATTTGTAACGTCCTAGCATGGCAGGGTCTTTTACACCTCGTTTTGCTCGAAAGTAGGGCCTGGTGAAATCAAGTAAGAATTTTCCAAAAGGATAAATTCATAGATTAGAATGTTGTAAAGAATTTATAATTCTGACTGTCTAAGCAAATTTCCAAGTAGCCAATCAGGATGCTGAATGCTTCTCGACCCACAATACAATCTATTGAAATACTAATTGCTCTGCTACAGTTGCATAGGATCTGAAATGTGTTTCTCCACAAGTAGGGCATTCATGGTCTGTTGCAATGAATAGTTTCAGAATTCTGAATATTTTGCTGTGTCCGCATCTGTCCATTGCATGTTTGTGAGCGTATTCGCTCAATACTAGAAGTTCGAGTTTGTGACCTTAAATCCTGAACTTTTCTGCCTCTGGTTTTCTCTTTTCAGAGCACTTGACTTTACTTTGGTGTATTTTTTCATAGCTCCACTTCACCTAATCTCTTCTAGCAAGTGTGCCTAGTACGGTACTATGGAGGAGCAGAACCTGTTCGAGCCAGAGAAGCTGACTTTTGGTCTATGGGACTACTTCGTTTTCTCTCTGATGCTACTCATTTCCACAGGCATCGGCCTCTTCTACGGTCTACGCAAGGGCGGCCAGAAGACCGCAGAGGAGTTCTTCACTGGTGGCCGCCAGATGTCCGCTGTGCCTGTGGGGCTGTCCCTAGCTGCCAGTTTCATGTCTGCCATCCAGGTGCTAGGGGTGCCTGCTGAAGCCTACCGCTATGGTGCCAAGTTTGTACAGATGTGCATTGGACAGAGCCTCAACAGCCTACTGACGGCCTACTTCTTCTTGCCAATCTTCTACCGCCTGCATCTTACAAGCACGTATGAGGTATAGCAAGGCTATAGGGTATAGAAAGATGCTTGGCGATATTGCACGATAATCTTGGCATAGCAGGGTGACTGTAGACATAGTAAAGCAGCCAAAGGCGTAGTAAGGTTATTAGGGTGTAGCAAGATGATTGTGGGCATTGTAAGAGACTCTGAGAGGATACAGCAAGGCAATCAGGGGTATAGGAAAGCCGCTGGGGTAAAGCAAGGTGCTTGGAGACATTATGAGGTAATTGTTGGTGTGTCAGGGTGACTGTAGGCATAGCAAGGCTATTGGGAGTATAGTAAGTGTATCAGAGGTTTAGCTAGGAAATTGGGACTTAGCAAGGCAATTTGTGGGCTTAGCAAGGACATCACATTGTAGCAAGTTGAGTGGGGACATAGCAAGTCAATTGGGGGTTAGTGAAGCTCTCTGGGGGTATAGCAACTTGAATGAAGACACTGCAAGAGAATCAGAGTAGGTATAGGAAAGGTTTTTGAATGATGTCACAAGATGATTGGGGCATAGAAAGTCAATTAGGGGATAGCAAGGGATTCAAGTGTGCGGCAAGGTGATTGGATGATAGGTGATTGAGGTGTAGCAAGGTAATGTGGAATAGAAAGTCATGGTATAAAGCAAGAATGATGGGGATAGTAAGGCCATCAGTTGCACAGGAAGGTGATCCTGCAGTGCTCCAAGTGATAGTTCTTCTTGGCAGGTGGTCTTTTACTTGTGCAGGGTGCTATCATTTCTAGTCAGGAGTAAGGATAAGAACAACAGTCTATCTAACAGGAACGAGTTGAACCCCCAAGTTCAAAGAGATTGAAATAATTTAGTTTTTTATTTATAACATGTGTCCAAGGCAGTGGTGAGAATAGTAGGCCTGGGCAGAGTTTGCAGACTTCTGCAAAGTGCTGAAAAAACACTCTTCCGCGCTCTGAGGAGTTCAGCAAACGGCAGAGTGTGGTAAATCGAGCTGTTCACACTGATTTTTAGTGCCTGGAGTTTGTCCCACACTGTAAAATCACTGACATCGGCACTGATATTCTACTCAAGTTGCAGCTTGCTCGATGTGAGCGGCAGATTTCTCAATGCAAGTAGTTGCGAAATGCCGCGACCACCTGCATTGAGAAATCTCACTGGGAGTAAGTGTAGTGTGCGATTTTTATCGCTCGCCAACTTAAAGTTGGCAAGACAGGCGAGAGAAAAAACTCCGCTCTGCATCATTTCGCGGAGTTTTGTTGAACTCTGCACTTCACACGGAGTGGGCAAAATTCTGCAAACTCCGCTGGCGGAGCAGAATTCTTCATCCAAACCTAGTGAATAGGGAGGGTTGGGATTGCCCTACTCGAGGGGCGCTCTGCAGGCCGGAGCACTTTCAGGGACATCCTTTCCTGGGCTCAGAAGGCTAAACCTTTAGTCTGAGATGGTAATGTTGTTGGTCACCTGCTGGTGCTCATGACACAAGCTGGAGATCACAGCTAAGTGATGTGACAAGAAGTTCAACTTTCTTCTCAGTGGCATTATGCAGTATCAATGACGGGAAAGAAAAAAACATTATAGAGGAACCTCAGTACCATTAGTTCAATAAACCCTGTGGAAGGCCCAATCAATGTTTTCCTGCATCACTGACAGAAACATCCCTTTCTGACCCAAATAATACTTCAACATTTAAAAAAACTTTTTTTACAGAGTTTTATATAGCGCGAACTTGACCCGAATCGGGTATCAGAGCGCTTTACATAGCACCAGTTGCATTACATGAGGACACATTCCTTATTTTTTTTTAGGCACAGGGAGATTAAGTGATTTGCCCAGAATCACAGGATGTTCAGCGTCATTGCTTAGACTCGAACCCAGTTCCCCAGATTAAAGATCGACCACCCTTGCCGTTAGGCCAACTCCGAGCCTACCAATATTTGTAGCAAGAGGGAAGAACAATAGTTACTTACCTGTAATCTGTGGTTCTCCAGTATTGGTGTCTTTCATAGATTCACATGCCTCAATCATTCCCCGTCGTCGGAGTGGGAGTCCCACGGTACATAAAAAAAAGCAATAATTATGCATATACCAAACAAAAAACCCTGGTAACCTGAACCAGGAAGTAAAGTAGCCTAAGCTACAAGGGAAAAAACTTCCACAGCTATGACTATCACTGTCATTATATACAGTCCAAACTGCAGCCAATCAGGCGACAGCACCCACCAGAATGTTCTCCTCAGAGGCTCAGGCTGTCAGATTTTCTCGCACAGGAGTGAAGTAATATACCATAAGCTAAAAAGCCTCTGAGGGGAGGTGGGCGGGTTGCATGTGAATCTATGAAAGACACCAATACTGGAGAACCACAGATTACAGGTAAGTAACTATTGTTCTTCTCCAGTATTTGGGGTGTCTTTCATAGATTCACATGCCTGAATCAGAGTAGATAGCAGTACATAACCTTATGCTCATAAGACGCCACTTTTTATACATATATACCATATACATTATGAAACAGTATAACCATACAGAAATACACATGTGTTTCAATTTATGCAAAACAATTTCACGTCACAAAAAGCGTCTTATAAAAGCATAGCGGAGGAGGGAGAACAGAGGCTCACCTTATTTGAAAAGATTACGTAGAACAGCTTGTCCCACTGAACCATCCGCATCACTTGCAGCTTCCAAACAGTAGTGTCTGGTAAACGTATGGCAGCTGGACCATGTTGCCGCTTTACAGATCTGGTGAAGAGGCACACCGGCGAAAAGAGCTGTAGATGACGAGATTGCTCTCGTAGAGTGTGCTCTTGGGGTCGCTTGTAATGGTCTTCCAGCTTGATCATGGCATAAACAAATTGCAGCTAAGATCCAGCGAGCTATGGTTGGCTTTGATACTGAATGGCCTTGACGTGATCTGCCATAAGCTACCAAGAGCTGGTCCGATTTGCGCAGTGGTGCTGTACGTTGTAAGTAAAACTTCAGACATCTCTTGATGTCTAGGGAATGCAAGGCCCTTTCTGCAGCTGTTTGCGGATTTGGGAAGAAAGTTTTCAAAACTATGGGTTCATTAAGATGGAAATCCGTCGGGACCTTTGGCATAAATTTTGGAGTGAGCAGCACCACAGAATCAGATGTGAATTGCAGAAAGGGTGGATGAATAGTGAACGCTTGCAGGTCACTAACCCTTCTTGTAGAAGTTAGAGCCAATAATAAAGAAACCTTCCAAGAAAGGAACTTTAGATCCGCCTTGTGGATGGGCTCGAAAGGATGCCTCATTAATTGTGAAAGCACTATATTAAGGTGCCAAGAAGGAGGCGGACGCCGAATAGGCGGAAACATCCTAAATAGCCCCTTAAAAAATTGTTTGATGACTCTGTTGGAATAGAGAGAGTTAGTACCATCCTGTCGGAATCTTGAAATTGCAGCCAAGAACACCTTCAAAGTAGAGTGGGAAAGACCAGACCTCGCCAATTGTAGAAAGAAAGGCAGAAGTTGTTCCGGCTTTGCGTGGATCGGATGGAGATTAACGGATTGACACCACATGCAAAACCTCTTCCACTTTAGTTTGTAGGTTTTAACAGTTGCTGGCGCTCGAGCATTGGCCAAAACCTCTTGGCAGTCTGGAGGGATATCTAGGTGTGCAAATTCAAGCTGTTGAGGAGCCATGCCGCTAATCTGAGCGATGCTGGGTCCGGATGACAAATTTGACCGTTCTGAAGGGTCAGAAGACGTGGAATTGGTCGAAATTGTATGGGCTCGGCCTCTGAGAGGAGGAGAAGCTCTGTAAACCAGTACTGGCGGGGCCACCTGGGAGCAATTAAGATCATGCGGCAAGGCTGTTATTTGATCTTGCGCAAAACTCGTGGAACCAACGGGATCGGTGGAAAGGCGTAAGCATATATTTGCGACCAATTCATCGAAAAGGCATTCCCCAGCGAGTCCTTGTGGGGAGCCCAGCTTGCGAAGAATGGGCATTTGCGGTTCTGGCTGGTCGCAAAGAGGTCTATATCGGGATGCCCCCATTCGTGAAACACTTCGTCTAGGAATGGTTGGTGTAACTCCCATTCGTGATTCGACGTTGTGGTCCTGCTGAGGGAATCCGCCAGAACATTCGTGATTCCCGGGACGTGAATGGCTTTGAGGTTGATCTTGTGGCGGATCGCCCAATCCCAAATCTCTTGCGCTTGCTGGGATAGGAGGGCTGACCTCGTCCCGCCTTGTTTGTTCAAGTAATGCATACTTGTTGTGTTGTCTGTTCTTACAAGTATGCATGCTCCTCGGATGATGGTCTGGAAGGATTTTAGAGCCAGGAATATGGCTCGCAGTTCTAGCAGGTTGATATGCCACTTTCTTTGTTCTAGAGTCCACCTGCCATTGACTGTCATTCCTTGAAGGTGCGCTCCCCAACCCTCGAGGGATGCGTCTGTGGTGACTGTGAAATTCGGCATTTCGACCAGAAATGGGCAACCCTCTTTCAAGTGGTCCATCTGACTCCACCATTGAAAGGCCTCTCGCATTCGTGGGGTGATGTGAATGAGATCCTCGAATGACCCTGTGATCTGAAGCCATTGCAGATTGAGTTCCTCCTGCAACTGTCTCATTCTGTACCGACAGTTGGGAATGAGATGAATGCAAGACGAAATGGTGCTGTCGCCTGATTGGCTGCAGTTTGGACTGTATATAATGACAGTGATAGTCATAGCTGTGGAAGTTTTTTCCCTTGTAGCTTAGGCTACTTTACTTCCTGGTTCAGGTTACCAGGGTTTTTTGTTTGGTATATGCATAATTATTGCTTTTTTTTATGTACCGTGGGACTCCCACTCCGACGACGGGGAATGATTGAGGCATGTGAATCTATGAAAGACACCCCAAATACTGGAGAACTGATACATTGGCCCTTAATAACTTATCTAACTAGCTGTAAAAGCATGAACAGAGGCTGCAAGGACCACATCCGGAGAGCATCTACTCCATGGTGTAAATCAGGGTATGGCCGTCTGTGAGCGACAAGTTCTCTCAGACAGTCTATCACATTCAGAACAATGTACAACAGAGCAAGACACAACATGGAAAAGTGAAGGACGGATAAGTTACCTACCTGTAATCCTAGTTCTCTTCCAGGGGTATCCTCATCAATCAACGGTGATATGACGGTGATGCCTGCCTCGACGTCGACCTTCTCCTCTTCGAAGGAGGACTGAGTCTTGAAGTCGACCGGTGCCTTGATGTCGAGCACCTGCCTGACGCCGACTGAGTACCTTGCTTCGACGTCAACCCCCTCTGCTCTGAAGACCGGTGTCTCAACGTCGACCTTTGGTGTGCTGACGATGACGGAGACTTCTGCTTCGATGACGGCGATGGAGTCTTGTGTCTCGACGTCGAAGATCTCTGCACCGATCTCGATGGAGACTTCTGCCTCAACATCTGTGACGGAGTCTTGTGCCTCAACGTCGAAGATCTCTGTACTGACCTCGAAGGAGACTTCTGCCTCGACGTCGATAGCCGTCGAGGTGGCGACGACGGAGTGATTTGTCTTGACGTCGAACGCCTAGCCAGTGTCAACAGAGATTTGCTCCTAGACGTTGATTGTCGCCTGGTTGACGTCAACGGAGGGCCCTTCCCCTTTGTCGACGTTGAGAGCATTGTCTTCGATTTAGTAGAAGAGTGATGCGCCTGCACCACCGTAGTCTTCGACGACGACTGCTTCGCCATCGGTAACTTCGACGCTGATCCCGACGCCGAAGGAGAACAGGTCGGGACTTTGTCTCTCGCCGTTGACCGTCTTCTCTTTTTCTGTTGCCTCACTGGAGACCTACCTCTTTCAGAGAGGCCATAAAGTCACATTTCTCCCAGTCCTTGATGGTTCTTCTCGACAACTTCTTGCAGTGATGACAGGTGGCAGAAGAGTGAGAATCAGGGAGACAGAGTATACACACAGAGTGTGTGTCTGATCTAGCCTTCTTTTTGCCACAGGCAGGGCAAGGATCAAATAAGGAAGGCATTTCTGACAGAAATAAACCTTTTCTGTAACTCCAAAAACGTTTGACCTTCACTCTAAGGCTAAAAGACGTAGAGCGAAAGCAAAAAATCCACAACAAATTAGACAATTTTTGACAGAAAAGTCAATAAAGGGAGAGCTGTGAATCCAGGGTCCTGTCTGAAGGAGCCGGAAAGAACAACTGATCTAATCCATGTCTGCTTTTTTTGCAGTTTTTACATGAGGTTTACTCATTGAAAACAGAGTTTAAGTGGTACTTGCCCTCCAGTGTTTTTATACATATATTATGTGTTTTCAAAAGCAGTTTCTTTGTTATTGCATTGTTTAGCTTCCTAGATGGGGCTGCATTGATAAGAGAAAAAATATATATATATGTCTATATATATATATATATATATATAGAGCTTTATATATATGTTTTTCATATATAATTTGTATTATTTCCGGGATCCCCACACATGGGCGGGAATATTCAGTGCTTATAACTATTGATGAGGATCCCCTGGAAGAGAACCATTAAAATCTGAAGAGGAGAAAAGCGAAGGAGGAAACTCGATGATTGCTCCCGTAAAAAGATGTTGATGAGAAGAAAATGGAACTGAAGGACAGAGAAGCGGAGAGTGGAGGTAAAAGGTAGAAGAGAGAACTAGGGCAGAATGAAGACTAGGGTGAAGGAAGTGGAAGACAGGAATACAGTAGTAGAAACCAAGGATTAGGGTGAAGAGATGGGAAAGAAGCACAGAAAGGGGGCTGTGCATGGAAACCAGTGTACATGAGGCAGATCTGGACCAAAGACAGGCGAGGAGGGGGAACATGCTGGGCTGCCCAATGTTTCTTACCCTGGATGTGCTTGCCTTTCAGTACCTGGAGCTGAGGTTCAGCAGAGCTGTCCGTCTCTTTGGAACCATCCAGTATGTGTTAGCAACGGTAAGAGCTTTCTACAACATTATGTACAAGTGTCGCAAGCGTGGCCGTGCGCCTTTCTGTATGCCTTTGTCTGCATTAACAGAGGACACACCATGTTTTTCATCATACAGATGCTGTACACTGGAGTCGTCATCTATGCACCAGCTTTAATCATCAATCAAGGTCAGCCGCAACTTGTTATTATCCAATAAGAAACAGGGATCTTAGGATTTCTCTTCTTTGCACTGTTTATCTTGCCAACTTTGTGGCCTCCCTTTCAAGTTACGCAAATGTTGCAGACTGACTTGTGTTGCATCAGCTTTTCATGGCCAGTTTGCCCAGGAGAAGAGACCACTCCAATCTTAAACAAATGATAATTCCAAACAGGAAGATCCAAAGTGGGAGAGTGTATCGATAGGGAGACATATATCTTATTTCTCCAGTGAATTTGTTTCTGGCGCTCTACGGCAAATGTAATGATTATTGCAATTTAGTTAATTACTCATCAATCAAACATCCTCCTTCAAATTCCCTTCTGCGAGACTCCTACATGAGCACCTTTATACGTGCTAATATAGTTTGACTTTTCTAACTTAAGGAAACACAAAGTAAGATGAATGATTCTATTGTTTTGAAACATATGTTTTATGGAATCTTCAGGCTTATGGCGCGGGGAACAACCTTTACAACGCAACTTTTACAACGCACTACCTTTACAACGCATTTTTTACAACGCATAATCCATTACAACGCATGACATTACAACGCATGACACTACAACGCATTTTTAAAAACTACCTTTACAACGCATTCCATTACAACGCATACTACCATTACAACGCATACCATTACAACGCATAATATTACACTACACTATCCAACACTTACCCTACTGTTGCACCCCCTGGAGTTAGAATAGTAATTTTTACCCCTATACTATCCAACACTTACCCTACTGTTGCACCCCCTGGAGTTAGAATAGTAATTTTTACCCCTATACTATCCAACACTTACCCTACTGTTGCACCCCCTGGAGTTAGAATAGTAATTTTTACCCCTATTCTATCCAACACTTACCCTACTGTTGCACCCCCTGGAGTTAGAATAGTAATTTTTACCCCTATACTATCCAACACTTACCCTACTGTTGCACCCCCTGGAGTTAGAATAGTAATTTTTACCCCTATACTATCCAACACTTACCCTACTGTTGCACCCCCTGGAGTTAGAATAGTAATTTTTACCCCTATACTATCCAACACTTACCCCACTGTTGTACCCCCTGGAGTTAGAATAGTAATTTTTACCCCTATACTATCCAACACTTACCCTACTGTTGCACCCCCTGGAGTTAGAATAGTAATTTTTACCCCTATACTATCCAACACTTACCCTACTGTTGCACCCCCTGGAGTTAGAAAAGTAACTTTTACCCCTATACTATCTAATACTTACCTTAAATGCAATTTAATATTATGCGTTGTAATGGTATGCGTTGTAAAGGTAGTATGCGTTGTAATGGAAATGCGTTGTAAAGGTAGTTTTTAAAAATGCGTTGTAGTGTCATGCGTTGTAATGTCATGCGTTGTAATGGATTATGCGTTGTAAAAAATGCGTTGTAAGTGCATGCGTTGTAAAAGTGTGCGTTGTAACGTCATACATCCTTATGGTGCCTATATTGCCTTGGCTGCCTTTACTGCCTTTAAAGCCTTTACAGTCTTTGCTGCCTTTACTGTCTTTACTGCCTGCATTGCCTTTACTGCCTTTACTGTCTTTACTGTCTTTACAGTCTTTGCTGCCTTTACTGTCTTTACTGCCTGCATTGCCTTTACTGCCTTTACTGTCTTTACTGCCTTTATTGCCTTTGCTGCCTTCACTGCCTTTGCTTCATTTTCTGCCTTTGCTGCCTTTACTGCCTTTGCTTCCTTTATCACCTTTGATGCATGTGTGCCTTTAATGCCATAGTTTCTTTTGCTGCCATTACTGCCTTTGCTGCCTTTACTTACTGCCTTTGCAGCCTTTACTGCATTTGATGCCTTTACTGTCTTTGCTACTTTTACTGCCTTTGCTGCCTTTATTGACTTTGCTGCCTTTACTGTGTTTGTCGCCTTGGCTGCTTTTACTACCTTTACTTCCTTTGCTGCCTTTACTGCCTTTCTGCTTTTACAGCCTTTACTGTCTTTGCTGCCTTTACTGCCTTTATTGCTTGCTCCCTTTTTTGTCTTTGCTGCCTTTGCTGCCTTCATTGCCTTTACTGCTGTTGCTTCCTTTACTGCCTTTGCTGCCTTTGCTGCCTTTTCTGCCTTTACTGCCTTTGCTGTCTTTGGCGCCTTTACTGCCTTTATTGCCTTTACTGCCTTTGCTGCCTTTACTGCATTTTCTGCCTTTACTGCCTGATGCCTTTAATGCCTTTGCTTCCTTTACAGCCTTTGCTGCCTTTCCTGTCTTTACTGCCTTTATTGCGTTTGCTGCCTTTACCACCTTTGCTGCCTTAGTTGTCTTTGCTTCCTTTACCTCGTTTGCTGCCTTTGCTGCCTGCTGCCTTCACTGCCTTTGACCAAGTCTTTTTGGAAATCCTACAATTATTGTAGTAGCTCCCTCTTGGGGGTTATAAAGACTGTTTTACAACTAAAAGGCGCTAATTGGGACAACTATTGAGATCTATTTACAGGATGTGTATGCTTTGTGGATGTATGAATGAATAGTATGAGTGTTCAGTGGTCTCTTCCTGGGTTCTGTTTTGGAAAAATAAATTTTGTATTAGGGAATTGACATAAATATTGTGTAAAATATAATGATGATGTCATAAATGAAGATTGATTTATATGTGAAAAAAATTATATTATATAAAAAAAAGGATAATACAAAAATACAATAAACAGGAGTAAAAGAAATAAATTGAAGTGGTAAATTGGTGTTATTTGTTGGTAAGCCCATGTTGACTTAGATGTTCTATCAATATTTTGATTAAATATAAGAAATTGGAATACAGGTCTTGAGGGAGCATTACTTGTTAGGTTATTCACTGCCTTTGCTGCCTTTACCTCGTTTGCTGCCTTTGCTGCCTGCTGCCTTCACTGCCTTTGCTGCCTTTACTTACTGCCTTTGCTGCCTTTGCCGCCTGCTGCCTTTACCTCGTTTGCTGCCTTTGCTGCCTGCTGCCTTCGCTGCCTTTGCTGCCTTTATCTCGTTTGCTGCCTTTGCCGCCTGCTGCCTAACTGCCTGTGCTGCCTTTACCTTGTTTGCTGCCTTTACTGCCTTTACTGTCTTTACTGCCTTTATTGCCTTTGCTGCCTTTACCGCCTTTGCTGCCTTTGTTGTCTTTGCTGCCTTTACCTCACTTGCTGACTTTGCTGCCTGCTGACTTTGCTGCCTTTACCTCGTTTGCTGCCTTTGCCGCCTGCTGCCTTCACTGCCTGTGCTGCCTTTACCTTGTTTGCTGCCTTTGCCGCCTACAGCATAGTTGCCCCCAACTTTTTGCTGATGTTTTATGACTCTAGCCAGGCTGTGGCCCTGCTATCCAGGACCCCAGCCTATCTGCTTCCTCTCTAAAGTGATGTGAGTACCCTAGGTACAAACCAATTGGATACTGAGGATACCCTATCAGCCCCTTGTAGATGGTACCCTAGGTACCCAGGGCATGGGTCCCTCAGAGGCCTACCAGGGCTGCAGCACTTATTGTGCCACCCTGGGACAGCCATACCAACTGACACCACCAGACCACTACTGTAGTCTGGGTAAGGTGGTGCTTGCACCCCTTACAGGGATACAGGTACCCTGTATCCCACCTATTTACAACACCTATATTCTCATAGGTCACCCCTAAAGCAGGCCTTGCTAATCCTACAAGGCAGGGTGCTGAGATATGTGTGAGAGGGGACCCCTACCTGAGAAGGGCCCCTCTGCAACCTTCATTAAAACTAGTGCAAGGTTGTTTGTAGTGCAGCCATACCATATACTCTTAACCGCATTATAAGTAATCGCGATAGCGTGATAACTTAAGAGTGGCTGCACAGAACCATATTGTGTTTGGTGTCAAACATGTAGGAATCATACCCCCAGTCCAGCCATGGGCATGAGGGCATGATTCCCCCCTGCTAGAGGGGCGATATGGGGAAAGCGTCAGAATTTAGACACCAATTTAAAAGTGCACATGTAGTACAAAATGGAAGCTACCCGCCACCCAAACGACTCTGGCTGCCTGTTGCTGGGCAGAACTCCAGCCACGGCAGCTGGACAATAGGGATCTTGTTGCAGGGAGGTGCTCCCACCTCCCCAGACAGACTATGTGGATTGGAACTGGGTGGGTGCACCAAGGGATGCCTTTCAAAGTTGCACGTAGGCTGCTACAGCGCCTACATTCTGCATACACCGCCTGGAACCGGTTCAGGGGCATCCTGCCCCTCGCCCAGGCGGGAGACACACAAAGGGGAGAGGGTGTAGCCACCCTTTTCCCGCCTTACCTCTCATTGGTGGGCTCTGACCTGGACCCTCCCCTAATCTTTGGATAAAGGTGAATACTGGGTCCCCAGAGCCTCAGATTATTCTTGGACTTCACAGACTTGAACTTCGACGAGCTGCTGCCCAGCTGAATGAAGAAATCTCACTTAGGGTAAAGGAGTTACCCCCCTGCTTGGCAGGCACCTGAAACACTGCAAGTGACCCGGTTAGAACTTCGCTGCTCCTACGGACATCGACGACTCCTATCTACCTTGAGGTGGGTTTCCAAGCATCCCAGAGGCCAGTGAGTGTGCACAGCAAAGCTTAGCACCGTGGACCCCGTGGGTGCCGAGATCCCCAATACCCCAGGACACTGGCCACCTCTTTCACAGAACATGAACCCAACCAGCGGGGAAGTTGTGCTTTGGCCCATTTTTTAGCCAACCTCTCAGCATCATCTGTGCCAAAGATAGATACCCTGGCCCGCTCTGGCGACCCGTGGGCGCATCTTTACGCATGCCAAATTGCTGCCTCCTGCGGTCCCTTGTCTCTCGACTGGTGGGCCCTAGCAGAGGTCAATCTTTATTTCCAAGAGTTCCTCTGGTTGCTCCAGGCCTGCTCTCCATTCTCCTCACTGGAGACCTCGCTCAGACCTCGTGGGTCTGCACCAGCAGCTGATTGGTGAATCTTGCGTGGGTTGCGGTTGCCAAGGCTTAGTGGATCCAATCCGGACACTAACACCGCAGTGACCCTTATCCTTTGTGGGTCAGTCGCCCTCCAGAAGCTGGCCTTCCTTGAAGCCTCCCAGAGCCCGTGGCTGCTGATCCAAGCTGCACCTTTTTCCACTTGAAGCCCCCGACATTGAAGGGCTCTTTGCCTTGAGCCCCCTGGTCACTGTGCTGTGACCCAGACTTTGTCCCCTCTGCTTTCAGGTCCTTCTCTTCAAGATCTACATCTTCAATCTTCACGACATCGCCGACGCTTTTGGCTAGCAGCAGTTTTGTACATTTTCCCATTGAAAATCAGCCCGCGACCCGACATCGAAAACGACCTATGCACCCGGTTTCCCTGGGGCAGCTAACAGTGGTACCTCGGTACTCTCGTGGGCGTGGGCTCTTCAAAAGCTGAACTTGAACTCCTGCTAGAAGTGTTTTTAAACTTGTAAATTTCAACCGCGACATTCTCCATTGGGTTTAATAGAGATCCCGGCAGTAGCTTCTGCCACTGCACGCGTCTCCCGTGGGTCCCCTTCCTCACTACCTTGGGTGGTTTCACAAGGGGCCAGCGACCCTAAATGCCCTAGGCATTTGTCTGTAGAATTGTCGTGGTTCTTATACCACTTTTTTGATATATGGTTTGGTCCCCCCCCGGGCCCTATGATTCCAGTGCTATTTATTGTAACTATGAATGCTTGTTTGAATTGTAACTTTGCCTCTAGCCTCATAAAGAGACTTGTGGGATTATTCTTAGAATAAATGCATATATTTTATATATATACCTGTGTGGACTACTCTTTCATTTGGTCATTCAAGAGGTTATCTATGGTAAAACAATAAGCTTAACACTCCTTCAAGACTTAGCCTGAAGGCTGCTCTCCACAGCTACCACTAGGATAGCTTTCTTTAAAGGTTGTCTTAAACCTATCACCTTAAGAGTCGAATTGGACTGGTGCAAGGTGTCCCCTATAACTAGTGGACAGCATATGCCAGGCCAACTTCTCACAACAATGCATCCTTCCCTGTCTGTTGTAGAATACAATAGCATCCTCTCCTGCCTTTTGTCAGTGGCAATGCTTCACATTCAAATATCTTCAATGGCAAAGCATGACTACGTGTGGATTCTGTAGTGAATGACCTTACTTCCTGTCTTCTGCCCAAACACATTACCTCACTTCCTGTCTGGCCTCAAACAGCTTTACCGCACTTCCTGTCTTGATTGCAATGGGACTGGAACACATTTGCTGTTCCGCTTCTTTTTTATGCGAACAGAAAAAGCTTCACCTACTGTGCCTTCTGTTGTGTCCCTGCATCACTTCCTGCTTCTTGAAATGACATTGCCTCACTCACAGTATCATCTGCACTGACAATTTTAATTTTCTACCAGAAGATAACTAGTGCGTCACATCATGCCTGATATTCAGATCTTACATCTTACCTTTTGACGCAACTACCGTGAAATCACATTACCTATGTCCCCCCACCCCGGCCCCACTGCCAATATATCACCGCATTTTGCAATAGACACAGATTGGGTAAAACTCCTTACCTCAGGCCTTTCTGTCTTATATGTGATTCAAGCCGAACTCTGCCTGTCGAGGGCTGCCAGCGTATGTCTGCTGCACTAGTCTTTAATGTAGAGACGTTTTAAGGCATGGGTAAGATTGAAAATTCCTACCCCCCCACCCCCCAATCACATCCCAAGTTCCAACTTTCTATTTGATCCCGGTCTTTTCTCATTCTCTTTCACAACCTCTCTCCCCCTCTCTTTGTCTGCCTTTACCTGTGACTCTCTCTCTTTCTACCCAGTGTTACCTTAAGAATTGTTGGAGTACTGGACAACTATTCTTGTGTAACTCTGCTTCCGGAATTTCAACATATATTAGGTTTGTCTGCGATCATGTGGACTTGAATTAGGTAATAAAATTCAAAGTTGTACTGAATAGCGAAATCCAAAATATGTCTTGGCCAGGGCCCCCAATATCCTTAAATTAACGTTGCTTAATAAACAATAGAAGGCAAGCATTGATGTCAAGTAATGCAGTATCCGTGATCTGTGCTTCCGTCATGTGCTGATTAGAATTTCACCAAGGCCCGCATTTAACTCGCATGTCTGCCCTTGTACAGCAGAGAGTCTGTGCAAGTAGCTAGAATGTTTTCACCATTCCTTGCATCGAGTCAGAGTCCCAAGTTCCAAATAACATCTGATGCATATTCTTAAGCTGGAAGGTAGCATCTTTCCTAGCATTGCATGTAAGTGGTGTCTGCATCTTATGAAATGCTTATATGTGGTGACTGCATCTTGTGCACTACATGTATGTGGTGACTGCGTCTTTCCTTGCATTGCATGCATGTGGAGACTGCATCTTTCCTTGCCTTGCATGTAAGTATTGACTGCATCTTTCCTACCATTGCTTGTATGTGGTGACTGCATCTTGTGCATTGCATGTCTGTGGTCACTGCATCTTGTGCATTTCATGTATGTGGTGACTGCATCTTTCCTAGCATTGCATATACGTGGTCACTGCATCTTGTGCATTTCATGTATGTGGTGATTGCATCTTTCCTAGCATTGCATGTATGTGGTCACTGCATCTTTCCTAGCATTGCATGTATGTGGTCACTGCATCCTGTGCATTGCATGTATGGGGTGAATGCATCTTGTGCACTGCATGTATGTGGTGACTGCATCTTTCCTTGCATTGCATGCATGTGGAGACTGCATCTTTCCTAGCATTGCATGTAAGTGGTGACTGCATCTTGTGCATTGCATATATGTGCTGACTGCATCGTATGCATTGTATGTATGTGGTGACTGCATATTTCCTAGCATTGCATGTATGTGGTCACTGCATCTTTCCTAGAATTGCATGTATGTGGTCACTGCATCTGTCCTAGCATTGCATGTATGTGGTCACTGTATCTTTCCTAGCATTGCATGTATGTGGTTACTGCATCTTGTGCATTGCATGTATGTGGTGACTGCATCTTGTGCATTTCATGTATGTGGTGACTGCATTTTCCAAGCATTGCATGTATGTGGTCACTGCATCTTCCCTAGCATTGCATGTATGTGGTTACTGCATCTTGTGCATTGCATGTATGTGGTGACTGCATCTTGTGCATTTCATGTATGTGGTGACTGCATCTTTCCTAGCATTACATGTAAGTGGTGAATGCATCTTGTGCATTGTATGTATGTGCTGATTGCATCTTGTGCATTGCATGTATGTGGTGACTGCATCTTTCCTAGAATTGCATGTATGTGGTTACTGCATCTTGTGCATTTCATGTATGTGGTGACTGCATCTTTCCTAGCATTTTGATGTATGTGGTGACTGCATCTTTCCAAGCATTGCATGTATGTGGTCACTGCATCTTGTGCATTGCATGTATGGGGTGACCGCATCTTGTGCACTGCATGTATGGGGCGACTGCATCTTGTGCACTGCATGTATGTGGTGACTGCATCTTGTGCATTGTATGTATGTGGTAACTGCATCTTTCCTTGCATTGCATGTATGTGGTGACTGTATCTTGTGCATTGCATGTATTTGGTTACTGCATCTTGTGCATTTCATGTATGTGGTGACTTCATCTTTCCTAGCATTGCATGTATGTGGTCACTGCATCTTTCCTAGCATTGCATGTATGTGGTCACTGCATCTTGTGCATTGCATGCATGGGGTGACTGCATCTTGTGCACTGCATGTATGTGGTGACTGCATCTTTTGCACTGCATGTATGTGGTGACTGCATCTTGTGCATTGCATGTATGTGGTAACTGCAGCTTTCCTTGCATTGCATGAAAGTGGTGACTGCATCTTGTGCATTGCATGTATGTGGTGACTGCATCTTTCCTAGCATTACATGTAAGTGGTGAATGCATCTTGTGCATTGTATGTATGTGCTGATTGCATCTTGTGCATTGCATGTATGTGGTGACTGCATCTTGTGCACTGCATGTATGGGGTAATTGCATCTTATGCATTACATGTATGTGCTGATCGCATCTTGTGCATTGCATGTATGTGGTTACTGCATCTTTCCTAGCATTGCATGTGTGTGGTGACTCAATCTTGTGCATTGCATGTATGTGGTGACTGCATCTTTTCTAGCATTGCATGTATGTGGTGAATGCATCTTTCCTAGCATTGCATGTATGTGGTGATTGCATGCTGTGCATTGCATGTATGTGGTGATTGCATTTTGTGCATTTCATGTATGTGGTGACTGCATCTCGTGCATTGCATGTAAGTGGTGACTGCATCTTGTGCATTGCATGTATGTGGTGACTGCATCTTTCCTTGCACTGCATGTAAGTGGTGACTGTTCTTGTGCACTGCATGTATGTGGTAACTGCATCTTATGCATTGCATGTATGTGCTGCTTGCATCTTGTGCATTGCATGTAAGTGGTGACTGAATCGTGTGCACTGCATGTATGTGGTGACTGCATCTAGTGCACTGCATGTATTTGCCGACTGCGTCTTGAGCATTGCATGTATGTGGTGACTGCATCTTTCCTAGCATTACATGCACGTGGCGACTGCATCTTGTGCATTGCATGTATGTGCTGACTGCATCTTGTGCATTGTATGTGCCGACTGCATCTTGTGCATTGCATATATGTGCCAACTGCATCTTGTGCATTGTATGTATGTGCCGACTGCATCTTGTGCATTGTAAGTATGTGCAAACTGCATCTTGTGCATTGTGTGTATGTGCCAAATGCATATTCTGCATTGCATGTATGTGCCAACTGCATCTTGTACATTGTATGTATGTGCCAACTGCATGTTGTGCATTGCATGTATGTGGTGGCTTCATCTTTCCTAGCATTGCATGTATGTAGTGAATGCATCTTGTACATTGCATGTATGTGCTGACTGGATCTTGTGCATTGCATGTATGTGGTGACTGCATCTTTCCTAGCATTGCATATATGTGGTGACTGCATCTTGTACATTGCATGTATGTGGTGACTGCATCTTTCCTAGCATTGCATGTATGTGGTTACTGGATCTTGTGCACTGCATGTATGTGGTGAATGCATCTTGTGCATTGCATATATATGATGACTGCATCTTTCCTTGTGTTGCATGAAAGTGGTGACTGCATCTTGTGCATTGCATGTATGTGGTGACTGCATCTTGTGCACTGCATGTATGGGGTAACTGCATCTTATGCATTACATGTATGTGCTGATCGCATCTTGTGCATTGCATGTATGTGGTGACTGCATCTTTCCTAGCATTGCATATGTGTGGTGACTCAATCTTGTGCATTGCATGTATGTGGTGACTGCATCTTTCCTAGCATTGCATGTATGTGGTGAATGTATCTTGTACATTGCATGTATGTGCTGACTGGATCTTGTGCATTGCATGTATGTGGTGACTGCATCTTTCCTAGCATCGCATATATGTGGTGACTGCATCTTGTACATTGCATGTATGTGGTGACTGCATCTTTCCTAGCATTGCATGTATGTGGTTACTGGATCTTGTGCACTGCATGTGTGTGGTGAATGCACCTTGCGCATTGCATTTATGTAGTGACTTCATCTTTCCTAGCATTGCATGTATGTGGTGACTGCATCTTTCCTAGTTTTGCATGTATGTAGTGATTGCATCTTGTGCACTGCATGTATGTGGTGACTGCATCTTGTGCATGTTATGTATGAGGTGACTGCATCTTTCCTAGCATTGCATCTGTGTGGTGACTGCATCTTTAATAGCATTGCCTGTGTGTGGTGACTGCATTTTGTGCAGTGCATGTATGTGGTGAATGTATCTTGTGCACTGCATGTATGTGGTGACTACATCTTGTACACTGCATGCATGTGGGGACTGCATCTTGTGCATTTCATGTATGTGGTGACTGCATTTTTCCTAGCTTTGCATGTAAATGGTGAATGCATCTTGTGCATTGCATGTATGTGGTGACTGCATCTTGTGCATTGTATGTATGTGGTGACTGCATCTTTCTTTGCATTGCATGTAAGCGGTGACTGCATCTTTCCTAGCATTGCATGTATGCAGTGACTGCATCTTGTGCACTGCATGTATGTGCTGCTTGCATCTTGTGCATTGCATGTAAGTGGTGACTGAATCGTGTGCACTGCATGTATGTGGTGACTGCATCTAGTGCACTGCATGTATTTGCCGACTGCATCTTGAGCATTGCATGTATGTGGTGACTGCATCTTTCCTAGCATTACATGCACGTGGCGACTGCATCTTGTGCATTGCATGTATGTGCTGACTGCATCTTGTGCATTGTATGTGCCGACTGCATCTTGTGCATTGCATATATGTGCCAACTGCATCTTGTGCATTGTATGTATGTGCCGACTGCATCTTGTGCATTGTAAGTATGTGCAAACTGCATCTTGTGCATTGTGTGTATGTGCCAAATGCATATTGTGCATTGCATGTATGTGGTGGCTTCATCTTTCCTAGCATTGCATGTATGTAGTGAATGCATCTTGTACATTGCATGTATGTGCTGACTGGATCTTGTGCATTGCATGTATGTGGTGACTGCATCTTTCCTAGCATTGCATATATGTGTTGACTGCATCTTGTACATTGCATGTATGTGGTGACTGCATCTTTCCTAGCATTGCATGTATGTGGTTACTGGATGTTGTGGATTGCATGTATGTGGTGAATGCATCTTGTGCATTGCATATATATGATGACTGCATCTTTCCTTGTGTTGCATGAAAGTGGTGACTGCATCTTGTGCATTGCATGTATGTGGTGACTGCATCTTGTGCACTGCATGTATGGGGTAACTGCATCTTATGCATTACATGTATGTGCTGATCGCATCTTGTGCATTGCATGTATGTGGTGACTGCATCTTTCCTAGCATTGCATGCGTGTGGTGACTCAATCTTGTGCATTGCATGTATGTGGTGACTGCATCTTTCCTAGCATTGCATGTATGTGGTGAATGCATCTTGTACATTGCATGTATGTGCTGACTGGATCTTGTGCATTGCATGTATGTGGTGACTGCATCTTTCCTAGCATCGCATATATGTGGTGACTGCATCTTGTACATTGCATGTATGTGGTGACTGCATCTTTCCTAGCATTGCATGTATGTGGTTACTGGATCTTGTGCACTGCATGTGTGTGGTGAATACACCTTGCGCATTGCATTTATGTAGTGACTTCATCTTTCCTAGCATTGCATGTATGTGGTGACTGCATCTTTCCTAGTTTTGCATGTATGTAGTGATTGCATCTTGTGCACTGCATGTATGTGGTGACTGCATCTTGTGCATGTTATGTATGTGGTGACTGCATCTTTCCTAGCATTGCATCTGTGTGGTGACTGCATCTTTAATAGCATTGCCTGTGTGTGGTGACTGCATTTTGTGCATTGCATGTATGTGGTGAATGTATCTTGTGCACTGCATGTATGTGGTGACTACATCTTGTACACTGCATGCATGTGGGGACTGCATCTTGTGCATTTCATGTATGTGGTGACTGCATTTTTCCTAGCTTTGCATGTAAATGGTGAATGCATCTTGTGCATTGCATGTATGTGGTGACTGCATCTTGTGCATTGTATGTATGTGGTGACTGCATCTTTCTTTGCATTGCATGTAAGCGGTGACTGCATCTTTCCTAGCATTGCATGTATGCAGTGACTGCATCTTGTGCACTGCATGTATGTGGTGACTGCATCTTGTGCATTGTATGTATGTGGTGACTGCATCTTGTGCATTGTATGTATGTGGTGACTGCATCTTTCCTTGCCTTGCATGTAAGTGGTGACTGCATCTTTCCTAGCATTGCATTTATGCGGTGGCTGTATCTTGTGCATTGCATGTATGTGCTGATTGCATCTTGTGCATTGCGTGTAAGTGGTGACTGTATTTTTCCTAGCATTGCATGTATGTGGTGACTGCATCTTGTGCACTGCATGTATGTGGTAACTGCATCTTATGAATTGCATGTATGTGGTGAATGCATCTTGTGCATTGCATGCATGTGGTGACTGCACTGTGTGCAATGCATGCATGTGGTGACAGCATCTTTCCTGCATGTATGTGGTGAAAGCATCTTGTGCAGTGCATGTATGTGCCGACTGCATCTTGTGCATTGCATGTACGTGGTGACTGCATCTTTCGTAGCATTGCATGTATGTGGTGACTGCACTATGTGCAATGCATGCATGTGGTGACTGCATCTTTCCTAGCATTGCATGTATGTGGTGAATGCATCTTGTGCATTGCATGTATGCGGTGACTGCACCGTGTGCAATGCATGCATGTGGTGACCGCATCTTTCCTAGCATTACATGTATGTGGTGAATGCATCTTGTACATTGCATGCATGTGGTGACTGCATCTTGTGCACTGCATGTATGTGCCAACTGCATCTTGTGCATTGCATGTACGTGGTGACTGCATCTTTCCTAGCATTGCATGCACATGGTGACTGCATCTTGTGCATTGCATGTATGTGCCGACTGCGTCTTGTGCATTGCATGCATGTGCCGACTGCATCATGTGCATTGCATGTATGTGCCAACTGCATTGTGAGCATTGCATGTATGTGCCAACTGCATTTTGTGCATTGCATGTATGTGCCAACTGCATCTTGTGCATTGTATGTATGTGCCAACTGCATCTTCTGCATTGCATGAGTGTGGTGACTGCATCTTTCCTAGCATTGCGTGTATGTGGTGACTGCATATTTTCTAGCACTGCGTGTATGTGGTGACTGCATCTTGTGCATTGTATGTATGTGCCAACTGCATCTTGTGCATTGTATGTATGTGCTGACTGCATCTTGTGCATTGCTTAATATGTTTGTTTCATGATTGTTATTGAATCTGTTAATGAGTTTAAAATTTGCTTTTAGTAACTGGACTCGACATCTGGGCATCGCTCCTTTCCACTGGTGCCATCTGCACTTTCTACACAACAGTGGTGAGTAGCCTGGAGTCACTTCATTTGGCGCTGATATATGTGCTCCACAGCTGGTCCAGCACACCAACACAGTTTGCACCTTTCCAAATACCGCGCAGCTCATAATCAGGGCCTTATTATTAAGGGGCTTTTCTCCTAGGAAGCAGTGTTTGTGCACTACATTGACTAACAAGCATTTGCAATGCAATTGGTCTCGCCTGTGGGACCTTATATGTATTTAGCAAATTAGGCTGGGTGCTGAAATGTCTACTGTTCTTTAACATGGAGGGAAAGAAAGCACCAAACTGCATGACATGCCAGGTATGGGAACACATGGAGAGAATGATTGCCTTTCAGCGGGAAATGGTATAGTCCAAAGCTCTGTTTTTGATATAAAATCAGGGCCTTCGGTGGTCATATCACTGAAAATACAAGATTTGAAAAAAATATTATTGTCTACCGGTGCTCGTGGAAGACAATTTCTATGGAATGGAAGCTAGAGAATGCTAAAGTGATTCTGGTATTTTACTGACCTCTGCTGGTCGTTTTCTATCAAGAAAGTTAAATAGAGGCAGCTGCCAGAAAAATGAAAAAAAGAAAGTCCCTCAGCAGAAAGCAATTCTGGTATTTTACTGACTTCTGCTGGTCGTTTTCTATCAAGACAGTTAAATAGAGGCAGCTGAACAACAACAAAAAGTCCCTATGCAGAAGCAGACAAGTCCTAGGCCTGATCGCCAGAGCCCACAAAGAACATACACACATTAGTATATACTAAAGTATACACAAGAGGTCTTGAATGCTCGACCTAAAAAGGGGGGCTTGTAGGACACTACATGGCTGAAAAGACATGCCATATGCAGACTGCCCCATGGCCCACACCATCTCTGATCCACACCTACCCATTCCCACATGGCTATGTGATTTCAGGACCTCCAAGGTCTATCAAACTTTGATAGGACAGTGGGTGGATGCTGGACTGGATTGTTCATTGGAAGTCAGGAAGTGGCCTTCATGGTGCTACAGCTCCCAGGTCCATAGGTAGGAGGGACACATGGGGCCTGAGGTAGAGTTTGGAGGATGGAGTAATGTTCATTGGGGTGATGGAGTAAATTACTCCATCACCCTTTGTCACATCCTGCCCCCAAATTTAAAGCTGTCCCCCAGCCCAGTGAACATCTCTTAACATTGACAGCAACCACAGTCACGGGTGATGCAAACATTTTTTAATTCCAGCATTTAGGTAGGGCAACAAATGGAGATCTTTCCGGAAGGGGATGATGTAATCAGATTTTTCCAAGCCGTTCATGATGCGAGCAGCTGTGCATAGGAAGGCTTTGAGAATGAAGAAATTAGCGTGGGGGAGATGTGCAAGTAGGATCTTGCTGCCATGGAAGTCAGCTAGTCCAAGGGCTTGAACCATGTGCCTGAGATCCTCTGGTAGGATGGAGGGTTTCATAAAGAGGTGACGTTGGAAAGATACGGTGTTGGACAAATTTTGTTGAGCTAAAATTCTTTATCACCCATAGGGCGGAATGAAGGCTGTGATCTGGACAGATGTGTTCCAGGTGTTGGTGATGATGTCAGGGTTCTTTGCCATTGTGGTCCGGGGTCTCATTCTCGTCGGCGGAGTAGGAACTGCATTGGAAATCACACAGAACAACTCGAGGATAAATATTGGCGAGTATGGACTTTTTAAAACTCACTTACTTAGTACTTACTGAGAACTGTGAGGAAGTGTTACAGGACTGTATAGGACTGTTTAGGGTTAGAGGATCCTTGATAGCAGAGGTGAGCTAGTCGAAGCAAATAGCAATTTTCAGCCTGACCTAAGATGTATTATTAACTGGATTACCTATTTTATTGTACAAAAGTGTGTTCCAAAAAAACGATATACATAAAACATAGTAGCTGCCATGAATGGTAACATTCCAAAGCCCAATATGTATGGCCACGGCGGACCTTCAAAGGTTTGGTGGCGCCAGGAGGCCACGCTGAGTACTCTGAAGAAGGGGTATTTGGTCATAGATGTTGAAACAAAGGGTCAAAGAGACTATGATTTTTCCTGTTACGTACTCCTGTAATAATCCCTGCTTACTCCTGGAGCCCAGAAGTAAACCAGGGATAAGGCATGAGTCTACAAGATGAAGCCATTCTTATTCTTAGCAAAATCTTTGTGAATCCAGCCCCTTATGTTCACCGGAATAATTCATACCACAAATCGCAAGGCCATTTCCCACAGTGCCTCAGTCTGTAAAGCGTAATTGTTGAAACAGATTATTGCATCATAGCACCAACATGAGATGCATCATTGCAACGAAAGCGCTTGCTGTGCTGCCACGGTAAATGAATAATTATTGTTATGAGGAAATATTGACACATTATGCTAGAATGAAAAGCACAATTGCACCTTAGCCATGCCAGTGTGCATGGTGCCCCTGGCTGGCATGGCTATGCCAGTGTGCATGGTGCCCCTGGCTGGCATGGCTATGCCAGTGTTCGCACGGCCTCTAGTGAAGGGACTGGCCCATTGTTGGAAGTCAAGTGTCCACTGCACCGTCACCACGCCACCATCCATAGAGGCCGACTAGGTAATGCACCCCCACCATGCCAATGCACAGGGATGCCATGCAGCCGATACTGGTCAGATCCACTGAGGGGGGGGGGGGGAGGGGGCTGGTGGCACGGCTGGGTGAGTGGGGCGGCAGAGCGAGAGAGGCGCTCCCTCGCAGCTGGCTTCGAGTCTGAGGCGGCGGCCCTTCAAGGGTTGCAGGCTGCCAGGGTGTGCTCGGTCCCAGCCTCTGGCACTCATGGGCTTCCGGTTTGTTCCCTTCTTTTGTCTCCACAGCTTCGACCCGGACCCCCGCCGACGCTACACCTTCTGGACGTTCGCCTTCGGCGGGACTCTGCTGTGGCTCTCCATGTACGGCATCAACCAGGCGCAGGTGCAGCGCTACGTGGCGTGCAAGACAGAGCGGGAGGCGAGGATGTGAGTGAGCAGAGGGGCAGCGAGGGGGCCCGCCCGAGGTGGGCAGGGAGTAGGAAGGCATACCAGCCTGGGCAAGTGAGCCGGAGCTGTCCCTCGTCTGCCCTAAGTAGTTCATCCACACATGTTATTTTTTCAACATTCAGGTTCCTGTAGTCCTGACTTTTTAGGTCTCGCCTGACCCAGCGCATGCGCTGGTCTGGCGAGACTTATTGAGAGGGCTCCAAAAAGTGCTACCAGGCCAGCCTAGAGCTGCAGTGCATGTGCGTGGGCGCGCGCGCCGCGCTTGACCGTAATTACTTTCACTTTCGTGGCCGCACGGCCGCTTTGATGTTTGATCGTGATCGCAATCGCGATAACTTTCACTTTCGCGGCCGCAAGGCCGCTTGGCATAGCCAATAGGTCTCGATTTTGGGACCTTATAAGTATTTAGTTACGCAACTGTTGCATGGCTAAACACTTATAAGGTCCCCAAGGCGAGACCTATTGGCTATGCCAACGCTTGTTTAAAGGTGAAAGCAAATCTACATGTACCTTGTAAGTTAACCGACAGAGCTAGACGAGCTCCCTGCGCCCTGAGCGCCCTGGTGAGGGCCTCAGCGCGGCAGGAGCGCCGCCAGCCACCCTGGCAGGACTGTGAGTCGGGACAAGTACCTGCTTTCATGTTCTGCAATTTTAAAACCACTTAACACCCTCTCTCTGGCCTCTTGAAATCTAGTTTAGATAAAACTGAAGATTATAAAATGTCTTTTCCCCATACTGAGGCTGACGAAAGAAAGAATTCTGGTTGGAGAGAGCAACTGGATTGGCGAGAATAATTTACAAGAGGAGGGTTGGTCTTATCCGCCCGTGCATCATGGTCATAAAAACAGACATCTCACTTCTGAGAAGAACGATTTACAGATAGAGGATTCCAGGTACCAGACAAGTGATCCTCTTCGACGTCATCTAACCCTCCATAGACCTTGCACGGGTCACTATAACTCTTGTACTCAAGGTTTTAGCGTGCGCGGGCTCATTTTGCATCTGTAGCCACAAATGATTAAAATTAAAATTAAAATAAATCATGAAGAATTCTGGGACTTGGGCCCTACGCCAGAATTATGTTTTGATGCTAATAACATTGTAAAACTTCGTAAACCTTCGAATTTGAATCGAAATTATGGGGAGAGGAGTTGGCCTAACAGTTAGGGCGCTCGACCTCAGCCCTGGGGAGCCTGGGTTCGAGTCTCGGCAATGACGCTGAGCAGCCTGTGATTCTGGGCAAATCACATAATCTCCCCGTGCCTAGTAAAATATGAATGTGTCCTCATGTAACGCAACTGGTGCTATGTAAAGCGCTCTGATACCCGATTGGATTCGGGTCAAGTTCGTGCTATATAAAACTGTGCAAAAAAAATTGGAATGGGGAGCCAAAAGATGAAGAGCCTCTTTAAACAGCCCTCTCACCAGATTACAATTAACCGCTTCCAATACATATCTCCCAAAATAGAATATCATCCATTTTAGCTGACATTGAGATTCTGTTTATCCTCATTCCTTGCTCCACCTCCAAAGGCGCAGGTTCAGAGCCCGGACTCCAGTGAGCTTCAGGTCTTATCCAGGACCACCCTTTGAGGATCATTGCCATCCTCCCTGGCTAAAGAGAGTCTGGCACCAGTGGTAAACCAGGGAACACTTTACAAAATGACATCCTTTTCCTTTTTTAAATCCGCTTTCTTTGCGATTTCCCAGCACAATTCTTTAAAACCCCAGGCTCTTCTGAGAACTATGCTGACGGAGGTTTATGGGTGTGCACAAGCATCCAGGGCATTCCTGTTCTGAAAGGCCTAGTCCTCTCCACTGAGGTAGATTTCCTTACATTGGATATGTGTGAGTGAATCCTACTGCAAGTGCAACCCCAACTTCCACAAACCTCTTTTGCACTCATTAAAGAAGCTATATGCACATAAAAGGCAAACTCACAAATGCAATTAGCGTTGTGAATCAAGCTCGTTGAATTTCCCCCATTCTTGCGCCCTGATGGCTAAATGTACCGCTCTCCAGATCCGTGTTGTATGCATAGCTACATAGGACAGATGAAATGTTATAGAATAACATTTTAAAAATGCACTTAGTTTACCAACTCTACAAATATATTATGAAATGTGAATCTTACCGACTGAGCGTTTTTCTATCCAAGCGATTGCAAGAGACCAGACTTTGAAAGCTGCCCCATGCACGAGCTGGGAGGCTGGAGTGGGTTCCAACAGTGGTCATCTCAGATGAACTCTGCCCCCCTCACTTCCATGGCTTTCATGCTAGCTTCAAGCATGCCAACCTGGGCAGTCAGTGGAGACCGCTGAGAGCTTCAAGTTGTAATTTTTGTTTTGCCTTGTGTTTTTGCAGGGCCATCTTGGTCAACCAGTCAGCCCTGTGCTACATCGTTGGCAGCGCCGTGGTATGTGGTCTTGTGATGTTTGCCCTGTACAGGAACTGCGATCCGCTGCTCGCTGGATATATCTCTGCGCCAGACCAGGTACCTAAGTAGGTGGGAACTCACTTTCGTGGGCACTGTCCAGGATATGTGGGCACCCAGGTGGAACAGCAACGAGCCAACACAAAATAGAGCTCGCTAAGGCGAAGAGAGGCGTACATCACTCGCAAACTACTGAAATGACAGGGGAGCAGAAGCGGAAACTGAGGAACCTAGCAGTGCATGAACGTTGGCACCTGATCAAACAACAGGGCAGATTTAAAATGTGGGCTGTTAGCTGTTGGCGTGAAGGTTACTCATCATGGAGAACTTTAATATGTATGTCCTATGCCTTGTGGGAAGAGAATGGTTTTGGTGTATAAGTAACATCCTAAAAGACACTCTTCTTAGGGGTTAGGGCCACTTTGTCAGGCCAGTCTATCCTTTATTTATAGCAGGGTCACAGAAATTAGGCAACATGGGAGGACCAAATTATGCAGCAGCATTGACTAAATTATGCAGCAAGAAAAGGCAAAGTATGCAGCAGATTGTGGCAGCATTACTTCAATATTTTGTCATTTTTACACATTTTTATACTGAGTGGGCAAAGGCTTCAGCTCACGCGTACCAGTTTAACACCTAAATACAGCATTCAGTAACTGAAAGGTGGAAAGTTGAACTTTGCAAATGGCATGCCTCTGCACGGCAACGCGTCTTGTAACATTTTCGGGAATATTTGATCAGTTTGAGCTAGAAACATGTTTTTGATAAAATTTGCAAACTGAGCAGCAGACGATAAATTAAGTGGTAAGTGCGGCAAATCCTTAATTATGCTGAAAATGGCACTGCAGCAGGATTGCATAATTCAAGTGGGACTGTTTATGGGGAGGGAGTATGCTGCCTCTGGAAAGGAAGTGGAAAATAATCCCCCGGGGCACAATGTTGCGCCAGTACTGGAACATCGTAACCAAAGCCAACAGGAGCACATCTGCGTGATTTTGTTTTTAAAAAAGGCATTAGGGACACCAGGTGATTACTTTTGGAACTTTCTGCCACTACTGCCATGTAGCAAATCCTAGATAATTCCATGTGAAATGTATTTTTTAAATGTTATACCTCACACTAAAGCCTTTTCTGCTTCCCAATGCTGAAGGACTTGCCCTACAAGTTCCCACATTTGTCTACAAGAGTTTGATTTGCTTAGCTGAACCTGTTGTGTGTTTAGAGCAACTGAGCTCTTTTTGGAGGTGTAATCAGTAGTCTATAACATTTTACCTTCAAAGTAACATTTTCGATTTCATTTTTACTGAAAGCTCCGTGTTCACTTTCTATTTCACCACCACCCAGAGCCTTGCTTTCTTTCACTTCTGTTCTTAATATGTGCGCCAGCCAACATCTGGTCTAGTTGAGCAGTGATTGGCTGCAGATCTGTCCAACAGGCCTAAGTTCTAACCCTGGCATTTCGTCTCTACCAAACATAGTCATCCTCGCAAGTATCGCTACTATCTGCTTGCGTCTAAGTTCCCTCACTTTCTAATATAACTGAAGCACCTTTTAAGAGCACAAATGTACCATATATTATCCGATCAGCGTATGAGCTTGCACAAAGATAACTTGCTTATACTCATGCCCTACATTTTTGTTTCTTCCTTTCCAGTACATGCCTTTCCTGGTCCTGGAGATTTTTGAGCAGTACCCTGGGGTTCCTGGGCTTTTTCTGGCATGCGCCTACAGTGGCACCCTAAGGTATGTTGTTCATTTACTTCCAAATCACAGTACTTTCTGACCTTCCGGATGGCAAAAAGCATTTCTTATTGTGAAATGACTTTGTACTAAGTGTGGGTGATAAAAAATGAACTTAGAAATCGTGGCCAATAGTAGGGGTCAATGCACCGTAAAAGCACCCTATGGTCGCTCTGCCTCTGCACCGGTCCCAGATGCCACTGCCAGACGCCAGCGAGGGAGTTTGACAAGAGTGCAAGGTACAGATGACTCTTCCATGGTGTTCTGTCCTCGGTTTTGACTCCAATGAGTCCTCTGTAGCCTGTTATGTAGTCTGCTTCCTAGGTTGGTGCCATGAAATCAGGACTAGAGAATGCCATGGGGTATTGTATCTCACCACAGTCGCAGGAGCTGACCTGGTGGAGTTTGTGCCGAGCTGAAGGATGTGGCTTAAAATCATTCACCGAGATAAGAAGAGACCCAACGAAGCCCAATTCCAGAGACTCCTGTGGAGAGAGAAGAGATCAGGAAACAATGGTCAGCAATGTTGAAAGTAGCAGAAAGGCAAAGTAGTTGAATCAGAGTTGAGTGTGTCTAGAAGAAGTTAGAGTGTTGGTGACTGCGAGACGAGCAGCTTCGGAAATAGGGGGATCATAGAGGGCGAACAACACACTCTAGATGTTTAGGAAAAAAGGAGAAAAAAAATAAGCACTGACAACAATGACGACGATTGGTCGAGAGAAGGCTGTTTCAGTGTGAGTAAAGTAGGAACTGGCTCAAACGACCAGAGAAAATGCCCCCAGAGATAAGGAAAAGGTCAAAGAAAGGCATCAGGAACAGTGGGAAGACGAGTATAGGAGGGAAGAGGTTCTAAGGGAGCCGTCGTTGGAACGCGTGTGATTAGGAGGGCAGATAATATGGAGTGTAATATGCTATGAAGCATCCAGCATTAAAAATATATCAGGCGCCTCAACAAATGAGTTTCTTGTAGGGACCTTAGCCTGTACTTGTATTTGGTCTGTTTGTTCAACCAGATCTCCACTTCCTGGTCTTAAAGGCAGCCTGAAGGTGGGCCCATGATCGTGGCCACGTTCTTACGTTCATTCTTACGTTCATAAGATGTCGGATAACTGAGATTTTTTTTTAACATTTTACAATACATTGCATTTACAAGAACGAAAGTGTCGGCAGCCTCGTGCACCTGGGGAGTCGCCATCTTGGAACTTCAAAACCTCGCGAAAAAATTTCACCAAGAGGAGAGAGAAGGCCCTTTAACCCCTCGCTGTGTCTTCTCCTCTCTCCAGCACTGCCTCTACCAGCATCAACGCCATGGCGGCTGTGACTGTGGAAGACTTGATCAAACCCAACAGGCCCTCTCTGAGCCAGAAGAAAATCACCCTCATCTCCAAAGGCCTTTGTGAGTATCTTCTGAGGAAGGGGGTGGGGAGGGGGGGAGGGAGTTAAGGGGAGAGCATGAGAGAAGGAGATGAGAGAGAGATACAGAATGAGTGAGCAGAAGAGAGGTGGAGAAAGGGTAAGGGAAGAGAGAGGAAATAAAGAAGCAAAGAGGAGTATGGGATAGAGAGAAGAGATAAAGATGGAGAGAGTGAAAGAAGTAGGGCAGGGTAGAACGCTATGATGAGAAAGAAAGAAAAAGAGAGGGAAATGGACATCCAATAAAAGAGAGCGCAAGAGAGAGTGAGAGAAAGGGAAACACCGAGAAGCAAAATGTGTAGCCCAGCACTCTATACCTCAAGCCGGGCCTGTAACTACATCACCCTGAACAATGCACCACTCATTACCAGACCTGTAACTGCGGTAATCTTGTGATCAGGAATCTATGTAAGGATGTCACTGGAAGTGCTGCTCTTTTCTTAGGTAATTCTGACTTCACAAAGCTCGCCAACCCAAGGTCTTTGTCAGTCATTGTGACCGTATCCACCAGCCAGGGAAGGCAGCTCTCTAGCGCCTACCAACAATTAGATGACATAGTGTGAGCTATACTCACCAATAAGCATAACTTCTGGGGAGAGTTCTTCGCTTCATAACATGCCACAGAGACTCAAGGACCATGACTGCTCTCTACATATATGTGTGAATGAAGAAGCAGCCCTGCCAACACACGGTGCCACCGTGAGCCACTGATATCAGTTCCCTTCACACGGTCACCCAGTAAAGGCCGATATCAAATGGTGTATCATGAGGTGGACTGTAAGCAAGGAACCAGGCCTTGTTTTTTTTTTTACCTCATTGGGCATTTCCCAGGTGTGCTGGGGATATTGGAGACCCGTCTTTTAATCCCAGGGCCCCTGCTGACGCCTTTGCCACTTTATTACAACAGGCACCATGAGGGTGTAAGCAAAGAGAGAGGGGGGTCGAAGGAGGCAGGATGGGGAGAGATCAGAGGGATAAGAGAAGGACAGAGACAGAAAAAGACTGGACAGAAGGGGGGGGGGGGAGAGGGAGAGAGGAAGGAAGGAGACAGGATGGGGAGAGACCAGAGGAAGAAGAGAGAATAGAAGGACAGAGACAGAAACAGACTAGATAGAAGGGGGGGAGAGAGAGAAAGAGAGAGTCAGAGAGAGAGAGAGAGAGAGAGAGAGAGAGAGAGAGAGGGAGAATATGGGGAGGGATCAGAGGAAGAGGAGAGAAGAGAAGGACAGAGACAGACTGGATTGAAGGGGGAGAGAGAGGGAGAGAGGACGGAAGGAGACAGGATGGGGAGAGATCAGAGGAAGAAGAGAGAAGAGAAGGACAGAGACAGAAACAAACTGGATAGAAGGGGAGAGAGAGAGAGGGAGAGAAAGAGAGAGAGGAAGGAAGGAGACAGGATGGGGAGGGATCAGAGGAAGAGGAGAGGAGAGAAGGACAAAGACAGAAAAAGACTGGACAGAAGGGGGGAGGGAGAGAGGAAGGGAGGAGACAGGATGGGGAGAGATAAGAGGAAGAAGAGGGAAGGACAGAGACAGAAACAAACTGGATAGAAGGGGGGAGAGAGAGAGAGAGAGAGAGTGAGAGAGTGAGAGAGAGAGGAAGGAAGGAGACATGATGGGGAGGGATCAGAGGGAGAGGAGAGTAGGACAGAGACAGAAAAAGACTGGACAGAAGGGGAGGGAGAGGGAGAGAGGAAGGAAGGAGACAGGATGGGGAGAGATCAGAGGAAGAAGAGAGAAGAGAAGGACAGAGACAGAAAAAGACTGGATAGAAGGGGAGCGAGAGCCAGAGAGAGAGAGAGTGAGAGTGAGAGAGAGAGTGAGAGAGAGAGAGGAGGGGAGGAGACATGATGGGGAGGGATCAGAGGTAGAGGAGAGAAGGACAGAGACAGAAAAAGACTGGACAGAAGGGGAGGGAGAGGGAGAGAGGAAGGAAGGAGACAGGATGGGGAGGGATCAGAGGAAGAGGAGAGGAGAGAAGGACAGAGACAGAAACAGACTGGATAGAAGGGGGAGAGAGAGGGAGAGAGGAAGGAAGGAGACAGGGTGGGGAGAGATCAGAGGAAGAAGCGAGAAGAGAAGGACAGAGACAGAAACAGACTGGATAGAAGGGAAGAGAGAGCGAGAGAGTGAGAGAGAGAGAGAGGAAGGAAGGAGACAGGATGGGGAGTGATCAGAGGAAGAGGAGAAGAGAGAAGGACAGAGACAGAAACAGACTGGATAGAAGGGGAGAGCGAATAAGATATTGTGTGTATGTGTGAGAGAGAGAGAGAGAGAGAGAGAGAGAGAGAGAAAGAGAGAGAGAGGAAGGAAGGAGACACGATGGGGAGGGATCAGAGGAAGAGGAGAGGAGAGAAGGACAGAGACAGAAACAGACTGGATAGAAGGGGGAGAGAGAGGGAGAGAGGAAGGAAGGAGACAGGGTGGGGAGAGATCAGAGGAAGAAGCGAGAAGAGAAGGACAGAGACAGAAACAGACTGGATAGAAGGGAAGAGAGAGCGAGAGAGTGAGAGAGAGAGAGAGAGGAAGGAAGGAGACAGGATGGGGAGTGATCAGAGGAAGAGGAGAAGAGAGAAGGACAGAGACAGAAACAGACTGGATAGAAGGCTGGAGAGAGAGGGAGAGAAGGAAGGAGACAGGACGGGAAGAGATCAGAGGAAGAAGAGAGAAGAGAAGGACAGAGACAGAAACAAACTGGATAGAAGGGGAGAGAAGGTGAGAGAGAGTGAGAGAGAGAGGAAGGAAGGAGACATGATGGGGAGGGATCAGAGGAAGAGAAGAGAAGAGAAGGACAGAGACAGAAACAGACTGGATAGAAGGGGGAGAGAGAGGGAGAGAGGACGGAAGAAGACAGGATGGGGAGAGATCAGAGGAAGAAGAGAGAAGAGAAGGACAGAGACAGAAACAGAATGGATAGAAGGGGAGAGAGAGCGAGAGAGTGAGAGAGCGAGAGAGTGAGAGAGAGAGAGAGAGAGAGAGAAGGAAGGAAGGAGACAGGATGGGTAGGGATCAGAGGAAGAGGAGTGGAGAGAAGGACAGAGACAGAAAAAGACTGGGCAGAAGGGGGAGAGGGAGAGAGGAAGGAAGGAGACAGGATGGGGAGAGATCAGAGGAAGAAGAGGGAAGGACAGAGACAGAAAGAAACTGGATAGAAGGGGAGAGAGAGCGAGAGAGAGAGAGTGAGAGAGAGAGGGGAAGGAAGGAAACAGGGTGGGGAGGGATCAGAGGAAGAGGAGAGGAGAGAAGGACAGAGACAGAAAAAAACTGGATAGAAGGGGAGAGAGAGCGAGAGAGTGAGTGTGAGAGAGAGAGAGAGCGAGAGGAAGGAAGGAGACTGGATGGGGAGGGATCAGAGGAAGAGGAGAGGAGAGAAGGACAGAGACTGAATAGAAGGGGGTAGAGAGAGGGAGAGAGGAAGGAAGGAGACAGGATGGGGAGAGATCAGAGAAAGAAGAGGGCCTTGCCTTAGGCCCAATTTTTAGTAACGCAGAAAATAACGTTTGTAAAGATTGGTCATGATATGTTTAATTATGGATAGGAAACCTTTGTATTAGAGTTATGTAAATGTTAGCCACTTGATATCTGTAAACTTATCATTTGTAATCTGTGTAAAGTGTATTTTCTGCTATGTGTTTTAAAAATGTAATTTTTTTAATGTTTATTAATTTTGTATAATAAATACGGCCGGGTGGTGTCACGCCCCCTGCCTCCAAAGACTTCCCCCCTGTCACGGGTTTTCATTGTGGGGAGGAGGGGGTTTAGGGAGTACCTGGCCATACAGAAACAGACTGGATAGAAGGGGAGAGAGAGCGAGAGAGTGAGTGAGTGAGAGAGAGAGAGAGAGAGAGAGAGAGAGAGAGAGAGAGAGAGAGGAAGGAAGGAGACAGGATGGGGAGGGATCAGAGTAAGAAGAGAGAAGAGAAGGAGAGAGACAGAAACAGACTGGGTAGAAGGGGAGAGAGAGAGAGGGAGAGAGGAAGGAAGGAGACAGGATGTGGAGAGATCGGAGAGCGGGAAGAAGTGACCTAGCCTGGTTTGTACTCATTTGCCAAGACTTCTTTTGCTTCATAGTCCGGCCCTGCAGAAACCCCTGCCCAGAGTGGGCTTCCAGCTCGTGTTTGGATCCTCTGCACCCCACAGACATCGGCAGAAGACGTAGAAGCTTTTGTTTCCATATCTTGGGGGGCCGTGGGGAGTAAAAGCGCCCCACAAGTAATGTCCAGCACAAAGCCCTGCCCTTCCATGGCCGCCCCACCTCTCACATGGGTGGCGATGATTGGAAGTAGGTCGGTCTGAAGGAGTTACATTTCAAGAGACGCGTGGCCAGTGGTTTGTCAGCATCAATGACTCCTCGCCCCTCAGGGTTCCTCAGAGCAGGCTACAGGGAAGGACACGAGCGGCCACACATTGAGTCAACAGCAGACATCGGAAGGGAACATGTACTCATGGAGCACGTCAGATATTGGAGCTGACAAGAGCATCGGGCGGTGCTGTCTGTCAGAATATTACAGAAGAAAAAAAATTCACATAACTATCAGGCAACAAATATTGTTCACAAATGCATCGTCCCATTGGGTGTAGATTTACTACTACTAATCTTATTGGGAAAAATATTAGTAAACGAAATTTAGGACACAATATGTGATATTACTTATCACAGTGTCTATTTGTCTGTCTCACTTTTTAAACTTTTTAAATATGCGCCATTTATTCACTTCTTACCTCCTAGCTGTTGCTAAGCGGTCCCGTTCCGCCACGGCGTGTGCCGCTTGAGCGGAGGGACCTGCTTTGCATATCAATTATACTCCCACCGGAAATGAGGTGTTTCGTTGGTTAGCGTTGCAGACGATGCTGCTCCTTTTTCACGCCCTTCCTCTCTTTATAATCCAAGAAGCAGGGCCGCTGGCGCGCCAAAGGTATGCCCATCTGTGCCCGTCCGCGCCTGGCCCTTGCCAGACGTTGGACAACAGACCTTCTGTTCGTTTCCCCTTCTGCTTCCATCTCTACTCGCTCCTTCCTCTCTTTACTTACTTCACCATTCACTGTCCCATACCAATGGCAACCCAAGCCTCACAAGTGAAGAACTCAGGGCACTAAACATGTTCAGTCCTCTTCAGAGGTCCATGATAACCTTCCCGACAGCTTGTCCTTCCAAAGTGGAGGTGGTAAATGCTTTAACTGAACCGGTCCCTCATTCCAAACCATGTCCAACCAAGTCTGCAGGCTGTAACCTGACTGACCAAGCTAAACAACTAACGGGGTTATATTGTAACGCCTGCTCAATTCCAAAACATTCCCTGGAAATATGGAGCCTGCTAGACTCCGAAACGACTGACCTATTTTTCGTTACAGAAACCTGGCTCCATGAGGCGCTCCCTTCCCGAAATTTCAATAACATTCCCTTCTGACTATCTACTGATTAGACTTGACAGGAATAATAGGAGAGGTGGTGGCCTAGCAATTGCATTCAAGGCCCACTCTAAGATCAGCATAATGGAAACCTTACTCTTGGAATGGGGTGAACTCTGCATTTTAAGAATAGAGAACACCACCAAGGGAACATGGAGAGGTGCCTTAGTCTACCGACCCCCCGGCATTCAAACCAACTTCACCAAAAACTTGATGGAGACCATTGCACCTCATGTATTAGCGGCCGACAACTTTCTTCTAATCAGTGATTTCAATTTTCATGCTGAACTTTTAACTGACACTAACACCTGTCAATTGATTTCCAGTCTCAATACTCTAGGTCTTTGTGAATTGGTAACAAGGCCCACCCACTCAGCAGGTCATACCCTTGACTTCCTGTTCACCAACTCCCCTCAAATCAAAGTGGAGCACCCTATTCCAGTCCTTTGGTCGGACTACCACTTATTAAAATTCTCGTTACAGTATGTCTCTACCCACCGTATTGTTCGCGGAGAACAGAAATGGAGCAGACCCTGGAAGAAAGTTAGCTTAGCTACCTTTTCTTCCCACTTCAGCCCCCGCCCTCTATCAACACCGACAACATAAATCTTGCAGTTGAAACCTATGAGAAGGCAATTACCCAAGCCCTCGACACTATCGCCTCCTCACCATAGTAAAACACAAGCACAAAATGTCACCTTGGTTCACTGAAGCCTTAAAATCTAACAAACTGGCGAGTAGAAAGGCCAAACGAAAATGGAGGTATCCAAAAAGCATTGAGGATAACGCAGGCATACAAATCTGTACACAGACACTATCTTGCCAATATTTAAAATAGCCACTAAACAAATCACATCAGTGATAGAATAAATAAGGCCGCCAATTCACACAAAGAACTTTATAAAATATCAAAAGAATTTACTAGTCCTGCTGCATGCCAGTCTGAATATCCTGCTTCACAGGATTGGGTGGACACATTGTCCACCTTTTTCGAGGAAAAGATCAACACTATCCACAGCTTCTTTCCTAAACAGATATATGAACATCATTACCACCAGTCAGACTGAGATCCCGTACCCACTTCAATCTCTCTAAATGAATGCACCATATTCACACAAGAGGATGTTAGCACAGCCCTTTCCAAGGTCAAATCAGGCTCCCCACCCGACCCAGTCTCACCTCATATTTTGTCCATCATTGAACTAGCTCTTTTGGAAAGCCTCACTGACCTTTTCAATCTATCTTTAAGTCATGCAACGGTTCCCACAAAATGGAAAGCAGCTATGGTTAAGCCTATTTTAAAAACCTACCGCAGACCCTAAGGAACCCAATAGCTATCGGCCCATTTCTCTTCTCCCTTTTTTGGGGAAAGTCCTCAAGTCTATAATCAATAAGCAACTCCCAACCTTTATAGAGAGCAACAAATGGTTGGACCTCTACCAATTGGGTTTCTGGGCAGCTCACAGCACTGAAACCTCGATGGTAGAGGTAGTAGATAACATTAGACTCACCCTGGACACTGGACAGTAAGCCATGTTGGTCCTACTAGATCTATCTGCTGCTTTTGACACCATCTCCCACAGGACTCTAGTGAATCGACTGTGGGAGATGGGATTCAGGGGAACTGCCTTAAACTGGCTCAGGAGTTACTTAACTGACCCTTCATCAACGGTTCATATTGGTACCTTCGTCTCTCGTAGCCAACTGATTGATAAGGGTGTCCCCCAGGGTTCCCTTCTAAGTCCTACGCTCTTCAACCTATATGTGGCACCCCTAGCAAGAGTGATTAGATCTCACGGATTTGACACCGTGTCATATGCAGAGGACACCCAACTACTAATCACTCTCTGCCTTGATTTAACTGACACCAAACTCCGATTCATAAAGTGCATGACCGACATCAATGCCTGGATGTTAACCAATCATTTGCAGCTCAATGCTAGCAAGACGGAGATTATCCTTTTTTGGAAATCCCAAGCTTTATGGTCCAGTGACTGGTGGCCTTCCAATCTCGGCCCCTGTCCTTCTCCCAAACTGGTGGTCCGTAACCTTGGTGTGCAGATAGACAACAACCTGTCTATGAAAGACCATGTTACTCGTGTGACGGACATCTGCTATAGTCTAATGCGTAGTCTTCGTAAGATCTTTCAATGGATCCTAGTTGCATCTAGGATGCCACTGGTCCAAGGCCTAATTATCAGTCTGCTCTACTACGGAAACGCCCTGATGGCTTCCATTAATGAAGAGCTTCTTACCAAACTGCAAGTGTTACAGAACACTGCCGCCAGACTTGTATTACATCTACCTTCACGGTCTCTGTCAACTCCAAGTCTGAGAGTTCTCCACTGGCTTCCCATCAGAAAACATATCCGTTTTAAGATCAACTGTCTTGTTCACAAAACCATTCATGGGAACAGGCCACGCTATCTTGTCAAAAAGCTTATCTGGTACCAACCCACCAGAACACTTAGGTCCTCAACCAGACACCTCCTTACCCCCTTCAAGATTCGCACCGCCAGGAATGGCGGAAGATCATTTTCTTGCCTTGCCCCTACTCTGTGGAATCTTCTCCCACTGCACCTACGTATGGAAACTGATCACAGTTGCGAAGAAATCTAAAAACCTGGCTGTTCTGATCTCTCTTCTTCAGGCTGACATTGCGCCCTCCTTCCGTCTCCAGGGTTTTTGGCCAGCGCTCTGAGACTCATGGGTGAAAAGTGCGCTTAATAAAATCGTATGACTATGACTAATATTTATGTCAGACGCTATTCTGACTTATGTAGGGTTCCACACCTTCTGGGAGGCGAAAAGAGCAATAAAAGAAGAGCAACAGAGAGTAAGCACTAAAGAAGATATGAAAGTGATTGAGGAAGAGTGACGGATGAAGGAGGCGTGAAAGAAAATGCAACAGATTAGAAGTAGAGTCAGAAAGATATTGAGACAGAAAGAAGTGAGTGTGGGGAGGACAGGCCCAGAAAGGAAGAAAGGATGACATTAAATGAGTGAGTCAGGGAAACACAAATGTGACAGAGAAAAAGTGATATGCAGTGGATTTATGGCAATTAGATAACCCTGCCCACTCTCACATGCCATCCACTTAGCAAGCCCACTCCTCTACATCCCTGGCATGGCCACTGGTTGCCCCCCTAAAAGGGGAGCCATCATGACACTAACACTTCCCTGAAATGCAGGACAGTCCTGGATTCACACCACAGTGGACTCTACATCCATGGCTTCCTCACAAGATGCCACTTTCTGTGACACCACTGCATATGGCACTTCCTGTGACATCTCTTCCTGTGAAATCACTTTCTGTGAGATCACTTCTTGTGCGTTTTCTTTCATATTCATTCATGAGCTGCTTCAGGAGTGTATACAGGTTGACACCCCTACCAGTCGTCTTAAAAAAAATCCTCACCTTTATTTAATATTACCCACATTTCCTCCCCATACCATCAACTGGCTTGCTGCTGGTCTTTTTGCAGGGGTGTACTACATACTATTGTTAATTCATCCATCAATCCATAAATACATGTTTTTTGATGATTGAAGATTAATACATCTCTCGCATCCTTTTATTTCAGCATTGCTGTATGGCACCCTGTGCATCACAGTGGCCGCGCTGTCTTCCCTGCTGGGTGGTGGGGTGCTGCAGGTAAGAGTGGCTTACAATAATTCCCTGGCCTAGAAGAGGTGGACTTGTGTTCATGAGCCAGAAGTAACTGGGCCTTGGAGGTGAACTTCGCTCCATTCGCAGAGTTTTCTGCACTCTGCAGAGCACGCAGAGTTGCGAAAAACTCCACTCTGTGTTTTTATCTTGCTCGTGCTCACCAACGTAAAGTTGGTAAGCGCGAGCCAGGAAAGTCCAGCGCTAGACCACCTCCCAGCAACATTTCTCAACGAGGGCAGTTGCGGATGGTCAAGACCGCTTGCGCTGAGAAACCACCCGCTTGCGTTGAGTAAGCTGCCACTCAAGTCGAACATCTACCTGAGCGGCAGAAAAAAGGAGCACCCTCTTGCGCTGCGCATGGTGTGGTTTGCGCTGATTTTCCAGTGTGGGACAAACACACGGTGCTAAAAATCAGAGTGACCGGCGCGACCCAACGCACTCCGCCGCTTGCGGAACTCCATGTAGTACGGCGTATTTTTGGGGTCACTTAGCAGAGATCCGTGTAGCGGAACGCCGCCCATGCCTAGTCATAACCAGGAGTCTGACTGTGTCCACGTTTTCCTGTGCACCCTAGATTTGCACATGTCTTTTAATCACCACTTCCTTCTCTACTGCAGGGCTCCTTCACCGTCATGGGGGTGATGAGTGGGCCTTTGCTTGGCGCTTTCATCCTCGGCATCTTCATCCCACCCACCAATACCCCGGTAAGTCGGAAGGTTTGTTTTCACCACTACAAAGCTTGTTTATGTATTGTGTAAGTATGTATGTGTATGTGTATATATGTATGTATGTGCATTTGTAAAGTGAAGAACCAGATAGTGAGCAGAGGGGACCTGAACAAGGGTGGGGGAACCCAGAGTTAGGTCTCAGGATTCTGTACAGCAAAACCGGATATTGCAGGGCGATGAATCTTACTGTGGGCAGATGTTGCATCCTTTGAAGAGTCGCATCTTTAACCCCTTTATGAACTGCAGAAAGGGAGGAGCATTTCTGAAGCTAATGGGGATGTTGTTCCAGATTTTAGGGTACTATAAAGAGAAGGCTAGTCTTCTGTTTTACTTTGAGCTGCAGTTTTTTTCCTCATTTGACGATGTATGTGGGGTGGAGTGGTCCCGCAAGGGTAGTTAATCCTCCGGGGGTCATAAGGCGCGCTGTAGAGTCTATTATGACTCTGAGAGCACTACTGGGGTTTTCGGATTTTCGCAGGCCATTGTTTTATTAAGAAGTCAGTTTCAAGGAGGAAAGATGTCACATTCTTCTGGAGATGGCACCATGCTCTTTGAAGGCAAGGGCAGTGTCCGGGGTGGTTCCCATTGATTTGTCAATGGGTGACATCAACGAGTTTCATTTTGGGAAGCCAAGCTAAGCTGTGATGTGCTGTTCTACTGATCATGACACATTCTGTCTTGGTCAGGTTTAGTAGACAGAGGAGACCTAGTCAGAATTCTGGGAAAGCCAGACTGGATTCAAGAAGATCCATTTGACAGGCATGGAGCTCTGTCTGAGTTGTGCAACTAGAAAGGATGTGAAGTGACTACTCTCGGTTACAGTACATGTCAGAAAAGCATTAGCAAAAATATCATCTAACAAAGATATTGTGCCATTAGGTACAGATTTTATATTATTAACTCCAATGGGTGATAATTTTGTAGCCAATCATAAAGGAGGAACTGAGGGCTTTTTAGACAGGTCCAGCATACATTGCCTAACAATAATAAAGATACAAAAGGTATGCTGTTCCTAATATCGAGACAAGGGAAAACTGTTTTTTTGTGGTCATGAAGTGTAGGAGGATGAGGATTCCTCCTCTTGGAATATAGGGCCCTCTAACACCCGGCAAGGAGTCATGCTTCATCATATGGGCTGCTCCTCGTCAGGTCGGCGCTGCAATATCTGACAGGCTCCCTATGAGGGGCTCTTTGGCGGAGATCTTTTATTCCAAATGCCGTTTGGTGCCGTGGGGATGAGGGGCCTAATTAGGGTAGATGAAAGTGTGGAGGTGTTTAACCTGAAAGAAATTTCAAAACAGGTAAGGGAGTACCAGCGAAGACTATTTTAACCAATGGGTCTCCCACCCTGATTTAAAGAAACAAAGGCGCATGTCTGAGATTATGTCTCAGGTAGGGCGCTCTATTGTGCGGTCAAAATGTTTCTCGTCTGGTAGTTAAACAATCTGGTGGCGATTCGTCAGGACCTAATAAAATCAAATCTATCTACACGTGGATGGTTGTATGGTGTGATCTACCCTTTTAAACCAACCTAACACATGCTATGTGTAGTACCTGATAGCATATGACCAACCTGGTAAAGGAATAAAAACAGTTATTAGAACTAGATGTACCAGTTTAAACAAAACTCTTGTGTTTCCTGTGTGACAAGCTCACAGCACACAGTGGTGATGACTAAAAACATACGTAACGTGAGTGCCATGTGGGTGACTTTCTGTTGGACCCGGCCTCGTGGCGTGTCCCATCCAGACCTGTAGCGACACCAGACTGACCTCTACACCCCACACGGCCCTGATTAATGCAGCCTATCCGACCCAGTCCACACCTGGTCCCCCACAGAACCCGGGGCTACCCACGTCCTTCCCTCCATCTTCCCGACACCGGACACCTTCCCCCTCCATCGGCCTCGCGGCCTCCAGTGACCAGGCCCCGCACCCCAGATGGCCGCCCTCGACCCAAGCGCAACCCAGGCCTAGTCGCGCCATGCCGGCTGGGGGGAGAGAGAGCTCCTGGTGAGCAGAAGAGGGAGGAGTAGTTTCACTCACACCTGGCCTCCTCTCAAGAGATAGTTTCGATCGCCTCTCCGGCCACCCTGAGGGCTGGCTCCACGCCTGCTGCGTGTCTGGGATCCCTCCCGATCCCGCCTTGAAAGGATCAAAGGGCTGCGTGGCAGGAACCCCCAAGAAACGACCCCCAGGCGCTAAGACCCCTGCCCGTGAGGACTCCGGACATCAAAGAGGAGTCGACCTATAACAAGGGGCGCTCTGGGGCCCTCGGCAGTTGAATCCTGGAACGAAAAGAGCCCTGCTGATGTGGTCGCGGCTGAACGAACATCCTCCCAAGGTCCGACGGAACTCTTGGAACCTCGGTGAGCCCTGCAGACAGTGTCGCGGCTCCACCTGGCAGAGACGGACTTCTGCCTAAAACATCCGAGCCCTGCTGACGTGGTGGCGGCTCCCCTTGCAACCTTGAGAACTCTGAGCCCTGCTGACCGACTCGCGGCTCCTTGAAGATTGTCCGGCCTCCAACACCCTTACTCGAGCCCTGCAGACTTGGTCGCAACTCAAGAGACATTCTGGTCCGGCTGGGCCCCAAAGATCGTATCGTATCCCCCGGCTCGAGGATTGAGAGCCGTGCGCCGGATACGCACCTGCATTGACCCAGATCCTAAGACTGTCCCGCTACCCCTACCCCAACCGAGAATTTGTGAGCCCTTGCTCTACTTGTACAGACGCCTCTGTGGATCATAAAGGTCCTGATATTTCTAGATAAAGAATACGTACTTCAGAATCTACAGTGTGGTGTCTCTGTGTTGCATGGTGCTAAATCAGCGTGTACGATCTTAGGTACGGGACCCAGCCCTGAGGGGGTCTCCTGCCAGTGCTCGGCTACCTCTCCCGGGAAAGGCGGGTCGCAGGGTGGTCAGGTACATATTCTGTCCTTCCCTGAGGCTGGCCCTTCTAACACTCTCACAAACATTTTATCATGAGGATTACACAGGCGCATCTGGTGGAACACCACCATAGTTGCAGAAGGAATTGATGAACTCACCCTAGTTGGGTTTCTCTATCTACTTCATCGATACCTGGCAGGTATCTCACAAGGAATTTCCTTGTGTGCTGTGTGGGTTGTGGATTAAAAGAAACAAAAATTAGAGCATATCACATAAACTATGTGATTACGGTGTGTTAAGCAATGCAGGAGTCTTTCGAACTAGTAACTATGTTACTAGGGGTTGACAATAAAATACGGTGAGTAACGGGCTTCGCCGCTACCATGAACGACCTGGGCATGAGTTGAGTAAGTATTACTTTGCTTCAAAATAACAGCACTAGTATTGGTGTAGGTATAGCATATCTGGTCTATAAATAATCTAAAAACAAATTGTATGCGGCGGGGCTGTCAGAGCTATGGGTGTGTACCGTGATGTTGAGCAGACTAGTTATGCAGCAGCTGAGGCTTCCCAATGTATGGGCAAATAATAAAGGTATCTGATCAATATTACCTACAAGAGCACAGTGTATTGTGCCATAGTGTACTCACGTTTTGCAAAGTCCACAAAAGGCCGGCCGACCTACCCTCTTCTGCCGGGATCGGGAGGTGCCGGGACGTCCAGCAGGCTTGTTTAAATTACTGTGAGTGACTCAAGTGGAGTTGGCGGGAACCTTCCGGTCGATTCACAGCCTGCACTAGACTGTTACAGTTTTTGCAGAAATACGTGGGGGCCATTTTGGAAGATGTTTAATCCTGGTAAAAAATTACCACCATCTTTGAATGGTTTTTGAGTTTACCCGGTGGTATGGAGCAGTTAGTGTGATTCATTGCGTGTTATATTCTCATGTACGCGAAATATTTGAAAAACTTGGGCCGTGACATAATCGTAAACCCATATTTGTATCAGTGGTGTGAGTCAATCGGTTAGTGTGATTCATTGTGTGTTATATTATCGTGTATGCCACATATTTGAGAAACTTAGGCCATGATATAATCCATATTTGTATCAGTGGTGTGAATCGCTCTATGGTTTGCGCTGCTGTAATACCTCATGTATGGTTAGGGGTAGTGCTAATACGTACTCTGGGGTTAGTTTATGTGTACTGGCATGACAAAATGTTTTGCATTATTGGTTTCTAAGCATGTCAAGTGGTTAATGTGCTCTAGGGAATATCTTCAACCAACCCTTGTGTGCTGGTTGATAAACGATAGACCCATCTCTGTTCTTTCGAAAACAGGGCTCCTTTGTTATTCTTGGGGTACGCCTCTAGTATTACCCATCGCAGGGAGTCAGGTGAATGTTGGAGTTGGGAAAAATGTGTACACATTTTTGTGTTGAGCTTGTGACATCAGAAATAACGACGATGTTCTGTGATGCCTGTTTTCACAGATCTGGTGGTCATACCTATTTATCTTAGATCACATGGGCAGGTGATCATATAGATACAGTTGGATGTATTGCAGTTAGTGTGTGCACATATTTCCCATGTGAAAGAGTCTGAAAAGTTTATGGTTTTGGTAACTGCAGTGAATGCACACACTATGCAAGTTCCGCATGAGTAGTGGCCCTGAACTGGCGGCAAGTCCCACAGTTTCCATTGTGACATCTCTTTCTGTGGCTTAGGTCTCATATGTATTAGCATATCTTTAAAATTCTGTGTGCTCATGAATGCAAATCTAGGAATATCTAATTCCAAGGACCCTGTGCTTAATATGCCCCAGTGTTTTTTAATCGCATTCCTGATTTTGTTGGAATCAGGTGTATAGGTGGTAACACATGTGAGAGTGTCAGTTTGTTCTTTCTCTCTGGGTTCAAGTAGAGCCTCGTGGTTGTTGTTCCTAGCTCATTTTTTTGGAAACCGAATAATACAAAACTTTTGTCATGCCAGTACAAATAAACTAACCCCAAAGTATGTATTAGCACTACCCCTAACCATACATGAGGTAATACAGAAGCGCAAACCATAGAGCGATTCACACCACTGATACAAATATGGAGTATATCAAGGCCTACGTTTCTCAAATATGTGGCATACACGATAATATAACACGCAATGAATCACACTAACCGAATGATTCACACCACTGATACATATATGGGTCTACGATTATATCACGGCCCAAGTTTTTAAAATATTTCGCACACATGAGAATATAACACGTAATGAATCACACTAACTGCTCCATACCACCGGGTAAACTCAAAAACCATTCTAAGATGGCGGTCATTTTTTACCAGGATTAAACATCTTCCAAGATGGCCCCCATGTATATCTGCAAAAGCTGTAACAGTCTAGTGCAGGCTGCGAATCAACTGGAAGGTTCCCGCCAATTCCACTTGAGTCACTCAAAGTATTTAAACAAGCCTGCTGGACGTCCCGGCACCTCCTGATCTCGGCATAAGAGGGTAGGTCGGCCGGCCTTTTGCGGACTTTGCAAAACGTGAGTACACTATGGCACAATACACTGTGCTCTTGTAGGTAATATTGATCAGATAAATTTATTATTTGCCCATACATTGGGAAGCCTCAGCTGCTGTATAACTAGTCTGCTCAACATCACGCTAGACACCCACAGCTCTGACAGACCCGCCGCATACAATTTGTTTTTAGATTATTTATAGACCAGATATGCTACACCTACACCAATACTAGTGCTGTTACTTTGAAGCAAAGTAATACTCATGCCCGGGCTGTTCGTGGTAGCGGCGAAGCCCGTTACTCACCGTATTTTATTGTCAACCCCTAGTAACATCGTTACTAGTTCGAAAGACTCCTGCATTGCTTAACACATCTTAATCACATAGTTGATGTGATATGCTCTAATTTTTGTTTCTTTTAATCCACAACCCACGCAGCACACAAGGAAATTCCTTGTGAGATACCTGCCGGGTATCGATGAAGTAGATAGAGAAACCCAACTAGGGTGAGTTCATCAATTCCTTCTGCAACTATGGTGGTGTTCCACCAGATGCGCCTGTGTAATCCTCACGATAAAATGTTTGTGAGAGTCACCCACATGACACTCACGTTACGTATGTTTTTAGTCATCACCACTGTGTGCTGTGAGCTTGTCACAGGGAACACAAGAGTTTTGTTTAAACTGGTACAGCTGATTCTAATAACTGTTTTTATTCCTTTACCAGGTTGGTCATATGCTATCAGGTACTACACAAAGCATGTGTTAGGTTGGTTTAAAAGGGTAGATCACACCATACAACCACCCACTTGTAGATTGATTTTATTTTATTAGGTCCTGACGAATCGCCAACAGATTGTTTAACTACCAGACGAGAAACATTTTGACCGCACAATAGAGCGCCCTACCTGAGACATAATCTCAGACATGCGCCTTTGTTTCTTTTAATCAGGGTGGGAGACCCATTTATTTAAATAGTCTTCGCGGGTACTCCCTTACCTGTTTTAAAATTTATTTTAGGTTATACACCTCCACACTTTCATCTACACTAATTAGGTCCCTCACCCCCACGGCACCAAACGGCATTTGGAATAAAAAATCTCCGCCAAAGAGTTCCTCATAGGGAGCCCGTCAGGTATTGCAGCTCCGATCTGACGAGGAGCAGCCCATATGATGAAGCATGACTCCTTGCCGGGTGTTAGAGGGCCCTATATTCCAAGAGGAGGAATCCTCATCCTCCTACACTTGATGACCACATAAAACCAGTTTTCCCTTGTCTCGATATTAGGAATAGCATACCTTTTGTACCCTGATAATTTTGTAGACAATGTTTAGGACACAATAGTTCTGTCAGATAATATTTTGTTTACAATATTCTAGCCGCAGACTCCCATTAGAAACTCCTTCCTTGGTAATCAGTTTGAATAATAGAATCCAGAGAAGTGTGTGTCAAAACACCACCTCGATGACACACAACACAATATTCTTCTTATAACCAATGTCTGAAAACGTTCCTCTACTCAATTGTTTCTGAAAGATCTGATGCACAGGCCGAACTGACAAGATTTCTTTACATCCTGACATGGCACAGATTTACATATGTACACATATCAGTAATTCAGAAACCTATTGCGCGTTTTTTCTTTTTTTTCTTCATGGGCAAAAAATATTTCCCTGTGAAAAAACCCATCCTTCGCATCTTCGCCAGTTTGGGAGGCACCCTTTGCCCATAGTACCCTGGAAAGGAACTTACTCCTGCCTTTGACTGGAAAACATCTTTCACAATTTATGTGGTGGAAATGGATCAGGAAAGAAGTTTGTGAGCATCCACAAACCCTTGAGTTGGTGAGTGTTCCCAAACATTCCCGAGCATCCAGGCCTTGGGAAGGCCTTCTCCCCAGCCCCAGAGCGGGATACAGAGAGGCATAATATTACACCATTGTTGCACAATATTATGCATGGGCAAATCCATTTAAAAGTGCAAGTTCACTGTTTGTGAATTCAATGCACTCGAGATTAACGCCATTGGTACATGTGTCGAACGGACATGTGCATATGGCCCTGTGAATCGGTCCCTAGTAGTTCAAGCACATCCGAAGCCTTCAAACCCATTGCGAAAGACTGAAAGTGATGGCCACTCACTTCTGCTCTGTGGGGCTGTGCATAGGGTCAGAGTGCACATCCACCAGTACACTGCCACCTAAAAATCACATTGAGTATTAAGGGGCCACTTGCATGCAAAGACAAGTGCAAAGTGGGCAAAGTTTGCCCGCCTTCACTGACATTTCAAAAAGTAAGCAAAGGGCGGCAGATTTCTCTGCAGGTTCAAAAGTCTCATTTCACTGATAAACTGCCCAAGGTCCCTGAGCTCACAGAGCCCTCCCAGGGGCTGGGCACATCTATTTGATTTATTATGAATCCATATTCTTGGGGAAATCACAAGTACTAGGTTCTCCACATTTCTCACAATTTCTGTTTATATGGCAAATATGGTGTTTGCATAATTTGTGATGGTGGTAGACTAGGTCTGGATAGGAAAAGTCTTGCAGGGGCTGTGAGACGGGATGTGTGCCACGGTCACATAAGGTGCCCTCGCAACATTCACCGCTTGACCTTCTTTTTTTTTTTTTTTAAAGTGCCTTTTTGTGTGCAAGAGCATCCCACACAATTTCACTGGCTGCGAGAGTCCAAGCATATGGATGAAAAAAATCATATTTTGACACCACTGCTTGCTTCCAGAAAAATCTGGCTCAGATTTGATGATACATTCAGTGATTAAACTGAGCTAGAAGTTGCAGGTGGAGCCCCCAGTACTCATTTTTGGGGACCTGGAATTATTTGTCTTCATCAGGCTTTGACCTTGATTGAACAAAGGAGAGAAAAACACAAAAGGGGAAAGTAAAAGGAAGAGATAGATGGACAAACAGTGACAAAGGGGGAAAGGAGGAGAAGGAGCTGCCGTAGTCCCCATGGTAGCAGGGAGGCATCTCACTGATGTATCAGCATCCTTGTCTCATTCTGTCCTCTCTCCTTCCATGCTGCCGTAGTCACCATGGTAACAGGGAGGCATCTTACTGATGTATCAGCATCCTTGTCTCATTCTGTCCTCTCTCCTTCCATGCTGCCGTAGTCACCATGGTAACAGGGAGGCATCTTACTGATGTATAAGCATTCTTGTCTCATTCTGTCCTCTCTCCTTCCATGCACAGGGCGTCTTCACTGGTCTCATGGTGGGCCTTGCGCTCACCCTATGGGTGGCTATAGGGGGGTCAATCTACCCGCCCTCAAACGAGATCATGGGGGTGCTGCCCACCCACGCCAGCTTCTGCCCACAGCGTAATACCACCAACGGCAGCATCACTTGGGGCCCTTTGACCCCAAAAAACTACACAGTGTCGCTGGAAAGGTAAGAGTGGAAAATGTGTGTGGAAAATAACTGCACTTTACTCCTGTGTCACACAGTTGTCTTAAGTGCATTTACAGATTAACAGCAGTAGTAACTTGTGTTTATGTAGTCCCAAATACTGCACTTCTGCCACTTGTAAGTGTTATATGTAAGAAATGTCACTGTTACACAATGTATGGTACTCTTTGAACAGTCTGCATGCACGCTAGCATGTGGACACAGTCCGAAGCAGGGCTCTTTTAAGCTTCACCTCCTTGCCATCTGCATGCCCTGCACCCTCTCCACAGCCACAGGGCGCCTGGCTCTGGTCTCAGAGGCATCTGCACATGTCAATCATGTATTCGTTTCACCACGATGGACGGCTCCATCTGCTTCACCAGGAGTCTAACCAACGACATCCACCGACAAAGGGAAACATTCAGCTCGCTCAGCCATCCTCCTGGCACGATGAGCTACTGAAGGAGTGCGTGCTGCCTCTTGTCTCAGACATCCTCCCGGGGCGATGAGCTACTGAGGGAGCGCGTGCTGCCTCCTGTCTCAGCCATCCTCCCGGCACGATGAGCTGCTGAGGGAGTGCGCGCTGCCTCTTGTCTCAGCAATCCTCCTGGTGTGATGAGCTACTGAAGGCGCATGCGCCGCCTGGCACGACGAGCTACTGAGGGAGGGCGCGCAGCCTCTTGTCTCAGACATCCTCCTGGTTTGATGAGCTACTGAAGGCGCATGCGCTGCCTGGCACGATGAGCTGCTGAGGGAGTGCGCGCTGCCTCTTGTCTCAGCCATCCTCCTGGTGTGATGAGCTACTGAAGACGCATGCGCTGCCTGGCACGATGAGCTGCTGAGGGAGTGCGCGCTGCCTCTTGTCTCAGCCATCCTCCTGGTGTGATGAGCTACTGAAGGCGCATGCGCTGCCTGGCACGCTGAGCTACTGAGGGAGCGCGCGCTGCCTCTTGTCTCAGCCATCCTCCTGGCACGATGAGCTACTGAGGGACTGCGCTGCCTCTTGTCTCAGCCATCCTCCCGGCATGATGAGCTACTGAGGGACCGCGTGCTGCCTCTTGTCTCAGCCATCCTCCGGGCATAATGAACTACTGAGGGAGCACGTGCTGTCTCTTGTCTCAGGCGTCCTCCCGACACGAGGAGCTACTGAAGGCGCATGCGCTGCCTGGCACGAAGAGCTACTGAGGGAGCGCGCGCTGCCTCTTGTCTCAGCCATCCACCCGGCGCGATGAGCTACTGAGGGAGTGCGTTGCCTCTTGTCTCAGCCATCCTCCCGGCATGATGAGCTACTGAAGGACCGCGTGCCTCTTGTCTCAGCTATCCTCCCAGCACGATGAGCTACTGACGGAGCGTGCTGCCTCTTGTCGCAGCCATCCTCCTGGCGCGATGAGCTACTGAGGGAGCATGCACTGCCTCTTGTCTCAGCCATCCTCCCGGCATGATGAGCTACTGAGGGAGCGCGTGCTGTCTCTTGTCTCGGCCATCCTCCTGGCGCGATGAGCTACTGAGGGAGCGCGCGCTGCCTCTTGTCTCAGCCGTCCTCCCGGCACGATGAGCTACTGAGGAGGCCCGCGCTGCCTCTTCTCTCAGCCGTCCTCTCGGCACAATTAGCTACTTAGGGTGCGTGCGCTGCCTCTTGTCTCAGGCGTCCTCCCAGCACGATGAGCTACTGAGAAAGCGCGCGCTGCCTCTTGTCTCAGCCACCCTCCAAGCACGATGAGCTACTGAGGGAGCCCGCGCTGCCTCTTGTCTCAGACATCCTCCCGGCACGATGAGCTGCTGAGGGAGCGCGCAGGCGTCCTCCCAGCACGATGAGCTACTGAGAAAGCGTGCACTGCCTCTTGTCTCAGCCATCCTCCCGGCATGATGAGCTACTGAGGGAGCGCGCGCTGCCTATTGTCTCAGCCATCCTCCTGGCGTGATGAGCTACTGAGGGAGCTTTGCTGCCTCTTGTTTCAGCCATCCTCCCGGCATGATGAGCTACTGAGGGAGCGCGTGCTGTCTCTTGTCTTAGCCATCCTTCTGGTGCGATGCGATACTGAGGGAGCCCGCGCTGCCTCTTGTCTCAGCCATCCTCCCGACATGATGAGCTACTGAGGGTGTGTGAACTGCCTCTTGTCTCAGCCTTCCTCCTGACACGATGAACTACTGAGGGATCGCGTGCTGCCTGTCTTAGCCATCCTCCAGGCACGATGAGCTACTGACGGAGAGTGCGCAGCCTCTTCTCTCAGCCATCCTCCTGGTGTGCTCAGTTACTGAAGGCGTATGCGCTGCCTGGCACGATGCGCTAATAAGGGAGCGCGCGCTGCCTCTTGTCTCAGCCATCCTCCAGGCACGATGAGCTACTGAGGGAGCCAGCGCTGCCTCTTGTCTCAACCATCTTCCCGGCATGATGAGCTACTGAGGGAGCGCATGCTGCCTCTTGTCTCAGCCATCCTCCCGGCACGATGAGCTGCTGAGGGTGCGTGCACTGCCTCTTGTCTCAGCCTTCACCTGACACGATGAGCTACTGAGGGATTGCTTGCTGCCTGTTTTAGCCATCCTCCCGGCACGATGAGCTAATGAGGGAGTGTGGGCTGCCTCTTGTCTCAGCCATCCTCCCGGCACGATGAGCTGCTGAGGGAGCGCGCATTGCCTCTTGTCCCAGCCATCCTCCTGGCATGATGAGCTGCTGAGGGTGCGTGTGCTGCCTCTTGTCTCAGCCGTCCTCCTGGTGTGATGAGCTACTGAAGGCGCATGCGCTGCCTGGCACGATGAGCTACTGACGGAGCGTGCGCTGCCTCTTGTCTCAGCCATCCTCCCGGCGCGATGAGCTACTGAGGGACCGCATGCTACCTCTTGTCTCAGCCATCCTCCTGGTGTGATGAGCAACGGAGGAAGCGCGCTGCCTCTTGTCTCAGCCCTCCTCCAGGCATGATGAGCTACTGAGGGAGCACGTGCTGCCTCTTGTTTCAGCCATCCTCCTGGCACGATGAGCTACTGAGGGAGCGCGCTGTCTCTTGTCTCAGCCATCTTCCAGCATGATGAGCTACTGAGGGAGCACGCGCTGCCTCTTGTCTCAGCCATCCTCCTGGCATGATGAGCTACTGAGGGAGCGCGCGCTGCCTATTGTCTCAGCCATCCTCCTGGCATGATGAGCTACTGAGGGAGCCCGCGCTGCCTCTTGTCTCAGCCATCCTCCTGGCACGATGAGCTAATGAGGGAGCGCGTGCTGCCTCTTGTCTCAGCCATCCTCCTGGCACGATGAGCTAATGAGGGAGCGCGTGCTGCCTCTTGTCTCAGCCATCCTCCCGGCACGATGAGCTGCTGAGAGAGCGCACTGCCTCTTGTCTCAGCCATCCTCCCGGCATGATGAGCTACTGAGGGAGCGCGTGCTGCCTCTTGTCTCAGCCATCCTCCCGGCATGATGAGCTACTGAGGGAGCGCGCTGCATCTTGTCTCAGCCATCCTCCAGGCACGATGAGCTACTGAGGGAGCATGCACTGCCTCTTGTCTCAGCCATCCTCCCGGCATGATGAGCTACTGAGGGCGCGCGCGCTGCCTATTGTCTCAGCCATCCTCCTGGCGTGATGAGCTACTGAGGGAGCCCGCGCTGCCTCTTGTCTCAGCCATCCTCCCGGCATTATGAGCTACTGAGGGAGCGCGTGCTGTCTCTTGTCTCAGCCATCCTTCTGGTGCGATGCGTTACTGAGGGAGCCCGCGCTGCCTCTTATCTCAGCCATCCTCCCGACACGATGAGCTACTGAGGGTGCGTGAACTGCCTCTTGTCTCAGCCTTCCTCCTGACACGAAGAACTACTGAGGGATCGCGTGCTGCCTGTCTTAGCCATCCTCCAGGCACGATGAGCTACTGACGGAGAGTGCGCAGCCTCTTCTCTCAGCCATCCTCCTGGTGTGATCAGTTACTGAAGGCGTATGCGCTGCCTGGCACGATGCGCTAATAAGGGAGCGTGCGCTGCCTCTTGTCTCAGCCATCCTCCAGGCACGATGAGCTACTGAGGGAGCCCGCGCTGCCTCTTGTCTCAGCCATCTTCCCGGCATGATGAGCTACTGAGGGAGCGCATGCTGCCTCTTGTCTCAGCCATCCTCCCGGAACGATGAGCTGCTGAGGGTGCGTGCACGTCCTCTTGTCTCAGCCTTCCTCCTGACACGATGAGCTACTGAGGGATCGCTTGCTGCCTGTTTTAGCCATCCTCCCGGCACGATGAGCTAATGAGGGAGTGTCGGCTGCCTCTTGTCTCAGCCATCCTCCCGGCATGATGAGCTACTGAGGGAGCATGTGCTGCCTCTTGTCTCAGCCATCCTCCCGGCGTGATGAGCTACTGATGGAGTGCCACTGCCTCTTGTCTCAGCCATCCTCCCGGCGTGATGAGCTACTGAGGGAGCTTGCGCAGCCTCTTGTTTACTGCGCATCACCACCTGCAGAGGAGAGGGGCAGCAACACAGAGCCAAACTCTGCAAACACCATCGGCTGAAGGAGAACAGTGTGCCCTGTGTGGTATAAAAACATACACACAACACATGCGCACGCACATACACAAACACACACTGATGTCCAAACTGTGCATGTCTTTTGTTTTTTTGTGGAGATGAAGATTGCTTTTCTGCTGCCTGCGGTATACTTGATTTTTGTTTGTGCGATAATTGGTCTGCTGCTGCATGTGCTTTGATGGGTTGTGTGTGATGAAATCTTGCACTTGTGCTGCATGTGCAGCACCTGGCCAATTAATAAATGATACTTGCAATACTAGTGTCTGTAATGCACATGTCCTGTATGTGATTTAAGCTTTCAATGCTACTGCCTGTGTTCCACCTTCCTGTGTGTTGGTGGAGCTTGCGCTGCAACCTGTGATTCACCTGTCCTGTGAACGAGGGAAGGTTGCACCTGCCTGTACTGCACTTGCTTTTTATTTAAGAAACGTTTGCAGTTCTGCTGTTGCTGCTTTCTGTTTGAGTGAAGCTTGCAGTTCTGCTGCTACTACTTTCTGTTTGAGTGAAGCTTGCAGTGCTGCTGCCAGTGATGCATCTGTCCTGTATGTGAGCGAAGCTTGCCCTGCTGCAGCCGGCACTGCACTTGTTTTTGGTTTGAGTGAAGGTTGCAGTGCCATTGCTTGTATTGCACCTGTCCCATGTGTGAGTGAAGCTTGAAGTGCTGCCACCTGTGATGCACCCGTCCCATGTGTGAGGGAAGCTTGCACTGCTGTGATTCACTTGTTCTGTGTGTGAGTGAAGCTTGAAGTGAAGTGCTGCTGCCTGTGATGCACCCGTCCCATGTGTGAGGGAAGCTTGAACTACTGTGATTCAATTGTCCTGTGTGTGAGGGAAGCTTGCAGTGCTACAGCCTATATTGCGCTTGCTTTCTGTTTGAGTCAAGCTTGCAGTGCTGCTGCCTGTACTGCGTTTGCTTTTTCTTTGAGTCAAGCTTGCAGTCCTGCTGCGTGTCTTGCACCTGTTTGAACAGTAAATGAAGCAGTCAGTTTGCAAACAAATGTAAACCAATATAACTCGTTGCCTCATGTCTGTCTGTGTCTGGTAAAACCAATATATTACAAATCAAGGTGAAGATAGAGTGCCTTCCTCTCGCCTCTAGATTTGTGCTTGGTTAGTCTGGTAGGGATATGGGCAAAGAGTGGTACAAATGCTCACCAGGACATAACTGGTTTCGATGCCCCCAGATACTCCTGTCAGTCGACACAGACTGTTCCCTTTTTAAATCTCCTTTTTATTGAGTGAGTGTTAAACATCAAAGTATACAGTACTGTACTAACTATCTCAGAAGTAGGAACATCGTCATCAAAGCAGAATATGCAATGGTACAAGCGCAGCGGCTGGCTTGCACTTAGGATAGTGGGGGAAGGGTCCCCCGGCCAGATACATCTTGCAGCAAATGGTGCATAAGTATACTTTGGGCCAGAGTGTTCCCTTGAGAACAAATTCTAGATCTAATCTGATTCCTACAAACCTTGGTAAATATCTCGTAAAGGACATACAAGGAAGCAGTGTTTATGTGTGCGATATTCACATGACCTTTATTTTTTATTGAGTCAACGTGCCTCAGATTGAGTGTAATGCATCATACCCCGAGGAAATGCCTGAAAGGGGAGCGCCTTCAGTGTCTGAGATATGCCTCATGAGGACCGATTATATTGGAACACAACCTCTCCGACCAGACAATATCATCAAGACGAACCAGGACAGAACACTATCTTTGGAGAAACCTTGGCCACCTGGTGAACAGAGTCAAAGGGAAGATACCGAACTGGCAAAACAATCTCAAGTGTATTTGTTCTGGCACCACTCCAAAGAAGGAAATGTAATGAATTGCGTTAGAAAGCATTGCATATCTCTAGGGAAAGTGATAAAAACGATATATGTCTTGGATAAGATATAGCCGTCATAAAAATCACTTACTGCAACTAAAAGGAATTATGATTTCTAAGAGACCTCGATAATAAAAGAGAAAATTGCTGTGGTAGGTTCATAGACATGAACATGGCTGAGTCCTGCAGTGTCCTTAAGAATGTCTTCTTCTGATGGGGAAAATAACGTGTAACTGTAGAGTGGGTTCTCTTTATTAGTATATCCAGTGTTGAATTTACAGACTGATCCAAACGTTTGGTGGATAAGTTCTGTTTCCCAGTTTTTTTTAAAGTAATATGTGAATAACAAAAAATTCCTAATTAAAGGATTTATAAATAAAGTACACTGGAGAGAACTAATACTTTTAAATAATTTGCATTTAGTTTAAATGGTTGTTAACTCACTTTATCTGGATACAATGACATTCTGGCATTGACTTAGATCTTCAGGATTAGCGCTAGAAACCTCTAGTCTGTAACCTTCTTGAGATGTAGTGATCAGAGCTATGTGGGGTTGAGACTGGCTTGGTAGCACATAGATATATTGTGTCAGTGCTCTCCTGTGGACACATCTGAAAATCCCAGTTGTAAAATCTGATTTTCAAATGTATTTTGTGCTATGATTACATAGAAAGCTAGCTAATCATTTCGGAAATACCCTTGGAATGGCCATTCTATGTTTCTGAAACCAATATTTGGTAGGAAATTTCTTTGTGACTAAGTCACTAAAAGCCACATAAGAAGTAAATTAGTCTAGAGGGCCCGCCTCACTGCCAGACACAGCATATACTAAGGCGATCTTGCAAGGGATAAGCAAACTATAAAGTTTGCTTGCAAAGTTGACAAACTCTGCAATTCATGAAGTTGGAAAACGTTGTTGACGTTGCAGAAGCATTTCCCATAAAACCTTATTTTGCCAGAGACTTCTCCTGCTAACTCCATCACAAACTCGATTTTTATATTATATTCCCCACCAATTTTGTTTTAAACCTGTCCAACCTCAGCACCCTGAGGCGTGCAAAGTATTGCTAACAGTTTTACTATGCTGCAGAGTAAATTGGAAGGGCCCTTTTTGTTATATGTTCAATGGGCTACCTAAGAGGGTGATTTGGTTGAATAAGTAATGTACTATCAGTGTTTTCTACAGACCTCAGTTTCCCATCTGGGAGTGCATACAAATACTATGAGCGTCAATCGCCGGTCATGGTGGTTGACTTCGAGACCTGGAGTCCTTGACGTTGAAGAAACGGCAATCCATTTTCGAAGCCACCCTGCCAACAGGAAAAGATACCAAGCTAGCGGATGCCCCATGCCCCTGAAAAGGAACCATTTCTGGAGGAGGAAAAGCCAAAGACACAAAAACCTTCCAGTAGAAATCCCAGAAGGGCTGGAGGCAACAGAGAGGGTCAACCTGGAATAAAGGACAAAAAATGTAGGAATACTAGTAAGAACACAATGAACTAACTAGGAGCATGTTCACAGAACGAGGAGGTTTGTGATGCTGTCCTGGCATGGTCTAGCATCCTTATATACTGTTAATTGACCAGGAACAGGAAGCAAGTCACAGGAAAAAACCAGCCGCCATCTTGGATTGGGAGTTTTTACCATAGGAAAGAATAGACGAGGAACTATCTTGGATTGGGTTGTTTAATAGTCCAAGATGGCGGCAGCTGCCCAGAACGTCGAAGAAACCTGCCTGAAAGGGTGCAGTCTGAACCGATTGTGTGACACCCCTCTCCCCCTCTCAGCCTGCACTCGCTTGCCCAAACACCCAGCCATAAGGTAGGTCCTGACACGAGACTGCTGCGTCCCGCACATCACCCTAACAGCGCGTTAACAGAAGCTCTCGCCGCGCTCAGAGTGCGGCGCACCTGACAATGAGTGCCTCAATTCAAAGTGCCAATTTTTTGTCACATGTCTGACATTTCACCACAATGTGCATTTTACAACTTCATTTGCAGAGCTTTCTCCTTGGCAAAGAAAACATCAAAAAAGGGGCATGTCATAGCAAAAGCTTTAAAAACGTATCTGATATTACTTAACAGACTTAGTCGGCCTCATGTATCCTATAGCTTGCTAGCAGATAAATGATTGCAACACACAGGTTGGCCAACAAACAATACGTTTCTCTAGCCTATGAGTCACATGCTATCCCGTAAAGCTGTGGAGCAGCATCTGATGCTGAGTGCACTCAGACAATCACTAGAATCATTCAGTCTTGGAGTTTGAGCCAAGCGATGAAATTTGACGGCTTGGAAACTCAACTATCATTGAATGCGAAGTCACTTCGTTTCACAGTGCACACCAACCTCACACTCAAGGAACACATTGCCAAAAAAATCAAAGACACTGTTTGTTATATCCTGAGTATTACATTTAATTGTAATCAGCCTAGGTCTTCCTAGCTGCTCAGCCAGAGTGACAGATGGTGACGGAATATTGGTGTGACTGTGATACGTGGAATGCCTGGGTGCCTGAGTGGATGTGTGGATGACAGTTGGAGATGGGCTGAGCAGCTAGGCAGGCTGCTCCTGGTGGGGCTGGTGTAGGAGATGTAGGAGCTGGTACATGGCTGAACTAAGACTGTTATTGTTTGGAACTGGAACCAATAAAGAAGACTTAGAAACTTACAACATGGCTACCAGTGTCTTCATGTACAGAGCACATTTAATTTTTGGCGACGAGCGGACCTGGACCCAAGTGTGCTTAAGGACAGAACAGAAACCAAGAGACTACTAAAGAAATCCAGTTATCAGCGTAAATACAAGGAAAAAAAGCATCTACATGAAGCTGTATGAAGTAAAAGTCAAGGCAAGCCAGCCCCACCAGTGTCCATGTCATCGGACGGCCCCAACCATTGAGTGTGTTCTGCTTGATCTTGCTCCATGGACTTGACCACAGGTATGGTCTGTATGTTAGGGTATGCCTGATGTAAGTTTCACCCTACCACTTCCTTTAATATCTGCCGTATGGATGTATCTACAGCGTAAAGGAGTTATGGCTGTTCAAGATGTGAGTTATGGACTAACTCAGTGAAACTCATTCACAGGTGCCACACAGGAGCGGTTTGGTTCTGCTAAGATTGGTGCTTTTATGGCACATAGAAAGTACAAGTGTAGGGGCATATCAGCAACGAGGCGATATAAAATTATCGCCGCTTTTGCGTCAGTTTTCGGGCGAAAAGCGGCGATAATTTTATCGCCTAATTAGCAAGGTCACGCTATCGCGTGAAACCTTGCATTAGCGCCCATATTCGTAACGCCCAGCTTTGCATCTCTAATGAGATGCAAAGTGGGCATTCCTGACCTGACATGACTGGAGAAGCGACATTTCTCCTATCATCAAGCCCCACGCTATGAAGCATAGCGGCAAGAAAAGTAGCAATAACCCCTGTTATCGCTACTTTCCTTACACCTGCTTCAGGACTGACTTAGCCATAATATCCTATGGAGGGTGGATATCATGGCTAAGTATGAGAGGTCCTATCATCAAGCTAACGCCAAACTTCGTGAGATTAACGCTGGGTTTGGCAGTTAGCACTAGGATTTTTATCGCTTTTGAGATAAGTGTTGCTAATAGCAATAATAAGTGCGCTTAGCGATAATTATCGCCGGTTGTTGCTGATATGCCCCATGGTCTGTTATCAATGTGGATATATTGTGCCTGGAAGTTATCATACAAAGCCACATTTTCCTGGATATGTTTTCTACAATTTGTCTTCATCCACATGATATTACTACTTTAATTTGTCTTCACCCTCAAGATAGCAAAAACTAGTATTAGCTGCTTGTTTGCTGCTATGCTGCGTCAAGGTGTTGTCTGAGGCAAAATGGTCTTGGTGCTTGGGAGATACGTGGAATGTCAGAGGATCAATATTTTCTGCCACAAACTTGTATGAAATAGTACTCCTCACGCTAGCTTGCAACACTTTCATGGCACATCTGTCTATTTTTTTTATCTGCAAAAGAAATGTCACGTAAAATCTTTTATGCTGCCTACAGGGATTTTCTCCTCAGCTGAGACTTGATTGCGCTGTTAAACCGTCTCATGGCGGTTTGCAAATATGGCTTTGAAGACATTTGGAAACCGGGGGCTCTACGTCTCAGTTATGTTTCAACTGTGTCTAATTTCACTCGTGGATTTGAATTGATGCAGGTCTGCGTGGCATCCATTAGTTAACTTTCGTACCAGTGACTCTGCAATCTGTGGCATGGGTCTGTTTAACCGCTGATTTGCAGTTTGAACAAGATGTGCGTGTCATTTTCAGCGCGCGCAAGCTTACCTGCATCAAACGGAGTCTCTCGGAATTTCCACAGCATGCTGTGCTGTGTCATCTCCTCGTCGTTCTCTTCTACGTAGCATGGTGCTGCAGCGGTATGTTTGGGACCACCAACGTGCAGTGAGCCATCCAGCACTACGTCGCATACGTGCCGCCATCTTGGGGATGGCACATTCTGATGGATGTCGTGATACCAGCCACATTGTTTCCGGCCACACAAATAAAGTTTTCTTCTACATGAAGTACGGGGGGACAACGTGGGGTTTGTTTGTGCATCACAAGTGAGGAAAATTGAGTTTGCGGTTCGGCAGTACAAGTTGAAGTGTCTTCCACAAAGGTATCATCTTTGGTTGCAAGCTCCGTTTCACACACTGGAATGCGGAACACCAACTTCATGTATGTCGGGTTTATGTTTGTTTCGTTTAATGACCAACTGTGTTAACCATGTTTCACTCCGGAGCCTTATGACTTCAATGTTTTCATTTTCCAACCAATAGCACTTCCTGTGCCCTGTGACTTTTACACGCTACTGCTTTGGGGTTTACAGCTTCAGAAACTTTGTATTTTGATTATTCCAATGTGGCAATTTACAAGAAGCAACACAATGTGTGCACTACATCTGAGTGTGCACAGTATTCTACAACTCGGGTGAGGAGCCGCTCACCCGTGTGGGGCGCAGGTCACTTGTGTTTTACACTTGTTGGAATTGTATTAACATGTTCAAAGTTTGATATGTAGTGATGCCACAGTTTTACGCCTTTTAATTGGTTGGGACGTCCTAGTCTGGTGGGTGGACATCACATGTTATTTCCACTTGAGGGTGGTTCTGGTCTTGGTGGGTGGTTTCCCACTTCTTTGTGTTGTGTTGGTAAGTCGTCTTGCGCTGCACGTCTTGTCTGTTTGTATGTGTGTAAGTCGCCCTGCGCTTCACGTGTTGTCCTGTGTAAGTCGCCCTGCGCTTCAGATGTTGTTGTGTGTAAGTCGCCCTGCGCCTCACATGTTGTCCTGTGTAAGTCGCCCTGCGCTTCAGATGTTGTTGTGTGTAAGTCGCCCTGCGCCTCACGTGTTGTCCTGTGCAAGTCGCCCTGCGCTTCAGTTGTGTGTAAGTTGCCCTGCGCATCACGTGTTGTCCTGTGTAAGTCGCCCCGCGCTTCAGATGTGGTTGTGTGTAAGTTGCACTGCACCTCACTGTGTGTACTCTCTATGTGGTCCATATTGTGGTACACGTGTATCTGTAGTGTTGGTTCACCCTTGTTGTCTGCTTCTGGCCTCGGGTGTTTGTCGTGGGGTGTGTGCACCCTTCACTACTTTATTTTCAAATGTTCATGGGGAAGGATGGGGTTATTGCTAGTTTGCAATTTAAATTGCTTGACAATTTTTATTCCTTCCCAAAAGTCCGCAGTGTTAGTCTGTTTCTCTACGTCTTAACATTGTTTGTGATTTGATCATTTATTTCACGCTTTGCTATGACTTAATCTTCATGAGAGAGGATGGGCGATTTTGATGCATGTTTTTATATGTCGTATTTTGCCCATCTTTTCTTTATTTGCATTGTTCTCTCTTTTGTGATGTTTTACTTTTAGTTGCATCCTTGAGTTACGAACATTACTGCTTCTCTTGTGTATAGTTCTCTGCTTTAGTATTGTAATCTTTGTTTTCGTTTCAAAAGGAAAGGGATAATGTTATATCCTGAGTATTACATTTAACTGTAATCAGCCTAGGTCTTCCTAGCTGCTCAGCCAGAGTGACAGATGGTGACGGGATGTTGGTGTGACTGTGATGCGTGGAAGGCCTGGGTGCCTGAGTGGATGTGTGGATGACAGTTGGAGATGGGCTGAGCAGCTAGGCAGGCTGCTCCTGGTGGGGCTGGTGTAGGAGATGTAGGAGCTGGTACATGGCTGAACTAAGACTGTTATTGTTTGGAACTGAAACCAATAAAGAAGACTTAGAAACTTACAACATGGCTACCAGTGTCTTCATGTACAGAGCACAACACTGTTTCTGCCAGAAAGGGACATCAGAACTGCGGTTCAAGCCCCTGTACTCTTGCATCTGGGTGGTGGTCATGGCTCGCTTCTTGGCCTCCCAGGCTCCCGCTAGCAGCCCTTAAGAGAATCCAACACGCCCCTCACGTGTCATCCAGGCTCTGCAGAAATATGATCATATCACCCCACCCTGATGGAACTCCATTGGCTTCCCTTGCCGATTAGTACCATCTTCAATCCAGCCGCATCATTTACCAAGTCATCACGGCCAGCACACCCACTTATCGTGCAGACAAGCTCACCACCTCCAGTGGTTTGCAGCACACCTGCAGCAAGGACGCCATCAGACTGCAGACTAAGAAGTGCAAAAAACGAAAAACAATAGAGCAGGGCTTTTTCGTCTATGCAGCAAGGATCAGGAGCAACACCCCGAATCCATCAGGCCCATCCCAAGGTTGTTCCAATGCAGGAAAGGATTGAAGATGCGCCTGTTAAAGAACAGTACATGCAGTCCATTGACAGCCACAAAACAGCTCCCGCTGCCATCACCGGTTAGCTTCATGCTTGACTTGGGCCCCGCATAGCGCTGTCGGTTGGCTCAGCTCACACTGTAGACATACCACATACATACATACACTCAAACGGTCACTGGTCACTTGCAACTGTTCATATTGAAAAGTAAATGTAAGTGTGCATTTCCTGCAAAGGCCTCTGTTAGGAGTGTAGGAACGGAACTGTTCCGAATCAATTTCCAGGGAATTCTGTGCTCTCCCTTCATTGGTCAATTCGTGTCCTAAGGAAGGCCTTACATTATATACTAGTTCGATGGTACTCAATTACGCCGTAAAAGCTCAACTTCGAACCGCAAGTTTAACAGCAAAGTATTTCGAGATTGCACCAGCGTGATGGAAGTTTCACTCACGACTAGTTTAGTTAATTGTCAAACTCTCACGAGTGTGATCACATCCCCGACTATGAAATAACTGATGTCTCAGTCAGCAAGTATGGGAAGTCGGAGGCAGTGGTCACTGCCTGGCTTGCAGTTTGGTACCCGCGACCCCGCCCTGGGGGCCTGAAGGCAGCAGCAGGAAGTAATCAAGCCTCGGGGGTAATGTTCCTCTCTGTAGATTCGGGTCTTTCTTCGAGCCCCTCATCAGCAAGTAGGAGGGTGTGGCGTGGAGGGGCAAACAGAAGAGTAACAGGAGTGAACCTCAGTGCCTGCGTGATGTCATGTCCTGTACCTCAGTTATTCACCGCCTTCGACTGTGGGTGGGAGATTGGGTAAAAATCCTATTAACTCTTGAAATCTATTTTTTCCAGCTAGGAGGATTCGCACGATTGAAGGGAGTAAGGGGCATATCAGCAACAACCGGCGACAATTATCGCTCAGCGCTCTTAGCGTGAGGATAATTATCGCCGGGTAACATGGATTTTTATCACTGAGATATCGTGCTATTAGCAACGCTTATCTCCTCAGTGATAAAAATCCTCGTGCTAACTGCCTAACGTGAGATTATCACTGGAAACCCAGCGATAATCTCACGTAGTGTGGCGTTAGCTTGCTGATAGGGACTCACAATGTTAGCCATGATATCCACCTTCCATAGGATATCATGGCTAAGTCAGTCCTGAAGCAGGCATAAGGAAAGTAGCGATAGCAGGGGTTATCGCTACTTTTCCTGACGCTATGTTTCATAGCGTGGGGCTTGATGATAGGAGAAATGTTGCTTAGCGACATTTCTCCTGTCATGTTAGGTCAGGAACACCCACTTTGCATCTCATTAGAGATACAAAGCTGGGCGTTGGGAATCCCGAAGCTAAAGCAAGGTTTCACGTGTTAGCGTGGCCTTGCTAATTTGGCGATAAAATTATCGCCGCTTTTCGGCAGAAAACGGCCGCAAAAGCGGTGATAATTTATTATCGCCAGCTTGTAAATATGCCCCTAAATGAGGGTCGCGCGCCGCGTACCTGGTGGTCTGCAGATCTCTTTAATTTCCAAAGTGCCTCGCAGTTTTTTTTTTTACTTTATTCTGGAAAGCAATTTTTCTATGTTCAGCCTTTATTTACATGCATTCGACGTACTTGTGGCCAATTTTGTGCAGCTTTTAGACAGTAGTGATCTAGCTGTTGCAGAAACAGTACTTTATGGCGCCATTTATTATCCTAAGATGATGTTTTTCACCAAAAAAAGAGAGACCTGCTGGAACTGAGCATGTCAAGGCTATACTATCAAAACTGCAATGGGTAGGTTTATCGGTTTTAAAAAATGAAATCGTAAAATCGCTACCCTTTTTTCTAATGTATTATAATATTATGTGGGACATAGATAATATGCATAAATATATGAATAAAAGTTCTGATGCAGGCAGCTTACCTTTGATAAGAAGATAATTTAAAGCCAGTCAGAAATCGGCATCCCTTCTTATTGCTCACATTTGTGCAACTGTTGGAGAGAGAGGGGTATACCTGAATATCTACGGCTCATGCGCAAAACCGCTGCTGCAGTATTTTAGGACACTATGTAACCAAACTTAGGTGTAAAATGCGGCTTAGTTCATATTATGCACTTTTCCTTTATTAACAAATCTGCATTTCTGTGCCATTTAATCATTGTTTATTTATAGTTTGCCAGAGAACCAACCATATACTACAGCAGATTTGGTTGCATGTCCTGCTTTCAGCTTAAAATTAAACACACTTATTATTTCTACACACATGAGCTTATTATCAAGAAAAAGGTATCAAATCACAAGCAAAAAATCCAGTACAAAGCATCAAATTTGTTTGGGGGTATTTTTGATGTTCATTCCCAGATGTACTCTTTGTAACCACTTAATTTCCTTTTTGGAATAATGGTAAACTTCTGTCCCCAATCCAAGATGGCCGCCTGAATTTTTACTCTTAGCAATTACTGCAACGAGTGTTTATCTAGGGAGCGAAAATCCAGGCAGCAATCTTGTAAAGAAGACAGCCTTTGTCCATCGCTGGCCTTTTACACAATTCCTATAATGTTACAGTTTTGTGATGTCACTTCCTGAACTTGAAGATGCCGCTTCTTTTTCAGGCCAGCCATTGCAGATGACTTTTACGCCTTGTCATACCTGTACTATGGAGCGGTCGGAACAATAACCACTATCATTGTCGGAGTACTGGTCAGCTACTTAACAGGTAAAACCCTCAGATGAGCTGTGAACATAGAAAAAGTGAAAAAATTCTCTACAAAGTAAGACTAGAGGATGGGAATTATTACAAAAGCAACAATTCTACATTTCTAACTGCTTACCATGAATTAACCAGACTAGCATATTCTCTCTCTATATCATAAGTATGCAAATTCTGCAAAACCTTGAGCCTAACCTGCGGGTTGTTTGTATATATGGTGTGAGCCACGACATTTTGATTTTACTAAAATTAAATATAAATACTATATTTACAGGCGTTTTCAGGCCGCCCCTACAACTACTGGTCAGTTTTTAAATCATTCACATAGGGGCATATCAGCAAGGCCTGGCGATACTCTGAATTTTATCGCGGAGATAACGTGCTATTAGCAACGTTTATCTCCAAAGCGATAAAATTCAGAGCGCAAGCTGCCAAATGTGCGATTATCGCTGGAAATCCAGCGATAATCACACAACTTTTGGCGATAGCTTGCTGATAGGGCCTCACATACTTAGCCATGATATCCACCTTCCATAGGATATCATGGCTAAGTCAGTTTCAAAGCAGGCGTAAGGAAAGTAGCGATAACAGAGGTTATCGCTACTTTTCTTGTTGCTATGCTGCTTTGCGTGAGGCTTGATAATAGAAGAAATGTCGCTTAGCGACATTTCTCCCATTATCCCGGGGAGGAACGCCAACTTTGCATCTCAGGGCGTTAAGGGAAATGGCTATAAGGCAAGGTTTCACGCAATAGCGTGACCTTGCTGATAAGGCGATAAAATTATCGCCGCTTTTCGTCCGAAAACGGACGCAAAGCGGCAATAATTTTTTATCGCCTGCTTGCTGATATGCCCCATCGTTCTTCTGCCCACTACAGCATATGGCATAGTGCAATGGGTCAGCTCACTTCAGCCATTCAGTGCCAAAGTCTACTTTGGCATTCTGGGCTTTTTGAGACCAAAAAATATTTTTGCTTTTAGCCATTTTTTATTTTTACATTATTGAGGGTCCAGCAGCACCCTCAACAATAAAATTTTACAAAAACCATGCCAAAACAAAATATGCATTGACCAAGCCAAAATGGCTGGAAGTCAACGCCAGACCTACTGGATTTGCCAATGTTTGGGAAATGAGAGGACAGATTTTCTGCAATTCACTGCCATCTAGAGGAATTGTGCAAACCTGCAATTTTGTATTCAATATTTTCAAATAACATTTTGAGGCAGTGTTTTGCCGCACACACCTACATGATAAAAATGCTTCCATATCTTCACAAATACAGGTGTGGGTAACATTAGACGTTAATGCAAGGGGTGAGACACCTATATAGAGGAAGCTCAGGCCTTATGGAGAGATTATTTGTGCTTATTTATCCCACTTGGGAGTCAAGAGTGTTAACCATTCATGTACCAAGAAGCTAGAAGCCTGGTGTAGTTAGAACCAAATGAACTGGCCTACAAGGCTGGATCACCTCTGCCGCCCCATCAGTGGCCTCCTGACACATCTAGTGATTGAGTGAGAAACTCTGGTTTTATTTTTCAAAGAAGCACCCTCAAAACAAGAGGTTTTCTTTGAAGAAGAAAAAATCAGCACCCTCACTTGCTTGGGAGTTTTCTCTTAGTGCATGGAAGACATTTTGGGATTTGGGAACCTGCCATCAGTAGGGCTGGCGGCCTGAGGCCATGTTCGCCACCGCTTGCTCGCCACAGAGGATGTGCCAACAGTTGGGAAAACTACAATTCCCCGTGTGAAGGGCAGAATGGACGAGGTTGGCAGTCGTCTCACGACAAATGTTTGACACCTGTCCCGTTACTGCCAAGCTCAAAATGAATGCCACAGTGGTAAATGTCACACTCTGGCAGGAATATAAGGCAGGCCACTGAACTCATAATTGTGTCCTAATGTGAATGGTCTTTGTGTGTCCAGGTCCAACCAAGAGGCATGAAATTGCTCCCGGGCTGCTGTGGTGGGACCTCAAGAAGCCAGAAGCATCTGGTCCATCTCCGAAGAAGAACAAAGCCTCGGAGGAGAACATCAATTCAGTAAGCCATAGGTTCAGGGGGTGGCAGGGGCAAAGGAGACCTTGCAGTGGGAGGTGGGCTCATGGAGCTGGGGGAAAAGGGTAATGGAGAATAATATTGATCGAGGCATTAATAGGGAGCAAAGAGAGCTAAGTTCAATTTAGGGGTGCACATTTATTTGTGACCTGAGCCCATGCTTGCCATGCATGTCTACTGTCATTACACCAGTGGCCACCGCTCCCAGTCCATGCAGGCATGACACCTGCAGGTGCTGGCAGAAGGCATTTGCAGGACTAGTCAACTCTGGCCATGCATCCTTTGAATCACGATCTTTCTCTCCATCCTGTCCACAGGAAGGTGCTGCTTCTATGTTCCTGCTAACCAGCGTGAAGGAGCCGGATGTGGTCAATCCTTTAATCGTGAACGGCAAAAGCGAAAGTGCTGTGGCCAATGGGGGCCTCCAGGAATGGGGCATGGATTGGACCTCCAGGCCCACACAGAAAGACGTCAGTCTCCACCTGCCCAAGGAATCCAATGTGTAGGGCTGGTCAAGCCCTATCCTGGAACCTAGGAGAGTACAAACCTTTCGGTGAAGCCGTCACTAGAAACTCTGAAAGGGAAAGAGAGAATACAAAATGAACGCTCCAACTGTTTTGAACTGTGTGTTTTGGAGCTCAAGGGAGCTGGTGACTAATTGCAATTTATATTTCCAGTACAATAATGTAGTAAAAAGGATATCCCTTCCTCATAGAGAAAGGGTTTTCGGATCTAAGATAATCCTTAAAGACATGGCCCCATGGCCCCAAAATGTATTGTCAAATCTACTTGTTTAAGAAAAGAATCAAACTGTTCATTGGGGGGGGCAAGGACACTTGATGCCTAAGAGAGGCCAAGCTGAATGTAATCTTGGAAGAAAACCTCCTTGACGATATTTTTTTGGGGTGTTAGAAGGCCACATTTCAAAGTTTCAGTGGATCCCGTCCATATGGAAGCCACTTTGCTGTTCAGTTTCACTTGGTTTATGACAAAAACAGAGTCTAAGGCACTTAAAAGAAGGTTCTCGTAATTCTGATGCATCTGGAATGATCAATTCTGCAGCATACAGTTAATTTAGATGTTCAGTGTTATTGGGGTATTACCAAAGAAATTGGTGTGTGTTTTTGCGCCACTTTCATGATTTACATAATTTTCTAATATTTACAGAGTTATTGTACCTGGTTTTACTGTCAAAATGAGTTCACATTTTTTGTAACACCATTTCAAGAGTAAACTCCGGCTTCCCATCGAATCTGGATTACTGAAGGCCTAATAATGAAGGACTACGTCTGTAAAAACAGTCATTATTACAACCATATTTGTGTTAGTTCTTATTTTATGAGGACCTCAAGTGTGATGATGTCCGTACAGCTTGTAGGCACCTGGCCAGTTTTATTGTGGGCTTTTGAGGCTGCAGGCAGTTTCGAGCTCCCACTGAACATGCAATCACGTGTGATCTAAAGACATTCTTCGGGACCCTTCGTTTCCGGATAATCTTGCACTGGAAAATCTCTATTAACTCATCTTGATCGAGTGGCACTGATAAATCCTATACCTGGGCACGGTGGCCACATCACTCATACACCACTACCTAGGGCTTACTGAGAGACAGACAGCTGAATATAGGAATAAGATCAATGCTTGGTATCTGAGACATAACAAGATCAGGACTATCTGTTGATCTTTCGACAAATGAAGAACTTTAGTTACATCATCAACGGAATCGCATACAACGTAGATTCTCGAAGGAACTTATGACTCGTAAAGTTACAGGTGCGGAGTCTCCGCACTCGTGGCCGAATCGCACTCGGGCGGAATCTCCGCATTGAGCACTGCAGGGCAGAGATTCACTCGTAACTTTGCGAGTCTTAAGTACCTTTGTGAATTGGGCCCACAGTGAGCAGCCCTTTGAGAAACCATCCAGAGTATCTTGAGATATTTCCTGATGGTCGTCAAGTCTAATGTCTCTAAGGAGAGCTGAGAGTACAGTATTGATCCCGCAGGACATACAGAGCAACCGTAAACACCAACAGCTGGAGAATCCACAGGAGGTAGCGGAAGAGACCATCCTGACAATATATTGATTAGCCTAATTCAAGATCTCCAACCTTAACTTGACCTTTCGTACATCATCTGCCATTTACTGACCATTACTTTGCTATCACTTTTTCAGTTTGCAATGACTGACTTTCACCTGCTCTCAAATGTGTCAGGAGGAAACATATCTTTTATGGTAAACTTCATTAGCATTTGGGTTAACAAAGCACATACATATTTGCAAATAATATACATTATAATTTTATTTAAGGTCAGGTTAGGATAAGTATATCTATAATTAACTGGCACATATTTAGTAAAATAAATTAAAGGTTAAGGCAGAATAAAAATACTTATTAGTTTAACACAATTTAATTGAAAACTATTTGGTGATACTTACATTTAGTGTTATAACTATGATTAATATAAGTGACTGAAATTAGATTAAGAATAGTTATATTTCATGTATTGTAAGATTGTGATTAGCATTAGGTTTTGTATAATACATATTACTTTAATTTACTTTAGAATCTGGGTAATCATTTAAAACAAAATAAGTTAATTTAATTATATTTAAATTGATTTATTAATGGTTAGATCTAGAACTAGGACTCTAACAAGGTTATCAATGTGTTTAATGTAATGAAATCCAAAATATATGGTATTCTGTATAAAATGTGTTTTGGTTTATTATATTAAAAATGTTAATTCGTTTTATTAAATGTTAGTGCTTGAACAAGATACCTAATTATTTTAATTATGTTAAAACCCGATTTAATTCAATTAAAAGTTAGGATACGTTTGCTATGAATGAACCATAAGGGAATTTGAAGAAATTACAAATAGGAATTAGGAACGAATTGTCATTAGGGTTTTCGAAGAGAGAAAGAAGTGAAGAGGATGAAGTCATGAATGTATTGCTATGGAAAAGTGGGTGAAGTGAAGGTAGAACTTACTAGTGGAATTAAAGGGAGTTAAAGAGAGAAAACCGCTTAATTCTGACTGGCAGAACATAGTAGGTTACAAATACACAGTTCCCGTAAGGTATAACCTGAATTGCATGTGGCGTCCCTTGGGGTTCCCGGCCGTCTCCTCCGATGTTTATTATCTTATGACTGGTTTAATGATTGAGGTGTTGGTTTCTTTACCTACCATAACAGTATGTAGTTCTTCATACATAGTTTTGGAGATTTGAGGCTAAACTCTGACTTTGTACACTCCTATAGAGGCCATACATCACTCGAAGGAGCAAAACTGGTTGGCTCTAGAACACAGGTGAAATGCAGCCAAAACCAGCCAGGCAGTTAATATAGCACAATTGAACACACGTTTTAACAGAAATTTCTCCTCAAGGATGCCTCCATTTGACGAGCTGAAACTGCGAGGACTCCGTGAATATCACCAAATTACAAATTGAACATGGAGTGTCATAGGTGTCTCAAACTGAGGGTTTTTTACAACACTATTGACCAATCGCCACCCCTTTGTGGAAGCAAATCAGAAGATTACTGTACGGACAGCAATATTGTGGTATTTTCAGGGTGAGGGGGACATGGGGCCACAGCGCACTCACTCACCAGATTCCAATATTTGAAGAAGCAATGCCGCGGTGTTGCTTAACAGATCTCCCTTATATAGGAACCTTCTTGTAAGTGTACAGAGAACACTGCCAAGTCTTCTTCAGCACATGCATAACATTCTGCATAGCGCTTAGCATGAGCCTCCTAAGCACCTAATGGTCAGTCCATAAAATCTGGCCCTTTCCATAACTGTAAGTCACCAACAGGTCTAAGGGCTGGGGTTGGACAACACCCAATAAAGACATTTACCAATGACTGAATGCTCTGTATGAGTATATTCAGTTCTGCTGACATTAACGCTGCTTCAAGTAACACCTCCGCCCCTCTCTCCCATCATGCCATGCAGGAGGGGTGCTTTGATCCCCATTGCATTCTATTAGCCGTCTTGATTGGTCCAGAAAAATGTGCTGACCTGTTCCTGGGAATACTAGAAATAAAACAATGTAAGTGTCAAAGACTGTTGGTGCCACAGAGCTGACAAGCACGCAACAAAAGCCTCCTTTCTCGTTAAGCGGTGGTTGTTGGCAGTGCCCAGTCCAAAGGTGCACATGGCAACTGGGATGCACAAGAGACATGGCGCTGGCCTCCCCTCTCAAGGTCAGAATCCTGGAAGAATATATGCCCAGCAAAGCTATCTCTATGATGTATCAGAAATGAATTAATAACATGCCTGACCCCCTCATACAACTCTGCAAACAATGGGAAAAAGATATTGCTGATTTTGAGGACGATGACTGGCAAAAGGCCTTAGCATCTCCTAGAGAAATCGTAATTTCCTCAAGATTTAGTCGGGTACAACTCAAAGTGCTGCATAGAATATACTTATCAGGTACAGCTCTTGTGAAAATGGGCTACGGAGACGACCCCGGGTGTGGGAGGAGGTGTGACCAGGAGGGAGCATTCATCCATTCCATCTGGGAATGTGTTCACATTAGACATTATTGGGCAGAGGTGATCGAGTGTATGGGGGAGGTGCTGGGGGCGCAGGTAGAACCCAAGATAAAATGATGTCTTCTGAATGTATGGGAACCCACAGACCTAAATGGTAGGGAGAAGGTCTGGGCGGCGCTGGGGAAGATAGTTGCTAAGTGAAACCCTGCCAGACTGTGGAAAGCACAAGAAGCACCAACAGTAACTGCATGGAAGAGAGACATGGATTGGTGCATGTTAATGGAAAGAACAATATATGAGTCCAGAGGCTGTCCCAAAAATTGGTCAGAGATATGGGTAAATGGGAACGAATATAGAGGGAACATCTGTGAGTCCCCGCAAGCAACACACCACTCCGCCTGGATCATATAGTAAGAAACAGTATACAGAATATAGGCATAGCACCACCAATGATAGACGCTAGAGATAAGAATGTCAAAGCATGGTTCACTGTAAATGCATCGCTATGTGGGATATTTGCAATAACAATTGTAACATGTTAATGTTGTCAATAAAAAAAAGGAAAAGCTTTTTAAAAAAAGCGACATGGCGCTGGAATCCTGCGATACAGCTCTCGAGTAAAGGTGATCATTGACAGACGCCATTACACAGCCCTTGAGAATCAAGACTCACATTGAGAACATTGCATTCAACAGATAATTGGTTAAAGAGCACCCAAATGCTCTGTCTCCAAATCTAGAACTCACAACCAAAGAACTGTAGCGACATGGTCTGAAGCTCAGTGCCATTTGATTGGTCACCAGATTCCTGCAAGTGACAAGCACCTGACCCTTTGCTCAGACACCAGACCTCTGCCAGTGATATTTCTGATGCTTGGTGCCCTTTCTTTAGTCACCAGCCAGACCTCTGCCAGTGACATTTCTGAAGCTTGGTGCCCTTTCCTTAGTCACCGGACCGCTGCCAGAGACATTTCTGGAGCTTGGTGCCCTTTGCATAGTCACCTGACCTCTGCCAGGAACATTTCTGGAGCTTGGTGCCCTTTCCTTAGTCACCGGACCTGTGCCAGTGACATTTCTGAACCTTGGTGCCCTTTCCTTAGTCACCTGACCTCTGCCAGGAACATTTCTGGAGCTTGGTGCGCTTTTCTTAGTCACCGGACCTGTGCCAGTGACATTTCTGGAGCTTGGTGTCCTGTGCATGGACACCGGACCTTTGCCATTGACATTTCTGGAGCTTGGTGCCCTTTGCATGGACACCAGACCTCTGCCAGTGACATTTCTGAAGCCTGCTGCCATTTCCTTTGTCACCTGACCTCTGCCAGTGACATTTCTGGAGCTTGGTGCCCTTTCCTTTGTCACCTGACCTCTGCCAGTGACATTTATGGAGCTTGGTGGCCTTTCCTTAGTCACCAGACCTCTGCCAGTGACATCTCTGGAACTTAGTGCCCTTTCCTTAGTCACCGGACCTCTTCCAGTGACATTTCTGAAGCTCGGTGCCCTTAACTCAGTCACAAGACCTCTGCTAGTGCCATTTCTGGAGCTTGGTGCCTTTCCTTAGTCACCGGACCTCTGCCAGTGACATTTCTGGAGCTTGGTACCCTTAACTCAGTCACTGGACCTCTGCCATTGACATTTCTGGAGCTTGGTGCCCTTTCCTTATTCACTGGAACTCTGCCAGTGACATTTCTGGAGCTTGGTGCCCTTTCCTTAGTCACTGGAACTCTGCCGGTGACATTTCTGGAGCTTGGTGCCCTTTCCTTAGTCACCGGACCACTGCCAGTGACATTCCTGGAGCTTGGTGCCCTTTCCTTAGCCACCGGACCTCTGCCAGGGACATTTCTGGAGCTTGATGCCCTTTCCTTAGTCACAGGACCTGTGCGAGTGACACTTCTAGAGCTTGGTGCCCCTTGCATAGTAACCGGACCTCTGCCAGTGCTATTTCTGGAGCTTGGTGCCCTTTCCTTAGTCACCGGACCTCTGCCAGTGACATTTCTGAAGCTTAGTGCCCCTTGCATAGTCATCAGACCTCTGCCAGGCCCGTTTCTGGAGCTTGGTGCCCTTTCCTTTGTCACCGGACCTCTGCAACTCACACTTCTGGATTTTGGTGGCCTTTCCTTAGTCACCAGACCTCTGCCAGTGACATTTCTGGTGCTTGGTGCCCTTCACATTGTCACAAGACCTCTGCTAGGGCCATTTCTGGAGCTTGGTGCCTTTCCTTAGTCACCGGACCTCTGCTAGTGACACATCTGGAGCTTGGTGCACTTTGCATAGTCACCGGACCTCTGCCAGGGCCATTTCTGGAGCTTGGTGCCTTTCCTTAGTCGCCGGACCTGTGCCAGTGACATTTCTGGAGCTTGGTGCCCTTTCCTTAGTCACTGGACCTGTGCCAGTGACATTTCTGGAGCTTGGTGCCTTTCCTTAGTCACCGGACCTGTGCCAGTGACATTTCTGGAGCTTGGTGCCCTTTGCATGGACACCAGACCTCTGCCAGAGACATTTCTGGAGCTTGGTGCCCATTACATGGACACCAGACCTCTGCCAGTGACATTTCTGGAGCTTAGTGCTCTTTGCATAGTCAACAGACCTCTGCCAGGGACATTTCTGGAGATTAGTGACCCTTCCTTAGTCACCGGACCACTGCCAGTGACATTTCTGGAGCTTGGTGGCCTTTCCTTAGTCACTTGACCACTGCAAGTGACATTTCAGGAGCTTGGTTCCCTTTGCTCAGTCAACAGACCTCTGCCAGTGACATTTCTGGAGCTTGGTGGCCTTTCCTTAGTCACCAGACCACTGCCAGTGACATTTCAGGAGCTTGGGTCCCTTTGCTCAGTCAACAGACCTCTGCCAGTGACATTTCTGAAGCTTGGTGCCCTTTACATAGTCACAGGACCTCTGCCAGTGCCATTTCTGGAGCTTGGTTCCCTTTCCTTAGTCACCGGACCTCTGTCAGGGACATTTCTGGAGCTTGGTGCCTTTTTCTTAGTCACCGGACTTCTGCCAGTGACATTTCTGGAGCTTGGTGCCCTTTCTTTAGTCACTGGACCTCTGCCAGGGACATTTCGGAAGCTTGGTGCCCATTGCATGGACACCACACCTCTGTCAGTGACATTCCTGGTGCTTAGTGCCATTTGCATAGTCACCAGACCTCTGCCAGGGACATTTCTAGAGCTTGGTGCCCTTTCCTTAGTCACAGGACCTGAGCCAGTGACATTTCTGGAGCTTGGTGCCCTTTGCATGGACACCACACCTCTGTCAGTGACATTTCTGGTGCTTAGTGCCCTTTGCATAGTCACCAGACCTCTGCCAGGGACATTTCTGGAGCTTGGACCCCTTGCAGAATTACCGTGCCCTCTGCCAGGGACACGTCTGAAACACCGTGCCCTCTGCCAGTGAGATGTTTGGGGGCACCGTGCTCTCTGCCAGTGACATTTCTGGAGCACCGTGCCCTCTACCAGTGACATGTCTGGAGCAACGTGCCCTATGCTCAGTAATTGCCTTTTGTGTAGTCACCGGACCTCTACTAGTGACGTTCTAGAGCTTAGAACATGGCCTTTAATGAGCCTGCACGCAACAAAACTGATGCTGTCAGCATAGTCACCAGACCACTGCCAGTGACATTTCTGAAGCTGGTGCCTTTTACATAGACACAAGAACTTTGCTAGGGGCATTTCTGGAGCTTAGAGTCCTTTCCATAGTCACTGCACCTCTGCCAGTGACATTTCTGGAGCTTGATGCCTTTCCTTAGTCACCGGACCTCTGCCAGTGACATTTCTGGAGCTTGGTGCCTTTCCTTAGTCTTCCGCCCCTCTCTCCCATCATGCCATGCAGGAGGGGTGCTTTGATCCCCATTGCATTCTATTAGCCGTCTTGATTGGTCCAGAAAAATGTGCTGACCTGTTCCTGGGAATACTAGAAATAAAACAATGTAAGTGTCAAAGACTGTTGGTGCCACAGAGCTGACAAGCACGCAACAAAAGCCTCCTTTCTCGTTAAGCGGTGGTTGTTGGCAGTGCCCAGTCCAAAGGTGCACATGGCAACTGGGATGCACAAGAGACATGGCGCTGGCCTCCCCTCTCAAGGTCAGAATCCTGGAAGAATATATGCCCAGCAAAGCTATCTCTATGACGTATCAGAAATGAATTAATAACATGCCTGACCCCCTCATACAACTCTGCAAACAATGGGAAAAAGATATTGCTGATTTTGAGGACGATGACTGGCAAAAGGCCTTAGCATCTCCTAGAGAAATCGTAATTTCCTCAAGATTTAGTCGGGTACAACTCAAAGTGCTGCATAGAATATACTTATCAGGTACAGCTCTTGTGAAAATGGGCTACTGAGACGACCCCGGGTGTGGGAGGAGGTGTGGCCAGGAGGGAGCATTCATCCATTCCATCTGGGAATGTGTTCACATTAGACATTATTGGGCAGAGGTGATCGAGTGTATGGGGGAGGTGCTGGGGGTGCAGGTAGAACCCAAGATAAAATGATGTCTTCTGAATGTATGGGAACCCACAGACCTAAATGGTAGGGAGAAGGTCTGGGCGGCGCTGGGGAAGATAGTTGCTAAGTGAAACACTGCCAGACTGTGGAAAGCACAAGAAGCACCAACAGTAACTGCATGGAAGAGAGACATGGATTGGTGCATGTTAATGGAAAGTACAATATATGAGTCCAGAGGCTGTCCCAAAAATTGGTCAGAGATATGGGTAAATGGGAACGAATATAGAGGGAACATCTGTGAGTCCCCGCAAGCAACACACCACTCCGCCTGGATCATATAGTAAGAAACAGTATACAGAATATAGGCATAGCACCACCAATGATAGACGCTAGAGATAGGAATGTCAAAGCATGGTTCACTGTAAATGCATTGCTATGTGGGATATTTGCAATAACAATTGTAACATGTTAATGTTGTCAATAAAAAAAAGGAAAAGCTTTTTAACCCCTTCCATGCCCATGACGGAACGGTTCCGTCATGAGCATCGGTTGCGCTGTGCTCATGACGGAACCGTTCCGTCATGGCCCCGCCCGCGCTCGAACCCTTCAGCACCGCGGGGGAATTCCCGCCGCGCTGAAGGGGTTAAAAAAAGCGACATGGCGCTGGAATCCTGCGATACAGCTCTCGAGTAAAGGTGATCATTGACAGACGCCATTACACAGCCCTTGAGAATCAAGACTCACATTGAGAACATTGCATTCAACTGATAATTGGTTAAAGAGCACCCAAATGCTCTGTCTCCAAATCTAGAACTCACAACCAAAGAACTGTAGCGACATGGTCTGGAGCTCAGTGCCATTTGATTGGTCACCATATTCCTGCAAGTGACAAGCACCTGACCCTTTGCTCAGACACCAGACCTCTGCCAGTGATATTTCTGATGCTTGGTGCCCTTTCTTTAGTCACCAGCCAGACCTCTGCCAGTGACATTTCTGAAGCTTGGTGCCCTTTCCTTAGTCACCGGACCGCTGCCAGAGACATTTCTGGAGCTTGGTGCCCTTTGCATAGTCACCTGACTTCTGCCAGGAACATTTCTGGAGCTTGGTGCCCTTTCCTTAGTCACCGGACCTGTGCCAGTGACATTTCTGAACCTTGGTGCCCTTTCCTTAGTCACCTGACCTCTGCCAGGAACATTTCTGGAGCTTGGTGCGCTTTTCTTAGTCACCAGACCTGTGCCAGTGACATTTCTGGAGCTTGGTGTCCTGTGCATGGACACCGGACCTTTGCCATTGACATTTCTGGAGCTTGGTGCCCTTTGCATGGACACCAGACCTCTGCCAGTGACATTTCTGGAGCTTGGTGCCCTTTCCTTTGTCACCTGACCTCTGCCAGTGACATTTCTGGAGCTTGGTGCCCTTTCCTTTGTCACCTGACCTCTGCCAGTGACATTTCTGGAGCTTGGTGGCCTTTCCTTAGTCACCAGACCTCTGCCAGTGACATCTCTGGAACTTGGTGCCCTTTCCTTAGTCACCGGACCTCTTCCAGTGACATTTCTGAAGCTCGGTGCCCTTAACTCAGTCACAAGACCTCTGCTAGTGCCATTTCTGGAGCTTGGTGCCTTTCCTTAGTCACCGGACCTCTGCCAGTGACATTTCTGGAGCTTGGTACCCTTAACTCAGTCACTGGACCTCTGCCATTGACATTTCTGGAGCTTGGTGCCCTTTCCTTATTCACTGGAACTCTGCCAGTGACATTTCTGGAGCTTGGTGCCCTTTCCTTAGTCACTGGAACTCTGCCGGTGACATTTCTGGAGCTTGGTGCCCTTTCCTTAGTCACCGGACCACTGCCAGTGACATTCCTGGAGCTTGGTGCCCTTTCCTTAGCCACCGGACCTCTGCCATGGACATTTCTGGAGCTTGATGCCCTTTCCTTAGTCACAGGACCTGTGCGAGTGACACTTCTAGAGCTTGGTGCCCTTTGCATAGTAACCGGACCTCTGCCAGTGCTATTTCTGGAGCTTGGTGCCCTTTCCTTAGTCACCGGACCTCTGCCAGTGACATTTCTGAAGCTTAGTGCCCCTTGCATAGTCATCAGACCTCTGCCAGGCCCGTTTCTGGAGCTTGGTGCTCACTGGACCTCGGCCAGTGACATTTCTGGAGCTTGGTACCCTTTGCTCAGTCACCAGACCTCTGCCAGTGACATTTCTGGAGCTTGGTGCCCTTTCCTTAGTCACCAGAACTCTGCCAGTAACATTTCTGGAGCTTGGTGCCCTTTCCTTTGTCACCGGACCTCTGCAACTGACACTTCTGGAGTTTGGTGGCCTTTCCTTAGTCACCAGACCTCTGCCAGTGACATTTCTGGTGCTTGGTGCCCTTCACATTGTCACAAGACCTCTGCTAGGGCCATTTCTGGAGCTTGGTGCCTTTCCTTAGTCACCGGACCTCTGCTAGTGACACATCTGGAGCTTGGTGCACTTTGCATAGTCACCGGACCTGTGCCAGTGACATTTCTGAACCTTGGTGCCCTTTCCTTAGTCACCGGACCTCTGACAGTGACATTTCTAGAGCTTGGTGCCCTTTCCTTTGTCACCAGACCTCTGCCACTGACATTTCTGGAGCTTGGTGCCCTTTCCTTAGTCACCGGACCTGTGCCAGTGACACTTCTGGAGCTTGGTGCCCTTTGCATGGACACCACACCTCTGTTAGTGACATTTCTGGAGCTTGGTGCCCTTTGCATAGTCACCGGACCTCCGCCAGTGACATTTCTGATGCTTGATGCCCTTTCATAGTCACCAGACCTCTGCCAGGGCCATTTCTGGAGCTTGGTGCCTTTCCTTAGTCGCCGGACCTGTGCCAGTGACATTTCTGGAGCTTGGTGCCCTTTCCTTAGTCACTGGACATGTGCCAGTGACATTTCTGGAGCTTGGTGCCTTTCCTTAGTCACCGGACCTGTGTCAGTGACATTTCTGGAGCTTGGTGCCCTTTGCATGGACACCAGACCTCTGCCAGAGACATTTCTGGAGCTTGGTGCCCATTGCATGGACACCAGACCTCTGCCAGTGACATTTCTGGAGCTTAGTGCTCTTTGCATAGTCAACAGACCTCTGCCAGGGACATTTCTGGAGATTGGTGACCCTTCCTTAGTCACCGGACCACTGCCAGTGACATTTCTGGAGCTTGGTGGCCTTTCCTTAGTCACTTGACCACTGCAAGTGACATTTCAGGAGCTTGGTTCCCTTTGCTCAGTCAACAGACCTCTGCCAGTGACATTTCTGGAGCTTGGTGGCCTTTCCTTAGTCACCAGACCACTGCCAGTGACATTTCAGGAGCTTGGTTCCCTTTGCTCAGTCAACAGACCTCTGCCAGTGACATTTCTGAAGCTTGGTGCCCTTTACATAGTCTCAGGACCTCTGCCAGTGCCATTTCTTGAGCTTGGTTCCCTTTCCTTAGTCACCGGACCTCTGTCAGGGACATTTCTGGAGCTTGGTGCCTTTTTCTTAGTCACCGGACTTCTGCCAGTGACATTTCTGGAGCTTGGTGCCCTTTCTTTAGTCACTGGACCTCTGCCAGGGACATTTCTGAAGCTTGGTGCCCTTTGCATGGACACCACACCTCTGTCAGTGACATTCCTGGTGCTTAGTGCCATTTGCATAGTCACCAGACCTCTGCCAGGGACATTTCTAGAGGTTGGTGCCCTTTCCTTAGTCACAGGACCTGAGCCAGTGACATTTCTGGAGCTTGGTGCCCTTTGCATGGACACCACACCTCTGTCAGCGACATTTCTGGTGCTTAGTGCCCTTTGCATAGTCACCAGACCTCTGCCAGGGACATTTCTGGAGCTTGGTCCCCCTTGCAGAATTACCGTGCCCTCTGACAGGGACACGTCTGAAACACCGTGCCCTCTGCCAGTGAGATGTTAGGGGGCACCGTGCTCTCTGCCAGTGACATTTCTGGAGCACCGTGCCCTCTACCAGTGACATGTCTGGAGCAACGTGCCCTATGCTCAGTAATTGCCTTTTGTGTAGTCACCGGACCTCTACTAGTGACGTTCTAGAGCTTAGAACATGGCCTTTAATGAGCCTGCACGCAACAAAACTGATGCTGTCAGCATAGTCACCGGACCACTGCCAGTGACATTTCTGAAGCTGGTGCCTTTTACATAGACACAAGAACTTTGCTAGGGGCATTTCTGGAGCTTAGAGCTTTCCATAGTCACCGCACCTCTGCCAGTGACATTTCTGGAGCTTGATGCCTTTCCTTAGTCACCGGACCTCTGCCAGTGACATTTCTGGAGCTTGGTGCCTTTCCTTAGTCACCGGACCTCTGCCATTGACATTTCTGGAGCTTGTAGCCTTTCCTTAGTCACCGGACCTCTGCTAGTGACATTTCTGGAGCTTGTAGCCTTTCCTTAGTCACCAGACCTGTGTCAGTGACAGTTCTGGAGCTTGGTGCCGTTTCCATGGACACAAGACCTCAGCCAGAGACATTTCTGGAGCTTGGTGCCCTTTGCATAGTCACCAGACCGCTGCCAGGGACATTTCTGAAACTTGGTGCCCTTTCCTTAGTCACCTGACCTCTGCCAGTGATATTTCTGGAGCTTGGTGCCCTTTCCTTAGTCACCAGACCTCTGCCAGTGACATTTCTGGAGCTTGGTGCCATTCCTTATTTACCGGACCTCTGCCAGGGACATTTCTGGTGCTTGGTGCCCTTCACATAGTCACAAGACCTCTGCCAGTGACATTTCTGGAGCTTGGTGCCCTTTGCATAGTCACCGGACCTCTGCCAGTGACATTTCTGAACCTTGGTGCCCTTTTCTTATTCACCGGACCTCTGCCAGTGACATTTCTTGGGCTTGGTGCCCTTTCCTTAGTCACCAGACCTCTGCCTTGGCCATTTCTGGAGCTTGGTGCCTTTCCTTAGTCACCGGACCTCGGCCAGTGACATTTGTGGACCTTGGTGCCCTTTCCTTAGTCACTGGACCTCTGCCATTGACATTTCTGGAGCTTGGTACCTTTCCTTAGTCACCGGACCTGTGCCGGTGACATTTCTGGAGCTTGGTGCCCTTTGCATGGACACCAGACCTCTGCCAGAGACATTTCTGGAGCTTGGTGCCTTTTGCATGGACACCAGACCTCTGCCAGAGACATTTCTGGAGCTTGGTGCCTTTTACATGGACACAAGACTTCTGCCAGAGACATTTCTGGAGCTTGGTGCCCATTGCATAGTCACCGTACCTCTGCCAGTGACATTTCTAAACGTTGGTGCCCTTTCCTTAGTCACGGGACCTCTGCCAGTGACATTTCCGGAGCTTAGTGCTCTTTTCATAGTCAACAGACCTCTGCCAGGGACATTTCTGGAGATTAGTGACCCTTCCTTAGTCACCGGACCACTGCCAGTGACATTTCTGGAGCTTGGTGTCCTTTCCTTAGTCACCAGACCACTGCAAGTGACATTTCTGGAGCTTGGTTCCCTTTGCTCAGTCAACAGACCTCTGCCAGGGACATTTCTGGAGCTTGGTGCCCTTTCCTTAGTCAACAGACCTCTGCCAGTGACATTTCTGAAGCTTGGTGCCCTTTCCTTAGTCACCAGACCTCTGCCAGGGACATTTCTGGAGCTTGGTGCCCTTTCCTTAGTCACAGGACCTGAGCCAGTGACATTTCTGGAGCTTGGTGCCCTTTGCATGGACACCACACCTCTGTTAGTGACATTTCTGGTGCTTAGTGCCCTTTGCATAGTCACCAGACCTCTGCCAGGGACATTTCTGGAGCTTGGTCCCCCTTGCAGAATTACCGTGCCCTCTGCCAGGGACATGTCTGAAACACCGTGCCCTCTGCCAGTGAGATGTTTGGGGCACCGTGCTCTCTGCCAGTGACATTTCTGGAGCACCGTGCCCTCTACCATTGACATGTCTGGAGCAACGTGCCCTATGCTCAGTCATTGTCTTTTGTGTAGTCACCAGACCTCTACTAGTGACGTTCTAGAGCTTAGAACATGGCCTTTAATGAGCCTACACGCAACAAAACTGATGCTGTCAGCATAGTCACCGGACCACTGCCAGTGACATTTCTGAAGCTGGTGCCTTTTACATAGTCACAAGAACTTTGCTAGGGGCATTTCTGGAGCTTAGTGCCCTTTGCATGGACACCAGACCTCTGCCAGTGACATGTCTGGAGCTTGGTGCCCTTTGCATGGACACCAGACCTCTGCCAGTGACATTTCTGAAGCCTGCTGCCCTTTCCTTTGTCACCTGACCTCTGACAGTGACATTTCTGGAGCTTGGTGCCGTTCCTTAGCCACCGGACCTCTGCCAGTGACATTTCTGGAGCTTGGTACCCTTTCCTTATTCACCAGACCTGTGCCAGTGACATTTCTGGAGCTTGGTGCCCTTTGCATGGACACAAGACCTCTGCCAGTGACATTTCTGGAGCTTGGTGCCCTTTCCTTAGTCACCGGACCTCTGCCAGGGACATGTCTGGAGCACTGTGCTCTCATTGCCCTTTGTGTAGTCACCAGACCTCTGCTAGTGACGTTCTGGAGCTCAGAACTTGGCCTTTAATGAGTCTGCAGGCAACAAAACTGATGCTCTCAGCACAGAAGGTGGACCTGGGCTGGAACAGGATGTATTACATTCTTGAAACCACAAACTATCCAGCTGTCCTGTCCTACGTCAGTTAATACTGGTGCACAGTCACGAGTCAGAGCACAGTTTCATGATAATGAGACAAGAAAATGGGGTGTGAGGTTGAGTAGGACTCTTACTCTGACATCTGAAAAAGAAGGTCTCTCGGATTGGGGCAGGAGGCATTGCCAATTTTGGCCTGATGAGTGAACGGTCAGTTATGTGACCTTCAATTCTGATTCATAATTTATTTTTGGAGCCTCTTAGCTACAAAATACAATATATGTTTAAAAAAAATCACAAAACTGTGTAATGGGACAGAGATAATATGTAAGCACGTGTTGGCTATTATGCGAGAAGTGTACTATACAAGGTTGATTAGCTTCGAACACTCATTCTATTTTGAAAAGTGCTAAACCAACATGATGACATTTTTTTATTATTAATCTTAAAAGGTCATTGTGTTTTACACAGGTAAATAGATTCTATTTTTTTCATAGTCTGCCCTCCCTTATGAAAAATATAGATGCTTACCAGCACAATAAAAAACTAACAAGAGCTACAATTTTATAGCTAGGCAATACAAATCTTGAGGCTGGGAGTCCAAGAGCAGTTGTCACAGTTACATCCAAGACCCTCAGGCGACGACTCTTCCAGTGGTGTTAAGCCAACCCTTAGGTGAAAGAGCCAGAATATCTATTGCAACCTCATCTTTTTGGAAGTGAACAAACATATACAACCGCTGGTCCAGTGTATGCAATATTATCCCCTTAAAGCCAGACCCACTTCTTTCAATATTCCGGGGACAGGAGTTGAAGATGTGAACGAGTATTAATAAAAGGCTGTTGTAAACCTTTCATGCTATCCATTACCTGATGGTAAAAGGCACTGAGTACATCAAACAAAAAATATATACTAAAGAGTATTTTCCTTTAAACTTGTTTTGTATCAAAATGTGCTCAAATAGTTATTACTTCCCATAAGGAAAGATGTGAAGGAGGAACATTTTTAAGACAGTATTTGTAAAATGCTTGCATAAGAAACGCGTTACTTACCTGTAACAGCAGTTATCCAGTATTGGTGTCTTTCATAGATTCACATGCCTGAATCATTCCCCGTCGTCCAGACGGGAGCCTCCGGTACATAAAAAAAAAGTAATGTCCTATAGACATACATAGAGAAAAATAGGCCTAAGGGCCTCCCCTTAGTAGCCTATCCTAGTCCTTATGTAAAAAGGACCAAACTCTTAGAGCCAGCCAATCAGCTATCACCTCCCTCTAGAACCTTCCTGGCAGGAGCCTCAGTCCCTCAGATTTTCATACGCACCAAGCTAGGTAGGCGTAATATAGTTAGAGAGAGACGTGAGTCCTTCCAGGGGAGGCGGGAGGGTTGCATGTGAATCTATGAAAGACACCAATACTGGATAACTGCTGTTACAGGTAAGTAACGCGTTTCTTATCCAGTATTAGGGGTGTCTTTCATAGATTCACATGCCTGAATCAAAGTAGTTAGCAATACATTATGCACATTTCTGATGTAACATGCCATATAGATATTTTAGATAATACACATATTACCATATCAGTTTGAAACATTGGCATACGTCAAAACAGTAAATCAGTAAAGAATGTGCATACCAGGATGGCGGGATGTTGGAAGGCTCACCTCACTGGAATAGATGGCGAAGCACCGCCTGGCCCACTGCCGCATCCTTCATAAGTTCGGCATCTAGGCAGTAGTGTCTGGAGAAGGTGTGCGGTGACTTCCACGTCGCCGCTCTACAGATGTCCAAAATCGGCACTCCAGCGAACAGCGCTGCTGATGTGGACATCGCTCTGGTGGAGTGCGCTTCCACCCTGTCTCTTAAAGGCCGTCCGGCCCCGTCATGGCAGAATGTTATTGCTGAGGAGATCCACCTTGAGATGCTCTGTTTTGTTAGAGGCATACCCAACCTTGGCCTACTGTAGGCCACAAATAGCTGTGATGACTTCCTGAAGCTCTTTGTTTTGTCTATGTAAAACTTAAGACACCTTTTGAGATCCAGAGAGTGGAGTGTCCTTTCTGCTGCCGTGGTAGGGTTTGCAAAGAAGGAACGTAGAACCACCGGCTCGTTGAGGTGAAAGTCTGAAGGCACTTTCGGTATGAACTTGGGATTTGTCCTCAGCACCACCCTGTCCTGTTTGAACTGCATGAAGGGTTCCTGAATGGAGAGAGCTTGCAGCTCGCTGACTCTCCTGGCAGATGTTAGAGCGAGCAACAGAGCCGTTTTCCATGAGATGTACTTGATGGAAGCTCGATGAATGGGCTCAAAAGGGTGCTTCATGAGCTGGTTAAGGACCAAGTTGAGGTGCCACATCGGTGGGACCCGTCGAGGTCTTGGGAAGGACCTATATAGTCCCTTGAAGAACTGTTTGATAAGCCTACTGGACCAGAGAGACGGGCCTTTGTAAGTCCTGGTAAAACGTGAAATTGCCGCCAGATGCACCTTTATGGATGCATGCGCCAATCCCGACTGTGCCAAGTGTAGTAGATATGGCAATATCTGTTCATGTGTGATATGGAGTGGTCTCAGGCCTTTCTCTAAACACCATACGCAGAAGCGTTTCCATTTGAGAGAGTAGGTTTTGTTGGTACTGTCCGCCCTCGCTTTTGCTAGCACGTCCCTGCAGTCCTGCGGGATGTTTAAATGGCAGAACTCTCTGTGCTCAGGAGCCAGGCCGATAACCTGAGCGATTGCAGGTTCGGGAATTGCACCTGCCCGTTGGACATTGTCAGCAGGTTCGGGTGCTGTTTTAGACGAATCGGTGTCCTGATGGAGAGGCGATGAAGGTCCGAGAACCAGTGCTGCCTCAGCCAGAACGGGGCAATTAGGATCAGGGTACAAGGCTCCGCCTTCATCTTCCTGAGGACCCTGGAAATCATCGGGAACGGCGGAAAAGCGTACGCAAATACGCTGAACCAGCCTATGGAAAAGGCATTTCCGAGCGACCTTGGTTGGGGATGCCAGCTTGCGTAGCTTGGGCATTTGGCGTTCTCCCTGGTGGCGAACAGGTCGATTCCTGGGACTCCCCATTCTGAGAATACGTGTGTTAGCGAATTCTCGTCGAGCTCCCATTCGTGGGAGAGGGATTTTTGTCTGCTTAGGGCGTCTGCAATGGTGTTGTCCTTGCCCGGGACATAGTCCGCTCTGAGAGTGATCCCATGGAGAACAAGCCAGTTCCAGATCTTTTGCGATTCGCGTGATAGAGTGAGCGAACGCGTTCCTCCCTGTTTGTTGAGATAGTGCATCGTCGTGGTGTTGTCCGTTCTGACGAGCACCTGGGAGTTCTGGATGCGTGGTAAAAAGGCTTGCAGCGCTAGATACACAGCCCTCAACTCCAGAAGATTGATATGGAGATGTTGCTCCTGATCTGACCATTTGCCACTTACTCTGAGGTCCTGAAGGACAGCTCCCCAGCCCGCCAGAGATGCATCGGTGGTGATCACAAGCGGCGCTGCTGGAAGCAGGAACGGCAGTCCCATAGACAGATTCCTGTAATCTTTCCACCATTCGAGGCTCTTGGATATTCGCGGTGTTATCCTCACAATGTCTTCGAACAAACCCGTACTCTGAGTCCACTGGTTCGTGAGGGCTTCTTGCAATGGACGCATCCGAAGCCTGCAGTGAGGGATGAGGAGTATACAAGAAGACATCATTCCCAGGAGTGATTTGAAGGTGCGAACTCTTAGGGACTTCCTTGATGCCACCGCCGTGGCCAGCGATATTATCTTTTTTTTTCTTTCTTCTGAAGGAAATGCCCTCGCGCATTCCGTATTCAAGGTCGCCCCGAGGAAGGTGATGCTTCTTGTTGGGGACATATAGGATTTCTGAAGATTGAGAGTCAATCCTAGATGTTGGAAAAGATTGGTACAGGCGTTGGAGGATTTGGTTGCGCCTGCAGCTGTGGGTGCCTTTACCAGCCAGTCGTCGAGGTAGGGGAAAACTTGGTGACCCATTTGACGCAGGAAAGCTGCCACAGGAGAAAGGCACTTGGTGAAAATCCACGGAGCGGATTTGAGGCCAAACGGCAGGACCTTGAATTGGTAGTGCTGTCCTGCCACTTCAAAACGTAGAAACTTCCTGTGCCCCCTGAGTATCGGGATGTGATAGTAGGCATCCTGAAGATCCAAGGATGTCATGAAATCTCCTTTTTCTAGAATGCCTAGTATTTCTTGGAGCGTCACCATCCTGAACGACTGACTCTTCAGGAAAGAGTTGAGTGCCCTGAGATCTAGAATGGGCCTCCACTTCTTTTCTTTCTTGCGTATCAGAAAGAAGCGGGAATAGAATCCCTTCTCCCTCTGAGCCGATGGAACCCGCTCGATCGCTCCTTTCTTCAACATCTCCGATATTTCCCGGAGTAGCAGTCGCAGATGTTTGTGTGGGAACCTGCGGGGAGGGGTTGCAGGTGGGATGGTGGTAAATTCTAGGGAATGGCCGAATCTTAGGAGTTGGAGTACCCAGCGATCCGTGGTGATGAGGCGCCAATTTTCCAGGAAATGGGTCAATTTTCCTCCAATTTTTGATGAGGGAGATGGTAGCTGGACTGGCTGGAGTAACTGGTCACTGGCGTCCGCTGGTGCCCCTCTTTTGGTTCTTACCCCTGAAGTTAGATCTTCCATAAGAAGACTGCCGACCTTGTTGCTGCTTCTGCTGGTACTGGGTCTTATTCTGGAAGGAATACGAGGACCTATTCTGGTAGGATCCTCTGTAGGAGGACTGGCCTCTCGATTTGTTGCCCCGAAAGGACTGATTCCTTGCCTGCAAGGTTCCAAGCGCTCTAGCCGTGTCAGTGTCCTTCTTGATAGCTTGGAGCGCCTCTTCAATTTTATCTCCGAAAAGATGTTGTCCGTCGAAGGGCATGTCCAGCACCTTCGTCTGCACTTCCTGCCTGAACGATGTTGCCTTCAGCCATCCCTGCCGGCGCAGGACTGCAGCCCCAGCCAGTTGACGAAAGCCTGTCATGGCCACGTCTATGGCACAATCAATGATCTCGGCCGCCGAGGTTTGGCCCTCCGAAAGTAGTGCCTTGACCTCCTCCTGAACTGCGCTTGGCAGCTCTGCTAAATATGGGGCTATATCCTCCCAAAGTTGGCGGTTATAACGCCCTAACAGGGCTATGGAGTTGGCCACCTTGATGGTCATTGCCGAAGTGGTCGAAAACCTTTTGGCAATTGTGTCCAATTTTCTGCCTTCCTTGTCCGGTGGGGCTGACAGAGGAGAGGAAGGATTACGAGAATTTTTCTGGGCCGCTTGGGTCACGACCGAATCCGGTTTCGGGTGTCCATTAAGGCAAGCTGGCGCCGTGGATGGAGCTTTGTACTTTTTATCCAGGCGTGAAACAACCGCAGGTACGGAAGCCGGCGTCAGCATTAATTTCTTTCCCTGGTCCCAGAGAAAGTCAATGATTGGGATTGACTTCGTCGTCTTTTTCGTCTGCTCCTTAAAGTCATGCAAGAAGCACTCAGTCTCCGTCGATTCCATGACCATATGAAACCGTGTCGCTGCTCGTTCAACTATCTTATGAAAACCGCCAATATCCACTGGCGGTGAATCAGCTTGGCGCGGTTGTGGGGAAGCTGGGAAGGATGCCACATACTCCTCCTCCTCATCCTGGTCCATCTGGTCTTCCTGGACCTCCCCCTCTTCCATCTCCTCAGCCTCCTCATCCGATGACTCTATCACCTGAGGTGGCGGTTTCTCGTGGCAGACCAGAGTAGCTGGTCGTGATTGCTTTGGGGCTGTCGTTGGTGGATTTGTAGTAGGCACTGGGCCCCCTGTGTCCAGTGCTGGCGATTCCGGGAAACGTTGCTTGTAGTCCCGGATAAGGTATTTGAGGTCATTAACAATTGACAGGGGAAGGCATACCATCGGGGTGACCTCCGTGCGAACCTGTTCCCGGACGGGGCGTTCCTGCCCGCTCATCTCCTCCTGCTCCTCGTCCGTGCTTTGACATTTGACGTACAGCTCAGAAGGGGAAGTAGCCTGATCAAAGAGCTCTTCTTCCGACTCCTCACTCTGAAGAATCTCCATAGGCAAATTGGTTTGCACCTTACTTGGAGACGTCGTTTCCGGTGTAATCTGTGGTCTGGTCAGTTTGCCAGATGCAGATACCTGTGCAGGAACACCTGCTGTCTTCCGTGCTGACATTCCTACTAGTTCGGATTTCTGCCCTGGATCAGAAATACCCATGGACAATGACGACTTTCCCGTCGACGATACCGTCGTCGACGGCATGGTCTTCGCCGACGGTGTCTCCGTCGACGATATTCTCCTCATCGACGATGTCTTCGTCGACGATGCGCTCGTCGACGATTCATTTGTCGTCGACGCCTTTGTCGTCGACGCCTTCGTCGTCGATGCCTTCGACGTCGACATCTTCGTCGACGATGCCTTCGTCGTCGACTCTTCCGTCGACGGTGGGCTCCTCATCGACGATGTCGTCGTCGACGGGACAATCTTCGTCGTCGACGATGACTTAGACGTCGACGACGGTTTTAGCAGTATAATAGACGAAATAGGAGTACCTGCTGACGACGATGAAGGGGTGGTCGTCGTCGACGAGAAGACTGACGACGCTGTCGTTGTGGACACGGTTGTCGTCGCTGTGGAGACATGACCTGGTGCCCTTTTTTGCGCTGAGGAAGGTGTCGCAATTTTGCTGGCCGACAGGGTAGGCTTCTTAAAAGTCAGAGAGTCCTTGTCAGACACTGAAGATTTTGAAGATCTTGCCTCTGAAGACTTCTTGTGTGTCTTCATAGGAGGAGCGTCTGAGGGGCCAGGAGATGTCACTCTCGGCCTCTTCGGGGAGACTTCAGAGGTTCCGGAAAAGCTCGCCTCTGAGGATACCACACTCTCCCTGTCCTTGAGCCTGTCCAGCCAGATAAGCAGACGACCCTCTCTGTCTCTCAAGGTCTTGTGAGGGAAAGACCTACATATTTTACAGTCCTTAGGGACGTGGTCCGGATAAAGGCAATATAGGCAGAGGTCATGCTTGTCGTCCACATGAAGCCTCTTCTTCCCACATGAAGAGCAAGCCCTGAAAAGGGCTTTCTTCTGGGATTCAGACATGCCAGGAGTTGTAGAAGAAAAAAACACTCACTGCAGTAATAAGAGGCCTGAAGTGGTGTGCGTTCAATCCTTGAAGAAGAAAGTCACCAAAAAAGTGAACAATCTGGTTTGAAAGAAATCCTGAGGAGAACTCAGGCTGGAGACTCCCTAGCACAACGTGCGGTAGAAAATCTGAGGGACTGAGGCTCCTGCCAGGAAGGTTCTAGAGGGAGGTGATAGCTGATTGGCTGGCTCTAAGAGTTTGGTCCTTTTTACATAAGGACTAGGATAGGCTACTAAGGGGAGGCCCTTAGGCCTATTTTTCTCTATGTATGTCTATAGGACATTACTTTTTTTTTATGTACCGGAGGCTCCCGTCTCGACGACGGGGAATGATTCAGGCATGTGAATCTATGAAAGACACCCCTAATACTGGATAATGTCATATAGTTTCCCTGTTTAAAACACCCTCATCCAATCCCACAGCACTTTGCCTTTCCTGAGAAAACAGATATATGCGTATAAAAGTAAAGACCATATTAAGGGGCTCAATACTAGATGGCTGGAACCCGGATCGGTATTCGCCTCCTAGCCCCTAGAACTACCAATACCAGGGACATTCCCACCTTCGGGGTTGGGAGAGAACCACAAGAGCCAGATTTAATTCCAGAGGATCTCCTGATAAATGCAGAATTATGGGGGGCATTGGGACTACTGCCCCTAATCCACCTAATTAATTAATCATTTTCACCAAATAGCCAGTTAAAGCACGACATATCTGTGGCCTTCCTGCTGTCGTGTAGTTACCACTAATCCGTACGATCTGCATGTTTGTGGACAACATGAACTTTGGGTGAGGGGCCTAGACTAATTCCATTCACCCCTTATTAATATATGTTGGCCCAGAGACCCGCTAGCTCAGTGCCACCATAAGCCCCTCTTACCTAAACAGGGAGCGTATGGTTTCTGGCAACCACTGAATATGACAACCCTGACCCCTCAGGGATAATGGAAACAGATGTAGAACCATTTCGCTTAGTCACTCGTGCACTTTTGTTCTCAGAGTAGCATACAGAGAATACACAATGGGACGTACTGCAATATATTAATTGAACCAATGTTATAATTATATAGAATACATGTGCTGCGATGATCAGTAGAC